>NC_140591.1:408093526-410493526 GCF_964204655.1 Triturus cristatus
CATCCCATGAAGGGACCAGGGCATCAAAGACCATCCCATGAAGGGACCAGGGCATCAAAGACCATCCCATGAAGGGACCAGGGCATCAAAGACCATCCCATGAAGGGACCAGGGCATCAAAGACCATCCCATGAAGGGACCAGGGCATCAAAGACCATCCCATGAAGGGACCAGGGCATCAAAGACCATCCCATGAAGGGACCAGGGCATCAAAGACCATCCCATGAAGGGACCAGGGCATCAAAGACCATCCCATGAAGGGACCAGGGCATCAAAGACCATCCCATGAAGGGACCAGGGCATCAAAGACCATCCCATGAAGGGACCAGGGCATCAAAGACCATCCCATGAAGGGACCAGGGCATCAAAGACCATCCCATGAAGGGACCAGGGCATCAAAGACCATCCCATGAAGGGACCAGGGCATCAAAGACCATCCCATGAAGGGACCAGGGCATCAAAGACCGTCCCATGAAGGGACCAGGGCATCAAAGAACATCCCATGAAGGGACCAGGGCATCAAAGACCATCCCATGAAGGCACCAGGGCATCAAAGACCATCCCATGAAGGGACCAGGGCATCAAAGACCTTCCCATGAAGGGACCAGGGCATCAAAGACCTTCCCATGAAGGGACCAGGGCATCAAAGACCTTCCCATGAAGGGACCAGGGCATCAAAGACCTTCCCGTGAAGGGACCAGTGCATCAAAGATCATCCCGTGAAGGGGCCAGTGCATCAAAGATCATCCCGTGAAGGGGCCAGTGCATCAAAGATCATCCCGTGAAGGGGCCAGTGCATCAGCGATCATGCCGTGAAGGGGCCAGTGCATCAGCGATCATGCCGTGAAGGGGCCAGTGCATCAGCGATCATGCCGTGAAGGGGCCAGTGCATCAGCGATCATGCCGTGAAGGGGCCAGTGCATCAGCGATCATGCCGTGAAGGGGCCAGTGCATCAAAGATCATGCCGTGAAGGGGCCAGTGCATCAAAGATCATGCCGTGAAGGGGCCAGTGCATCAAAGATCATGCCGTGAAGGGGCCAGTGCATCAAAGATCATGCCGTGAAGGGGCCAGTGCATCAAAGATCATGCCGTGAAGGGGCCAGTGCATCAAAGATCATGCCGTGAAGGGGCCAGTGCATCAAAGATCATGCCGTGAAGGGGCCAGTGCATCAGAGATCATGCCATGAAGGGGCCAGTGCATCAGAGATCATCCCGTGAAGGGGCCAGTGCATCAGAGATCATGCCGTGAAGGGGCCAGTGCATCAGAGATCATGCCGTGAAGGGGCCAGTGCATCAGAGATCATGCCGTGAAGGGGCCAGTGCATCAGAGATCATGCCGTGAAGGGGCCAGTGCATCAAAGATCATGCCGTGAAGGGGCCAGTGCATCAAAGATCATGCCATGAAGGGGCCAGTGCATCAAAGATCATGCCATGAAGGGGCCAGTGCATCAGAGATCATGCCATGAAGGGGCCAGTGCATCAGAGATCATGCCATGAAGGGGCCAGTGCATCAGAGATCATCCCAAGAAGGGACCAGTGCATCAGAGATCATCCCATGAAGGGACCAGTGCATCAGAGATCATCCCATGAATGGACCAGAGCAACACCACTCAGATTAGAGGTATGCAAGTTCATCCCATGAAGGGACGAGTGCATCACAGATCTACCCATGAAGCTACCAGTGCATCAGAGATCATCCCATGAAGGGACCAGGGCATCAGAAATCATCCCATGAAGGGACCAGCGCATCACAGCACTAAGATTAGAGGTATGCAAGTTCATCCCGTGAAGGAACCAGTGCATCAAAGGATATCCCATGAAGGGACCAGTGCATTAAAGATGACCCCATGAAGGGACCAGCGCATCAGAGATCATCCCATGAAGGGACCAGTGCATCAGAGATCATCCCATGAAGGGACCAATGCACCAGAGATCATCCCATGAAGGGACCAATGCATCAGATCATCCCATGAAGGGACCAATGCATCAGATCATCCCATGAAGGGACCAGTGCATCAAAGATCATCCCATGAAGGGACCAGTAAATCAAAGATCATCCCATGAAGGGACCAGTAAATCAAAGATCATCCCATGAAGGGACCAGTGCATCAAAGATCATCCCATGAAGGGACCAGTGCATCAAAGATCATCCCATGAAGGGACCAGTGCATCAAAGATCAGATTAGAGGTATGCAAGATCATCCCATGAAGGGACCAGAGCATCAAAGGATATCCCATGAAAGGACCAGTGCATCAAAGGATATCCCGTGAAGGGACCAGTGCATCAAAGATCATCCCGTGAAGGGACCAGTGCATCAAAGATCATCCCATGAAGGGACCAGGGCATCAAAGATCATCCCATAAAGGGACCAGGGCATCAAAGATCATCCCATAAAGGGACCAGGGCATCAAAGATCATCCCATAAAGGGACCAGAGCATCAGATATCCGATGAAGGGACCAGTGTATGAAAGATCATCCCATGAAGGGACCAGTGCATCAGAGATCACCCCATGAAGGGACCAGTGCATCAGAGATCATCCCATGAAGGGACCAGTGCATCAGAGATCATCCCATGAAGGGACCAGTGCATCAGAGATCATCCCATGAAGGGACCAGTGCATCAGAGATCATCCCATGAAGGGACCAGTGCATCAGAGATCATCCCATGAAGGGACCAGTGCATCAGAGATCATCCCATGAATGGACCAGTGCATCAGAGATCATCCCATGAATGGACCAGTGCATCAGAGATCATCCCATGAATGGACCAGAGCAACACCACTCAGATTAGAGGTATGCAAGATCATCCCGAGAAGGAACCAGTGCATCACAGCACTCAGATTAGAGGTATGCAAGATCATCCCGAGAAGGAACCAGTGCATCACAGCACTCAGATTAGAGGTATGCAAGATCATCCCGTGAAGGAACCAGTGCATCAAAGATCATCCCGTGAAGGGACCAGTGCATCAAAGATCATCCCGTGAAGGGACCAGTGCATCAAAGATCATCCCGTGAAGGGACCAGTGCATCAAAGATCATCCCGTGAAGGGGCCAGGGCATCAAAGACCATCCCATGAAGGGACCAGGGCATCAAAGACCATCCCATGAAGGGACCAGGGCATCAAAGACCATCCCATGAAGGGACCAGGGCATCAAAGACCATCCCATGAAGGGACCAGGGCATCAAAGACCATCCCATGAAGGGACCAGGGCATCAAAGACCATCCCATGAAGGGACCAGGGCATCAAAGACCATCCCATGAAGGGACCAGGGCATCAAAGACCATCCCATGAAGGGACCAGGGCATCAAAGACCATCCCATGAAGGGACCAGTGCATCAAAGATCATCCCGTGAAGGGACCAGTGCATCAAAGATCATCCCGTGAAGGGACCAGTGCATCAAAGATCATCCCGTGAAGGGACCAGTGCATCAAAGATCATCCCGTGAAGGGACCAGTGCATCAAAGATCATCCCGTGAAGGGACCAGTGCATCAAAGATCATCCCGTGAAGGGACCAGTGCATCAAAGATTATCCCATGAAGGGACCAGTGCATCAAAGATTATCCCATGAAGGGACCAGTGCAAAGTTCATCCCGTGAAGGAACCAGTGCATCACAGCACTCAGATTAGAGGTATGCAAGTTCATCCCATGAAGGGACCAGTGCATCAGAGATCATCCCATGAAGGGACCAGTGCATCAGAGATCATCCCATGAAGGGACCAGTGCATCAGAGATCATCCCATGAAGGGACCAGTGCATCAGAGATCATCCCATGAAGGGACCAGTGCATCAGAGATCATCCCGTGAATGGACCAGTGCATCAAAGATCATCCCGTGAAGGGGCCAGGGCATCAAAGACCATCCCATGAAGGGACCAGGGCATCAAAGACCATCCCATGAAGGGACCAGGGCATCAAAGACCATCCCATGAAGGGACCAGGGCATCAAAGACCATCCCATGAAGGGACCAGGGCATCAAAGACCATCCCATGAAGGGACCAGGGCATCAAAGACCATCCCATGAAGGGACCAGGGCATCAAAGACCATCCCATGAAGGGACCAGGGCATCAAAGACCATCCCATGAAGGGACCAGGGCATCAAAGACCATCCCATGAAGGGACCAGGGCATCAAAGACCATCCCATGAAGGGACCAGGGCATCAAAGACCATCCCATGAAGGGACCAGGGCATCAAAGACCATCCCATGAAGGGACCAGGGCATCAAAGACCATCCCATGAAGGGACCAGGGCATCAAAGACCATCCCATGAAGGGACCAGGGCATCAAAGACCATCCCATGAAGGGACCAGGGCATCAAAGACCATCCCATGAAGGGACCAGGGCATCAAAGACCATCCCGTGAAGGGACCAGGGCATCAAAGACCTTCCCGTGAAGGGACCAGTGCATCAGAGATCATCCCGTGAAGGGACCATTAGTGCATCAAAGATCATCCCGTGAAGGGGCCAGTGCATCAAAGATCATCCCGTGAAGGGGCCAGTGCATCAAAGATCATCCCGTGAAGGGGCCAGTGCATCAAAGATCATGCCGTGAAGGGGCCAGTGCATCAAAGATCATGCCGTGAAGGGGCCAGTGCATCAAAGATCATGCCGTGAAGGGGCCAGTGCATCAAAGATCATGCCGTGAAGGGGCCAGTGCATCAAAGATCATGCCGTGAAGGGGCCAGTGCATCAAAGATCATGCCGTGAAGGGGCCAGTGCATCAAAGATCATGCCGTGAAGGGGCCAGTGCATCAAAGATCATGCCGTGAAGGGGCCAGTGCATCAGAGATCATGCCGTGAAGGGGCCAGTGCATCAGAGATCATGCCATGAAGGGGCCAGTGCATCAGAGATCATGCCATGAAGGGGCCAGTGCATCAGAGATCATGCCATGAAGGGGCCAGTGCATCAGAGATCATGCCATGAAGGGGCCAGTGCATCAGAGATCATGCCATGAAGGGGCCAGTGCATCAGAGATCATGCCATGAAGGGGCCAGTGCATCAGAGATCATGCCATGAAGGGGCCATTGCATCAGAGATCATGCCATGAAGGGGCCATTGCATCAGAGATCATCCCATGAAGGGGCCAGTGCATCAGAGATCATCCCATGAATGGACCAGAGCAACACCACTCAGATTAGAGGTATGCAAGATCATCCCGTGAAGGAACCAGTGCATCAAAGATCATCCAGTGAAGGGACCAGTGCATCAAAGATCATCCCGTGAAGGGACCAGTGCATCAAAGATCATCCCGTGAAGGGACCAGTGCATCAAAGATCATCCTGTGAAGGGACCAGTGCATCAAAGATCATCCCGTGAAGGGACCAGTGCATCAAAGATCATCCCGTGAAGGGACCAGTGCATCAAAGCTCATCCCGTGAAGGGACCAGTGCATCAAAATCCCATGAAGGGACCAGTGCATCAAAGATCATCCCATGAAGGGACCAGTGCAAAGTTCATCCCGTGAAGGAATCAGTGCATCACAGCACTCAGATTAGAGGTATGCAGGAACATCCCATGAAGGGACCAGGGCATCAGAGATCATCCCATGAAGAGCCCAGTGCATCAGAGATCATCCCATGAAGGGACCAGTGCATAACAGCACTCATATTAGAGGTATGCAGGAACATCCCATGAAGGGACCAGGGCATCAAAGATCATCCCATAAAGGGACCAGGGCATCAAAGATCATCCCATAAAGGGACCAGGGCATCAAAGATCATCCCATAAAGGGACCAGAGCATCAGATATCCGATGAAGGGACCAGTGTATGAAAGATCATCCCATGAAGGGACCAGTGTATGAAAGATCATCCCATGAAGGGACCAGTGCATCAGAGATCATCCCATGAAGGGACCAGTGCATCAGAGATCATCCCATGAAGGGACCAGTGCATCAGAGATCATCCCATGAAGGGACCAGTGCATCAGAGATCATCCCATGAAGGGACCAGTGCATCAGAGATCATCCCATGAAGGGACCAGTGCATCAGAGATCATCCCATGAAGGGACCAGTGCATCAGAGATCATCCCATGAAGGGACCAGTGCATCAGAGATCATCCCATGAAGGGACCAGTGCATCAGAGATCATCCCATGAAGGGACCAGTGCATAACAGCACTCATATTAGAGGTATGCAGGAACATCCCATGAAGGGACCAGGGCATCAAAGATCATCCCATAAAGGGACCAGGGCATCAAAGATCATCCCATAAAGGGACCAGGGCATCAAAGATCATCCCATAAAGGGACCAGAGCATCAGATATCCGATGAAGGGACCAGTGTATGAAAGATCATCCCATGAAGGGACCAGTGCATCAGAGATCATCCCATGAAGGGACCAGTGCATCAGAGATCATCCCATGAAGGGACCAGTGCATCAGAGATCATCCCATGAAGGGACCAGTGCATCAGAGATCATCCCATGAAGGGACCAGTGCATCAGAGATCATCCCATGAAGGGACCAGTGCATCAGAGATCATCCCATGAAGGGACCAGTGCATCAGAGATCATCCCATGAAGGGACCAGTGCATCAGAGATCATCCCATGAAGGGACCAGTGCATCAGAGATCATCCCATGAAGGGACCAGTGCATCAGAGACCATCCCATGAAGGGACCAGTGCATCAAAGACCATCCCATGAAGGGACCAGTGCATCAAAGACCATCCCGTGAAGGGACCAGTGCATCAGAGATCATCCCATGAAGGGACCAGTGCATCAGAGATCATCCCATGAAGGGACGAGTGCAAAGTTCATCCCGTGAAGGAACCAGTGCATCACAGCACTCAGATTAGAGGTATGCAAGTTCATCCCATGAAGGGACGAGTGCATCACAGATCTACCCATGAAGCTACCAGTGCATCAGAGATCATCCCATGAAGGGACCAGGGCATCAGAAATCATCCCATGAAGGGACCAGCGCATCACAGCACTAAGATTAGAGGTATGCAAGTTCATCCCGTGAAGGAACCAGTGCATCAAAGGATATCCCATGAAGGGACCAGTGCATTAAAGATGACCCCATGAAGGGACCAGCGCATCAGAGATCATCCCATGAAGGGACCAGTGCATCAGAGATCATCCCATGAAGGGACCAATGCATCAGAGATCATCCCATGAAGGGACCAGTGCATCAGATCATCCCATGAAGGGACCAGTGCATCAAAGATCATCCCATGAAGGGACCAGTAAATCAAAGATCATCCCATGAAGGGACCAGTAAATCAAAGATCATCCCATGAAGGGACCAGTAAATCAAAGATCATCCCATGAAGGGACCAGTGCATCAAAGATCATCCCATGAAGGGACCAGTGCATCAAAGATCATCCCATGAAGGGACCAGTTTATCAAAGATCATCCCATGAAGGGACCAGTGCATCAAAGATCAGATTAGAGGTATGCAAGATCATCCCATGAAGGGACCAGAGCATCAAAGGATATCCCATGAAAGGACCAGTGCATCAAAGGATATCCCGTGAAGGGACCAGTGCATCAAAGATCATCCCGTGAAGGGACCAGTGCATCAAAGATCATCCCATGAAGGGACCAGTGCATCAGAGATCATCCCATGAAGGGCCCAGTGCATAACAGCACTCATATTAGAGGTATGCAGGAACATCCCATGAAGGGACCAGGGCATCAAAGATCATCCCATAAAGGGACCAGAGCATCAGATATCTGATGAAGGGACCAGTGTATGAAAGATCATCCCATGAAGGGACCAGTGCATCAGAGATCACCCCATGAAGGGACCAGTGCATCAGAGATCATCCCATGAAGGGACCAGTGCATCAGAGATCATCCCATGAAGGGACCAGTGCATCAGAGATCATCCCATGAATGGACCAGAGCAACACCACTCAGATTAGAGGTATGCAAGATCATCCCGAGAAGGAACCAGTGCATCACAGCACTCAGATTAGAGGTATGCAAGATCATCCCATGAAGGGACCAGGGCATCAAAGACCATCCCATGAAGGGACCAGGGCATCAAAGACCATCCCATGAAGGGACCAGGGCATCAAAGACCATCCCATGAAGGGACCAGGGCATCAAAGACCATCCCATGAAGGGACCAGGGCATCAAAGACCATCCCATAAAGGGACCAGGGCGTCAAAGATCATCCCATAAAGGGACCAGGGCGTCAAAGATCATCCCATAAAGGGACCTGTGCGTCAAAGATCATCCCGTGAAGGGACCGGTGCGTCAAAGATCATCCCGTGAAGGGACCGGTGCATCAAAGATCATCCCGTGAAGGGACCGGTGCATCAAAGATCATCCCGTGAAGGGACCGGTGCATCAAAGATCATCCCGTGAAGGGACCGGTGCATCAAAGATCATCCCGTGAAGGGACCGGTGCATCAGAGATCATCCCGTGAAGGGGCCAGTGCATCAGAGATCATCCCGTGAAGGGGCCAGTGCATCAGAGATCATCCCGTGAAGGGGCCAGTGCATCAGAGATCATCCCGTGAAGGGGCCAGTGCATCAGAGATCATCCCGTGAAGGGGCCAGTGCATCAGAGATCATCCCATGAAGGGGCCAGTGCATCAGAGATCATCCCATGAAGGGGCCAGTGCATCAGAGATCATCCCATGAAGGGGCCAGTGCATCAGAGATCATCCCATGAAGGGGCCAGTGCATCAGAGATCATCCCATGAAGGGGCCAGTGCATCAGAGACCATCCCATGAAGGGGCCAGTGCATCAGAGATCATCCCATGAAGGGGCCAGTGCATCAGAGATCATCCCATGAAGGGGCCAGTGCATCAGAGATCATCCCATGAAGGGGCCAGTGCATCAGAGATCATCCCATGAAGGGGCCAGTGCATCAGAGATCATCCCATGAAGGGGCCAGTGCAGAGATCATCCCATGAAGGGGCCAGTGCATCAGAGATCATCCCATGAAGTGACCAGTGCATCAGAGATCATCCCATGAAGTGACCAGTGCATCAGATCATCCCATGAAGGGACCAGGGCATTAAAGATGATCCCATGAATGGACCAGAGCATCAGAGATCATCCCATGAAGGGGCCAGTGCATCAGAGATCATCCCATGAAGGGGCCAGTGCAGAGATCATCCCATGAAGGGGCCAGTGCATCAGAGATCATCCCATGAAGTGACCAGTGCATCAGATCATCCCATGAAGTGACCAGTGCATCAGATCATCCCATGAAGGGACCAGGGCATTAAAGATGATCCCATGAATGGACCAGAGCATCAGATCATCCCATGAAGGGACCAGTGCATCAGATCATCCCATGAAGGGACCAGTGCATCAGATCATCCCATGAAGGGACCAGTGCATCAGATCATCCCATGAAGGGACCAGTGCATCAGAGATCATGCCATGAAGGGACCAGTGCATCAGAGATCATCCATGAAGGGACCAGTGCATCAGAGATCATCCCATGAAGGGACCAGTGCATCAAAGATCATCCCGTGAAGGGACCGGTGCATCAGAGATCATCCCGTGAAGGGGCCAGTGCATCAGAGATCATCCCGTGAAGGGGCCAGTGCATCAGAGATCATCCCGTGAAGGGGCCAGTGCATCAGAGATCATCCCGTGAAGGGGCCAGTGCATCAGAGATCATCCCGTGAAGGGGCCAGTGCATCAGAGATCATCCCATGAAGGGGCCAGTGCATCAGAGATCATCCCATGAAGGGGCCAGTGCATCAGAGATCATCCCATGAAGGGGCCAGTGCATCAGAGATCATCCCATGAAGGGGCCAGTGCATCAGAGATCATCCCATGAAGGGGCCAGTGCATCAGAGACCATCCCATGAAGGGGCCAGTGCATCAGAGATCATCCCATGAAGGGGCCAGTGCATCAGAGATCATCCCATGAAGGGGCCAGTGCATCAGAGATAATCCCATGAAGGGGCCAGTGCATCAGAGATCATCCCATGAAGGGGCCAGTGCATCAGAGATCATCCCATGAAGGGGCCAGTGCAGAGATCATCCCATGAAGGGGCCAGTGCATCAGAGATCATCCCATGAAGTGACCAGTGCATCAGAGATCATCCCATGAAGTGACCAGTGCATCAGATCATCCCATGAAGGGACCAGGGCATTAAAGATGATCCCATGAATGGACCAGAGCATCAGAGATCATCCCATGAAGGGGCCAGTGCATCAGAGATCATCCCATGAAGGGGCCAGTGCAGAGATCATCCCATGAAGGGGCCAGTGCATCAGAGATCATCCCATGAAGTGACCAGTGCATCAGATCATCCCATGAAGTGACCAGTGCATCAGATCATCCCATGAAGGGACCAGGGCATTAAAGATGATCCCATGAATGGACCAGAGCATCAGATCATCCCATGAAGGGACCAGTGCATCAGATCATCCCATGAAGGGACCAGTGCATCAGATCATCCCATGAAGGGACCAGTGCATCAGATCATCCCATGAAGGGACCAGTGCATCAGAGATCATGCCATGAAGGGACCAGTGCATCAGAGATCATCCATGAAGGGACCAGTGCATCAGAGATCATCCCATGAAGGGACCAGTGCATCAGAGATCATCCCATGAAGGGACCAGTGGATCAAAGATCATCCCATTAAGGGACCAGTGGATCACTGCTCAGATTAGCGATATGCAAGATCATCCCATGAAGGGACCAGTGCATCAAAGATCATCCCATGAAGGGACCAGTGCATCAAAGATCATCCCATGAAGGGACCAGTGCATCAAAGATCAGATTAGAGGTATGCAAGATCATCCCATGAAGGGACCAGAGCATCAAAGGATATCCCATGAAAGGACCAGTGCATCAAAGGATATCCCATGAAGGGACCAGTGCATCAAAGGATATCCCATGAAGGGACCAGCGCATCAAAGATCACCCCATGAAGGGACCAGCGCATCAGAGATCATCCCATGAAGGGACCAGCGCATCAGAGATCATCCCATGAAGGGACCAGCGCATCAGAGATCATCCCATGAAGGGACCAGTGCATCAGAGATCATCCCATGAAGGGACCAGTGCATCAGAGATCATCCCATGAAGGGACCAGTGCATCAGAGATCATCCCATGAAGGGACCAGTGCATCAGAGATCATCCCATGAAGGGGCCAGTGCATCAGAGATCATCCCGTGAAGGGACCAGTGCATCAAAGATCATCCCGTGAAGGGACCAGTGCATCAAAGATCATCCCGTGAAGGGACCAGTGCATCAAAGATCATCCCGTGAAGGGACCAGTGCAACAAAGATCATCCCAGGAATGGACCAGAGCAACACCACTCAGATTAGAGGTATTCAAGATCATCCCGAGAAGGGACCAGTGCATCAAAGATCATCCCGTGAAGGGACCAGTGCATCAAAGATCATCCCGTGAAGGGACCAGTGCATCAAACATCATCCCGTGAAGGGACCAGTGCATCAAAGATCATCCCGTGAAGGGACCAGTGCATCAAAGATCATCCCGTGAAGGGACCAGTGCATCAAAGATCATCCCGTGAAGGGACCAGTGCATCAAAGATCATCCCGTGAAGGGACCAGTGCATCAAAGATCATCCCGTGAAGGGACCAGTGCATCAAAGATCATCCCGTGAAGGGACCAGTGCATCAAAGATCATCCCGTGAAGGGACCAGTGCATCAAAGATCATCCCGTGAAGGGACCAGTGCATCAAAGATCATCCCGTGAAGGGACCAGTGCATCAAAGATCATCCCGTGAAGGGACCAGTGCATCAAAGATTATCCCGTGAAGGGACCAGTGCAAAGTTCATCCCGTGAAGGAACCAGTGCATCACAGCACTCAGATTAGAGGTATGCAAGTTCATCCCATGAAGGGACGAGTGCATCAAAGATCTACCCATGAAGCTACCAGTGCATCAGAGATCATCCCATGAAGGGACCAGGGCATCAGAGATCCTCCCATGAAGGGACCAGTGCATAACAGCACTCATATTAGAGGTATGCAGGAACATCCCATGAAGGGACCAGGGCATCAAAGATCATCCCATAAAGGGACCAGAGCAAAGATCATCCCATAAAGGGACCAGAGCATCAGAGATAATCCCATGAAGGGACCAGTGCATCAGATCATCCCATGAAGGGACCAGTGCATCAGAGATCATCCCATGAAGGGACCAGTGCATCAGAGATCATCCCATGAAGGGACCAGTGCATCAGAGATCATCCCATGAAGGGACCAGTGCATCAGAGATCATCCCATGAAGGGACCAGTGCATCAGAGATCATCCCATGAAGGGACCAGTGCATCAGAGATCATCCCATGAAGGGACCAGTGCATCAGAGATCATCCCATGAAGGGACCAGTGCATCAGAGATCATCCCATGAAGGGACCAGTGCATCAGAGATCATCCCATGAAGGGACCAGTGCATCAGATCATCCCATGAAGGGACCAGTGCATCAGAGATCATCCCATGAAGGGACCAGTGCATCAAAGTATATCCCATGAAGGGACCAGTGCATCAAAGGATATCCCATGAAGGGACCAGAGCATCAGATATCCCATGAAAGGACCAGTGTATGAAAGATCATCCCATGAAGGGACCAGTGTATGAAAGATCATCCCATGAAGGGATGATTAGTGCATCAAAGATCATCCAATGAAGGGACCAGTGCATCAAAGATCAGATTAGAGGTATGCAAGATCATCCCATGAAGGGACCAGAGCATTAAAGGATATCCCATGAAAGGACCAGTGCATCAAAGGATATCCCGTGAAGGGACCAGTGCATTAAAGATCATCCCGTGAAGGGACCAGTGCATCAAAGATCATCCCATGAAGGGACCAGTGCATCAAAGATCATCCCGTGAAGAAACCAGTGCATCACAGCACTCAGATTAGAGGTATGCAGGAACATCCCATGAAGGGACCAGGGCATCAGAGATCATCCCATGAAGGGCCCAGTGCATCAGAGATCATCCCATGAAGGGACCAGTGCATAACAGCACTCATATTAGAGGTATGCAGGAACATCCCATGAAGGGACCAGGGCATCAAAGATCATCCCATAAAGGGACCAGAGCATCAGATATCCGATGAAGGGACCAGTGTATGAAAGATCATCCCATGAAGGGACCAGTGCATCAGAGATCACCCCATGAAGGGACCAGTGCATCAGAGATCATCCCATGAAGGGACCAGTGCATCAGAGATCATCCCATGAAGGGACCAGTGCATCAGAGATCATCCCATGAATGGACCAGAGCAACACCACTCAGATTAGAGGTATGCAAGATCATCCCGAGAAGGAACCAGTGCATCACAGCACTCAGATTAGAGGTATGCAAGATCATCCCATGAAGGGACCAGGGCATCAAAGACCATCCCATGAAGGGACCAGGGCATCAAAGACCATCCCATGAAGGGACCAGGGCATCAAAGACCATCCCATGAAGGGACCAGGGCATCAAAGACCATCCCATGAAGGGACCAGGGCGTCAAAGATCATCCCATAAAGGGACCTGTGCGTCAAAGATCATCCCATAAAGGGACCTGTGCGTCAAAGATCATCCCGTGAAGGGACCAGTGCGTCAAAGATCATCCCGTGAAGGGACCAGTGCGTCAAAGATCATCCCGTGAAGGGACCGGTGCATCAGAGATCATCCCGTGAAGGGGCCAGTGCATCAGAGATCATCCCGTGAAGGGGCCAGTGCA
Organism: Triturus cristatus; assembly: GCF_964204655.1. NCBI lineage: Eukaryota > Metazoa > Chordata > Amphibia > Caudata > Salamandridae > Triturus > Triturus cristatus. Next base: position 408,107,179 of record NC_140591.1, read on the forward strand.
TCAGAGATCATCCCATGAAGGGGCCAGTGCATCAGAGATCATCCCATGAAGGGGCCAGTGCATCAGAGATCATCCCATGAAGGGGCCAGTGCATCAGAGATCATCCCATGAAGGGGCCAGTGCATCAGAGATCATCCCATGAAGGGGCCAGTGCATCAGAGATCATCCCATGAAGGGGCCAGTGCATCAGAGATCATCCCATGAAGGGGCCAGTGCATCAGAGATCATCCCATGAAGGGGCCAGTGCATCAGAGATCATCCCATGAAGGGGCCAGTGCAGAGATCATCCCATGAAGGGGCCAGTGCATCAGAGATCATCCCATGAAGTGACCAGTGCATCAGAGATCATCCCATGAAGTGACCAGTGCATCAGATCATCCCATGAAGTGACCAGTGCATCAGATCATCCCGTGAAGGGACCAGTGCATCAAAGATCATCCCATTAAGGGACCAGTGGATCACTGCTCAGATTAGCGATATGCAAGATCATCCCATGAAGGGACCAGTGCATCAAAGATCATCCCATGAAGGGACCAGTGCATCAAAGATCATCCCATGAAGGGACCAGTGCATCAAAGATCAGATTAGAGGTATGCAAGATCATCCCATGAAGGGACCAGAGCATCAAAGGATATCCCATGAAAGGACCAGTACATCAAAGGATATCCCATGAAGGAACCAGTGCATCAAAGGATATCCCATGAAGGGACCAGCGCATCAGAGATCAGCCCATGAAGGGACCAGCGCATCAGAGATCAGCCCATGAAGGGACCAGCGCATCAGAGATCATCCCATGAAGGGACCAGTGCATCAGAGATCATCCCATGAAGGGACCAGTGCATCAGAGATCATCCCGTGAAGGGACCAGTGCATCAGAGATCATCCCGTGAAGGGACCAGTGCATCAGAGATCATCCCGTGAAGGGACCAGTGCATCAGAGATCATCCCATGAAGGGGCCAGTGCATCAGAGATCATCCCATGAAGGGGCCAGTGCAACAAAGATCCCATGAAGGGGCCAGTGCAACAAAGATCATCCCATGAATGGACCAGAGCAACACCACTCAGATTAGAGGTATTCAAGATCATCCCGAGAAGGGACCAGTGCATCAAAGATCATCCCGTGAAGGGACCAGTGCATCAAAGATCATCCCGTGAAGGGACCAGTGCATCAAAGATCATCCCGTGAAGGGACCAGTGCATCAAAGATCATCCCGTGAAGGGACCAGTGCATCAAAGATCATCCCGTGAAGGGACCAGTGCATCAAAGATCATCCCGTGAAGGGACCAGTGCATCAAAGATCATCCCGTGAAGGGACCAGTGCATCAAAGATCATCCCGTAAAGGGACCAGTGCATCAAAGATCATCCCGTAAAGGGACCAGTGCATCAAAGATCATCCCGTAAAGGGACCAGTGCATCAAAGATCATCCCGTGAAGGGACCAGTGCATCAAAGATCATCCCGTGAAGGGACCAGTGCATCAAAGATCATCCCGTGAAGGGACCAGTGCATCAAAGATCATCCCGTGAAGGGACCAGTGCATCAAAGATCCCGTGAAGGGACCAGTGCATCAAAGATCATCCCGTGAAGGGACCAGTGCATCAAAGATTATCCCATGAAGGGACCAGTGCAAAGTTCATCCCGTGAAGGAACCAGTGCATCACAGCACTCAGATTAGAGGTATGCAAGTTCATCCCATGAAGGGACGAGTGCATCAAAGATCTACCCATGAAGCTACCAGTGCATCAGAGATCATCCCATGAAGGGACCAGGGCATCAGAGATCCTCCCATGAAGGGACCAGGGCATCAGAGATCCTCCCATGAAGGGACCAGTGCATCAGAGATCATCCCATGAAGGGACCAGTGCATCAGAGATCATCCCATGAAGGGACCAGTGCATCAGAGATCATCCCATGAAGGGACCAGTGCATCAGAGATCATCCCATGAAGGGACCAGTGCGTCAGAGATCATCCCATAAAGGGACCTGTGCGTCAAAGATCATCCCATAAAGGGACCTGTGCGTCAAAGATCATCCCGTGAAGGGACCTGTGCGTCAAAGATCATCCCGTGAAGGGACCAGTGCGTCAAAGATCATCCCGTGAAGGGACCAGTGCGTCAAAGATCATCCCGTGAAGGGACCGGTGCATCAGAGATCATCCTGTGAAGGGACCGGTGCATCAGAGATCATCCCGTGAAGGGGCCAGTGCATCAGAGATCATCCCGTGAAGGGGCCAGTGCATCAGAGATCATCCCATGAAGGGGCCAGTGCATTAGAGATCATCCCATGAAGGGGCCAGTGCATCAGAGATCATCCCATGAAGGGGCCAGTGCATCAGAGATCATCCCATGAAGGGGCCAGTGCATCAGAGATCATCCCATGAAGGGGCCAGTGCATCAGAGATCATCCCATGAAGGGGCCAGTGCATCAGAGATCATCCCATGAAGGGGCCAGTGCATCAGAGATCATCCCATGAAGGGGCCAGTGCATCAGAGATCATCCCATGAAGGGGCCAGTGCATCAGAGATCATCCCATGAAGGGGCCAGTGCATCAGAGATCATCCCATGAAGGGGCCAGTGCATCAGAGATCATCCCATGAAGGGGCCAGTGCATCAGAGATCATCCCATGAAGGGGCCAGTGCAGAGATCATCCCATGAAGGGGCCAGTGCATCAGAGATCATCCCATGAAGTGACCAGTGCATCAGAGATCATCCCATGAAGTGACCAGTGCATCAGAGATCATCCCATGAAGTGACCAGTGCATCAGAGATCATCCCATGAAGTGACCAGTGCATCAGAGATCATCCCATGAAGGGACCAGGGCATCAGAGATCCTCCCATGAAGGGACCAGTGCATAACAGCACTCATATTAGAGGTATGCAGGAACATCCCATGAAGGGACCAGGGCATCAAAGATCATCCCATAAAGGGACCAGAGCAAAGATCATCCCATAAAGGGACCAGAGCATCAGAGATAATCCCATGAAGGGACCAGTGCATCAGATCATCCCATGAAGGGACCAGTGCATCAGAGATCATCCCATGAAGGGACCAGTGCATCAGAGATCATCCCATGAAGGGACCAGTGCATCAGAGATCATCCCATGAAGGGACCAGTGCATCAGAGATCATCCCATGAAGGGACCAGTGCATCAGAGATCATCCCATGAAGGGACCAGTGCATCAGAGATCATCCCATGAAGGGACCAGTGCATCAGAGATCATCCCATGAAGGGACCAGTGCATCAGAGATCATCCCATGAAGGGACCAGTGCATCAGAGATCATCCCATGAAGGGACCAGTGCATCAGATCATCCCATGAAGGGACCAGTGCATCAGAGATCATCCCATGAAGGGACCAGTGCATCAAAGTATATCCCATGAAGGGACCAGTGCATCAAAGGATATCCCATGAAGGGACCAGTGCATCAAAGGATATCCCATGAAGGGACCAGAGCATCAGATATCCCATGAAAGGACCAGTGTATGAAAGATCATCCCATGAAGGGACCAGTGTATGAAAGATCATCCCATGAAGGGATGATTAGTGCATCAAAGATCATCCAATGAAGGGACCAATGCATCAAAGATCAGATTAGAGGTATGCAAGATCATCCAATGAAGGGACCAGAGCATCAAAGGATATCTCATGAAAGGACCAGTGCATCAAAGGATATCCCGTGAAGGGACCAGTGCATCAAAGATCATCCCGTGAAGGGACCAGTGCATCAAAGATCATCCCATGAAGGGACCAGTGCATCAAAGATCATCCCGTGAAGGAACCAGTGCATCACAGCACTCAGATTAGAGGTATGCAGGAACATCCCATGAAGGGACCAGGGCATCAGAGATCATCCCATGAAGGGCCCAGTGCATCAGAGATCATCCCATGAAGGGACCAGTGCATAACAGCACTCATATTAGAGGTATGCAGGAACATCCCATGAAGGGACCAGGGCATCAAAGATCATCCCATAAAGGGACCAGAGCATCAGATATCCGATGAAGGGACCAGTGTATGAAAGATCATCCCATGAAGGGACCAGTGCATCAGAGATCACCCCATGAAGGGACCAGTGCATCAGAGATCATCCCATGAAGGGACCAGTGCATCAGAGATCATCCCATGAAGGGACCAGTGCATCAGAGATCATCCCATGAAGGGACCAGTGCATCAGAGATCATCCCATGAATGGACCAGAGCAACACCACTCAGATTAGAGGTATGCAAGATCATCCCGAGAAGGAACCAGTGCATCACAGCACTCAGATTAGAGGTATGCAAGATCATCCCATGAAGGGACCAGGGCATCAAAGACCATCCCATGAAGGGACCAGGGCATCAAAGACCATCCCATGAAGGGACCAGGGCATCAAAGACCATCCCATGAAGGGACCAGGGCATCAAAGACCATCCCATGAAGGGACCAGGGCATCAAAGACCATCCCATAAAGGGACCTGTGCGTCAAAGATCATCCCGTGAAGGGACCAGTGCGTCAAAGATCATCCCGTGAAGGGACCGGTGCATCAGAGATCATCCCGTGAAGGGACCGGTGCATCAGAGATCATCCCGTGAAGGGGCCAGTGCATCAGAGATCATCCCGTGAAGGGGCCAGTGCATCAGAGATCATCCCGTGAAGGGGCCAGTGCATCAGAGATCATCCCATGAAGGGGCCAGTGCATCAGAGATCATCCCATGAAGGGGCCAGTGCATCAGAGATCATCCCATGAAGGGGCCAGTGCATCAGAGATCATCCCATGAAGGGGCCAGTGCATCAGAGATCATCCCATGAAGGGGCCAGTGCATCAGAGATCATCCCATGAAGGGGCCAGTGCATCAGAGATCATCCCATGAAGGGGCCAGTGCATCAGAGATCATCCCATGAAGGGGCCAGTGCAGAGATCATCCCATGAAGGGGCCAGTGCATCAGAGATCATCCCATGAAGTGACCAGTGCATCAGAGATCATCCCATGAAGTGACCAGTGCATCAGAGATCATCCCATGAAGTGACCAGTGCATCAGATCATCCCGTGAAGGGACCAGGGCATTAAAGATGATCCCATGAATGGACCAGAGCATCAGATCATCCCATGAAGGGACCAGTGCATCAGATCATCCCATGAAGGGACCAGTGCATCAGATCATCCCATGAAGGGACCAGTGCATCAGAGATCATGCCATGAAGGGACCAGTGCATCAGAGATCATCCCATGAAGGGACCAGTAAATCAAAGATCATCCCATTAAGGGACCAGTGGATCAAAGATCATCCCATTAAGGGACCAGTGGATCACTGCTCAGATTAGCGATATGCAAGATCATCCCATGAAGGGACCAGTGCATCAAAGATCATCCCATGAAGGGACCAGTGCATCAAAGATCATCCCATGAAGGGACCAGTGCATCAAAGATCAGATTAGAGGTATGCAAGATCATCCCATGAAGGGACCAGAGCATCAAAGGATATCCCATGAAAGGACCAGTGCATCAAAGGATATCCCATGAAGGAACCAGTGCAAAGGATATCCCATGAAGGGACCAGCGCATCAAAGATCACCCCATGAAGGGACCAGCGCATCAGAGATCATCCCATGAAGGGGCCAGTGCATCAGAGATCATCCCGTGAAGGGACCAGTGGATCACAGCTCAGATTCGAGGTACACAAGATCATCCCATGAAGGGACCAGTGCATTAGAGATCATCCCATGAAGGGACCAGGGCATCAGATCTCCCATGAAGGGACCAGGGCATCAGATCTTCCCATGAAGGGACCAGGGCATCAGAGATCATCCCATGAAGGGACCAGGGCATCAGAGATCATCCCATGAAGGGGCCAGTGCATCAAAGATCATCCCATGAAGGGGCCAGTGCATCAAAGATCATCCCATGAAAGGACCAGTGCATCAAAGGATATCCCATGAAAGGACCAGTGCATTAAAGATCACCCCGTGAAGGGACCAGCGCATCAGAGATCATCCCGTGAAGGGGCCAGTGCATCAGAGATCATCCCGTGAAGGGGCCAGTGCTGCAGAGATCATCCCGTGAAGGGAACAGTGCTGCAGAGATCATCCCATGAAGGGGCCAGTGCTGCAGAGATCATCCCATGAAGGGGCCAGTGCAGAGATCATCCCATGAAGGGGCCAGTGCTGCAGAGATCATCCCATGAAGGGGCCAGTGCAGAGATCATCCCATGAAGGGGCCAGTGCAGAGATCATCCCATGAAGGGGCCAGTGCAGAGATCATCCCATGAAGGGGCCAGTGCAGAGATCATCCCATGAAGGGGCCAGTGCAGAGATCATCCCATGAAGGGGCCAGTGCAGAGATCATCCCATGAAGGGGCCAGTGCAGAGATCATCCCATGAAGGGGCCAGTGCATCAGAGATCATCCCATGAAGGGGCCAGTGCATCAGAGATCATCCCATGAAGGGGCCAGTGCATCAGAGATCATCCCATGAAGGGGCCAGTGCATCAGAGATCATCCCATGAAGTGACCAGTGCATCAGATCATCCCATGAAGTGACCAGTGCATCAGATCATCCCATGAAGGGACCAGGGCATTAAAGATGATCCCATGAAGGGGCCAGTGCATCAAAGATGATCCCATGAAGGGGCCAGTGCATCAAAGATCATCCCATGAAGGGGCCAGTGCATCAAAGATCATCCCATGAAAGGACCAGTGCATCAAAGGATATCCCATTAAGGGACCAGTGGATCACTGCTCAGATTAGCGATATGCAAGATCATCCCATGAAGGGACCAGTGCATCAAAGATCATCCCATGAAGGGACCAGTGCATCAAAGATCATCCCATGAAGGGACCAGTGCATCAAAGATCAGATTAGAGGTATGCAAGATCATCCCATGAAGGGACCAGAGCATCAAAGGATATCCCATGAAAGGACCAGTGCATCAAAAGATATCCAATGAAGGGACCAGTGCATCAAAGGATATCCCATGAAGGGACCAGCGCATTAAAGATCACCCCATGAAGTGACCAGCGCATCAAAGATCACCCCATGAAGGGACCAGCGCATCAGAGATCATCCCATGAAGGGACCAGTGCATCAAAGGATATCCCATGAAGGGACCAGTGCATCAAAGATCAGATTAGAGGTATGCAAGATCATCCCATGAAGGGACCAGAGCATCAAAGGATATCCCATGAAAGGACCAGTGCATCAAAGGATATCCCATGAAGGGACCAGTGCATCAAAGGATATCCCATGAAGGGACCAGCGCATTAAAGATCACCCCATGAAGTGACCAGCGCATCAAAGATCACCCCATGAAGTGACCAGCGCATCAGAGATCATCCCATGAAGGGACCAGTGCATCAGAGATCATCCCATGAAGGGACCAGTGCATCAGAGATCATCCCATGAAGGGACCAGTGCATCAGAGATCATCCCATGAAGGGACCAGCGCATCAGAGATCATCCCATGAAGGGACCAGCGCATCAGAGATCATCCCATGAAGGGACCAGCGCATCAGAGATCATCCCATGAAGGGGCCAGTGCAACAAAGATCCCATGAAGGGGCCAGTGCAACAAAGATCATCCCATGAATGGACCAGAGCAACACCACTCAGATTAGAGGTATTCAAGATCATCCCGAGAAGGGACCAGTGCATCAAAGATCATCCCGAGAAGGGACCAGTGCATCAAAGATCATCCCGTGAAGGGACCAGTGCATCAAAGATCATCCCGTGAAGGGACCAGTGCATCAAAGATCATCCCGTGAAGGGACCAGTGCATCAAAGATCATCCCGTGAAGGGACCAGTGCATCAAAGATCATCCCGTGAAGGGACCAGTGCATCAAAGATCATCCCGTGAAGGGACCAGTGCATCAAAGATCATCCCGTGAAGGGACCAGTGCATCAAAGATCATCCCGTGAAGGGACCAGTGCATCAAAGATCATCCCGTGAAGGGACCAGTGGATCACAGCTCAGATTCGAGGTACACAAGATCATCCCATGAAGGGACCAGTGCATTAGAGATCATCCCATGAAGGGACCAGGGCATCAGAGATCCCATGAAGGGACCAGGGCATCAGATCTTCCCATGAAGGGACCAGGGCATCAGATATCATCCCATGAAGGGACCAGGGCATCAGATATCATCCCATGAAGGGACCAGGGCATCAGATCATCCCATGAAAGGACCAGTGCATCAAAGGACATCCCATGAAAGGACCAGTGCATCAAAGGATATCCCATGAAGGGACCAGTGCATTAAAGATCACCCCATGAAGGGACCAGCGCATCAGAGATCACCCCATGAAGGGACCAGCGCATCAGAGATCATCCCATGAAGGGACCAATGCATCAGAGATCATCCCATGAAGGGACCAGTGCATCAGAGATCATCCCATGAAGGGACCAGTGCATCAGAGATCATCCCATGAAGGGACCAGTGCATCAGAGATCATCCCATGAAGGGACCAGTAAATCAAAGATCATCCCATGAAGGGACCAGTAAATCAAAGATCATCCCATGAAGGGACCAGTAAATCAAAGATCATCCCATGAAGGGACCAGTGCATCAAAGATCATCCCATGAAAGGACCAGTGCATCAATGGATATCCCATGAAGGGACCAGTGCATTAAAGATCATCCCATGAAGGGACCAGCGCATCAGAGATCACCCCATGAGGGGACAAGCGCATCAGAGATCATCCCATGAAGGGACCAGCGCATCAGAGATCATCCCATGAAGGGACCAGTGCAACAGAGATCATCCCATGAAGGGACCAGTGCAACAAAGATCATCCCATGAAGGGACCAGTGCAACAAAGATCATCCCATGAAGGCACCAGTGCAACAAAGATCATCCCATGAAGGGGCCAGTGCAACAAAGATCATCCCATGAATAGACCAGAGCAACACCACTCAGATTAGAGGTATGCAAGATCATCCCGAGAAGGAACCAGTGCATCAAAGATCATCCCGTGAAGGGACCAGTGCATCAAAGATCATCCCGTGAAGGGACCATTAGTGCATCAAAGATCATCCAATGAAGGGACCATTCGTGCATCAAAGATCATCCCATGAAGGGACCAGTGCATCAAAGATCATCCCATGAAGGGACCAGTGCATCAAAGATCATCCCATGAAGGGACCAGGGCATCAAAGATCATCCCATGAAGGGACCAGGGCATCAAAGATCATCCCATGAAGGGACCAGGGCATCAGATCATCCCATGAAGGGACCAGGGCGTCAAGATCATCCAATGAACGGACCAGTGCATCACAGCACTAAGATTAGAGGTATGCAAGTTCATCCCATGAAGGGACCAGTGCATCAAAGATCAGATTAGAGGTATGCAAGATCATCCCATGAAGGGACCAGAGCATCAAAGGATATCCCATGAAAGGACAAGTGCATCAAAGGATATCCCATGAAGGGACCGGTGCATTAAAGATCATCCCATGAAGGGACCAGCGCATCAGAGATCACCCCATGAAGGGACCAGTGCATCAGAGATCATCCCATGAAGGGACCAGTGCATCAGAGATCATCCCATGAATGGACCAGAGCAACACCACTCAGATTAGAGGTATGCAAGATCATCCCGAGAAGGAACCAGTGCATCAAAGATCATCCCGTGAAGGGACCAGTGCATCAAAGATCATCCCGTGAAGGGACCAGTGCATCAAAGATCATCCCGTGAAGGGACCAGTGCATCAAAGATCATCCCGTGAAGGGACCAGTGCATCAAAGATCATCCCGTGAAGGGACCAGTGCATCAAAGATCATCCCGTGAAGGGACCAGTGCATCAAAGATCATCCCGTGAAGGGACCAGTGCATCAAAGATCATCCCGTGAAGGGACCAGTGCATCAAAGATCATCCCGTGAAGGGACCAGTGCATCAAAGATCATCCCGTGAAGGGACCAGTGCATCAAAGATCATCCCGTGAAGGGACCAGTGCATCAAAGATCATCCCGTGAAGGGACCAGTGCATCAAAGATCATCCCGTGAAGGGACCAGTGCATCAAAGATCATCCCGTGAAGGGACCAGTGCATCAAAGATCATCCCGTGAAGGGACCAGTGCATCAAAGATCATCCAGTGAAGGGACCAGTGCATCAAAGATCATCCCGTGAAGGGACCAGTGCATCAAAGATCATCCCGTGAAGGGACCAGTGCATCAAAGATCATCCCGTGAAGGGACCAGTGCATCAAAGATCATCCCGTGAAGGGACCAGTGCATCAAAGATCCCGTGAAGGGACCAGTGCATCAAAGATCATCCCGTGAAGGGACCAGTGCATCAAAGATTATCCCATGAAGGGACCAGTGCAAAGTTCATCCCGTGAAGGAACCAGTGCATCACAGCACTCAGATTAGAGGTATGCAAGTTTATCCCATGAAGGGACGAGTGCATCAAAGATCTACCCATGAAGCTACCAGTGCATCAGAGATCATCCCATGAAGGGACCAGGGCATCAGAGATCCTCCCATGAAGGGACCAGTGCATAACAGCACTCATATTAGAGGTATGCAGGAACATCCCATGAAGGGACCAGGGCATCAAAGATCATCCCATAAAGGGACCAGGGCATCAAAGATCATCCCATAAAGGGACCAGAGCAAAGATCATCCCATAAAGGGACCAGAGCAAAGATCATCCCATGAAGGGACCAGTGTATGAAAGATCATCCCATGAAGGGACCAGTGCATCAGAGATAATCCCATGAAGGGACCAGTGCATCAGATCATCCCATGAAGGGACCAGTGCATCAGAGATCATCCCATGAAGGGACCAGTGCATCAGAGATCATCCCATGAAGGGACCAGTGCATCAGAGATCATCCCATGAAGGGACCAGTGCATCAGAGATCATCCCATGAAGGGACCAGTGCATCAGAGATCATCCCATGAAGGGACCAGTGCATCAGAGATCATCCCATGAAGGGACCAGTGCATCAGAGATCATCCCATGAAGGGACCAGTGCATCAGAGATCATCCCATGAAGGGACCAGTGCATCAAAGTATATCTCATGAAGGGACCAGTGCATCAAAGTATATCTCATGAAGGGACCAGTGCATCAAAGGATATCCCATGAAGGGACCAGAGCATCAGATATCCCATGAAAGGACCAGTGTATGAAAGATCATCTCATGAAGGGACCAGTGTATGAAAGATCATCCCATGGAGGGATGATTAGTGCATCAAAGATCATCCAATGAAGGGACCATTAGTGCATCAAAGATCATCCAATGAAGGGACCATTCGTGCATCAAAGATCATCCCATGAAGGGACCATTCGTGCAAAGATCATCCCATGAAGGGACCAGTGCATCAAAGATCATCCCATGAAGGGACCAGTGCATCAAAGATCATCCCATGAAGGGACCAGTGCATCAAAGATCATCCCATGAAGGGACCAGTGCATCAAAGATCATCCCATGAAGGGACCAGTGCATCAAAGATCATCCCATGAAGGGACCAGTGCATCAAAGATCATCCCATGAAGGGACCAGTGCATCACAGCACTCAGATTAGAGGTATGCAAGATCACCCCGTGAAGGAACCAGTGCATCAAAGATCATCCCATGAAGGGGCCAGTGCATCAGAGATCATCCCATGAAGGGGCCAGTGCATCAGAGATCATCCCATGAAGGGGCCAGTGCATCAGAGATCATCCCATGAAGGGGCCAGTGCATCAGAGATCATCCCATGAAGGGGCCAGTGCATCAGAGATCATCCCATGAAGGGGCCAGTGCATCAGAGATCATCCCATGAAGGGGCCAGTGCATCAGAGATCATCCCATGAAGGGGCCAGTGCATCAGAGATCATCCCATGAAGGGGCCAGTGCATCAGAGATCATCCCATGAAGGGGCCAGTGCATCAGAGATCATCCCATGAAGGGGCCAGTGCAGAGATCATCCCATGAAGGGGCCAGTGCATCAGAGATCATCCCATGAAGTGACCAGTGCATCAGAGATCATCCCATGAAGTGACCAGTGCATCAGAGATCATCCCATGAAGTGACCAGTGCATCAGATCATCCCGTGAAGGGACCAGGGCATTAAAGATGATCCCATGAATGGACCAGAGCATCAGATCATCCCATGAAGGGACCAGTGCATCAGATCATCCCATGAAGGGACCAGTGCATCAGATCATCCCATGAAGGGACCAGTGCATCAGAGATCATGCCATGAAGGGACCAGTGCATCAGAGATCATCCCATGAAGGGACCAGTAAATCAAAGATCATCCCATTAAGGGACCAGTGGATCAAAGATCATCCCATTAAGGGACCAGTGGATCACTGCTCAGATTAGCGATATGCAAGATCATCCCATGAAGGGACCAGTGCATCAAAGATCATCCCATGAAGGGACCAGTGCATCAAAGATCATCCCATGAAGGGACCAGTGCATCAAAGATCAGATTAGAGGTATGCAAGATCATCCCATGAAGGGACCAGAGCATCAAAGGATATCCCATGAAAGGACCAGTGCATCAAAGGATATCCCATGAAGGAACCAGTGCAAAGGATATCCCATGAAGGGACCAGCGCATCAAAGATCACCCCATGAAGGGACCAGCGCATCAGAGATCATCCCATGAAGGGGCCAGTGCATCAGAGATCATCCCGTGAAGGGACCAGTGGATCACAGCTCAGATTCGAGGTACACAAGATCATCCCATGAAGGGACCAGTGCATTAGAGATCATCCCATGAAGGGACCAGGGCATCAGATCTCCCATGAAGGGACCAGGGCATCAGATCTTCCCATGAAGGGACCAGGGCATCAGAGATCATCCCATGAAGGGACCAGGGCATCAGAGATCATCCCATGAAGGGGCCAGTGCATCAAAGATCATCCCATGAAGGGGCCAGTGCATCAAAGATCATCCCATGAAAGGACCAGTGCATCAAAGGATATCCCGTGAAAGGACCAGTGCATTAAAGATCACCCCGTGAAGGGACCAGCGCATCAGAGATCATCCCGTGAAGGGGCCAGTGCATCAGAGATCATCCCGTGAAGGGGCCAGTGCATCAGAGATCATCCCGTGAAGGGGCCAGTGCATCAGAGATCATCCCGTGAAGGGGCCAGTGCTGCAGAGATCATCCCATGAAGGGGCCAGTGCTGCAGAGATCATCCCATGAAGGGGCCAGTGCTGCAGAGATCATCCCATGAAGGGGCCAGTGCTGCAGAGATCATCCCATGAAGGGGCCAGTGCTGCAGAGATCATCCCATGAAGGGGCCAGTGCTGCAGAGATCATCCCATGAAGGGGCCAGTGCTGCAGAGATCATCCCATGAAGGGGCCAGTGCAGAGATCATCCCATGAAGGGGCCAGTGCAGAGATCATCCCATGAAGGGGCCAGTGCAGAGATCATCCCATGAAGGGGCCAGTGCAGAGATCATCCCATGAAGGGGCCAGTGCAGAGATCATCCCATGAAGGGGCCAGTGCAGAGATCATCCCATGAAGGGGCCAGTGCAGAGATCATCCCATGAAGGGGCCAGTGCAGAGATCATCCCATGAAGGGGCCAGTGCAGAGATCATCCCATGAAGGGGCCAGTGCATCAGAGATCATCCCATGAAGGGGCCAGTGCATCAGAGATCATCCCATGAAGGGGCCAGTGCATCAGAGATCATCCCATGAAGTGACCAGTGCATCAGATCATCCCATGAAGTGACCAGTGCATCAGATCATCCCATGAAGGGACCAGGGCATTAAAGATGATCCCATGAAGGGGCCAGTGCATCAAAGATCATCCCATGAAGGGGCCAGTGCATCAAAGATCATCCCATGAAAGGACCAGTGCATCAAAGGATATCCCATTAAGGGACCAGTGGATCACTGCTCAGATTAGCGATATGCAAGATCATCCCATGAAGGGACCAGTGCATCAAAGATCATCCCATGAAGGGACCAGTGCATCAAAGATCATCCCATGAAGGGACCAGTGCATCAAAGATCAGATTAGAGGTATGCAAGATCATCCCATGAAGGGACCAGAGCATCAAAGGATATCCCATGAAAGGACCAGTGCATCAAAAGATATCCAATGAAGGGACCAGTGCATCAAAGGATATCCCATGAAGGGACCAGCGCATTAAAGATCACCCCATGAAGTGACCAGCGCATCAAAGATCACCCCATGAAGGGACCAGCGCATCAGAGATCATCCCATGAAGGGACCAGTGCATCAGAGATCATCCCATGAAGGGACCAGTGCATCAGAGATCAGATTAGAGGTATGCAAGATCATCCCATGAAGGGACCAGAGCATCAAAGGATATCCCATGAAAGGACCAGTGCATCAAAGGATATCCCATGAAGGGACCAGTGCATCAAAGGATATCCCATGAAGGGACCAGCGCATTAAAGATCACCCCATGAAGTGACCAGCGCATCAAAGATCACCCCATGAAGTGACCAGCGCATCAGAGATCATCCCATGAAGGGACCAGTGCATCAGAGATCATCCCATGAAGGGACCAGTGCATCAGAGATCATCCCATGAAGGGACCAGTGCATCAGAGATCATCCCATGAAGGGACCAGCGCATCAGAGATCATCCCATGAAGGGACCAGCGCATCAGAGATCATCCCATGAAGGGACCAGCGCATCAGAGATCATCCCATGAAGGGGCCAGTGCAACAAAGATCCCATGAAGGGGCCAGTGCAACAAAGATCATCCCATGAATGGACCAGAGCAACACCACTCAGATTAGAGGTATTCAAGATCATCCCGAGAAGGGACCAGTGCATCAAAGATCATCCCGAGAAGGGACCAGTGCATCAAAGATCATCCCGTGAAGGGACCAGTGCATCAAAGATCATCCCGTGAAGGGACCAGTGCATCAAAGATCATCCCGTGAAGGGACCAGTGCATCAAAGATCATCCCGTGAAGGGACCAGTGCATCAAAGATCATCCCGTGAAGGGACCAGTGCATCAAAGATCATCCCGTGAAGGGACCAGTGCATCAAAGATCATCCCGTGAAGGGACCAGTGCATCAAAGATCATCCCGTGAAGGGACCAGTGCATCAAAGATCATCCCGTGAAGGGACCAGTGCATCAAAGATCATCCCGTGAAGGGACCAGTGCATCAAAGATCATCCCGTGAAGGGACCAGTGGATCACAGCTCAGATTCGAGGTACACAAGATCATCCCATGAAGGGACCAGTGCATTAGAGATCATCCCATGAAGGGACCAGGGCATCAGAGATCCCATGAAGGGACCAGGGCATCAGATCTTCCCATGAAGGGACCAGGGCATCAGATATCATCCCATGAAGGGACCAGGGCATCAGATCATCCCATGAAAGGACCAGTGCATCAAAGGACATCCCATGAAAGGACCAGTGCATCAAAGGATATCCCATGAAGGGACCAGTGCATTAAAGATCACCCCATGAAGGGACCAGCGCATCAGAGATCACCCCATGAAGGGACCAGCGCATCAGAGATCATCCCATGAAGGGACCAATGCATCAGAGATCATCCCATGAAGGGACCAGTGCATCAGAGATCATCCCATGAAGGGACCAGTGCATCAGAGATCATCCCATGAAGGGACCAGTGCATCAGAGATCATCCCATGAAGGGACCAGTAAATCAAAGATCATCCCATGAAGGGACCAGTAAATCAAAGATCATCCCATGAAGGGACCAGTAAATCAAAGATCATCCCATGAAGGGACCAGTGCATCAAAGATCATCCCATGAAAGGACCAGTGCATCAATGGATATCCCATGAAGGGACCAGTGCATTAAAGATCATCCCATGAAGGGACCAGCGCATCAGAGATCACCCCATGAGGGGACAAGCGCATCAGAGATCATCCCATGAAGGGACCAGCGCATCAGAGATCATCCCATGAAGGGACCAGTGCAACAGAGATCATCCCATGAAGGGACCAGTGCAACAAAGATCATCCCATGAAGGCACCAGTGCAACAAAGATCATCCCATGAAGGCACCAGTGCAACAAAGATCATCCCATGAAGGGGCCAGTGCAACAAAGATCATCCCATGAATAGACCAGAGCAACACCACTCAGATTAGAGGTATGCAAGATCATCCCGAGAAGGAACCAGTGCATCAAAGATCATCCCGTGAAGGGACCAGTGCATCAAAGATCATCCCGTGAAGGGACCATTAGTGCATCAAAGATCATCCAATGAAGGGACCATTCGTGCATCAAAGATCATCCCATGAAGGGACCAGGGCATCAAAGATCATCCCATGAAGGGACCAGGGCATCAAAGATCATCCCATGAAGGGACCAGGGCATCAAAGATCATCCCATGAAGGGACCAGGGCATCAAAGATCATCCCATGAAGGGACCAGGGCATCAGATCATCCCATGAAGGGACCAGGGCGTCAAGATCATCCAATGAACGGACCAGTGCATCACAGCACTAAGATTAGAGGTATGCAAGTTCATCCCATGAAGGGACCAGTGCATCAAAGATCAGATTAGAGGTATGCAAGATCATCCCATGAAGGGACCAGAGCATCAAAGGATATCCCATGAAAGGACAAGTGCATCAAAGGATATCCCATGAAGGGACCGGTGCATTAAAGATCATCCCATGAAGGGACCAGCGCATCAGAGATCACCCCATGAAGGGACCAGTGCATCAGAGATCATCCCATGAAGGGACCAGTGCATCAGAGATCATCCCATGAATGGACCAGAGCAACACCACTCAGATTAGAGGTATGCAAGATCATCCCGAGAAGGAACCAGTGCATCAAAGATCATCCCGTGAAGGGACCAGTGCATCAAAGATCATCCCGTGAAGGGACCAGTGCATCAAAGATCATCCCGTGAAGGGACCAGTGCATCAAAGATCATCCCGTGAAGGGACCAGTGCATCAAAGATCATCCCGTGAAGGGACCAGTGCATCAAAGATCATCCCGTGAAGGGACCAGTGCATCAAAGATCATCCCGTGAAGGGACCAGTGCATCAAAGATCATCCCGTGAAGGGACCAGTGCATCAAAGATCATCCCGTGAAGGGACCAGTGCATCAAAATCCCATGAAGGGACCAGTGCATCAAGGATCATCCCATGAAGGGACCAGTGCAAAGTTCATCCCGTGAAGGAACCAGTGCATAACAGCACTCATATTAGAGGTATGCAGGAACATCCCATGAAGGGACCAGGGCATCAAAGATCATCCCATAAAGGGACCAGAGCATCAGATATCCGATGAAGGGACCAGTGTATGAAAGATCATCCCATGAAGGGACCAGTGCATCAGAGATCATCCCATGAAGGGACCAGTGTATGAAAGATCATCCCGAGAAGGGACCAGTGCATCAAAGATCATCCCGAGAAGGGACCAGTGCATCAAAGATCATCCCGTGAAGGGACCAGTGCATCAAAGATCATCCCGTGAAGGGACCAGTGCATCAAAGATCATCCCGTGAAGGGACCAGTGCATCAAAGATCATCCCGTGAAGGGACCAGTGCATCAAAGATCATCCCGTGAAGGGACCAGTGCATCAAAGATCATCCCGTGAAGGGACCAGTGCATCAAAGATCATCCCGTGAAGGGACCAGTGCATCAAAGATCATCCCGTGAAGGGACCAGTGCATCAAAGATCATCCCGTGAAGGGACCAGTGCATCAAAGATCATCCCGTGAAGGGACCAGTGCATCAAAGATCATCCCGTGAAGGGACCAGTGCATCAAAGATCATCCCGTGAAGGGACCAGTGCATCAAAGATCATCCCGTGAAGGGACCAGTGCATCAAAGATCATCCCGTGAAGGGACCAGTGCATCAAAGATCATCCAGTGAAGGGACCAGTGCATCAAAGATCATCCAGTGAAGGGACCAGTGCATCAAAGATCATCCCGTGAAGGGACCAGTGCATCAAAGATCATCCCGTGAAGGGACCAGTGCATCAAAGATCCCGTGAAGGGACCAGTGCATCAAAGATCATCCCGTGAAGGGACCAGTGCATCAAAGATTATCCCATGAAGGGACCAGTGCAAAGTTCATCCCGTGAAGGAACCAGTGCATCACAGCACTCAGATTAGAGGTATGCAAGTTTATCCCATGAAGGGACGAGTGCATCAAAGATCTACCCATGAAGCTACCAGTGCATCAGAGATCATCCCATGAAGGGACCAGGGCATCAGAGATCCTCCCATGAAGGGACCAGTGCATAACAGCACTCATATTAGAGGTATGCAGGAACATCCCATGAAGGGACCAGGGCATCAAAGATCATCCCATAAAGGGACCAGAGCAAAGATCATCCCATAAAGGGACCAGAGCAAAGATCATCCCATGAAGGGACCAGTGTATGAAAGATCATCCCATGAAGGGACCAGTGCATCAGAGATAATCCCATGAAGGGACCAGTGCATCAGATCATCCCATGAAGGGACCAGTGCATCAGATCATCCCATGAAGGGACCAGTGCATCAGAGATCATCCCATGAAGGGACCAGTGCATCAGAGATCATCCCATGAAGGGACCAGTGCATCAGAGATCATCCCATGAAGGGACCAGTGCATCAGAGATCATCCCATGAAGGGACCAGTGCATCAGAGATCATCCCATGAAGGGACCAGTGCATCAGAGATCATCCCATGAAGGGACCAGTGCATCAGAGATCATCCCATGAAGGGACCAGTGCATCAGAGATCATCCCATGAAGGGACCAGTGCATCAAAGTATATCTCATGAAGGGACCAGTGCATCAAAGTATATCTCATGAAGGGACCAGTGCATCAAAGGATATCCCATGAAGGGACCAGAGCATCAGATATCCCATGAAAGGACCAGTGTATGAAAGATCATCCCATGAAGGGACCAGTGTATGAAAGATCATCCCATGGAGGGATGATTAGTGCATCAAAGATCATCCAATGAAGGGACCATTAGTGCATCAAAGATCATCCAATGAAGGGACCATTCGTGCATCAAAGATCATCCCATGAAGGGACCATTCGTGCATCAAAGATCATCCCATGAAGGGACCAGTGCATCAAAGATCATCCCATGAAGGGACCAGTGCATCAAAGATCATCCCATGAAGGGACCAGTGCATCAAAGATCATCCCATGAAGGGACCAGTGCATCAAAGATCATCCCATGAAGGGACCAGTGCATCAAAGATCATCCCATGAAGGGACCAGTGCATCAAAGATCATCCCATGAAGGGACCAGTGCATCACAGCACTCAGATCAGAGGTATGCAAGATCACCCCGTGAAGGAACCAGTGCATCAAAGATCATCCCGTGAAGGGACCAGTGGATCACAGCTCAGATTCGAGGTATACAAGATCATCCCATGAAGGGACCAGTGCATTAGAGATCATCCCATGAAGGGACCAGGGCATCAGATCTCCCATGAAGGGACCAGGGCATCAGAGATCATCCCATGAAGGGACCAGGGCATCAGAGATCATCCCATGAAGGGGCCAGTGCATCAAAGATCATCCCATGAAGGGGCCAGTGCATCAAAGATCATCCCATGAAGGGGCCAGTGCATCAGAGATATCCCATGAAAGGACCAGTGCATTAAAGATCACCCCGTGAAGGGACCAGCGCATCAGAGATCATCCCGTGAAGGGGCCAGTGCATCAGAGATCATCCCGTGAAGGGGCCAGTGCATCAAAGATCATCCCGTGAAGGGACCAGTGCATCAAAGATCATCCCGTGAAGGGACCAGTGCATCAAAGATCATCCCGTGAAGGGACCAGTGCATCAAAGATCATCCCGTGAAGGGACCAGTGGATCACAGCTCAGATTCGAGGTACACAAGATCATCCCATGAAGGGACCAGTGCATTAGAGATCATCCCATGAATGGACCAGGGCATCAGAGATCCCATGAAGGGACCAGGGCATCAGATCTTCCCATGAAGGGACCAGGGCATCAGATATCATCCCATGAAGGGACCAGGGCATCAGATATCATCCCATGAAGGGACCAGGGCATCAAAGGACATCCCATGAAAGGACCAGTGCATCAAAGGATATCCCATGAAGGGACCAGTGCATTAAAGATCACCCCATGAAGGGACCAGCGCATCAGAGATCACCCCATGAAGGGACCAGTGCATCAGAGATCATCCCATGAAGGGACCAGTGCATCAGAGATCATCCCATGAAGGGACCAGTGCATCAGAGATCATCCCATGAAGGGACCAGTGCATCAGAGATCATCCCATGAAGGGACCAGTGCATCAGAGATCATCCCATGAAGGGACCAGTGCATCAGAGATAATCCCATGAAGGGACCAGTAAATCAAAGATCATCCCATGAAGGGACCAGTAAATCAAAGATCATCCCATGAAGGGACCAGTGCATCAAAGATCATCCCATGAAAGGACCAGTGCATCAAAGGATATCCCATGAAAGGACCAGTGCATCAATGGATATCCCATGAAGGGACCAGTGCATTAAAGATCATCCCATGAAGGGACCAGCGCATCAGAGATCACCCCATGAGGGGACAAGCGCATCAGAGATCATCCCATGAAGGGACCAGCGCATCAGAGATCATCCCATGAAGGGACCAGTGCAACAAAGATCATCCCATGAAGGCACCAGTGCAACAAAGATCATCCCATGAAGGCACCAGTGCAACAAAGATCATCCCATGAAGGGGCCAGTGCAACAAAGATCATCCCATGAAGGGACCAGTGCAACAAAGATCATCCCATGAATGGACCAGAGCAACACCACTCAGATTAGAGGTATGCAAGATCATCCCGAGAAGGAACCAGTGCATCAAAGATCATCCCGTGAAGGGACCAGTGCATCAAAGATCATCCCGTGAAGGGACCATTAGTGCATCAAAGATCATCCAATGAAGGGACCATTCGTGCATCAAAGATCATCCCATGAAGGGACCAGTGCATCAAAGATCATCCCATGAAGGGACCAGTGCATCAAAGATCATCCCATGAAGGGACCAGGGCATCAAAGATCATCCCATGAAGGGACCAGGGCATCAAAGATCATCCCATGAAGGGACCAGGGCATCAAAGATCATCCCATGAAGGGACCAGGGCATCAGATCATCCCATGAAGGGACCAGGGCGTCAAGATCATCCAATGAACGGACCAGTGCATCACAGCACTAAGATTAGAGGTATGCAAGTTCATCCCATGAAGGGACCAGTGCATCAAAGATCAGATTAGAGGTATGCAAGATCATCCCATGAAGGGACCAGAGCATCAAAGGATATCCCATGAAAGGACAAGTGCATCAAAGGATATCCCATGAAGGGACCGGTGCATTAAAGATCATCCCATGAAGGGACCAGCGCATCAGAGATCACCCCATGAAGGGACCAGTGCATCAGAGATCATCCCATGAAGGGACCAGTGCATCAGAGATCATCCCATGAATGGACCAGAGCAACACCACTCAGATTAGAGGTATGCAAGATCATCCCGAGAAGGGACCAGTGCATCAAAGATCATCCCGTGAAGGGACCAGTGCAAAGATGATCCCGTGAAGGGACCAGTGCAAAGATGATCCCGTGAAGGGACCAGTGCATCAAAGATCATCCCGTGAAGGGACCAGTGCATCAAAGATCATCCCGTGAAGGGACCAGTGCATCAAAGATCATCCCGTGAAGGGACCAGTGCAAAGATCATCCCGTGAAGGGACCAGTGCATCAAAGATCATCCCGTGAAGGGACCAGTGCATCAAAGATCATCCCGTGAAGGGACCAGTGCATCAAAGATCATCCCGTGAAGGGACCAGTGCATCAAAGATCATCCCGTGAAGGGACCAGTGCATCAAAGATCATCCCGTGAAGGGACCAGTGCATCAAAGATCATCCCGTGAAGGGACCAGTGCATCAAAGATCATCCCGTGAAGGGACCAGTGGATCACAGCTCAGATTCGAGGTACACAAGATCATCCCATGAAGGGACCAGTGCATTAGAGATCATCCCATGAAGGGACCAGGGCATCAGAGATCCCATGAAGGGACCAGGGCATCAGATCTTCCCATGAAGGGACCAGGGCATCAGATATCATCCCATGAAGGGACCAGGGCATCAGATCATCCCATGAAAGGACCAGTGCATCAAAGGACATCCCATGAAAGGACCAGTGCATCAAAGGATATCCCATGAAGGGACCAGTGCATTAAAGATCACCCCATGAAGGGACCAGCGCATCAGAGATCACCCCATGAAGGGACCAGCGCATCAGAGATCATCCCATGAAGGGACCAATGCATCAGAGATCATCCCATGAAGGGACCAGTGCATCAGAGATCATCCCATGAAGGGACCAGTGCATCAGAGATCATCCCATGAAGGGACCAGTGCATCAGAGATCATCCCATGAAGGGACCAGTAAATCAAAGATCATCCCATGAAGGGACCAGTAAATCAAAGATCATCCCATGAAGGGACCAGTAAATCAAAGATCATCCCATGAAGGGACCAGTGCATCAAAGATCATCCCATGAAAGGACCAGTGCATCAATGGATATCCCATGAAGGGACCAGTGCATTAAAGATCATCCCATGAAGGGACCAGCGCATCAGAGATCACCCCATGAGGGGACAAGCGCATCAGAGATCATCCCATGAAGGGACCAGCGCATCAGAGATCATCCCATGAAGGGACCAGTGCAACAGAGATCATCCCATGAAGGGACCAGTGCAACAAAGATCATCCCATGAAGGCACCAGTGCAACAAAGATCATCCCATGAAGGCACCAGTGCAACAAAGATCATCCCATGAAGGGGCCAGTGCAACAAAGATCATCCCATGAATAGACCAGAGCAACACCACTCAGATTAGAGGTATGCAAGATCATCCCGAGAAGGAACCAGTGCATCAAAGATCATCCCGTGAAGGGACCAGTACATCAAAGATCATCCCGTGAAGGGACCATTAGTGCATCAAAGATCATCCAATGAAGGGACCATTCGTGCATCAAAGATCATCCCATGAAGGGACCAGGGCATCAAAGATCATCCCATGAAGGGACCAGGGCATCAAAGATCATCCCATGAAGGGACCAGGGCATCAAAGATCATCCCATGAAGGGACCAGGGCATCAAAGATCATCCCATGAAGGGACCAGGGCATCAGATCATCCCATGAAGGGACCAGGGCGTCAAGATCATCCAATGAACGGACCAGTGCATCACAGCACTAAGATTAGAGGTATGCAAGTTCATCCCATGAAGGGACCAGTGCATCAAAGATCAGATTAGAGGTATGCAAGATCATCCCATGAAGGGACCAGAGCATCAAAGGATATCCCATGAAAGGACAAGTGCATCAAAGGATATCCCATGAAGGGACCGGTGCATTAAAGATCATCCCATGAAGGGACCAGCGCATCAGAGATCACCCCATGAAGGGACCAGTGCATCAGAGATCATCCCATGAAGGGACCAGTGCATCAGAGATCATCCCATGAAGGGACCAGAGCAACACCACTCAGATTAGAGGTATGCAAGATCATCCCGTGAAGGAACCAGTGCATCAAAGATCATCCCGTGAAGGGACCAGTGCATCAAAGATCATCCCGTGAAGGGACCAGTGCATCAAAGATCATCCCGTGAAGGGACCAGTGCATCAAAGATCATCCCGTGAAGGGACCAGTGCATCAAAGATCATCCCGTGAAGGGACCAGTGCATCAAAGATCATCCCGTGAAGGGACCAGTGCATCAAAGATCATCCCGTGAAGGGACCAGTGCATCAAAGATCATCCCGTGAAGGGACCAGTGCATCAAAGATCATCCCGTGAAGGGACCAGTGCATCAAAGATCATCCCGTGAAGGGACCAGTGCATCAAAGATCATCCCGTGAAGGGACCAGTGCATCAAAGATCATCCCGTGAAGGGACCAGTGCATCAAAGATCATCCCGTGAAGGGACCAGTGCATCAAAGATCATCCCGTGAAGGGACCAGTGCATCAAAGATCATCCAGTGAAGGGACCAGTGCATCAAAGATCATCCAGTGAAGGGACCAGTGCATCAAAGATCATCCAGTGAAGGGACCAGTGCATCAAAGATCATCCCGTGAAGGGACCAGTGCATCAAAGATCCCGTGAAGGGACCAGTGCATCAAAGATCCCGTGAAGGGACCAGTGCATCAAAGATCATCCCGTGAAGGGACCAGTGCATCAAAGATTATCCCATGAAGGGACCAGTGCAAAGTTCATCCCGTGAAGGAACCAGTGCATCACAGCACTCAGATTAGAGGTATGCA
Organism: Triturus cristatus; assembly: GCF_964204655.1. Taxonomy (NCBI): domain Eukaryota; kingdom Metazoa; phylum Chordata; class Amphibia; order Caudata; family Salamandridae; genus Triturus; species Triturus cristatus. The sequence continues at coordinate 408,131,387 of NC_140591.1, forward strand.
AGTTTATCCCATGAAGGGACGAGTGCATCAAAGATCTACCCATGAAGCTACCAGTGCATCAGAGATCATCCCATGAAGGGACCAGGGCATCAGAGATCCTCCCATGAAGGGACCAGTGCATAACAGCACTCATATTAGAGGTATGCAGGAACATCCCATGAAGGGACCAGGGCATCAAAGATCATCCCATAAAGGGACCAGAGCAAAGATCATCCCATAAAGGGACCAGAGCAAAGATCATCCCATGAAGGGACCAGTGTATGAAAGATCATCCCATGAAGGGACCAGTGCATCAGAGATAATCCCATGAAGGGACCAGTGCATCAGATCATCCCATGAAGGGACCAGTGCATCAGATCATCCCATGAAGGGACCAGTGCATCAGAGATCATCCCATGAAGGGACCAGTGCATCAGAGATCATCCCATGAAGGGACCAGTGCATCAGAGATCATCCCATGAAGGGACCAGTGCATCAGAGATCATCCCATGAAGGGACCAGTGCATCAGAGATCATCCCATGAAGGGACCAGTGCATCAGAGATCATCCCATGAAGGGACCAGTGCATCAGAGATCATCCCATGAAGGGACCAGTGCATCAAAGTATATCTCATGAAGGGACCAGTGCATCAAAGTATATCTCATGAAGGGACCAGTGCATCAAAGGATATCCCATGAAGGGACCAGAGCATCAGATATCCCATGAAAGGACCAGTGTATGAAAGATCATCCCATGAAGGGACCAGTGTATGAAAGATCATCCCATGGAGGGATGATTAGTGCATCAAAGATCATCCAATGAAGGGACCATTAGTGCATCAAAGATCATCCAATGAAGGGACCATTCGTGCATCAAAGATCATCCCATGAAGGGACCATTCGTGCATCAAAGATCATCCCATGAAGGGACCAGTGCATCAAAGATCATCCCATGAAGGGACCAGTGCATCAAAGATCATCCCATGAAGGGACCAGTGCATCAAAGATCATCCCATGAAGGGACCAGTGCATCAAAGATCATCCCATGAAGGGACCAGTGCATCAAAGATCATCCCATGAAGGGACCAGTGCATCAAAGATCATCCCATGAAGGGACCAGTGCATCACAGCACTCAGATTAGAGGTATGCAAGATCACCCCGTGAAGGAACCAGTGCATCAAAGATCATCCCGTGAAGGGACCAGTGGATCACAGCTCAGATTCGAGGTACACAAGATCATCCCATGAAGGGACCAGTGCATTAGAGATCATCCCATGAAGGGACCAGGGCATCAGATCTCCCATGAAGGGACCAGGGCATCAGAGATCATCCCATGAAGGGACCAGGGCATCAGAGATCATCCCATGAAGGGGCCAGTGCATCAAAGATCATCCCATGAAGGGGCCAGTGCATCAAAGATATCCCATGAAGGGGCCAGTGCATCAGAGATATCCCATGAAAGGACCAGTGCATTAAAGATCACCCCATGAAGGGACCAGCGCATCAGAGATCATCCCGTGAAGGGGCCAGTGCATCAGAGATCATCCCATGAAGGGACCAGTGCATCAGAGATCATCCCATGAAGGGACCAGTGCATCAGAGATCATCCCATGAAGGGACCAGTGCATCAGAGATCATCCCATGAAGGGACCAGTGCATCAAAGATCATCCCATGAAAGGACCAGTGCATCAAAGGATATCCCATGAAAGGACCAGTGCATCAATGGATATCCCATGAAGGGACCAGTGCATTAAAGATCATCCCATGAAGGGACCAGCGCATCAGAGATCACCCCATGAGGGGACAAGCGCATCAGAGATCATCCCATGAAGGGACCAGCGCATCAGAGATCATCCCATGAAGGGACCAGTGCAACAAAGATCATCCCATGAAGGCACCAGTGCAACAAAGATCATCCCATGAAGGGGCCAGTGCAACAAAGATCATCCCATGAAGGGACCAGTGCAACAAAGATCATCCCATGAATGGACCAGAGCAACACCACTCAGATTAGAGGTATGCAAGATCATCCCGAGAAGGAACCAGTGCATCAAAGATCATCCCGTGAAGGGACCAGTGCATCAAAGATCATCCCGTGAAGGGACCATTAGTGCATCAAAGATCATCCAATGAAGGGACCATTCGTGCATCAAAGATCATCCCATGAAGGGACCAGTGCATCAAAGATCATCCCATGAAGGGACCAGTGCATCAAAGATCATCCCATGAAGGGACCAGGGCATCAAAGATCATCCCATGAAGGGACCAGGGCATCAAAGATCATCCCATGAAGGGACCAGGGCATCAAAGATCATCCCATGAAGGGACCAGGGCATCAGATCATCCCATGAAGGGACCAGGGCGTCAAGATCATCCAATGAACGGACCAGTGCATCACAGCACTAAGATTAGAGGTATGCAAGTTCATCCCATGAAGGGACCAGTGCATCAAAGATCAGATTAGAGGTATGCAAGATCATCCCATGAAGGGACCAGAGCATCAAAGGATATCCCATGAAAGGACAAGTGCATCAAAGGATATCCCATGAAGGGACCGGTGCATTAAAGATCATCCCATGAAGGGACCAGCGCATCAGAGATCACCCCATGAAGGGACCAGTGCATCAGAGATCATCCCATGAAGGGACCAGTGCATCAGAGATCATCCCATGAATGGACCAGAGCAACACCACTCAGATTAGAGGTATGCAAGATCATCCCGAGAAGGGACCAGTGCATCAAAGATCATCCCGTGAAGGGACCAGTGCAAAGATGATCCCGTGAAGGGACCAGTGCATCAAAGATCATCCCGTGAAGGGACCAGTGCATCAAAGATCATCCCGTGAAGGGACCAGTGCATCAAAGATCATCCCGTGAAGGGACCAGTGCATCAAAGATCATCCCGTGAAGGGACCAGTGCATCAAAGATCATCCCGTGAAGGGACCAGTGCAAAGATCATCCCGTGAAGGGACCAGTGCATCAAAGATCATCCCGTGAAGGGACCAGTGCATCAAAGATCATCCCGTGAAGGGACCAGTGCATCAAAGATCATCCCGTGAAGGGACCAGTGCATCAAAGATCATCCCGTGAAGGGACCAGTGCATCAAAGATCATCCCGTGAAGGGACCAGTGCATCAAAATCCCATGAAGGGACCAGTGCATCAAGGATCATCCCATGAAGGGACCAGTGCAAAGTTCATCCCGTGAAGGAACCAGTGCATAACAGCACTCATATTAGAGGTATGCAGGAACATCCCATGAAGGGACCAGGGCATCAAAGATCATCCCATAAAGGGACCAGAGCATCAGATATCCGATGAAGGGACCAGTGTATGAAAGATCATCCCATGAAGGGACCAGTGCATCAGAGATCATCCCATGAAGGGACCAGTGTATGAAAGATCATCCCGAGAAGGGACCAGTGCATCAAAGATCATCCCGAGAAGGGACCAGTGCATCAAAGATCATCCCGTGAAGGGACCAGTGCATCAAAGATCATCCCGTGAAGGGACCAGTGCATCAAAGATCATCCCGTGAAGGGACCAGTGCATCAAAGATCATCCCGTGAAGGGACCAGTGCATCAAAGATCATCCCGTGAAGGGACCAGTGCATCAAAGATCATCCCGTGAAGGGACCAGTGCATCAAAGATCATCCCGTGACGGGACCAGTGCATCAAAGATCATCCCGTGACGGGACCAGTGCATCAAAGATCATCCCGTGAAGGGACCAGTGCATCAAAGATCATCCCGTGAAGGGACCAGTGCATCAAAGATCATCCCGTGAAGGGACCAGTGCATCAAAGATCATCCCGTGAAGGGACCAGTGCATCAAAGATCATCCCGTGAAGGGACCAGTGCATCAAAGATCATCCCGTGAAGGGACCAGTGCATCAAAGATCATCCCGTGAAGGGACCAGTGCATCAAAGATCATCCCGTGAAGGGACCAGTGCATCAAAGATCATCCCGTGAAGGGACCAGTGCATCAAAGATCATCCCGTGAAGGGACCAGTGCATCAAAGATCATCCCGTGAAGGGACCAGTGCATCAAAGATCATCCCGTGAAGGGACCAGTGCATCAAAGATCATCCCGTGAAGGGACCAGTGCATCAAAGATCATCCCGTGAAGGGACCAGTGCATCAAAGATCATCCCGTGAAGGGACCAGTGCATCAAAGATCATCCCGTGAAGGGACCAGTGCATCAAAGATCATCCCGTGAAGGGACCAGTGCATCAAAGATCATCCCGTGAAGGGACCAGTGCATCAAAGATCATCCCGTGAAGGGACCAGTGCATCAAAGATTATCCCATGAAGGGACCAGTGCATCAAAGATTATCCCATGAAGGGACCAGTGCAAAGTTCATCCCGTGAAGGAACCAGTGCATCACAGCACTCAGATTAGAGGTATGCAAGTTCATCCCATGAAGGGACGAGTGCATCAAAGATCTACCCATGAAGCTACCAGTGCATCAGAGATCATCCCATGAAGGGACCAGGGCATCAGAGATCCTCCCATGAAGGGACCAGTGCATAACAGCACTCATATTAGAGGTATGCAGGAACATCCCATGAAGGGACCAGGGCATCAAAGATCATCCCATAAAGGGACCAGAGCAAAGATCATCCCATAAAGGGACCAGAGCAAAGATCATCCCATGAAGGGACCAGTGTATGAAAGATCATCCCATGAAGGGACCAGTGCATCAGAGATAATCCCATGAAGGGACCAGTGCATCAGATCATCCCATGAAGGGACCAGTGCATCAGATCATCCCATGAAGGGACCAGTGCATCAGAGATCATCCCATGAAGGGACCAGTGCATCAGAGATCATCCCATGAAGGGACCAGTGCATCAGAGATCATCCCATGAAGGGACCAGTGCATCAGAGATCATCCCATGAAGGGACCAGTGCATCAGAGATCATCCCATGAAGGGACCAGTGCATCAGAGATCATCCCATGAAGGGACCAGTGCATCAGAGATCATCCCATGAAGGGACCAGTGCATCAAAGTATATCTCATGAAGGGACCAGTGCATCAAAGGATATCCCATGAAGGGACCAGAGCATCAGATATCCCATGAAAGGACCAGTGAATGAAAGATCATCCCATGAAGGGACCAGTGTATGAAAGATCATCCCATGGAGGGATGATTAGTGCATCAAAGATCATCCAATGAAGGGACCATTAGTGCATCAAAGATCATCCAATGAAGGGACCATTCGTGCATCAAAGATCATCCCATGAAGGGACCATTCGTGCATCAAAGATCATCCCATGAAGGGACCAGTGCATCAAAGATCATCCCATGAAGGGACCAGTGCATCAAAGATCATCCCATGAAGGGACCAGTGCATCAAAGATCATCCCATGAAGGGACCAGTGCATCAAAGATCATCCCATGAAGGGACCAGTGCATCAAAGATCATCCCATGAAGGGACCAGTGCATCAAAGATCATCCCATGAAGGGACCAGTGCATCAAAGATCATCCCATGAAGGGACCAGTGCATCAAAGATCATCCCATGAAGGGACCAGTGCATCAAAGATCATCCCATGAAGGGACCAGTGCATCACAGCACTCAGATTAGAGGTATGCAAGATCACCCCGTGAAGGAACCAGTGCATCAAAGATCATCCCGTGAAGGGACCAGTGGATCACAGCTCAGATTCGAGGTACACAAGATCATCCCATGAAGGGACCAGTGCATTAGAGATCATCCCATGAAGGGACCAGGGCATCAGATCTCCCATGAAGGGACCAGGGCATCAGAGATCATCCCATGAAGGGACCAGGGCATCAGAGATCATCCCATGAAGGGGCCAGTGCATCAAAGATCATCCCATGAAGGGGCCAGTGCATCAAAGATCATCCCATGAAAGGACCAGTGCATCAAAGGATATCCCATGAAAGGACCAGTGCATTAAAGATCACCCCATGAAGGGACCAGCGCATCAGAGATCATCCCGTGAAGGGGCCAGTGCATCAGAGATCATCCCGTGAAGGGGCCAGTGCATCAGAGATCATCCCGTGAAGGGGCCAGTGCATCAGAGATCATCCCGTGAAGGGGCCAGTGCATCAGAGATCATCCCGTGAAGGGGCCAGTGCATCAGAGATCATCCCGTGAAGGGGCCAGTGCATCAGAGATCATCCCGTGAAGGGGCCAGTGCATCAGAGATCATCCCGTGAAGGGGCCAGTGCATCAGAGATCATCCCGTGAAGGGGCCAGTGCATCAGAGATCATCCCGTGAAGGGGCCAGTGCATCAGAGATCATCCCATGAAGGGGCCAGTGCATCAGAGATCATCCCATGAAGGGGCCAGTGCATCAGAGATCATCCCATGAAGGGGCCAGTGCAGAGATCATCCCATGAAGGGGCCAGTGCAGAGATCATCCCATGAAGGGGCCAGTGCAGAGATCATCCCATGAAGGGGCCAGTGCAGAGATCATCCCATGAAGGGGCCAGTGCATCAGAGATCATCTCATGAAGGGGCCAGTGCATCAGAGATCATCCCATGAAGTGACCAGTGCATCAGAGATCATCCCATGAAGTGACCAGTGCATCAGATCATCCCGTGAAGGGACCAGTGCATCAAAGATCATCCCGTGAATGGACCAGTGCATGAAAGATCATCCCATGAAGGGACCAGTGCATGAAAGATCATCCCGAGAAGGGACCAGTGCATCAAAGATCATCCCGAGAAGGGACCAGTGCATCAAAGATCATCCCGTGAAGGGACCAGTGCATCAAAGATCATCCCGTGAAGGGACCAGTGCATCAAAGATCATCCCGTGAAGGGACCAGTGCATCAAAGATCATCCCGTGAAGGGACCAGTGCATCAAAGATCATCCCGTGAAGGGACCAGTGCATCAAAGATCATCCCGTGAAGGGACCAGTGCATCAAAGATCATCCCGTGAAGGGACCAGTGCATCAAAGATCATCCAGTGAAGGGACCAGTGCATCAAAGATCATCCAGTGAAGGGACCAGTGCATCAAAGATCATCCAGTGAAGGGACCAGTGCATCAAAGATCATCCCGTGAAGGGACCAGTGCATCAAAGATCATCCCGTGAAGGGACCAGTGCATCAAAGATCATCCCGTGAAGGGACCAGTGCATCAAAGATCCCGTGAAGGGACCAGTGCATCAAAGATCATCCCGTGAAGGGACCAGTGCATCAAAGATTATCCCATGAAGGGACCAGTGCAAAGTTCATCCCGTGAAGGAACCAGTGCATCACAGCACTCAGATTAGAGGTATGCAAGTTCATCCCATGAAGGGACGAGTGCATCAAAGATCTACCCATGAAGCTACCAGTGCATCAGAGATCATCCCATGAAGGGACCAGGGCATCAGAGATCCTCCCATGAAGGGACCAGTGCATAACAGCACTCATATTAGAGGTATGCAGGAACATCCCATGAAGGGACCAGGGCATCAAAGATCATCCCATAAAGGGACCAGAGCAAAGATCATCCCATAAAGGGACCAGAGCAAAGATCATCCCATGAAGGGACCAGTGTATGAAAGATCATCCCATGAAGGGACCAGTGCATCAGAGATAATCCCATGAAGGGACCAGTGCATCAGAGATAATCCCATGAAGGGACCAGTGCATCAGATCATCCCATGAAGGGACCAGTGCATCAGAGATCATCCCATGAAGGGACCAGTGCATCAGAGATCATCCCATGAAGGGACCAGTGCATCAGAGATCATCCCATGAAGGGACCAGTGCATCAGAGATCATCCCATGAAGGGACCAGTGCATCAGAGATCATCCCATGAAGGGACCAGTGCATCAGAGATCATCCCATGAAGGGACCAGTGCATCAGATCTCCCATGAAGGGACCAGGGCATCAGAGATCATCCCATGAAGGGACCAGGGCATCAGAGATCATCCCATGAAGGGGCCAGTGCATCAGAGATCATCCCATGAAGGGGCCAGTGCATCAGAGATCATCCCATGAAGGGGCCAGTGCATCAAAGATCATCCCATGAAAGGACCAGTGCATCAGAGATATCCCATGAAAGGACCAGTGCATTAAAGATCACCCCATGAAGGGACCAGCGCATCAGAGATCATCCCGTGAAGGGGCCAGTGCATCAGAGATCATCCCGTGAAGGGGCCAGTGCATCAGAGATCATCCCGTGAAGGGGCCAGTGCATCAAAGATCATCCCGTGAAGGGACCAGTGCATCAAAGATCATCCCGTGAAGGGACCAGTGCATCAAAGATCATCCCGTGAAGGGACCAGTGCATCAAAGATCATCCCGTGAAGGGACCAGTGGATCACAGCTCAGATTCGAGGTACACAAGATCATCCCATGAAGGGACCAGTGCATTAGAGATCATCCCATGAAGGGACCAGGGCATCAGAGATCCCATGAAGGGACCAGGGCATCAGATCTTCCCATGAAGGGACCAGGGCATCAGATATCATCCCATGAAGGGACCAGGGCATCAGATATCATCCCATGAAGGGACCAGGGCATCAAAGGACATCCCATGAAAGGACCAGTGCATCAAAGGATATCCCATGAAGGGACCAGTGCATTAAAGATCACCCCATGAAGGGACCAGCGCATCAGAGATCACCCCATGAAGGGACCAGTGCATCAGAGATCATCCCATGAAGGGACCAATGCATCAGAGATCATCCCATGAAGGGACCAGTGCATCAGAGATCATCCCATGAAGGGACCAGTGCATCAGAGATCATCCCATGAAGGGACCAGTGCATCAGAGATCATCCCATGAAGGGACCAGTAAATCAAAGATCATCCCATGAAGGGACCAGTAAATCAAAGATCATCCCATGAAGGGACCAGTAAATCAAAGATCATCCCATGAAGGGACCAGTAAATCAAAGATCATCCCATGAAGGGACCAGTGCATCAAAGATCATCCCATGAAAGGACCAGTGCATCAAAGGATATCCCATGAAAGGACCAGTGCATCAATGGATATCCCATGAAGGGACCAGTGCATTAAAGATCATCCCATGAGGGGACCAGCGCATCAGAGATCACCCCATGAGGGGACAAGCGCATCAGAGATCATCCCATGAAGGGACCAGCGCATCAGAGATCATCCCATGAAGGGACCAGTGCAACAGAGATCATCCCATGAAGGGACCAGTGCAACAAAGATCATCCCATGAAGGCACCAGTGCAACAAAGATCATCCCATGAAGGCACCAGTGCAACAAAGATCATCCCATGAAGGGGCCAGTGCAACAGATCATCCCATGAATGGACCAGAGCAACACCACTCAGATTAGAGGTATGCAAGATCATCCCGAGAAGGAACCAGTGCATCAAAGATCATCCCGTGAAGGGACCAGTGCATCAAAGATCATCCAATGAAGGGACCATTCGTGCATCAAAGATCATCCCATGAAGGGACCAGTGCATCAAAGATCATCCCATGAAGGGACCAGTGCATCAAAGATCATCCCATGAAGGGACCAGGGCATCAAAGATCATCCCATGAAGGGACCAGGGCATCAAAGATCATCCCATGAAGGGACCAGGGCATCAGATCATCCCATGAAGGGACCAGGGCGTCAAGATCATCCAATGAACGGACCAGTGCATCACAGCACTAAGATTAGAGGTATGCAAGTTCATCCCATGAAGGGACCAGTGCATCAAAGATCAGATTAGAGGTATGCAAGATCATCCCATGAAGGGACCAGAGCATCAAAGGATATCCCATGAAAGGACAAGTGCATCAAAGGATATCCCATGAAGGGACCGGTGCATTAAAGATCATCCCATGAAGGGACCAGCGCATCAGAGATCACCCCATGAAGGGACCAGTGCATCAGAGATCATCCCATGAAGGGACCAGTGCATCAGAGATCATCCCATGAATGGACCAGAGCAACACCACTCAGATTAGAGGTATGCAAGATCATCCCGAGAAGGAACCAGTGCATCAAAGATCATCCCGTGAAGGGACCAGTGCATCAAAGATCATCCCGTGAAGGGACCAGTGCATCAAAGATCATCCCGTGAAGGGACCAGTGCATCAAAGATCATCCCGTGAAGGGACCAGTGCATCAAAGATCATCCAGTGAAGGGACCAGTGCATCAAAGATCATCCCGTGAAGGGACCAGTGCATCAAAGATCATCCCGTGAAGGGACCAGTGCATCAAAGATCATCCCGTGAAGGGACCAGTGCATCAAAGATCATCCCGTGAAGGGACCAGTGCATCAAAGATCATCCCGTGAAGGGACCAGTGCATCAAAGATCATCCCGTGAAGGGACCAGTGCATCAAAGATCATCCCGTGAAGGGACCAGTGCATCAAAGATCATCCCGTGAAGGGACCAGTGCATCAAAGATCATCCCGTGAAGGGACCAGTGCATCAAAGATCATCCCGTGAAGGGACCAGTGCATCAAAGATCATCCCGTGAAGGGACCAGTGCATCAAAGATCATCCCGTGAAGGGACCAGTGCATCAAAATCCCATGAAGGGACCAGTGCATCAAGGATCATCCCATGAAGGGACCAGTGCAAAGTTCATCCTGTGAAGGAACCAGTGCATAACAGCACTCATATTAGAGGTATGCAGGAACATCCCATGAAGGGACCAGGGCATCAAAGATCATCCCATAAAGGGACCAGAGCATCAGATATCCGATGAAGGGACCAGTGTATGAAAGATCATCCCATGAAGGGACCAGTGCATCAGAGATCATCCCATGAAGGGACCAGTGTATGAAAGATCATCCTGAGAAGGGACCAGTGCATCAAAGATCATCCCGTGAAGGGACCAGTGCATCAAAGATCATCCCGTGAAGGGACCAGTGCATCAAAGATCATCCCGTGAAGGGACCAGTGCATCAAAGATCATCCCGTGAAGGGACCAGTGCATCAAAGATCATCCCGTGAAGGGACCAGTGCATCAAAGATCATCCCGTGAAGGGACCAGTGCATCAAAGATCATCCCGTGAAGGGACCAGTGCATCAAAGATCATCCCGTGAAGGGACCAGTGCATCAAAGATCATCCCGTGAAGGGACCAGTGCATCAAAGATCATCCCGTGAAGGGACCAGTGCATCAAAGATCATCCCGTGAAGGGACCAGTGCATCAAAGATCATCCCGTGAAGGGACCAGTGCATCAAAGATCATCCCGTGAAGGGACCAGTGCATCAAAGATCATCCCGTGAAGGGACCAGAGCATCAAAGATCATCCCGTGAAGGGACCAGTGCATCAAAGATCATCCCGTGAAGGGACCAGTGCATCAAAGATCATCCAGTGAAGGGACCAGTGCATCAAAGATCATCCAGTGAAGGGACCAGTGCATCAAAGATCATCCCGTGAAGGGACCAGTGCATCAAAGATCATCCCGTGAAGGGACCAGTGCATCAAAGATCATCCCGTGAAGGGACCAGTGCATCAAAGATCCCGTGAAGGGACCAGTGCATCAAAGATCATCCCGTGAAGGGACCAGTGCATCAAAGATTTTCCCATGAAGGGACCAGTGCAAAGTTCATCCCGTGAAGGAACCAGTGCATCACAGCACTCAGATTAGAGGTATGCAAGTTCATCCCATGAAGGGACGAGTGCATCAAAGATCTACCCATGAAGCTACCAGTGCATCAGAGATCATCCCATGAAGGGACCAGGGCATCAGAGATCATCCCATGAAGGGACCAGTGCATAACAGCACTCATATTAGAGGTATGCAGGAACATCCCATGAAGGGACCAGGGCATCAAAGATCATCCCATAAAGGGACCAGAGCAAAGATCATCCCATAAAGGGACCAGAGCATGAAAGATCATCCCATGAAGGGACCAGTGCATCAGAGATAATCCCATGAAGGGACCAGTGCATCAGATCATCCCATGAAGGGACCAGTGCATCAGATCATCCCATGAAGGGACCAGTGCATCAGATCATCCCATGAAGGGACCAGTGCATCAGAGATCATCCCATGAAGGGACCAGTGCATCAGAGATCATCCCATGAAGGGACCAGTGCATCAGAGATCATCCCATGAAGGGACCAGTGCATCAGAGATCATCCCATGAAGGGACCAGTGCATCAGAGATCATCCCATGAAGGGACCAGTGCATCAGAGATCATCCCATGAAGGGACCAGTGCATCAAAGTATATCTCATGAAGGGACCAGTGCATCAAAGGATATCCCATGAAGGGACCAGAGCATCAGATATCCCATGAAAGGACCAGTGAATGAAAGATCATCCCATGAAGGGACCAGTGTATGAAAGATCATCCCATGGAGGGATGATTAGTGCATCAAAGATCATCCAATGAAGGGACCATTAGTGCATCAAAGATCATCCAATGAAGGGACCATTCGTGCATCAAAGATCATCCCATGAAGGGACCATTCGTGCATCAAAGATCATCCCATGAAGGGACCAGTGCATCAAAGATCATCCCATGAAGGGACCAGTGCATCAAAGATCATCCCATGAAGGGACCAGTGCATCAAAGATCATCCCATGAAGGGACCAGTGCATCAAAGATCATCCCATGAAGGGACCAGTGTATCAAAGATCATCCCATGAAGGGACCAGTGCATCAAAGATCATCCCATGAAGGGACCAGTGCATCACAGCACTCAGATTAGAGGTATGCAAGATCACCCCGTGAAGGAACCAGTGCATCAAAGATCATCCCGTGAAGGGACCAGTGGATCACAGCTCAGATTCGAGGTACACAAGATCATCCCATGAAGGGACCAGTGCATTAGAGATCATCCCATGAAGGGACCAGGGCATCAGATCTCCCATGAAGGGACCAGGGCATCAGAGATCATCCCATGAAGGGACCAGGGCATCAGAGATCATCCCATGAAGGGGCCAGTGCATCAAAGATCATCCCATGAAGGGGCCAGTGCATCAAAGATCATCCCATGAAAGGACCAGTGCATCAAAGGATATCCCATGAAAGGACCAGTGCATTAAAGATCACCCCGTGAAGGGACCAGCGCATCAGAGATCATCCCGTGAAGGGGCCAGTGCATCAGAGATCATCCCGTGAAGGGGCCAGTGCATCAGAGATCATCCCGTGAAGGGGCCAGTGCATCAGAGATCATCCCATGAAGGGGCCAGTGCATCAGAGATCATCCCATGAAGGGGCCAGTGCATCAGAGATCATCCCGTGAAGGGGCCAGTGCATCAGAGATCATCCCGTGAAGGGGCCAGTGCAGCAGAGATCATCCCGTGAAGGGGCCAGTGCATCAGAGATCATCCCATGAAGGGGCCAGTGCATCAGAGATCATCCCATGAAGGGGCCAGTGCAGAGATCATCCCATGAAGGGGCCAGTGCAGAGATCATCCCATGAAGGGGCCAGTGCAGAGATCATCCCATGAAGGGGCCAGTGCAGAGATCATCCCATGAAGGGGCCAGTGCAGAGATCATCCCATGAAGGGGCCAGTGCAGAGATCATCCCATGAAGGGGCCAGTGCAGAGATCATCCCATGAAGGGGCCAGTGCAGAGATCATCCCATGAAGGGGCCAGTGCAGAGATCATCCCATGAAGGGGCCAGTGCAGAGATCATCCCATGAAGGGGCCAGTGCATCAGAGATCATCCCATGAAGGGGCCAGTGCATCAGAGATCATCCCATGAAGGGGCCAGTGCATCAGAGATCATCCCATGAAGGGGCCAGTGCATCAGAGATCATCCCATGAAGTGACCAGTGCATCAGATCATCCCATGAAGGGACCAGGGCATCAGATCATCCCATGAAGGGACCAGGGCATTAAAGATGATCCCATGAAGGGGCAAGTGCATCAAAGATCATCCCATGAAGGGGCCAGTGCATCAAAGATCATCCCATGAAAGGACCAGTGCATCAAAGGATATCCCATTAAGGGACCAGTGGATCACTGCTCAGATTAGCGATATGCAAGATCATCCCATGAAGGGACCAGTGCATCAAAGATCATCCCATGAAGGGACCAGTGCATCAAAGATCAGATTAGAGGTATGCAAGATCATCCCATGAAGGGACCAGAGCATCAAAGGATATCCCATGAAAGGACCAGTGCATCAAAGGATATCCCATGAAGGGACCAGTGCATCAAAGGATATCCCATGAAGGGACCAGCGCATTAAAGATCACCCCATGAAGTGACCAGCGCATCAAAGATCACCCCATGAATGGACCAGCGCATCAGAGATCATCCCATGAAGGGACCAGCGCATCAGAGATCATCCCATGAAGGGACCAGTGCATCAGAGATCATCCCATGAAGGGACCAGCGCATCAGAGATCATCCCATGAAGGGACCAGCGCATCAGAGATCATCCCATGAAGGGACCAGCGCATCAGAGATCATCCCATGAAGGGACCAGTGCATCAGAGATCATCCCATGAAGGGGCCAGTGCAACAAAGATCCCATGAAGGGGCCAGTGCAACAAAGATCATCCCATGAATGGACCAGAGCAACACCACTCAGATTAGAGGTATTCAAGATCATCCCGAGAAGGGACCAGTGCATCAAAGATCATCCCGTGAAGGGACCAGTGCATCAAAGATCATCCCGTGAAGGGACCAGTGCATCAAAGATCATCCCGTGAAGGGACCAGTGCATCAAAGATCAGATTAGAGGTATGCAAGATCATCCCATGAAGGGACCAGAGCATCAAAGGATATCCCATGAAAGGACAAGTGCATCAAAGGATATCCCATGAAGGGACCGGTGCATTAAAGATCATCCCATGAAGGGACCAGCGCATCAGAGATCACCCCATGAAGGGACCAGCGCATCAGAGATCATCCCATGAAGGGACCAGTGCATCAGAGATCATCCCATGAATGGACCAGAGCAACACCACTCAGATTAGAGGTATGCAAGATCATCCCGAGAAGGGACCAGTGCATCAAAGATCATCCCGTGAAGGGACCAGTGCAAAGATGATCCCGTGAAGGGACCAGTGCATCAAAGATCATCCCGTGAAGGGACCAGTGCATCAAAGATCATCCCGTGAAGGGACCAGTGCATCAAAGATCATCCCGTGAAGGGACCAGTGCATCAAAGATCATCCCGTGAAGGGACCAGTGCATCAAAGATCATCCCGTGAAGGGACCAGTGCATCAAAGATCATCCCGTGAAGGGACCAGTGCATCAAAGATCATCCCGTGAAGGGACCAGTGCATCAAAGATCATCCCGTGAAGGGACCAGTGCATCAAAGATCATCCCGTGAAGGGACCAGTGCATCAAAGATCATCCCGTGAAGGGACCAGTGCATCAAAATCCCATGAAGGGACCAGTGCATCAAGGATCATCCCATGAAGGGACCAGTGCAAAGTTCATCCCGTGAAGGAACCAGTGCATAACAGCACTCATATTAGAGGTATGCAGGAACATCCCATGAAGGGACCAGGGCATCAAAGATCATCCCATAAAGGGACCAGAGCATCAGATATCCGATGAAGGGACCAGTGTATGAAAGATCATCCCATGAAGGGACCAGTGCATCAGAGATCATCCCATGAAGGGACCAGTGTATGAAAGATCATCCCGAGAAGGGACCAGTGCATCAAAGATCATCCCGAGAAGGGACCAGTGCATCAAAGATCATCCCGAGAAGGGACCAGTGCATCAAAGATCATCCCGTGAAGGGACCAGTGCATCAAAGATCATCCCGTGAAGGGACCAGTGCATCAAAGATCATCCCGTGAAGGGACCAGTGCATCAAAGATCATCCCGTGAAGGGACCAGTGCATCAAAGATCATCCCGTGAAGGGACCAGTGCATCAAAGATCATCCCGTGAAGGGACCAGTGCATCAAAGATCATCCCGTGACGGGACCAGTGCATCAAAGATCATCCCGTGAAGGGACCAGTGCATCAAAGATCATCCCGTGAAGGGACCAGTGCATCAAAGATCATCCCGTGAAGGGACCAGTGCATCAAAGATCATCCCGTGAAGGGACCAGTGCATCAAAGATCATCCCGTGAAGGGACCAGTGCATCAAAGATCATCCCGTGAAGGGACCAGTGCATCAAAGATCATCCCGTGAAGGGACCAGTGCATCAAAGATCATCCCGTGAAGGGACCAGTGCATCAAAGATCATCCCGTGAAGGGACCAGTGCATCAAAGATCATCCCGTGAAGGGACCAGTGCATCAAAGATCATCCCGTGAAGGGACCAGTGCATCAAAGATCATCCCGTGAAGGGACCAGTGCATCAAAGATCATCCCGTGAAGGGACCAGTGCATCAAAGATCATCCCGTGAAGGGACCAGTGCATCAAAGATCATCCCGTGAAGGGACCAGTGCATCAAAGATCATCCCGTGAAGGGACCAGTGCATCAAAGATCATCCCGTGAAGGGACCAGTGCATCAAAGATCATCCCGTGAAGGGACCAGTGCATCAAAGATCATCCCGTGAAGGGACCAGTGCATCAAAGATCATCCCGTGAAGGGACCAGTGCATCAAAGATTATCCCATGAAGGGACCAGTGCATCAAAGATTATCCCATGAAGGGACCAGTGCAAAGTTCATCCCGTGAAGGAACCAGTGCATCACAGCACTCAGATTAGAGGTATGCAAGTTCATCCCATGAAGGGACGAGTGCATCAAAGATCTACCCATGAAGCTACCAGTGCATCAGAGATCATCCCATGAAGGGACCAGGGCATCAGAGATCCTCCCATGAAGGGACCAGTGCATAACAGCACTCATATTAGAGGTATGCAGGAACATCCCATGAAGGGACCAGGGCATCAAAGATCATCCCATAAAGGGACCAGAGCAAAGATCATCCCATAAAGGGACCAGAGCAAAGATCATCCCATGAAGGGACCAGTGTATGAAAGATCATCCCATGAAGGGACCAGTGCATCAGAGATAATCCCATGAAGGGACCAGTGCATCAGATCATCCCATGAAGGGACCAGTGCATCAGATCATCCCATGAAGGGACCAGTGCATCAGAGATCATCCCATGAAGGGACCAGTGCATCAGAGATCATCCCATGAAGGGACCAGTGCATCAGAGATCATCCCATGAAGGGACCAGTGCATCAGAGATCATCCCATGAAGGGACCAGTGCATCAGAGATCATCCCATGAAGGGACCAGTGCATCAGAGATCATCCCATGAAGGGACCAGTGCATCAGAGATCATCCCATGAAGGGACCAGTGCATCAAAGTATATCTCATGAAGGGACCAGTGCATCAAAGGATATCCCATGAAGGGACCAGAGCATCAGATATCCCATGAAAGGACCAGTGAATGAAAGATCATCCCATGAAGGGACCAGTGTATGAAAGATCATCCCATGGAGGGATGATTAGTGCATCAAAGATCATCCAATGAAGGGACCATTAGTGCATCAAAGATCATCCCATGAAGGGACCATTCGTGCATCAAAGATCATCCCATGAAGGGACCAGTGCATCAAAGATCATCCCATGAAGGGACCAGTGCATCAAAGATCATCCCATGAAGGGACCAGTGCATCAAAGATCATCCCATGAAGGGACCAGTGCATCAAAGATCATCCCATGAAGGGACCAGTGCATCAAAGATCATCCCATGAAGGGACCAGTGCATCAAAGATCATCCCATGAAGGGACCAGTGCATCAAAGATCATCCCATGAAGGGACCAGTGCATCAAAGATCATCCCATGAAGGGACCAGTGCATCAAAGATCATCCCATGAAGGGACCAGTGCATCACAGCACTCAGATTAGAGGTATGCAAGATCACCCCGTGAAGGAACCAGTGCATCAAAGATCATCCCGTGAAGGGACCAGTGGATCACAGCTCAGATTCGAGGTACACAAGATCATCCCATGAAGGGACCAGTGCATTAGAGATCATCCCATGAAGGGACCAGGGCATCAGATCTCCCATGAAGGGACCAGGGCATCAGAGATCATCCCATGAAGGGACCAGGGCATCAGAGATCATCCCATGAAGGGGCCAGTGCATCAAAGATCATCCCATGAAGGGGCCAGTGCATCAAAGATCATCCCATGAAAGGACCAGTGCATCAAAGGATATCCCATGAAAGGACCAGTGCATTAAAGATCACCCCATGAAGGGACCAGCGCATCAGAGATCACCCCGTGAAGGGGCCAGCGCATCAGAGATCATCCCGTGAAGGGGCCAGTGCATCAGAGATCATCCCGTGAAGGGGCCAGTGCATCAGAGATCATCCCGTGAAGGGGCCAGTGCATCAGAGATCATCCCGTGAAGGGGCCAGTGCATCAGAGATCATCCCGTGAAGGGGCCAGTGCATCAGAGATCATCCCGTGAAGGGGCCAGTGCATCAGAGATCATCCCGTGAAGGGGCCAGTGCATCAGAGATCATCCCGTGAAGGGGCCAGTGCATCAGAGATCATCCCGTGAAGGGGCCAGTGCATCAGAGATCATCCCATGAAGGGGCCAGTGCATCAGAGATCATCCCATGAAGGGGCCAGTGCATCAGAGATCATCCCATGAAGGGGCCAGTGCAGAGATCATCCCATGAAGGGGCCAGTGCAGAGATCATCCCATGAAGGGGCCAGTGCAGAGATCATCCCATGAAGGGGCCAGTGCAGAGATCATCCCATGAAGGGGCCAGTGCATCAGAGATCATCTCATGAAGGGGCCAGTGCATCAGAGATCATCCCATGAAGTGACCAGTGCATCAGAGATCATCCCATGAAGTGACCAGTGCATCAGATCATCCCGTGAAGGGACCAGTGCATCAAAGATCATCCCGTGAATGGACCAGTGCATGAAAGATCATCCCATGAAGGGACCAGTGCATGAAAGATCATCCCGAGAAGGGACCAGTGCATCAAAGATCATCCCGAGAAGGGACCAGTGCATCAAAGATCATCCCGTGAAGGGACCAGTGCATCAAAGATCATCCCGTGAAGGGACCAGTGCATCAAAGATCATCCCGTGAAGGGACCAGTGCATCAAAGATCATCCCGTGAAGGGACCAGTGCATCAAAGATCATCCCGTGAAGGGACCAGTGCATCAAAGATCATCCCGTGAAGGGACCAGTGCATCAAAGATCATCCCGTGAAGGGACCAGTGCATCAAAGATCATCCAGTGAAGGGACCAGTGCATCAAAGATCATCCAGTGAAGGGACCAGTGCATCAAAGATCATCCAGTGAAGGGACCAGTGCATCAAAGATCATCCCGTGAAGGGACCAGTGCATCAAAGATCATCCCGTGAAGGGACCAGTGCATCAAAGATCATCCCGTGAAGGGACCAGTGCATCAAAGATCCCGTGAAGGGACCAGTGCATCAAAGATCATCCCGTGAAGGGACCAGTGCATCAAAGATTATCCCATGAAGGGACCAGTGCAAAGTTCATCCCGTGAAGGAACCAGTGCATCACAGCACTCAGATTAGAGGTATGCAAGTTCATCCCATGAAGGGACGAGTGCATCAAAGATCTACCCATGAAGCTACCAGTGCATCAGAGATCATCCCATGAAGGGACCAGGGCATCAGAGATCCTCCCATGAAGGGACCAGTGCATAACAGCACTCATATTAGAGGTATGCAGGAACATCCCATGAAGGGACCAGGGCATCAAAGATCATCCCATAAAGGGACCAGAGCAAAGATCATCCCATAAAGGGACCAGAGCAAAGATCATCCCATGAAGGGACCAGTGTATGAAAGATCATCCCATGAAGGGACCAGTGCATCAGAGATAATCCCATGAAGGGACCAGTGCATCAGATCATCCCATGAAGGGACCAGTGCATCAGATCATCCCATGAAGGGACCAGTGCATCAGAGATCATCCCATGAAGGGACCAGTGCATCAGAGATCATCCCATGAAGGGACCAGTGCATCAGAGATCATCCCATGAAGGGACCAGTGCATCAGAGATCATCCCATGAAGGGACCAGTGCATCAGAGATCATCCCATGAAGGGACCAGTGCATCAGATCTCCCATGAAGGGACCAGGGCATCAGAGATCATCCCATGAAGGGACCAGGGCATCAGAGATCATCCCATGAAGGGGCCAGTGCATCAGAGATCATCCCATGAAGGGGCCAGTGCATCAGAGATCATCCCATGAAGGGGCCAGTGCATCAAAGATCATCCCATGAAAGGACCAGTGCATCAGAGATATCCCATGAAAGGACCAGTGCATTAAAGATCACCCCATGAAGGGACCAGCGCATCAGAGATCATCCCGTGAAGGGGCCAGTGCATCAGAGATCATCCCGTGAAGGGGCCAGTGCATCAGAGATCATCCCGTGAAGGGGCCAGTGCATCAAAGATCATCCCGTGAAGGGACCAGTGCATCAAAGATCATCCCGTGAAGGGACCAGTGCATCAAAGATCATCCCGTGAAGGGACCAGTGCATCAAAGATCATCCCGTGAAGGGACCAGTGGATCACAGCTCAGATTCGAGGTACACAAGATCATCCCATGAAGGGACCAGTGCATTAGAGATCATCCCATGAAGGGACCAGGGCATCAGAGATCCCATGAAGGGACCAGGGCATCAGATCTTCCCATGAAGGGACCAGGGCATCAGATATCATCCCATGAAGGGACCAGGGCATCAGATATCATCCCATGAAGGGACCAGGGCATCAAAGGACATCCCATGAAAGGACCAGTGCATCAAAGGATATCCCATGAAGGGACCAGTGCATTAAAGATCACCCCATGAAGGGACCAGCGCATCAGAGATCACCCCATGAAGGGACCAGTGCATCAGAGATCATCCCATGAAGGGACCAATGCATCAGAGATCATCCCATGAAGGGACCAGTGCATCAGAGATCATCCCATGAAGGGACCAGTGCATCAGAGATCATCCCATGAAGGGACCAGTGCATCAGAGATCATCCCATGAAGGGACCAGTGCATCAGAGATCATCCCATGAAGGGACCAGTAAATCAAAGATCATCCCATGAAGGGACCAGTAAATCAAAGATCATCCCATGAAGGGACCAGTAAATCAAAGATCATCCCATGAAGGGACCAGTAAATCAAAGATCATCCCATGAAGGGACCAGTGCATCAAAGATCATCCCATGAAAGGACCAGTGCATCAAAGGATATCCCATGAAAGGACCAGTGCATCAATGGATATCCCATGAAGGGACCAGTGCATTAAAGATCATCCCATGAAGGGACCAGCGCATCAGAGATCACCCCATGAGGGGACAAGCGCATCAGAGATCATCCCATGAAGGGACCAGCGCATCAGAGATCATCCCATGAAGGGACCAGTGCAACAGAGATCATCCCATGAAGGGACCAGTGCAACAAAGATCATCCCATGAAGGCACCAGTGCAACAAAGATCATCCCATGAAGGCACCAGTGCAACAAAGATCATCCCATGAAGGGGCCAGTGCAACAGATCATCCCATGAATGGACCAGAGCAACACCACTCAGATTAGAGGTATGCAAGATCATCCCGAGAAGGAACCAGTGCATCAAAGATCATCCCGTGAAGGGACCAGTGCATCAAAGATCATCCAATGAAGGGACCATTCGTGCATCAAAGATCATCCCATGAAGGGACCAGTGCATCAAAGATCATCCCATGAAGGGACCAGTGCATCAAAGATCATCCCATGAAGGGACCAGGGCATCAAAGATCATCCCATGAAGGGACCAGGGCATCAAAGATCATCCCATGAAGGGACCAGGGCATCAGATCATCCCATGAAGGGACCAGGGCGTCAAGATCATCCAATGAACGGACCAGTGCATCACAGCACTAAGATTAGAGGTATGCAAGTTCATCCCATGAAGGGACCAGTGCATCAAAGATCAGATTAGAGGTATGCAAGATCATCCCATGAAGGGACCAGAGCATCAAAGGATATCCCATGAAAGGACAAGTGCATCAAAGGATATCCCATGAAGGGACCGGTGCATTAAAGATCATCCCATGAAGGGACCAGCGCATCAGAGATCACCCCATGAAGGGACCAGTGCATCAGAGATCATCCCATGAAGGGACCAGTGCATCAGAGATCATCCCATGAATGGACCAGAGCAACACCACTCAGATTAGAGGTATGCAAGATCATCCCGAGAAGGAACCAGTGCATCAAAGATCATCCCGTGAAGGGACCAGTGCATCAAAGATCATCCCGTGAAGGGACCAGTGCATCAAAGATCATCCCGTGAAGGGACCAGTGCATCAAAGATCATCCCGTGAAGGGACCAGTGCATCAAAGATCATCCAGTGAAGGGACCAGTGCATCAAAGATCATCCCGTGAAGGGACCAGTGCATCAAAGATCATCCCGTGAAGGGACCAGTGCATCAAAGATCATCCCGTGAAGGGACCAGTGCATCAAAGATCATCCCGTGAAGGGACCAGTGCATCAAAGATCATCCCGTGAAGGGACCAGTGCATCAAAGATCATCCCGTGAAGGGACCAGTGCATCAAAGATCATCCCGTGAAGGGACCAGTGCATCAAAGATCATCCCGTGAAGGGACCAGTGCATCAAAGATCATCCCGTGAAGGGACCAGTGCATCAAAGATCATCCCGTGAAGGGACCAGTGCATCAAAGATCATCCCGTGAAGGGACCAGTGCATCAAAATCCCATGAAGGGACCAGTGCATCAAGGATCATCCCATGAAGGGACCAGTGCAAAGTTCATCCTGTGAAGGAACCAGTGCATAACAGCACTCATATTAGAGGTATGCAGGAACATCCCATGAAGGGACCAGGGCATCAAAGATCATCCCATAAAGGGACCAGAGCATCAGATATCCGATGAAGGGACCAGTGTATGAAAGATCATCCCATGAAGGGACCAGTGCATCAGAGATCATCCCATGAAGGGACCAGTGTATGAAAGATCATCCTGAGAAGGGACCAGTGCATCAAAGATCATCCCGTGAAGGGACCAGTGCATCAAAGATGATCCCGTGAAGGGACCAGTGCATCAAAGATCATCCCGTGAAGGGACCAGTGCATCAAAGATCATCCCGTGAAGGGACCAGTGCATCAAAGATCATCCCGTGAAGGGACCAGTGCATCAAAGATCATCCCGTGAAGGGACCAGTGCATCAAAGATCATCCCGTGAAGGGACCAGTGCATCAAAGATCATCCCGTGAAGGGACCAGTGCATCAAAGATCATCCCGTGAAGGGACCAGTGCATCAAAGATCATCCCGTGAAGGGACCAGTGCATCAAAGATCATCCCGTGAAGGGACCAGTGCATCAAAGATCATCCCGTGAAGGGACCAGTGCATCAAAGATCATCCCGTGAAGGGACCAGTGCATCAAAGATCATCCCGTGAAGGGACCAGAGCATCAAAGATCATCCCGTGAAGGGACCAGTGCATCAAAGATCATCCCGTGAAGGGACCAGTGCATCAAAGATCATCCAGTGAAGGGACCAGTGCATCAAAGATCATCCAGTGAAGGGACCAGTGCATCAAAGATCATCCCGTGAAGGGACCAGTGCATCAAAGATCATCCCGTGAAGGGACCAGTGCATCAAAGATCATCCCGTGAAGGGACCAGTGCATCAAAGATCCCGTGAAGGGACCAGTGCATCAAAGATCATCCCGTGAAGGGACCAGTGCATCAAAGATTTTCCCATGAAGGGACCAGTGCAAAGTTCATCCCGTGAAGGAACCAGTGCATCACAGCACTCAGATTAGAGGTATGCAAGTTCATCCCATGAAGGGACGAGTGCATCAAAGATCTACCCATGAAGCTACCAGTGCATCAGAGATCATCCCATGAAGGGACCAGGGCATCAGAGATCATCCCATGAAGGGACCAGTGCATAACAGCACTCATATTAGAGGTATGCAGGAACATCCCATGAAGGGACCAGGGCATCAAAGATCATCCCATAAAGGGACCAGAGCAAAGATCATCCCATAAAGGGACCAGAGCATGAAAGATCATCCCATGAAGGGACCAGTGCATCAGAGATAATCCCATGAAGGGACCAGTGCATCAGATCATCCCATGAAGGGACCAGTGCATCAGATCATCCCATGAAGGGACCAGTGCATCAGATCATCCCATGAAGGGACCAGTGCATCAGAGATCATCCCATGAAGGGACCAGTGCATCAGAGATCATCCCATGAAGGGACCAGTGCATCAGAGATCATCCCATGAAGGGACCAGTGCATCAGAGATCATCCCATGAAGGGACCAGTGCATCAGAGATCATCCCATGAAGGGACCAGTGCATCAGAGATCATCCCATGAAGGGACCAGTGCATCAAAGTATATCTCATGAAGGGACCAGTGCATCAAAGGATATCCCATGAAGGGACCAGAGCATCAGATATCCCATGAAAGGACCAGTGAATGAAAGATCATCCCATGAAGGGACCAGTGTATGAAAGATCATCCCATGGAGGGATGATTAGTGCATCAAAGATCATCCAATGAAGGGACCATTAGTGCATCAAAGATCATCCAATGAAGGGACCATTCGTGCATCAAAGATCATCCCATGAAGGGACCATTCGTGCATCAAAGATCATCCCATGAAGGGACCAGTGCATCAAAGATCATCCCATGAAGGGACCAGTGCATCAAAGATCATCCCATGAAGGGACCAGTGCATCAAAGATCATCCCATGAAGGGACCAGTGCATCAAAGATCATCCCATGAAGGGACCAGTGTATCAAAGATCATCCCATGAAGGGACCAGTGCATCAAAGATCATCCCATGAAGGGACCAGTGCATCACAGCACTCAGATTAGAGGTATGCAAGATCACCCCGTGAAGGAACCAGTGCATCAAAGATCATCCCGTGAAGGGACCAGTGGATCACAGCTCAGATTCGAGGTACACAAGATCATCCCATGAAGGGACCAGTGCATTAGAGATCATCCCATGAAGGGACCAGGGCATCAGATCTCCCATGAAGGGACCAGGGCATCAGAGATCATCCCATGAAGGGACCAGGGCATCAGAGATCATCCCATGAAGGGGCCAGTGCATCAAAGATCATCCCATGAAGGGGCCAGTGCATCAAAGATCATCCCATGAAAGGACCAGTGCATCAAAGGATATCCCATGAAAGGACCAGTGCATTAAAGATCACCCCGTGAAGGGACCAGCGCATCAGAGATCATCCCGTGAAGGGGCCAGTGCATCAGAGATCATCCCGTGAAGGGGCCAGTGCATCAGAGATCATCCCGTGAAGGGGCCAGTGCATCAGAGATCATCCCATGAAGGGGCCAGTGCATCAGAGATCATCCCATGAAGGGGCCAGTGCATCAGAGATCATCCCGTGAAGGGGCCAGTGCAGCAGAGATCATCCCGTGAAGGGGCCAGTGCATCAGAGATCATCCCGTGAAGGGGCCAGTGCATCAGAGATCATCCCATGAAGGGGCCAGTGCATCAGAGATCATCCCATGAAGGGGCCAGTGCAGAGATCATCCCATGAAGGGGCCAGTGCAGAGATCATCCCATGAAGGGGCCAGTGCAGAGATCATCCCATGAAGGGGCCAGTGCAGAGATCATCCCATGAAGGGGCCAGTGCAGAGATCATCCCATGAAGGGGCCAGTGCAGAGATCATCCCATGAAGGGGCCAGTGCAGAGATCATCCCATGAAGGGGCCAGTGCAGAGATCATCCCATGAAGGGGCCAGTGCAGAGATCATCCCATGAAGGGGCCAGTGCATCAGAGATCATCCCATGAAGGGGCCAGTGCATCAGAGATCATCCCATGAAGGGGCCAGTGCATCAGAGATCATCCCATGAAGGGGCCAGTGCATCAGAGATCATCCCATGAAGTGACCAGTGCATCAGATCATCCCATGAAGGGACCAGGGCATCAGATCATCCCATGAAGGGACCAGGGCATTAAAGATGATCCCATGAAGGGGCAAGTGCATCAAAGATCATCCCATGAAGGGGCCAGTGCATCAAAGATCATCCCATGAAAGGACCAGTGCATCAAAGGATATCCCATTAAGGGACCAGTGGATCACTGCTCAGATTAGCGATATGCAAGATCATCCCATGAAGGGACCAGTGCATCAAAGATCATCCCATGAAGGGACCAGTGCATCAAAGATCAGATTAGAGGTATGCAAGATCATCCCATGAAGGGACCAGAGCATCAAAGGATATCCCATGAAAGGACCAGTGCATCAAAGGATATCCCATGAAGGGACCAGTGCATCAAAGGATATCCCATGAAGGGACCAGCGCATTAAAGATCACCCCATGAAGTGACCAGCGCATCAAAGATCACCCCATGAATGGACCAGCGCATCAGAGATCATCCCATGAAGGGACCAGCGCATCAGAGATCATCCCATGAAGGGACCAGTGCATCAGAGATCATCCCATGAAGGGACCAGCGCATCAGAGATCATCCCATGAAGGGACCAGCGCATCAGAGATCATCCCATGAAGGGACCAGCGCATCAGAGATCATCCCATGAAGGGACCAGTGCATCAGAGATCATCCCATGAAGGGGCCAGTGCAACAAAGATCCCATGAAGGGGCCAGTGCAACAAAGATCATCCCATGAATGGACCAGAGCAACACCACTCAGATTAGAGGTATTCAAGATCATCCCGAGAAGGGACCAGTGCATCAAAGATCATCCCGTGAAGGGACCAGTGCATCAAAGATCATCCCGTGAAGGGACCAGTGCATCAAAGATCATCCCGTGAAGGGACCAGTGCATCAAAGATCATCCCGTGAAGGGACCATTAGTGCATCAAAGATCATCCAATGAAGGGACCATTCGTGCATCAAAGATCATCCCATGAAGGGACCAGTGCATCAAAGATCATCCCATGAAGGGACCAGTGCATCAAAGATCATCCCATGAAGGGACCAGGGCATCAAAGATCATCCCATGAAGGGACCAGGGCATCAAAGATCATCCCATGAAGGGACCAGGGCATCAGATCATCCCATGAAGGGACCAGGGCGTCAAGATCATCCAATGAACGGACCAGTGCATCACAGCACTAAGATTAGAGGTATGCAAGTTCATCCCATGAAGGGACCAGTGCATCAAAGATCAGATTAGAGGTATGCAAGATCATCCCATGAAGGGACCAGAGCATCAAAGGATATCCCATGAAAGGACAAGTGCATCAAAGGATATCCCATGAAGGGACCGGTGCATTAAAGATCATCCCATGAAGGGACCAGCGCATCAGAGATCACCCCATGAAGGGACCAGTGCATCAGAGATCATCCCATGAAGGGACCAGTGCATCAGAGATCATCCCATGAATGGACCAGAGCAACACCACTCAGATTAGAGGTATGCAAGATCATCCCGAGAAGGAACCAGTGCATCAAAGATCATCCCGTGAAGGGACCAGTGCATCAAAGATCATCCCGTGAAGGGACCAGTGCATCAAAGATCATCCCGTGAAGGGACCAGTGCATCAAAGATCATCCCGTGAAGGGACCAGTGCATCAAAGATCATCCCGTGAAGGGACCAGTGCATCAAAGATCATCCCGTGAAGGGACCAGTGCATCAAAGATCATCCCGTGAAGGGACCAGTGCATCAAAGATCATCCCGTGAAGGGACCAGTGCATCAAAATCCCATGAAGGGACCAGTGCATCAAGGATCATCCCATGAAGGGACCAGTGCAAAGTTCATCCCGTGAAGGAACCAGTGCATAACAGCACTCATATTAGAGGTATGCAGGAACATCCCATGAAGGGACCAGGGCATCAAAGATCATCCCATAAAGGGACCAGGGCATCAAAGATCATCCCATAAAGGGACCAGAGCATCAGATATCCGATGAAGGGACCAGTGTATGAAAGATCATCCCATGAAGGGACCAGTGCATCAGAGATCATCCCATGAAGGGACCAGTGCATCAGAGATCATCCCATGAAGGGACCAGTGCATCAGAGATCATCCCATGAAGGGACCAGTGCATCAGAGATCATCCCATGAAGGGA
This sequence comes from Triturus cristatus, assembly GCF_964204655.1. Lineage (NCBI taxonomy): Eukaryota > Metazoa > Chordata > Amphibia > Caudata > Salamandridae > Triturus > Triturus cristatus. The sequence continues at coordinate 408,159,267 of NC_140591.1, forward strand.
CCAGTGCATCAGAGATCATCCCATGAAGGGACCAGTGCATCAGAGATCATCCCATGAAGGGACCAGTGCATCAGAGATCATCCCATGAAGGGACCAGTGCATCAGAGATCATCCCATGAAGGGACCAGTGCATCAGAGATCATCCCATGAAGGGACCAGTGCATCAGATCATCCCATGAAGGGACCAGTGCATCAGATCATCCCATGAAGGGACCAGTGCATCAGAGATCATCCCATGAAGGGACCAGTGCATCAAAGATCATCCCATGAAGGGACCAGTGCATCAAAGATCATCCCATGAAGGGACCAGTGCATCAAAGATCATCCCATGAAGGGACCGGTGCATCAGAGATCATCCCATGAAGGGACCGGTGCATCAGAGATCATCCCATGAAGGGACCGGTGCATCAGAGATCATCCCATGAAGGGACCGGTGCATCAGAGATCATCCCATGAAGGGACCGGTGCATCAGAGATCATCCCATGAAGGGACCGGTGCATCAGAGATCACCCCACGAAGGGACCAGTGCATCAGAGATCATCCCATGAAGGGACCAGCGCAACAGAGATCATCCCATGAAGGGACCAGTGCAACAGAGATCATCCCATGAAGGCACCAGTGCAACAAAGATCATCCCATGAATGGACCAGTGCATCACAGCACTCCGATTAGGGGTACGCAAGATCATCCCATGAAGGGACCAGTGCATCAAAGACCATCCCATGAAGGGACCAGTGCATCAAAGACCATCCCGTGAAGGGACCAGTGCATCAAAGACCATCCCGTGAAGGGACCAGTGCATCAAAGACCATCCCGTGAAGGGACCAGTGCATCAAAGACCATCCCGTGAAGGGACCAGTGCATCAAAGACCATCCCGTGAAGGGACCAGTGCATCAAAGACCATCCCGTGAAGGGACCAGTGCATCAGAGATCATCCGGTGAAGGGACCAGTGCATCAGAGATCATCCGATGAAGGGACCAGTGCAAAGTTCATCCCGTGAAGGAACCAGTGCATCACAGCACTCAGATTAGAGGTATGCAAGTTCATCCCATGAAGGGACGAGTGCATCACAGATCTACCCATGAAGCTACCAGTGCATCAGAGATCATCCCATGAAGGGACCAGGGCATCAGAGATCATCCCATGAAGGGACCAGTGCGTCAAGATCATCCAATGAACGGACCAGTGCATCACAGCACTAAGATTAGAGGTATGCAAGTTCATCCCGTGAAGGAACTAGTGCATCAAAGGATATCCCATGAAGGGACCAGTAAATCAAAGATCATCCCATGAAGGGACCAGTAAATCAAAGATCATCCCATGAAGGGACCAGTGCATCAAAGATCATCCCATGAAGGGACCAGTGCATCAAAGATCATCCCATGAAGGGACCAGTGCATCAAAGATCATCCCATGAAGGGACCAGTGCATCAAAGATCATCCCATGAAGGGACCAGTGCATCAAAGATCATCCCATGAAGGGACCAGTGCATCAAAGATCAGATTAGAGGTATGCAAGATCATCCCATGAAGGGACCAGAGCATCAAAGGATATCCCATGAAAGGACCAGTGCATCAAAGGATATCCCGTGAAGGGACCAGTGCATCACAGCTCTCAGATTATAGAGCTGTGCAAGATCATCCTGGGAAGGGACCAGTGCATCAAAGATCAACCCATGAAGGGACCATTAGTGCATCAAAGATCATCCAATGAAGGGACCAGTGCATCAAAGATCATCCCATGAAGGGACCAGTGCATCAAAGATCATCCCATGAAGGGACCAGTGCATCACAGCACTCAGATTAGAGGTATGCAAGATCATCCCATGAAGGGACCAGTGCATCAGAGATCCCATGAAGGGACCAGGGCATCAGAGATCCCATGAAGGGACCAGGGCATCAGAGATCATCCCATGAAGGGACCAGTGCATCAGATCATCCCATGAAGGGACCAGTGCATCAGATCATCCCATGAAGGGACCAGGGCATCAGAGATCATCCCATGAAGGGACCAGTGCGTCAAGATCATCCCATGAAGGGACCAGAGCATCAAAGGATATCCCATGAAGGGACCAGAGCATTAAAGATGATCCCATGAAGGGAACAGAGCATTAAAGATGATCCCATGAAGGCACCAGTGCCTTAAAGATGATCCCATGAAGGGACCAGTGCCTTAAAGATGACCCCATGAAGGGACCAGCGCATCAGAGATCACCCCATGAAGGGACCAGTGCATCAGAGATCATCCCATGAAGGGACCAGTGCATCAGATCATCCCGTGAAGGGACCAGTGCATCAGATCATCCCGTGAAGGGACCAGGGCATCAAAGATCATCCCATGAAGGGACCAGAGCATCAAAGGATATCCCATGAAGGGACCAGTGCATTAAAGATGATCCCATGAAGGGACCAGTGCATTAAAGATGATCCCATGAAGGGACCAGTGCCTTAAAGATCACCCCATGAAGGGACCAGCGCATCAGAGATCACCCCATGAAGGGACCAGTGCATCAGAGATCATCCCATGAAGGGACCAGTGCATCAGATCATCCCATGAAGGGACCAGTGCATCAGATCATCCCATGAAGGGACCAGTGCATCAGATCATCCCATGAAGGGACCAGTGCATCAGAGATCATCCCATGAAGGGACCAGTGCATCAGAGATCATCCCATGAAGGGACCAGTGCAAAGATCATCCCATGAAGGGACCAGCGCATCAAAGATCATCCCATGAAGGGACCAGCGCATCAAAGATCATCCCATGAATGTACCAGCGCATCAAAGATCATCCCATGAAGGGACCAGTGCATCAAAGATCAGATTAGAGGTATGCAAGATCCTCCCATGAAGGGACCAGAGCATCAAAGGATATCCCATGAAAGGACCAGTGCATCAAAGGATATCCCATGGAGGGACCAGTGCATTAAAGATCATCCCATGGAGGGACCAGTGCATTAAAGATCATCCCATGAAGGGACCAGCGCATCAGAGATCACCCCATGAAGGGGCCAGTGCATCAGAGATCATCCCATGAATGGACCAGAGCAACACCACTCAGATTAGAGGTATGCAAGATCATCCCGTAAAGGAACCAGTGCATCAAAGATCATCCCATAAAGGGACCAGTGACACAAAGATCATCCCATAAAGGGACCAGTGACACAAAGATCATCCCATAAAGGGACCAGTGACACAAAGATCATCCCATAAAGGGACCAGTGACACAAAGATCATCCCATAAAGGGACCAGTGACACAAAGATCATCCCATAAAGGGACCAGTGACACAAAGATCATCCCATAAAGGGACCAGTGACACAAAGATCATCCCATAAAGGGACCAGTGACACCAAAGATCATCCCATAAAGGGACCAGGGCATCAAAGATCATCCCATAAAGGGACCAGGGCATCAAAGATCATCCCATAAAGGGACCATGGCATCAAAGATCATCCCATAAAGGGACCGGTGCATCAGAGACCATCCCATAAAGGGACCGGTGCATCAGAGACCATCCCATGAAGGGACCGGTGCATCAGAGACCATCCCATGAAGGGACGGGTGCATCAGAGACCATCCCATGAAGGGACGGGTGCATCAGAGACCATCCCATGAAGGGACGGGTGCATCAGAGACCATCCCATGAAGGGACGGGTGCATCAGAGACCATCCCATGAAGGGACGGGTGCATCAGAGACCATCCCATGAAGGGACGGGTGCATCAGAGACCATCCCATGAAGGGACGGGTGCATCAGAGACCATCCCATGAAGGGACGGGTGCATCAGAGACCATCCCATGAAGGGACGGGTGCATCAGAGACCATCCCATGAAGGGACGGGTGCATCAGAGACCATCCCATGAAGGGACGGGTGCATCAGAGACCATCCCATGAAGGGACGGGTGCATCAGAGACCATCCCATGAAGGGACGGGTGCATCAGAGACCATCCCATGAAGGGACGGGTGCATCAGAGACCATCCCATGAAGGGACGGGTGCATCAGAGACCATCCCATGAAGGGACGGGTGCATCAGAGACCATCCCATGAAGGGACGGGTGCATCAGAGACCATCCCATGAAGGGACGGGTGCATCAGAGACCATCCCATGAAGGGACGGGTGCATCAGAGACCATCCCATGAAGGGACGGGTGCATCAGAGACCATCCCATGAAGGGACGGGTGCATCAGAGACCATCCCATGAAGGGACGGGTGCATCAGAGACCATCCCATGAAGGGACGGGTGCATCAGAGACCATCCCATGAAGGGACGGGTGCATCAGAGACCATCCCATGAAGGGACGGGTGCATCAGAGACCATCCCATGAAGGGACGGGTGCATCAGAGACCATCCCATGAAGGGACGGGTGCATCAGAGACCATCCCATGAAGGGACGGGTGCATCAGAGACCATCCCATGAAGGGACGGGTGCATCAGAGACCATCCCATGAAGGGACGGGTGCATCAGAGACCATCCCATGAAGGGACGGGTGCATCAGAGACCATCCCATGAAGGGACGGGTGCATCAGAGACCATCCCATGAAGGGACGGGTGCATCAGAGACCATCCCATGAAGGGACGGGTGCATCAGAGACCATCCCATGAAGGGACGGGTGCATCAGAGACCATCCCATGAAGGGACGGGTGCATCAGAGACCATCCCATGAAGGGACGGGTGCATCAGAGACCATCCCATGAAGGGACGGGTGCATCAGAGACCATCCCATGAAGGGACGGGTGCATCAGAGACCATCCCATGAAGGGACGGGTGCATCAGAGACCATCCCATGAAGGGACGGGTGCATCAGAGACCATCCCATGAAGGTACGGGTGCATCAGAGACCATCCCATGAAGGGACGGGTGCATCAGAGACCATCCCATGAAGGGACTGGTGCATCAGAGACCATCCCATGAAGGGACGGGTGCATCAGAGACCATCCCATGAAGGGACGGGTGCATCAGAGACCATCCCATGAAGGGACGGGTGCATCAGAGACCATCCCATGAAGGGACGGGTGCATCAGAGACCATCCCATGAAGGGACCGGAGCATCAGAGACCATCCCATGAAGGGACCGGAGCATCAGAGACCATCCCATGAAGGGACCGGTGCATCAGAGACCATCCCATGAAGGGACCGGTGCATCAGAGACCATCCCATGAAGGGACCGGTGCATCAGAGACCATCCCATGAAGGGACCGGTGCATCAGAGACCATCCCATGAAGGGACCGGTGCATCAGAGACCATCCCATGAAGGGACCGGTGCATCAGAGACCATCCCATGAAGGGACCGGTGCATCAGAGACCATCCCATGAAGGGACCGGTGCATCAGAGACCATCCCATGAAGGGACCGGTGCATCAGAGACCATCCCATGAAGGGACCGGTGCATCAGAGACCATCCCATGAAGGGACCGGTGCATCAGAGACCATCCCATGAAGGGACCGGTGCATCAGAGACCATCCCATGAAGGGACCGGTGCATCAGAGACCATCCCATGAAGGGACCGGTGCATCAGAGACCATCCCATGAAGGGACCAGAGCATCAGATATCCGATGAAGGGACCAGTGTATGAAAGATCATCCCATGAAGGGACCAGTGCATCAGAGATCATCCCATGAAGGGACAAGTGCATCAGAGATCATCCCATGAAGGGACAAGTGCATCAGAGATCATCCCATGAAGGGACCGGTGCATCAGAGATCATCCCATGAAGGGACCGGTGCATCAGAGATCATCCCATGAAGGGACCGGTGCATCAGAGATCATCCCATGAAGGGACCGGTGCATCAGAGATCATCCCATGAAGGGACCGGTGCATCAGAGATCATCCCATGAAGGGACCGGTGCATCAGAGATCATCCCATGAAGGGACCGGTGCATCAGATATCATCCCATGAAGGGACCAGTGCATCAGAGATCCCATGAAGGGGCCAGTGCATCAGAGATCATCCCATGAATGGACCAGAGCAACACCACTCAGATTAGAGGTATGCAAGATCATCCCGAGAAGGAACCAGTGCATCACAGCACTCAGATTAAGGGTATGAAAGATCATCCTGGGAACGGACCAGTGCATCAAAGATAACCCCATGAAGGGACCAGCGCATCAGAGATCACCCCATGAAGGGACCAGCGCATTAGAGATCATCCCATGAAGGGACCAGTGCATCAGAGATCATCCCATGAAGGGACCAGTGCATCAGAGATCATCCCATGAAGGGACCAGTGCATCAGAGATCATCCCATGAAGGGACCAGTAAATCAAAGATCATCCCATGAAGGGACCAGTGCATCAAAGATCATCCCATGAAGGGACCAGTGCATCAAAGATCATCCCATGAAGGGACCAGTGCATCAAAGATCAGATTAGAGGTATGCAAGATCATCCCATGAAGGGACCAGTGCATCAAAGATCAGATTAGAGGTATGCAAGATCATCCCATGAAGGGACCAGAGCATCAAAGGATATCCCATGAAAGGACCAGTGCATCAAAGGATATCCCATGAAGGAACCAGCGCATCAGATCACCCCATGAAGGGACCAGCGCATCAGAGATCACCCCATGAAGGGACCAGCGCATCAGAGATCACCCCATGAAGGGACCAGCGCATCAGAGATCACCCCATGAAGGGACCAGCGCATCAGAGATCACCCCATGAAGGGACCAGCGCATCAGAGATCACCCCATGAAGGGACCAGCGCATCAGAGATCACCCCGTGAAGGGACCAGCGCATCAAAGATCATCCCGTGAAGGGACCAGTGCATCAAAGATCATCCAGTGAAGGGACCAGTGCATCAAAGATCATCCCGTGAAGGGACCAGTGCATCAAAGATCATCCCGTGAAGGGACCAGTGCATCAAAGATCATCCCGTGAAGGGACCAGTGCATCAAAGATCATCCCGTGAAGGGACCAGTGCATCAAAGATCATCCCGTGAAGGGACCAGTGCATCAAAGATCATCCCGTGAAGGGACCAGTGCATCAAAGATCATCCCGTGAAGGGACCAGTGCATCAAAGATCATCCCGTGAAGGGACCAGTGCATCAAAGATCCCATGAAGGGACCAGTGCAAAGTTCATCCCGTGAAGGAACCAGTGCAAAGTTCATCCCGTGAAGGAACCAGTGCATCACAGCACTCATATTAGAGGTATGCAGGAACATCCCATGAAGGGACCAGGGCATCAGAGATCATCCCATGAAGGGCCCAGTGCATCAGAGATCATCCCATGAAGGGACCAGTGCATCAGAGATCATCCCATGAAGGGACCAGTGCATAACAGCACTCATATTAGAGGTATGCAGGAACATCCCATGAAGGGACCAGGGCATCAAAGATCATCCCATAAAGGGACCAGAGCATCAGATATCCGATGAAGGGACCAGTGTATGAAAGATCATCCCATGAAGGGACCAGTGCATCAGAGATCATCCCATGAAGGGACCAGTGCATCAGAGATCATCCCATGAAGGGACCAGTGCATCAGAGATCATCCCATGAAGGGACCAGTGCATCAGAGATCATCCCATGAAGGGACCAGTGCATCAGAGATCATCCCATGAAGGGACCAGTGCATCAGAGATCATACCATGAAGGGACCGGTGCATCAAAGATCATCCCATGAAGGGACCGGTGCATCAAAGATCATCCCATGAAGGGACCGGTGCATCACAGCACTCCGATTAGAGGTACGCAAGATCATCCCATGAAGGGACGAGTGCATCAAAGATCATCCCATGAAGGGACCAGTGCATCAAAGATCATCCCATGAAGGGACCAGTGCATCAAAGATCCCATGAAGGGGCCAGTGCATCAAAGATCCCATGAAGGGGCCAGTGCAACAAAGATCATCCCAGGAATGGACCAGAGCAACACCACTCAGATTAGAGGTATGCAAGATCATCCCGAGAAGGAACCAGTGCATCACCGCACTCAGATTAAGGGTATGAAAGATCATCCTGGGAACGGACCAGTGCATCAAAGATCACCCCATGAAGGGACCAGCGCATCAGAGATCACCCCATGAAGGGACCAGTGCATCAGAGATCATCCCATGAAGGGACCAGTGCATCAGAGATCATCCCATGAAGGGACCAGTGCATCAAAGATCATCCCATGAAGGGACCAGTGCATCAAAGATCATCCCATGAAGGGACCAGTGCATCAAAGATCATCCCATGAAGGGACCAGTGCATCAAAGATCATCCCATGAAGGGACCAGTGCATCAAAGATCATCCCATGAAGGGACCAGTGCATCAAAGATCATCCCATGAAGGGACCAGTGCATCAAAGATCATCCCATGAAGGGACCAGTGCATCAAAGATCATCCCATGAAGGGACCAGTGCATCAAAGATCATCCCATGAAGGGACCAGTGCATCAAAGATCATCCCATGAAGGGACCAGTGCATCAAAGATCATCCCATGAAGGGACCAGTGCATCAAAGATCATCCCATGAAGGGACCAGTGCATCAAAGATCAGATTAGAGGTATGCAAGATCATCCCATGAAGGGACCAGTGCATCAGAGATCATCCCATGAAGATGCCAGTGCAACAAAGATCATCCCATGAATGGACCAGAGCAACACTACTCAGATTAGAGGTATGCAAGATCATCCCATGAAGGGACGAGTGCATCAAAGATCTACCCATGAAGCTACCAGTGCATCAGAGATCATCCCATGAAGGGACCAGTGCGTCAAGATCATCCAATGAACGGACCAGTGCATCACAGCACTAAGATTAGAGGTATGCAAGTTCATCCCGTGAAGGAACCAGTGCATCAAAGGATATCCCATGAAGAGACCAGTGCATCAGAGATCATCCCATGAAGGGACCAGTGCATCAGAGATCATCCCATGAAGGGACCAGTGCATCAGAGATCATCCCATGAAGGGACCAGTGCATCAGAGATCATCCCATGAAGGGACCAGTGCATCAGATCATCCCATGAAGGGACCAGTAAATCAAAGATCATCCCATGAAGGGACCAGTAAATCAAAGATCATCCCATGAAGGGACCAGTAAATCAAAGATCATCCCATGAAGGGACCAGTAAATCAAAGATCATCCCATGAAGGGACCAGAGCAACACCACTCAGATTAGAGGTATGCAAGATCATCCCGAGAAGGAACCAGTGCATCAAAGATCATCCCGTGAAGGGACCAGTGCATCAAAGATCATCCCGTGAAGGGACCAGTGCATCAAAGATCATCCCGTGAAGGGACCAGTGCATCAAAGATCATCCCGTGAAGGGACCAGTGCATCAAAGATCCTCCCGTGAAGGGACCAGTGCATCAAAGATCATCCCGTGAAGGGACCAGTGCATCAAAGATCATCCCGTGAAGGGACCAGTGCAAAGTTCATCCCGTGAAGGAACCAGTGCATCACAGCACTCAGATTAGAGGTATGCAGGAACATCCCATGAAGGGACCAGGGCATCAAAGATCATCCCATAAAGGGACCAGGGCATCAAAGATCATCCCATAAAGGGACCAGAGCATCAGATATCCGATGAAGGGACCAGTGTATGAAAGATCATCCCATGAAGGGACCAGTGCATCAGAGATCATGCCATGAAGGGGCCATTGCATCAGAGATCATCCCATGAAGGGCCCAGTGCATAACAGCACTCATATTAGAGGTATGCAGGAACATCCCATGAAGGGACCAGGGCATCAAAGATCATCCCATAAAGGGACCAGGGCATCAAAGATCATCCCATAAAGGGACCAGGGCATCAAAGGCCATCCCATGAAGGGACCAGGGCATCAAAGGCCATCCCATGAAGGGACCAGGGCATCAAAGGCCATCCCATGAAGGGACCAGGGCATCAAAGGCCATCCCATGAAGGGACCAGGGCATCAAAGGCCATCCCATGAAGGGACCAGGGCATCAAAGGCCATCCCATGAAGGGACCAGGGCATCAAAGGCCATCCCATGAAGGGACCAGGGCATCAAAGGCCATCCCATGAAGGGACCAGGGCATCAAAGGCCATCCCATGAAGGGACCAGGGCATCAAAGACCATCCCATGAAGGGACCAGGGCATCAAAGACCATCCCATGAAGGGACCAGGGCATCAAAGACCATCCCATGAAGGGACCAGGGCATCAAAGACCATCCCATGAAGGGACCAGGGCATCAAAGACCATCCCATGAAGGGACCAGGGCATCAAAGACCATCCCATGAAGGGACCAGGGCATCAAAGACCATCCCATGAAGGGACCAGGGCATCAAAGACCATCCCATGAAGGGACCAGGGCATCAAAGACCATCCCATGAAGGGACCAGGGCATCAAAGACCATCCCATGAAGGGACCAGGGCATCAAAGACCATCCCATGAAGGGACCAGGGCATCAAAGACCATCCCATGAAGGGACCAGGGCATCAAAGACCATCCCATGAAGGGGCCATTGCATCAGAGATCATCCCATGAAGGGGCCAGTGCATCAGAGATCATCCCATGAAGGGGCCAGTGCATCCAAGATCATCCCGTAAGGGACCAGTGCATCCAAGATCATCCCGTAAGGGACCAGTGCGTCAAAGATCATCCCGTAAGGGACCAGTGCGTCAAAGATCATCCCGTGAAGGGACCAGTGCATCAAAGATCATCCCGTGAAGGGACCAGTGCGTCAAAGATCATCCCGTGAAGGGACCAGTGCGTCAAAGATCATCCCGTGAAGGGACCAGTGCGTCAAAGATCATCCCGTGAAGGGACCAGTGCGTCAAAGATCATCCCGTGAAGGGACCGGTGCGTCAAAGATCATCCCGTGAAGGGACCGGTGCGTCAAAGATCATCCCGTGAAGGGACCGGTGCGTCAAAGATCATCCCGTGAAGGGACCGGTGCGTCAAAGATCATCCCGTGAAGGGACCGGTGCATCAAAGATCATCCCGTGAAGGGACCGGTGCATCAAAGATCATCCCGTGAAGGGACCGGTGCATCAAAGATCATCCCGTGAAGGGACCGGTGCATCAAAGATCATCCCGTGAAGGGACCGGTGCATCAAAGATCATCCCGTGAAGGGACCGGTGCATCAAAGATCATCCCGTGAAGGGACCGGTGCATCAAAGATCATCCCGTGAAGGGACCGGTGCATCAAAGATCATCCCGTGAAGGGACCAGTGCATCAAAGATCATCCCGTGAAGGGACCAGTGCATCAAAGATCATCCCGTGAAGGGACCAGTGCATCAAAGATCATCCCGTGAAGGGACCAGTGCATCAAAGATCATCCCGTGAAGGGACCAGTGCATCAAAGATCCCATGAAGGGACCAGTGCATCAAAGATCCCATGAAGGGACCAGTGCATCAAAGATCCCATGAAGGGACCAGTGCATCAAAGATCCCATGAAGGGACCAGTGCATCAAAGATCCCATGAAGGGACCAGTGCATCAAAGATCCCATGAAGGGACCAGTGCATCAAAGATCCCATGAAGGGACCAGTGCATCAAAGATCCCATGAAGGGACCAGTGCATCAAAGATCCCATGAAGGGACCAGTGCAAAGTTCATCCCGTGAAGGAACCAGTGCAAAGTTCATCACGTGAAGGAACCAGTGCATCACAGCACTCATATTAGAGGTATGCAGGAACATCCCATGAAGGGACCAGGGCATCAGAGATCATCCCATGAAGGGCCCAGTGCATCAGAGATCATCCCATGAAGGGACCAGTGCATAACAGCACTCATATTAGAGGTATGCAGGAACATCCCATGAAGGGACCAGGGCATCAAAGATCATCCCATAAAGGGACCAGAGCATCAGATATCCGATGAAGGGACCAGTGTATCAGAGATCATCCCATGAAGGGACCAGTGCATCAGAGATCATCCCATGAAGGGACCAGTGCATCAGAGATCATCCCATGAAGGGACCAGTGCATCAGAGATCATCCCATGAAGGGACCAGTGCATCAGAGATCATCCCATGAAGGGACCAGTGCATCAGAGATCATCCCATGAAGGGACCAGTGCATCAGAGATCATCCCATGAAGGGACCGGTGCATCAGAGATCATACCATGAAGGGACCGGTGCATCAGAGATCATACCATGAAGGGACCGGTGCATCAAAGATCATCCCATGAAGGGACCGGTGCATCAAAGATCATCCCATGAAGGGACCGGTGCATCAAAGATCATCCCATGAAGGGACCGGTGCATCACAGCACTCCGATTAGAGGTACGCAAGATCATCCCATGAAGGGACGAGTGCATCAAAGATCATCCCATGAAGGGACCAGTGCATCAAAGATCATCCCATGAAGGGACCAGTGCATCAAAGATCATCCCATGAAGGGACCAGTGCATCAAAGATCATCCCATGAAGGGACCAGTGCATCAAAGATCATCCCATGAAGGGACCAGTGCATCAAAGATCATCCCATGAAGGGACCAGTGCATCAAAGATCAGATTAGAGGTATGCAAGATCATCCCATGAAGGGACCAGAGCATCAAAGGATATCCCATGAAAGGACCAGTGCATCAAAGGATATCCCATGAAGGGACCAGCGCATCAGAGATCACCCCATGAAGGGACCAGCGCATCAGAGATCACCCCATGAAGGGACCAGCGCATCAGAGATCACCCCATGAAGGGACCAGCGCATCAGAGATCACCCCATGAAGGGACCAGAGCAACACCACTCAGATTAGAGGTATGCAAGATCATCCCGAGAAGGAACCAGTGCATCACAGCACTCAGATTAGAGGTATGCAAGATCATCCCGTGAAGGAACCAGTGCATCAAAGATCATCCCGTGAAGGGACCAATGCATCAAAGATCATCCTGTGAAGGGACCAATGCATCAAAGATCATCCCGTGAAGGGACCAATGCATCAAAGATCATCCCGTGAAGGGACCAGTGCATCAAAGATCATCCCGTGAAGGGACCAGTGCATCAAAGATCATCCCGTGAAGGGACCAGTGCATCAAAGATCATCCCGTGAAGGGACCAGTGCATCAAAGATCATCCCGTGAAGGGACCAGTGCATCAAAGATCATCCCGTGAAGGGACCAGTGCATCAAAGATCATCCCGTGAAGGGACCAGTGCATCAAAGATCATCCCGTGAAGGGACCAGTGCATCAAAGATCATCCCGTGAAGGGACCAGTGCATCAAAGATCATCCCGTGAAGGGACCAGTGCATCAAAGATCATCCCGTGAAGGGACCAGTGCATCAAAGATCATCCCGTGAAGGGACCAGTGCATCAAAGATCATCCCGTGAAGGGACCAGTGCATCAAAGATCATCCCGTGAAGGGACCAGTGCAAAGTTCATCCCGTGAAGGAACCAGTGCAAAGTTCATCCCGTGAAGGAACCAGTGCATCACAGCACTCATATTAGAGGTATGCAGGAACATCCCATGAAGGGACCAGGGCATCAGAGATCATCCCATGAAGGGCCCAGTGCATCAGAGATCATCCCATGAAGGGACCAGTGCATAACAGCACTCATATTAGAGGTATGCAGGAACATCCCATGAAGGGACCAGGGCATCAAAGATCATCCCATAAAGGGACCAGAGCATCAGATATCCGATGAAGGGACCAGTGTATGAAAGATCATCCCATGAAGGGACCAGTGCATCAGAGATCATCCCATGAAGGGACAAGTGCATCAGAGATCATCCCATGAAGGGACAAGTGCATCAGAGATCATCCCATGAAGGGACAAGTGCATCAAACATCATTCCGTGAAGGGAACAGTGCAAAGATCATCCCGTGAAGGGACCAGTGCATCAAAGATCATCCCATGAAGGGACCAGTGCATCAAAGATCATCCCATGAAGGGACCAGTGCATCAAAGATCATCCCATGAAGGGACCAGTGCATCAAAGATCATCCCATGGAGGGACCAGTGCATCAAAGATCATCCCATGGAGGGACCAGTGCATCAAAGATCATCCCATGGAGGGACCAGTGCATCAAAGACCATCCCATGGAGGGACCAGTGCATCAAAGACCATCCCATGAAGGGACCAGTGCATCAAAGACCATCTCATGAAGGGACCAGTGCATCAAAGACCATCCCGTGAAGGGACCAGTGCATCAGATCATCCCGTGAAGGGACCAGTGCATCAGAGATCATCCCATGAAGGGACCAGTGCATCAGAGATCATCCCATGAAGGGACCAGTGCATCAGAGATCATCCCATGAAGGGACCAGTGCATCAGAGATCATCCCATGAAGATGCCAGTGCAACAAAGATCATCCCATGAATGGACCAGAGCAACACCACTCAGATTAGAGGTATGCAAGATCATCCCATGAAGGGACCAGTGCATCAAAGATCATCCCATGAAGGGGCCAGTGCATCAAAGATCATCCCATGAAGGGACCAGTGCATCAGAGATCATCCCATGAAGGGACCAGTGCATCAAAGATCATCCCATGAAAGGACCAGTGCATCAAAGGATATCCCATGAAAGGACCAGTGCATCAAAGGATATCCCATGAAGGGACCAGTGCATTAAAGATCATCCCATGAAGGGACCAGCGCATCAGAGATCACCCCATGAAGGGACCAGCGCATCAGAGATCATCCCATGAAGGGACCAGCGCATCAGATCATCCCATGAAGGGACCAGTGCAACACAGATCATCCCATGAAGGGACCAGTGCAACAAAAAACATCCCATGAAGGCACCAGTGCAACAAAGATCAGCCCATGAAGGGGCCAGTGCAACAAAGATCAGCCCATGAATGGACCAGAGCAACACCACTCAGATTAGAGGTATGCAAGATCATCCCGAGAAGGAACCAGTGCATCAAAGATCATCCCGTGAAGGGACCAGTGCATCAAAGATCATCCCGTGAAGGGACCAGTGCATCAAAGATCATCCCGTGAAGGGACCAGTGCATCAAAGATCATCCCGTGAAGGGACCAGTGCATCAAAGATCATCCCGTGAAGGGACCAGTGCATCAAAGATCATCCCGTGAAGGGACCAGTGCATCAAAGATCATCCCGTGAAGGGACCAGTGCATCAAAGGTCATCCCGTGAAGGGACCAGTGCATCAAAGATCATCCCGTGAAGGAACCAATGCATCACAGCACTCAGATTAGAGGTATGCAAGTTCATCCCATGAAGGGACGAGTGCATCAAAGATCTACCCATGAAGCTACCAGTGCATCAGAGATCATCCCATGAAGGGACCAGGGCATCAGAGATCATCCCATGAAGGGACCAGGGCATCAAGATCATCCAATGAACGGACCAGTGCATCACAGCACTAAGATTAGAGGTATGCAAGTTCATCCCGTGAAGGAACCAGGGCATCAAAGGATATCCCATGAAGGGACCAGTGCATTAAAGATGATCCCATGAAGGGACCAGTGCATTAAAGATGATCCCATGAAGGGACCAGTGCCTTAAAGATCACCCCATGAAGGGACCAGCGCATCAGAGATCACCCCATGAAGGGACCAGTGCATCAGATCATCCCATGAAGGGACCAGTGCATCAGATCATCCCATGAAGGGACCAGTGCATCAGATCATCCCATGAAGGGACCAGTGCATCAGATCATCCCATGAAGGGACCAGTGCATCAAAGATCATCCCATGAAGGGACCAGTGCATCAAAGATAATCCCATGAAGGGACCAGCGCATCAAAGATCATCCCATGAAGGGACCAGCGCATCAAAGATCATCCCATGAAGGGACCAGCGCATCAAAGATCATCCCATGAAGGGACCAGCGCATCAAAGATCATCCCATGAAGGGACCAGTGCATCAAAGATCAGATTAGAGGTATGCAAGATCCTCCCATGAAGGGACCAGAGCATCAAAGGATATCCCATGAAAGGACCAGTGCATCAAAGGATATCCCATGGAGGGACCAGTGCATTAAAGATCATCCCATGAAGGGACCAGCACATCAGAGATCACCCCATGAAGGGACCAGTGCATCAGAGATCATCCCATGAAGGGACCAGTGCATCAGAGATCCCATGAAGGGGCCAGTGCAACAAAGATCATCCCATGAATGGACCAGAGCAACACCACTCAGATTAGAGGTATGCAAGATCATCCCGAGAAGGAACCAGTGCATCACAGCACTCAGATTAGAGGTATGCAAGATCATCCCGTAAAGGAACCAGTGCATCAAAGATCATCCCATGAAGGGACCAGTGACACAAAGATCATCCCATAAAGGGACCAGTGACACAAAGATCATCCCATAAAGGGACCAGTGACACAAAGATCATCCCATAAAGGGACCAGTGACACAAAGATCATCCCATAAAGGGACCAGTGACACAAAGATCATCCCATAAAGGGACCAGTGACACAAAGATCATCCCATAAAGGGACCAGTGACACAAAGATCATCCCATAAAGGGACCAGTGACACAAAGATCATCCCATAAAGGGACCAGTGACACAAAGATCATCCCATAAAGGGACCAGTGACACAAAGATCATCCCATAAAGGGACCAGTGACACAAAGATCATCCCATAAAGGGACCAGTGACACAAAGATCATCCCATAAAGGGACCAGTGACACAAAGATCATCCCATAAAGGGACCAGTGACACAAAGATCATCACATAAAGGGACCAGTGACACAAAGATCATCCCATAAAGGGACCAGGGCATCAAAGATCATCCCATAAAGGGACCAGGGCATCAAAGATCATCCCATAAAGGGACCAGGGCATCAGAGATCATCCCATGAAGGGACCAGTGCATCAGAGATCATCCCATGAAGGGACCGGTGCATCAGAGATCATCCCGTGAAGGGACCGGTGCATAAAAGATCATCCCGTGAAGGGACCGGTGCATCAAAGATCATCCCGTGAAGGGACCGGTGCATCAAAGATCATCCCGTGAAGGGACCGGTGCATCAAAGATCATCCCATGAAGGGACCAGTGCAAAGTTCATCCCGTGAAGGAACCAGTGCATCACAGCACTCAGATTAGAGGTATGCAGGAACATCCCATGAAGGGACCAGAGCATCAGATATCCGATGAAGGGACCAGTGTATGAAAGATCATCCCATGAAGGGACCAGTGCATCAGAGATCATCCCATGAAGGGACCAGGGCATCAAAGGCCATCCCATGAAGGGACCAGGGCATCAAAGGCCATCCCATGAAGGGACCAGGGCATCAGAGACCATCCCATGAAGGGACCAGGGCATCAGAGACCATCCCATGAAGGGACCGGGGCATCAGAGACCATCCCATGAAGGGACCGGGGCATCAGAGACCATCCCATGAAGGGACCGGGGCATCAGAGACCATCCCATGAAGGGACCGGGGCATCAGAGACCATCCCATGAAGGGACCGGGGCATCAGAGACCATCCCATGAAGGGACGGGTGCATCAGAGACCATCCCATGAAGGGACGGGTGCATCAGAGACCATCCCATGAAGGGACGGGTGCATCAGAGACCATCCCATGAAGGGACGGGTGCATCAGAGACCATCCCATGAAGGGACGGGTGCATCAGAGACCATCCCATGAAGGGACGGGTGCATCAGAGACCATCCCATGAAGGGACGGGTGCATCAGAGACCATCCCATGAAGGGACCGGTGCATCAGAGACCATCCCATGAAGGGACCGGTGCATCAGAGACCATCCCATGAAGGGACCGGTGCATCAGAGACCATCCCATGAAGGGACCGGTGCATCAGAGACCATCCCATGAAGGGACCGGTGCATCAGAGACCATCCCATGAAGGGACCGGTGCATCAGAGACCATCCCATGAAGGGACCGGTGCATCAGAGACCATCCCATGAAGGGACCGGTGCATCAGAGACCATCCCATGAAGGGACCGGTGCATCAGAGACCATCCCATGAAGGGACCGGTGCATCAGAGACCATCCCATGAAGGGACCGGTGCATCAGAGACCATCCCATGAAGGGACCGGTGCATCAGAGACCATCCCATGAAGGGACCGGTGCATCAGAGACCATCCCATGAAGGGACCGGTGCATCAGAGACCATCCCATGAAGGGACCGGTGCATCAGAGACCATCCAATGAAGGGACCGGTGCATCAGACCATCCAATGAAGGGACCGGTGCATCAGAGACCATCCCATGAAGGGACCGGTGCATCAGAGACCATCCCATGAAGGGACCGGTGCATCAGAGACCATCCCATGAAGGGACCAGTCAATCAGAGACCATCCCATGAAGGGACCAGTCAATCAGAGACCATCCCATGAAGGGACCAGTGCATCAAAGATCATCCCATGAAGGGACCAGTGCATCAAAGATCATCCCATGAAGGGACCAGTGCATCAAAGATCATCCCATGAAGGGACCAGTGCATCAAAGATCAGATTAGAGGTATGCAAGATCATCCCATGAAGGGACCAGAGCATCAAAGGATATCCCATGAAAGGACCAGTGCATCAAAGGATATCCCATGAAGGGACCAGCGCATCAGAGATCACCCCATGAAGGGACCAGCGCATCAGAGATCACCCCATGAAGGGACCAGTGCATCAGAGATCATCCCATGAATGGACCAGAGCAACACCACTCAGATTAGAGGTATGCAAGATCATCCCGAGAAGGAACCAGTGCATCACAGCACTCAGATTAGAGGTATGCAAGATCATCCCGTGAAGGAACCAGTGCATCAAAGATCATCCCGTGAAGGGACCAGTGCATCAAAGATCATCCCGTGAAGGGACCAGTGCATCAAAGATCATCCCGTGAAGGGACCAGTGCATCAAAGATCATCCCGTGAAGGGACCAGTGCATCAAAGATCATCCCGTGAAGGGACCAGTGCATCAAAGATCATCCCGTGAAGGGACCAGTGCATCAAAGATCATCCCGAGAAGGGACCAGTGCATCAAAGATCCCATGAAGGGACCAGTGCATCAAAGATCCCATGAAGGGACCAGTGCAAAGTTCATCCCGTGAAGGAACCAGTGCAAAGTTCATCCCGTGAAGGAACCAGTGTATCACAGCACTCATATTAGAGGTATGCAGGAACATCCCATGAAGGGACCAGGGCATCCAGAGATCATCCCATGAAGGGCCCAGTGCATCAGAGATCATCCCATGAAGGGACCAGTGCATAACAGCACTCATATTAGAGGTATGCAGGAACATCCCATGAAGGGACCAGGGCATCAAAGATCATCCCATAAAGGGACCAGAGCATCAGATATCCGATGAAGGGACCAGTGAATGAAAGATCATCCCATGAAGGGACCAGTGCATCAGATCATCCCATGAAGGGACAAGTGCATCAGAGATCATCCCATGAAGGGACAAGTGCATCAGAGATCACCCCATGAAGAGACCAGTGCATCAAACATCATCCCGTGAAGGGAACAGTGCAAAGATCATCCCGTGAAGGGACCAGTGCATCAAAGATCATCCCATGAAGGGACCAGTGCATCAAAGATCATCCCATGAAGGGACCAGTGCATCAAAGACCATCCCATGAAGGGACCAGTGCATCAAAGACCATCCCATGAAGGGACCAGTGCATCAAAGACCATCCCATGAAGGGACCAGTGCATCAAAGACCATCCCATGGAGGGACCAGTGCATCAAAGACCATCCCATGGAGGGACCGGTGCATCAGAGACCATCCCATGAAGGGACCGGTGCATCAGAGACCATCCCATGAAGGGACCGGTGCATCAGAGACCATCCCATGAAGGGACCAGTCCATCAGAGACCATCCCATGAAGGGACCAGTGCATCAAAGACCATCCCGTGAAGGGACCAGTGCATCAGATCATCCCGTGAAGGGACCAGTGCATCAGAGATCATCCCATGAAGGGACCAGTGCATCAAAGATCATCCCATGAAGGGACCAGTGCATCAGAGATCAGATTAGAGGTATGCAAGATCATCCCATGAAGGGACCAGAGCATCAAAGGATATCCCATGAAAGGACCAGTGCATCAAAGGATATCCCATGAAGGGACCAGTGCATCAGAGATCATCCCATGAAGGGACCAGTGCATCAGAGATCATCCCATGAAGAGGCCAGTGCAACAAAGATCATCCCATGAATGGACCAGAGCAACACCACTCAGATTAGAGGTATGCAAGATCATCCCATGAAGGGACGAGTGCATCAAAGATCTACCCATGAAGCTACCAGTGCATCAGAGATCATCCCATGAAGGGACCAGTGCGTCAAGATCATCCAATGAACGGACCAGTGCATCACAGCACTAAGATTAGAGGTATGCAAGTTCATCCCGTGAAGGAACCAGTGCATCAAAGGATATCCCATGAAGGGACCAGTGCATTAAAGGTGACCCCATTAAGGGACCAGCACATCAGAGATCACCCCATGAAGGGACCAGTGCATCAGAGATCATCCCATGAAGGGACCAGTGCATAACACTCATATTAGAGGTATGCAGGAACATCCCATGAAGGGACCAGGGCATCAAAGATCATCCCATAAAGGGACCAGAGCATCAGATATCCGATGAAGGGACCAGTGAATGAAAGATCATCCCATGAAGGGACCAGTGCATCAGATCATCCCATGAAGGGACAAGTGCATCAGAGATCATCCCATGAAGGGACAAGTGCATCAGAGATCATCCCATGAAGAGACCAGTGCATCAAACATCATCCCGTGAAGGGAACAGTGCAAAGATCATCCCGTGAAGGGACCAGTGCATCAAAGATCATCCCATGAAGGGACCAGTGCATCAAAGATCATCCCATGAAGGGACCAGTGCATCAAAGATCATCCCGTGAAGGGACCAGTGCATCAAAGATCATCCCATGAAGGGACCAGTGCATCAAAGACCATCCCATGAAGGGACCAGTGCATCAAAGACCATCCCATGAAGGGACCAGTGCATCAAAGACCATCCCATGAAGGGACCAGTGCATCAGAGACCATCCCATGAAGGGACCAGTGCATCAAAGACCATCCCATGAAGGGACCAGTGCATCAAAGACCATCCCGTGAAGGGACCAGTGCATCAGATCATCCCGTGAAGGGACCAGTGCATCAGAGATCATCCCATGAAGGGACCAGTGCATCAGAGATCATCCCATGAAGGGACCAGTGCATCAGAGATCATCCCATGAAGGGACCAGTGCATCAGAGATCATCCCATGAATGGACCAGAGCAACACCACTCAGATTAGAGGTATGCAAGATCATCCCATGAAGGGACCAGTGCATCAGATCATCCCATGAAGGGACCAGTAAATCAAAGATCATCCCATGAAGGGACCAGTAAATCAAAGATCATCCCATGAAGGGACCAGTAAATCAAAGATCATCCCATGAAGGGACCAGTGCATCAAAGATCATCCCATGAAGGGACCAGTGCATCAAAGATCATCCCATGAAGGGACCAGTGCATCAAAGATCATCCCGTGAAGGGACCAGTGCAAAGTTCATCCCGTGAAGGAACCAGTGCATCACAGCACTCAGATTAGAGGTATGCAGGAACATCCCATGAAGGGACCAGGGCATCAGAGATCATCCCATGAAGGGCCCAGTGCATAACAGCACTCATATTAGAGGTATGCAGGAACATCCCATGAAGGGACCAGGGCATCAAAGATCATCCCATAAAGGGACCAGGGCATCAAAGATCATCCATGAAGGGACCAGTGCATCAGATCATCCCATGAAGGGACCAGTGCATCAGATCATCCCATGAAGGGACCAGTGCATCAAAGACCATCCCATGAAGGGACCAGTGCATCAAAGACCATCCCATGAAGGGACCAGGGCATCAAAGACCATCCCATGAAGGGACCAGGGCATCAAAGACCATCCCATGAAGGGACCAGGGCATCAAAGACCATCCCATGAAGGGACCAGGGCATCAAAGACCATCCCATGAAGGACCAGGGCATCAAAGACCATCCCATGAAGGACCAGGGCATCAAAGACCATCCCATGAAGGACCAGGGCATCAAAGACCATCCCATGATGGACCAGTGCATCAAAGACCATCCCATGATGGACCAGTGCATCAAAGACCATCCCATGAAGGGACCAGTGCATCAAAGACCATCCCATGAAGGGACCAGTGCATCAAAGACCATCCCATGAAGGGACCAGTGCATCCAAGATGATCCCATTAAGGGACCATTAGTGCAAAGATCATGCCATGAAGGGGCCAGTGCATCAGAGATCATCCCATGAAGGGGCCAGTGCATCAGGGATCATCCCATGAAGGGGCCAGTGCATCAGGGATCATCCCATGAAGGGGCCAGTGCATCAGAGATCATCCCATGAAGGGGCCAGTGCATCAGAGATCATCCCATGAAGGGGCCAGTGCATCAGAGATCATCCCATGAAGGGGCCAGTGCATCAGAGATCATCCCATGAAGGGGCCAGTGCATCAGAGATCATCCCATGAAGGGGCCAGTGCATCAGAGATCATCCCATGAAGGGGCCAGTGCATCAGAGATCATCCCATGAAGGGGCCAGTGCATCAGAGATCATCCCATGAAGGGGCCAGTGCATCAGAGATCATCCCATGAAGGGGCCAGTGCATCAGAGATCATCCCATGAAGGGGCCAGTGCATCAGAGATCATCCCATGAAGGGGCCAGTGCATCAGAGATCATCCCATGAAGGGACCAGTGCATCAGGGATCATCCCATGAAGGGACCAGTGCATCAGAGATTATCCCATGAAGGGACCAGTGCATCACAGCACTCCGATTAGAGGTACGCAAGATCATCCCATGAAGGGACCAGTGCATCAGAGATCATCCCGTGAAGGGACCAGTGCATCAAAGATCATCCCATGAAGGGACCAGTGCATCAAAGACCATCCCATGAAGGGACCAGGGCATCAAAGACCATCCCATGAAGGGACCAGGGCATCAAAGACCATCCCATGAAGGGACCAGGGCATCAAAGACCATCCCATGAAGGGACCAGGGCATCAAAGACCATCCCATGAAGGGACCAGGGCATCAAAGACCATCCCATGAAGGGACCAGGGCATCAAAGACCATCCCATGAAGGACCAGGGCATCAAAGACCATCCCATGAAGGACCAGGGCATCAAAGACCATCCCATGATGAGACCAGTGCATCAGAGACCATCCCGTGAAGAGACCAGTGCATCAGAGATCATGCCGTGAAGGGACCAGTGCATCAGAGATCATCCCATGAAGTGACCAGTGCATCAGAGATCATCCCATGAAGTGACCAGTGCATCAGATCATCCCATGAAGTGACCAGTGCATCAGATCATCCCATGAAGGGGCCAGTGCGTCAAAGACCATCCCATGAAGGGGCCAGTGCGTCAAAGACCATCCCATGAAGGGGCCAGTGCGTCAAAGACCATCCCATGAAGGGGCCAGTGCGTCAAAGACCATCCCATGAAGGGGCCAGTGCGTCAAAGACCATCCCATGAAGGGGCCAGTGCGTCAAAGACCATCCCATGAAGGGGCCAGTGCGTCAAAGACCATCCCATGAAGGGGCCAGTGCGTCAAAGACCATCCCATGAAGGGGCCAGTGCGTCAAAGACCATCCCATGAAGGGACCAGTGCGTCAAAGACCATCCCATGAAGGGACCAGTGCGTCAAAGACCATCCCATGAAGGGACCAGTGCGTCAAAGACCATCCCATGAAGGGACCAGTGCGTCAAAGACCATCCCATGAAGGGACCAGTGCGTCAAAGACCATCCCATGAAGGGACCAGTGCATCAAGATCATCCCATGAAGGGACCAGTGCATCAAGATCATCCCATGAAGGGACCGGTGCGTCAGAGATCATCCCATGAAGGGACCGGTGCATCAGAGACCATCCCATGAAGGGACCGGTGCATCAGAGACCATCCCATGAAGGGACCGGTGCATCAGAGACCATCCCATGAAGGGACCGGTGCATCAGAGACCATCCCATGAAGGGACCGGTGCATCAGAGACCATCCCATGAAGGGACCGGTGCATCAGAGACCATCCCATGAAGGGACCGGTGCATCAGAGACCATCCCATGAAGGGACCGGTGCATCAGAGACCATCCCATGAAGGGACCGGTGCATCAGAGACCATCCCATGAAGGGACCGGTGCATCAGAGACCATCCCATGAAGGGACCGGTGCATCAGAGACCATCCCATGAAGGGACCGGTGCATCAGAGACCATCCCATGAAGGGACCGGTGCATCAGAGACCATCCCATGAAGGGACCGGTGCATCAGAGACCATCCCATGAAGGGACCGGTGCATCAGAGACCATCCCATGAAGGGACCGGTGCATCAGAGACCATCCCATGAAGGGACCGGTGCATCAGAGACCATCCCATGAAGGGACCGGTGCATCAGAGACCATCCCATGAAGGGACCGGTGCATCAGAGACCATCCCATGAAGGGACCGGTGCATCAGAGACCATCCCATGAAGGGACCGGTGCATCAGAGACCATCCCATGAAGGGACCGGTGCATCAGAGACCATCCCATGAAGGGACCGGTGCATCAGAGACCATCCCATGAAGGGACCGGTGCATCAGAGACCATCCCATGAAGGGACCGGTGCATCAGAGACCATCCCATGAAGGGACCGGTGCATCAGAGACCATCCCATGAAGGGACCGGTGCATCAGAGACCATCCCATGAAGGGACCGGTGCATCAGAGACCATCCCATGAAGGGACCGGTGCATCAGAGACCATCCCATGAAGGGACCGGTGCATCAGAGACCATCCCATGAAGGGACCGGTGCATCAGAGACCATCCCATGAAGGGACCGGTGCATCAGAGACCATCCCATGAAGGGACCGGTGCATCAGAGACCATCCCATGAAGGGACCGGTGCATCAGAGACCATCCCATGAAGGGACCGGTGCATCAGAGACCATCCCATGAAGGGACCGGTGCATCAGAGACCATCCCATGAAGGGACCGGTGCATCAGAGACCATCCCATGAAGGGACCGGTGCATCAGAGACCATCCCATGAAGGGACCGGTGCATCAGAGACCATCCCATGAAGGGACCGGTGCATCAGAGACCATCCCATGAAGGGACCGGTGCATCAGAGACCATCCCATGAAGGGACCGGTGCATCAGAGACCATCCCATGAAGGGACCGGTGCATCAGAGACCATCCCATGAAGGGACCGGTGCATCAGAGACCATCCCATGAAGGGACCGGTGCATCAGAGACCATCCCATGAAGGGACCGGTGCATCAGAGACCATCCCATGAAGGGACCGGTGCATCAGAGACCATCCCATGAAGGGACCGGTGCATCAGAGACCATCCCATGAAGGGACCGGTGCATCAGAGACCATCCCATGAAGGGACCGGTGCATCAGAGACCATCCCATGAAGGGACCGGTGCATCAGAGACCATCCCATGAAGGGACCGGTGCATCAGAGACCATCCCATGAAGGGACCGGTGCATCAGAGACCATCCCATGAAGGGACCGGTGCATCAGAGACCATCCCATGAAGGGACCGGTGCATCAGAGACCATCCCATGAAGGGACCGGTGCATCAGAGACCATCCCATGAAGGGACCGGTGCATCAGAGACCATCCCATGAAGGGACCGGTGCATCAGAGACCATCCCATGAAGGGACCGGTGCATCAGAGACCATCCCATGAAGGGACCGGTGCATCAGAGACCATCCCATGAAGGGACCGGTGCATCAGAGACCATCCCATGAAGGGACCGGTGCATCAGAGACCATCCCATGAAGGGACCGGTGCATCAGAGACCATCCCATGAAGGGACCGGTGCATCAGAGACCATCCCATGAAGGGACCGGTGCATCAGAGACCATCCCATGAAGGGACCGGTGCATCAGAGACCATCCCATGAAGGGACCGGTGCATCAGAGACCATCCCATGAAGGGACCGGTGCATCAGAGACCATCCCATGAAGGGACCGGTGCATCAGAGACCATCCCATGAAGGGACCGGTGCATCAGAGACCATCCCATGAAGGGACCGGTGCATCAGAGACCATCCCATGAAGGGACCGGTGCATCAGAGACCATCCCATGAAGGGACCGGTGCATCAGAGACCATCCCATGAAGGGACCGGTGCATCAGACCATCCCATGAAGGGACCGGTGCATCAGACCATCCAATGAAGGGACCGGTGCATCAGACCATCCAATGAAGGGACCGGTGCATCAGAGACCATCCCATGAAGGGACCGGTGCATCAGAGACCATCCCATGAAGGGACCAGTCAGAGACCATCCCATGAAGGGACCGGTGCATCAGAGATCATCCCATGAAGGGACCGGTGCATCAGATATCATCCCATGAAGGGACCAGTGCATCAGAGATCCCATGAAGGGGCCAGTGCAACAAAGATCATCCCATGAATGGACCAGAGCAACACCACTCAGATTAGAGGTACGCAAGATCATCCCGAGAAGGAACCAGTGCATCACAGCACTCAGATTAAGGGTATGAAAGATCATCCTGGGAACGGACCAGTGCATCAAAGATCACCCCATGAAGGGACCAGCGCACCAGAGATCACCCCATGAAGGGACCAGTGCATTAGAGATCATCCCATGAACCAGTGCATCAGAGATCATCCCATGAAGGGACCAGTGCATCAGATCATCCGATGAAGGGACCAGTGCATCAGAGATCATCCCATGAAGGGACCAGTAAATCAAAGATCATCCCATGAAGGGACCAGTAAATCAAAGATCATCCCATGAAGGGACCAGTAAATCAAAGATCATCCCATGAAGGGACCAGTAAATCAAAGATCATCCCATGAAGGGACCAGTAAATCAAAGATCATCCCATGAAGGGACCAGTGCATCAAAGATCATCCCATGAAGGGACTAGTGCATCAAAGATCAGATTAGAGGTATGCAAGATCATCCCATGAAGGGACCAGAGCATCAAAGGATATCCCATGAAGGGACCAGCGCATCAGAGATCACCCCATGAAGGGACCAGCGCATCAGAGATCACCCCATGAAGAGACCAGCGCATCAGAGATCACCCCATGAAGGGACCAGTGCATCAGAGATCATCCCATGAATGGACCAGAGCAACACCACTCAGATTAGAGGTATGCAAGATCATCCCGAGAAGGAACCAGTGCATCACAGCACTCAGATTAGAGGTATGCAAGATCATCCCGTGAAGGAACCAGTGCATCAAAGATCATCCCGTGAAGGGACCAGTGCATCAAAGATCATCCTGTGAAGGGACCAGTGCATCAAAGATCATCCCGTGAAGGGACCAGTGCATCAAAGATCATCCCGTGAAGGGACCAGTGCATCAAAGATCATCCCGTGAAGGGACCAGTGCATCAAAGATCATCCCGTGAAGGGACCAGTGCATCAAAGATCATCCCGTGAAGGGACCAGTGCATCAAAGATCATCCCATGAAGGGACCAGTGCATCAAAGATCATCCCATGAAGGGACCAGTGCATCAAAGATCATCCCGTGAAGGGACCAGTGCATCAAAGATCATCCCGTGAAGGGACCAGTGCATCAAAGATCATCCCGTGAAGGGACCAGTGCATCAAAGATCATCCCGTGAAGGGACCAGTGCATCAAAG
Source organism: Triturus cristatus (assembly GCF_964204655.1). Taxonomy (NCBI): domain Eukaryota; kingdom Metazoa; phylum Chordata; class Amphibia; order Caudata; family Salamandridae; genus Triturus; species Triturus cristatus. The sequence continues at coordinate 408,186,774 of NC_140591.1, forward strand.
ATCATCCCGTGAAGGGACCAGTGCATCAAAGATCCCATGAAGGGACCAGTGCAAAGTTCATCCCGTGAAGGAACCAGTGCATCACAGCACTCATATTAGAGGTATGCAGGAACATCCCATGAAGGGACCAGGGCATCAGAGATCATCCCATGAAGGGCCCAGTGCATCAGAGATCATCCCATGAAGGGACCAGTGCATCACAGCACTCATATTAGAGGTATGCAGGAACATCCCATGAAGGGACCAGTGCATCAAAGATCATCCCGTGAAGGGACCAGTGCATCAAAGATCATCCCATAAAGGGACCAGAGCATCAGATATCCGATGAAGGGACCAGTGTATGAAAGATCATCCCATGAAGGGACCAGTGCATCAGAGATCATCCCATGAAGGGACCAGTGCATCAGAGATCATCCCATGAAGGGACCAGTGCATCAGAGATCATCCCATGAAGAGACCAGTGCATCAGAGATCATCCCATGAAGAGACCAGTGCATCAAAGATCATCCCATGAAGGGACCGGTGCATCACAGCACTCCGATTAGAGGTACGCAAGATCATCCCATTAAGGGACCAGTGCATCAGAGATCATCCCATGAAGGGACAAGTGCATCAGAGATCATCCCATGAAGGGACAAGTGCATCAGAGATCATCCCATGAAGGGACAAGGGCATCAGAGATCATCCCATGAAGAGACCAGTGCAAAGATCATCCCGTGAAGGGACCAGTGCAAAGATCATCCCATGAAGGGACCAGTGCATCAAAGATCATCCCATGAAGGGACCAGTGCATCAAAGACCATCCCATGAAGGGACCAGTGCATCAAAGACCATCCCATGGAGGGACCAGTGCATCAAAGACCATCCCATGGAGGGACCAGTGCATCAAAGACCATCCCATGGAGGGACCAGTGCATCAAAGACCATCCCATGGAGGGACCAGTGCATCAAAGACCATCCCGTGAAGAGACCAGTGCATCAAAGATCATCCCATGAAGGGACCAGTGCATCAAAGATCAGATTAGAGGTATGCAAGATCATCCCATGAAGGGACCAGAGCATCAAAGGATATCCCATGAAAGGACCAGTGCATCAAAGGATATCCCATGAAGGGACCAGTGCATCAGAGATCATCCCATGAAGGGACCAGTGCATCAGAGATCATCCCATGAAGGGACCAGTGCAACAGAGATCATCCCATGAATGGACCAGAGCAACACCACTCAGATTAGAGGTATGCAAGATCATCCCATGAAGGGACGAGTGCATCAAAGATCTACCCATGAAGCTACCAGTGCATCAGAGATCATCCCATGAAGGGACCAGTGCGTCAAGATCATCCAATGAACGGACCAGTGCGTCACAGCACTAAGATTAGAGGTATGCAAGTTCATCCCGTGAAGGAACCAGTGCATCAAAGGATATCCCATGAAGGGACCAGTGCATTAAAGATGACCCCATTAAGGGACTAGTGCATCAGAGATCATCCCATGAAGGGACCAGTGCATCAGAGATCATCCCATGAAGGGACCAGTGCATCAGAGATCATCCCATGAAGGGACCAGTGCATCAGATCATCCCATGAAGGGACCAGTAAATCAAAGATCATCCCATGAAGGGACCAGTAAATCAAAGATCATCCCATGAAGGGACCAGTGCATCAAAGATCATCCCGTGAAGGGACCAGTGCATCAACGATCATCCCGTGAAGGGACCAGTGCATCAACGATCATCCCGTGAAGGGACCAGTGCATCAAAGATCATCCCATGAAGGGACCAGAGCAACACCACTCAGATTAGAGGTATGCAAGATCATCCCGAGAAGGAACCAGTGCATCACAGCACTCAGATTAGAGGTATGCAAGATCATCCCGTGAAGGGACCAGTGCATCAAAGATCATCCCGTGAAGGGACCAGTGCATCAAAGATCATCCCGTGAAGGGACCAGTGCATCAAAGATCATCCCGTGAAGGGACCAGTGCATCAAAGATCATCCCGTGAAGGGACCAGTGCATCAAAGATCATCCAGTGAAGGGACCAGTGCATCAAAGATCATCCCGTGAAGGGACCAGTGCATCAAAGATCATCCCGTGAAGGGACCAGTGCATCAAAGATCATCCCGTGAAGGGACCAGTGCAAAGTTCATCCCGTGAAGGAACCAGTGCATCACAGCACTCATATTAGAGGTATGCAGGAACATCCCATGAAGGGACCAGGGCATCAGAGATCATCCCATGAAGGGCCCAGTGCATAACAGCACTCATATTAGAGGTATGCAGGAACATCCCATGAAGGGACCAGGGCATCAAAGATCATCCCATAAAGGGACCAGAGCATCAGATATCCGATGAAGGGACCAGTGTATGAAAGATCATCCCATGAAGGGACCAGTGCATCAGAGATCATCCCATGAAGGGACCAGTGCATCAGATCATCCCATGAAGGGACCAGTGCATCAGATCATCCCATGAAGGGACCAGTGCATCAGATCATCCCATGAAGGGACCAGTGCATCAGATCATCCCATGAAGGGACCAGGGCATCAGATCATCCCATGAAGGGACCAGGGCATCAGATCATCCCATGAAGGGACCAGGGCATCAAAGACCATCCCATGAAGGGACCAGGGCATCAAAGACCATCCCATGAAGGGACCAGGGCATCAAAGACCATCCCATGAAGGGACCAGGGCATCAAAGACCATCCAATGAAGGGACCAGGGCATCAAAGACCATCCCATGAAGGGACCAGTGCATCAAAGACCATCCCATGAAGGGACCAGTGCATCAAAGACCATCCCATGAAGGGACCAGTGCATCAAAGACCATCCCATGAAGGGACCAGTGCATCAAAGACCATCCCATGAAGGGACCAGTGGATCAGAGATTATCCCATGAAGTGACCAGTGCATCAGAGATTATCCCATGAAGTGACCAGTGCATCAGAGATCATCCCATGAAGTGACCAGTGCATCAGAGATCATCCCATGAAGTGACCAGTGCATCAGATCATCCCATGAAGGGACCAGTGCATCACAGCACTCAGATTAGAGGTATGCAAGATCATCCCATGAAGGGACCAGTGCATCAGAGATCATCCCGTGAAGGGACCAGTGCATCAGAGATCATCCCATGAAGGGACCAGTGCATCAAGATCATCCCGTGAAGGGACCAGTGCGTCAAAGATCATCCCGTGAAGGGACCAGTGCGTCAAAGATCATCCCATAAAGGGACCAGTGCGTCAAACATAATCCCGTGAAGGGACCAGTGCGTCAAAGATCATCCCATGAAGGGACCAGAGCATCAGATCATCCCATGAAGGGACCAGAGCATCAGATCATCCCATGAAGGGACCAGAGCATCAGATCATCCCATGAAGGGACCAGTAAATCAAAGATCATCCCATGAAGGGACCAGTGGATCAAAGATCATCCCATTAAGGGACCAGTGGATCAAAGATCATCCCATTAAGGGACCAGTGCATCACTGCTCAGATTAGCGATATGCAAGATCATCCCATGAAGGGACCAGATCAAAGATCATCCCATGAAGGGACCAGTGCATCAAAGATCATCCCATGAAGGGACCAGAGCATCAAAGGATATCCCATGAAGGGACCAGAGCATCAAAGGATATCCCATGAAGGGACCAGTGCATCAAAGGATATCCCATGAAGGGACCAGTGCATCAGAGATCACCCCATGAAGGGACCAGCGCATCAGAGATCACCCCATGAAGGGACCAGCGCATCAGAGATCACCCCATGAAGGGACCAGCGCATCAGAGATCATCCCATGAAGGGACCAGTGCATCAGAGATCATCCCATGGAGGGACCAGTGCATCAGAGATCATCCCATGAAGGGACCAGTGCAACAAAGATCATCCCATGAAGGGACCAGAGCAACACCACTCAGATTAGAGGTATTCAAGATCATCCCGTGAAGGGACCAGTGCATCAAAGATCATCCCGTGAAGGGACCAGTGCATCAAAGATCATCCCGTGAAGGGACCAGTGCATCAAAGATCATCCCGTGAAGGGACCAGTGCATCAAAGATCATCCCGTGAAGGGACCAGTGCATCAAAGATCATCCCATGAAGGGACCAGTTTATCAAAGATCATCCCATGAAGGAACCAGTGCATCACAGCACTCATATTAGAGGTATGCAGGAACATCCCATGAAGGGACCAGGGCATCAAAGATCATCCCATGAAGGGACCAGGGCATCAAAGATCATCCCATAAAGGGACCAGGGCATCAAAGATCATCCCATAAAGGGACCAGGGCATCAAAGATCATCCCATAAAGGGACCAGGGCATCAAAGATCATCCCATAAAGGGACCAGGGCATCAAAGATCATCCCATAAAGGGACCAGAGCAAAGATCATCCCATGAAGGGACCAGTGCATCAGAGATCATCCCATGAAGGGACCAGTGCATCAGAGATCATCCCATGAAGGGACCAGTGCATCAGAGATCATCCCATGAAGGGACCAGTGCATCAGAGATCATCCCATGAAGGGACCAGTGCATCAGAGATCATCCCATGAAGGGAACAGTGCATCAAAGGATATCCCATGAAAGGACCAGTGCATCAAAGGATATCCTCATGAAAGGACCAGAGCATCAGATATCCCATGAAGGGACCAGTGCATGAAAGATCATCCCATGAAGGGACCAGTGCATGAGAGAACATCCCATGAAGGGACCAGTGCATCAGAGAACATCCCATGAAGGGACCAGTGCATCAGAGAACATCCCATGAAGGGACCAGTGCATCAGAGATCATCCCATGAAGGGACCAGTGCATCAGAGATCATCCCATGAAGGGACCAGTGCATCAGAGATCATCCCATGAAGGGACCAGTGCATCAGAGATCATCCCATGAAGGGACCAGTGCATCAGAGATCATCCCATGAAGGGACCAGTGCATCAGAGATCATCCCATGAAGGGACCAGTGCATCAGAGATCATCCCATGAAGGGACCAGTGCATCAGAGATCATCCCATGAATAGGACCAGTGCATCAGAGATCATCCCATGAAGGGACCAGTGCATCAAAGGATATCCCATGAAAGGACCAGTGCATCAAAGGATATCCCATGAAAGGACCAGAGCATCAGATATCCCATGAAGGGACCAGTGCGTCAAGATCATCCAATGAAGGGACCAGTGCGTCAAGATCATCCAATGAAGGGACCAGTGCGTCAAGATCATCCAATGAAGGGACCAGTGCATCACAGCACTCAGATTAGAGGTATGCAAGTTCATCCCATGAAGGGACCAGGGCATCAGAGATCATCCCATGAAGGGACCAGTGCATCACAGCACTAAGATTAGAGGTATGCAAGTTCATCCCGTGAAGGAACCAGGGCATCAAAGATCATCCCATGAAGTGACCAGAGCATTAAAGATGATCCCATGAAGTGACCAGAGCATTAAAGATGATCCCATGAAGGGACCGGTGCCTTAAAGATCACCCCATGAAGGGACCGGTGCATCAGAGACCATCCCATGAAGGGACCGGTGCATCAGAGACCATCCCATGAAGGGACCGGTGCATCAGAGACCATCCCATGAAGGGACCGGTGCATCAGAGACCATCCCATGAAGGGACCGGTGCATCAGAGACCATCCCATGAAGGGACCGGTGCATCAGAGACCATCCCATGAAGGGACCGGTGCATCAGAGACCATCCCATGAAGGGACCGGTGCATCAGAGACCATCCCATGAAGGGACCGGTGCATCAGAGACCATCCCATGAAGGGACCGGTGCATCAGAGACCATCCCATGAAGGGACCGGTGCATCAGAGACCATCCCATGAAGGGACCGGTGCATCAGAGACCATCCCATGAAGGGACCGGTGCATCAGAGACCATCCCATGAAGGGACCGGTGCATCAGAGATCATCCCATGAAGTGACCAGTGCATCAGAGATCATCCCATGAAGTGACCAGTGCATCAGAGATCATCCCATGAAGTGACCAGTGCATCAGATCATCCCATGAAGGGACCAGTGCATCACAACACTCAGATTAGAGGTATGCAAGATCATCCCATGAAGGGACCAGGGCATTAAAGATCATCCCATGAAGGGACCAGGGCATTAAAGATTATCCCATGAAGGGACCAGTGCATCAAAGATCATCCCATGAAGGGACCAGTGCATCAAAGACCATCCCATGAAGGGACCAGTGCATCAAAGACCATCCCATGAAGGGACCAGTGCATCCAAGATCATCCCATGAAGGGACCATTAGTGCATCAAAGATCATCCCATGAAGGGACCATTAGTGCATCAAAGATCATCCCATGAAGGGACCAGTGCATCAGAGATCATCCCATGAAGGGACCAGTGCATCAGAGATCATCCCATGAAGGGACCAGTGCATCAGAGATCATCCCATGAAGGGACCAGTGCATCCGAGATCATCCCATGAAGGACGTGTGCATCAAGATCATCCCATGAAGGGACCAGTGCGTCAAAGATCATCCCATGAATGGACCATTAGTGCATCAAAGATCATCCCATGAAGGGACCAGTGCATCAGAGATCATCCCATGAAGGGACCAGTGCATCAAAGATCATCCCATGAAGGGACCAGTGCGTCAAAGATCATCCCATGAAGGGACCAGTGCATCAAAGATTATCCCATGAATGGACCAGAGCAACAAAGCACTCAGATTAGAGGTATGCAAGATTATCCCATGAATGGACCAGAGCAACAAAGCACTCAGATTAGAGGTATGCAAGATCAGCCCGTGAAGGGACCAGTGCATCAGAGATCATCCCGTGAAGGGACCAGTGCATCAGAGATCATCCCGTGAAGGGACCAGTGCATCAGAGACCGTCCCATGAAGGGACCAGTGCATCAGAGACCGTCCCATGAAGGGACCGGTGCATCAGAGACCGTCCCATGAAGGGACCGGTGCATCAGAGACCGTCCCATGAAGGGACCGGTGCATCAGAGACCGTCCCATGAAGGGACCGGTGCATCAGAGACCGTCCCATGAAGGGACCGGTGCATCAGAGACCGTCCCATGAAGGGACCGGTGCATCAGAGACCGTCCCATGAAGGGACCGGTGCATCAGAGACCGTCCCATGAAGGGACCGGTGCATCAGAGACCGTCCCATGAAGGGACCGGTGCATCAGAGACCGTCCCATGAAGGGACCGGTGCATCAGAGACCGTCCCATGAAGGGACCGGTGCATCAGAGACCGTCCCATGAAGGGACCGGTGCATCAGAGACCGTCCCATGAAGGGACCGGTGCATCAGAGACCGTCCCATGAAGGGACCGGTGCATCAGAGACCGTCCCATGAAGGGACCGGTGCATCAGAGACCGTCCCATGAAGGGACCGGTGCATCAGAGACCGTCCCATGAAGGGACCGGTGCATCAGAGACCATCCCATGAAGGGACCGGTGCATCAAAGACCATCCCATGAAGGGACCGGTGCATCAAAGACCATCCCATGAAGGGACCAGTGCATCAAAGATCATCCCATGAAGGGACCAGTGCATCAAAGATCATCCCATGAAGGGACCAGTGCATCAAAGATCATCCCATGAAGGGACCAGTGCATCACAGCTCTCAGATTAGAGAGCTGTGCAAGATCATCCTGGGAAGTGACCAGTGCATCAAAGATCAACCCATGAAGGGACCATTAGTGCATCAAAGATCATCCAATGAAGGGACCATTCGTGCATCAAAGATCATCCCATGAAGGGACCATTCGTGCATCAAAGATCATCCCATGAAGGGACCATTCGTGCATCAAAGATCATCCCATGAAGGGACCATTCGTGCATCAAAGATCATCCCATGAAGGGACCAGTGCATCAAAGATTATCCCATGAAGGGACCAGTGCATCAAAGATCATCCCATGAAGGGACCAGTGCATCAAAGATCATCCCATGAAGGGACCAGTGCATCACAGCACTCAGATTAGATTTATGCAAGATCACCCCGTGAAGGAACCAGTGCATCAAAGATCATCCCGTGAAGGGACCAGTGCATTAGAGATCATCCCATGAAGAGACCAGGGCATCAAAGATCATCCCATGAAAGGACCAGTGCATCAAAGGATATCCCATGAAAGGACCAGTGCATCAAAGGATATCCCATGAAGGGACCAGTGCATCAAAGGATATCCCATGAAGGGACCAGTGCATTAAAGATCACCCCATGAAGGGACCAGCGCATCAGAGATCACCCCATGAAGGGACCAGCGCATCAGAGATCACCCCATGAAGGGACCAATGCATCAGAGATCATCCCATGAAGGTACCAGTGCATCAGAGATCATCCCATGAAGGGACCAGTGCATCAGAGATCATCCCATGAAGGGACCAGTGCATCAGAGATCATCCCATGAAGGGACCAGTGCATCAGAGATCATCTCATGAAGGGACCAGTGCATCAAAGATCATCCCATGAAGGGACCAGTGCATCAAAGATCATCCCATGAAGGGACCAGTGCATCAAAGATCAGATTAGAGGTATGCAAGATCATCCCATGAAGGGACCAGAGCATCAAAGGATATCCCATGAAAGGACCAGTGCATCAAAGGATATCCCATGAAGGGACCAGTGCATTAAAGATCATCCCATGAAGGGACCAGTGCATTAAAGATCATCCCATGAAGGGACCAGTGCATCAAAGATCAGATTAGAGGTATGCAAGATCATCCCGAGAAGGAACCAGTGCATCAAAGATCATCCCGTGAAGGGACCAGTGCATCAAAGATCATCCCGTGAAGGGACCAGTGCATCAAAGATCATCCCGTGAAGGGACCAGTGCATCAAAGATCATCCCGTGAAGGAACAAGTGCATCACAGCACTCAGATTAGAGGTATGCAAGTTCATCCCATGAAGGGACGAGTGCATCAAAGATCTACCCATGAAGCTACCAGTGCATCAGAGATCATCCCATGAAGGGACCAGTGCGTCAAGATCATCCAATGAACGGACCAGTGCATCACAGCACTAAGATTAGAGGTATGCAAGTTCATCCCGTGAAGGAACCAGGGCATCAAAGATCATCCCATGAAGGGACCAGAGCATCAAAGGATATCCCATGAAGGGACCAGTGCATTAAAGATCATCCCATGAAGGAACCAGTGCATCAGATCATCCCATGAAGGGACCAGTGCATCAGATCATCCCATGAAGGGACCAGCGCATCAAAGATCATCCCATGAAGGGACCAGCGCATCAAAGATCATCCCATGAAGGGACCAGCGCATCAAAGATCATCCCATGAAGGGACCAGTGCATCAAAGATCAGATTAGAGGTATGCAAGATCATCCCATGAAGGGACCAGAGCATCAAAGGATATCCCATGAAAGGACCAGTGCATCAAAGGATATCCCATGGAGGGACCAGTGCATTAAAGATCATCCCATGAAGGGACCAGCGCATCAGAGATCACCCCATGAAGGGACCAGTGCATCAGAGCTCATCCCATGAAGGGGCCAGTGCATCAGAGATCCCATGAAGGGGCCGGTGCATCAGAGACCATCCCATGAAGGGACCGGTGCATCAGAGACCATCCCATGAAGGGACCGGTGCATCAGAGACCATCCCATGAAGGGACCGGTGCATCAGAGACCATCCCATGAAGGGACCGGTGCATCAGAGACCATCCCATGAAGGGACCGGTGCATCAGAGACCATCCCATGAAGGGACCGGTGCATCAGAGACCATCCCATGAAGGGACCGGTGCATCAGAGACCATCCCATGAAGGGACCGGTGCATCAGAGACCATCCCATGAAGGGACCGGTGCATCAGAGACCATCCCATGAAGGGACCGGTGCATCAGAGACCATCCCATGAAGGGACCGGTGCATCAGAGACCATCCCATGAAGGGACCGGTGCATCAGAGACCATCCCATGAAGGGACCGGTGCATCAGAGACCATCCCATGAAGGGACCGGTGCATCAGAGACCATCCCATGAAGGGACCAGTCCATCAGAGACCATCCCATGAAGGGACCAGTCCATCAGAGACCATCCCATGAAGGGACCAGTCCATCAGAGACCATCCCATGAAGGGACCAGTCCATCAGAGACCATCCCATGAAGGGACCAGTCCATCAGAGATATTCCCATGAAGGGACCAGTCCATCAGAGACCATCCCATGAAGGGACCAGGGCATCAAAGACCATCCCATGAAGGGACCAGGGCATCAAAGACCATCCCATGAAGGGACCAGGGCATCAAAGACCATCCCATGAAGGGACCAGGGCATCAAAGACCATCCCATGAAGGGACCAGGGCATCAAAGACCATCCCATGAAGGGACCAGGGCATCAAAGACCATCCCATGAAGGGACCAGGGCATCAAAGACCATCCCATGAAGGGACCAGGGCATCAAAGACCATCCCATGAAGGGACCAGGGCATCAAAGACCATCCCATGAAGGGACCAGTGCATCAAAGACCATCCCATGAAGGGACCAGTGCATCAAAGACCATCCCATGAAGGGACCATTAGTGCATCAAAGACGATCCCATGAAGGGACCATTAGTGCATCAAAGATGATCCCATGAAGGGACCATTAGTGCATCAAAGATGATCCCATGAAGGGACCATTAGTGCATCAAAGATGATCCCATGAAGGGACCATTAGTGCATCAAAGATCATCCCGTGAAGGGACCAGTGCATCAAAGATCATGCCATGAAGGGGCCAGTGCATCAAAGATCATGCCATGAAGGGACCAGTGCATCACAGCACTCAGATTAGAGGTACGCAAGATCATCCCATGAAGGGACCAGTGCATCAGAGATCATCCCATGAAGGGACAAGTGCATCAGAGATCATCCCATGAAGGGACAAGTGCATCAGAGATCATCCCATGAAGGGACAAGTGCATCAGAGATCATCCCATGAAGGGACAAGTGCATCAGAGATCATCCCATGAAGGGACAAGTGCATCAGAGATCATCCCATGAAGGGACAAGTGCATCAGAGATCATCCCATGAAGAGACCAGTGCATCAAACATCATCCCATGAAGAGACCAGTGCATCAAACATCATCCCGTGAAGGGAACAGTGCAAAGATCATCCCGTGAAGGGAACAGTGCAAAGATCATCCCGTGAAGGGAACAGTGCAAAGATCATCCCGTGAAGGGAACAGTGCAAAGATCATCCCGTGAAGGGAACAGTGCAAAGATCATCCCGTGAAGGGAACAGTGCAAAGATCATCCCGTGAAGGGAACAGTGCAAAGATCATCCCGTGAAGGGAACAGTGCAAAGATCATCCCGTGAAGGGAACAGTGCAAAGATCATGCCGTGAAGGGACCAGTGCATCAGAGATCATCCCATGAAGTGACCAGTGCATCAGAGATCATCCCATGAAGTGACCAGTGCATCAGAGATCATCCCATGAAGTGACCAGTGCATCAGATCATCCCATGAAGTGACCAGTGCATCAGATCATCCCATGAAGTGACCAGTGCATCAGATCATCCCATGAAGGGACCAGTGCATCACAACACTCAGATTAGAGGTATGCAAAATCATCCCATGAAGGGACCATGGCATTAAAGATCATCCCATGAAGGGACCAGTGCATCAAAGATCATCCCATGAAGGGACCAGTGCATCAAAGACCATCCCATGAAGGGACCAGTGCATCAAAGACCATCCCATGAAGGGACCAGTGCATCAAAGACCATCCCATGAAGGGACCAGTGCATCAAAGACCATCCCATGAAGGGACCATTGCATCAAAGACCGTCCCATGAAGGGACCATTAGTGCATCAAAGATCATCCCATGAAGGGACCAGTGGATCAGAGATCATCCCATGAAGGGACCAGTGCATCCAAGATCATCCCATAAAGGACCAGTGCATCCAAGATCATCCCATGAAGGGACCAGTGCGTCAAAGACCATCCCATGAAGGGACCATTAGTGCATCAAAGATCATCCCATGAAGGGACCAGTGCATCAGAGATCATCCCATGAAGGGACCAGTGCATCAAGATCATCCCATGAAGGGACCAGTGCATCAAAGATTATCCCATGAATGGACCAGAGCAACACAGCACTCAGATTAGAGGTATGCAAGATCATCCCGTGAAGGGACCAGTGCATCAAAGATCATCCCGTGAAGGGACCAGTGCATCAGAGATCATCCCGCGAAGGGACCAGTGCATCAGAGATCATCCCGCGAAGGGACCAGTGCATCAGAGATCATCCCGCGAAGGGACCAGTGCATCAGAGATCATCCCGTGAAGGGACCAGTGCATCAGAGATCATCCCGTGAAGGGACCAGTGCATCAGAGATCATCCCGTGAAGGGACCAGTGCATCAGAGATCATCCCGTGAAGGGACCAGTGCATCAGAGATCATCCCGTGAAGGGACCAGTGCATCAGAGATCATCCCGTGAAGGGACCAGTGCATCAGAGATCATCCCATGAAGGGACCAGTGCATCAGAGATCATCCCATGAAGGGACCAGTGCATCAGAGATCATCCCATGAAGGGACCAGTGCATCAGAGATCATCCCATGAAGGGACCAGTGCATCAAGATCATCCCTTGAAGGGAACAGTGCATCAAGATCATCCCTTGAAGGGAACAGTGCATCACAGCACTCAGATTAGAGGTATGCAAGATCATCCCATGAAGGGACCAGGGCATTAAAGATCATCCCATGAAGGGACCAGTGCATCAAAGATCATCCCATGAAGGGACCAGTGCATCAAAGATCATCCCATGAAGGGACCAGTGCATTAAACCTCATCCCATGAAGGGACCAGTGCATCACAGCACTCAGATTGGAGGTATGCAAGATCATCCCATGAAGGGACCAGTGCATCAAAGATTATCCCATGAATGGACCAGAGCAACACAGCACTCACATTAGAGGTATGCAAGATCATCCCGTGAAGGGACCAGTGCATCACAGATCATCCCGTGAAGGGACCAGTGCATCACAGATCATCCCGTGAAGGGACCAGTGCATCACAGATCATCCCATGAAGGGACCAGTGCATCACAGCACTCAGATTGGAGGTATGCAAGATCATCCCATGAAGGGACCAGTGCATCAAAGATCAGATTAGAGGTATGCAAGATCATCCCATGAAGGGACCAGAGCATCAAAGGATATCCCATGAAAGGACCAGTGCATCAAAGGATATCCCATGAAGGGACCAGTGCATTAAAGATCATCCCATGAAGGGACCAGCGCATCAGAGATCACCCCATGAAGGGACCAGTGCATCAAGATTATCCCATGAAGGGACCAGTGCATCACAGATCATCCCATGAAGGGACCAGTGCATCACAGATCATCCCATGAAGGGACCAGTGCATAACAGCACTCATATTAGAGGTATGCAGGAACATCCCATGAAGGGACCAGGGCATCAAAGATCATCCCATAAAGGGACCAGGGCATCAAAGATCATCCCATGAAGGGACCAGTGCATCAGAGATCATCCAATGAAGGGACCAGTGCATCAGAGATCATCCCATGAAGGGACCAGTGCATCAGAGATCATCCAATGAAGGGACCAGAACATCAGAGATCATCCCATGAAGGGACCAGTGCATCAGAGATCATCCCATGAAGGGACCAGTGCATCAGAGATCATCCCATGAAGGGACCAGTGCATCCAAGATCATCCCATGAAGGGACCATTAGTGCATCAAAGATCATCCAATGAAGGGACCATTAGTGCAAAGATCATCCAATGAAGGGACCAGTGCATCAAACATCATCCCGTGAAGGGACCAGTGCATCAAACATCATCCCGTGAAGGGACCAGTGCATCAAACATCATCCCGTGAAAGGACCAGGGCATTAAAGATCATCCCGTGAAGGGACCAGTGCATCACAGCACTCAGATTAGAGGTATGCAAGATCATCCCATGAAGGGACCAGAGCATCAAAGGATATCCCATGAAAGGACCAGTGCACCAAAGGATATCCCATGAAGGGACCAGTGCATTAAAGATCATCCCATGAAGGGACCAGCGCATCAGATAACCCCATGAAGGGACCAGTGCATCAGAGATCATCCCATGAAGAGACCAGTGCATCAGAGATCATCCCATGAAGTGACCAGTGCATCAGAGATCATCCCATGAAGGGACCAGTGCATCAGAGATCATCCCATGAAGAGACCAGTGCATCAGAGATCATCCCATGAAGTGACCAGTGCATCAGAGATCATCCCATGAAGGGACCAGTGCATCAGAGATCATCCCATGAAGGGGCCAGTGCAACAAAGATCATCCCATGAATGGACCAGAGCAACACCACTCAGATTAGAGGTATGCAAGATCATCCCGAGAAGGAACCAGTGCATCATAGCACTCAGATTAGAGGTATGCAAGATCATCCCGTGAAGGAACCAGTGCATCAAAGATCATCCCGTGAAGGGACCAGTGCATCAAAGATCATTCCGTGAAGGGACCAGTGCATCAAAGATCATCCCGTGAAGGGACCAGTGCATCAAAGATCATCCCGTGAAGGGACCAGTGCATCAAAGATCATCCCGTGAAGGGACCAGTGCATCAAAGATCATCCCGTGAAGGGACCAGTGCATCAAAGATTATCCCGTGAAGGGACCAGTGCATCAAAGATCATCCCGTGAAGGGACCAGTGCATCAAAGATCATCCCGTGAAGGGACCAGTGCATCAAAGATCATCCCGTGAAGGGACCAGTGCATCAAAGATCATCCCGTGAAGGGACCAGTGCATCAAAGATCATCCCGTGAAGGGACCAGTGCATCAAAGATCATCCCGTGAAGGGACCAGTGCATCAAAGATCATCCCGTGAAGGGACCAGTGCATCAAAGATCATCCCGTGAAGGGACCAGTGCATCAAAGATCATCCCGTGAAGGGACCAGTGCATCACAGCACTCATATTAGAGGTATGCAGGAACATCCCATGAAGGGACCAGGGCATCAAAGATCATCCCATAAAGGGACCAGGGCATCAAAGATCATCCCATAAAGGGACCAGGGCATCAAAGATCATCCCATAAAGGGACCAGAGCAAAGATCATCCCATGAAGGGACCAGTGCATCAGAGATCATCCCATGAAGGGACCAGTGCATCAGAGATCATCCCATGAAGGGACCAGTGCATCAGAGATCATCCCATGAAGGGACCAGTGCATCAGAGATCATCCCATGAAGGGACCAGTGCATCAGAGATCATCCCATGAAGGGAACAGTGCATCAAAGGATATCCCATGAAAGGACCAGAGCATCAGATATCCCATGAAGGGACCAGTGCATGAAAGATCATCCCATGAAGGGACCAGTGCATGAAAGATCATCCCATGAAGGGACCAGTGCATGAAGATCATCCCATGAAGGGACCAGTGCATGAGAGAACATCCCATGAAGGGACCAGTGCATCAGAGAACATCCCATGAAGGGACCAGTGCATCAGAGATCATCCCATGAAGGGACCAGTGCATCAGATCATCCCATGAAGGGACCAGTGCATCAGACATCATCCCATGAAGGGACCAGTGCATCAGAGATCATCCCATGAAGGGACCAGTGCATCAGAGATCATCCCATGAAGGGACCAGTGCATCAGAGATCATCCCATGAAGGGACCAGTGCATCAGAGATCATCCCATGAAGGGACCAGTGCATCAGAGATCATCCCATGAAGGGACCAGTGCATCAGAGATCATCCCATGAAGGGACCAGTGCATCAGAGATCATCCCATGAAGGGACCAGTGCATCAGAGATCATCCCATGAAGGGACCAGTGCATCAGAGATCATCCCATGAAGGGACCAGTGCATCAGAGATCATCCCATGAAGGGACCAGTGCATCAGAGATCATCCCATGAAGGGACCAGTGCATCAAAGGATATCCCATGAAAGGACCAGTGCATCAAAGGATATCCCATGAAAGGACCAGTGCATCAGATATCCCATGAAGGGACCAGTGCATGAAAGAACATCCCATGAAGGGACCAGTGCATGAGAGAACATCCCATGAAGGGACCAGTGCATCAGAGAACATCCCATGAAGGGACCAGTGCATCAGAGATAATCCCATGAAGGGACCAGTGCGTCAAGATCATCCAATGAAGGGACCAGTGCGTCAAGATCATCCAATGAAGGGACCAGTGCATCACAGCACTCAGATTAGAGGTATGCAAGTTCATCCCATGAAGGGACCAGGGCATCAGAGATCATCCCATGAAGGGACCAGTGCGTCAAGATCATCCAATGAAGGGACCAGTGCATCACAGCACTAAGATTAGAGGTATGCAAGTTCATCCCGTGAAGGAACCAGGGCATCAAAGATCATCCCATGAAGGGACCAGAGCATCAAAGGATATCCCATGAAGTGACCAGAGCATTAAAGATGATCCCATGAAGGGACCAGAGCATTAAAGATGATCCCATGAAGGGACCAGTGCCTTAAAGATCACCCCATGAAGGGACCGGTGCATCAGAGATCATCCCATGAAGGGACCGGTGCATCAGAGACCATCCCATGAAGGGACCGGTGCATCAGAGACCATCCCATGAAGGGACCGGTGCATCAGAGACCATCCCATGAAGGGACCGGTGCATCAGAGACCATCCCATGAAGGGACCAGTGCATCAGATCATCCCATGAAGGGACCAGTGCATCACAACACTCAGATTAGAGGTATGCAAGATCATCCCATGAAGGGACCAGGGCATCAAAGGATATCCCATGAAGTGACCAGAGCATTAAAGATGATCCCATGAAGGGACCAGAGCATTAAAGATGATCCCATGAAGGGACCAGTGCCTTAAAGATCATCCCATGAAGGGACCAGTGCATCACAACACTCAGATTAGAGGTATGCAAGATCATCCCATGAAGGGACCAGGGCATCAAAGAACATCCCGTGAAGGGACCAGGGCATCAGAGACCGTCCCGTGAAGGGACCGGTGCATCAGAGACCGTCCCGTGAAGGGACCGGTGCATCAGAGACCGTCCCGTGAAGGGACCGGTGCATCAGAGACCGTCCCGTGAAGGGACCGGTGCATCAGAGACCGTCCCGTGAAGGGACCGGTGCATCAGAGACCGTCCCGTGAAGGGACCGGTGCATCAGAGACCGTCCCGTGAAGGGACCGGTGCATCAGAGACCGTCCCGTGAAGGGACCGGTGCATCAGAGACCGTCCCGTGAAGGGACCGGTGCATCAGAGACCGTCCCGTGAAGGGACCGGTGCATCAGAGACCGTCCCGTGAAGGGACCGGTGCATCAGAGACCGTCCCGTGAAGGGACCGGTGCATCAGAGACCGTCCCGTGAAGGGACCGGTGCATCAGAGACCGTCCCGTGAAGGGACCGGTGCATCAGAGACCGTCCCGTGAAGGGACCGGTGCATCAGAGACCGTCCCGTGAAGGGACCGGTGCATCAGAGACCGTCCCGTGAAGGGACCGGTGCATCAGAGACCGTCCCGTGAAGGGACCGGTGCATCAGAGACCGTCCCGTGAAGGGACCGGTGCATCAGAGACCGTCCCGTGAAGGGACCGGTGCATCAGAGACCGTCCCGTGAAGGGACCGGTGCATCAGAGACCGTCCCGTGAAGGGACCGGTGCATCAGAGACCGTCCCGTGAAGGGACCGGTGCATCAGAGACCGTCCCGTGAAGGGACCGGTGCATCAGAGACCGTCCCGTGAAGGGACCGGTGCATCAGAGACCGTCCCGTGAAGGGACCGGTGCATCAGAGACCGTCCCGTGAAGGGACCGGTGCATCAGAGACCGTCCCGTGAAGGGACCGGTGCATCAGAGACCGTCCCGTGAAGGGACCGGTGCATCAGAGACCGTCCCGTGAAGGGACCGGTGCATCAGAGACCGTCCCGTGAAGGGACCGGTGCATCAGAGACCGTCCCGTGAAGGGACCGGTGCATCAGAGACCGTCCCGTGAAGGGACCGGTGCATCAGAGACCGTCCCGTGAAGGGACCGGTGCATCAGAGACCGTCCCGTGAAGGGACCGGTGCATCAGAGACCGTCCCGTGAAGGGACCGGTGCATCAGAGACCGTCCCGTGAAGGGACCGGTGCATCAGAGACCGTCCCGTGAAGGGACCGGTGCATCAGAGACCGTCCCGTGAAGGGACCGGTGCATCAGAGACCGTCCCGTGAAGGGACCGGTGCATCAGAGACCGTCCCGTGAAGGGACCGGTGCATCAGAGACCGTCCCGTGAAGGGACCGGTGCATCAGAGACCGTCCCGTGAAGGGACCGGTGCATCAGAGACCGTCCCGTGAAGGGACCGGTGCATCAGAGACCGTCCCGTGAAGGGACCGGTGCATCAGAGACCGTCCCGTGAAGGGACCGGTGCATCAGAGACCGTCCCGTGAAGGGACCGGTGCATCAGAGACCGTCCCGTGAAGGGACCGGTGCATCAGAGACCGTCCCGTGAAGGGACCGGTGCATCAGAGACCGTCCCGTGAAGGGACCGGTGCATCAGAGACCGTCCCGTGAAGGGACCGGTGCATCAGAGACCGTCCCGTGAAGGGACCGGTGCATCAGAGACCGTCCCGTGAAGGGACCGGTGCATCAGAGACCGTCCCGTGAAGGGACCGGTGCATCAGAGACCGTCCCATGAAGGGACCGGTGCATCAGAGACCGTCCCATGAAGGGACCGGTGCATCAGAGACCGTCCCATGAAGGGACCGGTGCATCAGAGACCGTCCCATGAAGGGACCGGTGCATCAGAGACCGTCCCATGAAGGGACCGGTGCATCAGAGACCGTCCCATGAAGGGACCGGTGCATCAGAGACCGTCCCATGAAGGGACCGGTGCATCAGAGACCGTCCCATGAAGGGACCGGTGCATCAGAGACCGTCCCATGAAGGGACCGGTGCATCAGAGACCGTCCCATGAAGGGACCGGTGCATCAGAGACCGTCCCATGAAGGGACCGGTGCATCAGAGACCGTCCCATGAAGGGACCGGTGCATCAGAGACCGTCCCATGAAGGGACCGGTGCATCAGAGACCGTCCCATGAAGGGACCGGTGCATCAGAGACCGTCCCATGAAGGGACCGGTGCATCAGAGACCGTCCCATGAAGGGACCGGTGCATCAGAGACCGTCCCATGAAGGGACCGGTGCATCAGAGACCGTCCCATGAAGGGACCGGTGCATCAGAGACCGTCCCATGAAGGGACCGGTGCATCAGAGACCGTCCCATGAAGGGACCGGTGCATCAGAGACCGTCCCATGAAGGGACCGGTGCATCAGAGACCGTCCCATGAAGGGACCGGTGCATCAGAGACCGTCCCATGAAGGGACCGGTGCATCAGAGACCGTCCCATGAAGGGACCGGTGCATCAGAGACCGTCCCATGAAGGGACCGGTGCATCAGAGACCATCCCATGAAGGGATCGGTGCATCAAAGACCATCCCATGAAGGGACCGGTGCATCAAAGACCATCCCATGAAGGGACCGGTGCATCAAAGATCATCCCATGAAGGGACCAGTGCATCAAAGATCATCCCATGAAGGGACCAGTGCATCACAGCTCTCAGATTAGAGAGCTGTGCAAGATCATCCTGGGAAGTGACCAGTGCATCAAAGATCAACCCATGAAGGGACCATTAGTGCATCAAAGATCATCCAATGAAGGGACCATTCGTGCATCAAAGATCATCCCATGAAGGGACCATTCGTGCATCAAAGATCATCCCATGAAGGGACCATTCGTGCATCAAAGATCATCCCATGAAGGGACCATTCGTGCATCAAAGATCATCCCATGAAGGGACCATTCGTGCATCAAAGATCATCCCATGAAGGGACCAGTGCATCAGAGATCATCCCATGAAGGGACCAGTGCATCAAAGATCATCCCATGAAGGGACCAGTGCATCAAAGATCATCCCATGAAGGGACCAGTGCATCAAAGATCATCCCATGAAGGGACCAGTGCATCAAAGATCATCCCATGAAGGGACCAGTGCATCAAAGATCATCCCATGAAGGGACCAGTGCATCACAGCACTCAGATTAGATTTATGCAAGATCACCCCGTGAAGGAACCAGTGCATCAAAGATCATCCCGTGAAGGGACCAGTGCATTAGAGATCATCCCATGAAGAGACCAGGGCATCAAAGATCATCCCATGAAAGGACCAGTGCATCAAAGGATATCCCATGAAAGGACCAGTGCATCAAAGGATATCCCATGAAGGGACCAGTGCATCAAAGGATATCCCATGAAGGGACCAGTGCATTAAAGATCACCCCATGAAGGGACCAGTGCATTAAAGATCACCCCATGAAGGGACCAGCGCATCAGAGATCACCCCATGAAGGGACCAGCGCATCAGAGATCACCCCATGAAGGGACCAATGCATCAGAGATCATCCCATGAAGGGACCAGTGCATCAGAGATCATCCCATGAAGGGACCAGTGCATCAGAGATCATCCCATGAAGGGACCAGTGCATCAGAGATCATCCCATGAAGGGACCAGTGCATCAGAGATCATCTCATGAAGGGACCAGTGCATCAAAGATCATCCCATGAAGGGACCAGTGCATCAAAGATCATCCCATGAAGGGACCAGTGCATCAAAGATCAGATTAGAGGTATGCAAGATCATCCCATGAAGGGACCAGAGCATCAAAGGATATCCCATGAAAGGACCAGTGCATCAAAGGATATCCCATGAAGGGACCAGTGCATTAAAGATCATCCCATGAAGGGACCAGTGCATTAAAGATCATCCCATGAAGGGACCAGTGCATCAAAGATCAGATTAGAGGTATGCAAGATCATCCCGAGAAGGAACCAGTGCATCAAAGATCATCCCGTGAAGGGACCAGTGCATCAAAGATCATCCCGTGAAGGGACCAGTGCATCAAAGATCATCCCGTGAAGGGACCAGTGCATCAAAGATCATCCCGTGAAGGAACAAGTGCATCACAGCACTCAGATTAGAGGTATGCAAGTTCATCCCATGAAGGGACGAGTGCATCAAAGATCTACCCATGAAGCTACCAGTGCATCAGAGATCATCCCATGAAGGGACCAGTGCGTCAAGATCATCCAATGAACGGACCAGTGCATCACAGCACTAAGATTAGAGGTATGCAAGTTCATCCCGTGAAGGAACCAGGGCATCAAAGATCATCCCATGAAGGGACCAGAGCATCAAAGGATATCCCATGAAGGGACCAGTGCATTAAAGATGATCCCATGAAGGGACCAGTGCATTAAAGATGATCCCATGAAGGGACCAGTGCATTAAAGATGATCCCATGAAGGGACCAGTGCATTAAAGATGATCCCATGAAGGGACCAGTGCCTTAAAGATCACCCCATGAAGGGACCAGCGCATCAGAGATCACCCCATGAAGGGACCAGTGCATAAGATCATCCCATGAAGGGACCAGTGCATCAGATCATCCCATGAAGGGACCAGCGCATCAAAGATCATCCCATGAAGGGACCAGCGCATCAAAGATCATCCCATGAAGGGACCAGTGCATCAAAGATCAGATTAGAGGTATGCAAGATCATCCCATGAAGGGACCAGAGCATCAAAGGATATCCCATGAAGGGAACAGTGCATCAGAGATCATCCCATGAAGGGACCAGTGCATCAGAGATCATCCCATGAAGGGACCAGTGCATCAGAGATCATCCCATGAAGGGACCAGTGCATCAAAGATCATCCCATGAAGGGACCAGTGCATCAAAGATCATCCCATGAAGGGACCAGTGCATCAAAGATCAGATTAGAGGTATGCAAGATCATCCCATGAAGGGACCAGAGCATCAAAGGATATCCCATGAAAGGACCAGTGCATCAAAGGATATCCCATGGAGGGACCAGTGCATTAAAGATCATCCCATGAAGGGACCAGCGCATCAGAGATCACCCCATGAAGGGACCAGTGCATCAGAGCTCATCCCATGAAGGGACCAGTGCATCAGAGATCCCATGAAGGGGCCAGTGCATCAGAGACCATCCCATGAAGGGACCGGTGCATCAGAGACCATCCCATGAAGGGACCGGTGCATCAGAGACCATCCCATGAAGGGACCGGTGCATCAGAGACCATCCCATGAAGGGACCGGTGCATCAGAGACCATCCCATGAAGGGACCGGTGCATCAGAGACCATCCCATGAAGGGACCGGTGCATCAGAGACCATCCCATGAAGGGACCGGTGCATCAGAGACCATCCCATGAAGGGACCGGTGCATCAGAGACCATCCCATGAAGGGACCGGTGCATCAGAGACCATCCCATGAAGGGACCGGTGCATCAGAGACCATCCCATGAAGGGACCGGTGCATCAGAGACCATCCCATGAAGGGACCGGTCCATCAGAGACCATCCCATGAAGGGACCGGTCCATCAGAGACCATCCCATGAAGGGACCGGTCCATCAGAGACCATCCCATGAAGGGACCAGTCCATCAGAGACCATCCCATGAAGGGACCGGTCCATCAGAGACCATCCCATGAAGGGACCAGTCCATCAGAGATATTCCCATGAAGGGACCAGTCCATCAGAGATCATCCCATGAATGGACCAGAGCAACACCACTCAGATTAGAGGTATGCAAGATCATCCCGAGAAGGAACCAGTGCATCACAGCACTCAGATTAAGGGTATGAAAGATCATCCTGGGAACGGACCAGGGCATCAAAGATCATCCTGGGAACGGACCAGGGCATCAAAGATCATCCTGGGAACGGACCAGGGCATCAAAGATCATCCTGGGAACGGACCAGGGCATCAAAGATCATCCTGGGAACGGACCAGGGCATCAAAGATCATCCCGGGAACGGACCAGGGCATCAAAGACCATCCCGGGAACGGACCAGGGCATCAAAGATCATCCCGGGAACGGACCAGGGCATCAAAGACCATCCCATGAAGGCATCAGAGACCGTCCCATGAAGGGACCGGTGCATCAGAGACCGTCCCATGAAGGGACCGGTGCATCAGAGACCGTCCCATGAAGGGACCGGTGCATCAGAGACCGTCCCATGAAGGGACCGGTGCATCAGAGACCGTCCCATGAAGGGACCGGTGCATCAGAGACCGTCCCATGAAGGAACCGGTGCATCAGAGACCGTCCCATGAAGGGACCGGTGCATCAGAGACCGTCCCATGAAGGGACCGGTGCATCAGAGACCGTCCCATGAAGGGACCGGTGCATCAGAGACCGTCCCATGAAGGGACCGGTGCATCAGAGACCGTCCCATGAAGGGACCGGTGCATCAGAGACCGTCCCATGAAGGGACCGGTGCATCAGAGACCGTCCCATGAAGGGACCGGTGCATCAGAGACCGTCCCATGAAGGGACCGGTGCATCAGAGACCGTCCCATGAAGGGACCGGTGCATCAGAGACCGTCCCATGAAGGGACCGGTGCATCAGAGACCGTCCCATGAAGGGACCGGTGCATCAGAGACCGTCCCATGAAGGGACCGGTGCATCAGAGACCGTCCCATGAAGGGACCGGTGCATCAGAGACCGTCCCATGAAGGGACCGGTGCATCAGAGACCGTCCCATGAAGGGACCGGTGCATCAGAGACCGTCCCATGAAGGGACCGGTGCATCAGAGACCGTCCCATGAAGGGACCGGTGCATCAGAGACCGTCCCATGAAGGGACCGGTGCATCAGAGACCGTCCCATGAAGGGACCGGTGCATCAGAGACCGTCCCATGAAGGGACCGGTGCATCAGAGACCGTCCCATGAAGGGACCGGTGCATCAGAGACCGTCCCATGAAGGGACCGGTGCATCAGAGACCGTCCCATGAAGGGACCGGTGCATCAGAGACCGTCCCATGAAGGGACCGGTGCATCAGAGACCGTCCCATGAAGGGACCGGTGCATCAGAGACCGTCCCATGAAGGGACCGGTGCATCAGAGACCGTCCCATGAAGGGACCGGTGCATCAGAGACCGTCCCATGAAGGGACCGGTGCATCAGAGACCATCCCATGAAGGGATCGGTGCATCAAAGACCATCCCATGAAGGGACCGGTGCATCAAAGACCATCCCATGAAGGGACCAGTGCATCAAAGATCATCCCATGAAGGGACCAGTGCATCAAAGATCATCCCATGAAGGGACCAGTGCATCACAGCTCTCAGATTAGAGAGCTGTGCAAGATCATCCTGGGAATGAATGAATGTTGAATGTTGTAGACTTGTAAAGCGCACAGCTACCCCAGCAACAGGGCGTCCCGGCGCTGTAGACCGCTGGGGAACCCGTCCTGGCTATCCCTGTGAGATGGTCCCTTTCTGGGTATCTCCAAGGTGAAACCAGGCATCCCCGGCGTCTGTGGGGGGCCGTTGTAGAGATGAGGCAAGCTTAATGCCCAGAGTTGCAGAGTGTGTTCCTGGTTAGAGTAGGTACCGAGGCGAGAATTATCGAGTCAGTTTTGACCCTGGTCCACGACCCTGCCGCGTCGGGAATTGAACCCTGGTCCCTGGCCGATTCTCTGCTTACGGGTCTGCCGCCTCTAACTAGTGAGCCACACCTCTCCCAGTGACCAGTGCATCAAAGATCAACCCATGAAGGGACCATTAGTGCATCAAAGATCATCCAATGAAGGGACCATTCGTGCATCAAAGATCATCCCATGAAGGGACCATTCGTGCATCAAAGATCATCCCATGAAGGGACCATTCGTGCATCAAAGATCATCCCATGAAGGGACCATTCGTGCATCAAAGATCATCCCATGAAGGGACCAGTGCATCAAAGATCATCCCATGAAGGGACCAGTGCATCAAAGATCATCCCATGAAGGGACCAGTGCATCAAAGATCATCCCATGAAGGGACCAGTGCATCAAAGATCATCCCATGAAGGGACCAGTGCATCAAAGATCATCCCATGAAGGGACCAGTGCATCACAGCACTCAGATTAGATTTATGCAAGATCACCCCGTGAAGGAACCAGTGCATCAAAGATCATCCCGTGAAGGGACCAGTGCATTAGAGATCATCCCATGAAGAGACCAGGGCATCAAAGATCATCCCATGAAAGGACCAGTGCATCAAAGGATATCCCATGAAAGGACCAGTGCATCAAAGGATATCCCATGAAGGGACCAGTGCATCAAAGGATATCCCATGAAGGGACCAGTGCATTAAAGATCACCCCATGAAGGGACCAGTGCATTAAAGATCACCCCATGAAGGGACCAGCGCATCAGAGATCACCCCATGAAGGGACCAGCGCATCAGAGATCACCCCATGAAGGGACCAATGCATCAGAGATCATCCCATGAAGGGACCAGTGCATCAGAGATCATCCCATGAAGGGACCAGTGCATCAGAGATCATCCCATGAAGGGACCAGTGCATCAGAGATCATCCCATGAAGGGACCAGTGCATCAGAGATCATCCCATGAAGGGACCAGTGCATCAGAGATCATCCCATGAAGGGACCAGTGCATCAGAGATCATCCCCTGAAGGGACCAGTGCATCAGAGCACTTAGATTAGAGGTATGCAAGATCATCCCATGAAGGGACCAGTGCATCAAAGATCAACCCATGAAGGGACCATTAGTGCATCAAAGATCATCCCATGAAGGGACCAGTGCATCAGAGATCATCCCATGAAGGGACCATTAGTGCATCCAAGATCATCCAATGAAGGGACCATTAGTGCAAAGATCATCCAATGAAGGGACCAGTGCATCAAACATCATCCCGTGAAGGGACAAGTGCATCAAACATCATCCCGTGAAGGGACGAGTGCATCAAACATCATCCCGTGAAAGGACCAGGGCATTAAAGATCATCCCGTGAAGGGACCAGTGCATCAAAGATCAGATTAGAGGTATGCAAGATCATCCCATGAAGGGACCAGAGCATCAAAGGATATCCCATGAAAGGACCAGTGCACCAAAGGATATCCCATGAAGGGACCAGTGCATTAAAGATCATCCCATGAAGGGACCAGCGCATCAGAGATAACCCCATGAAGGGACCAGTGCATCAGAGATCATCCCATGAAGGGACCAGTGCATCAGAGATCATCCCATGAAGGGACCAGTGCATCAGAGATCATCCCATGAAGGGACCAGTGCATCAGAGATAATCCCATGAAGGGGCCAGTGCAACAAAGATCATCCCATGAATGGACCAGAGCAACACCACTCAGATTAGAGGTATGCAAGATCATCCCGTGAAGGAACCAGTGCATCAAAGATCATCCCGTGAAGGAACCAGTGCATCAAAGATCATCCCGTGAAGGGACCAGTGCATCAAAGATCATCCCGTGAAGGGACCAGTGCATCAAAGATCATCCCGTGAAGGGACCAGTGCATCAAAGATCATCCCGTGAAGGGACCAGTGCATCAAAGATCATCCCATGAAGGGACCAGTGCATCAAAGATCCCATGAAGGGACCAGTGCATCAAAGATCCCATGAAGGGACCAGTGCATCAAAGATCATCCCATGAAGGGACCAGTGCATCAAAGATCATCCCATGAAGGGACCGGTGCATCACAGCACTCAGATTAAGGGTATGCAAGATCATCCTGGGAACGGACCAGTGCATCAAAGATCAACCCATGAAGGGACCAGGGCATTAAAGATCATCCCATGAAGGGACCAGGGCATCAGAGATCATCCCATGAAGGGACCAGTGCATCAGATCATCCCATGAAGGGACCAGTGCATCAGAGATCATCCAATGAAGGGACCAGTGCATCAGAGATCATCCCATGAAGGGACCAGTGCATCAGAGACCATCCCATGAAGGGACCAGTGCGTCAAAGACCATCCCATGAAGGGACCAGTGCGTCAAAGACCATCCCATGAAGGGACCATTAGTGCATCAAAGATCATCCCATGAAGGGACCAGTGCATCAGAGATCATCCCATGAAGGGACCAGTGCATCCAAGATCATCCCATAAAGGACGTGTGCATCAAGATCATCCCATGAAGGGACCAGTGCGTCAAAGATCATCCCATGAAGGGACCAGTGCATCAAGATTATCCCATGAATGGGCCAGAGCAACACAGCACTCAGATTAGAGGTATGCAAGATCATCCCGTGAAGGGACCAGTGCATCAGAGATCATCCCATGAAGGGACCAGTGCATCAGAGATCATCCCATGAAGGGACCAGTGCATCAGAGATCATCCCATGAAGGGACCAGTGCATCAGAGATCATCCCATGAAGGGACCAGTGCATCAGAGATCATCCCATGAAGGGACCAGTGCATCAGAGATCCAATGAAGGGGCCAGTGCAACAAAGATCATCCCATGAATGGACCAGAGCAACACCACTCAGATTAGAGGTATGCAAGATCATCCCATGAAGGTACCAGGGCATTAAAGATCATCCCATGAAGGGACCAGTGCATCAAAGGATATCCCATGAAGGGACCAGTGCATTAAAGATCATCCCATGAAGGGACCAGCGCATCAGAGATCACCCCATGAAGGGACCAGCGCATCAGAGATCACCCCATGAAGGGACCAGCGCATCAGAGATCATCCCGTGAAGGGACCAGCGCATCAAAGATCATCCCGTGAAGGGACCAGCGCATCAAAGATCATCCCGTGAAGGGACCAGTGCATCAAAGATCATCCCGTGAAGGGACCAGTGCATCAAAGATCATCCCGTGAAGGGACCAGTGCATCAAAGATCATCCCGTGAAGGGACCAGTGCATCAAAGATCATCCCGTGAAGGGACCAGTGCATCAAAGATCATCCCATGAAGGGACCAGTGCATCACAGCACTCAGATTAGAGGTATGCAAGATCATCCCATGAAGGGACCAGTGCATCAGAGATCATCCCATGAAGGGACCAGTGCATAAGAGATCATCCCATGAAGGGACCAGTGCATAAGAGATCATCCCATGAAGGGACCAGTGCATCACAGCACTCAGATTAGAGGTATGCAAGATCATCCCATGAAGGGACCAGATCAGAGATCATCCCATGAAGGGACCAGTGCATCAAGATCATCCCTTGAAGGGAACAGTGCATCAAGATCATCCCTTGAAGGGAACAGTGCATCACAGCACTCAGATTAGAGGTATGCAAGATCATCCCATGAAGGGACCAGGGCATTAAAGATCATCCCATGAAGGGACCAGGGCATCAAAGATCATCCCATGAAGGGACCAGGGCATTAAACATCATCCCATGAAGGGACCAGTGCATCAGAGATCATCCCATGAAGGGACCAGTGCATCAGAGATCATCCCATGAAGGGACCAGTGCATCAGAGATCATCCCATGAAGGGACCAGTGCATCACAGCACTCAGATTAGAGGTATGCAAAATCATCCCATGAAGGGACCATGGCATTAAAGATCATCCCATGAAGGGACCAGTGCATCAAAGATCATCCCATGAAGGGACCAGTGCATCAAAGATCAGATTAGAGGTATGCAAGATCATCCCATGAAGGGACCAGAGCATCAAAGGATATCCCATGAAAGGACCAGTGCATCAAAGGATATCCCATGAAGGGACCAGCGCATTAAAGATCATCCCATGAAGGGACCAGCGCATCAGAGATCACCCCATGAAGGGACCAGTGCATCAAGATCATCCCATGAAGGGACCAGTGCATCAAGATCATCCCATGAAGGGACCAGTGCGTCAAAGATCATCCCATGAAGGGACCAGTGCGTCAAAGATTATCCCATGAATGGACCAGTGCATCACAGATCATCCCGTGAAGGGACCAGTGCATCACAGATCATCCCGTGAAGGGACCAGTGCATCAAAGATCATCCCGTGAAGGGACCAGTGCATCAAAGATCATCCCGTGAAGGGACCAGTGCATCAAAGATCCCATGAAGGGACCAGTGCATCAAAGATCATCCCATGAAGGGACCAGTGCATCAAAGATCATCCCGTGAAGGGACCAGTGCATCAAAGATCATCCCGTGAAGGAACCAGTGCATCAAAGATCATCCCGTGAAGGAACCAGTGCATCAAAGATCATCCCATAAAGGGACCAGGGCATCAAAGATCATCCCATAAAGGGACCAGAGCATCAGATATCCGATGAAGGGACCAGTGTATGAAACATCATCCCATGAAGGGACCAGTGTATGAAAGATCATCCCATGAAGGGACCAGTGCATCAAAGATCATCCCGTGAAGGGACCAGTGCATCAAAGATCATCCCGTGAAGGAACCAGTGCATCACAGCACTCAGATTAGAGGTATGCAGGAACATCCCATGAAGGGACCAGGGCATCAGAGATCATCCCATGAAGGGCCCAGTGCATCAGAGATCATCCCATGAAGGGACCAGTGCATCAAAGATCATCCCATAAAGGGACCAGGGCATCAAAGATCATCCCATAAAGGGACCAGAGCATCAAAGATCCGATGAAGGGACCAGTGTATGAAACATCATCCCATGAAGGGACCAGGGTTATAAACATCATCCCATGAAGGGACCAGGGCATTAAACATCATCCCGTGAAGGAACCAGTGCATCAAAGATCATCCCGTGAAGGAACCAGTGCATCACAGCACTCAGATTAGAGGTATGCAGGAACATCCCATGAAGGGACCAGGGCATCAGAGATCATCCCATGAAGGGCCCAGTGCATCAGAGATCATCCCATGAAGGGACCAGTGCATAACAGCACTCATATTAGAGGTATGCAGGAACATCCCATGAAGGGACCAGGGCATCAAAGATCATCCCATAAAGGGACCAGGGCATCAAAGATCATCCCATAAAGGGACCAGAGCATCAGATATCCGATGAAGGGACCAGTGTATGAAAGATCATCCCATGAAGGGACCAGTGCATCAGAGATCATCCCATGAAGGGACCAGTGCATCAGAGATCATCCCATGAAGGGACCAGTGCATCAGAGATCATCCCATGAAGGGACCAGTGCATCAGAGATCATCCCATGAAGGGACCAGTGCATCAGAGATCATCCCATGAAGGGACCAGTGCATCAGAGATCATCCCATGAAGGGACCAGTGCATCAGAGATCATCCCCTGAAGGGACCAGTGCATCACAGCACTTAGATTAGAGGTATGCAAGATCATCCCATGAAGGGACCAGTGCAAAGATCAACCCATGAAGGGACCATTAGTGCATCAAAGATCATCCCATGAAGGGACCAGTGCATCAGAGATCATCCCATGAAGGGACCAGTGCATCCAAGATCATCCCATGAAGGGACCATTAGTGCATCAAAGATCATCCAATGAAGGGACCATTAGTGCAAAGATCATCCAATGAAGAGACCAGTGCATCAAACATCATCCCGTGAAGGGACAAGTGCATCAAACATCATCCCGTGAAGGGACCAGTGCATCAAAGGATATCCCATGAAAGGACCAGTGCACCAAAGGATATCCCATGAAGGGACCAGTGCATTAAAGATCATCCCATGAAGGGACCAGCGCATCAGAGATAACCCCATGAAGGGACCAGTGCATCAGAGATCATCCCATGAAGGGACCAGTGCATCAGAGATCATCCCATGAAGGGACCAGTGCATCAGAGATCATCCCATGAAGGGACCAGTGCATCAGAGATCATCCCATGAAGGGACCAGTGCATCAGAGATCATCCCATGAAGGGACCAGTGCATCAGAGATAATCCCATGAAGGGGCCAGTGCAACAAAGATCATCCCATGAATGGACCAGAGCAACACCACTCAGATTAGAGGTATGCAAGATCATCCCGTGAAGGAACCAGTGCATCAAAGATCATCCCGTGAAGGGACCAGTGCATCAAAGATCATCCCGTGAAGGGACCAGTGCATCAAAGATCATCCCGTGAAGGGACCAGTGCATCAAAGATCCCATGAAGGGACCAGTGCATCAAAGATCATCCCATGAAGGGACCAGTGCATCAAAGATCATCACATGAAGGGACCGGTGCATCACAGCACTCAGATTAAGGGTATGCAAGATCATCCTGGGAACGGACCAGTGCATCAAAGATCAACCCATGAAGGGACCAGGGCATTAAAGATCATCCCATGAAGGGACCAGGGCATCAGAGATCATCCCGTGAAGGGACCAGTGCATCAAAGATCATCCCGTGAAGGGACCAGTGCATCAAAGATCATCCCATGAAGGGACCAGTGCATCAGATCATCCCATGAAGGGACCAGTGCATCAGAGATCATCCCATGAAGGGACCGGTGCATCAGAGATCATCCCATGAAGGGACCGGTGCATCAAAGATCATCCCATGAAGGGACCGGTGCATCAAAGATCATCCCATGAAGGGACCGGTGCATCAAAGATCATCCCATGAAGGGACCGGTGCATCAAAGATCATCCCATGAAGGGACCAGTGCATCAGATCATCCCATGAAGGGACCGGTGCATCAAAGATCATCCCATGAAGGGACCGGTGCATCAAAGATCATCCCATGAAGGGACCGGTGCATCACAGCACTCAGATTAAGGGTATGCAAGATCATCCTGGGAACGGACCAGTGCATCAAAGATCAACCCATGAAGGGACCAGGGCATTAAAGATCATCCCATGAAGGGACCAGGGCATTAAAGATCATCCCATGAAGGGACCAGGGCATCAAAGATCATCCCATGAAGGGACCAGGGCATCAAAGATCATCCCATGAAGGGACCAGTGCATCAAAGATCATCCCATGAAGGGACCAGTGCATCAAAGATCATCCCATGAAGGGACCAGTGCATCAAAGATCATCCCGTGAAGGGACCAGTGCATCACAGCACTCAGATTAGAGGTATGCAGGAACATCTCATGAAGGGACCAGGGCATCAGATATCATCCCATGAAGGGCCCAGTGCATCAGAGATCATCCCATGAAGGGACCAGAGCATCAGATATCCGATGAAGGGACCAGTGCGTCAAAGATCATCCCATGAAGGGACCATTAGTGCATCAAAGATCATCCCATGAAGGGACAAGTGCATCAGAGATCATCCCATGAAGGGACCAGTGCATCAGAGATCATCCCATGAAGGGACCAGTGCATCAGAGATCATCCCATGAAGGGACCAGTGCATCAGAGATCATCCCATGAAGGGACCAGTGCATCAAAGATCATCCCGTGAAGGGACCAGTGCATCTAGATCATCCCGTGAAGGGACCAGTGCATCTAGATCATCCCGTGAAGGGACCAGTGCATCAAAGATCCCATGAAGGGACCAGGGCATTAAATATCATCCCATGAAGGGACCAGGGCATTAAACATCATCCCATGAAGGGACCAGGGTTATAAACATCATCCCATGAAGGGACCAGGGTTATAAACATCATCCCATGAAGGGACCAGGGCATTAAACATCATCCCATGAAGGGACCAGTGCATCAGAGATCATCCCATGAAAGGACCAGTGCATCAGAGATCATCCCATGAAGGGACCAGTGCATCAGAGATCATCCCATGAAGGGACCAGTGCATCAGAGATCATCCCATGAAGGGACCAGTGCATCAGAGATCATCCCATGAAGGGACCAGTGCATCCAAGATCATCCAATGAAGGGACCATTAGTGCATCAAACATCATCCCGTGGAGGGACCAGTGCATCACAGCACTCAGATTAGAGGTATGCAAGATGATCCCATGAAGGGACCAGTGCATCACAGCACTCAGATTGGAGGTATGCAAGATCATCCCATGAAGGGACCAGGGCATTAAAGATCATCCCATGAAGGGACCAGTGCATCAAAGACCATCCCATGAAGGGACCAGTGCATCAAAGACCATCCATGAAGGGACCATTAGTGCAGCAAAGATCATCCCATGAAGGGACCATTAGTGCAGCAAAGATCATCCCATGAAGGGACCAGTGGATCAGAGATCATCCCATGAAGGGACCAGTGGATCAGAGATCATCCCATGAAGGGACCAGTGGATCAGAGATCATCCCATTAAGGGACCAGTGGATCAGAGACCATCCCATTAAGGGACCAGTGCGTCAAAGACCATCCCATGAAGGGACCAGTGCGTCAAAGACCATCCCATGAAGGGACCAGTGCGTCAAAGACCATCCCATGAAGGGACCATTAGTGCATCAAAGATCATCCCATGAAGGGACCAGTGCATCAGAGATCATCCCATGAAGGGACCAGTGCATCCAAGATCATCCCATAAAGGACGTGTGCATCAAGATCATCCCATGAAGGGACCAGTGCGTCAAAGATCATCCCATGAAGGGACCAGTGCATCAAGATTATCCCATGAATGGACCAGAGCAACACAGCACTCAGATTAGAGGTATGCAAGATCATCCCGTGAAGGGACCAGTGCATCAGAGATCATCCCATGAAGGGACCAGTGCATCAGAGATCATCCCATGAAGGGACCAGTGCATCAGAGATCATCCCATGAAGGGACCAGTGCATCAGAGATCATCCCATGAAGGGACCAGTGCATCAGAGATCATCCCATGAAGGGACCAGTGCATCAGAGATCCAATGAAGGGGCCAGTGCAACAAAGATCATCCCATGAATGGACCAGAGCAACACCACTCAGATTAGAGGTATGCAAGATCATCCCATGAAGGGACCAGGGCATTAAAGATCATCCCATGAAGGGACCAGTGCATCAAAGGATATCCCATGAAGGGACCAGTGCATTAAAGATCATCCCATGAAGGGACCAGCGCATCAGAGATCACCCCATGAAGGGACCAGCGCATCAGAGATCATCCCGTGAAGGGACCAGCGCATCAGAGATCATCCCGTGAAGGGACCAGCGCATCAGAGATCATCCCGTGAAGGGACCAGTGCATCAAAGATCATCCCGTGAAGGGACCAGTGCATCAAAGATCATCCCGTGAAGGGACCAGTGCATCAAAGATCATCCCGTGAAGGGACCAGTGCATCAAAGATCATCCCGTGAAGGGACCAGTGCATCAAAGATCATCCCGTGAAGGGACCAGTGCATCAAAGATCATCCCGTGAAGGGACCAGTGCATCAAAGATCATCCCGTGAAGGGACCAGTGCATCAAAGATCATCCCGTGAAGGGACCAGTGCATCAAAGATCATCCCGTGAAGGGACCAGTGCATCAAAGATCATCCCGTGAAGGGACCAGTGCATCAAAGATCATCCCGTGAAGGGACCAGTGCATCAAAGATCATCCCATGAAGGGACCAGTGCATCAAAGATCATCCCATGAAGGGACCAGTGCATCAAAGATCATCCCATGAAGGGACCAGTGCATCAAAGATCATCCCGTGAAGGAACCAGTGCATCACAGCACTTAAATTAGAGGTATGCAAGATAATCCCATGAAGGGACCAGTGCATCAAAGATCAACCCATGAAGGGACCATTAGTGCATCAAAGATCATCCCATGAAGGGACCAGTGCATCAGAGATCATCCCATGAAGGGACCAGTGCATCCAAGATCATCCCATGAAGGGACCATTAGTGCATCAAAGATCAACCCATGAAGGGACCATTAGTGCATCAAAGATCATCCCATGAAGGGACCAGTGCATCAGAGATCATCCAATGAAGGGACCAGTGCATCAAACATCATCCCGTGAAGGGACCAGTGCATCAAACATCATCCCGTGAAAGGACCAGGGCATTAGAGATCATCCCATGAAGGGACCAGTGCATCAGAGATCATCCCATGAAGTGACCAGTGCATCAGAGATCATCCCATGAAGGGACCAGTGCATCAGAGATCCCATGAAGGGGCCAGTGCATCAGAGATCATCCCATGAATGGACCAGAGCAACACCACTCAGATTAGAGGTATGCAAGATCATCCCGAGAAGGAACCAGTGCATCACAGCACTCAGATTAGAGGTATGCAAGATCATCCCGTGAAGGAACCAGTGCATCAAAGATCATCCCGTGAAGGGACCAGTGCATCAAAGATCATCCCGTGAAGGGACCAGTGCATCAAAGATCATCCCGTGAAGGGACCAGGGCATCAAAGATCATCCCGTGAAGGGACCAGGGCATCAAAGATCATCCCGTGAAGGGACCAGGGCATCAAAGATCATCCCGTGAAGGGACCAGTGCATCAAAGATCCCATGAAGGGACCAGTGCATCACAGCACTCAGATTAGAGGTATGCAGGAACATCCCATGAAGGGACCAGGGCATCAGAGATCATCCCATGAAGGGCCCAGTGCATCAGAGATCATCCCATGAAGGGACCAGTGAATCACAGCACTCAGATTAGAGGTATGCAGGAACATCCCATGAAGGGACCAGGGCATCAAAGATCATCCCATAAAGGGACCAGAGCGTCAGATATCCGATGAATGGACCAGTGTATGAAAGATCATCCCATGAAGGGACCAGTGCATCAGAGATCATCCCATGAAGGGACCAGTGCATCAGATCATCCCATGAAGGGACCAGTGCATCAGAGATCTTCCAATGAAGGGACCAGTGCATCAGAGATCATCCCATGAAGGGACCAGTGCATCAGAGATCATCCCATGAAGGGACCAGTGCATCAGAGATCATCCCATGAAGGGACCGGTGCATCAGAGATCATCCCATGAAGGGACCGGTGCATCAAAGATCATCCCATGAAGGGACCGGTGCATCACAGCACTCAGATTAAGGGTATGCAAGATCATCCCATGAAGGGACCAGTGCATCAGAGATCATCCCATGAAGGGGCCAGTGCATCAGAGATCATCCCATGAAGGGGCCAGTGCATCAGAGATCATCCCATGAAGGGGCCAGGGCATCAGAGATCATCCCATGAAGGGGCCAGTGCATCAGAGATCATCCCATGAAGGGGCCAGTGCAAAGATGATCCCATGAAGGGACCAGAGCAAAGATGATCCCATGAAGGGACCAGAGCAAAGATGATCCCATGAAGGGACCAGAGCAACACAGCACTCAGATTAGAGGTATGCAAGATCATCCCGTGAAGGGACCATTAGTGCATCAAAGATCATCCCGTGAAGGGACCATTAGTGCATCAAAGATCATCCCGTGAAGGGACCATTAGTGCATCAAAGATCATCCCGTGAAGGGACCATTAGTGCATCAAAGATCATCCCGTGAAGGGACCATTAGTGCATCAAAGATCATCCCGTGAAGGGACCATTAGTGCATCAGAGATCATCCCGTGAAGGGACCAGTGCATCAGAGATCATCCCGTGAAGGGACCAGTGCATCAGAGATCATCCCGTGAAGGGACCAGTGCATCAGAGATCATCCCGTGAAGGGACCAGTGCATCAGAGATCATCCCGTGAAGGGACCAGTGCATCAGAGATCATCCCGTGAAGGGACCAGTGCATCAGAGATCATCCCGTGAAGGGACCAGTGCATCAGAGATCATCCCGTGAAGGGACCAGTGCATCAGAGATCATCCCGTGAAGGGACCAGTGCATCAGAGATCATCCCGTGAAGGGACCAGTGCATCAGAGATCATCCCGTGAAGGGACCAGTGCATCAGAGATCATCCCGTGAAGGGACCAGTGCATCAGAGATCATCCCGTGAAGGGACCAGTGCATCAGAGATCATCCCGTGAAGGGACCAGTGCATCAGAGATCATCCCGTGAAGGGACCAGTGCATCAGAGATCATCCCGTGAAGGGACCAGTGCATCAGAGATCATCCCGTGAAGGGACCAGTGCATCAGAGATCATCCCGTGAAGGGACCAGTGCATCAGAGATCATCCCGTGAAGGGACCAGTGCATCAGAGATCATCCCGTGAAGGGACCAGTGCATCAGAGATCATCCCGTGAAGGGACCAGTGCATCAGAGATCATCCCGTGAAGGGACCAGTGCATCAGAGATCATCCCGTGAAGGGACCAGTGCATCAGAGATCATCCCGTGAAGGGACCAGTGCATCAGAGATCATCCCGTGAAGGGACCAGTGCATCAGAGATCATCCCGTGAAGGGACCAGTGCATCAGAGATCATCCCGTGAAGGGACCAGTGCATCAGAGATCATCCCGTGAAGGGACCAGTGCATCAGAGATCATCCCGTGAAGGGACCAGTGCATCAGAGATCATCCCGTGAAGGGACCAGTGCATCAGAGATCATCCCGTGAAGGGACCAGTGCATCAGAGATCATCCCGTGAAGGGACCAGTGCATCAGAGATCATCCCGTGAAGGGACCAGTGCATCAGAGCTCATCCCGTGAAGGGACCAGTGCATCAGAGCTCATCCCGTGAAGGGACCAGTGCATCAGAGCTCATCCCGTGAAGGGACCAGTGCATCAGAGCTCATCCCGTGAAGGGACCAGTGCATCAGAGCTCATCCCGTGAAGGGACCAGAGCATCAGAGCTCATCCCGTGAAGGGACCAGAGCATCAGAGCTCATCCCGTGAAGGGACCAGAGCATCAGAGCTCATCCCGTGAAGGGACCAGTGCATCAGAGCTCATCCCGTGAAGGGACCAGTGCATCAGAGCTCATCCCGTGAAGGGACCAGTGCATCAGAGCTCATCCCGTGAAGGGACCAGTGCATCAGAGCTCATCCCGTGAAGGGACCAGTGCATCAGAGCTCATCCCGTGAAGGGACCAGTGCATCAGAGCTCATCCCGTGAAGGGACCAGTGCATCAGAGCTCATCCCGTGAAGGGACCAGTGCATCAGAGCTCATCCCGTGAAGGGACCAGTGCATCAGAGCTCATCCCGTGAAGGGACCAGTGCATCAGAGCTCATCCCGTGAAGGGACCAGTGCATCAGAGCTCATCCCGTGAAGGGACCAGTGCATCAGAGCTCATCCCGTGAAGGGACCAGTGCATCAGAGCTCATCCCGTGAAGGGACCAGTGCATCAGAGATCATCCCGTGAAGGGACCAGTGCATCAGAGATCATCCCGTGAAGGGACCAGTGCATCAGAGCTCATCCCGTGAAGGGACCAGTGCATCAGAGCTCATCCCGTGAAGGGACCAGTGCATCAGAGCTCATCCCGTGAAGGGACCAGTGCATCAGAGCTCATCCCGTGAAGGGACCAGTGCATCAGAGCTCATCCCGTGAAGGGACCAGTGCATCAGAGCTCATCCCGTGAAGGGACCAGTGCATCAGAGCTCATCCCGTGAAGGGACCAGTGAATCAGAGCTCATCCCGTGAAGGGACCAGTGCATCAGAGATCATCCCATGAAGGGACCAGTGCATCAGAGATCATCCCATGAAGGGACCAGTGCATCAGAGATCATCCCATGAAGGGACCAGTGCATCAGAGATCATCCCATGAAGGGACCAGTGCATCAGAGATCATCCCATGAAGGGACGAGTGCATCAGAGATCATCCCATGAAGGGACGAGTGCATCAGAGATCATCCCATGAAGGGACGAGTGCATCAGAGATCATCCCATGAAGGGACCAGTGCAAAGATGATCCCATGAAGGAACCAGTGCAAAGATGATCCCATGAAGGAACCAGTGCATCAAGATCATCCCATGAAGGGACCAGTGCATCAAGATCATCCCATGAAGGGACCAGTGCATCAAGATCATCCCATGAAGGGACCAGTGCATCAGAGATCATCCCATGAAGGGACCAGTGCATCAGAGATCATCCCATGAAGGGACCATTAGTGCAAAGATCATCCAATGGAGGGACCAGTGCATCAAACATCATCCCTTGAAGGGACCAGTGCAAAGATCATGCCGTGAAGGGACCAGTGCATCAGAGATCATCCCATGAAGGGACCAGTGCATCAGAGATCATCCCATGAAGGGACCAGTGCAAAGATGCTCCCATGAAGGGTACAGTGCAAAGATGATCCATGAAGGGACCAGTGCATCAAAGATCATCCCAAGAAGGGACCAGTGCATCAAAGATCATCCCAAGAAGGGACCAGTGCATCAAAGATCATCCCAAGAAGGGACCAGTGCATCAAAGATCATCCCAAGAAGGGACCAGTGGATCAAAGATCATCCCATGAAAGGACCAGGGCATTAAAGATCATCCCATGAAAGGACCAGTGCATCACAGCACTCAGATTAGAGGTATGCAAGATGATCCCATGAAGGGACCAGTGCATCACAGCACTCAGATTGGAGGTATGCAAGATCATCCCATGGAGGGAAAAGTGCAATAAAGATCATCCCATGAAGGGACCAGATCAGAGATCATCCCATGAATGGACCAGTGCAGAGATCATCCCGTGAAGGGACCAGTGCATCAAAGATCATCCCATGAAGGGACCAGTGCATCACAGCACTCAGATTGGAGGTATGCAAGATCATCCCATGAAGGGAAAAGTGCAATAAAGATCATCCCATGAAGGGACCAGATCAGAGATCATCCCATGAAGGGACCAGTGCAGAGATCATCCCGTGAAGGGACCAGTGCATCAGAGATCATCCCGTGAAGGGACCAGTGCATCAGAGATCATCCCGTGAAGGGACCAGTGCATCAGAGATCATCCCGTGAAGGGACCAGTGGATCAAAGATCATCCCATGAAGGGACCAGTGGATCAAGATCATCCCATGAAGGGACCAGTGCATCAAGATCATCCCATGAAGGGACCAGTGCATCAGAGATCATCCCATGAAGGGACCAGTGCATCAGAGATCATCCCATGAAGGGACCAGTGCATCAGAGATCATCCCATGAAGGGACCAGTGCATCAGAGATCATCCCATGAAGGGACCAGTGCATCAGAGATCATCCCATGAAGGGACCAGTGCATCAGAGATCATCCCATGAAGGGACCAGTGCATCAGAGATCATCCCATGAAGGGACCAGTGCATCAGAGATCATCCCATGAAGGGACCAGTGCATCAGAGATCATCCCATGAAGGGACCAGTGCATCAGAGATCATCCCATGAAGGGACCAGTGCATCAGAGATCATCCCATGAAGGGACAAGTGCATCAGAGATCATCCCATGAAGGGACAAGTGCATCAGAGATCATCCCATGAAGGGACAAGTGCATCAGAGATCATCCCATGAAGGGACAAGTGCATCAGAGATCATCCCATGAAGGGACAAGTGCATCAGAGATCATCCCGTGAAGGGACCAGTGCATCACAGCACTCAGATTGGAGGTATGCAACATCATCCCATGAAGGGAAAAGTGCAATAAAGATCATCCCATGAAGGGACCAGTGCATCAGAGATCATCCCATGAAGGGACCAGTGCATCAGAGATCATCCCATGAAGGGACCAGTGCATCAGAGATCATCCCATGAAGGGACCAGTGCATCAGAGATCATCCCATGAAGGGACCAGTGCATCAGAGAACATCCCATGAAGGGACCAGTGCAAAGATGATCCCATGAAGGGACCAGTGCAAAGATGATCCCATGAAGGGACCAGTGCAAAGATGATCCCATGAAGGGACCAGTGCAAAGATGATCCCATGAAGGGACCAGTGCAAAGATGATCCCATGAAGGGACCAGTGCAAAGATGATCCCATGAAGGGACCAGTGCAAAGATGATCCCATGAAGGGACCAGTGCAAAGATGATCCCATGAAGGGACCAGTGCAAAGATGATCCCATGAAGGGACCAGTGCAAAGATGATCCCCATGAAGGGACCAGTGCAAAGATGATCCCCATGAAGGGACCAGTGCAAAGATGATCCCCATGAAGGGACCAGTGCAAAGATGATCCCCATGAAGGGACCAGTGCAAAGATGATCCCCATGAAGGGACCAGTGCAAAGATGATCCCCATGAAGGGACCAGTGCAAAGATGATCCCCATGAAGGGACCAGTGCAAAGATCATCCCAAGAAGGGACCAGTGCATCAAAGATCATCCCAAGAAGGGACCAGTGCATCAAAGATCATCCCAAGAAGGGACCAGTGCATCAAAGATCATCC
This sequence comes from Triturus cristatus, assembly GCF_964204655.1. NCBI lineage: Eukaryota > Metazoa > Chordata > Amphibia > Caudata > Salamandridae > Triturus > Triturus cristatus. Next base: position 408,227,498 of record NC_140591.1, read on the forward strand.
CAAGAAGGGACCAGTGCATCAAAGATCATCCCATGAAGGGACCAGTGCATCAGAGATCATCCCATGAAGGGACCAGTGCATCAGAGATCATCCCATGAAGGGACCAGTGCATCACAGCACTCAGATTAGAGGTATGAAAGATGATCCTATGAAGGGACCAGTGCATCACAGCACTCAGATTAGAGGTATGCACGATCATCCCATGAAGGGAAAAGTGCAATAAAGATCCCATGAAGGGACCAGATCAGAGATCATCCCATGAAGGGACCAGTGCATCAGAGATCATCCCATGAAGGGACCAGTGCATCAGAGATCATCCCATGAAGGGACCATTAGTGCAAAGATCATCCAATGGAGGGACCAGTGCATCAAACATCATCCCTTGAAGGGACCAGTGCAAAGATCATCCCTTGAAGCGACCAGTGCATCAGAGATCATCCCATGAAGGGACCAGTGCATCAGAGATCATCCCATGAAGGGACCAGTGCATCAGAGATCATCCCATGAAGGGACCAGTGCATCAGAGATCATCCCATGAAGGGACCAGTGCATCAGAGATCATCCCATGAAGGGACCAGTGCATCAGAGATCATCCCATGAAGGGACCAGTGCATCAAAGATCATCCCATGAAGGGACCAGTGAATCAAAGATCATCCCATGAAGGGACCAGTGAATCAAAGATCATCCCATGAAGGGACCAGTGGATCACAGCACTAAGATTACAGGTATGCAAGATCATCCCATGAAAGGACCAGTGCATCAAGATCATCCCATGAAGGGACCAGTGCATCAAGATCATCCCATGAAGGGACCAGTGCATCAGAGATCATCCCATGAAGGGACCAGTGCATCAGAGATCATCCCATGAAGGGACCAGTGCATCAGAGATCATCCCATGAAGGGACCAGTGCATCAGAGATCATCCCATGAAGGGACCAGTGCATCAGAGATCATCCCATGAAGGGACCAGTGCATCACAGCACTCAGATTAGAGGTATGCAAGATCATCCCATGAAGGGACCAGTGCATCAGAGATCATCCCGTGAAGGGACCATTAGTGCATCAAAGATCATCCCGTGAAGGGACCATTAGTGCATCAAAGATCATCCCGTGAAGGGACCATTAGTGCATCAAAGATCATCCCGTGAAGGGACCATTAGTGCATCAAAGATCATCCCGTGAAGGGACCAGTGCATCAAAGATCATCCCGTGAAGGGACCAGTGCATCAAAGATCATCCCGTGAAGGGACCAGTGCATCAAACATGCCATGAAGGGACCAGTGCAAAGATGATCCCATGAAGGGACCAGTGCAAAGATGATCCCATGAAGGGACCAGTGCAAAGATGATCCCATGAAGGGACCAGTGCAAAGATGATCCCATGAAGGGACCAGTGCAAAGATGATCCCATGAAGGGACCAGTGCAAAGATGATCCCATGAAGGGACCAGTGCAAAGATGATCCCATGAAGGGACCAGTGCAAAGATGATCCCATGAAGGGACCAGTGCAAAGATGATCCCATGAAGGGACCAGTGCAAAGATGATCCCATGAAGGGATCAGTGCAAAGATGATCCCATGAAGGGATCAGTGCAAAGATGATCCCATGAAGGGATCAGTGCAAAGATGATCCCATGAAGGGATCAGTGCAAAGATGATCCCATGAAGGGATCAGTGCAAAGATGATCCCATGAAGGGATCAGTGCAAAGATGATCCCATGAAGGGATCAGTGCAAAGATGATCCCATGAAGGGATCAGTGCAAAGATGATCCCATGAAGGGATCAGTGCAAAGATGATCCCATGAAGGGACCAGTGCAAAGATGATCCCATGAAGGGACCAGTGCAAAGATGATCCCATGAAGGGACCAGTGCAAAGATGATCCCATGAAGGGACCAGTGCAAAGATGATCCCATGAAGGGACCAGTGCAAAGATGATCCCATGAAGGGACCAGTGCAAAGATGATCCCATGAAGGGACCAGTGCAAAGATGATCCCATGAGGGGATCAGTGCAAAGATGATCCCATGAAGGGATCAGTGCATCAGAGATCATCCCATGAAGGGACCAGTGCATCAGAGATCATCCCATGAAGGGACCAGTGCATCAGAGATCATCCCATGAAGGGACCAGTGCATCAGAGATCATCCCATGAAGGGACCAGTGCATCAGAGATCATCCCATGAAGGGACCAGTGCATCAGAGATCATCCCATGAAGGGACCAGTGCATCAGAGATCATCCCATGAAGGGACCAGTGCATCAGAGATCATGCCATGAAGGGACCAGTGCATCAGAGATCATGCCATGAAGGGACCAGTGCATCAGAGATCATGCCATGAAGGGACCAGTGCATCAGAGATCATCCCATGAAGGGACCAGTGCATCAGAGATCATCCCATGAAGGGACCAGTGCATCAGAGATCATCCCATGAATGGACCAGTGCATCAGAGATCATCCCATGAAGGGACCAGTGCATCACAGCACTCAGATTAGAGGTATGCAAGATCATCCCATGAAGGGAAAAGTGCAATAAAGATCATCCCATGAATGGACCAGATCAGAGATCATCCCATGAAGGGACGGGTGCATCAGAGATCATCCCATGAAGGGACGGGTGCATCAGAGATCATCCCGTGAAGGGACGGGTGCACCAGAGATCATCCCGTGAAGGGACGGGTGCACCAGAGATCATCCCGTGAAGGGACCAGTGCATCAGAGATCATCCCGTGAAGGGACCAGTGCATCAGAGATCATCCCGTGAAGGGACCAGTGCATCAGAGATCATCCCGTGAAGGGACCAGTGCATCAGAGATCATCCCGTGAAGGGACCAGTGCATCAGAGATCATCCCGTGAAGGGACGTGAAGGGACCAGTGCATCAGAGATCATCCCGTGAAGGGACCAGTGCATCAGAGATCATCCCGTGAAGGGACCAGTGCATCAGAGATCATCCCGTGAAGGGACCAGTGCATCAGAGATCATCCCGTGAAGGGACCAGTGCATCAGAGATCATCCCGTGAAGGGACCAGTGCATCAGAGATCATCCCGTGAAGGGACCAGTGCATCAGAGATCATCCCGTGAAGGGACCAGTGCATCAGAGATCATCCCGTGAAGGGACCAGTGCATCAGAGATCATCCCGTGAAGGGACCAGTGCATCAGAGATCATCCCATGAAGGGACCAGTGCATCACAGCACTCGGATTAGAGGTATGCAAGATGATCCTATGAAGGGACCAGTGCATCACAGCACTCAGATTAGAGGTATGCAAGATCATCCCATGAAGGGAAAAGTGCAATAAAGATCATCCCATGAAGGGAAAAGTGCAATAAAGATCATCCCATGAAGGGAAAAGTGCAATAAAGATCATCCCATGAAGGGACCAGTGCATTAGAGATCATCCCATGAAGGGACCAGTGCATTAGAGATCATCCCATGAAGGGACCAGTGCATTAGAGATCATCCCATGAAGGGACCAGTGCATTAGAGATCATCCCATGAAGGGACCATTAGTGCATCAAAGATCATCCCATGAAGGGACCAGTGCATCAGAGATCATCCAATGAAGGGACCAGTGCATCAAACATCATCCCGTGAAGGGACCAGTGCATCAAACATCATCCCGTGAAAGGACCAGTGCATCAAACATCATCCCGTGAAAGGACCAGGGCATTAGAGATCATCCCATGAAGGGACCAGTGCATCTGAGATCATCCCATGAAGTGACCAGTGCATCAGAGATCATCCCATGAATGGACCAGAGCAACACCACTCAGATTAGAGGTATGCAAGATCATCCCGAGAAGGAACCAGTGCATCACAGCACTCAGATTAGAGGTATGCAAGATCATCCCGTGAAGGAACCAGTGCATCAAAGATCATCCAGTGAAGTGACCAGTGCATCAAAGATCATCCCGTGAAGTGACCAGTGCATCAAAGATCATCCCGTGAAGGGACCAGTGCATCAAAGATCATCCCGTGAAGGGACCAGTGCATCAAAGATCATCCCGTGAAGGGACCAGGGCATCAAAGATCATCCCGTGAAGGGACCAGGGCATCAAAGATCATCCCGTGAAGGGACCAGGGCATCAAAGATCATCCCGTGAAGGGACCAGGGCATCAAAGATCATCCCGTGAAGGGACCAGGGCATCAAAGATCATCCCGTGAAGGGACCAGGGCATCAAAGATCATCCCGTGAAGGGACCAGGGCATCAAAGATCATCCCATGAAGGGACCAGGGCATCAAAGATCATCCCATGAAGGGACCAGGGCATCAAAGATCATCCCATGAAGGGACCAGTGCATCAAAGATCATCCCATGAAGGGACCAGTGCATCAAAGATCCCATGAAGGGACCAGTGCATCAAAGATCCCATGAAGGGACCAGTGCATCAAAGATCCCATGAAGGGACCAGTGCATCAGAGATCATCCCATGAAGGGACCAGTGAATCACAGCACTCAGATTAGAGGTATGCAGGAACATCCCATGAAGGGACCAGTGCATCAGAGATCATCCCATGAAGGGACCAGTGCATCAGATCATCCCATGAAGGGACCAGTGCATCAGAGATCTTCCAATGAAGGGACCAGTGCATCAGAGATCATCCCATGAAGGGACCAGTGCATCAGAGATCATCCCATGAAGGGACCAGTGCATCAGAGATCATCCCATGAAGGGACCAGTGCATCAGAGATCATCCCATGAAGGGACCGGTGCATCAAAGATCATCCCATGAAGGGACCGGTGCATCACAGCACTCAGATTAAGGGTATGCAAGATCATCCTGGGAACGGACCAGTGCATCAAAGATCATCCCATGAAGGGACCAGTGCATCAGAGATCATCCCATGAAGGGGCCAGTGCATCAGAGATCATCCCATGAAGGGGCCAGTGCATCAGAGATCATCCCATGAAGGGGCCAGTGCAAAGATGATCCCATGAAGGGACCAGTGCATCAAAGATGATCCCATGAATGGACCAGAGCAACACAGCACTCAGATTAGAGGTATGCAAGATCATCCCGTGAAGGGACCATTAGTGCATCAAAGATCATCCCGTGAAGGGACCATTAGTGCATCAAAGATCATCCCTCGAAGGGACCATTAGTGCATCAAAGATCATCCCTCGAAGGGACCATTAGTGCATCAGAGATCATCCCTCGAAGGGACCAGTGCATCAGAGATCATCCCTCGAAGGGACCAGTGCATCAGAGATCATCCCTCGAAGGGACCAGTGCATCAGAGATCATCCCTCGAAGGGACCAGTGCATCAGAGATCATCCCTCGAAGGGACCAGTGCATCAGAGATCATCCCTCGAAGGGACCAGTGCATCAGAGATCATCCCGTGAAGGGACCAGTGCATCAGAGATCATCCCGTGAAGGGACCAGTGCATCAGAGATCATCCCGTGAAGGGACCAGTGCATCAGAGATCATCCCGTGAAGGGACCAGTGCATCAGAGATCATCCCGTGAAGGGACCAGTGCATCAGAGATCATCCCGTGAAGGGACCAGTGCATCAGAGATCATCCCGTGAAGGGACCAGTGCATCAGAGATCATCCCGTGAAGGGACCAGTGCATCAGAGATCATCCCGTGAAGGGACCAGTGCATCAGAGATCATCCCGTGAAGGGACCAGTGCATCAGAGCTCATCCCGTGAAGGGACCAGTGCATCAGAGCTCATCCCGTGAAGGGACCAGTGCATCAGAGCTCATCCCGTGAAGGGACCAGTGCATCAGAGCTCATCCCGTGAAGGGACCAGTGCATCAGAGCTCATCCCGTGAAGGGACCAGAGCATCAGAGCTCATCCCGTGAAGGGACCAGAGCATCAGAGCTCATCCCGTGAAGGGACCAGAGCATCAGAGCTCATCCCGTGAAGGGACCAGTGCATCAGAGCTCATCCCGTGAAGGGACCAGTGCATCAGAGCTCATCCCGTGAAGGGACCAGTGCATCAGAGCTCATCCCGTGAAGGGACCAGTGCATCAGAGCTCATCCCGTGAAGGGACCAGTGCATCAGAGCTCATCCCGTGAAGGGACCAGTGCATCAGAGCTCATCCCGTGAAGGGACCAGTGCATCAGAGCTCATCCCGTGAAGGGACCAGTGCATCAGAGCTCATCCCGTGAAGGGACCAGTGCATCAGAGCTCATCCCGTGAAGGGACCAGTGCATCAGAGCTCATCCCGTGAAGGGACCAGTGCATCAGAGCTCATCCCGTGAAGGGACCAGTGCATCAGAGCTCATCCCGTGAAGGGACCAGTGCATCAGAGCTCATCCCGTGAAGGGACCAGTGCATCAGAGCTCATCCCGTGAAGGGACCAGTGCATCAGAGCTCATCCCGTGAAGGGACCAGTGCATCAGAGCTCATCCCGTGAAGGGACCAGTGCATCAGAGCTCATCCCATGAAGGGACCAGTGCATCAGAGATCATCCCATGAAGGGACCAGTGCATCAGAGATCATCCCATGAAGGGACCAGTGCATCAGAGATCATCCCATGAAGGGACGAGTGCATCAGAGATCATCCCATGAAGGGACGAGTGCATCAGAGATCATCCCATGAAGGGACGAGTGCATCAGAGATCATCCCATGAAGGGACGAGTGCATCAGAGATCATCCCATGAAGGGACGAGTGCATCAGAGATCATCCCATGAAGGGACGAGTGCATCAGAGATCATCCCATGAAGGGACGAGTGCATCAGAGATCATCCCATGAAGGGACGAGTGCATCAGAGATCATCCCATGAAGGGACGAGTGCATCAGAGATCATCCCATGAAGGGACGAGTGCATCAGAGATCATCCCATGAAGGGACGAGTGCATCAGAGATCATCCCATGAAGGGACCAGTGCAAAGATGATCCCATGAAGGAACCAGTGCAAAGATGATCCCATGAAGGAACCAGTGCATCAAGATCATCCCATGAAGGGACCAGTGCATCAAGATCATCCCATGAAGGGACCAGTGCATCAAGATCATCCCATGAAGGGACCAGTGCATCAGAGATCATCCCATGAAGGGACCAGTGCATCAGAGATCATCCCATGAAGGGACCATTAGTGCAAAGATCATCCAATGGAGGGACCAGTGCATCAAACATCATCCCTTGAAGGGACCAGTGCAAAGATCATGCCGTGAAGGGACCAGTGCATCAGAGATCATCCCATGAAGGGACCAGTGCATCAGAGATCATCCCATGAAGGGACCAGTGCAAAGATGCTCCCATGAAGGGTACAGTGCAAAGATGATCCATGAAGGGACCAGTGCATCAAAGATCATCCCAAGAAGGGACCAGTGCATCAAAGATCATCCCAAGAAGGGACCAGTGCATCAAAGATCATCCCAAGAAGGGACCAGTGGATCAAAGATCATCCCATGAAAGGACCAGGGCATTAAAGATCATCCCATGAAAGGACCAGTGCATCACAGCACTCAGATTAGAGGTATGCAAGATGATCCCATGAAGGGACCAGTGCATCACAGCACTCAGATTGGAGGTATGCAAGATCATCCCATGGAGGGAAAAGTGCAATAAAGATCATCCCATGAAGGGACCAGTGCAGAGATCATCCCGTGAAGGGACCAGTGCATCAGAGATCATCCCGTGAAGGGACCAGTGCATCAGAGATCATCCCGTGAAGGGACCAGTGCATCAGAGATCATCCCGTGAAGGGACCAGTGCATCAGAGATCATCCCGTGAAGGGACCAGTGCATCAGAGATCATCCCATGAAGGGACCAGTGGATCAAAGATCATCCCATGAAGGGACCAGTGGATCAAGATCATCCCATGAAGGGACCAGTGCATCAAGATCATCCCATGAAGGGACCAGTGCATCAAGATCATCCCATGAAGGGACCAGTGCATCAAGATCATCCCATGAAGGGACCAGTGCATCAGAGATCATCCCATGAAGGGACCAGTGCATCAGAGATCATCCCATGAAGGGACCAGTGCATCAGAGATCATCCCATGAAGGGACCAGTGCATCAGAGATCATCCCATGAAGGGACCAGTGCATCAGAGATCATCCCATGAAGGGACCAGTGCATCAGAGATCATCCCATGAAGGGACCAGTGCATCAGAGATCATCCCATGAAGGGACAAGTGCATCAGAGATCATCCCATGAAGGGACAAGTGCATCAGAGATCATCCCATGAAGGGACAAGTGCATCAGAGATCATCCCATGAAGGGACAAGTGCATCAGAGATCATCCCATGAAGGGACAAGTGCATCAGAGATCATCCCGTGAAGGGACCAGTGCATCACAGCACTCAGATTGGAGGTATGCAAGATGATCCCATGAAGGGACCAGTGCATCACAGCACTCAGATTGGAGGTATGCAACATCATCCCATGAAGGGAAAAGTGCAATAAAGATCATCCCATGAAGGGACCAGTGCATCAGAGATCATCCCATGAAGGGACCAGTGCATCAGAGATCATCCCATGAAGGGACCAGTGCATCAGAGATCATCCCATGAAGGGACCAGTGCAAAGAACATCCCATGAAGGGACCAGTGCAAAGAACATCCCATGAAGGGACCAGTGCAAAGATGATCCCATGAAGGGACCAGTGCAAAGATGATCCCATGAAGGGACCAGTGCAAAGATGATCCCATGAAGGGACCAGTGCAAAGATGATCCCATGAAGGGACCAGTGCAAAGATGATCCCATGAAGGGACCAGTGCAAAGATGATCCCATGAAGGGACCAGTGCAAAGATGATCCCATGAAGGGACCAGTGCAAAGATGATCCCCATGAAGGGACCAGTGCAAAGATGATCCCCATGAAGGGACCAGTGCAAAGATGATCCCCATGAAGGGACCAGTGCAAAGATGATCCCCATGAAGGGACCAGTGCAAAGATGATCCCCATGAAGGGACCAGTGCAAAGATCATCCCAAGAAGGGACCAGTGCATCAAAGATCATCCCAAGAAGGGACCAGTGCATCAAAGATCATCCCAAGAAGGGACCAGTGCATCAAAGATCATCCCAAGAAGGGACCAGTGCATCAAAGATCATCCCATGAAGGGACCAGTGCATCAGAGATCATCCCATGAAGGGACCAGTGCATCAGAGATCATCCCATGAAGGGACCAGTGCATCACAGCACTCAGATTAGAGGTATGAAAGATGATCCTATGAAGGGACCAGTGCATCACAGCACTCAGATTAGAGGTATGCACGATCATCCCATGAAGGGAAAAGTGCAATAAAGATCCCATGAAGGGACCAGATCAGAGATCATCCCATGAAGGGACCAGTGCATCAGAGATCATCCCATGAAGGGACCAGTGCATCAGAGATCATCCCATGAAGGGACCATTAGTGCAAAGATCATCCAATGGAGGGACCAGTGCATCAAACATCATCCCTTGAAGGGACCAGTGCAAAGATCATCCCTTGAAGCGACCAGTGCATCAGAGATCATCCCATGAAGGGACCAGTGCATCAGAGATCATCCCATGAAGGGACCAGTGCATCAGAGATCATCCCATGAAGGGACCAGTGCATCAGAGATCATCCCATGAAGGGACCAGTGCATCAGAGATCATCCCATGAAGGGACCAGTGCATCAGAGATCATCCCATGAAGGGACCAGTGCATCAAAGATCATCCCATGAAGGGACCAGTGAATCAAAGATCATCCCATGAAGGGACCAGTGAATCAAAGATCATCCCATGAAGGGACCAGTGGATCACAGCACTAAGATTACAGGTATGCAAGATCATCCCATGAAAGGACCAGTGCATCAAGATCATCCCATGAAGGGACCAGTGCATCAAGATCATCCCATGAAGGGACCAGTGCATCAGAGATCATCCCATGAAGGGACCAGTGCATCAGAGATCATCCCATGAAGGGACCAGTGCATCAGAGATCATCCCATGAAGGGACCAGTGCATCAGAGATCATCCCATGAAGGGACCAGTGCATCAGAGATCATCCCATGAAGGGACCAGTGCATCAGAGATCATCCCATGAAGGGACCAGTGCATCAGAGATCATCCCATGAAGGGACCAGTGCATCACAGCACTCAGATTAGAGGTATGCAAGATCATCCCATGAAGGGACCAGTGCATCAGAGATCATCCCGTGAAGGGACCATTAGTGCATCAAAGATCATCCCATGAAGGGACCATTAGTGCATCAAAGATCATCCCGTGAAGGGACCATTAGTGCATCAAAGATCATCCCGTGAAGGGACCAGTGCATCAAACATGCCATGAAGGGACCAGTGCAAAGATGATCCCATGAAGGGACCAGTGCAAAGATGATCCCATGAAGGGACCAGTGCAAAGATGATCCCATGAAGGGACCAGTGCAAAGATGATCCCATGAAGGGACCAGTGCAAAGATGATCCCATGAAGGGACCAGTGCAAAGATGATCCCATGAAGGGACCAGTGCAAAGATGATCCCATGAAGGGATCAGTGCAAAGATGATCCCATGAAGGGATCAGTGCAAAGATGATCCCATGAAGGGATCAGTGCAAAGATGATCCCATGAAGGGATCAGTGCAAAGATGATCCCATGAAGGGATCAGTGCAAAGATGATCCCATGAAGGGACCAGTGCAAAGATGATCCCATGAAGGGACCAGTGCAAAGATGATCCCATGAAGGGACCAGTGCAAAGATGATCCCATGAAGGGACCAGTGCAAAGATGATCCCATGAGGGGATCAGTGCAAAGATGATCCCATGAAGGGATCAGTGCATCAGAGATCATCCCATGAAGGGACCAGTGCATCAGAGATCATCCCATGAAGGGACCAGTGCATCAGAGATCATCCCATGAAGGGACCAGTGCATCAGAGATCATCCCATGAAGGGACCAGTGCATCAGAGATCATCCCATGAAGGGACCAGTGCATCAGAGATCATCCCATGAAGGGACCAGTGCATCAGAGATCATCCCATGAAGGGACCAGTGCATCAGAGATCATCCCATGAAGGGACCAGTGCATCAGAGATCATCCCATGAAGGGACCAGTGCATCAGAGATCATGCCATGAAGGGACCAGTGCATCAGAGATCATCCCATGAAGGGACCAGTGCATCAGAGATCATCCCATGAAGGGACCAGTGCATCAGAGATCATCCCATGAATGGACCAGTGCATCAGAGATCATCCCATGAAGGGACCAGTGCATCACAGCACTCAGATTAGAGGTATGCAAGATCATCCCATGAAGGGAAAAGTGCAATAAAGATCATCCCATGAATGGACCAGATCAGAGATCATCCCATGAAGGGACGGGTGCATCAGAGATCATCCCATGAAGGGACGGGTGCATCAGAGATCATCCCGTGAAGGGACGGGTGCACCAGAGATCATCCCGTGAAGGGACCAGTGCATCAGAGATCATCCCGTGAAGGGACCAGTGCATCAGAGATCATCCCGTGAAGGGACCAGTGCATCAGAGATCATCCCGTGAAGGGACCAGTGCATCAGAGATCATCCCGTGAAGGGACCAGTGCATCAGAGATCATCCCGTGAAGGGACGTGAAGGGACCAGTGCATCAGAGATCATCCCGTGAAGGGACCAGTGCATCAGAGATCATCCCGTGAAGGGACCAGTGCATCAGAGATCATCCCGTGAAGGGACCAGTGCATCAGAGATCATCCCGTGAAGGGACCAGTGCATCAGAGATCATCCCGTGAAGGGACCAGTGCATCAGAGATCATCCCGTGAAGGGACCAGTGCATCAGAGATCATCCCGTGAAGGGACCAGTGCATCAGAGATCATCCCATGAAGGGACCAGTGCATCACAGCACTCGGATTAGAGGTATGCAAGATGATCCTATGAAGGGACCAGTGCATCACAGCACTCAGATTAGAGGTATGCAAGATCATCCCATGAAGGGAAAAGTGCAATAAAGATCATCCCATGAAGGGAAAAGTGCAATAAAGATCATCCCATGAAGGGAAAAGTGCAATAAAGATCATCCCATGAAGGGACCAGTGCATTAGAGATCATCCCATGAAGGGACCAGTGCATTAGAGATCATCCCATGAAGGGACCAGTGCATTAGAGATCATCCCATGAAGGGACCAGTGCATTAGAGATCATCCCATGAAGGGACCATTAGTGCATCAAAGATCATCCCATGAAGGGACCAGTGCATCAGAGATCATCCAATGAAGGGACCAGTGCATCAAACATCATCCCGTGAAGGGACCAGTGCATCAAACATCATCCCGTGAAAGGACCAGTGCATCAAACATCATCCCGTGAAAGGACCAGGGCACTAGAGATCATCCCATGAAGGGACCAGTGCATCTGAGATCATCCCATGAAGTGACCAGTGCATCAGAGATCATCCCATGAATGGACCAGAGCAACACCACTCAGATTAGAGGTATGCAAGATCATCCCGAGAAGGAACCAGTGCATCACAGCACTCAGATTAGAGGTATGCAAGATCATCCCGTGAAGGAACCAGTGCATCAAAGATCATCCAGTGAAGTGACCAGTGCATCAAAGATCATCCCGTGAAGTGACCAGTGCATCAAAGATCATCCCGTGAAGTGACCAGTGCATCAAAGATCATCCCGTGAAGGGACCAGTGCATCAAAGATCATCCCGTGAAGGGACCAGTGCATCAAAGATCATCCCGTGAAGGGACCAGTGCATCAAAGATCATCCCGTGAAGGGACCAGGGCATCAAAGATCATCCCGTGAAGGGACCAGGGCATCAAAGATCATCCCGTGAAGGGACCAGGGCATCAAAGATCATCCCGTGAAGGGACCAGGGCATCAAAGATCATCCCGTGAAGGGACCAGGGCATCAAAGATCATCCCGTGAAGGGACCAGGGCATCAAAGATCATCCCGTGAAGGGACCAGGGCATCAAAGATCATCCCGTGAAGGGACCAGGGCATCAAAGATCATCCCGTGAAGGGACCAGGGCATCAAAGATCATCCCGTGAAGGGACCAGGGCATCAAAGATCATCCCATGAAGGGACCAGGGCATCAAAGATCATCCCATGAAGGGACCAGGGCATCAAAGATCATCCCATGAAGGGACCAGTGCATCAAAGATCATCCCATGAAGGGACCAGTGCATCAAAGATCCCATGAAGGGACCAGTGCATCAAAGATCCCATGAAGGGACCAGTGCATCAAAGATCATCCCGTGAAGGGACCAGTGCATCACAGCACTCAGATTAGAGGTATGCAGGAACATCCCATGAAGGGACCAGGGCATCAGAGATCATCCCATGAAGGGCCCAGTGCATCAGAGATCATCCCATGAAGGGACCAGTGAATCACAGCACTCAGATTAGAGGTATGCAGGAACATCCCATGAAGGGACCAGTGCATCAGAGATCATCCCATGAAGGGACCAGTGCATCAGATCATCCCATGAAGGGACCAGTGCATCAGAGATCTTCCAATGAAGGGACCAGTGCATCAGAGATCATCCCATGAAGGGACCAGTGCATCAGAGATCATCCCATGAAGGGACCAGTGCATCAGAGATCATCCCATGAAGGGACCAGTGCATCAGAGATCATCCCATGAAGGGACCGGTGCATCAAAGATCATCCCATGAAGGGACCGGTGCATCACAGCACTCAGATTAAGGGTATGCAAGATCATCCTGGGAACGGACCAGTGCATCAAAGATCATCCCATGAAGGGACCAGTGCATCAGAGATCATCCCATGAAGGGGCCAGTGCATCAGAGATCATCCCATGAAGGGGCCAGTGCATCAGAGATCATCCCATGAAGGGGCCAGTGCAAAGATGATCCCATGAAGGGACCAGTGCATCAAAGATGATCCCATGAAGGGACCAGTGCATCAAAGATGATCCCATGAATGGACCAGAGCAACACAGCACTCAGATTAGAGGTATGCAAGATCATCCCGTGAAGGGACCAGTGCATCAAAGATCATCCCGTGAAGGGACCATTAGTGCATCAAAGATCATCCCTCGAAGGGACCATTAGTGCATAAAAGATCATCCCGTGAAGGGACCAGTGCATCAGAGATCATCCCGTGAAGGGACCAGTGCATCAGAGATCATCCCGTGAAGGGACCAGTGCATCAGAGATCATCCCGTGAAGGGACCAGTGCATCAGAGATCATCCCGTGAAGGGACCAGTGCATCAGAGATCATCCCGTGAAGGGACCAGTGCATCAGAGATCATCCCGTGAAGGGACCAGTGCATCAGAGATCATCCCGTGAAGGGACCAGTGCATCAGAGATCATCCCGTGAAGGGACCAGTGCATCAGAGATCATCCCGTGAAGGGACCAGTGCATCAGAGATCATCCCGTGAAGGGACCAGTGCATCAGAGATCATCCCGTGAAGGGACCAGTGCATCAGAGATCATCCCGTGAAGGGACCAGTGCATCAGAGATCATCCCGTGAAGGGACCAGTGCATCAGAGATCATCCCGTGAAGGGACCAGTGCATCAGAGATCATCCCGTGAAGGGACCAGTGCATCAGAGATCATCCCGTGAAGGGACAGTGCATCAGAGATCATCCCGTGAAGGGACAGTGCATCAGAGATCATCCCGTGAAGGGACAGTGCATCAGAGATCATCCCGTGAAGGGGCGAGTGCATCAGAGATCATCCCGTGAAGGGGCGAGTGCATCAGAGATCATCCCGTGAAGGGACGAGTGCATCAGAGATCATCCCATGAAGGGACGAGTGCATCAGAGATCATCCCATGAAGGGACGAGTGCATCAGAGATCATCCCATGAAGGGACGAGTGCATCAGAGATCATCCCATGAAGGGACGAGTGCATCAGAGATCATCCCATGAAGGGACGAGTGCATCAGAGATCATCCCATGAAGGGACGAGTGCATCAGAGATCATCCCATGAAGGGACGAGTGCATCAGAGATCATCCCATGAAGGGACGAGTGCATCAGAGATCATCCCATGAACGGACGAGTGCATCAGAGATCATCCCATGAAGGGACGAGTGCATCAGAGATCATCCCATGAAGGGACCAGTGCAAAGATGATCCCATGAAGGAACCAGTGCAAAGATGATCCCATGAAGGAACCAGTGCATCAAGATCATCCCATGAAGGGACCAGTGCATCAAGATCATCCCATGAAGGGATCAGAGATCATCCCATGGAGGGACCAGTGCATCAGAGATCATCCCATGAAGGGACCAGTGCATCAGAGATCATCCCATGAAGGGACCAGTGCATCAGAGATCATCCCATGAAGGGACCATTAGTGCAAAGATCATCCAATGGAGGGACCAGTGCATCAAACATCATCCCTTGAAAGGACCAGTGCAAAGATCATGCCGTGAAGGGACCAGTGCATCAGAGACCATCCCATGAAGGGACCAGTGCATCAGAGATCATCCCATGAAGGGACCAGTGCAAAGATGCTCCCATGAAGGGACCAGTGCAAAGATGATCCATGAAGGGTACAGTGCAAAGATGATCCATGAAGGGACCAGTGCATCAAAGATGATCCAAGAAGGGACCAGTGCATCAAAGATGATCCAAGAAGGGACCAGTGCATCAAAGATGATCCAAGAAGGGACCAGTGCATCAAAGATCATCCCAAGAAGGGACCAGTGCATCAAAGATCATCCCAAGAAGGGACCAGTGGATCAAAGATCATCCCATGAAAGGACCAGGGCATTAAAGATCATCCCATGAAAGGACCAGTGCATCACAGCACTCAGAATAGAGGTATGCAAGATGATCCCATGAAGGGACCAGTGCATCACAGCACGCAGATTGGAGGTATGCAAGATCATCCCATGGAGGGAAAAGTGCAATAAAGATCATCCCATGAAGGGACCAGATCAGAGATCATCCCATGAATGGACCAGTGCAGAGATCATCCCGTGAAGGGACCAGTGCATCAAAGATCATCCCATGAAGGGACCAGTGCATCACAGCACTCAGATTGGAGGTATGCAAGATCATCCCATGAAGGGAAAAGTGCAATAAAGATCATCCCATGAAGGGACCAGTGCAGAGATCATCCCGTGAAGGGACCAGTGCATCAGAGATCATCCCGTGAAGGGACCAGTGCATCAGAGATCATCCCGTGAAGGGACCAGTGCATCAGAGATCATCCCGTGAAGGGACCAGTGCATCAGAGATCATCCCGTGAAGGGACCAGTGCATCAGAGATCATCCCATGAAGGGACCAGTGCATCAGAGATCATCCCATGAAGGGACCAGTGCATCAAAGATCATCCCTTGAAGGGACCAGTGCATCAAGATCATCCCATGAAGGGACCAGTGCATCAGAGATCATCCCATGAAGGGACCAGTGCATCAGAGATCATCCCATGAAGGGACCAGTGCATCAGAGATCATCCCATGAAGGGACCAGTGCATCAGAGATCATCCCATGAAGGGACCAGTGCATCAGAGATCATCCCATGAAGGGACCAGTGCATCAGAGATCATCCCATGAAGGGACCAGTGCATCAGAGATCATCCCATGAAGGGACCAGTGCATCAGAGATCATCCCATGAAGGGACCAGTGCATCAGAGATCATCCCATGAAGGGACCAGTGCATCAGAGATCATCCCGTGAAGGGACCAGTGCATCAGAGATCATCCCGTGAAGGGACCAGTGCATCAGAGATCATCCCGTGAAGGGACCAGTGCATCAGAGATCATCCCGTGAAGGGACCAGTGCATCAGAGATCATCCCGTGAAGGGACCAGTGCATCAGAGATCATCCCATGAAGGGACCAGTGCATCAGAGATCATCCCATGAAGGGACAAGTGCATCAGAGATCATCCCGTGAAGGGACCAGTGCATCACAGCACTCAGATTGGAGGTATGCAAGATGATCCCATGAAGGGACCAGTGCATTACAGCACTCAGATTGGAGGTATGCAACATCATCCCATGAAGGGAAAAGTGCAATAAAGATCATCCCATGAAGGGACCAGTGCATCAGAGATCATCCCATGAAGGGACCAGTGCATCAGAGATCATCCCATGAAGGGACCAGTGCATCAGAGATCATCCCATGAAGGGACCAGTGCATCAGAGATCATCCCATGAAGGGACCATTAGTGCAAAGATCATCTAATGAAGGGACCAGTGCATCAAACATCATCCCGTGAAGGGACCAGTGCAAAGATCATGCCGTGAAGGGACCAGTGCAAAGATCATGCCGTGAAGGGACCAGTGCATCAAAGATCATTCCATGAAGGGACCAGTGCATCAGAGATCATCCCATGAAGGGACCAGTGCATCAGAGATCATCCCATGAAGGGACCAGTGCATCAGAGATCATCCCATGAAGGGACCAGTGCATCAGAGATCATCCCATGAAGGGACCAGTGCATCAGAGATCATCCCATGAAGGGACCAGTGCATCAGAGATCATCCCATGAAGGGACCAGTGCATCAGAGATCATCCCATGAAGGGACCAGTGCATCAAAGATGATCCCATGAAGGGACCAGTGCAA
Source organism: Triturus cristatus (assembly GCF_964204655.1). Taxonomy (NCBI): domain Eukaryota; kingdom Metazoa; phylum Chordata; class Amphibia; order Caudata; family Salamandridae; genus Triturus; species Triturus cristatus. The sequence continues at coordinate 408,244,946 of NC_140591.1, forward strand.
AGATGATCCCATGAAGGGACCGGTGCAAAGATGATCCCATGAAGGGACCAGTGCAAAGATGATCCCATGAAGGGACCAGTGCAAAGATGATCCCATGAAGGGACCAGTGCAAAGATGATCCCATGAAGGGACCAGTGCAAAGATGATCCCATGAAGGGACCAGTGCAAAGATGATCCCATGAAGGGACCAGTGCAAAGATGATCCCATGAAGGGACCAGTGCAAAGATGATCCCATGAAGGGACCAGTGCAAAGATGATCCCATGAAGGGACCAGTGCAAAGATGATCCCATGAAGGGACCAGTGCAAAGATGATCCCATGAAGGGACCAGTGCAAAGATGATCCCCATGAAGGGACCAGTGCAAAGATGATCCCATGAAGGGACCAGTGCATCAAAGATCATCCCAAGAAGGGACCAGTGCATCAAAGATCATCCCAAGAAGGGACCAGTGCATCAAAGATCATCCCAAGAAGGGACCAGTGCATCAAAGATCATCCCATGAAGGGACCAGTGCATCAGAGATCATCCCATGAAGGGACCAGTGCATCAGAGATCATCCCATGAAGGGACCAGTGCATCAGAGATCATCCCATGAAGGGACCAGTGCATCACAGCACTCAGATTAGAGGTATGAAAGATGATCCTATGAAGGGACCAGTGCATCACAGCACTCAGATTAGAGGTATGCACGATCATCCCATGAAGGGAAAAGTGCAATAAAGATCCCATGAAGGGACCAGTGCATCAGAGATCATCCCATGAAGGGACCAGTGCATCAGAGATCATCCCATGAAGGGACCATTAGTGCAAAGATCATCCAATGGAGGGACCAGTGCATCAAACATCATCCCTTGAAGGGACCAGTGCAAAGATCATCCCATGAAGCGACCAGTGCATCAGAGATCATCCCATGAAGGGACCAGTGCATCAGAGATCATCCCATGAAGGGACCAGTGCATCAGAGATCATCCCATGAAGGGACCAGTGCATCAGAGATCATCCCATGAAGGGACCAGTGCAAAGATGCTCCCATGAAGGGACCAGTGCAAAGATGCTCCCATGAAGGGACCAGTGCAAAGATGCTCCCATGAAGGGACCAGTGCAAAGATGCTCCCATGAAGGGTACAGTGCAAAGATGCTCCCATGAAGGGTACAGTGCAAAGATGATCCCATGAAGGGACCAGTGCATCAAAGATCATCCCATGAAGGGACCAGGGCATCAAAGATCATCCCATGAAGGGACCAGTGCATCAAAGATCATCCCATGAAGGGACCAGTGAATCAAAGATCATCCCATGAAGGGACCAGTGAATCAAAGATCATCCCATGAAGGGACCAGTGGATCACAGCACTAAGATTAGAGGTATGCAAGATCATCCCATGAAAGGACCAGTGCATCACAGCACTAAGATTAGAGGTATGCAAGATCATCCCATGAAAGGACCAGTGCATAAAGATCATCCCATGAAGGGACCAGTGCATCAGAGATCATCCCATGAAGGGACCAGTGCATCAGAGATCATCCCATGAAGGGACCAGTGCATCAGAGATCATCCCATGAAGGGACCAGTGCATCAGAGATCATCCCATGAAGGGCCCAGTGCATCAGAGATCATCCCATGAAGGGACCAGTGCATCAGAGATCATCCCATGAAGAGACCAGTGCATCAGAGATCATCCCATGAAGGGACCAGTGCATCAGAGATCATCCCATGAAGGGACCAGTGCATCACAGCACTCAGATTAGAGGTATGCAAGATCATCCCATGAAGGGAAAAGTGCAATAAAGATCATCCCATGAAGGGACCAGATCAGAGATCATCCCGTGAAGGGACCAGTGCATCAGAGATCATCCCGTGAAGGGACCAGTGCATCAGAGATCATCCCGTGAAGGGACCATTAGTGCATCAAAGATCATCCCATGAAGGGACCATTAGTGCAAAGATCATCCAATGAAGGGACCAGTGCATCAAACATCCCGTGAAGGGACCAGTGCATCAAACATCCCGTGAAGGGACCAGTGCATCAAACATGCCGTGAAGGGACCAGTGCATCAAACATGCCGTGAAGGGACCAGTGCATCAAACATGCCGTGAAGGGACCAGTGCAGCAAAGATGATCCCGTGAAGGGACCAGTGCAAAGATGATCCCGTGAAGGGACCAGTGCAAAGATGATCCCGTGAAGGGACCAGTGCAAAGATGATCCCGTGAAGGGACCAGTGCAAAGATGATCCCGTGAAGGGACCAGTGCAAAGATGATCCCGTGAAGGGACCAGTGCAAAGATGATCCCGTGAAGGGACCAGTGCAAAGATGATCCCGTGAAGGGACCAGTGCAAAGATGATCCCGTGAAGGGACCAGTGCAAAGATGATCCCGTGAAGGGACCAGTGCAAAGATGATCCCGTGAAGGGACCAGTGCAAAGATGATCCCGTGAAGGGACCAGTGCAAAGATGATCCCGTGAAGGGACCAGTGCAAAGATGATCCCGTGAAGGGACCAGTGCAAAGATGATCCCGTGAAGGGATCAGTGCAAAGATGATCCCGTGAAGGGATCAGTGCAAAGATGATCCCGTGAAGGGATCAGTGCAAAGATGATCCCGTGAAGGGATCAGTGCAAAGATGATCCCGTGAAGGGATCAGTGCAAAGATGATCCCGTGAAGGGATCAGTGCAAAGATGATCCCGTGAAGGGATCAGTGCAAAGATGATCCCGGGAGGGATCAGTGCAAAGATGATCCCGGGAGGGATCAGTGCAAAGATGATCCCATGAAGGGATCAGTGCAAAGATGATCCCATGAAGGGATCAGTGCAAAGATGATCCCATGAAGGGATCAGTGCAAAGATGATCCCATGAAGGGATCAGTGCAAAGATGATCCCATGAAGGGATCAGTGCAAAGATGATCCCATGAAGGGATCAGTGCAAAGATGATCCCATGAAGGGATCAGTGCAAAGATGATCCCATGAAGGGATCAGTGCAAAGATGATCCCATGAAGGGATCAGTGCAAAGATGATCCCATGAAGGGATCAGTGCAAAGATGATCCCATGAAGGGACCAGTGCAAAGATGATCCCATGAAGGGACCAGTGCAAAGATGATCCCATGAAGGGACCAGTGCAAAGATGATCCCATGAGGGGATCAGTGCAAAGATGATCCCATGAATGGACCAGTGCATCAGAGATCATCCCATGAAGGGACCAGTGCATCAGAGATCATCCCATGAAGGGACCAGTGCATCAGAGATCATCCCATGAAGGGACCAGTGCATCAGAGATCATCCCATGAAGGGACCAGTGCATCAGAGATCATCCCATGAAGGGACCAGTGCATCACAGCACTCAGATTAGAGGTATGCAAGATCATCCCATGAAGGGAAAAGTGCAATAAAGATCATCCCATGAATGGACCAGATCAGAGATCATCCCATGAAGGGACGGGTGCATCAGAGATCATCCCGTGAAGGGACCAGTGCATCAGAGATCATCCCGTGAAGGGACCAGTGCATCAAGATCATCCCGTGAAGGGACCAGTGCATCAAGATCATCCCGTGAAGGGACCAGTGCATCAGAGATCATCCCGTGAAGGGACCAGTGCATCAGAGATCATCCCGTGAAGGGACCAGTGCATCAGAGATCATCCCGTGAAGGGACCAGTGCATCAGAGATCATCCCGTGAAGGGACCAGTGCATCAGAGATCATCCCGTGAAGGGACCAGTGCATCAGAGATCATCCCGTGAAGGGACCAGTGCATCAGAGATCATCCCGTGAAGGGACCAGTGCATCAGAGATCATCCCGTGAAGGGACCAGTGCATCAGAGATCATCCCATGAAGGGACCAGTGCATCACAGCACTCGGATTAGAGGTATGCAAGATGATCCTATGAAGGGACCAGTGCATCACAGCACTCAGATTAGAAATATGCAAGATCATCCCATGAAGGGAAAAGTGCAATAAAGATCATCCCATGAAGGGAAAAGTGCAATAAAGATCATCCCATGAAGGGAAAAGTGTAATAAAGATCATCCCATGAAGGGAAAAGTGTAATAAAGATCATCCCATGAAGGGACCAGTGCATTAGAGATCATCCCATGAAGGGACCAGTGCATTAGAGATCATCCCATGAAGGGACCAGTGCATTAGAGATCATCCCATGAAGGGACCAGTGCATCAAGATCATCCCATGAAGGGACCAGTGCATCAAGATCATCCCATGAAGGGACCAGTGCATCAAGATCATCCCATGAAGGGACCAGTGCATCAAGATCATCCCATGAAGGGACCAGTGCATCAAGATCATCCCATGAAGGGACCAGTGCATCAGAGATCATCCCATGAAGGGACCAGTGCATCAGAGATCATCCCATGAAGGGACCAGTGCATCACAGCACTCAGATTAGAGGTATGCAAGATCATCCCATGAAGGGACCAGTGCATCAAAGATCATCCCATGAAGGGACCAGTGCATCAAAGATCATCCCATGAAGGGACCAGTGCATCAAAGACTATCCCATGAAGGGACAAGTGCATCAGAGATCATCCCATGAAGGGACCAGTGCATCACAGCACTCAGATTAGAGGTATGCAAGATCATCCCATGAAGGGACCAGCGCATCAAAGATCATCCCATGAAGGGACCAGGGCATTAAAGATCATCCCATGAAGGGACCAGTGCATCAAAGATCATCCCATGAAGGGACCAGTGCATCAAAGACCATCCCATGAAGGGACCAGTGCATCAAAGACCATCCCATGAAGGGACCAGTGCATCAAAGACCATCCCATGAAGGGACCAGTGCATCAAAGACCAACCCATGAAGGGACCAGAGCCTCAGCGATCCCATGAAGGGACCAGTGCAACAGAGATCATCCCCATGAAGGGACCAGTGCATCAGAGATCATCCCCATGAAGGGACCAGTGCATCAGAGATCATCCCCATGAAGGGGCCAGTGCATCAGAGATCATCCCCATGAAGGGGCCAGTGCATCAGAGATCATCCCATGTAGGGGCCAGTGCATCAGAGATCAACTCATGAAGGGACAAGTGCATCACAGCACTCAGATTAGTGGTATGCAAGATAATCCCGTGAAGGGACCGGGGCATCAGAGATCATCCCGTGAAGGGACCGGGGCATCAGAGATCATCCCGTGAAGGGACCGGGGCATCAGAGATCATCCCGTGAAGGGACCGGGGCATCAGAGATCATCCCGTGAAGGGACCGGGGCATCAGAGATCATCCCATGAAGGGACGAGTGCATCAGAGATCATCCCATGAAGGGACCAGTGCATCACAGCACTCAGATTAGAGGTATGCAAGATCATCCCATGAAGGGACCAGTGCATCAAAGATCATCCCATGAAGGGACCAGTGCATCAAAGATCATCCCATGAAGGGACCAGTGCATCAAAGACCATCCCATGAAGGGACAAGTGCATCAGAGATCATCCCATGAAGGGACCAGTGCATCACAGCACTCAGATTAGAGGTATGCAAGATCATCCCATGAAGGGACCAGCGCATCAAAGATCATCCCATGAAGGGACCAGTGCATCACAGCTCTCAGATTAGAGGTATGCAAGATCATCCCATGAAGGGACCAGGGCCTCAGCAATCCCATGAAGGGACCAGGGCCTCAGCAATCCCATGAAGGGACCAGTGCATCAGAGATCATCCCCATGAAGGGACCAGTGCATCAGAGATCATCCCCATGAAGGGACCAGTGCATCAGAGATCATCCCCATGAAGGGGCCAGTGCATCAGAGATCCTCCCATGAAGGGGCCAGTGCATCAGAGATCCTCCCATGAAGGGGCCAGTGCATCAGAGATCCTCCCATGAAGGGGCCAGTGCATCAGAGATCCTCCCATGAAGGGGCCAGTGCATCAGAGATCCTCCCATGAAGGGGCCAGTGCATCAGAGATCCTCCCATGAAGGGGCCAGTGCATCAGAGATCCTCCCATGAAGGGGCCAGTGCATCAGAGATCCTCCCATGAAGGGGCCAGTGCATCAGAGATCCTCCCATGAAGGGGCCAGTGCATCACAGCACTCAGATTAGAGGTATGCAAGATCATCCCAAGAAGGAACCAGTGCATCACAGCACTCAGATTAGAGGTATGCAAGATCATCCCGTGAAGGAACCAGTGCATCAAGATCATCCCATGAAGGGACCAGTGCATCAAGATCATCCCATGAAGGGACCAGTGCATCAGAGATCATCCCATGAAGGGACCAGTGCGTCAGAGATCATCCCATGAAGGGACCAGTGCATCAGAGATCATCCCATGAAGGGACCAGTGCATCAGAGATCATCCCATGAAGGGACCAGTGCATCAGAGATCATCCCATGAAGGGACCAGTGCATCAAGATCATCCCATGAAGGGACCAGTGCATCAAGATCATCCCATGAAGGGACCAGTGCATCAGAGATCATCCCATGAAGGGACCAGTGCATCAGAGATCATCCCATGAAGGGACCAGTGCATCAGAGATCATCCCATGAAGGGACAAGTGCATCAGAGATCATCCCATGAAGGGACAAGTGCATCAGAGATCATCCCATGAAGGGACCAGTGCATCACAGCACTCAGATTAGAGGTATGCAAGATCATCCCATGAAGGGACCAGGGCATTAAAGATCATCCCATGAAGGGACCAGTGCATCAAATATCATCCCATGAAGGGACCAGTGCATCAAAGACCATCCCATGAAGGGACCAGTGCATCAAAGACCATCCCATGAAGGGACCAGTGCATCAAAGATCATCCCATGAAGGGACCAGTGCATCACAGCTCTCAGATTAGAGGTATGCAAGATCATCCCATGAAGGGACCAGGGCCTCAGCGATCCCATGAAGGGACCAGTGCAACAGATCATCCCCATGAAGGGACCAGTGCATCAGAGATCATCCCCATGAAGGGACCAGTGCATCAGAGATCATCCCCATGAAGGGGCCAGTGCATCAGAGATCATCCCCATGAAGGGGCCAGTGCATCAGAGATCATCCCCATGAAGGGGCCAGTGCATCAGAGATCATCTCATGAAGGGACAAGTGCATCACAGCACTCAGATTAGTGGTATGCAAGATCATCCCGTGAAGGGACCGGGGCATCAGAGATCATCCCGTGAAGGGACCGGGGCATCCGAGATCATCCCGTGAAGGGACCGGTGCATCCGAGATCATCCCGTGAAGGGACCGGTGCATCCGAGATCATCCCGTGAAGGGACCGGTGCATCCGAGATCATCCCGTGAAGGGACCGGTGCATCCGAGATCATCCCGTGAAGGGACCGGTGCATCCGAGATCATCCCGTGAAGGGACCGGTGCATCCGAGATCATCCCGTGAAGGGACCGGTGCATCCGAGATCATCCCGTGAAGGGACCGGTGCATCAGAGATCATCCCGTGAAGGGACCGGTGCATCAGAGATCATCCCGTGAAGGGACCGGTGCATCAGAGATCATCCCGTGAAGGGACCGGTGCATCAGAGATCATCCCGTGAAGGGACCGGTGCATCAGAGATCATCCCGTGAAGGGACCGGTGCATCAGAGATCATCCCGTGAAGGGACCGGTGCATCAGAGATCATCCCGTGGAGGGACCGGTGCATCAGAGATCATCCCGTGGAGGGACCGGTGCATCAGAGATCATCCCGTGGAGGGACCGGTGCATCAGAGATCATCCCGTGGAGGGACCGGTGCATCAGAGATCATCCCGTGGAGGGACCGGTGCATCAGAGATCATCCCGTGGAGGGACCGGTGCATCAGAGATCATCCCGTGGAGGGACCGGTGCATCAGAGATCATCCCGTGGAGGGACCGGTGCATCAGAGATCATCCCGTGGAGGGACCGGTGCATCAGAGATCATCCCGTGGAGGGACCGGTGCATCAGAGATCATCCCGTGAAGGGACCGGTGCATCAGAGATCATCCCGTGGAGGGACCGGTGCATCAGAGATCATCCCGTGAAGGGACCGGTGCATCAGAGATCATCCCGTGAAGGGACCGGTGCATCAGAGATCATCCCGTGAAGGGACCGGTGCATCAGAGATCATCCCGTGAAGGGACCGGTGCATCAGAGATCATCCCGTGAAGGGACCGGTGCATCAGAGATCATCCCGTGAAGGGACCGGTGCATCAGAGATCATCCCGTGAAGGGACCGGTGCATCAGAGATCATCCCGTGAAGGGACCGGTGCATCAGAGATCATCCCGTGAAGGGACCGGTGCATCAGAGATCATCCCGTGAAGGGACCGGTGCATCAGAGATCATCCCGTGAAGGGACCGGTGCATCAGAGATCATCCCGTGAAGGGACCGGTGCATCAGAGATCATCCCGTGAAGGGACCGGTGCATCAGAGATCATCCCGTGAAGGGACCGGTGCATCAGAGATCATCCCGTGAAGGGACCGGTGCATCAGAGATCATCCCGTGAAGGGACCGGTGCATCAGAGATCATCCCGTGAAGGGACCGGTGCATCAGAGATCATCCCGTGAAGGGACCAGTGCATCAGAGATCATCCAATGGAGGGACCATTAGTGCATCAAAGATCATCCAATGGAGGGACCAGTGCATCAGAGATCATCCCATGAAGGGACCAGTGCATCAGAGATCATCCCATGAAGGGACCAGTGCATCAGAGATCATCCCATGAAGGGACCAGTGCATCAGAGATCATCCCATGAAGGGACCAGTGCATCAGAGATCATCCCATGAAGGGACCAGTGCATCAGAGATCATCCCATGAAGGGACCAGTGCATCAGAGATCATCCCATGAAGGGACCAGTGCATCAGAGATCATCCCATGAAGGGACCAGTGCAAAGATGATCCCATGAAGGGACCAGTGCAAGATGATCCCAAGATGGGACCAGTGCATCAAAGATCATCCCAAGATGGGACCAGTGCATCAAAGATCATCCCAAGATGGGACCAGTGCATCAAAGATCATCCCAAGATGGGACCAGTGCATCAAAGATCATCCCAAGAAGGGGCCAGTGCATCAGAGATCCTCCCATGAAGGGACAAGTGCATCACAGCACTCAGATTAGAGGTATGCAAGATCATCCCATGAAGGGACCAGGGCATCACAGCACTCAGATTAGAGGTATGCAAGATCATCCCGTGAAGGAACCAGTGCATCAAGATCATCCCATGAAGGGACCAGTGCATCAAGATCATCCCATGAAGGGACCAGTGCATCAGAGATCATCCCATGAAGGGACCAGTGCGTCAGAGATCATCCTATGAAGGGACCAGTGCATCAAAGATCATCCCGTGAAAGGACCAGTGCATCAAAGATCATCCCATGAAGGGACCAGTAGATCAGAGATCATCCCGTGAAGGGACCAGTGCATCAGAGATCATCTTGTGAAGGGACCAGTGCATCAGAGATCATCCCGTGAAGGGACCAGTGCATCAGAGATCATCCCATGAAGGGACCATTAGTGCATCACAGCACTCAGATTAGAGGTATGAAAGATGATCCTATGAAGGGACCAGTGCATCACAGCACTCATATTAGAGGTATGCAAGATCATCCTAAGAAGGGAAAAGTGCAATAAAGATCATCCCATGAAGGGACCAGATCAGAGATCATCCCATGAAGGGACCATTAGTGCATCAAAGATCATCCAATGGAGGGACCAGTGCATCAGAGATCATCCAATGGAGGGACCAGTGCATCAGAGATCATCCCATGAAGGGACCAGTGCATCAGAGATCATCCCATGAAGGGACCATTAGTGCATCAGAGATCATCCCATGAAGGGACCATTAGTGCATCAGAGATCATCCCATGAAGGGACCATTAGTGCATCAGAGATCATCCCATGAAGGGACCATTAGTGCATCAGAGATCATCCCATGAAGGGACCAGTGCATCAGAGATCATCCCATGAAGGGACCAGTGCATCAGAGATCATCCCATGAAGGGACCAGTGCATCAGAGATCATCCCATGAAGGGACCAGTGCATCAGAGATCATCCCATGAAGGGACCAGTGCATCAGAGATCATCCCATGAAGGGACCAGTGCATCAGAGATCATCCCATGAAGGGACCAGTGCATCAGAGATCATCCCATGAAGGGACCAGTGCATCAGAGATCATCCCATGAAGGGACCAGTGCATCAGAGATCATCCCATGAAGGGACCAGTGCATCAGAGATCATCCCATGAAGGGACCAGTGCAAAGATGATCCCATGAAGGGACCAGTGCAAGATGATCCCATGAAGGGACCAGTGCAAGATGATCCCATGAAGGGACCAGTGCAAAGATCATCCCATGAAGGGACCAGTGCATCACAGATCATCCCAAGAAGGGACCAGTACATCAAAGATCATCCCATGAAGGGACCAGTGGATCAAAGATCATCCCATGAAGGGACCAGTGCATCACAGCACTCAGATTAGAGGTATGAAAGATGATCCTATGAAGGGACCAGTTCATCACAGCACTCAGATTAGAGGTATGCAAGATCATCCCATGAAGGGAAAAGTGCAATAAAGATCATCCCATGAAGGGACCAGATCAGAGATCATCCCATGAAGGGACCTTTAGTGCAAAGATCATCCAATGGAGGGACCAGTGCATCAAACATCATCCCTTGAAGGGACCAGTGCAAAGATCATCCCATGAAGCGACCAGTGCATCAGAGATCATCCCATGAAGCGACCAGTGCATCAGAGATCATCCCATGAAGGGACCAGTGCATCAGAGATCATCCCATGAAGGGACCAGTGCATCAGAGATCATCCCATGAAGGGACCAGTGCATCAGAGATCATCCCATGAAGGGAACAGTGCAAAGATGCTCCCATGAAGGGACCAGTGCATCAAAGATCATCCCAAGAAGGGACCAGTGCATCAAAGATCATCCCATGAAGGGACCAGTGAATCAAAGATCATCCCATGAAGGGACCAGTGAATCAAAGATCATCCCATGAAGGGACCAGTGGATCAAAGATCATCCCATGAAGGGACCAGTGGATCAAAGATCATCCCATGAAGGGACCAGGGCATTAAAGATCATCCCATGAAGGGACCAGTGCATCACAGCACTCAGATTAGAGGTATGCAAGATGATCCCATGAAGGGACCAGTGCATCACAGCACTCAGATTAGAGGTATGCAAGATCATCCCATGAAAGGACCAGTGCATAAAGATCATCCCATGAAGGGACCAGTGCATCAAGATCATCCCATGAAGGGACCAGTGCATCAGAGATCATCCCATGAAGGAACAAGTGCATCAGAGATCATCCCATGAAGGAACAAGTGCATCAGAGATCATCCCATGAAGGGACCAGTGCATCAGAGATCATCCCAGGAAGGGACCAGTGCATCAGAGATCATCCCATGAAGGGACTAGTGCATCAGAGATCATCCCATGAAGGGACCAGTGCATCACAGCACTCAGATTAGAGGTATGCAAGATGATCCTATGAAGGGACCAGTGCATCACAGCACTCAGATTAGAGGTATGCAAGATCATCCCATGAAGGGAAAAGTGCAATAAAGATCATCCCGTGAAGGGACCAGTGCATCAGAGATCATTCCGTGAAGGGACCAGTGCATCAGAGATCATCCCGTGAAGGGACCAGTGCATCAGAGATCATCCCGTGAAGGGACCAGTGCATCAGAGATCATCCCGTGAAGGGACCATTAGTGCATCAAAGATCATCCCGTGAAGGGACCATTAGTGCATCAAAGATCATCCCGTGAAGGGACCATTAGTGCATCAAAGATCATCCCGTGAAGGGACCATTAGTGCATCAAAGATCATCCCATGAAGGGACCATTAGTGCATCAAAGATCATCCCATGAAGGGACCATTAGTGCATCAAAGATCATCCCATGAAGGGACCATTAGTGCATCAAAGATCATCCAATGAAGGGACCATTAGTGCATCAAAGATCATCCAATGAAGGGACCAGTGCAAAGATCATGCCGTGAAGGGACCAGTGCAAAGATCATGCCGTGAAGGGACCAGTGCAAAGATCATGCCGTGAAGGGACCAGTGCAAAGATGATCCCATGAAGGGATCAGTGCAAAGATGATCCCATGAAGGGATCAGTGCAAAGATCATCCCATGAAGGGACCAGTGCATCAGAGATCATCCCATGAAGGGACCAGTGCATCACAGCACTCGGATTAGAGGTATGCAAGATCATCCCATGAAGGGAAAAGTGCAATAAAGATCATCCCATGAAGGGAAAAGTGCAATAAAGATCATCCCATGAAGGGAAAAGTGCAATAGAGATCATCCCATTAAGGGACCAGTGCATTAGAGATCATCCCATGAAGGGACCAGTGCATTAGAGATCATCCCATGAAGGGACCAGTGCATTAGAGATCATCCCATGAAGGGACCAGTGCATTAGAGATCATCCCATGAAGGGACCAGTGCATTAGAGATCATCCCATGAAGGGACCAGTGCATTAGAGATCATCCCATGAAGGGACCAGTGCATTAGAGATCATCCCATGAAGGGACCAGTGCATTAGAGATCATCCCATGAAGGGACCAGTGCATCAAGATCATCCCATGAAGGGACCAGTGCATCAGAGATCATCCCATGAAGGGACCAGTGCATCAGAGATCATCCCATGAAGGGACCAGTGCATCAGAGATCATCCCATGAAGGGACCAGTGCATCAGAGATCATCCCATGAAGGGACCAGTGCATCACAGATCATCCCATGAAGGGACCAGTGCATCACAGCACTCAGATTAGAGGTATGCAAGATGATCCCATGAAGGGACCAGGCCATTAAAGATCATCCCATGAAGGGACCAGATCACAGATCATCCCATGAAGGGACCAGTGCATCAAAGACTATCCCATGAAGGGACAAGTGCATCAGAGATCATCCCATGAAGGGACCAGTGCATCAGAGCACTCAGATTAGAAGTATGCAAGATCATCCCATGAAGGGACCAGGGCATTAAAGATCATCCCATGAAGGGACCAGTGTATCAAAGATCATCCCATGAAGGGACCAGTGCATCAAAGACGATCCCATGAAGGGACCAGTGCATCAAAGATCATCCCATGAAGGGACCAGTGCATCACAGCTCTCAGATTATTGGTATGCAAGATCATCCCATGAAGGGACCAGTGCATCAAAGACCATCCCATGAAGGGACCAGTGCATCAAAGACAATCCCATGAAGGGACCAGGGCCTCAGCGATCCCATGAAGGGACCAGTGCATCACAGCACTCAGATTAAAGGTATGCAAGATCATCCCAAGAAGGAACCAGTGCATCACAGCACTCAGATTAGATGTATGCAAGATCATCCCGTGAAGGAACCAGTGCATCAGAGATCATCCCATGAAGGGACCAGTGCATCAGAGATCATCCCATGAAGGGACCAGTGCATCAGAGATCATCCCATGAAGGGACCAGTGCATCAGAGATCATCCCATGAAGGGACCAGTGCATCAGAGATCATCCCATGAAGGGACCAGTGCATCAGAGATCATCCCATGAAGGGACCAGTGCATCAGAGATCATCCCATGAAGGGACCAGTGCATCAGAGATCATCCCATGAAGGGACCAGTGCATCAGAGATCATCCCGTGAAGGGACCAGTGCATCAGAGATCATCCCGTGAAGGGACCAGTGCATCAGAGATCATCCCGTGAAGGGACCGGTGCATCAGAGATCATCCCGTGAAGGGACCGGTGCATCAGAGATCATCCCGTGAAGGGACCGGTGCATCAGAGATCATCCCGTGAAGGGACCGGTGCATCAGAGATCATCCCGTGAAGGGACCGGTGCATCAGAGATCATCCCGTGAAGGGACCGGTGCATCAGAGATCATCCCGTGAAGGGACCGGTGCATCAGAGATCATCCCGTGAAGGGACCGGTGCATCAGAGATCATCCCGTGAAGGGACCGGTGCATCAGAGATCATCCCGTGAAGGGACCGGTGCATCAGAGATCATCCCGTGAAGGGACCGGTGCATCAGAGATCATCCCGTGAAGGGACCGGTGCATCAGAGATCATCCCGTGAAGGGACCGGTGCATCAGAGATCATCCCGTGAAGGGACCGGTGCATCAGAGATCATCCCGTGAAGGGACCGGTGCATCAGAGATCATCCCGTGAAGGGACCGGTGCATCAGAGATCATCCCGTGAAGGGACCGGTGCATCAGAGATCATCCCGTGAAGGGACCGGTGCATCAGAGATCATCCCGTGAAGGGACCGGTGCATCAGAGATCATCCCGTGAAGGGACCGGTGCATCAGAGATCATCCCGTGAAGGGACCGGTGCATTAGAGATCATCCCGTGAAGGGACCGGTCGGTGCATCAGAGATCATCCCGTGAAGGGACCGGTGCATCAGAGATCATCCCGTGAAGGGACCGGTGCATCAGAGATCATCCCATGAAGGGACCGGTGCATCAGAGATCATCCCGTGAAGGGACCGGTGCATCAGAGATCATCCCCATGAAGGGGCCGGTGCATCAGAGATCATCCCCATGAAGGGGCCAGTGCATCAGAGATCATCCCCATGAAGGGGCCAGTGCATCACAGCTCTCAGATTAGAGGTATGCAAGATCATCCCATGAAGGGATCAGTGCATCAAAGACCATCCCATGAAGGGACCAGGGCAACAAAGATCATCCCCATGAAGGGACTGGTGCATCAGAGAGCATCCCGTGAAGGGACCGGTGCATCAGATCATCCCGTGAAGGGACCATTAGTGCATCAAAGATCATCCAATGGAGGGACCAGTGCATCAAACATCATCCCTTGAAGGGACCAGTGCAAAGATCATGCCGTGAAAGGACCAGTGCATCAAAGATCATCCCATGAAGGGACCAGTGCATCAGAGATCATCCCATGAAGGGACCAGTGCATCAGAGATCATCCCATGAAGGGACCAGATCAGAGATCATCCCATGAAGGGACCATTAGTGCATCAAAGATCATCCAATGGAGGGACCAGTGCATCAGAGATCATCCAATGGAGGGACCAGTGCATCAGAGATCATCCAATGGAGGGACCAGTGCATCAGAGATCATCCCATGGAGGGACCAGTGCATCAGAGATCATCCCATGAAGGGACCATTAGTGCAAAGATCATCCAATGGAGGGACCAGTGCATCAGAGATCATCCCATGAAGGGACCAGATCAGAGATCATCCCATGAAGGGACCAGTGCATCACAGCTCTCAGATTAGAGGTATGCAAGATGATCCCATGAAAGGACCAGTGCATCACAGCACTCAGATTGGAGGTATGCAAGATGATCCCATGAAGGGACCAGTGCATCACAGCACTCAGATTGGAGGTATGCAAGATCATCCCATGAAGGGAAAAGTGCAATAAAGATCATCCCATGAAGGGACCAGTGCATCAGAGATCATCGCATGAAGGGACCGGTGCATCAGAGATCATCCCGTGAAGGGACCGGTGCATCAGAGATCATCCCGTGAAGGGACCATTAGTGCATCAGAGATCATCCAATGGAGGGACCAGTGCATCAAACATCATCCAATGGAGGGACCAGTGCATCAAACATCATCCAATGGAGGGACCAGTGCATCAAACATCATCCAATGGAGGGACCAGTGCAAAGATCATGCCGTGAAAGGACCAGTGCATCAAAGATCATCCCATGAAGGGACCAGTGCATCAGAGATCATCCCATGAAGGGACCAGATCAGAGATCATCCCATGAAGGGACCAGTGCATCAGAGATCATCCCGTGAAGGGACCAGTGCATCAGAGATCATCCCGTGAAGGGACCATTAGTGCATCAAAGATCATCCAATGGAGGGACCAGTGCATCAGAGATCATCCCATGAAGGGACCATTAGTGCATCAAAGATCATCCAATGGAGGGACCAGTGCATCAAAGATCATCCCATGAAGGGACCAGTGCATCAGAGATCATCCCATGAAGGGACCATTAGTGCATCAAAGATCATCCAATGGAGGGACCAGTGCATCAGAGATCATCCCATGAAGGGACCAGATCAGAGATCATCCCATGAAGGGACCAGATCAGAGATCATCCCATGAAGGGACCAGATCAGAGATCATCCCATGAAGGGACCAGATCAGAGATCATCCCATGAAGGGACCAGATCAGAGATCATCCCATGAAGGGACCAGTGCATCACAGCTCTCAGATTAGAGGTATGCAAGATCATCCCATGAAGGGACCAGTGCAAAGATTATCCCATGAAGGGACCAGTGCATCAAAGATCATCCCAAGAAGGGACCAGTGCATGAAAGATCATCCCATGAAGGGACCAGTGCATGAAAGATCATCCCATGAAGGGACCAGTGCATCAAGATCATCCCATGAAGGGACCAGTGCATCAGAGATCATCCCATGAAGGGACCAGTGCATCAGAGATCATCCCATGAAGGGACCAGTGCATCAGAGATCATCCCATGAAGGGACCAGTGCATCAGAGATCATCCCATGAAGGGACCAGTGCATCAGAGATCATCCCATGAAGGGACCAGTGCATCAGAGATCATCCCATGAAGGGACCAGTGCATCAGAGATCATCCCATGAAGGGACCAGTGCATCAGAGATCATCCCATGAAGGGACAAGTGCATCAGAGATCTTCCCATGAAGGGACCAGTGCATCACAGCACTTAGATTAGAGGTATGCAAGATCATCCCATGAAGGGAAAAGTGCAATAAAGATCATCCCATGAAGGGACCAGTGCATCAGAGATCATCCTATGAAGGGACCATTAGTGCAAAGATCATCCAATATAGGGACCAGTGCATCAAACATCATCCCATGAAGGGACCAGTGCATCAGAGATCATCCCATGAAGGGACCAGTGCATCAGAGATCATCCCATGAAGGGACCAGTGCATCAGAGATCATCCCATGAAGGGACCAGTGCATCAGAGATCATCCCATGAAGGGACCAGTGCATCAGAGATCATCCCATGAAGGGACCAGTGCATCAGAGATCATCCCATGAAGGGACCAGTGCATCAGAGATCATCCCATGAAGGGACCAGTGCATCAGAGATCATCCCATGAAGGGACCAGTGCATCAGAGATCATCCCATGAAGGGACCAGTGCATCAGAGATCATCCCATGAAGGGACCAGTGCATCGGAGATCATCCCATGAAGGGACCAGTGCATCAGAGATCATCCCATGAAGGGACCAGTGCATCAGAGATCATCCCATGAAGGGACCAGTGCATCAGAGATCATCCCATGAAGGGACCAGTGCATCAGAGATCATCCCATGAAGGGACCAGTGCATCAGAGATCATCCCATGAAGGGACCAGTGCATCAGAGATCATCCCATGAAGGGACCAGTGCATCAGAGATCATCCCATGAAGGGACCAGTGCAAAGATGCTCCCATGAAGGGACCAGTGCAAAGATCATCCCATGAAGGGACCAGTGCATCAAAGATCATCCCATGAAGGGACCAGTGCATCAAAGATCCCATGAAAGGACCAGTGCATCAGAGATCATCCCATGAAGGGACCAGTGCATCACAGCACTCAGATTGGAGGTATGCAAGATCATCCCGTGAAGGGACCAGTGCATCAGAGATCATCCTGTGAAGGGACCAGTGCATCAAAGATCATCCCATGAAGGGACCAGTGCATCAAAGATCCCATGAAAGGACCAGTGCATCAGAGATCATCCCATGAAGGGACCAGTGCATCACAGCACTCAGATTGGAGGTATGCAAGATCATCCCGTGAAGGGACCAGTGCATCAGAGATCATCCTGTGAAGGGACCAGTGCATCAAAGATCATCCCATGAAGGGACCAGTGGATCAAAGATCATCCCATGAAGGGACCAGTGGATCAAAGATCATCCCATGAAGGGACCAGTGGATCAAAGATCATCCCATGAAGGGACCAGTGCATCAGAGATCATCCCATGAAGGGACCAGTGCATCAGAGATCATCCCATGAAGGGACCAGTGCATCTGAGATCATCCCATGAAGGGACCAGTGCATCAGAGATCATCCCATGAAGGGACCAGTGCATCAGAGATCATCCCATGAAGGGACCAGTGCATCAGAGATCATCCCGTGAAGGGACCAGTGCAGAGATCATCCCGTGAAGGGACCAGTGCAACAGAGATCATCCCGTGAAGGGACCAGTGCATCACAGCACTCAGATTGGAGGTATGCAAGATCATCCCATGAAGGGACCAGTGTATCAAAGACCATCCCATGAAGGGACCAGTGCATCAAAGACCATCCCATGGAGGGACCAGTGCATCAAAGACCATCCCATGGAGAGACCAGTGCATCACAGCTCTCAGATTAGAGGTATGTAAGATCATCCCATGAAGGGAATAGTGCAAAGATCATCCCATGAAGGGACCAGTGCATCAAAGATCATCCAATGAAGGGACCAGTGCAATAAAGATCATCCCATGAAGGGACCAGTGCATCAAGATCATCCCGTGAAGGGACCAGTGCATCAAGATCATCCCGTGAAGGGACCAGTGCATCAAGATCATCCCATGAAGGGACCAGTGCATCAAGATCATCCCATGAAGGGACCAGTGCATCAAGATCATCCCATGAAGGGACCAGTGCATCAAGATCATCCCATGAAGGGACCAGTGCATCACAGCACTCAGATTAGAGGTATGCAAGATCATCCCATGAAGGGACCAGTGTATCAAAGACCATCCCATGAAGGGACCAGTGCATCAAAGACCATCCCATGGAGGGACCAGTGCATCAAAGACCATCCCATGGAGAGACCAGTGCATCACAGCTCTCAGATTAGAGGTATGCAAGATCATCCCATGAAGGGAATAGTGCAAAGATCATCCCATGAAGGGACCAGTGCATCAAAGATCATCCAATGAAGGGACCAGTGCAATAAAGATCATCCCGTGAAGGGACCAGTGCAATAAAGACCATCCCGTGAAGGGACCAGTGCATCAAGATCATCCCATGAAGGGACCAGTGCATCAAGATCATCCCATGAAGGGACCAGTGCATCAAGATCATCCCATGAAGGGACCAGTGCATCAAGATCATCCCATGAAGGGACCAGTGCATCAAGATCATCCCATGAAGGGACCAGTGCATCAAGATCATCCCATGAAGGGACCAGAGCATCACAGCACTCAGATTAGAGGTATGCAAGATTATCCCATGAAGGGACCAGGGCATTAACCCTATTGAAAATGTTTCAGTGCCAAGCCATTTAATGACTTTTTGGAGTGCTTTGCTTCAACATGCTGTAGTTTGTGTAATTATGATTATAATGTTGGGAAACTATATATTTTTGGTTTCAGTACTTCTTGTACTATTCATTTATATATAAAACTTACATTTATAAAACACCCTGAAGTCACATGACACAATTCAAGATGGCCGCCAGGTGACTGAAAATGATAAGAGTAAATGACCGCGTTGGTAGGGTAATAAAAATAAAGTGTTTTCCAAAAGCAGATACGCAGAAATATTTGTCTGTTTGCTCACCTGGTAATAGGACAGATTTTGATTTTAATTTTGTTTGTGTTTATGGCTTTGTCATACAATGACATAGATATAAGGCACATACATTTTTCATGTTTTTCTATTGATGTGCAGAATCTAAACTTATATAAGCCTAGCAGAATTGGTTCACAGAAGTAAAATGGATGTTTGAGACTACTGTTAGTAAATATATGAAAATACATATTTTTGCTGCCTTTCACAGCACTTTACATGCTACAAAATGGCCGACATGCTGTTTCGTCTGTTGATGTTTTTCATATAATGATCTTAGTCTTGTTATTGGACATATGTTCAACACCTCAAAATGTATTTTCTGACTTTTATGCACAGTAGTGATGAATATTTTGTGATTAGTTGGCATATGATTTCATGCATATAACTCCTGAAGGTCACAGTCCTTGACCTTTGACCCTAAATGGTAGCTCTTAGAAGTGTGCAAAGGATATATCTTTGTATCAGTGAATTTGGTTTTTGCAAAGTGAGGTATCTTCGGAAAGGTCATTGTCTGGTCTCACAGGTCAACTATTCAAATTTTATGAGAGGTGAACAAACATGACCTTTGACCCCTAAATACACATTTCTTGTAACCTTTTTTCTCTTTATTCTGTTACCCTTGGATCAATTTTAAGAAGTGTGGCATTATTGGACTCAACATGAAGTACTATTTTTTCCTTGTTCAAATTTTTGTAGAGGTCGTAATATTTGACCTTTGACCTCTATTTGTAGTCATTGTAGGTGTTTTAAGGTGTTTGTTCCATTATGGTGAGACCATTGTTTACAAGTGTTGCAGTGGTTGAGTTGTAATAAGTACTTAAATTTTTGTTCATTAAATTGGTGGGAGGGGGGTCATGTAATTTGACCTTTGACCTCTATTTACACTGTTCTAAGTGTTTCATGGTCATTAATCCATTACTGTTAGATCATTTATTACAAGTGAGGCATTATTGGAATTGTAATTATGTGTATCTACATCCTCCTTAGTTACTGTGTTGGAGGAGGTTATGCTTTTTGACCTTTGACCTCTAATTATACTTGTTTAGGTGTATCAAGGTCGTTATTGCACTACCCTTGGATCATTAGTTACTAGTGTTGCATTATTGTAATTGTCTTGATAAATACTTGCATTTTCATTGGTTTAATTGGTGTCGGGGGATCATGTCTGTTGACCTTTGACCTCTAATTACAATTTAAGTCTTTAAATGTCATTAATACATTACGGCTGGATCCTTCCTGCCCCTATGACCCCCCTACACCTCTACTTACTTCTGCAATCATTGGTCTCTCCGGTGTATGTTTGGTTCTGCTTTGAAGCCCCCCCTGTGCTTGAGCTAACCCCCAAAGCTTGGCACCTGCAACCTATCTACTTATCTGCAAGCAGTGTGGCTCTAGGCACTCCCAGTCTCCATGGGAAAGCATTGGGCCAACCTCAGACTTTGACCTCTGCACCCGCCGGCAGTTCGGGCTGGACTGTTCCCATGAGGCACAGGGTCAAGACTGATTTGCATATGGCCAGGTCTAAACCGGGGTGGCATGGTGAACAAAATAATGATGGATTTAACCCAGATCTCTTGACTGGGGGTGAATGTTTTGATTTGTTCTGCATTCCGTCCATCAATTGCGTGTCTTTTGCTTTCCCAGCTGCCCCTGTGCCACTGGTGGTGCAGTTTTGGTACTCTCTTTACCCTAGCTGACCTTTGGTCCCGAAGACTGAAACTGCAAATGTGGTACTTACATGTTTTACTGCTATATTGTTTTCACCATAGGATATTGAACTGTTCTGAAAATATTCTGGCAAGTGAAAAGTATTTTTATTTATAAACGTACTTACCTTATTGTGAAGATCTTAGTCTTAAAATACAAACAAAGTATATTTTCTAAAATTGTTGTGGATCTCCTTTTTGACTCATAGGTCCTTTATTGATCACGGTTGTGCAATCCATGTTTTACAGTCCTCTGTGTTAGGCCTAATGCTGCTTGCTAACACTACCACTAATAGAGCAGTTTGGGTTCAACGTTGAGCCCTGTACACTTGGAGACCCCTTGGACTCTCTGCATGGTATTATCACCTAGTGGCAATATCACATACGGAGCCAGCTTCCTACATTTTTTCACATAATTCACTTTGAAAACTCCTTTCACTTTGCAGTCAGAGAAAGAAATGTAAACACCAATTCTGCAGCAATTTGTCAGAAGAGATAGCCAGACATTTGACCTCTGTCTTTGAAGCACTTGCAAATGTGACAAGTTAACCACAAAACTTAAAGGCATCTTTATTTTTTCTAGGACTTTCCCAACTTTCCAAAATGACACAAAGTATGATTGAGGATGACACCTTTTCATTGGGCCATTCACTTATGCCTACAATCAAACACCAATGTGCGCAGACACCCATAGATCCCACTGCTTTAGACATACCTACAAGTTGAATATTCTTGACAAATGAATTGCTTGATTTATCCCTACAGAGATCCCTTTCTTTGCAATACTGTTAAATGCCCAGGTTTTAGACAGGTTATTCACCTCCCCTCTAATTTGCTTAATATCATCCAATATAGCAGTCGGGTATGCAACTCCCTCCAGGTGTCAAAAAGCAACCACGCCAGGTAACATGTCACAATTCCCACAATAAACGTCCATAGACAAATTGAACATCACCCTGGACCGATTGGTAAAGTAGTTTGCTTCAGGTACATAAGAGTTCACAGGTGGCCTTTTCACCCGAGACAGCCTTCAGAGGCTGAGAGAGGAAAAGTCTTGCTCTGTGAAGGTAGGGCAATGCAGTTGTACAACACAATCCCTATGTCAATTCAATGCCACTGGTAGCAGAGTTGAAAACATTGTCAGCCATATCCAGATAAGAATCAAGCAAAGGCGGGGGGCGGAGCTAGCCTTGGAGCGCAATGGCCGTCTGTTAAGCGAGCTCCTCGCGCAAGCCCAAATATCCTTCAAACCGATCCTTTCAACGCTATCTGCATGAGACTGCACCCTAGGTGAAAGCTGAGGAGACGGAGCCCGCAGAGAAGTGACGCCCGTCACCGAAAACGGTGGTCGTGGCCTGCAACAAAGACCTAATAACTGCGCCTCTCCAATAGAAAGCGACAGCGGAGCCGTGAGACGAGGTGAAAGGACGCGCTGGGAGACAGTAAGCCCCGCTGAAGCCACGATTCCGGGGCCGAGACCGCCTGGCACATTGGTGGAATTTGCACGTGAAGACTGGCGCTGTACACAGTGCTCAGGGAGAGCGGCGGAAGATTTATTGGGGCCCCATGCGTGCTGGAGAACTGCTAGAGGCGCGGTAAGCGGACTTAACGTTAAAGACCGGGGGCACAATCTAACCTACCACTGCACAGCACTGACGGCTGAAGGACACCGGGGAGTGTATAAGCGGCTGCCCGTGCGTGAATGGAGGTAAGAGACACAGGGAGGAGCGACCTCGCTAGAAGGCCACACTGAGTCAATGAAAAGAAGGGCACAGGTCTGATTCAACTGTAAGCTGGGATTACTTGCTGTGGCGGCCTCGGGGCCAGGTCAACAGGGACACTGACTGCCTGAATGTGCCTGCAGATAATTATGTGAATGAATACCCTTTGGGCGTGATCTACGGTGGAGGCACGGAGGAACACAGTGCCTGAGGTCGGCTGGACTCGGAGGGGGGGGGGGGGGAGCCCTGGACCGTCCCCTCCCCACTCAGCTGAGCTACTAACCACGTGTCAGCATTTCTCTTTCCAACAAGAGTCAACTGACTGATAGAACACAAGGGTGGTACAAGTAAGAGGCTGAGTCCGTGCAAATATAACTGGGGGCAGACTAACGTTAGTGTGGGGCCAAGAGACAGAGGCGGAAGGCTACACCAGCAAGACACCTCGACAATTTGAGATATTGGTCAGTAAAGCAAGGCCCAGAGAAACCCTGTAAAACCCCCCATGTGAATTGGCACTTCCATCTGCCTACCGGAACCCGCAGTGCTGTCACGGCATAGTGATTAGAACTACACACACGCACTGGACCTGAGCGTCATAAAACGCAGAGCTCATCGACTCACTACAGACTGGATGGAGAGTCCTAACTTAAATCACCTCCCACCTGGGGTCGCAGCTACCAATATCCCTGTGGGTAAGGTTAACCACATATCGTAAAATGGGTAAAACAGATCGCACCCAGCCCAAATTCACCTTTGATCACACGAAGAAACATCAGGACCAAAGTGCTGCTGAGCAGACAACGCCACAATCAACAATGGGAGCAACAGGCGGGGTGACGAACGATGACATCCAAACCATGTTCACCACAATTCAAACAGCACTGTCGAACATAGATGGGAAGATTGACTCCTTGACGCATAGAGTAGACAGGATGTCAGAGCGTATGGATAAACACACGGAAAGACTGGACGAGGCAAACCGGAGAATATCTGAAGCCGAAGACTGACAGGTGCAGATGGAAGCGAAACAGTCGAAGATGGAGAAGCAACTGGCGGTCATAACGGCAAAGTCGGAAGACTTGGAGGCCCGGTCCCGAAGGAGTAACCTCCGCTTAATGGGAGTTTCAGAGCCGATAAATACAGGCCAAATGGAACACTATGTAGAGCAGCTGCTCATATTCCTACTGGGTCGGGAGACGTTCTGAGGTATTTATTGTGGAGAGAGCCCACAGATCGCTGGGACCCAAACCTCCTCTTGGCTCCAGAACAACGCAAATCATCGTCAAGATATTAAATTACAGAGACAAGAGTTATCTTACGAAGGCATGGATATCTCCATCTATCCAGATTTCACGTCATCGCTACAGGAAGCGCAAAAAAAAATCTCCACAGCAAAACAGAAATTTAGAGAATTGAATATTCCGTACGCCATGCTAAATCCGGCCAGACTAAAGCTCATAGTGGATGGTAAAACTCAGATCTTTGCTGAACCATCGGAGGTGGTGAAGTTCGCGCAGCAGAGGGGTAAGCTGGGACCAAGAAGAAGATCACTGAGAGGAGACCATGGGGACCAGTCTGCTACATCAGATGTGGAGTGATCACGATCTAATGAACACAAGTGGGCTGCAACGGCGAATTGCCTGAATGTGGGGCGGACTCATCCCATGGGGCAAGGACTGAACGTTGCTAACACATAGATGGCCCACGGACTGATGGATCAGATAAGTTAATTGTAAACAGTTATACCTTTGCTCTTTAAGCTGTCATGTTTATCACTGTTTGGAGTCGGGCAGAATTCACTGACATTCGCTGGAGGGTGCTCTCTCGCAAAACTGCTTAGAACTACAGTACAGTGTTGGAATTTATAGTATGTGTCTCAGGGCGGAACCCATGTGGCCTAGTCACAAGAAACGGGTGGGCAACTCTGACCCCTACGTGTGCACCACACCAATTGTTAGGTTGTTTTCTCTTTTTTGTTTATCTCTACGGAGATGTTAAATGTTACTATTGAGTATGGCTCCACTAGGGAAAGGGAGGTGGAGTGGGTGGGGGGGGGGAAGCAAAAAAATCCAGATGGTGGCACTATAACAGAGGGACTCGTGAGGGACAATTTCATACACCATAGACACTCGCACCAGGCTGATGGCGGAATACCGGCAGATGGCTGACGCTTTGCAGCAGCACAGACCACTGACGCTCTTAACCTGGAATGTTAGAGGACTGCATGACCCACGGAAAATTCGTAAGGTACTAGCATACCTGGACAGGCATAAAATAGATGTTGCCCGTTTACAGGAGACACATCTGACAGAGTTAATAGAGACACGAATAGGGGCCAGATGGGCTACATATAGGTTGGCGTCGTCCTACTCCTCCTACGCGAGAGTGGTACTTATATGGATCAAATGTAATACACCCTTCACACTCATTAAATCTATAAAAGACGACCAAGGGCGATATGTTCTAGTACAAGGCTGCTTTGGGGGCACAGTGTTAACAATTGTAAATGTATATGCCCGAATACTGCTTTTTACGCACACATCTGGATGCAATTACGCAACCTCCATACCGGAGCTATTCTCTGGGTGGGGACTTTAATACATGCCTAGACCCCACACTGGACAGGTCAACTGGGATAGATAGATATGGTAAACAATTGGCAAAAGTCCTAAGAGACGGGATAGGTGATTGGGACATGGTGGATATATGGAGAGTCAGAAATCCAGACCGTAAAGAAGAGACGTGCTTCTCCTCAACATCTCACATGGTCCAGGATTGATTGGCTGATATCCCGAGATGCATGTACGTGGACAACGGCAATTACACACGCACCTAAAACGCTTTCGGACCATGCCCCAGTCATCCTCATACTGCAAATCCCAACACACACTCCAAGACAATTCACGTGGAGGTTGAGGCCAACGGCATTACAAGACCAGTTATTCAAGGAAGAGCTACGGCACGCAATAATAGATTTGTTTTAAAATAACGCAGGCTCAGTACAGAGCACTAGAACACTGTGGGAAGCATTTAAAGTTACCATACGGGCCCACTGCATTGGGAAACACGCAGGAATATTGAAGGATATACATGGACAATTAGATAGGACGGAAGCTGAAATTGTCAGACTGGAACGAGAATTTGAAAACACACGATACAACATTATTGGTCCATATTAGATTATCGATACAGATCGACACATAATGCACTTGCAGAGGATGAGATTAAACACGTTTCGCGCAAGTACATCACCAGAAACTATGGGGAAGGGGGGGAGACCTGGCAGAGCGCTGCCTTTCAAAATCAGAACCGCCCACACCTCTGCATACATTACACAGATTCAGGACGCACAGCATCAAACAGTCTACGACACCCCAACCATATTAGATTGCTTCACTAATTTTTATACCAATCTGTATACTGCCCAGAGCAAGTCTTCCACGGCAGAAATTCGGGATTATCTCGATGACGTGGCGCTGGCTTGGCTATCAGACGCCCACCAAGAATACCTTTGCCATCATATCACCCGCGATGAAATAATAGATGCCATCAATTCACTGCCCAACAATAAAGCGCCGGGACTGGATGGTCTTCCGGGTGATTTTTATAAAGAATATTGTGACCTTCTGATTCCACATTTTGCTGAAATGCTTGAAGAGGCTTATGAGGAGGGCACACTTCCGTCCTCCTTAAATGAGGCGCTCCTGATACCACTCCCGAAGCCGGGCAAGGACCCCAATGAGTGCGAATCATATAGACCCTTACCCCTGATAAACATAGACGCTAAGATATTAGCAAAAATAATAGCGAACAGAATACAACCTCTCCTCTGTAATCTGGTGCTGCCTGACCAGGCAGGCTTTATGCCAACACGGTCAACCACCCACAACATTCGTACCATTTTTGCACTATACCATCAATTAGACCCAAACACGCCAGCTCTGTTATCCGCCGCCAAGGCATTCGACTCAATAGAATGGGATTTTAAGTTCACCACCCTCCGCACGATGGGATTTCCAGAACCATTTCTAAAATGGATATCGCTATTGTACTCGGTTCCCAAGGCTTGGGTAAGAATAAATGGCTCCACATCCAACCGCATAGAGATAAAACGCGGCACCAGACAAGGCTGCCCACTATCCCCAATGCTCTTTGCACTAATACTAGAACCACTGGCATGCAAGATTAGACAGAAACACTTGGAATCGGCCCTGCAGTTCGGTCTCCGCCCCATTGGCATTGCGTTGTATGCGGACGATATGGTCCTCTACACTACACACCCAGATAGACACCTAAACTTGCTCATTAGGGAATATGTTAAATACAAGAGAAATGCGGGCCTTCGCATTAACTGGAACAAATCAGTGGTGATACCCTTAACGGCGGAAACAGGGAAACCCCAAATGGAATATCCTCTAAAATGGTGGACAGACCCAGTTAAATACTCATGGGTCTGGATCCGTCGGGACCCAGAACTGGTTATTAGAGAGAATTATGGGAAAGCACTGGTGAGATTAGAAGATAAAGTAGATAAATGGAGAAAAATGTCACTCTCAATGGCGAACAGGATAGTCTTACAGAAAATGATTGTATTACCACGGTTTCTGTAGCTGTTCTGGAACGTACCAATCTGGTTAAATGCAGCCTTTTTTGGGAGACTGCGTTCCAGTATGCAAAGGCTGACATGGGCAGGCAAACGGGCCAGAACGAGCTGGAAGGTCTTGACCCAACCATACCATTTAGGAGGCTTTGAGGCACCGGATTTCCATCTATACTACCTATGTGCACAAGTACAACATGCCCACTATACAGGAGACACAACAAGAGCGAGGTTGCCTTGAACCAACTGTACAAAGTAGTTCTGTGGCTCTGCTGGCAGCAAACGCACCTCAGTGAGGGCATTAGCTTTAGGCAAGCTGCAAAGCATGTACCTGCAAAGCATGTACCTACAAGCTGTCCCTAGGCTAAACATGTCTAGTTGACGGTTGTTGAAGTTCAGGTCCACCTAGAAGGGGAAAAAGAGAGAGAGTGTGCCTACAACCTGTCCCTGTTCTAAACATTCATGGCAGAGCCAGGAGACACAAAACAGGAGCTAGGTTGCCTTGAACCAACTGTACAAAGTGGTGCTGTGGATCTGCTGGCAATAAACGCACCTCAGTGAGGGCATTAGCTCAAGGCAAGCTGCAAAGCATGTACCTACAAGCTGTCCCTAGGCTAAACATGTCTAGTTGACGGTTGTCGAAGTTCTGGTCCACCTAGAAGGGGAAAGAGAGAGTGTGCCTACAACCTGTCCCTGTTCTAAACATTCATGGCAGAGCCAGGAGACACAAAACAGGAGCTAGGTTGCCTTGAACCAACTGTACAAAGTGGTGCTGTGGATCTGCTGGCAATAAACGCACCTCAGTGAGGGCATTAGCTCAAGGCAAGCTGCAAAGCATGTACCTACAAGCTGTCCCTAGGCTAAACATGTCTAGTTGATGGTTGTCGAAGTTCTGGTCCACCTAGAAGGGGAAAAAGAGAGAGAGAGTGCCTACCTCCTGTCCCGGTTCTAAACATTCATGGCAGAGCAAGGAGATGCAAAACGAGAGGCAGGTTGCCTTGAACCAACTGTACAAAGTGGTGCTGTGGCTCTGCTGGCAGCAAAAACACCTCAGTGAGGGCATTAGCTCAAGGCAAGCTGCCATAAACCTGCAAGCTGTCCTTAAGCTAAACGTGTAGTTAACTATTGTTGAAGTTCCTGGTCCACCTAGGAGGGAAAAAAAGAGTATGTCTATAACCTGACCCTATGCTCCTCTTGTGGAAAGAGTAAAAACTTGATCCGGATTCCTAGAGCGTATACCAAGATGCTTCCCAGGAGGTCTACAGATTTGGTATACCTTCTAGTCACCGACTTACCTGAATGATGTTTCTTTGGCAACATCCAACAGTCTTTCCAGCGTGACGTGATTGTTCATCTTTTTCACCTTCATCACAGACACCATCAAAGTGTTCTCATGAGTACGGTTTCCACCATGTGAATAAAAAACATATTTTAATGATTAAATACTACTAGTCACACATCCCCAAATTGCACCCATCCATTTATTTGATACTCGCCCTCTTACTATGCAGAGTTGGATTGTAAGTAGCATTTTCAGAGGCAGCGCATTCCATCAGAAACTCTCATGCAGAACATGGTTGGTATTAGTTAAACCATGTAGTGCTAAACCAAGGGCAATCAAATCATTTCCAAAAAGACATTGGTCACCCTCTCACCCCCACATCAAACGTGACTGACTTTCCACTGGTTTATATCCACCCACTTGTCAGTCAACACAGTATGCTTCTCTGTATCCATTTCTGATAAGTTAGACTGCTATTTATTATGCAGAGTAGAGCAGTTCTATTTACTCTGCACTGTCCGCAAGGTCATGCAAGGCTAAGCTCATTGTTTATCCAAGCTGAGACCAAAAGATAGTCACAGAACAGGACCCTTCCTTCCAGACTAACAACCCATCTGACAATCTCCCTAACAGCAAGATACCAAGAGACCAATGCTTGCTTCGGGTTCATCAAACAAGCCATGTAGCAAGAGGCACAAAGTCAGATGCCTATGCAGGATATCAGAAATCCATGTTATGTTATGCTATGTTATTCTGGAAGGGTATCCCTGTGCTGAAGAAGGAAATATTTTGGCCAGAGTAGGGGCTAGGTGAAGAGTCAGGTCTTCAGTTTCTTGTGGAATTCAAGAACTCAAGAGGTGGCTCTGATGTGCAGGGCCAGATCATTCCAAGCTTTAGAAGGGAGTTAGAAGGCATGACTACCAGATCTGCTTCTGTATATGCAGGTGTGTGCGCGAGTAGGAGTGTGGCTGGGTGGAACATTCTGAGAAGTGTGTGAGAACTTGTGGTTGTTGAGGTATGTGGCGCTGTACCTCTATTAGGCACCTACGAGTGTAAGAACTAACTGAAATAAAAGACGACATCTGGCGCATTACTTTGGAACACTATCTAAAAATAATGTGTGAAGGAATCAAAAGATGTGGGGTGGGGCATCCCTTGGTGATGCCTGGCACTGCGCCAGAGGTACCGGCCTTCAATTGAATGTCTAATGCTATGGAACCGGTAACTAGTTGGTGCATGCAAAGGCTATACACTTTCACTCAAGTAGCAAGGAAGAACAGTGCAATATTTGCCTTGTAGTACAGGAGGCAGGGTGTGCGTGTGACCCGAGCTAAATCCATGATTTGCAGAGGTCACGTGAAGCACTATCTCTGGGGCTTACACCACATTGTAAGGAGGACTTCAGCAACCAATAGCTGTGTAAAGCTAAAGAGCCTATACTTCCCAGCCCCAACCGGTGCACATGGCTTGTGCTGCTGCCTATGAACGTAAGCTGCCAACAGTTTGAAAAGGCTGAGATGGGCAGGAACATACATGTTTGTGACAGATCACCCTATCCATGATACTGTAAATAATACCTGCAGTTTATAAATGGCTAACAGACAAACCAGGGGGCAGCACCGTCCCAATGAACAAATGCCAAATGGTCAAATGACACAGCAAAGCACTGGGACAAAGACAATAACAATCTAGAGGGGAAAGGGAACCCAAATCTGATTGAATTTATGCTGAAATCTGACCCACTCACCTATCATTTTTCTGAAAGCAATATAATAACCGGTATAAAACAAACCAGGGGTTACAAGATGGCACATTTTAAAACCAACCAGCAGACAAATATTAATGCAAAATGTTTTAGGGATGTATACTAATGCACAATGTTTTAGGACTCCAAACACTGCAAACAGAACAGTCACACAAAATCAGACTACTTCCAAAGCATCACTCAAAAAATAAAGCCCAAACACAGGCAATATCCTCATATGTTTCCATATTTTTTCTGGAACCTCACTAATGTGATTAAAAGAAAAGGAAAAGTGTCCTGTACCCAAGAAAAAAACATGACCAACAAACTCTTCAAACAAAACTTTTTACAATTGCAGTTCCTCACCAAAGAAAACCTAGGACCTCCAGACATAAAACAGGGCTGACTAGCATCCAGTCATGCAAGGGCAAGTGAATACCGTATGTTGAAAGAAAACCAAGTCCTTGTTAAGGACTGAGGCTGGTATGCCAAAAAAAACGACTATGTAGATTTAATTTCTTGCACTTTGTCGATGCGCTTACCTCTCTGCCAACTTACCCAACACAACCAAACATCCACAAAACATTGCCAAACATTCAATTTGCACCAGCTTACAACATTCAAGATACTCTTCCAAATCCCCCAAACACCTACAATCACCCCCACCAGCCATGTAAAAACATTCACACCACACACCCTAAACAGCTAAATAGCAGCCCAATGGCTGTGAAGACACTACGATACACCCAGAGACACCCACCCTTGATGGGGCGAGGCACAAGATCACAAAAACTCACCTGAGTGATAAAACCACCTACCTTTTCACCAGACTCTCCTTACACAACACAGCCTTGTAAATACATAGCTCCTTCCAACCCAACAAGGTCTGCAAATTTTAGTCGGTGAGTATGTTTCATTTTGAAAAAATGCTCGACTCCCACAATACATTTTCGAAACCTGGGGAAAGTGCAGGTCCAGCCTGACACTTTTCCTTCAAATAAAAACATAATACCGCAAAGTGTACCTTGAAAATATGCAGCAGGAGAATCCGGATGCCCATTTGTTTCACGCAAATTTTAAATATGAATTCAATCAATCAAGCTTTTGTTAAGCGCGACAACTCGCCAGCAAGGGTCTCAAGGTGCTGGGGGTGGAGGGGTGCAGGTTCCAGTCCATCAAGGAGGGGTATTGTCAATGAGCCAAGTTTGAGGTTTCTTACGAAGATGGGAAACAATGTTGTCTGTCTGAGGTGGAGTGGAAGAGCGTTCCAGGCTTTGGTCGAGTTGAAGGAGAAGGAGTGGCCTTCCGATCTGGTTTTTCTGGTGCGTGGGACCATGGCATAGGAGAGCTGGGCTGATCGTAGGGTCCTTTGGGGTACGTGGAATTTGAGTCAGCTGTTCAGGTATGCTGGTCTGGTGTCATGGAGGGCCTTGTGTGCGTGGGTGAGCATCTTGAAGGTGACTCTTGCCTCAGTGGGGAGCCAGTGGAGTGTGCGCAGGTGCTGGGAGATGTGGCAGTGTCTTGGCAGGTTGAGGACCAGTCTTGCGGCGGCATTCTGGATGTTCTGTAGCTTGCGGGTGAGGTTTTTGTTTATTCTGGCGTTGAGTGCGTTGCCGTAGTCGAGTCTGCTGGTGATCAGGGCGAGAGTGACGGTCTTTCTGTGTTCGAGGGGGATCCATTTGAAGGTCTTATATAGGAGGCGGAGGGTGTGGAAGCAGGAGGAAGAGACTGAGTTGATCTGGCTGTCCATTTTGAGCTCTGAGTCCAGGATGATTCCCAGGTTGCGTGCGTGGCCCATGGGGTTGGGCGGGTTTCCGAGGACGGGTGGCCACCATGTGTCGTTCCAGGCGTTGGGGTTTGGGCCCATGATGAGTACTTCTGTCTTGTCGGTGTATAGTTGTAGGCAGCTGTTTTTCATCCATTTTGCAATGGCTTCCATGCCTTCTCGAAAGTTGTGTCTGGCAGTGTTGGGTTCGTTGAATAGGGAGAAGATGAGTTGGGTGTTGTCTGCGTAGGACACTATGTTGTATCTTGAAGTGTAGATGTTCCATCATGTCTGTGGGCTCATCGGGGAGTGTGCTCAGGCGGAGGGTGGATTTGTGGATGATGGCGCTTCCTCCTCCCAGGCGGGTGAGGAGGTCCTTTCTGGAGATCTTGTATCCTTGGGGAATGGCGATTGTGATATCCAGTTCCGAGGTGGTGTTGCTCCAGGTTTCCTTGAAGAACGCGAAGTCCGGGGTGGTGCTGTTGAGGAGGTCCCAGATTTCGGTGGCGTGTTTGTGGAGGGATCAAACGTTGAGGAGGATGCATAGCATCGTCTTCGGTTCGGGTGTGTTCTTACGGTCGGGTTGTGCTGGGTTCGTATTCCTGGTGGTGCTGTAGGTTTGTCAGCAGAGGTGACAGCTGAAGGGTCCATGGGTGTCGGCTGGTGAAGCTAGCTTGCAGTTGTTGTGGCCTGGGTTGAGTTATGGAGTGCTGCTGGGTCGTATCGTTGGCGGGGCAGAGGTCCAGGGTTCCTGGCGCTGGTCACTGTCGGGTCACAAACGGGCGCAGACGGGATTGCCTTTGGCACAGCTGCGCAGTGGCTGCGATTAAGTAGGTGTCTGGGAGGGCTGGACAGCTGGGAGGTGGGAATGGGGAAGCGGACTGGTTGCGCTGGTTGTGCTGGGGGGAAGGGGCCGCAGGGGCAGCAGCGGCAGGGGAAAACAGGTGGGAATGAGGAGAGTGGGAGAAAGGTGAATAAGAGAAGACAAGCAGAGCACAGGAGAGTGCAGAAAACAGAAAGGAAGCAGGAATATAGATTAGGCAAAGATGGTGAAAAGCGAGTGAAAAACAAGTGGAAAAATGGAGCGGAAAGCGGGAGAAAGGTGAAAAAGAAAAGACAGGCAGAGCACAGGAAAGTGCAGACAACAGAAAAGAAGCAGGAATATAGATTTGGCAAAGACGGTGAAAAACGAGTCACCAACTAGTATAACGCGTGGAAAACGTAGCGGAAAGGGGGAGACAGGGGTCCACTGGACCACCAGGGATGAGGCGCAGGTGAACCTGTGGGTGAGGAGGGCCTCGAACCCTCACACTGGAGAGGCTGGGGGAGGCCTCACTCAATGGTGGAGCTGCAAGGGTGGGAGAGCAATTTCACTGACAAGAGTCAGTGGTCTTGCTCGCCTGGCCCCGCAGCGGCCGCCATTAAGTAGGGGTCGGGAAGGGATGGACAGCTGGGAGGTGGGGAGGGGGATTGGTCGCGCTGGTTGTGCTGGGGGAAGGGCCGCGGGGGCAGCAGCAGCTGGGAAAACAGGCGAGAAAGGAGGAGAGTGGGAGAAAGGTGAAAAAGAGAAGACAAGAGCACAGGAGAGTGCAGAAAACAGAAAAGAAGCAGTAATATTGATTAGGCAAAGTTTATTAAAATATTGCATGCATCTATTTTTGTAGATGTGTAGGAAACCAAGCTTCTCAAGAGTAAACAGAGGTGGGTTGCTTTCGTTGTCTGCAGTTGGGCCTTGGTTTGTAAATACTAGTGTGTCTTTGAATGCATTCGGTGTCTATATCAAACTATAACATCTAACACATTAAAAAAAAAACACACACCTATGACCATAGCCATATGATAGGTAGTAGGTAATAGGAGCCAGGTGTCTGTAGCCACACTGGTCTCTGGTTATGTTTTGTACAAGCAGATTCCTTGGAGCTGCTAAATGATAACAGCTGGTGACATCAGGGAGATAGACACATGAAGTGCTCTATCAAAAACTGGCTGAGCATTGTGTGCCTTTATCATCCCTCAACTGGTATGACTGGGAACAAGACTGACAGTCTGGAGCATAGTTCATTGCTCCTGGTAACTACTCAGCCCACCTCCCTCACCAAAACCTTGTCCATCTTGTCACTGGGCCTGCTCCTTACATACCACCTGAATTTACAAAAAAAGTGCAGGTCTTTTTTTACAAAAGTAGTCTGAATCCTATCAACAAACATGGCCATAGTATTGAAAACACATGCATTCATCCTTCCATCATCCGACATAAAATAATTAAACTAGTTGCCTCCGCATGTGTTCAAGTTGCATATAGTTGAAGGTTGTAAAAACATACATGGCACAACTAGGAAAAGTGTGAAACCACAGCATTCAACCCAGAGCCTTTAGTTTGTAAAGCTGCTTGATAGGAAATACCAGTTAGAAAGCAGCAAATTGTATTTTCATTTCATGAGAGAGATCTTTACTCACATAAATCGTTCTTACAGATAAGCTTGTCAGGTAAGACAGGCCGAGATAATTGCACAACCACTAAAATTAAATCATAGCCAAGTATGTCTTCAGTTTGAAGAGGTCAGATTGCAAAAGCATGTTCTACTGAAATGTACCCATCAGTGCATGAAAAATTACTTGTGTCACATGCATGAGTCACGTCATCTTCATCCCTTCATATTTTATAATAAATTCACTGCACACTTTGATGCTCGAATTTTATCACAAATATTTTTAAAATATCAGCCTGATGATTCAAAGTAAGGAAAGTATGATGTGCCCTGCTCCATTCATGTTGCAACACCTTAGTACTCTATTTTATGATGCCCCATGAGCACATTGCTACCTCCACCCCTGCTGAAAATGTATTACACTTCAATACAACTTTGGGAATTACCTGCTCATGCTATTTTCATTGGGGCCGTCCTTACAAGGCCTGCTGCCACTGCTGGGAGACAAAAGAATGGAATGCTATGAGTGACTCTTTCACGCCAGAACATGAAGCAATTTAGACGAGGTAAACATATAAAATATCAAAAATTACATCCATTTGAGCATTGAGACACTAAAAAGTCACAGAACTAAAGTGGGCCAATAGCAGGCACCTAAAAACTGAGCTGAGCAGTCATACTGCATGTCTTCAAAGTCACATTCCAAAGTTTATATTTTTTTGCAAACAAACATTTATAAATGTGCGCCCCAACTTTTCAATGAGGAAAAAGTCACATCTGAAAATAGATGCTCTTGGCAGCGTCCAACAAGGAGGTAGATAGATATTAATTCATGGTTTACATAAGTACTTACACACGTTTTACATATTTAAATGCTTGACTCCACAGTTCTTAGAGCTATAGGCAGCTCAGAATAATTGAAGCATTAATGTAAATTATTTAGAGCAGACGTAGCAAGTCTTCACCCACACTGCCCCAGCATTCAGTAGAGTCAAAGACTGAGGCCCCAAAATGAAAAACACGGACCTCAGCTGTCACCTGTGCTCGAGTCTTGCTGCATGTAGTGCTGCATGTGGTGTGGGAGTCGGACTCACTGTGCAGGCGTCTCTTGTAATGGTGGCAGGCACAGAGTCACTAAAATGGGTTCAGTCGGCTGCTCCATGTGTGCAGCTGCCTGTTTCCCAATAGTTTCAACCATCGTGTTGAAAATTGAAACAGCGATGTGATTAAGCATTCACTAAAGACATGAATTTCCCTTTAGGACCGAGTTTCTTCCCTTATGTTGACTAATGTTTGGACTCCATTTTGTGTTGTCATGTCTCCACGTGTTCAGCACGAGAAGAGTCCTATCTTCGTGTCAGTTGCTCTCGTTATCTGCCTAGTAACAGTCTATAAATAGCTCCTTTGTCCGTCTGGCGCATGCCCAGACTTGACCACATCTGTTATCAGTTAGTCCTTGCTTGACCATGTTTTCGCGGGCTCAAGGAGTGTGTTAACTCCACCCATATATTGATTCTGTATCGAAAATGACCATAAAAGGTAATGAATGTTGCTTCATGTTGTATCCACCCACTTATGAGCCCCTCTGTTGTGTATAAAAGGGGACCGTGTACGCAAGTTCTTTGTGCTACTCTATGCAATACTGAAGTGTTGTATAGGTTGTAGGACCACCCTTAAGGGTTAATAAACTTTGTCTTTGTACTTTGCAGTTTCCGTGCCAACTTCCTTGTAGCTTCCATTACAGGAGAGCGAACCCTTGTATCCTGCGGGCCTAGCTGGGGCCTGTATTCATCAATTGGCGCCCGTCACGTGGGGCTCATCGGCGACTCGGATGCTCGAAGGACTGGTCGTGACGAAGGTGAGGAATTTGGCCGGGGATGTGATCACTGCCAGAGGCATGATTAGTCCTGGCATCCCGAGGTTTTCTTCCTTCCCTTCCGAACTGACCATCTGGGTGGCGCCGGTCCTCGACTGAGACCTCTTCTGTCGGTTTTGCCGTGACAGCCGTTTGGGCGAATTTTGGAGCTTGGCAGTTGGAATCTGGACACTCTTGATTGGTAAGAACCGTTGTACGGTACTTGCTCCGAGTTTTTGACGCCTGGGTTGGCCATTTGAGTTTGATTTGTGATGACCGGTCATATCTTGTATTGATTACTGTGAGAATATATGCGTTGCAACACATATAGGCAGGTAATGTGGAGATATTTCTCCGGAGCTGTGTAAATTTGAACGGCGCAAAGTTTAAGTGCCATTTTTTGATAATACTGCATATTTTGCATTATTTTTGAGCATGCCTGCTTTTAGCGCACTCCGTAAGTGGTGCTGCTGCTTTGGAAACCGGTGAAACCTCGAGGAATCTGCTCCGGCTCCCCCAGAGGGGACTCCTAATAGGGATATGTATGTGAAACATGGTCTTTCTTCTATAATGTACAGCACAGTATGGAGGAAATACACCAAAAAGGATCCCGAGTTGCGCTGGCCTTTGTATGGATCATTTGATATGCGTAAGATTGAGTATGTGGAACAGTGTATGTGTAAACGGCGTGCTCGTCAAGATATGTTTGAGTGTGTGCGGTTATGGGTGAAGGAAGTGCGTGAGCGAGAAAAGCGTGAGAAAGCGCTGTTTGATAAA
The DNA here is from genome assembly GCF_964204655.1 of Triturus cristatus. Lineage (NCBI taxonomy): Eukaryota > Metazoa > Chordata > Amphibia > Caudata > Salamandridae > Triturus > Triturus cristatus. The sequence continues at coordinate 408,282,304 of NC_140591.1, forward strand.
GAGCAACGGAAGAATGATCATGTGCGAGCACAGGAAGCGAAGCGTCGCGGGGAGAGAGAACTGACGGAAAGACAAGAGAAAGAGCGTAGGTTGCAAGTCTCGGGTCAATATGCTGTTCGTCAGCCACTTTATCCTGTCCTTACTAATCTGGAAGATGATTTTTATTTATTAGATCGCTCTCCGCCCCCTTATGTTGGTGCATCTGCCCCGAGGTCACAGGATTCTGGATCGGCTTCAGATAAGGTACACGCGGTCCATGTTACCGGTTGACCGAATGGGTGAGCTTCGGAAAGTTTCTTTTCGTGCACTTAAGGGCAAATTATCCCTCACTGAATTGTTGGACTCTTGGGAAAAGTGGCAGGATAGAGAGAAGTTGTATTTTTTGGGACACTTTTCTGAGGAAGTGATTACTGTTTTTCGGAAATATTCAGATGTTTTTGAGCCGGATGATGTGGTATTAGATGCTAAAGCATTACGTAATGGTGTTTTTTCTCCCTCTAAGGCACCTGATGCGGCTCGACGGCAGTTTGCATTACGGGACGCGGCGAGTGACCTTAAAGAGAGCGCGCCTAAACGCAGAGGAGGAAAAGCAGTCGGATTCACGTATCGGCGATGACCACTCATCTACCGCTCACTCAGATAAGAGCGAACTAGTGCATGCTAAACCAATGCGAGAGGCGGCACCTTTGTATGTTCCTCCTAAAGGAGCGGGAACTAGTTCGGATATTACTTCCGCCGATGCTAAGGGATATTTTGTGTATAATTGGGTTTATACTCCCTGGCATCGGGCTGATGTTATGGCATTAAAGAATGCATTGCCTGACCCCCGCAAGAATCCAGCGGCCTTTTACGAAGAAGTCGAAGGGGCCTTGAATTCTTGTACTATGACCTTAGCAGATATAGATCTGTTCTTTGGGCTTATCTTACCACCGGATATGTGGCGATCTGTGTGGAAGGTAGATGATCAAGCCGTTTTTAAGGCTAAGTGGTCTGAGATTGAGGATGAGGATAGGGAGAGGAAACCCGCGCAAAAACAGCTTCAGGTTATCTTAGATCTCCCCGCTGCTATTTTGACCAAGTTGAAAACAATTATTCCCCCTAAAAAGATTGACTGGAATATGTTAGCCTCGTGTAAACAGAAGGTTGATGAATCAGTTGCAGATTTCTTTACGCGCTTTGAGGAGACATTTCATGATTTTAGTGGTCAGTCACTTACGGAGGATACGGGTCGACACCTTTTTGTTGATAAATATGTGGCAAATTTATTACCGGAAATAGCAGCTCGTTTAAAAGCGAGTGAAAGTTCTTGGTCCACCTCGTCTCCGACATCCCTCCTGACTATAGCTCAGTATTATGAGCATCAGGAACAAGAAGCGAAGGGGCAGGAGGAGAAGAAATCGAAAGATTTAAAAACAAAGGTGATGTTAGCGCAAGTGTATGGTCCGCCTCGTCGGGGTGTCGATAGAGGTAGGGGAGGATTCTATGGTCCCCCTTCGGGTCGGTCAGATGTTAATCGAAATCAATGTGCGTATTGTAAACAGTCGGGTCATTGGGCCAGAGATTGTCCGGCGTTGTATGCATCTCGCCAGGGACGTGCTCAGGGACCATCGAGAAGTAGAGGGGGTTTTTCGAATTTGAGGAAATTCTAATGATCGTGCTCGTTTTGACCCTAACGCGCAGCAACGAGATAGACCTAACGTATTTGATCGGCAACACCAGTATCAGATGTCTGGGACTGACCGCTCTGGGTACCATGATTCGCAGCATGCGTTGGATGGGGGTTGGAATCCGTTGAAGTGCCGGTTGATCAGAAGGGTCCTTATGTTTCAGCAAAGGTTTTGGGTTCTACTGATCGGTTCCTAGTTGATACAGGAGCCACCCGCAGTGCGCTGTCTAAACAATTGGTTCCGAGGGCTCCCCCATCTGGCTTAATAGTTACATCGGTAGGGTTTGATGGTACACTCTCTCGAAGCCCTCTTTCCCGACCCCTTGCATTCCATGTTGATCCCTTTTCTGCACCCTGTCCGTTTCTGCCTGCCCCGAATACACCTAACATTATGGGTCTTGATATGCTCAAGCACTTCAGGGCTACGATCCGCTGCTCCCCTGCTGGAGTGCGTGTGATCTTGAACGATAATCACCCTATGCCTGAACGCATGTGTGTGGTTGTAGAGGATACTGTCTTGGCTTCCCTCCCTCGTACCATGTGGGCTACTTCGGATACTGATGTGGGACAGATGGTGATTCCGCCTGTCCACATTAGTGTCCAGGAGGGTGCGGTGTTACCGCGCCTCCCTCAGTATCGTATTTCCCAGGAGGGGGAGGAGGCACTTATACTGATTGTGCAGGATTTGATTAAGGTGGGAGTAGTGGAAGAGTTCCCTACAATGTTTGCATCAGTCCCATCTTACCCATCTTGAAGAAAGATACGGATGCCAAAGTTTATCGGTTTATCATTGATTTAAGGGAAGTGAACAAGATCGTGATACCTCAGTATCCGGTGGTTTCTGATATCACGACGTTGCTTACTCTGGTCCCGCCAACGGCGACCACGTTTTCAGTTATTGATTTGAAAAATGCCTTCTTTTCAATCCCTATTCATCCTGATAGCCGATACCTTTTTGGTTTTACTTTGAATAATAGGTCTTATCGATTTTGTAGAGTTCCTCAGGGCTACACAGAAAGCCCTAGCATTTACAGTCAAGCATTGAAAAGGCAATTGGATTCCTTTGTTCTGCCCGAGGGTGTCGCCCTTATACAATATGTCGATGATATCTTGTTGGCGGCTGACACTCCTGAGCTGTGTGAGATGAGTACGTTATCCTTGCTTTCCTTTTTGGCATCTCACAATCACAAAGTGTCGAGGAAGAAATTGCAATTCTGTAGACCAAAGGTGACTTATTTGGGTCACCTTTTGTCTAAGGAGGGGCGTGCACTCACACCAGATCGTATTCAAGCAATTTTGGACACGCCAGTGCCTTCCACACAGAAGGACGTGCGTGCATTTTTGGGTCTTGTTTCTTTTTGTAGGCAATGGATATTAGGATTTTCACATCTAGCTAAACCATTGTTAGCCCTTTTGACAAAGGACACACCCATTCCTCTTCCCTGGTCAAATGAGTGTGAAGTTGCCTTTCAGAAATTGTGACAGGCTCTTTGTTCAGCACCAGTGTTAGGGACCCCTGATTATACGAAGCCCTTTTCACTGTATGTGCATGAGAAAGATGGATGTGCATTATCAGTTTTAGTGCAGATGCACGGCGACAAGCAGCGCCCTTGTGCATATTTTTCGGCTGTACTTGATCCGGTTGCCCGAGCATTGCCTGGTTGTTTTCGCTCGGTTGCGGCGACAGCTGTGTCAATACGTCAAAGTGAGGGAATTGTGTTATCTCACAAGCTGTTGGTATTAGTCCCCCATGCTGCTGATGCCCTGCTTAATCAGACAAAGACGCAGCATTTGACCAGTGCCCGTTTAACGGGATATGAGTTGACGCTTTTGGCTCCTCATATTACGTTAAAGAGGTGTGTAACGTTAAATCCGGCCACATTGTTGCCGTTCCCGGAAACTCAGTCTGAAGCACAAAAAGCACACGATTGTATTCTTGTGACTGAGGAACAGACAAAGGGTCGTATTTATCTCCAGGATACGCCCTTTTCAGATGTGGATGGAGAACTGTGGGTGGACGGATCATGCCTGAAGCTACCAGATGGTACGACTTCAGCAGCGTATGCAATTACCACACTGCGAACAATAGTGGAGACAGCACGCATAACGCAGAAATCAGCTCAAGCAGCGGAACTGATAGCATTAACACGAGCATGTGAGCTCAGTGCAGGATTGTGTGTGAATGTCTATACAGATAGTCGCTATGCCTTCGGAGTAGCGCATGACTGCGGCCTACTCTGGAAGGAGAGAGGGTTTCTAACGTCACATGGAGCACAGATAATGCATGGCGAGTTAGTTCACAACCTTTTGACTGCGTTAACATATCCAAAGAAGATTGCTATAATTAAATGCAGTGCCCATAAGAAAGTGGTTGATAAAGTTTAGAAGGGAATGCTTTGGCAGACCGGGTGGCACAAGAGACTGCGATGCAGCCTGGTGCTACTGCAATGTACGTTGTGAAGTCGCAGGTAGAAAGATGGCATGATGCAAGGAGAGAAGTGCTGGAAATACAGAGGACCGTTTCCGATAAGGAACGGGAACAATGGTCTAATGATGGAGAATTGGATGATGAAGGTTGTTGGAGAAATAAGCAGATGGATAGATGGAAGTTACCCACAGCTTTTGTACAACCTATGGTTCAGATGGCACATGGGCTAGCACATGTTGGAGCTTCCGCAATTGTAAAATTGCTTACTCAAGTCTGGGAGCATCCAGAGATTGCTAGCACGGCAAAGAGGGTAGTGCAGACCTGCATGATTTGCCTGAGGTATAACCCAGGAAAGGGTACCCGAACTCCAGCAGGAGGATTTGCGACACCTACTGCACCCTTTGAGGTTTTGCAGATGGATTACATCCAGCTTGAACGCTGTAACAACCTGAAGTATGTTCTAGTGGTGGTTTGTGCCTTCAGTAAATGGGTTGAGGCATACCCTACGAAAGACAATACTGCAATGACTACCGCCAAGATGCTATTGAAGGAGTTCTTCCCTCTATACGGGGTTTGCAGATTGTTGTGGAGTGATAACGGTCCTCACTTTATAGCGGACGTTATAAAGTATGTCCTGAAGGGTCTAGGCATCACCCAGAAGTTCCATGCAATATTTCACCCCCAGTCTGCAGGACTGGTTGATAAGTATAATGGTACGCTGAAGCTCAAGATCGCTAAGATCCAAGCTTCGACTTCTTTGACTTGGCCAGATGCTTTACCGCTGGCATTATTGTCAATTAGATCGATACCGCATTCTCGAACCGGTCTCACACCTTATGAGATAGTCTTTGGATGCCCAATGAATATTTGGGGTCCACCAAAACCTAAGTCTGTGTATGATGTACCTTGTGTAATGAATGATTATCTGGCGCAGTTAACGGATAATTTGGTTTCTATTCATCAACAGGTCCGAGAGGCGCTCCCTGATCGGTCCACAGATGAAGGTCATAATCTCCGACCTGGAGACTATGTTATGCTGAAGATTTTTGAAAGGACGAACAGCTTGGAGCCGAGATGGGTTGGTCCTGAGCAAGTCTTACTTGCAACGAGGACGGCTGTGCGGGTTTCCAATCGAAAGAACTGGATCCATTCCCTGCACTGTCGCAAAGTGCCGCCCGGATTGGTGGAGCCTGCTGTATTGACCGACCATCGAGAAATTCTGACTGCAGAGAAAGGCCATGCTGTGGAACCGAACGACACTGAGGAGCTCTTTCCGGACCAAGCGATTCCTGGAGGAAGATGATATCACCTCAGACCGAGGAAGTGACTGCTGTATCCAAAGTTGTCAGAACGGCCCTTAGGTTAGTGAAACGGAGATCCAATGTGGCAAGGGGGGGGGGGGGGGATCAGCCCTGCATTAGTGTAGCGACACCAGTCTTGGCCCGCTGGTGAAGAAATCAACCGCTGCCTAAGGGGAAGAGTTCTGACAACCTTTTAGTTTCAGGAAGGTATTGACTTTTCATTCTAAAATGGAGAAGAGGAAGATTCTTTGCGCAACAGGTTTTATTATTACAGTAGCTATTGTTGGGATAACCACATGGTTTGTTGAGGATGTGACTCCTGCCCGTGAGTTGCTTGTTTTGACCACCCCAGTGCCTGAGGAGCACTACTTTTATACCCTTCCGTATCAAGAATTGAAGCATCGTCAGTCTTATTTGAATAACACTTTCATCCAGATGTTGCATCATACCCATGTTGCTACAAATGCTACGAACTGTTGGATATGTGGTATGATGCCAGCTCATCAGAAGAAAGGAGGGACGCCATTTATACCTCTTCCTTTTTCTCATAATGGCTCCTGTAGAGCATGGTACACTTTGCTTTTTGCTACACGGAAACCTACAGTGGGACGATTACTCTTTAGACTTAATAGGGAATGTCACCAAGATAAAGATGGTTATCCACAAGCGAATGGGACAATATGGGAATGGGAAGAGTATCGACCAGACAATGAATCGATCCCCTACATTTTCACGAACACTAGAGACACTGTGGGGAGAGAACGATTTGTGATTCAAGTGGCACAAGCTCAAGCGTACCTGTGTGTTCAGAGTGTAGGTTATATTCCTGTTGGTGTTAGTGACTGTATCACTATCTTGAACATTGGCGGGTTGAATAATAGTACCTTCTTAGCATCCCATAATACATACTTAGTATGTGGGAATAAGGGTTATTATCGTTTGCCAGCCGGCTGGTCCGGAGTATGTTATGTAGCATTCTTATTTTTGGCACCTGCATCTTATCATAAAGATTTGAAGGTGTTGAATAATGTCACTGTAAATAGGTATAAACGTACTCTATCTATTGATGATGTTGACCAAACTGATACTAGCCTGCAGCAGTATATTGATTTTAATTTAGGATTGTTTTTCTTTGTCGGAGCTGCCCTGAATAGTAGGAAAGTTCGAAGATTAACAAGAGTTGTAGAGGCTGTGACAAATCAAACCGCTGCTGCTCTTGGGAATCTTACGGAAGAATTACAAATTTCTAGGATTGTTGCATTACAGAATCGTATGGTGTTAGATGTTATGTTAGCTGACCGAGGTGGAGCATGTAAAATTATCGGAAGTAGTAGTTGTGTGTTTATTCCTGACCACTCGCCATCTGTTTATAATGCTATCAACAAACTACATAAAATTGCAGCTGAAATCCATACAGAAAATGGCACTTGGACCTTTTCTGGATGGTTTTGGGCATTGATCACTGCATGGGGATGGAAGGTTTTAACTGGTCTCTGCATTATCGTAGCAATTCTGTTTTCTTGTTGCATTTGTATCCAATGTGGTCCTTTACTCTGTTCCCTATGTGTGTCATTCTGTATTCCTAATAAGAAAGCTATTGCCAATGTCACCTATCCGAAACATTTAACTAAAGAAATAGAAGAAATGATGAAAATTGACATATGATGATTATTCTAATAAACCGGATGTCTTCAGTAAATGCTGAAAGGGTCGTCTGTTGAAAATTGAAACAGCGATGTGATTAAGCATTCACTAAAGACATGAATTCCCCTTTAGGACAGAGTTTCTTCCCTTATGTTGACTAATGTTTGGACTCCATTTTGTGTTGTCATGTCTCCACGTGTTCAGCACGAGAAGAGTCCTATCTTCGTGTCAGTTGCTCTCGTTATCTGCCTAGTAACAGTCTATAAATAGCTCCTTTGTCCGTCTGGCGCATGCCCAGACTTGACCACATCTGTTATCAGTTAGTCCTTGCTTGACCAAGTTTTCGCGGGCTCAAGGTGTGTGTTAACTCCGCCCATATATTGATTCTGTATCGAAAAGGACCATAAAAGGTAATGAATGTTGCTTCATGTTGTATCCACCCACTTATGAGCCCCTCTGTTGTGTATAAAAGGGGACCGTGTACGCAAGTTTTGTGCTACTCTATGCAATACTGAAGAGTGTTGTATAGGTTGTAGGACCACCCTTAAGGGTTAATAAACTTTGTCTTTGTACTTTGCAGTTTCCGTGCCAACTTCCTTGTAGCTTCCATTACAGGAGAGCTAACCCTTGTATCCTCCGGGCCTAGCTGGGGCCTGTATTCATCAATCGAGCAGCAGCTTTCAGTGCTGAGTGTTCTAACAAAATAACACTCATAACTTAAATGGAAACCATAGTGCCTTTTTCTATGTATGGGAGGTTAGACTCAATTCAGCGGGGGTGACGCAGGCAGTCATGCTGAGACTGCAAGCCTAGTCAGCCGGCCTGTGCCTTTTGAAAGAACCGTGGCGCAGTGCTACTGGCATATGAAGGCAGCAGGTCAGTTGGAAAAACTTAGCAAAACTGATTGTAACAAAATATCACCGATTCATTGCGTAGGCAAGCCCCATGGTAATATACTGGTAAAGTCACACTTGGCTGTAGTTCACAAAATGAAAGTGTGATACGATGGTACATACTGTCGGGGTTGAACTCGCCTCATTAATAATACCACAAGCCTCATTATCAGTTACAAGAAACAGTGTCCAAACCCAACCGTCGGGACTTCTATTCCCAGAATACCTCAGTATTTTTCCAAGCAAATATTCAGCGTCACCGTTAGTATGCAGACACCAAAGATCGTGTAATGACTGACATCATGGACAGAACTCAGTACCTCAATGTCCTTTTGTCAAACTGTGATGTCCAATGAATCCCCCATTTACGCAAACACACCTTTCATTGCTAAATACTGACCCTGACACCCAGGGGTCTTCAAAAGTAAAATGAATGTATTGTATTGTTTGGAAAATAAACGACCCTACCTGCGCTGGTTTCTGTATGTCTGCACTTCAAACCCAAACTGAAGTCACGATTCAGTCAAGTCACGTGTGCACACTGGCTGCACTGTCTCTCGGGCTGACGGCAGAATAGAGCTCTGCGCCCTCTACGGGTGGAGAAGGACCTGTGCAGCTTTGAGCAGACTGGTTTCTGTTCTGTAAACATGATTTCGCCGCAACTTTTAAAAGACGAAATATCTGCATGTCGGACAAAATATGGAGGAATACACCTCTGAAGTAAGATGGATATGTTCCTGAGTGGAATTAGAGGTATTTTCGATTTTCAAGGGGCATTTTTAGGAAATAAACCCCTCCCAAATGAGTGTCAGCTGATGGGCCGATCAGATCGGCCTGAACAGTTTCACTTTTAACACAGGGCCGATTAGATCGGCCCGTGGCGCTGCTTTGGTTAAAGATCATCCCATGAAGGGACCATTAGTGCATCAAACATCATCCCATGAAGGGACCATTAGTGCATCAAACATCATCCCATGAAGGGACCATTAGTGCATCAAACATCCTCCCGTGAAGGGAACAGTGCATCAAACATCATCCTGTGAAGGGAACAGTGCATCAAACATCATCCTGTGAAGGGGCCAGTGCATCAGAGATCATCCCATGAAGGGGCCAGTGCATCAGAGTTCATCCCATGAAGGGGCCAGTGCATCAGAGTTCATCCCATGAAGGGGCCAGTGCATCAGAGTTCATCCCATGAAGGGGCCAGTGCATCAGAGTTCATCCCATGAAGGGACCAGTGCATCAGAGTTCATCCCATGAAGGGACCAGTGCATCAGAGATCATCCCATGAAGGGACCAGTGCATCAGAGATCATCCCATGAAGGGACCAGTGCATCAGAGATCATCCCATGAAGGGACCAGTGCATCAGAGATCATCCCATGAAGGGACCAGTGCATCAGAGATCATCCCATGAAGGGACCAGTGCATCAGAGATCATCCCATGAAGGGACCAGTGCATCAGAGATCATCCCATGAAGGGACCAGTGCATCACAGCACTTCGATTAGAGGTATGCAAGATCATCCCATGAAGGGACCAGTGCATCAAAGATCATCCCATGAAGGGACCAGTGCATCAAGATCATCCCATGAAGGGACCAGTGCATCAAGATCATCCCATGAAGGGACCAGTGCATCAAGATCATCCCATGAAGGGACCAGTGCATCAAGATCATCCCATGAAGGGACCAGTGCATCAAGATCATCCCATGAAGGGACAAGTGCATCAAGATCATCCCATGAAGGGACAAGTGCATCAGAGATCATCCCATGAAGGGACAAGTGCATCAGAGATCATCCCATGAAGGGACAAGTGCATCAGAGATCATCCCATGAAGTGACCAGTGCATCAGAGATCATCCCATGAAGTGACCAGGGCATCAAAGATCATCCCATGAAGGGACCAGGGCATCAAAGATCATCCCATGAAGGGACCAGTGCATCAAAGATCATCCCATGAAGGGACCAGTGCAGCAGAGATCATCCCGTGAAGGGACCAGTGCAGCAGAGATCATCCCGTGAAGGGACCAGTGCAGCAGAGATCATCCCGTGAAGGGACCAGTGCAGCAGAGATCATCCCGTGAAGGGACCAGTGCAGCAGAGATCATGCCGTGAAGGGACCAGTGCAGCAGAGATCATGCCGTGAAGGGACCAGTGCAGCAGAGATCATGCCGTGAAGGGACCAGTGCAGCAGAGTTCATCCCGTGAAGGGACCAGTGCAGCAGAGTTCATCCCATGAAGGGACCAGTGCATCACAGCACTCAGATTAGAGGTATGCAAGATAATCCCATGAAGGGACCAGTGCATCAGAGATCATCCCATGAAGGGACCAGTGCATCAGAGATCATCCCGTGAAGGGACCAGTGCATCAGAGATCATCCCGTGAAGGGACCAGTGCATCAGAGATCATCCCGTGAAGGGACCAGTGCATCAAAGATCATCCCGTGAAGGGACCAGTGCATCAAAGATCATCCCGTGAAGGGACCAGTGCATCAAAGATCATCCCGTGAAGGGACCAGTGCGTCAAAGATGTTCCCATAAGGGACCAGTGCGTCAAAGATGTTCCCATAAGGGACCAGTGCGTCAAAGATGTTCCCATAAGGGACCAGTGCGTCAAAGATGTTCCCATAAGGGACCAGTGCGTCAAAGATGTTCCCATAAGGGGCCAGTGCGTCAAAGATCATCCCGTGAAGGGACCAGTGCGTCAAAGATCATCCCGTGAAGGGACCAGTGCAGCAGAGATCATCCCGTGAAGGGACCGGTGCATCAAAGATCATCCCGTGAAGGGACCGGTGCATCAAAGATCATCCCGTGAAGGGGCCGGTGCATCAGATCATCCCATGAAGGGGCCAGTGCATCAGAGATCATCCCATGAAGGGGCCAGTGCATCAGAGATCATCCCATGAAGGGGCCAGTGCATCAGAGATCATCCCATGAAGGGGCCAGTGCATCAGAGATCATCCCATGAAGGGGCCAGTGCATCAGAGATCATCCCATGAAGGGGCCAGTGCATCAGAGATCATCCCATGAAGGGGCCAGTGCATCAGAGATCATCCCATGAAGGGACCAGTGGATCAAAGATCATCCCGTGAAGGGACCAGTGGATCAAAGATCATCCCGTGAAGGGACCAGTGGATCAAAGATCATCCCATGAAGGGACCAGTGCATCGAGATCATCCCGTGAAGGGACCATTGCATCAGAGATCATCCCGTGAAGGGACCAGTGCATCAGAGATCATCCCGTGAAGGGACCAGTGCATCAGAGATCATCCCGTGAAGGGACCAGTGCATCAGAGATCATCCCGTGAAGGGACCAGTGCATCAGAGATCATCCCGTGAAGGGACCAGTGCATCAGAGATCATCCCGTGAAGGGACCAGTGCATCAGAGATCATCCCGTGAAGGGACAAGTGCATCAGAGATCATCCCGTGAAGGGACCAGTGCAAAGATGATCCCATGAAGGGACCAGTGCAAAGATGATCCCATGAAGGGACCAGTGCAAAGATGATCCCAAGAAGGGACCAGTGCATCAAAGATCATCCCATGAAGGGACCACTGCATGAAAGATCATCCCATGAAGGGACCAGTGGATCAAAGATCATCCCAAGAAGGGACCAGTGCATCAAAGATCATCCCATGAAGGGACCAGTGCATCAAGATCATCCCATGAAGGGACCAGTGCATCAAGATCATCCCATGAAGGGACCAGTGCATCAAGATCATCCCATGAAGGGACCAGTGCATCAAGATCATCCCATGAAGGGACCAGTGCATCAAGATCATCCCATGAAGGGACCAGTGCATCAGAGATCATCCCATGAAGGGACCAGTGCATCAAGATCATCCCATGAAGGGACCAGTGCATCAAGATCATCCAATGGAGGGACCAGTGCATCACAGCACTCAGATTAGAGGTATGCAAGATCATCCCATGAAGGGAAAAGTGCAATAAAGATCATCCCATGAAGGGACCAGATCAGAGATCATCCCATGAAGGGACCAGTGCATCAGAGATCATCCCATGAAGGGACCAGTGCATCAGAGATCATCTCATGAAGGGACCAGTGCATCAGAGATCATCCCATGAATGGACCAGTGCATCAGAGATCATCCCGTGAGGGGGCCAGTGCATCAGAGATCATCCCGTGAGGGGGCCAGTGCATCAGAGATCATGCCGTGAAGGGACCATTAGTGCATCAGAGATCATGCCGTGAAGGGACCATTAGTGCATCAGAGATCATGCCGTGAAGGGACCATTAGTGCATCAGAGATCATGCCGTGAAGGGACCATTAGTGCATCAGAGATCATCCCATGAAGGGACCAGTGCATCAAAGATCATCCCATGAAGGGACCAGTGCATCAAAGATCATCCCATGAAGGGACCATTAGTGCATCAAAGATCATCCAATGAAGGGACCATTAGTGCATCAAAGATCATCCAATGAAGGGACCAGTGCATCAAAGATCATCCCATGAAGGGACCAGTGCATCAGAGATCATCCCATGAAGGGACCAGTGCATCAGAGATCATCCCATGAAGGGACCAGTGCATCAGAGATCATCCCATGAAGGGACCAGTGCCTCAGAGATCATCCCATGAAGGGACCAGTGCATCAGAGATCATCCCATGAAGGGACCAGTGCATCAGAGATCATCCCATGAAGGGACCAGTGCATCAGAGATCATCTCATGAAGGGACCAGTGCATCAGAGATCATCTCATGAAGGGACCAGTGCATCAGAGATCATCCCATGAAGGGACCAGTGCATCAAGATCATCCCATGAAGGGACCAGTGCATCACGGCACTCAGATTAGAGGTACGCAAGATCATCCCATGAAGGAACCAGTGCATCAGAGATCATCCCATGAAGGGACAAGTGCATCAGAGATCTTCCCATGAAGGGACAAGTGCATCACAGCACTCCGATTAGAGATATGCAAGATCATCCCATGAAGGGACCAGTGCAAAGATCATCCCATAAAGGGACCAGTGCATCACAGCACTCAGATTAGAGGTATGCAAGATCATCCTGGGAAGGGACCAGTGCATCAAAGATCAACCCATGAAGGGACCATTAGTGCATTAAAGATCAACCCATGAAGTGACCAGTGCATCAGAGATCATCCCATGAAGGGACCAGTGCATCAGAGATCATCCCATGAAGGGACCAGTGCATCAGAGATCATCCCATGAAGGAACCAGTGCAAAGATCATCCCATGAAGGGACCAGTGCATCAAAGATCATCCCATGAAGGGACCAGTGCATCAAAGATCAGATTACAGGTATGCAAGATCATCCCATGAAGGGACCAGAGCATCAAAGGATATCCCATGAAAGGACCAGTGCATCAAAGGATATCCCATGAAGGGACCAGTGCATTAAAGATCATCCCATGAAGGGACCAGCGCATCAAAGATCACCCCATGAAGGGACCAGCGCATCAGAGATCATCCCATGAAGGGACCAGCGCATCAGAGATCATCCCATGAAGGGACCAGCGCATCAGAGATCATCCCATGAAGGGACCAGCGCATCAGAGATCATCCCATGAAGGGACCAGCGCATCAGAGATCATCCCATGAAGGGGCCAGCGCAACAAAGATCATCCCATGAAGGGGCCAGTGCAACAAAGATCATCCCATGAAGGGGCCAGTGCATCAGAGACCATCCCATGAAGGGACCGGTGCATCAGAGACCATCCCATGAAGGGACCGGTGCATCAGAGACCATCCCGTGAAGGGACCGGTGCATCAGAGACCATCCCGTGAAGGGACCAGTGCATCAAAGATAATCCCGTGAAGGGACCAGTGCATCAAAGATAATCCCGTGAAGGGACCAGTGCATCAAAGATCCCATGAAGGGACCAGTGCATCAAAGATCATCCCATGAAGGGACCAGTGCAAAGTTCATCCCGTGAAGGAACCAGTGCATCACAGCACTTAGATTAGAGGTATGCAAGATCATTCCATGAAGGGACCAGTGCATCAGAGATCATCCCATGAAGGGACCAGTGCATCAGAGATCATCCCATGAAGGGACCGGTGCATCAAAGGATATCCCATGAAGGGACCGGTGCATCAGAGACCGTCCCGTGAAGGGACCGGTGCATCAGAGACCGTCCCGTGAAGGGACCGGTGCATCACGGCACTCAGATTAGAGGTACGCAAGATCATCCCATGAAGGGACCAGTGCATCAGAGATCATCCCATGAAGGGACAAGTGCATCAGAGATCTTCCCATGAAGGGACAAGTGCATCACAGCACTCAGATTAGAGGTATGCAAGATCATCCTGGGAAGGGACCAGTGCATCAAAGATCAACCCATGAAGGGACCATTAGTGCATTAAAGATCAACCCATGAAGTGACCAGTGCATCAGAGATCATCCCATGAAGGGACCAGTGCATCAGAGATCATCCCATGAAGGGACCAGTACATCAGAGATCCCATGAAGGAACCAGTGCATCAGAGATCCCATGAAGGGACCAGTGCATCCAAGATCATCCCATGAAGGGACCAGTGCATCACAGCACTCAGATTAGAGGTATGCAAGATCATCCCATGAAGGGACCAGTGCATCAAAGATCATCCCATGAAGGGACCAGTGCATCAAAGATCATCCCATGAAGGGACCAGTGCATCAAAGATCAGATTACAGGTATGCAAGATCATCCCATGAAGGGACCAGAGCATCAAAGGATATCCCATGAAAGGACCAGTGCATCAAAGGATATCCCATGAAGGGACCAGCGCATCAAAGATCATCCCATGAAGGGACCAGCGCATCAAAGATCATCCCATGAAGGGACCAGCGCATCAGAGATCATCCCATGAAGGGACCAGCGCATCAGAGATCATCCCATGAAGGGACCAGCGCATCAGAGATCATCCCATGAAGGGGCCAGTGCAACAAAGATCATCCCATGAAGGGGCCAGTGCAACAAAGATCATCCCATGAAGGGGCCAGTGCATCAGAGACCATCCCATGAAGGGACCGGTGCATCAGAGACCATCCCATGAAGGGACCGGTGCATCAGAGACCATCCCGTGGAGGGACCAGTGCATCAAAGATAATCCCGTGAAGGGACCAGTGCATCAAAGATAATCCCGTGAAGGGACCAGTGCATCAAAGATCATCCCATGAAGGGACCAGTGCAAAGTTCATCCCGTGAAGGAACCAGTGCATCACAGCACTTAGATTAGAGGTATGCAAGATCATTCCATGAAGGGACCAGTGCATCAGAGATCATCCCATGAAGGGACCAGTGCATCAGAGATCATCCCATGAAGGGACCAGTGCAAAGGATATCCCATGAAGGGACCAGTGCATCAAAGGATATCCCATGAAGGGACCAGTGCATCAAAGGATATCCCATGAAGGGACCGGTGCATCAGAGACCGTCCCGTGAAGGGACCGGTGCATCAGAGACCGTCCCGTGAAGGGAACGGTGCATCAGAGACCGTCCCGTGAAGGGACCGGTGCATCAGAGACCGTCCCGTGAAGGGAACGGTGCATCAGAGACCGTCCCGTGAAGGGAACGGTGCATCAGAGACCGTCCCGTGAAGGGAACGGTGCATCAGAGACCGTCCCGTGAAGGGAACGGTGCATCAGAGACCGTCCCGTGAAGGGAACGGTGCATCAGAGACCGTCCCGTGAAGGGAACGGTGCATCAGAGACCGTCCCGTGAAGGGAACGGTGCATCAGAGACCGTCCCGTGAAGGGAACGGTGCATCAGAGACCGTCCCGTGAAGGGAACGGTGCATCAGAGACCGTCCCGTGAAGGGAACGGTGCATCAGAGACCGTCCCGTGAAGGGAACGGTGCATCAGAGACCGTCCCGTGAAGGGAACGGTGCATCAGAGACCGTCCCGTGAAGGGACCGGTGCATCAGAGACCGTCCCGTGAAGGGACCGGTGCATCAGAGACCGTCCCGTGAAGGGACCGGTGCATCAGAGACCGTCCCGTGAAGGGACCGGTGCATCAGAGACCGTCCCGTGAAGGGACCGGTGCATCAGAGACCGTCCCGTGAAGGGACCGGTGCATCAGAGACCGTCCCGTGAAGGGACCGGTGCATCAGAGACCGTCCCGTGAAGGGACCGGTGCATCAGAGACCGTCCCGTGAAGGGACCGGTGCATCAGAGACCGTCCCGTGAAGGGACCGGTGCATCAGAGACCGTCCCGTGAAGGGACCGGTGCATCAGAAACCGTCCCGTGAAGGGACCGGTGCATCAGAAACCGTCCCGTGAAGGGACCGGTGCATCAGAAACCGTCCCGTGAAGGGACCGGTGCATCAGAAACCGTCCCGTGAAGGGACCGGTGCATCAGAAACCGTCCCGTGAAGGGACCGGTGCATCAGAGACCGTCCCGTGAAGGGACCGGTGCATCAGAGACCGTCCCGTGAAGGGACCGGTGCATCAGAGACCGTCCCGTGAAGGGACCGGTGCATCAGAGACCGTCCCGTGAAGGGACCGGTGCATCAGAGACCGTCCCGTGAAGGGACCGGTGCATCAGAGACCGTCCCATGAAGGGACCGGTGCATCAGAGACCGTCCCATGAAGGGACCGGTGCATCAGAGACCATCCCATGAAGGGACCGGTGCATCAGAGACCATCCCATGAAGGGACCGGTGCATCAGAGACCATCCCATGAAGGGACCGGTGCATCAGAGACCATCCCATGAAGGGACCGGTGCATCAGAGACCATCCCATGAAGGGACCGGTGCATCAGAGACCATCCCATGAAGGGACCGGTGCATCAGAGACCATCCCATGAAGGGACCGGTGCATCAGAGACCATCCCATGAAGGGACCGGTGCATCAGAGACCATCCCATGAAGGGACCGGTGCATCAGAGACCATCCCATGAAGGGACCGGTGCATCAGAGACCATCCCATGAAGGGACCGGTGCATCAGAGACCATCCCATGAAGGGACCGGTGCATCAGAGACCATCCCATGAAGGGACCGGTGCATCAGAGACCATCCCATGAAGGGACCGGTGCATCAGAGACCATCCCATGAAGGGACCGGTGCATCAGAGACCATCCCATGAAGGGACCGGTGCATCAGAGACCATCCCATGAAGGGACCGGTGCATCAGAGACCATCCCATTAAGGGACCGGTGCATCAGAGACCATCCCATGAAGGGACCGGTGCATCAGAGACCATCCCATGAAGGGACCGGTGCATCAGAGACCATCCCATGAAGGGACCAGTGCATCAAAGATCATCCCATGAAGGGACCAGTGCATCACAGCTCTCAGATTAGAGAGCTGTGCAAGATCATCCTGGGAAGGGACCAGTGCATCAAAGATCAACCCATGAAGGGACCATTAGTGCATCAAAGATCATCCAATGAAGGGACCATTAGTGCATCAAAGATCATCCAATGAAGGGACCATTAGTGCATCAAAGATCATCCAATGAAGGGACCATTCGTGCATCAAAGATCATCCAATGAAGGGACCATTCGTGCATCAAAGATCATCCAATGAAGGGACCATTCGTGCATCAAAGATCATCCCATGAAGGGACCAGTGCATCAAAGATCATCCCATGAAGGGACCAGTGCATCAAAGATCATCCCATGAAGGGACCAGTGCATCAAAGATCATCCCGTGAAGGGACCAGTGCATCAGAGATCATCCCATGAAGGGACCAGTGCATCAGAGATCATCCCATGAAGGGACCAGGGCATCAGAGATCCCATGAAGGGACCAGGGCATCAGAGATCCCATGAAGGGACCAGGGCATCAGAGATCCCATGAAGGGACCAGGGCATCAGAGATCCCATGAAGGGACCAGGGCATCAGAGATCCCATGAAGGGACCAGGGCATCAGAGATCCCATGAAGGGACCAGGGCATCAGAGATCCCATGAAGGGACCAGGGCATCAGAGATCCCATGAAGGGACCAGGGCATCAGAGATCCCATGAAGGGACCAGGGCATCAGAGATCCCATGAAGGGACCAGGGCATCAGAGATCCCATGAAGGGACCAGGGCATCAGATCATCCCATGAAGGGACCAGGGCATCAAAGATCATCCCAAGAAGGGGCCAGTGCATCAAAGATGATCCCATGAAGGGGCCAGTGCATCAAAGATGATCCCATGAAGGGGCCAGTGCATCAAAGATGATCCCATGAAGGGGCCAGTGCATCAGAGATGATCCCATGAAGGGACCAGTGCATCAGAGATGATCCCATGAAGGGACCAGTGCATCAGAGATCATCCCATGAAGGGACCAGTGCATCAAAGATCATCCCATGAAGGGACCAGTGCATCAAAGATCATCCCATGAAGGGACCAGTGCATCAAAGATCATCCCATGAAGGGACCAGTGCATCAAAGATCAGATTAGAGGTATGCAAGATCATCCCATGAAGGGACCAGAGCATCAAAGGATATCCCATGAAAGGACCAGTGCATCAAAGGATATCCCATGAAGGGACCAGTGCATTAAATATCATCCCATGAAGGGACCAGTGCATCAAAGATCAGATTAGAGGTATGCAAGATCATCCCGAGAAGGAACCAGTGCATCAAAGATCATCCCGTGAAGGGACCAGTGCATCAAAGATCATCCCGTGAAGGGACCAGTGCATCAAAGATCATCCCGTGAAGGGACCAGTGCATCAAAGATCATCCCGTGAAGGGACCAGTGCATCAAAGATCATCCCGTGAAGGGACCAGTGCATCAAAGATCATCCCGTGAAGGGACCAGTGCATCAAAGATCATCCCGTGAAGGGACCAGTGCATCAAAGATCATCCCGTGAAGGGACCAGTGCATCAAAGACCCCATGAAGGGACCAGTGCATCAAAGATCATCCCATGAAGGGACCAGTGCAAAGTTCATCCCGTGAAGGAACCAGTGCATCACAGCACTCAGATTAGAGGTATGCAAGTTCATCCCATGAAGGGACGAGTGCATCAAAGATCTACCCATGAAGCTACCAGTGCATCAGAGATCATCCCATGAAGGGACCAGGGCATCAAAGATCAGATTAGAGGTATGCAAGATCATCCCGAGAAGGAACCAGTGCATCAAAGATCATCCCGTGAAGGGACCAGTGCATCAAAGATCATCCCGTGAAGGGACCAGGGCATCAGAGAACATCCCATGAAGGGACCAGGGCATCAGAGAACATCCCATGAAGGGACCAGGGCATCACAGCACTAAGATTAGAGGTATGCACGAACATCCCATGAAGGGACCAAGGCATCAAAGATCATCCCATGAAGGGACCAGAGCATCAAAGGATATCCCATGAAGGGACCAGTGCATTAAAGATGATCCCATGAAGGGACCAGTGCATTAAAGATCACCCCATGAAGGGACCAGCGCATCAGAGATCACCCCATGAAGGGACCAGTGCATCAGATCACCCCATGAAGGGACCAGTGCATCAGATCACCCCGTCAAGGGACCAGTGCATCAAAGATCATCCCGTCAAGGGACCAGTGCATCAAAGATCATCCCGTCAAGGGACCAGTGCATCAAAGATCATCCCGTCAAGGGACCAGTGCATCAAAGATCATCCCGTCAAGGGACCAGTGCATCAAAGATCATCCCGTCAAGGGACCAGTGCATCAAAGATCATCCCGTCAAGGGACCAGTGCATCAAAGATCATCCCGTCAAGGGACCAGTGCATCAAAGATCATCCCGTCAAGGGACCAGTGCATCAAAGATCATCCCGTCAAGGGACCAGTGCATCAAAGATCCCATGAAGGGACCGGTGCATCAGAGACCGTCCCATGAAGGGACCGGTGCATCAGAGACCGTCCCATGAAGGGACCGGTGCATCAGAGACCGTCCCATGAAGGGACCGGTGCATCAGAGACCGTCCCATGAAGGGACCGGTGCATCAGAGACCGTCCCATGAAGGGACCGGTGCATCAGAGACCGTCCCATGAAGGGACCGGTGCATCAGAGACCGTCCCATGAAGGGACCGGTGCATCAGAGACCGTCCCATGAAGGGACCGGTGCATCAGAGACCGTCCCATGAAGGGACCGGTGCATCAGAGACCGTCCCATGAAGGGACCGGTGCATCAGAGACCGTCCCATGAAGGGACCGGTGCATCAGAGACCATCCCATGAAGGGACCGGTGCATCAGAGACCATCCCATGAAGGGACCGGTGCATCAGAGACCATCCCATGAAGGGACCAGTGCATTAAAGATCATCCCATGAAGGGACCAGTGCATCACAGCTCTCAGATTAGAGAGCTGTGCAAGATCATCCTGGGAAGGGACCAGTGCATCAAAGATCAACCCATGAAGGGACCATTAGTGCATCAAAGATCATCCAATGAAGGGACCATTAGTGCATCAAAGATCATCCAATGAAGGGACCATTCGTGCAAAGATCATCCAATGAAGGGACCATTAGTGCATCAAAGATCATCCCATGAAGGGACCAGTGCATCAAAGATCATCCCATGAAGGGACCAGTGCATCAAAGATCACCCCGTGAAGGAACCAGTGCATCAAAGATCATCCCGTGAAGGGACCAGTGCATTAGAGATCATCCCATGAAGGGACCAGGGCATCAGAGATCCCATGAAGGGACCAGGGCATCAGAGATCCCATGAAGGGACCAGGGCATCAGAGATCATCCCATGAAGGGACCAGGGCATCAGAGATCATCCCATGAAGGGACCAGGGCATCAGAGATCATCCCATGAAGGGACCAGAGCAACACCACTCAGATTAGAGGTATGCAAGATCATCCCATGAAGGGACCAGTGCATTAAAGATCATCCCATGAAGGGGGCAGTGCATCAAAGATGATCCCATGAAGGGGCCAGTGCATCAAAGATGATCCCATGAAGGGGCCAGTGCATCAAAGATGATCCCATGAAGGGGCCGGTGCATCAAAGATGATCCCATGAAGGGACCGGTGCATCAAAAGATATCCCATGAAGGGACCGGTGCATCAAAAGATGTCCCATGAAGGGACGGGTGCATCAGAGATCGTCCCATGAAGGGACCGGTGCATCAGAGATCGTCCCATGAAGGGACCGGTGCATCAGAGACCGTCCCATGAAGGGACCAGTCCATCAGAGACCGTCCCATGAAGGGACCAGTCCATCAGAGACCGTCCCATGAAGGGACCAGTCCATCAGAGACCGTCCCATGAAGGGACCAGTCCATCAGAGACCGTCCCATGAAGGGACCAGTCCATCAGAGACCGTCCCATGAAGGGACCAGTCCATCAGAGACCATCCCATGAAGGGACCGGTGCATCAGAGACCATCCCATGAAGGGACCGGTGCATCAGAGATCATCCCATGAAGGGACCAGTGCATCAGAGATCATCCCATGAAGGGACCAGTGCATCAGAGATCATCCCATGAAGGGACCAGTGCATCAGAGATCATCCCATGAAGGGACCAGTGCATCAGAGATCATCCCATGAAGGGACCAGTGCATCAGAGATCATCCCATGAAGGGACCAGTGCATCAGAGATCATCCCATGAAGGGACCAGTGCATCACAGCACTCAGATTAGAGGTATGCAAGATCACCCCATGAAGGAACCAGTGCATCAAAGATCATCCCATGAAGGAACCAGTGCATCAAAGATCATCCCATGAAGGGACCAGGGCATCAGAGATCCCATGAAGGGACCAGGGCATCAGAGATCCCATGAAGGGACCAGGGCATCAGAGATCCCATGAAGGGACCAGGGCATCAGAGATCCCATGAAGGGACCAGGGCATCAGAGATCCCATGAAGGGACCAGGGCATCAGAGATCCCATGAAGGGACCAGGGCATCAGAGATCCCATGAAGGGACCAGGGCATCAGAGATCATCCCATGAAGGGACCAGGGCATCAGAGATCATCCCATGAAGGGACCAGTGCATCAGAGATCATCCCATGAAGGGACCAGTGCATCAGAGATCATCCCATGAAGGGACCAGGGCATCAGAGATCATCCCATGAAGGGACCAGGGCATCAGAGATCATCCCATGAAGAGACCAGGGCATCAAAGATCATCCCATGAAGGGACCAGGGCATCAGAGATCCCATGAAGGGACCAGTGCATCAGAGACCATCCCATGAAGGGACCGGTGCATCAGAGACCATCCCATGAAGGGACCGGTGCATCAGAGACCATCCCATGAAGGGACCAGTGCATCACAGCTCTCAGATTAGAGAGCTGTGCAAGATCATCCTGGGAAGGGACCAGTGCATCAAAGATCAACCCATGAAGGGACCATTAGTGCATCAAAGATCATCCAATGAAGGGACCATTAGTGCATCAAAGATCATCCAATGAAGGGACCATTCGTGCATCAAAGATCATCCAATGAAGGGACCATTCGTGCATCAAAGATCATCCCATGAAGGGACCAGTGCATCAAAGATCATCCCATGAAGGGACCAGTGCATCAAAGATCATCCCATGAAGGGACCAGTGCATCAAAGATCATCCCATGAAGGGACCAGTGCATCACAGCACTCAGATTAGAGGTATGCAAGATCATCCCGTGAAGGGACCAGTGCATTAGAGATCATCCCATGAAGGGACCAGGGCATCAGAGATCATCCCATGAAGGGACCGGGGCATCAGAGATCATCCCATGAAGGGACCGGGGCATCAGAGATCGTCCCATGAAGGGACCGGTGCATCAGAGATCGTCCCATGAAGGGACCGGTGCATCAGAGACCATCCCATGAAGGGACCGGTGCATCAGAGACCATCCCATGAAGGGACCGGTGCATCAGAGACCATCCCATGAAGGGACCGGTGCATCAGAGACCATCCCATGAAGGGACCGGTGCATCAGAGACCATCCCATGAAGGGACCGGTGCATCAGAGACCATCCCATGAAGGGACCGGTGCATCAGAGACCATCCCATGAAGGGACCGGTGCATCAGAGACCATCCCATGAAGGGACCGGTGCATCAGAGACCATCCCATGAAGGGACCGGTGCATCAGAGACCATCCCATGAAGGGACCGGTGCATCAGAGACCATCCCATGAAGGGACCGGTGCATCAGAGACCATCCCATGAAGGGACCGGTGCATCAGAGACCATCCCATGAAGGGACCGGTGCATCAGAGACCATCCCATGAAGGGACCGGTGCATCAGAGACCATCCCATGAAGGGACCGGTGCATCAGAGACCATCCCATGAAGGGACCGGTGCATCAGAGACCATCCCATGAAGGGACCGGTGCATCAGAGACCATCCCATGAAGGGACCGGTGCATCAGAGACCATCCCATGAAGGGACCGGTGCATCAGAGACCATCCCATGAAGGGACCGGTGCATCAGAGACCATCCCATGAAGGGACCGGTGCATCAGAGACCATCCCATGAAGGGACCGGTGCATCAGAGACCATCCCATGAAGGGACCGGTGCATCAGAGACCATCCCATGGAGGGACCGGTGCATCAGAGACCATCCCATGGAGGGACCGGTGCATCAGAGACCATCCCATGAAGGGACCGGTGCATCAGAGACCATCCCATGAAGGGACCGGTGCATCAGAGACCATCCCATGAAGGGACCGGTGCATCAGAGACCATCCCATGAAGGGACCGGTGCATCAGAGACCATCCCATGAAGGGACCGGTGCATCAGAGACCATCCCATGAAGGGACCGGTGCATCAGAGACCATCCCATGAAGGGACCGGTGCATCAGAGACCATCCCATGAAGGGACCGGTGCATCAGAGACCATCCCATGAAGGGACCGGTGCATCAGAGACCATCCCATGAAGGGACCGGTGCATCAGAGACCATCCCATGAAGGGACCAGTGCATCACAGCTCTCAGATTAGAGAGCTGTGCAAGATCATCCTGGGAAGGGACCAGTGCATCAAAGATCAACCCATGAAGGGACCATTAGTGCATCAAAGATCATCCAATGAAGGGACCATTAGTGCATCAAAGATCATCCAATGAAGGGACCATTAGTGCATCAAAGATCATCCAATGAAGGGACCATTCGTGCATCAAAGATCATCCAATGAAGGGACCAGTGCATCAAAGATCATCCCATGAAGGGACCAGTGCATCAAAGATCATCCCATGAAGGGACCAGTGCATCAAAGATCATCCCATGAAGGGACCAGTGCATCAAAGATCATCCCATGAAGGGACCAGTGCATCAAAGATCATCCCATGAAGGGACCAGTGCATCAAAGATCATCCCATGAAGGGACCAGTGCATCAAAGATCATCCCATGAAGGGACCAGTGCATCACAGCACTCAGATTAGAGGTATGCAAGATCACCCCGTGAAGGAACCAGTGCATCAAAGATCATCCCGTGAAGGGACCAGTGCATTAGAGATCATCCCATGAAGGGACCAGGGCATCAGAGATCATCCCATGAAGGGACCAGGGCATCAGAGATCATCCCATGAAGGGACCAGGGCATCAGAGATCATCCCATGAAGGGACCAGGGCATCAGAGATCATCCCATGAAGGGACCAGGGCATCAGAGATCATCCCATGAAGGGACCAGGGCATCAGAGATCATCCCATGAAGGGACCAGGGCATCAGAGATCATCCCATGAAGGGACCAGGGCATCAGAGATCATCCCATGAAGGGACCAGGGCATCAGAGATCATCCCATGAAGGGACCAGGGCATCAGAGATCATCCCATGAAGGGACCAGTGCATCGGAGACCATCCCATGAAGGGACCGGTGCATCGGAGACCATCCCATGAAGGGACCGGTGCATCGGAGACCATCCCATGAAGGGACCGGTGCATCGGAGACCATCCCATGAAGGGACCGGTGCATCGGAGACCATCCCATGAAGGGACCGGTGCATCGGAGACCATCCCATGAAGGGACCGGTGCATCGGAGACCATCCCACGAAGGGACCGGTGCATCGGAGACCATCCCACGAAGGGACCGGTGCATCGGAGACCATCCCACGAAGGGACCGGTGCATCAGAGACCATCCCATGAAGGGGCCAGTGCATCAGAGATCATCCCATGAAGGGGCCAGTGCATCAGAGATCATCCCATTAAGGGGCCAGTGCATCAGAGATCATCCCATTAAGGGGCCAGTGCATCAGAGATCATCCCATTAAGGGGCCAGTGCATCAGAGATCATCCCATTAAGGGACCAGTGCATCAAGATCATCCCTTGAAGGGAACAGTGCATCAAGATCATCCCTTGAAGGGAACAGTGCATCACAGCACTCAGATTAGAGGTATGCAAGATCATCCCATGAAGGGACCAGTGCATCAAAGATCATCCCATGAAGGGGGCAGTGCATCAAAGATCATCCCATGAAGGGGGCAGTGCATCAAAGATCATCCCATGAAGGGGCCAGTGCAAAGATGATCCCATGAAGGGGCCAGTGCATCAAAGATGATCCCATGAAGGGGCCAGTGCATCAAAGATCATCCCATGAAGGGGCCAGTGCATCAAAGATCATCCCATGAAGGGGCCAGTGCACCAAAGATCATCCCATGAAGGGACCAGTGCACCAAAGATCATCCCATGAAGGGACCAGAGCATCAAAGGATATCCCATGAAAGGACCAGTGCATCAAAGGATATCCCATGAAGGGACCAGTGCATTAGAGATCACCCCATGAAGGGACCAGCGCATCAGAGATCACCCCATGAAGGGACCAGCGCATCAGAGATCATCCCATGAAGGGACCAGCGCATCAGAGATCATCCCATGAAGGGACCAGTGCATCAGAGATCATCCCATGAAGGGACCAGTGCATCAGAGATCATCCCATGAAGGGACCAGTGCATCAGATCGTCCCATGAAGGGACCGGTGCATCAGAGATCATCCCATGAAGGGACCAGTCCATCAGAGATCATCCCATGAAGGGACCAGTCCATCAGAGATCATCCCATGAAGGTACCAGTGCATCAGAGATCATCCCATGAAGGGACCAGTGCATCAGAGATCATCCCATGAAGGGACCAGTGCATCAGAGATCATCCCATGAAGGGACCAGTGCATCAGAGATCATCCCATGAAGGGACCAGTGCATCAGAGATCATCCCATGAAGGGACCAGTGCATCAGAGATCATCCCATGAAGGGACCAGTGCATCAAAGATCATCCGATGAAGGGACCAGTGCATCAAAGATCATCCCATGAAGGGACCAGTGCATCAAAGATCAGATTAGAGGTATGCAAGATCATCCCATGAAGGGACCAGAGCATCAAAGGATATCCCATGAAAGGACCAGTGCATCAAAGGATATCCCATGAAGGGACCAGTGCATTAAAGATCAGATTAGAGGTATGCAAGATCATCCCGAGAAGGAACCAGTGCAAAGATCATCCCGTGAAGGGACCAGTGCATCAAAGATCATCCCGTGAAGGGACCAGTGCATCAAAGATCATCCCGTGAAGGGACCAGTGCATCAAAGATCATCCCGTGAAGGGACCAGTGCATCAAAGATCATCCCGTGAAGGGACCAGTGCATCAAAGATCATCCCGTGAAGGGACCAGTGCATCAAAGATTATCCCGTGAAGGGACCAGTGCATCAAAGATCCCATGAAGGGACCAGTGCATCAAAGATCATCCCATGAAGGGACCAGTGCAAAGTTCATCCCGTGAAGGAACCAGTGCATCACAGCACTCAGATTAGAGGTATGCAAGTTCATCCCATGAAGGGACGAGTGCATCAAAGATCTACCCATGAAGCTACCAGTGCATCAGATCATCCCATGAAGGGACCAGGGCATCAGAGATCATCCCATGAAGGGACCAGGGCATCAGAGAACATCCCATGAAGGGACCAGGGCATCAGAGAACATCCCATGAAGGGACCAGGGCATCACAGCACTAAGATTAGAGGTATGCAGGAACATCCCATGAAGGGACCAAGGCATCAAAGATCATCCCATGAAGGGACCAGAGCATCAAAGGATATCCCATGAAGGGACCAGTGCATTAAAGATGATCCCATGAAGGGACCAGTGCATTAAAGATCACCCCATGAAGGGACCAGCGCATCAGATCACCCCATGAAGGGACCAGTGCATCAGATCATCCCATGAAGGGACCAGTGCATCAGATCATCCCATGAAGGGACCAGTGCATCAGATCATCCCATGAAGGGACCAGTGCATCAGATCATCCCATGAAGGGACCAGTGCATCAGATCATCCCGTGAAGGGACCAGTGCATCAAAGATCATCCCGTGAAGGGACCAGTGCATCAAAGATCATCCCGTGAAGGGACCAGTGCATCAAAGATCATCCCGTGAAGGGACCAGTGCATCAAAGATCATCCCATGAAGGGACCAGTGCAAAGTTCATCCCGTGAAGGAACCAGTGCATCACAGCACTCCTATTAGAGGTATGCAGGAACATCCCATGAAGGGCACAGGGCATCAGAGATCATCCCATGAAGGGACCAGTGCATAACAGCACTCCTATTAGAGGTATGCAGGAACATCCCATGAAGGGACCGGTGCATCGGAGACCATCCCATGAAGGGACCGGTGCATCGGAGACCATCCCATGAAGGGACCGGTGCATCGGAGACCATCCCATGAAGGGACCGGTGCATCGGAGACCATCCCATGAAGGGACCGGTGCATCGGAGACCATCCCATGAAGGGACCGGTGCATCGGAGACCATCCCATGAAGGGACCGGTGCATCGGAGACCATCCCATGAAGGGACCGGTGCATCGGAGACCATCCCATGAAGGGACCGGTGCATCGGAGACCATCCCATGAAGGGACCGGTGCATCGGAGACCATCCCATGAAGGGACCGGTGCATCGGAGACCATCCCATGAAGGGACCGGTGCATCGGAGACCATCCCATGAAGGGACCGGTGCATCGGAGACCATCCCATGAAGGGACCGGTGCATCGGAGACCATCCCACGACGGGACCGGTGCATCGGAGACCATCCCACGAAGGGACCGGTGCATCGGAGACCATCCCACGAAGGGACCGGTGCATCAGAGATCATCCCACGAAGGGACCGGTGCATCAGAGATCATCCCACGAAGGGGCCAGTGCATCAGAGATCATCCCATGAAGGGGCCAGTGCATCAGAGATCATCCCATTAAGGGACCAGTGCATCAGAGATCATCCCATTAAGGGACCAGTGCATCAGAGATCATCCCATTAAGGGACCAGTGCATCAAGATCATCCCTTGAAGGGACCAGTGCAAAGTTCATCCCGTGAAGGAACCAGTGCATCAGAGACCATCCAGAGACCATCCCATGAAGGGACCGGTGCATCAGAGACCATCCCATGAAGGGACCGGTGCATCAGAGACCATCCCATGAAGGGACCGGTGCATCAGAGACCATCGCATGAAGGGACCGGTGCATCAGAGACCATCGCATGAAGGGACCGGTGCATCAGAGACCATCTCATGAAGGGACCGGTGCATCAGAGACCATCCCATGAAGGGACCGGTGCATCAGAGACCATCCCATGAAGGGACCAGTGCATCACAGCTCTCAGATTAGAGAGCTGTGCAAGATCATCCTGGGAAGGGACCAGTGCATCAAAGATCAACCCATGAAGGGACCATTAGTGCATCAAAGATCATCCAATGAAGGGACCATTAGTGCATCAAAGATCATCCAATGAAGGGACCATTCATGCATCAAAGATCATCCAATGAAGGGACCATTCGTGCATCAAAGATCATCCCATGAAGGGACCAGTGCATCAAAGATCATCCCATGAAGGGACCAGTGCATCAAAGATCATCCCATGAAGGGACCAGTGCATCAAAGATCATCCCATGAAGGGACCAGTGCATCAAAGATCATCCCATGAAGGGACCAGTGCATCAAAGATCATCCCATGAAGGGACCAGTGCATCAAAGATCATCCCATGAAGGGACCAGTGCATCAAAGATCATCCCATGAAGGGACCAGTGCATCACAGCACTCAGATTAGAGGCATGCAAGATCACCCCGTGAAGGAACCAGTGCATCAAAGATCATCCCGTGAAGGGACCAGTGCATTAGAGATCATCCCATGAAGGGACCAGTGCATTAGAGATCATCCCATGAAGGGACCAGTGCATCAGAGATCATCCCATGAAGGGACCAGGGCATCAGAGATCATCCCATGAAGGGACCAGGGCATCAGAGATCATCCCATGAAGGGACCAGGGCATCAGAGATCATCCCATGAAGGGACCAGGGCATCAGAGATCATCCCATGAAGGGACCAGTGCATCAGAGATCATCCCATGAAGGGACCAGTGCATCAGAGATCATCCCATGAAGGGACCAGTGCATCAGAGATCATCCCATGAAGGGACCAGTGCATCAGAGATCATCCCATGAAGGGACCAGTGCATCAAAGATCATCCCATGAAGGGGGCAGTGCATCAAAGATCATCCCATGAAGGGGCCAGTGCATCAAAGATGATCCCATGAAGGGGCCAGTGCAAAGATGATCCCATGAAGGGGCCAGTGCATCAAAGATGATCCCATGAAGGGGCCAGTGCATCAAAGATGATCCCATGAAGGGGCCAGTGCATCAAAGATCATCCCATGAAGGGGCCAGTGCATCAAAGATCATCCCATGAAGGGGCCAGTGCATCAAAGATCATCCCATGAAGGGACCGGTGCATCAAAGATCATCCCATGAAGGGACCGGTGCATCAGAGATCATCCCATGAAGGGACCGGTGCATCAGAGATCATCCCATGAAGGGACCAGTCCATCAGAGATCATCCCATGAAGGGACCAGTCCATCAGAGATCATCCCATGAAGGTACCAGTCCATCAGAGATCATCCCATGAAGGTACCAGTGCATCAGAGATCATCCCATGAAGGGACCAGTGCATCAGAGATCATCCCATGAAGGGACCAGTGCATCAAAGATCATCCGATGAAGGGACCAGTGCATCAAAGATCATCCCATGAAGGGACCAGTGCATCAAAGGTCATCCCATGAAGGGACCAGTGCATCAAAGGTCATCCCATGAAGGGACCAGTGCATCAAAGATCATCCCATGAAGGGACCAGTGCATCAAAGATCAGATTAGAGGTATGCAAGATCATCCCATGAAGGGACCAGAGCATCAAAGGATATCCCATGAAAGGACCAGTGCATCAAAGGATATCCCATGAAGGGACCAGTGCATTAAAGATCAGATTAGAGATATGCAAGATCATCCCGAGAAGGAACCAGTGCATCAAAGATCATCCCGTGAAGGGACCAGTGCATCAAAGATCATCCCGTGAAGGGACCAGTGCATCAAAGATCATCCCGTGAAGGGACCAGTGCATCAAAGATCATCCCGTGAAGGGACCAGTGCATCAAAGATCCCATGAAGGGACCAGTGCATCAAAGATCATCCCATGAAGGGACCAGTGCAAAGTTCATCCCGTGAAGGAACCAGTGCATCACAGCACTCAGATTAGAGGTATGCAAGTTCATCCCGAGAAGGAACCAGTGCATCAAAGATCATCCCGTGAAGGGACCAGTGCATCAAAGATCATCCCGTGAAGGGACCAGTGCATCAAAGATCATCCCGTGAAGGGACCAGTGCATCAAAGATCATCCCGTGAAGGGACAAGTGCATCAAAGATCTACCCATGAAGCTACCAGTGCATCAGATCATCCCATGAAGGGACCAGGGCATCAAAGGATATCCCATGAAAGGACCAGTGCATCAAAGGATATCCCATGAAGGGACCAGTGCATTAAAGATCAGATTAGAGGTATGCAAGATCATCCCGAGAAGGAACCAGTGCATCAAAGATCATCCCGTGAAGGGACCAGTGCATCAAAGATCATCCCGTGAAGGGACCAGTGCATCAAAGATCATCCCGTGAAGGGACCAGTGCATCAAAGATCATCCCGTGAAGGGACCAGCGCATCAGATCACCCCATGAAGGGACCAGTGCATCAGATCATCCCATGAAGGGACCAGTGCATCAGATCATCCCATGAAGGGACCAGTGCATCAGATCATCCCATGAAGGGACCAGTGCATCAGATCATCCCATGAAGGGACCAGTGCATCAAAGATCATCCCGTGAAGGGACCAGTGCATCAAAGATCATCCCGTGAAGGGACCAGTGCATCAAAGATCATCCCGTGAAGGGACCAGTGCATCAAAGATCATCCCGTGAAGGGACCAGTGCATCAAAGATCCCATGAAAGGACCAGTGCATCAAAGATCATCCCATGAAGGGACGAGTGCAAAGTTCATCCCGTGAAGGAACCAGTGCATCACAGCACTCCTATTAGAGGTATGCAGGAACATCCCATGAAGGGCACAGGGCATCAGAGATCATCCCATGAAGGGACCAGTGCATAACAGCACTCCTATTAGAGGTATGCAGGAACATCCCATGAAGGGACCAGGGCATCAAAGATCATCCCATAAAGGGACCAGTGTATGAAAGATCATCCCATGAAGGGACCGGTGTATGAAAGATCGTCCCATGAAGGGACCGGTGTATGAAAGATCGTCCCATGAAGGGACCGGTGCATCAGAGATCGTCCCATGAAGGGACCGGTGCATCAGAGATCGTCCCATGAAGGGACCGGTGCATCAGAGATCGTCCCATGAAGGGACCGGTGCATCAGAGATCGTCCCATGAAGGGACCGGTGCATCAGAGATCGTCCCATGAAGGGACCGGTGCATCAGAGATCGTCCCATGAAGGGACCGGTGCATCAGAGATCGTCCCATGAAGGGACCGGTGCATCAGAGATCGTCCCATGAAGGGACCGGTGCATCAGAGATCGTCCCATGAAGGGACCGGTGCATCAGAGATCGTCCCATGAAGGGACCGGTGCATCAGAGATCGTCCCATGAAGGGACCGGTGCATCAGAGATCGTCCCATGAAGGGACCGGTGCATCAGAGATCGTCCCATGAAGGGACCGGTGCATCAGAGATCGTCCCATGAAGGGACCGGTGCATCAGAGATCGTCCCATGAAGGGACCGGTGCATCAGAGATCGTCCCATGAAGGGACCGGTGCATCAGAGATCGTCCCATGAAGGGACCGGTGCATCAGAGATCGTCCCATGAAGGGACCGGTGCATCAGAGATCGTCCCATGAAGGGACCGGTGCATCAGAGATCGTCCCATGAAGGGACCGGTGCATCAGAGATCGTCCCATGAAGGGACCGGTGCATCAGAGATCGTCCCATGAAGGGACCGGTGCATCAGAGATCGTCCCATGAAGGGACCGGTGCATCAGAGATCGTCCCATGAAGGGACCGGTGCATCAGAGATCGTCCCATGAAGGGACCGGTGCATCAGAGATCGTCCCATGAAGGGACCGGTGCATCAGAGATCGTCCCATGAAGGGACCGGTGCATCAGAGATCGTCCCATGAAGGGACCGGTGCATCAGAGATCGTCCCATGAAGGGACCGGTGCATCAGAGATCGTCCCATGAAGGGACCGGTGCATCAGAGATCGTCCCATGAAGGGACCGGTGCATCAGAGATCGTCCCATGAAGGGACCGGTGCATCAGAGATCGTCCCATGAAGGGACCGGTGCATCAGAGATCGTCCCATGAAGGGACCGGTGCATCAGAGATCGTCCCATGAAGGGACCGGTGCATCAGAGATCGTCCCATGAAGGGACCGGTGCATCAGAGATCGTCCCATGAAGGGACCGGTGCATCAGAGATCGTCCCATGAAGGGACCGGTGCATCAGAGATCGTCCCATGAAGGGACCGGTGCATCAGAGATCGTCCCATGAAGGGACCGGTGCATCAGAGATCGTCCCATGAAGGGACCGGTGCATCAGAGATCGTCCCATGAAGGGACCGGTGCATCAGAGATCGTCCCATGAAGGGACCGGTGCATCAGAGATCGTCCCGTGAAGGGACCGGTGCATCAGAGATCGTCCCGTGAAGGGACCGGTGCATCAGAGATCGTCCCGTGAAGGGACCGGTGCATCAGAGATCGTCCCGTGAAGGGACCAGTGCATCAAAGATCATCCCGTGAAGGGACCAGTGCATCAAAGATCATCCCGTGAAGGGACCGGTGCATCAAAGATCCCATGAAAGGACCGGTGCATCAGAGACCATCCCATGAAGGGACCGGTGCATCAGAGACCATCCAGAGACCATCCCATGAAGGGACCGGTGCATCAGAGACCATCTCATGAAGGGACCGGTGCATCAGAGACCATCCCATGAAGGGACCGGTGCATCAGAGACCATCCCATGAAGGGACCGGTGCATCGGAGACCATCCCATGAAGGGACCGGTGCATCGGAGACCATCCCATGAAGGGACCGGTGCATCGGAGACCATCCCATGAAGGGACCGGTGCATCGGAGACCATCCCACGAAGGGACCGGTGCATCGGAGACCATCCCACGAAGGGACCGGTGCATCAGAGATCATCCCATGAAGGGGCCAGTGCATCAGAGATCATCCCATGAAGGGGCCAGTGCATCAGAGATCATCCCATGAAGGGGCCAGTGCATCAGAGATCATCCCATTAAGGGACCAGTGCATCAGAGATCATCCCATTAAGGGACCAGTGCATCAAGATCATCCCTTGAAGGGAACAGTGCATCAAGATCATCCCTTGAAGGGAACAGTGCATCACAGCACTCAGATTAGAGGTATGCAAGATCATCCCATGAAGGGACCAGGGCATTAAAGATCATCCCATGAAGGGACCAGGGCATTAAAGATCATCCCATGAAGGGATCAGTGCATCAAAGATCATCCCATGAAGGGACCAGGGCATTAAACATCATCCCATGAAGGGACCAGGGCATTAAACATCATCCCATGAAGGGACCAGGGCATTAAACATCATCCCATGAAGGGACCAGGGCATTAAACATCATCCCATGAAGGGACCAGTGCATCAGATCATCCCATGAAGGGACCAGTGCATCAGATCATCCCATGAAGGGACCGGTGCATCACAGCACTCAGATTAAGGGTATGAAAGATCATCCTGGGAACGGACCAGTGCAAAGATCAACCCATGAAGGGACCAGGGCATTAAAGATCATCCCATGAAGGGACCAGGGCATCAAAGACCATCCCATGAAGGAACCAGTGCATCAAAGACCATCCCATGAAGGGACCAGTGCATCAAAGATCAGATTAGAGGTATGCAAGATCATCCCATGAAGGGACCAGAGCATCAAAGGATATCCCATGAAAGGAAAAGTGCATCAAAGGATATCCCATGAAGAAACCAGTGCATCAAAGACCATCCCATGAAGGGACCAGTGCATCAAAGACCATCCCATGAAGGGACCATTAGTGCATCAAAGACCATCCCATGAAGGGACCATTAGTGCATCAAAGACCATCCCGTGAAGGGACCATTAGTGCATCAAAGACCATCCCGTGAAGGGACCATTAGTGCATCAAAGATCATCCCGTGAAGGGACCAGTGCATCAAAGATCATCCCGTGAAGGGGCCAGTGCATCAAAGATCATCCCTTGAAGGGGCCAGTGCATCAAAGATCATCCCGTGAAGGGGCCAGTGCATCAAAGATCATGCCATGAAGGGGCCAGTGCATCAAAGATCATGCCATGAAGGGGCCAGTGCATCAAAGATCATGCCATGAAGGGGCCAGTGCATCAAAGATCATGCCATGAAGGGGCCAGTGCATCAAAGATCATGCCATGAAGGGGCCAGTGCATCAAAGATCATGCCATGAAGGGGCCAGTGCATCAAAGATCATGCCATGAAGGGGCCAGTGCATCAAAGATCATGCCATGAAGGGGCCAGTGCATCAAAGATCATGCCATGAAGGGGCCAGTGCATCAAAGATCATGCCATGAAGGGGCCAGTGCATCAAAGATCATGCCATGAAGGGGCCAGTGCATCAAAGATCATGCCATGAAGGGGCCAGTGCATCAAAGATCATGCCATGAAGGGGCCAGTGCATCAAAGATCATGCCATGAAGGGGCCAGTGCATCAAAGATCATGCCATGAAGGGGCCAGTGCATCAAAGATCATGCCATGAAGGGGCCAGTGCATCAAAGATCATGCCATGAAGGGGCCAGTGCATCAAAGATCATGCCATGAAGGGGCCAGTGCATCAAAGATCATGCCATGAAGGGGCCAGTGCATCAAAGATCATGCCATGAAGGGGCCAGTGCATCAAAGATCATGCCATGAAGGGGCCAGTGCATCAAAGATCATGCCATGAAGGTGCCAGTGCATCAAAGATCATCCCATGAAGGTGCCAGTGCATCAAAGATCATCCCATGAAGGGGCCAGTGCATCAAAGATCATCCCATGAAGGGGCCAGTGCATCAGAGATCATCCCATGAAGGGGCCAGTGCATCAGAGATCATCCCATGAAGGGGCCAGTGCATCAGAGATCATCCCATGAAGGGGCCAGTGCATCAGAGATCATCCCATGAAGGGGCCAGTGCATCAGAGATCATCCCATGAAGGGGCCAGTGCATCAGAGATCATCCCATGAAGGGGCCAGTGCATCAGAGATCATCCCATGAAGCGACCAGTGCATCAGAGATCATCCCATGAAGCGACCAGGGCATCAGAGATCATCCCATGAAGGGACCAGTGCATCAGAGATCATCCCATGAAGGGACCAGTGCATCAGAGATCATCCCATGAAGGGACCAGTGCATCAGAGATCATCCCATGAAGGGACCAGTGCATCAGAGATCATCCCATGAAGGGACCAGTGCATCAGAGATCATCCCATGAAGGGACCAGTGCATCACAGCACTTAGATTAGAGGTATGCAAGATCATCCCATGAAGGGACCAGTGCATCAAAGATCATCCCATGAAGGGACCAGTGCATCAGAGATCATCCCATTAAGGGACCAGTGCATCAGAGATCATCCCATTAAGGGACCAGTGCATCAGAGATCATCCCATTAAGGGACCAGTGCATCAGAGATCATCCCATTAAGGGACCAGTGCATCAGAGATCATCCCATTAAGGGACCAGTGCATCAGAGATCATCCCATTAAGGGACCAGTGCATCAGAGATCATCCCATGAAGGGACCAGTGCATCACAGCACTCAGATTAGAGGTACGCAAGATCATCCCATGAAGGGACCAGTGCATCAGAGATCATCCCATGAAGGGACAAGTGCATCAGAGATCATCTCATGAAGGGACAAGTGCATCAGAGATCATCCCATGAAGAGACAAGTGCATCAGAGATCATCCCATGAAGGGAAGAGTGCAAAGATCCCGTGAAGGGAACAGTGCAAAGATCATGCCGTGAAGGGACCAGTGCATCAAAGATCATGCCGTGAAGTGACCACTGCATCAGAGATCATCCCATGAAGGGACCAGTGCATCAGAGATCATCCCATGAAGTGACCAGTGCATCAGAGATCATCCCATGAAGGGACCAGTGCGTCAAAGATCATCCCATGAAGGGACCAGTGCATCCGAGATCATCCCATGAAGGGACCAGTGCATCCGAGATCATCCCATAAAGGGACCAGTGCATCAAGATCATCCCATGAAGGGACCAGTGCGTCAAAGATCATCCCATGAAGGGACCAGTGCGTCAAAGATCATCCCATGAAGGGACCAGTGCGTCAAAGATCATCCCATGAAGGGACCAGTGCGTCAAAGATCATCCCATGAAGGGACCAGTGCGTCAAAGATCATCCCATGAAGGGACCAGTGCGTCAAAGATCATCCCATGAAGGGACCAGTGCGTCACAGATCATCCCATGAAGGGACCAGTGCATCACAGATCATCCCATGAAGGGACCATTAGTGCATCACAGATCATCCCATGAAGGGACCATTAGTGCATCACAGATCATCCCATGAAGGGACCATTAGTGCATCACAGATCATCCCATGAAGGGACCAGTGCATCAGAGATCATCCCATGAAGGGACCAGTGCATCAAGATCATCCCATGAAGGGACCAGTGCGTCAAAGATCATCCCATGAAGGGACCAGTGCGTCAAAGATCATCCCGTGAAGGGACCAGTGCGTCAAAGATCATCCCGTGAAGGGACCGGTGCGTCAAAGATCATCCCGTGAAGGGACCGGTGCGTCAAAGATCATCCCGTGAAGGGACCGGTGCATCAAAGATCATCCCGTGAAGGGGCCAGTGCATCAGAGATCATCCCATGAAGGGGCCAGTGCATCAGAGATCATCCCATGAAGGGGCCAGTGCATCAGAGATCATCCCATGAAGGGGCCAGTGCATCAGAGATCATCCCATGAAGGGGCCAGTGCATCAGAGATCATCCCATGAAGGGGCCAGTGCATCAGAGATCATCCCATGAAGGGGCCAGTGCATCAGAGATCATCCCATGAAGGGGCCAGTGCATCAGAGATCATCCCATGAAGGGGCCAGTGCATCAGAGATCATCCCGTTAAGGGACCAGTGCATCAAGATCATCCCTTGAAGGGAACAGTGCATCAAGATCATCCCTTGAAGGGAACAGTGCATCACAGCACTCAGATTAGAGGTATGCAAGATCATCCCATGAAGGGACCAGGGCATTAAAGATCATCCCATGAAGGGACCAGTGTATCAAAGATCATCCCATGAAGGGACCAGGGCATTAAACATCATCCCATGAAGGGACCAGGGCATTAAACATGATCCCATGAAGGGACCAGGGCATTAAACATGATCCCATGAAGGGACCAGGGCATTAAACATGATCCCATGAAGGGACCAGGGCATTAAACATCATCCCATGAAGGGACCAGTGCATCAGAGATCGTCCCATGAAGGGACCAGTGCATCAGATCATCCCATGAAGGGACCAGTGCATCAGATCATCCCATGAAGGGACCAGTGCATCACAGCACTTAGATTAGAGGTATGCAAGATAATCCCATGAAGGGACCAGTGCATCAAAGATCAATCCATGAAGGGACCATTAGTGCATCAAAGATCATCCCATGAAGGGACCAGTGCATCAGAGATCATCCCATGAAGGGACCAGTGCATCAGAGATCATCCCATGAAGGGACCATTAGTGCATCAAAGATCATCCAATGAAGGGACCATTAGTGCAAAGATCATCCAATGAAGGGACCAGTGCATCACAGCACTCCGATTAGAGGTATGCAAGATGATCACATGAAGGGAACAGTGCACCACAGCACTCAGATTGGAGGTATGCAAGATCATCCCATGAAGGGACCAGTGCATCAGAGATCATCCCATGAAGGGACCAGTGCATCAGAGATCATCCCATGAAGGGACCAGTGGATCAGAGATCATCCCATGAAGGGACCAGTGGATCAGAGATCATCCCATGAAGGGACCAGTGCATCAGAGATCATCCCATGAAGGGACCAGTGCATCAGAGATCATCCCATGAAGGGACCAGTGCATCAGAGATCATCCCATGAAGGGACCAGTGCATCAGAGATCATCCCATGAAGGGACCAGTGCATCAGAGATCATCCCATGAAGGGACCAGTGCATCAGAGATCATCCCATGAAGGGACCAGTGCATCAGAGATCATCCCATGAAGGGACCAGTGCATCAGAGATCATCCCATGAAGGGACCAGTGCATCAGAGATCATCCCATGAAGGGACCAGTGCATCAGAGATCATCCCATGAAGGGACCAGTGCATCAGAGATCATCCCATGAAGGGACCAGTGCATCAGAGATCATCCCATGAAGGGACCAGTGCATCAGAGATCATCCCATGAAGGGTACAGTGCAAAGATGCTCCCATGAAGGGTACAGTGCAAAGATGATCCCATGAAGGGTACAGTGCAAAGATGATCCCATGAAGGGTACAGTGCAAAGATGATCCCATGAAGGGTACAGTGCAAAGATGATCCCATGAAGGGTACAGTGCAAAGATGATCCCATGAAGGGTACAGTGCAAAGATGATCCCATGAAGGGTACAGTGCAAAGATGATCCCATGAAGGGACCAGTGAATCAAAGATCATCCCAAGAAGGGACCAGTGCATCAAAGATCATCCCATGAAGGGACCAGTGGATCAAAGATCATCCCATGAAGGGACCAGTGGATCAAAGATCATCCCATGAAGGGACCAGTGGATCAAAGATCATCCCATGAAGGGACCAGTGGATCAAAGATCATCCCATGAAGGGACCAGTGGATCAAAGATCATCCCATGAAGGGACCAGTGGATCAAAGATCATCCCATGAAGGGACCAGTGGATCAAAGATCATCCCATGAAGGGACCAGTGGATCAAAGATCATCCCATGAAGGGACCAGTGGATCAAAGATCATCCCATGAAGGGACCAGTGCATCACAGCACTCAGATTAGAGGTATGCAAGATGATCCCATGAAGGGACCAGTGCATCACAGCACTCAGATTAGAGGTATGCAAGATGATCCCATGAAGGGACCAGTGCATCACAGCACTCAGATTAGAGGTATGCAAGTTCATCCCATGAAGGGATGAGTGCATCAAAGATCTACCCATGAAGCTACCAGTGCATCAGAGATCATCCCATGAAGGGACCAGGGCATCAGATCATCCCATGAAGGGACCAGGGCGTCAAGATCATCCAATGAACGGACCAGTGCATCACAGCACTAAGATTAGAGGTATGCAAGTTCATCCCATGAAGGGACCAGTGCATCAAAGATCAGATTAGAGGTATGCAAGATCATCCCATGAAGGGACCAGAGCATCAAAGGATATCCCATGAAAGGACCAGTGCATCAAAGGATATCCCATGAAGGGACCAGTGCATTAAAGATCATCCCATGAAGGGACCAGCGCATCAGAGATCACCCCATGAAGGGACCAGTGCATCAGAGATCATCCCATGAAGGGACCAGTGCATCAGAGATCATCCCATGAATGGACCAGAGCAACACCACTCAGATTAGAGGTATGCAAGATCATCCCGAGAAGGAACCAGTGCATCACAGCACTCAGATTAGAGGTATGCAAGATGATCCCATGAAGGGACCAGTGCATCACAGCACTCAGATTAGAGGTATGCAAGATGATCCCATGAAGGGACCAGTGCATCACAGCACTCAGATTAGAGGTATGCAAGATAATCCCATGAAGGGACCAGTGGATCAAAGATCATCCCATGAAGGAACCAGTGGATCAAAGATCATCCCATGAAGGGACCAGTGGATCAAAGATCATCCCATGAAGGGACCAGTGGATCAAAGATCATCCCATGAAGGGACCAGTGGATCAAAGATCATCCCATGAAAGGACCAGTGCATCAAAGATCAGATTAGAGGTATGCAAGATCATCCCATGAAGGGACCAGAGCATCAAAGGATATCCCATGAAGGGACCAGTGCATCAAAGATCATCCCGTGAAGGGACCAGTGCATCAAAGATCATCCCGTGAAGGGACCAGTGCATCAAAGATCATCCCGTGAAGGGACCAGTGCATCAAAGATCATCCCGTGAAGGGACCAGTGCATCAAAGATCATCCCGTGAAGGGACCAGTGCATCAAAGATCATCCCGTGAAGGGACCAGTGCATCAAAGATCATCCCGTGAAGGGACCAGTGCATCAAAGATCATCCCGTGAAGGGACCAGTGCATCAAAGATCATCCCGTGAAGGGACCAGTGCATCAAAGATCATCCCGTGAAGGGACCAGTGCATCAAAGATCATCCCATGAAGGGACCAGTGCAAAGTTCATCCCATGAAGGGACCAGTGCAAAGTTCATCCCATGAAGGGACCAGTGCAAAGTTCATCCCATGAAGGGACCAGTGCAAAGTTCATCCCATGAAGGGACCAGTGCAAAGTTCATCCCATGAAGGGACCAGTGCAAAGTTCATCCCATGAAGGGACCAGTGCATCACAGCACTCATATTAGAGGTATGCAGGAACATCCCATGAAGGGACCAGGGCATCAAAGATCATCCCATAAAGGGACCAGAGCATCAGATATCCGATGAAGGGACCAGTGTATGAAAGATCATCCCACGAAGGGACCAGTGCATCAGAGATCATCCCATGAAGGGACCAGTGCATCAGAGATCATCCCATGAAGGGACCAGTGCATCAGATCATCCCATGAAGGGACCAGTGCATCAGAGATCATCCCATGAAGGGACCAGTGCATCAGAGATCATCCCATGAAGGGACCAGTGCATCAGAGATCATCCCATGAAGGGACCAGTGCATCAAAGACCATCCCATGAAGGGACCAGTGCATCAAAAACCATCCCGTGAAGGGACCAGTGCATCAAAAACCATCCCGTGAAGGGACCAGTGCATCAGAGAACATCCCATGAAGGGACCAGTGCATCAGAGATCATCCCATGAAGGGACCAGGGCATCAGAAATCATCCCATGAAGGCACCAGCGCATCACAGCACTAAGATTAGAGGTATGCAAGTTCATCCCGTGAAGGAACCAGTGCATCAAAGGATATCCCATGAAGGGACCAGTGCATTAAAGATGACCCCATGAAGGGACCAGCGCATCAGAGATCATCCCATGAAGGGACCAATGCATCAAAGATCATCCCATGAAGGGACCAGTGCATCAAAGATCATCCCATGAAGGGACCAGTAAATCAAAGATCATCCCATGAAGGGACCAGTAAATCAAAGATCATCCCATGAAGGGACCAGTGGATCAAAGATCATCCCATGAAGGGACCAGTGGATCAAAGATCATCCCATGAAGGGACCAGTGGATCAAAGATCATCCCATGAAGGGACCAGTGGATCAAAGATCAGATTAGAGGTATGCAAGATCATCCCATGAAGGGACCAGAGCATCAAAGGATATCCCATGAAGGGACCAGTGCATCAAAGATCATCCCGTGAAGGGACCAGTGCATCAAAGATCATCCCGTGAAGGGACCAGTGCATCAAAGATCATCCCGTGAAGGGACCAGTGCATCAAAGATCATCCCGTGAAGGGACCAGTGCATCAACGATCATCCCGTGAAGGGACCAGTGCATCAAAGATCATCCCGTGAAGGGACCAGTGCAAAGTTCATCCCGTGAAGGAACCAGTGCATCACAGCACTCAGATTAGAGGTATGCAGGAACATCCCATGAAGGGACCAGGGCATCAGAGATCATCCCATGAAGGGCCCAGTGCATCAGAGATCATCCCATGAAGGGACCAGTGCATAACAGCACTCATATTAGAGGTATGCAGGAACATCCCATGAAGGGACCAGGGCATCAAAGATCATCCCATAAAGGGACCAGAGCATCAGATATCCGATGAAGGGACCAGAGCATCAGATATCCGATGAAGGGACCAGTGTATGAAAGATCATCCCATGAAGGGACCAGTGCATCAGAGATCATCCCATGAAGGGACCAGTGCATCAGAGATCATCCCATGAAGGGACCAGTGCATCAGAGATCATCCCATGAAGGGACCAGTGCATCAGAGATCATCCCATGAAGGGACCAGTGCATCAGATCATCCCATGAAGGGACCAGTGCATCAGAGATCATCCCATGAAGGGACCAGTGCATCAGAGATCATCCCATGAAGGGACCAGTGCATCAGAGATCATCCCGTGAAGGGACCAGTGCATCAGAGACCATCCCGTGAAGGGACCAGTGCATCAGAGACCATCCCGTGAAGGGACCAGTGCATCAAAAACCATCCCGTGAAGGGACCAGTGCATCAGAGAACATCCCATGAAGGGACCAGTGCATCAGAGATCATCCCATGAAGGGACCAGGGCATCAGAAATCATCCCATGAAGGCACCAGCGCATCACAGCACTAAGATTAGAGGTATGCAAGTTCATCCCATGAAGGAACCAGTGCATCAAAGGATATCCCATGAAGGGACCAGTGCATTAAAGATGACCCCATGAAGGGACCAGCGCATCAGAGATCATCCCATGAAGGGACCAGTGCATCAGAGATCATCCCATGAAGGGACCAGTGCATCAGAGATCATCCCATGAAGGGACCAGTAAATCAAAGATCATCCCATGAAGGGACCAGTGGATCAAAGATCATCCCATGAAGGGACCAGTGGATCAAAGATCATCCCATGAAGGGACCAGTGGATCAAAGATCATCCCATGAAGGGACCAGTGCATCAGAGATCATCCCATGAAGGGACCAGTGCATCAGAGATCATCCCATGAAGGGACCAGTGCATCAAAGGATATCCCATGAAAGGACCAGTGCATCAAAGGATATCCCGTGAAAGGACCAGTGCATCAAAGATCATCCCGTGAAGGGACCAGTGCATCAAAGATCATCCCGTGAAGGGACCAGTGCATCAAAGATCATCCCGTGAAGGGACCAGTGCATCAAAGATCATCCCGTGAAGGGACCAGTGCATCAAAGATCATCCCGTGAAGGGACCAGTGCATCAAAGATCATCCCGTGAAGGGACCAGTGCATCAAAGTTCATCCCGTGAAGGGACCAGTGCATCAAAGATCATCCCGTGAAGGGACCAGTGCATCAAAGATCATCCCGTGAAGGGACCAGGGCATCAGAGATCATCCCATGAAGGGCCCAGTGCATCAGAGATCATCCCATGAAGGGACCAGTGCATAACAGCACTCATATTAGAGGTATGCAGGAACATCCCATGAAGGGACCAGGGCATCAAAGATCATCCCATAAAGGGACCAGTGCATCAGAGATCATCCCATGAAGGGACCAGTGCATCAGAGATCATCCCATGAAGGGACCAGTGCATCAGAGATCATCCCATGAAGGGACCAGTGCATCAGAGATCATCCCATGAAGGGACCAGTGCATCAGAGATCATCCCATGAAGGGACCAGTGCATCAGAGATCATCCCATGAAGGGACCAGTGCATCAGAGATCATCCCATGAATGGACAAGAGCAACACCACTCAGATTAGAGGTATGCAAGATCATCCCGAGAAGGAACCAGTGCATCACAGCACTCAGATTAGAGGTATGCAAGATCATCCCATGAAGGAACCAGTGCATCAAAGATCATCCCGTGAAGGGACCAGTGCATCAAAGATCATCCCGTGAAGGGACCAGTGCATCAAAGATCATCCCGTGAAGGGACCAGTGCATCAAAGATCATCCCGTGAAGGGAACAGTGCATCAAAGATCATCCCGTGAAGGGACCAGTGCATCAAAGATCATCCCGTGAAGGGACCAGTGCATGAAAGATCATCCCGTGAAGGGACCAGTGCATGAAAGATCATCCCATGAAGGGACCAGTGCATCAGAGATCATCCCATGAAGGGACCAGTGCATCAGATCATCCCATGAAGGGACCAGTGCATCAGATCATCCCATGAAGGGACCAGGGCATCAAAGATCATCCCATGAAGGGACCAGGGCATCAAAGATCATCCCATGAAGGGACCAGGGCATCAAAGATCATCCCATGAAGGGACCAGGGCATCAGAGACCATGCCATGAAGGGACCAGGGCATCAGAGACCATGCCATGAAGGGGCCATTGCATCAGAGACCATGCCATGAAGGGGCCAGTGCATCAGAGATCATGCCATGAAGGGGCCAGTGCATCAGAGATCATGCCATG
Organism: Triturus cristatus; assembly: GCF_964204655.1. Lineage (NCBI taxonomy): Eukaryota > Metazoa > Chordata > Amphibia > Caudata > Salamandridae > Triturus > Triturus cristatus. The sequence goes on from NC_140591.1 coordinate 408,326,628, forward strand.
AAGGGGCCAGTGCATCAGAGATCATGCCATGAAGGGGCCAGTGCATCAGAGATCATGCCATGAAGGGGCCAGTGCATCAGAGATCATGCCATGAAGGGGCCAGTGCATCAGAGATCATGCCATGAAGGGGCCAGTGCATCAGAGATCATGCCATGAAGGGGCCAGTGCATCAGAGATCATGCCATGAAGGGGCCAGTGCATCAGAGATCATGCCATGAAGGGGCCAGTGCATCAGAGATCATGCCATGAAGGGGCCAGTGCATCAGAGATCATGCCATGAAGGGGCCAGTGCATCAGAGATCATGCCATGAAGGGGCCAGTGCATCAGAGATCATGCCATGAAGGGGCCAGTGCATCAGAGATCATGCCATGAAGGGGCCAGTGCATCAGAGATCATGCCATGAAGGGGCCAGTGCATCAGAGATCATGCCATGAAGGGGCCAGTGCATCAGAGATCATGCCATGAAGGGGCCAGTGCATCAGAGATCATCCCGTGAAGGGACCAGTGCATCAAAGATCATCCCGTGAAGGGACCAGTGCATCAAAGATCATCCCGTGAAGGGACCAGTGCATCAAAGATCATCCCATGAAGGGACCAGTGCAAAGTTCATCCCGTGAAGGGACCAGTGCATCAAAGATCATCCCGTGAAGGGACCAGGGCATCAGATCATCCCATGAAGGGCCCAGTGCATCAGAGATCATCCCATGAAGGGACCAGTGCATAACAGCACTCATATTAGAGGTATGCAGGAACATCCCATGAAGGGACCAGGGCATCAAAGATCATCCCATAAAGGGACCAGTGCATCAGAGATCATCCCATGAAGGGACCAGTGCATCAGAGATCATCCCATGAAGGGACCAGTGCATCAGAGATCATCCCATGAAGGGACCAGTGCATCAGAGATCATCCCATGAAGGGACCAGTGCATCAGAGATCATCCCATGAAGGGACCAGTGCATCAGAGATCATCCCATGAAGGGACCAGTGCATCAGAGATCATCCCATGAAGGGACCAGTGCATCAGAGATCATCCCATGAATGGACAAGAGCAACACCACTCAGATTAGAGGTATGCAAGATCATCCCATGAAGGAACCAGTGCATCAAAGATCATCCCGTGAAGGGACCAGTGCATCAAAGATCATCCCGTGAAGGGACCAGTGCATCAAAGATCATCCCGTGAAGGGACCAGTGCATCAAAGATCATCCCGTGAAGGGAACAGTGCATCAAAGATCATCCCGTGAAGGGACCAGTGCATCAAAGATCATCCCGTGAAGGGACCAGTGCATGAAAGATCATCCCGTGAAGGGACCAGTGTATGAAAGATCATCCCATGAAGGGACCAGTGCATCAGAGATCATCCCATGAAGGGACCAGTGCATCAGAGATCATCCCATGAAGGGACCAGTGCATCAGATCATCCCATGAAGGGACCAGGGCATCAAAGATCATCCCATGAAGGGACCAGGGCATCAAAGATCATCCCATGAAGGGACCAGGGCATCAAAGATCATCCCATGAAGGGACCAGGGCATCAGAGACCATGCCATGAAGGGACCAGGGCATCAGAGACCATGCCATGAAGGGGCCATTGCATCAGAGACCATGCCATGAAGGGACCAGTGCATCAAAGATCATCCCATGAAGGGACCAGTGCATCAAAGATCATCCATGAAGGGACCAGTGCATCAAAGATCATCCCATGAAGGGACCAGTGCAAAGTTCATCCCATGAAGGGACCAGTGCAAAGTTCATCCCATGAAGGGACCAGTGCAAAGTTCATCCCATGAAGGGACCAGGGCATTAAACATCATCCCATGAAGGGACCAGGGCATTAAACATGATCCCATGAAGGGACCAGGGCATTAAACATGATCCCATGAAGGGACCAGGGCATTAAACATCATCCCATGAAGGGACCAGGGCATTAAACATCATCCCATGAAGGGACCAGTGCATCAGAGATCATCCCATGAAGGGACCAGTGCATCAGATCATCCCATGAAGGGACCAGTGCATCAGATCATCCCATGAAGGGACCAGTGCATCACAGCACTTAGATTAGAGGTATGCAAGATAATCCCATGAAGGGACCAGTGCATCAAAGATCAATCCATGAAGGGACCATTAGTGCATCAAAGATCATCCCATGAAGGGACCAGTGCATCAGAGATCATCCCATGAAGGGACCAGTGCATCCAAGATCATCCCATGAAGGGACCATTAGTGCATCAAAGATCATCCAATGAAGGGACCATTAGTGCAAAGATCATCCAATGAAGGGACCAGTGCATCACAGCACTCCGATTAGAGGTATGCAAGATGATCCCATGAAGGGAACAGTGCACCACAGCACTCAGATTGGAGGTATGCAAGATCATCCCATGAAGGGACCAGTGCATCAGAGATCATCCCATGAAGGGACCAGTGCATCAGAGATCATCCCATGAAGGGACCAGTGCATCAAAGATCATCCCATGAAGGGACCAGTGGATCAAAGATCATCCCATGAAGGGACCAGTGGATCAAAGATCATCCCATGAAGGGACCAGTGGATCAAAGATCATCCCATGAAGGGACCAGTGGATCAAAGATCATCCCATGAAGGGACCAGTGGATCAGAGATCATCCCATGAAGGGACCAGTGCATCAGAGATCATCCCATGAAGGGACCAGTGCATCAGAGATCATCCCATGAAGGGACCAGTGCATCAGAGATCATCCCATGAAGGGACCAGTGCATCAGAGATCATCCCATGAAGGGACCAGTGCATCAGAGATCATCCCATGAAGGGACCAGTGCATCAGAGATCATCCCATGAAGGGTACAGTGCAAAGATGCTCCCATGAAGGGTACAGTGCAAAGATGCTCCCATGAAGGGTACAGTGCAAAGATGATCCCATGAAGGGTACAGTGCAAAGATGATCCCATGAAGGGTACAGTGCAAAGATGATCCCATGAAGGGTACAGTGCAAAGATGATCCCATGAAGGGTACAGTGCAAAGATGATCCCATGAAGGGTACAGTGCAAAGATGATCCCATGAAGGGTACAGTGCAAAGATCATCCCAAGAAGGGACCAGTGCATCAAAGATCATCCCATGAAGGGACCAGTGAATCAAAGATCATCCCATGAAGGGACCAGTGGATCAAAGATCATCCCATGAAGGGACCAGTGGATCAAAGATCATCCCAAGAAGGGACCAGTGCATCAAAGATCATCCCATGAAGGGACCAGTGCATCAAAGATCATCCCATGAAGGGACCAGTGGATCAAAGATCATCCCATGAAGGGACCAGTGGATCAAAGATCATCCCATGAAGGGACCAGTGGATCAAAGATCATCCCATGAAGGGACCAGTGGATCAAAGATCATCCCATGAAGGGACCAGTGGATCAAAGATCATCCCATGAAGGACCAGTGGATCAAAGATCATCCCATGAAGGGACCAGTGGATCAAAGATCATCCCATGAAGGGACCAGTGCATCACAGCACTCAGATTAGAGGTATGCAAGATGATCCCATGAAGGGACCAGTGCATCACAGCACTCAGATTAGAGGTATGCAAGTTCATCCCATGAAGGGATGAGTGCATCAAAGATCTACCCATGAAGCTACCAGTGCATCAGAGATCATCCCATGAAGGGACCAGGGCATCAGATCATCCCATGAAGGGACCAGGGCGTCAAGATCATCCAATGAACGGACCAGTGCATCACAGCACTAAGATTAGAGGTATGCAAGTTCATCCCATGAAGTGACCAGTGCATCAGAGATCATCCCATGAAGTGACCAGTGCATCAGATCATCCCATGAAGGGACCAGTGCATCACAGCACTCAGATTAGAGGTATGCAAGATCATCCCATGAAGGGACCAGAGCATCAAAGGATATCCCATGAAAGGACCAGTGCATCAAAGGATATCCCATGAAGGGACCAGTGCATTAAAGATCATCCCATGAAGGGACCAGCGCATCAGAGATCACCCCATGAAGGGACCAGTGCATCAGAGATCATCCCATGAAGGGACCAGTGCATCAGAGATCATCCCATGAATGGACCAGAGCAACACCACTCAGATTAGAGGTATGCAAGATCATCCCGAGAAGGAACCAGTGCATCACAGCACTCAGATTAGAGGTATGCAAGATGATCCCATGAAGGGACCAGTGCATCACAGCACTCAGATTAGAGGTATGCAAGATGAGCCCATGAAGGGACCAGTGCATCACAGCACTCAGATTAGAGGTATGCAAGATAATCCCATGAAGGGACCAGTGGATCAAAGATCATCCCATGAAGGGACCAGTGGATCAAAGAGCATCCCATGAAGGGACCAGTGGATCAAAGATCATCCCATGAAGGGACCAGTGGATCAAAGATCATCCCATGAAGGGACCAGTGGATCAAAGATCATCCCATGAAAGGACCAGTGCATCAAAGATCAGATTAGAGGTATGCAAGATCATCCCATGAAGGGACCAGAGCATCAAAGGATATCCCATGAAGGGACCAGTGCATCAAAGATCATCCCGTGAAGGGACCAGTGCATCAAAGATCATCCCGTGAAGGGACCAGTGCATCAAAGATCATCCCGTGAAGGGACCAGTGCATCAAAGATCATCCCGTGAAGGGACCAGTGCATCAGAGATCATCCCGTGAAGGGACCAGTGCATCAAAGATCATCCCGTGAAGGGACCAGTGCATCAAAGATCATCCCGTGAAGGGACCAGTGCATCAAAGATCATCCCATGAAGGGACCAGTGCATCAAAGATCATCCCATGAAGGGACCAGTGCAAAGTTCATCCCATGAAGGGACCAGTGCAAAGTTCATCCCATGAAGGGACCAGTGCAAAGTTCATCCCATGAAGGGACCAGTGCAAAGTTCATCCCATGAAGGGACCAGTGCAAAGTTCATCCCATGAAGGGACCAGTGCAAAGTTCATCCCATGAAGGGACCAGTGCAAAGTTCATCCCATGAAGGGACCAGGGCATCAAAGATCATCCCATAAAGGGACCAGAGCATCAGATATCCGATGAAGGGACCAGTGTATGAAAGATCATCCCACGAAGGGACCAGTGCATCAGAGATCATCCCATGAAGGGACCAGTGCATCAGAGATCATCCCATGAAGGGACCAGTGCATCAGATCATCCCATGAAGGGACCAGTGCATCAGAGATCATCCCATGAAGGGACCAGTGCATCAGAGATCATCCCATGAAGGGACCAGTGCATCAGAGATCATCCCATGAAGGGACCAGTGCATCAAAGACCATCCCATGAAGGGACCAGTGCATCAAAAACCATCCCGTGAAGGGACCAGTGCATCAAAAACCATCCCGTGAAGGGACCAGTGCATCAGAGAACATCCCATGAAGGGACCAGTGCATCAGAGATCATCCCATGAAGAGACCAGGGCATCAGAAATCATCCCATGAAGGCACCAGCGCATCACAGCACTAAGATTAGAGGTATGCAAGTTCATCCCGTGAAGGAACCAGTGAATCAAAGGATATCCCATGAAGGGACCAGTGCATTAAAGATGACCCCATGAAGGGACCAGCGCAGAGATCATCCCATGAAGGGACCAGTGCATCAAAGATCATCCCATGAAGGGACCAGTGCATCAGAGATCATCCCATGAAGGGATCAGTGCATCAAAGATCATCCCATGAAGGGACCAGTGGATCAAAGATCATCCCATGAAGGGACCAGTGGATCAAAGATCATCCCATGAAGGGACCAGTGGATCAAAGATCATCCCATGAAGGGACCAGTGGATCAAAGATCATCCCATGAAGGGACCAGTGCATCAAAGATCAGATTAGAGGTATGCAAGATCATCCCATGAAGGGACCAGAGCATCAAAGGATATCCCATGAAGGGACCACGGGATGATCTTTGATGCACTGAAGGGACCAGTGCATCAAAGATCATCCCGTGAAGGGACCAGTGCATCAAAGATCATCCCGTGAAGGGACCAGTGCATCAAAGATCATCCCGTGAAGGGACCAGTGCATCAAAGATCATCCCGTGAAGGGACCAGTGCATCAAAGATCATCCCATGAAGGGACCAGTGCAAAGTTCATCCCGTGAAGGAACCAGTGCATCACAGCACTCAGATTAGAGGTATGCAGGAACATCCCATGAAGGGACCAGGGCATCAGAGATCATCCCATGAAGGGCCCAGTGCATCAGAGATCATCCCATGAAGGGACCAGTGCATAACAGCACTCATATTAGAGGTATGCAGGAACATCCCATGAAGGGACCAGGGCATCAAAGATCATCCCATAAAGGGACCAGAGCATCAGATATCCGATGAAGTGACCAGAGCATCAGATATCCGATGAAGGGACCAGTGTATGAAAGATCATCCCATGAAGGTACCAGTGCATCAGAGATCATCCCATGAAGGGACCAGTGCATCAGAGATCATCCCATGAAGGGACCAGTGCATCAGAGATCATCCCATGAAGGGACCAGTGCATCAGAGATCATCCCATGAAGGGACCAGTGCATCAGAGATCATCCCATGAAGGGACCAGTGCATCAGAGATCATCCCATGAAGGGACCAGTGCATCAGAGATCATCCCATGAAGGGACCAGTGCATCAGAGATCATCCCATGAAGGGACCAGTGCATCAGAGATCATCCCATGAAGGGACCAGTGCATCAGAGACCATCCCATGAAGGGACCAGTGCATCAGAGACCATCCCGTGAAGGGACCAGTGCATCAAAAACCATCCCGTGAAGGGACCAGTGCATCAGAGAACATCCCATGAAGGGACCAGTGCATCAGAGATCATCCCATGAAGGGACCAGGGCATCAGAAATCATCCCATGAAGGCACCAGCGCATCACAGCACTAAGATTAGAGGTATGCAAGTTCATCCCGTGAAGGAACCAGTGCATCAAAGGATATCCCATGAAGGGACCAGTGCATTAAAGATGACCCCATGAAGGGACAAGCGCATCAGAGATCATCCCATGAAGGGACCAATGCATCAAAGATCATCCCATGAAGGGACCAGTGCATCAGAGATCATCCCATGAAGGGATCAGTGCATCAAAGATCATCCCATGAAGGGACCAGTAAATCAAAGATCATCCCATGAAGGGATCAGTGCATCAAAGATCATCCCATGAAGGGACCAGTGGATCAAAGATCATCCCATGAAGGGACCAGTGCATCAGAGATCATCCCATGAAGGGACCAGTGCATCAGAGATCATCCCATGAAGGGACCAGTGCATCAAAGATCAGATTAGAGGTATGCAAGATCATCCCATGAAGGGACCAGAGCATCAAAGGATATCCCATGAAAGGACCAGTGCATCAAAGGATATCCCGTGAAGGGACCAGTGCATCAAAGATCATCCCGTGAAGGGACCAGTGCATCAAAGATCATCCCGTGAAGGGACCAGTGCATCAAAGATCATCCCGTGAAGGGACCAGTGCATCAAAGATCATCCCGTGAAGGGACCAGTGCATCAAAGATCATCCCGTGAAGGGACCAGTGCATCAAAGATCATCCCATGAAGGGACCAGTGCAAAGTTCATCCCGTGAAGGGACCAGTGCATCAAAGATCATCCCGTGAAGGGACCAGGGCATCAGAGATCATCCCATGAAGGGCCCAGTGCATCAGAGATCATCCCATGAAGGGACCAGTGCATAACAGCACTCATATTAGAGGTATGCAGGAACATCCCATGAAGGGACCAGGGCATCAAAGATCATCCCATAAAGGGACCAGTGCATCAGAGATCATCCCATGAAGGGACCAGTGCATCAGAGATCATCCCATGAAGGGACCAGTGCATCAGAGATCATCCCATGAAGGGACCAGTGCATCAGAGATCATCCCATGAAGGGACCAGTGCATCAGAGATCATCCCATGAAGGGACCAGTGCATCAGAGATCATCCCATGAAGGGACCAGTGCATCAGAGATCATCCCATGAAGGGACCAGTGCATCAGAGATCATCCCATGAATGGACCAGAGCAACACCACTCAGATTAGAGGTATGCAAGATCATCCCGAGAAGGAACCAGTGCATCACAGCACTCAGATTAGAGGTATGCAAGATCATCCCATGAAGGAACCAGTGCATCAAAGATCATCCCGTGAAGGGACCAGTGCATCAAAGATCATCCCGTGAAGGGACCAGTGCATCAAAGATCATCCCGTGAAGGGACCAGTGCATCAAAGATCATCCCGTGAAGGGAACAGTGCATCAAAGATCATCCCGTGAAGGGACCAGTGCATCAAAGATCATCCCGTGAAGGGACCAGTGCATCAAAGATCATCCCGTGAAGGGACCAGTGCATCAAAGATCATCCCGTGAAGGGACCAGTGTATGAAAGATCATCCCGTGAAGGGACCAGTGCATCAGAGATCATCCCATGAAGGGACCAGTGCATCAGATCATCCCATGAAGGGACCAGTGCATCAGATCATCCCATGAAGGGACCAGGGCATCAGAGATCATCCCATGAAGGGACCAGGGCATCAGAGACCATGCCATGAAGGGACCAGGGCATCAGAGACCATGCCATGAAGGGACCAGGGCATCAGAGACCATGCCATGAAGGGGCCATTGCATCAGAGACCATGCCATGAAGGGGCCATTGCATCAGAGACCATGCCATGAAGGGGCCAGTGCATCAGAGACCATGCCATGAAGGGGCCAGTGCATCAGAGATCATGCCATGAAGGGGCCAGTGCATCAGAGATCATGCCATGAAGGGGCCAGTGCATCAGAGATCATGCCATGAAGGGGCCAGTGCATCAGAGATCATGCCATGAAGGGGCCAGTGCATCAGAGATCATGCCATGAAGGGGCCAGTGCATCAGAGATCATGCCATGAAGGGGCCAGTGCATCAGAGATCATGCCATGAAGGGGCCAGTGCATCAGATCATGCCATGAAGGGGCCAGTGCATCAGAGATCATGCCATGAAGGGGCCAGTGCATCAGAGATCATGCCATGAAGGGGCCAGTGCATCAGAGATCATGCCATGAAGGGGCCAGTGCATCAGAGATCATCCCATGAAGGGGCCAGTGCATCAGAGATCATCCCATGAAGGGGCCAGTGCATCAGAGATCATCCCATGAAGGGGCCAGTGCATCAGAGATCATCCCGTGAAGGGACCAGTGCATCAAAGATCATCCCGTGAAGGGACCAGTGCATCAAAGATCATCCCATGAAGGGACCAGTGCATCAAAGATCATCCCATGAAGGGACCAGTGCATCAAAGTTCATCCCATGAAGGGACCAGTGCAAAGTTCATCCCATGAAGGGACCAGTGCAAAGTTCATCCCATGAAGGGACCAGTGCAAAGTTCATCCCATGAAGGGACCAGTGCATCACAGCACTCAGATTAGAGGTATGCAGGAACATCCCATGAAGAGACCAGGGCATCAGAGATCATCCCATGAAGGGCCCAGTGCATCAGAGATCATCGCATGAAGGGACCAGTGCATAACAGCACTCATATTAGAGGTATGCAGGAACATCCCATGAAGGGACCAGGGCATCAAAGATCATCCCATAAAGGGACCAGAGCATCAGATATCCGATGAAGGGACCAGTGTATGAAAGATCATCCCATGAAGGGACCAGTGCATCAGAGATCATCCCATGAAGGGACCAGTGCATCAGAGATCATCCCATGAAGGGACCAGTGCATCAAAGACCATCCCATGAAGGGACCAGTGCATCAAAGACCATCCCATGAAGGGACCAGTGCATCAAAGACCATCCCGTGAAGGGACCAGTGCATCAAAGACCATCCCGTGAAGGGACCAGTGCATCAGAGAAAATCCCATGAAGGGACCAGTGCATCAGAGATCATCCCATGAAGGGACCAGGGCATCAGAAATCATCCCATGAAGGCACCAGCGCATCACAGCACTAAGATTAGAGGTATGCAAGTTCATCCCGTGAAGGAACCAGTGCATCAAAGGATATCCCATGAAGGGACCAGTGCATTAAAGATGACCCCATGAAGGGACCAGCGCATCAGAGATCATCCCATGAAGGGACCAATGCATCAGAGATCATCCCATGAAGGGACCAGTGCATCAGAGATCATCCCATGAAGGGATCAGTAAATCAAAGATCATCCCATGAAGGGACCAGTGGATCAAAGATCATCCCATGAAGGGACCAGTGGATCAAAGATCATCCCATGAAGGGACCAGTGCATCAAAGATCAGATTAGAGGTATGCAAGATCATCCCATGAAGGGACCAGAGCATCAAAGGATATCCCATGAAAGGACCAGTGCATCAAAGGATATCCCGTGAAGGGACCAGTGCATCAAAGATCATCCCGTGAAGGGACCAGTGCATCAAAGATCATCCCGTGAAGGGACCAGTGCATCAAAGATCATCCCGTGAAGGGACCAGTGCATCAAAGATCATCCCGTGAAGGGACCAGTGCATCAAAGATCATCCCATGAAGGGACCAGTGCAAAGTTCATCCCGTGAAGGAACCAGTGCATCACAGCACTCAGATTAGAGGTATGCAGGAACATCCCATGAAGGGACCAGGGCATCAGAGATCATCCCATGAAGGGCCCAGTGCATCAGAGATCATCCCATGAAGGGACCAGTGCATAACAGCACTCATATTAGAGGTATGCAGGAACATCCCATGAAGGGACCAGGGCATCAAAGATCATCCCATAAAGGGACCAGGGCATCAGAGATCATCCCATGAAGGGACCAGTGCATCAGAGATCATCCCATGAAGGGACCAGTGCATCAGAGATCATCCCATGAAGGGACCAGTGCATCAGAGATCATCCCATGAAGGGACCAGTGCATCAGAGATCATCCCATGAAGGGACCAGTGCATCAGAGATCATCCCATGAAGGGACCAGTGCATCAGAGATCATCCCATGAAGGGACCAGTGCATCAGAGATCATCCCATGAAGGGACCAGTGCATCAGAGATCATCCCATGAAGGGACCAGTGCATCAGAGATCATCCCATGAAGGGACCAGTGCATCAGAGATCATCCCATGAAGGGACCAGTGCATCAGAGATCATCCCATGAATGGACCAGAGCAACACCACTCAGATTAGAGGTATGCAAGATCATCCCGAGAAGGAACCAGTGCATCACAGCACTCAGATTAGAGGTATGCAAGATCATCCCATGAAGGAACCAGTGCATCAAAGATCATCCCGTGAAGGGACCAGTGCATCAAAGATCATCCCGTGAAGGGACCAGTGCATCAAAGATCATCCCGTGAAGGGACCAGTGCATCAAAGATCATCCCGTGAAGGGACCAGTGCATCAAAGATCATCCCGTGAAGGGACCAGTGCTTCAAAGATCATCCCGTGAAGGGACCAGTGCATCAAAGATCATCTCGTGAAGGGACCAGTGTATGAAAGATCATCCCATGAAGGGGCCAGTGCATCAGAGATCATGCCATGAAGGGGCCAGTGCATCAGAGATCATCCCATGAAGGGGCCAGTGCATCAGAGATCATCCCATGAAGGGGCCAGTGCATCAGAGATCATCCCATGAAGGGGCCAGTGCATCAGAGATCATCCCATGAAGGGGCCAGTGCATCAGAGATCATCCCATGAAGGGGCCAGTGCATCAGAGATCATCCCATGAAGGGGCCAGTGCATCAGAGATCATGCCATGAAGGGGCCAGTGCATCAGAGATCATCCCATGAAGGGGCCAGTGCATCAGAGATCATCCCATGAAGGGGCCAGTGCATCAGGGATCATCCCATGAAGGGACCAGTGCATCAGGGATCATCCCATGAAGGGACCAGTGCATCAGGGATCATCCCATGAAGGGACCAGTGCATCAGGGATCATCCCATGAAGGGACCAGTGCATCAGGGATCATCCCGTGAAGGGACCAGTGCATCAGGGATCATGCCGTGAAGTGACCAGTGCATCAAAGATCATGCCGTGAAGTGACCAGTGCATCAAAGATCATGCCGTGAAGTGACCAGTGCATCAAAGATCATGCCGTGAAGTGACCAGTGCATCAAAGATCATGCCGTGAAGTGACCAGTGCATCAGAGATCATCCCGTGAAGTGACCAGTGCATCAGATCATCCCATGAAGGGACCAGTGCATCAGATCATCCCATGAAGGGACCAGGGCATCAAAGACCATCCCATGAAGGGACCAGTGCATCAAAGACCATCCCATGAAGGGACCATTAGTGCATCCAAGATCATCCCATGAAGGGACCATTAGTGCATCCAAGATCATCCCATGAAGGGACCAGTGAATCAGAGATCATCCCATGAAGGGACCAGTGAATCAGAGATCATCCCATGAAGGACCAGTGCATCCAAGATCATCCCATAAAGGACCAGTGCATCCAAGATCATCCCATAAAGGACCAGTGCATCAGAGATCATCCCATAAAGGACCAGTGCATCAGAGATCATCCCATGAAGGGACCAGTGCATCAGAGATCATCCCATGAAGGGACCAGTGCATCAGAGATCATCCCATGAAGGGGCCAGTGCATCAGAGATCATCCCATGAAGGGGCCAGTGCATCAGAGATCATCCCATGAAGGGGCCAGGGCATCAGAGATCATCCCATGAAGGGGCCAGGGCATCAGAGATCATCCCATGAAGGGGCCAGGGCATCAGAGATCATCCCATGAAGGGGCCAGGGCATCAAAGACCATCCCATGAAGGGACCAGGGCATCAAAGACCATCCCATGAAGGGACCAGTGCGTCAAAGATCATCCCATAAAGGGACCAGTGCGTCAAAGATCATCCCATAAAGGGACCTGTGCGTCAAAGATCATCCCATAAAGGGACCTGTGCGTCAAAGATCATCCCATAAAGGGACCTGTGCGTCAAAGATCATCCCGTGAAGGGACCAGTGCATCAAAGATCATCCCGTGAAGGGACCAGTGCATCAAAGATCATCCCGTGAAGGGACCAGTGCATCAAAGATCATCCCGTGAAGGGACCAGTGCATCAAAGATCATCCCGTGAAGGGACCATTGCATCAAAGATCATCCCGTGAAGGGACCATTGCATCAAAGATCATCCCGTGAAGGGACCAGTGCATCAAAGATCATCCCGTGAAGGGACCAGTGCATCAAAGATCATCCCGTGAAGGGACCAGTGCATCAAAGATCATCCCGTGAAGGGACCAGTGCATCAAAGATCATCCCGTGAAGGGACCAGTGCATCAAAGATCATCCCGTGAAGGGACCAGTGCATCAAAGATCATCCCGTGAAGGGACCAGTGCATCAAAGATCATCCCGTGAAGTGACCAGTGCATCAGAGATCATCCCATGAAGTGACCAGTGCATCAAAGTTCATGCCGTGAAGGGACCAGTGCATCAAAGATCATGCCGTGAAGTGACCAGTGCATCAAAGATCATGCCGTGAAGTGACCAGTGCATCAGAGATCATCCCATGAAGTGACCAGTGCATCAGAGATCATCCCATGAAGTGACCAGTGCATCAGATCATCCCATGAAGGGACCAGTGCATCACAGCACTCAGATTAGAGGTATGCAAGATAATCCCGTGAAGGGACCAGGGCATCAAAGATCATCCCGTGAAGGGACCAGTGCATCAAAGATCATCCCGTGAAGGGACCAGTGCATCAAAGATCATCCCGTGAAGGGACCATTGCATCAAAGATCATCCCGAGACGGGACCAGTGCATCAAAGATCATCCCGTGAAGGGACCAGTGCATCAAAGATCATCCCGTGAAGGGACCAGTGCATCAAAGATCATCCCGTGAAGGGACCAGTGCATCAAAGATCATCCCGTGAAGGGACCAGTGCATCAAAGATCATCCCGTGAAGGGACCATTGCATCAAAGATCATCCCGTGAAGGGACCATTGCATCAAAGATCATCCCGTGAAGGGACCATTGCATCAAAGATCATCCCGTGAAGGGACCATTGCATCAAAGATCATCCCGTGAAGGGACCATTGCATCAAAGATCATCCCGTGAAGGGACCAGTGCATCAAAGATCATCCCGTGAAGGGACCAGTGCATCGATTATCCCATGAAGGGACCAGTGCAAAGTTCATCCCGTGAAGGAACCAGTGCAAAGTTCATCCCGTGAAGGAACCAGTGCATCACAGCACTCATATTAGAGGTATGCAGGAACATCCCATGAAGGGACCAGGGCATCAAAGATCATCCCATAAAGGGACCAGGGCATCAAAGATCATCCCATAAAGGGACCAGGGCATCAAAGATCATCCCATAAAGGGACCAGAGCAAAGATCATCCCATAAAGGGACCAGAGCATCAGATATCCCATGAAGGGACCAGTGTATGAAAGATCATCCCATGAAGGGACCAGTGCATCAGAGATAATCCCATGAAGGGACCAGTGCATCAGAGATAATCCCATGAAGGGACCAGTGCATCAGAGATAATCCCATGAAGGGACCAGTGCATCAGAGATCATCCCATGAAGGGACCAGTGCATCAGAGATCATCCCATGAAGGGACCAGTGCATCAGAGATCATCCCATGAAGGGACCAGTGCATCAGAGATCATCCCATGAAGGGACCAGTGCATCAGAGATCATCCCATGAAGGGACCAGTGCATCAGAGATCATCCCATGAAGGGACCAGTGCATCAGATCATCCCATGAAGGGACCAGTGCATCAGATCATCCCATGAAGGGACCAGTGCATCAAAGGATATCCCATGAAGGGACCAGTGCATCAAAGGATATCCCATGAAGGGACCAGAGCATCAGATATCCCATGAAAGGACCAGTGTATGAAAGATCATCCCATGAAGGGACCAGTGTATGAAAGATCATCCCATGAAGGGACCATTAGTGCATCAAAGATCATCCAATGAAGGGACCATTCGTGCATCAAAGATCATCCCATGAAGGGACCAGTGCATCAAAGATCATCCCATGAAGGGACCAGTGCAAAGATCATCCCATGAAGGGACCATTAGTGCATCAAAGATCATCCCATGAAGGGACCATTCGTGCATCAAAGATCATCCCGTGAAGGGACCAGTGCATCAAAGATCATCCCGTGAAGGGACCAGTGCATCAAAGATCATCCCGTGAAGGGACCAGTGCATCAAAGATCATCCCGTGAAGGGACCAGTGCATCAAAGATCATCCCGTGAAGGGACCAGTGCATCAAAGATCATCCCGTGAAGGGACCAGTGCATCAAAGATCATCCCGTGAAGGGACCAGTGCATCAAAGATCATCCCGTGAAGGGACCAGTGCATCAAAGATCATCCCATGAAGGGACCAGTGCAAAGTTCATCCCGTGAAGGAACCAGTGCATCACAGCACTCAGATTAGAGGTATGCAGGAACATCCCATGAAGGGACCAGGGCATCAGAGATCATCCCATGAAGGGCCCAGTGCATCAGAGATCATCCCATGAAGGGACCAGTGCATAACAGCACTCATATTAGAGGTATGCAGGATCATCCCATGAAGGGACCAGGGCATCAAAGATCATCCCATAAAGGGACCAGAGCATCAGATATCCGATGAAGGGACCAGTGTATGAAAGATCATCCCATGAAGGGACCAGGGCATCAAAGATCATCCCATAAAGGGACCAGAGCATCAGATATCCGATGAAGGGACCAGTGTATGAAAGATCATCCCATGAAGGGACCAGTGCATCAGAGATCATCCCATGAAGGGACCAGTGCATCAGATCATCCCATGAAGGGACCAGTGCATCAGATCATCCCATGAAGGGACCAGTGCATCAGAGATCATCCCATGAAGGGACCAGGGCATCAAAGATCATCCCATAAAGGGACCAGAGCATCAGATATCCGATGAAGGGACCAGTGTATGAAAGATCATCCCATGAAGGGACCAGTGCATCAGAGATCATCCCATGAAGGGACCAGTGCATCAGATCATCCCATGAAGGGACCAGTGCATCAGATCATCCCATGAAGGGGCCAGTGCATCAGAGATCATCCCATGAAGGGGCCAGTGCATCAGAGATCATCCCATGAAGGGGCCAGGGCATCAGAGATCATCCCATGAAGGGACCAGGGCATCAGAGATCATCCCATGAAGGGACCAGGGCATCAAAGATCATCCCATGAAGGGACCAGGGCATCAAAGATCATCCCATGAAGGGACCAGGGCATCAAAGATCATCCCATGAAGGGACCAGGGCATCAGAGATCATCCCATGAAGGGACCCGTGCATCAGAGATCATGCCATGAAGGGGCCCGTGCATCAGAGATCATGCCATGAAGGGGCCCGTGCATCAGAGATCATGCCATGAAGGGGCCCGTGCATCAGAGATCATGCCATGAAGGGGCCCGTGCATCAGAGATCATGCCATGAAGGGGCCCGTGCATCAGAGATCATGCCATGAAGGGGCCCGTGCATCAGAGATCATGCCATGAAGGGGCCCGTGCATCAGAGATCATGCCATGAAGGGGCCCGTGCATCAGAGATCATGCCATGAAGGGGCCCGTGCATCAGAGATCATGCCATGAAGGGGCCCGTGCATCAGAGATCATGCCATGAAGGGGCCCGTGCATCAGAGATCATGCCATGAAGGGGCCAGTGCATCAGAGATCATGCCATGAAGGGGCCAGTGCATCAGAGATCATGCCATGAAGGGGCCAGATCATGCCATGAAGGGGCCAGTGCATCAGAGATCATGCCATGAAGGGGCCAGTGCATCAGAGATCATGCCATGAAGGGGCCATTGCATCAGAGATCATGCCATGAAGGGGCCATTGCATCAGAGATCATGCCATGAAGGGGCCATTGCATCAGAGATCATGCCATGAAGGGGCCATTGCATCAGAGATCATGCCATGAAGGGGCCATTGCATCAGAGATCATGCCATGAAGGGGCCATTGCATCAGAGATCATGCCATGAAGGGGCCATTGCATCAGAGATCATGCCATGAAGGGGCCAGTGCATCAAAGACCATCCCATGAAGGGACCAGTGCATCAAAGACCATCCCATGAAGGGACCAGTGCATCAAAGACCATCCCATGAAGGGACCAGTGCATCACAGCACTCCGATTAGAGGTACGCAAGATCATCCCATGAAGGGACCAGTGCATCAGAGATCATCCCATGAAGGGACCAGTGCATCACAGAACTCCGATTAGAGGTACGCAAGATCATCCCATGAAGGGACCAGTGCATCAGAGATCATCCCGTGAAGGGACAAGTGCATCAGAGATCATCCCGTGAAGGGACAAGTGCATCAGAGATCATCCCGTGAAGGGAACAGTGCAAAGATCATGCCGTGAAGGGACCAGTGCATCAGAGATCATCCCATGAAGGGACCAGTGCATCAGAGATCATCCCATGAAGGGACCAGTGCATCAGATCATCCCATGAAGGGACCAGTGCATCAGATCATCCCATGAAGGGGCCAGGGCATCAGAGATCATCCCATGAAGGGGCCAGGGCATCAGAGATCATCCCATGAAGGGGCCAGGGCATCAGAGATCATCCCATGAAGGGACCAGGGCATCAAAGACCAT
Source organism: Triturus cristatus (assembly GCF_964204655.1). Classification (NCBI taxonomy): domain Eukaryota; kingdom Metazoa; phylum Chordata; class Amphibia; order Caudata; family Salamandridae; genus Triturus; species Triturus cristatus. The sequence continues at coordinate 408,344,157 of NC_140591.1, forward strand.
CCCATGAAGGGACCAGGGCATCAAAGACCATCCCATGAAGGGACCAGGGCATCAAAGACCATCCCATGAAGGGACCAGGGCATCAAAGACCATCCCATGAAGGGACCAGGGCATCAAAGACCATCCCATGAAGGGACCAGGGCATCAAAGACCATCCCATGAAGGGACCAGGGCATCAAAGACCATCCCATGAAGGGACCAGGGCATCAAAGATCATCCCATGAAGGGACCAGGGCATCAAAGACCATCCCATGAAGGGACCAGGGCATCAGAGACCATCCCATGAAGGGACCAGGGCATCAGAGACCATCCCATGAAGGGGCCAGGGCATCAGAGACCATGCCATGAAGGGGCCAGGGCATCAGAGACCATGCCATGAAGGGGCCAGGGCATCAGAGACCATGCCATGAAGGGGCCAGGGCATCAGAGACCATGCCATGAAGGGGCCAGGGCATCAGAGACCATGCCATGAAGGGGCCAGGGCATCAGAGACCATGCCATGAAGGGGCCAGTGCATCAGAGATCATGCCATGAAGGGGCCAGGGCATCAGAGACCATGCCATGAAGGGGCCAGGGCATCAGAGACCATGCCATGAAGGGGCCAGGGCATCAGAGACCATGCCATGAAGGGGCCAGTGCATCAGAGATCATGCCATGAAGGGGCCAGTGCATCAGAGATCATGCCATGAAGGGGCCAGTGCATCAGAGATCATGCCATGAAGGGGCCAGTGCATCAGAGATCATGCCATGAAGGGGCCAGTGCATCAGAGATCATGCCATGAAGGGGCCAGTGCATCAGAGATCATGCCATGAAGGGGCCAGTGCATCAGAGATCATGCCATGAAGGGGCCAGTGCATCAGAGATCATGCCATGAAGGGGCCAGTGCATCAGAGATCATGCCATGAAGGGGCCAGTGCATCAGAGATCATGCCATGAAGGGGCCAGTGCATCAGAGATCATGCCATGAAGGGGCCAGTGCATCAGAGATCATGCCATGAAGGGGCCAGTGCATCAGAGATCATGCCATGAAGGGGCCAGTGCATCAGAGATCATGCCATGAAGGGGCCAGTGCATCAGAGATCATGCCATGAAGGGGCCAGTGCATCAGAGATCATGCCATGAAGGGGCCAGTGCATCAGAGATCATGCCATGAAGGGGCCAGTGCATCAGAGATCATGCCATGAAGGGGCCAGTGCATCAGAGATCATGCCATGAAGGGGCCAGTGCATCAGAGATCATGCCATGAAGGGGCCAGTGCAGCAGGGATCATCCCATGAAGGGGCCAGTGCAGCAGGGATCATCCCATGAAGGGGCCAGTGCAGCAGGGATCATCCCATGAAGGGGCCAGTGCAGCAGGGATCATCCCATGAAGGGGCCAGTGCAGCAGGGATCATCCCATGAAGGGGCCAGTGCAGCAGGGATCATCCCATGAAGGGGCCAGTGCAGCAGGGATCATCCCATGAAGGGGCCAGTGCAGCAGGGATCATCCCATGAAGGGGCCAGTGCAGCAGGGATCATCCCATGAAGGGGCCAGTGCAGCAGGGATCATCCCATGAAGGGGCCAGTGCAGCAGGGATCATCCCATGAAGGGACCAGTGCATCAGGGATCATCCCATGAAGGGACCAGTGCATCAGGGATCATCCCATGAAGGGACCAGTGCATCAGGGATCATCCCATGAAGGGACCAGTGCATCAGGGATCATCCCATGAAGGGACCAGTGCATCAGGGATCATCCCATGAAGGGACCAGTGCATCAGGGATCATCCCATGAAGGGACCAGTGCATCAGGGATCATCCCATGAAGGGACCAGTGCATCAGAGATCATCCCATGAAGGGACCAGTGCATCAGAGATCATCCCATGAAGGGACCAGTGCATCACAGCACTCCGATTAGAGGTACGCAAGATCATCCCATGAAGGGACCAGTGCATCAGAGATCATCCCATGAAGGGACAAGTGCATCAGAGATCATCCCATGAAGGGACAAGTGCATCAGAGATCATCCCGTGAAGGGAACAGTGCAAAGATCATCCCGTGAAGGGAACAGTGCATCAAAGATCATGCCGTGAAGGGAACAGTGCATCAAAGATCATGCCGTGAAGGGAACAGTGCATCAAAGATCATGCCGTGAAGGGACCAGTGCATCAGAGATCATGCCGTGAAGGGACCAGTGCATCAGATCATCACATGAAGGGACCAGTGCATCAAAGACCATCCCATGAAGGGACCAGTGCATCAAAGACCATCCCATGAAGGGACCATTAGTGCATCCAAGATCATCCCATGAAGGGACCATTAGTGCATCCAAGATCATCCCATGAAGGGACCATTAGTGCATCAGAGATCATCCTATGAAGGGACCAGTGCATCCAAGATCATCTCATAAAGGACCAGTGCATCCAAGATCATCCCATGAAGGGACCAGTGCGTCAGACCATCCCATGAAGGGACCATTAGTGCATCAAAGATCATCCCATGAAGGGACCAGTGCGTCAAAGACCATCCCATGAAGGGACCATTAGTGCATCAAAGATCATCCCATGAAGGGACCAGTGCATCCAAGATCATCCCATAAAGGACGTGTGCATCAAGATCATCCCATGAAGGGACCAGTGCGTCAAAGACCATCCCATGAAGGGACCATTAGTGCATCAAAGATCATCCCATGAAGGGACCAGTGCGTCAAAGACCATCCCATGAAGGGACCATTAGTGCATCAAAGATCATCCCATGAAGGGACCAGTGCATCCAAGATCATCCCATAAAGGACGTGTGCATCAAGATCATCCCATGAAGGGACCAGTGCATCAAAGATCATCCCATAAAGGACCAGTGCATCAGAGATCATCCCGTGAAGGGACCAGTGCGTCAAAGATCATCCCGTGAAGGGACCAGTGCATCAAAGATCATCCCGTGAAGGGACCAGTGCATCAAAGATCATCCCGTGAAGGGACCAGTGCATCAAAGATCATCCCGTGAAGTGACCAGTGCATCAAAGATCATCCCGTGAAGGGACCAGTGCATCAAAGATCATCCCGTGAAGGGACCAGTGCATCAAAGATCATCCCATGAAGGGACCAGTGCATCAAAGATCATCCCGTGAAGGGGCCAGTGCATCAGAGATCATCCCTTGAAGGGGCCAGTGCATCAGAGATCATCCCATGAAGGGGCCAGTGCATCAGAGATCATCCCATGAAGGGGCCAGTGCATCAGAGATCATCCCATGAAGGGGCCAGTGCATCAGAGATCATCCCATGAAGGGACCAGTGCATCAGAGATCATCCCATGAAGGGACCAGTGCATCAGAGATCATCCCATGAAGGGACCAGTGCATCAGAGATCATCCCATGAAGGGACCAGTGCATCAGAGATCATCCCATGAAGGGGCCAGTGTATCAGAGATCATCCCATGAAGGGGCCAGTGCATCAGAGATCATCCCATGAAGGGGTCAGTGCATCAGAGATCATCCCATGAAGGGGCCAGTGCATCAGAGATCATCCCATGAAGGGGCCAGTGCATCAGAGATCATCCCATGAAGGGGCCAGTGCATCAGAGATCATCCCATGAAGTGACCAGTGCATCATGTCATCCCATGAAGGGACCAGTGCATCACAGCACTCAGATTAGAGGTATGCAAGATCATCCCATGAAGGGACCAGGGCATTAAAGATCATCCCATGAAGGGACCAGTGCATCAGATCATCCCATGAAGGGACCAGTGCATCAGATCATCCCATGAAGGGACCAGTGCATCAGATCATCCCATGAAGGGACCAGTGCATCAGATCATCCCATGAAGGGACCAGTGCATCAGAGATCATCCCATGAAGGGACCAGTAAATCAAAGATCATCCCATTAAGGGACCAGTGGATCAAAGATCATCCCATTAAGGGACCAGTGCATCACTGCTCAGATTAGCGATATGCAAGATCATCCCATGAAGGGACCAGTGCATCAAAGATCATCCCATGAAGGGACCAGTGCATCAAAGATCATCCCATGAAGGGACCAGAGCATCAAAGGATATCCCATGAAAGGACCAGTGCATCAAAGGATATCCCATGAAGGGACCAGTGCATCAAAGGATATCCCATGAAGGGACCAGCGCATTAAAGATCACCCCATGAAGGGACCAGCGCATCAGAGATCATCCCATGAAGGGACCAGTGCATCAGAGATCATCCCATGAAGGGACCAGTGCATCAGAGATCATCCAATGAAGGGACCAGTGCATCAGAGATCATCCCATGAAGGGACCAGTGCATCAGAGATCATCCCATGAAGGGACCAGTGCATCAGAGATCATCCCATGAAGGGACCAGTGCATCAGAGATCATCCCATGAAGGGACCAGTGCATCAGAGATCATGCCATGAAAGGGCCAGTGCAACAAAGATCCCATGAAGGGGCCAGTGCAACACAGATCATCCCATGAATGGACCAGAGCAACACCACTCAGATTAGAGGTATTCAAGATCATCCCGAGAAGGGACCAGTGCATCAAAGATCATCCCGTGAAGGGACCAGTGCATCAAAGATCATCCCGTGAAGGGACCAGTGCATCAAAGATCATCCCGTGAAGGGACCAGTGCATCAAAGATCATCCCGTGAAGGGACCAGTGCATCAAAGATCATCCCGTGAAGGGACCAGTGCATCAAAATCATCCCGTGAAGGGACCAGTGCATCAAAATCATCCCGTGAAGGGACCAGTGCATCAAAGATCATCCCGTGAAGGGACCAGTGCATCAAAGATCCCATGAAGGGACCAGTGCATCAAAGATCATCCCATGAAGGGACCAGTGCAAAGTTCATCCCGTGAAGGAACCAGTGCATCACAGCACTCAGATTAGAGGTATGCAAGTTCATCCCATGAAGGGACGAGTGCATCAAAGATCTACCCATGAAGCTACCAGTGCATCAGAGATCATCCCATGAAGGGACCAGGGCATCAGAGATCATCCCATGAAGGGACCAGTGCATCAAGATCATCCCATGAAGGGACCAGTGCATCAGAGATCATCCCATGAAGGGACCAGTGCATCAGAGATCATCCCATGAAGGGACCAGTGCAAAGATGATCCCATGAAGGGTACAGTGCAAAGATGATCCCATGAAGGGTACAGTGCAAAGATGATCCCATGAAGGGTACAGTGCAAAGATGATCCCATGAAGGGTACAGTGCAAAGATGATCCCATGAAGGGTACAGTGCAAAGATGATCCCATGAAGGGTACAGTGCAAAGATGATCCCATGAAGGGACCAGTGCATCAAAGATCATCCCAAGAAGGGACCAGTGCATCAAAGATCATCCCAAGAAGGGACCAGTGCATCAGAGATCATCCCATGAAGGGACCAGTGCATCAGAGATCATCCCATGAATGGACCAGAGCAACACCACTCAGATTAGAGGTATACAAGATCATCCCGAGAAGGAACCAGTGCATCAAAGATCATCCCGTGAAGGGACCAGTGCATCAAAGATCATCCCGTGAAGGGACCAGTGCATCAAAGATCATCCCGTGAAGGGACCAGTGCATCAAAGATCATCCCGTGAAGGGACCAGTGCATCAAAGATCATCCCGTGAAAGGACCAGTGCAAAGTTCATCCCGTGAAGGAACCAGCGCATCACAGCACTCAGATTAGAGGTATGCAGGAACATCCCATGAAGGGACCAGGGCATCAGAGATCATCCCATGAAGGGCCCAGTGCATCAGAGATCATCCCATGAAGGGACCAGTGCATAACAGCACTCATATTAGAGGTATGCAGGAACATCCCATGAAGGGACCAGGGCATCAAAGATCATCCCATAAAGGGACCAGTGCATCAGAGATCATCCCATGAAGGGACCAGTGCATCAGAGATCATCCCATGAAGGGACCAGTGCATCAGAGATCATCCCATGAAGGGACCAGTGCATCAGAGATCATCCCATGAAGGGACCAGTGCATCAGAGATCATCCCATGAAGGGACCAGAGCAACACCACTCAGATTAGAGGTATGCAAGATCATCCCATGAAGGAACCAGTGCATCAAAGATCATCCCGTGAAGGGACCAGTGCATCAAAGATCATCCCGTGAAGGGACCAGTGCATCAAAGATCATCCCGTGAAGGGACCAGTGCATCAAAGATCATCCCGTGAAGGGACCAGTGCATCAGATCATCCCATGAAGGGACCAGTGCATCAGATCATCCCATGAAGGGGCCAGGGCATCAGAGATCATCCCATGAAGGGGCCAGGGCATCAGAGATCATCCCATGAAGGGACCAGGGCATCAGAGACCATCCCATGAAGGGACCAGGGCATCAGAGACCATCCCATGAAGGGACCAGGGCATCAGAGACCATGCCATGAAGGGACCAGGGCATCAGAGACCATGCCATGAAGGGACCAGGGCATCAGAGACCATGCCATGAAGGGACCAGGGCATCAGAGACCATGCCATGAAGGGGCCAGTGCATCAGAGACCATGCCATGAAGGGGCCAGTGCATCAGAGACCATGCCATGAAGGGGCCAGTGCATCAGAGACCATGCCATGAAGGGGCCAGTGCATCAGAGACCATGCCATGAAGGGGCCAGTGCATCAGAGACCATGCCATGAAGGGGCCAGTGCATCAGAGACCATGCCATGAAGGGGCCAGTGCATCAGAGACCATGCCATGAAGGGGCCAGTGCATCAGAGATCATCCCATGAAGGGGCCAGTGCATCAGAGATCATCCCATGAAGGGGCCAGTGCATCAGAGATCATCCCATGAAGGGGCCAGTGCATCAGAGATCATCCCATGAAGGGGCCAGTGCATCAGAGATCATCCCATGAAGGGGCCAGTGCATCAGAGATCATCCCATGAAGGGGCCAGTGCATCAGAGATCATCCCATGAAGGGGCCAGTGCATCAGAGATCATCCCATGAAGGGGCCAGTGCATCAGAGATCATCCCATGAAGGGGCCAGTGCATCAGAGATCATCCCATGAAGGGGCCAGTGCATCAGAGATCATCCCATGAAGGGGCCAGTGCATCAGAGATCATCCCATGAAGGGGCCAGTGCATCAGAGATCATCCCATGAAGGGGCCAGTGCATCAGAGATCATCCCATGAAGGGGCCAGTGCATCAGAGATCATCCCATGAAGGGGCCAGTGCATCAGAGATCATCCCATGAAGGGACCAGTGCATCAGGGATCATCCCATGAAGGGACCAGTGCATCAGGGATCATCCCATGAAGGGACCAGTGCATCAGGGATCATCCCATGAAGGGACCAGTGCATCAGGGATCATCCCATGAAGGGACCAGTGCATCAGGGATCATCCCGTGAAGGGACCAGTGCATCAGGGATCATCCCGTGAAGGGACCAGTGCATCAGGGATCATCCCGTGAAGGGACCAGTGCATCAAAGATCATCCCGTGAAGTGACCAGTGCATCAAAGATCATGCCGTGAAGTGACCAGTGCATCAAAGATCATGCCGTGAAGTGACCAGTGCATCAGAGATCATCCCGTGAAGTGACCAGTGCATCAGATCATCCCATGAAGGGACCAGTGCATCAGATCATCCCATGAAGGGACCAGTGCATCACAGCACTCAGATTAGAGGTATGCAAGATCATCCCATGAAGGGACCAGGGCATTAAAGATCATCCCATGAAGGGACCAGTGCATCAAAGACCATCCCATGAAGGGACCAGTGCATCAAAGACCATCCCATGAAGGGACCATTAGTGCATCCAAGATCATCCCATGAAGGGACCATTAGTGCATCCAGGATCATCCCATGAAGGGACCAGTGAATCAGAGATCATCCCATGAAGGACCAGTGCATCCAAGATCATCCCATAAAGGACCAGTGCATCAGAGATCATCCCATGAAGGGGCCAGTGCATCAGAGATCATCCCATGAAGGGGCCAGTGCATCAGAGATCATCCCATGAAGGGGCCAGTGCATCAGAGATCATCCCATGAAGGGGCCAGTGCATCAGAGATCATCCCATGAAGGGGCCAGTGCATCAGAGATCATCCCATGAAGGGGCCAGTGCATCAGAGATCATCCCATGAAGGGGCCAGTGCATCAGAGATCATCCCATGAAGGGGCCAGTGCATCAGAGATCATCCCATGAAGGGGCCAGTGCATCAGAGATCATCCCATGAAGGGGCCAGTGCATCAGAGATCATCCCATGAAGGGGCCAGGGCATCAAAGATCATCCCATGAAGGGGCCAGGGCATCAAAGATCATCCCATGAAGGGACCAGGGCATCAAAGATCATCCCATGAAGGGACCAGGATATCAAAGACCATCCCAAGAAGGGACCAGGGCATCAAAGACCATCCCATGAAGGGACCAGGGCATCAAAGACCATCCCATGAAGGGACCAGGGCATCAAAGACCATCCCATGAAGGGACCAGGGCATCAAAGACCATCCCATGAAGGGACCAGGGCATCAAAGACCATCCCATGAAGGGACCAGTGCATCAAAGACCATCCCATGAAGGGGCCAGTGCATCAAAGACCATCCCATGAAGGGACCAGTGCATCAAAGACCATCCCATGAAGGGACCAGTGCATCAAAGACCATCCCATGAAGGGACCAGTGCATCCAAGATGATCCCATGAAGGGACCATTAGTGCATCAAAGATCATCCAATGAAGGGACCTTTAGTGCATCAGAGATCATCCCATGAAGGGACCAGTGCGTCAAAGATCATCCCATGAAGGGACCTTTAGTGCATCAGAGATCATCCCATGAAGGGACCAGTGCATCAGAGATCATCCCATGAAGGGACCAGTGCATCAAGATCATCCCATAAAGGGACCTGTGTGTCAAAGATCATCCCATAAAGGGACCAGTGCGTCAAAGATCATCCCATAAAGGGACCAGTGCGTCAAAGATCATCCCGTGAAGGGACCAGTGCGTCAAAGATCATCCCATAAAGGGACCAGAGCAAAGATCATCCCATAAAGGGACCAGAGCATCAGATATCCCATGAAGGGACCAGTGTATGAAAGATCATCCCATGACGGGACCAGTGCATCAGAGATAATCCCATGAAGGGACCAGTGCATCAGAGATAATCCCATGAAGGGACCAGTGCATCAGAGATCATCCCATGAAGGGACCAGTGCATCAGAGATCATCCCATGAAGGGACCAGTGCATCAGATCATCCCATGAAGGGACCAGTGCATCATATCATCCCATGAAGGGACCAGTGCATCAGATCATCCCATGAAGGGACCAGTGCATCAGATCATCCCATGAAGGGACCAGTGCATCACAGCACTCAGATTAGAGGTATGCAAGATCATCCCATGAAGGGACCAGGGCATCAAAGATCATCCCGTGAAGGGACCAGTGCATCAAAGATCATCCCGTGAAGGGACCATTGCATCAAAGATCATCCCGTGAAGGGACCATTGCATCAAAGATCATCCCGTGAAGGGACCAGGGCATCAAAGATCATCCCATAAAGGGACCAGAGCAAAGATCATCCCATAAAGGGACCAGAGCATCAGATATCCCATGAAGGGACCAGTGTATGAAAGATCATCCCATGACGGGACCAGTGCATCAGAGATAATCCCATGAAGGGACCAGTGCATCAGAGATAATCCCATGAAGGGACCAGTGCATCAGAGATAATCCCATGAAGGGACCAGTGCATCAGAGATCATCCCATGAAGGGACCAGTGCATCAGAGATCATCCCATGAAGGGACCAGTGCATCAGAGATCATCCCATGAAGGGACCAGTGCATCAGATCATCCCATGAAGGGACCAGTGCATCAGATCATCCCATGAAGGGACCAGTGCATCAGATCATCCCATGAAGGGACCAGTGCATCAAAGGATATCCCATGAAGGGACCAGTGCATCAAAGGATATCCCTTCCCAGAGCATCAGATATCCCATGAAAGGACCAGTGTATGAAAGATCATCCCATGAAGGGACCAGTGTATGAAAGATCATCCCATGAAGGGACCATTAGTGCATCAAAGATCATCCAATGAAGGGACCATTCGTGCATCAAAGATCATCCTATGAAGGGACCAGTGCATCAAAGATCATCCCATGAAGGGACCATTAGTGCATCAAAGATCATCCAATGAAGGGACCATTCGTGCAAAGATCATCCCATGAAGGGACCAGTGCATCAAAGATCATCCCATGAAGGGACCAGTGCATCAAAGATCATCCCATGAAGGGACCAGTGCATCAAAGATCATCCCGTGAAGGGACCATTGCATCAAAGATCATCCCGTGAAGGGACCATTGCATCAAAGATCATCCCGTGAAGGGACCAGTGCATCAAAGATCATCCCGAGACTGAACCAGTGCATCAAAGATCATCCCGTGAAGGGACCAGTGCATCAAAGATCATCCCGTGAAGGGACCATTGCATCAAAGATCATCCCGTGAAGGGACCAGTGCATCAAAGATCATCCCGTGAAGGGACCAGTGCATCAAAGATCATCCCGTTAAGGGACCAGTGCATCAAAGATCATCCCGTGAAGGGACCAGTGCATCAAAGATCATCCCATGAAGGGACCATTGCATCAAAGATCATCCCGTGAAGGGACCATTGCATCAAAGATCATCCCGTGAAGGGACCAGTGCATCAAAGATCATCCCGAGACGGGACCAGTGCATCAAAGATCATCCCGTGAAGGGACCAGTGCATCAAAGATCATCCCGTGAAGGGACCATTGCATCAAAGATCATCCCGTGAAGGGACCAGTGCATCAAAGATCATCCCGTGAAGGGACCAGTGCATCAAAGATCATCCCGTGAAGGGACCAGTGCATCAAAGATCATCCCGTGAAGGGACCAGTGCATCAAAGATCATCCCGTGAAGGGACCAGTGCATCAAAGATTATCCCATGAAGAGACCAGTGCAAAGTTCATCCCGTGAAGGAACCAGTGCATCACAGCACTCCGATTAGAGGTATGCAAGTTCATCCCATGAAGGGACGAGTGCATCAAAGATCTACCCATGAAGCTACCAGTGCATCAGAGATCATCCCATGAAGGGACCAGGGCATCAGAGATCATCCCATGAAGGGACCAGTGCATAACAGCACTCATATTAGAGGTATGCAGGAACATCCCATGAAGGGACCAGGGCATCAAAGATCATCCCATAAAGGGACCAGAGCAAAGATCATCCCATAAAGGGACCAGAGCATCAGAGATCATCCCGTGAAGGGACCGGTGCGTCAAAGATCATCCCGTGAAGGGGCCAGAGCATCAGAGATCATCCCGTGAAGGGGCCAGTGCATCAGAGATCATCCCGTGAAGGGGCCAGTGCATCAGAGATCATCCCATGAAGGGGCCAGTGCATCAGAGATCATCCCATGAAGGGGCCAGTGCATCAGAGATCATCCCATGAAGGGGCCAATGCATCAGAGATCATCCCATGAAGGGGCCAATGCATCAGAGATCATCCCATGAAGGGGCCAGTGCATCAGAGATCATCCCATGAAGGGGCCAGTGCATCAGAGATCATCCCATGAAGGGGCCAGTGCATCAGAGATCATCCCATGAAGGGGCCAGTGCATCAGAGATCATCCCATGAAGGGGCCAGTGCATCAGAGATCATCCCATGAAGGGGCCAGTGCATCAGAGATCATCCCATGAAGGGGCCAGTGCATCAGAGATCATCCCATGAAGGGGCCAGTGCATCAGAGATCATCCCATGAAGTGACCAGTGCATCAGATCATCCCATGGAGGGACCAGTGCATCAAAGCACTCAGATTAGAGGTATGCAAGATCATCCCATGAAGGGACCAGGGCATTAAAGATGATCCCATGAATGGACCAGAGCATCAGATCATCCCATGAAGGGACCAGTGCATCAGATCATCCCATGAAGGGACCAGTGCATCAGATCATCCCATGAAGGGACCAGTGCATCAGATCATCCCATGAAGGGACCAGTGCATCAGATCATCCCATGAAGGGACCAGTGCATCAGATCATCCCATGAAGGGACCAGTGCATCAGATCATCCCATGAAGGGACCAGTGCATCAGATCATCCCATGAAGGGACCAGTGCATCAGATCATCCCATGAAGGGACCAGTGCATCAGAGATTATGCCATTAAGGGACCAGTGGATCAAAGATCATCCCATTAAGGGACCAGTGGATCAAAGATCATCCCATTAAGGGACCAGTGGATCAAAGATCATCCCATTAAGGGACCAGTGCATCACTGCTCAGATTAGCGATATGCAAGATCATCCCATGAAGGGACCAGTGCATCAAAGATCATCCCATGAAGGGACCAGTGCATCAAAGATCATATTAGAGGTATGCAAGATCATCCCATGAAGGGACCAGAGCATCAAAGGATAGCCCATGAAGGGACCAGTGCATCAAAGGATATCCCATGAAGGGACCAGCGCATTAAAGATCACCCCATGAAGGGACCAGCGCATCAAAGATCACCCCATGAAGGGACCAGCGCATCAGAGATCATCCCATGAAGGGACCAGCGCATCAGAGATCATCCCATGAAGGGACCAGCGCATCAGAGATCATCCCATGAAGGGACCAGTGCATCAGAGATCATCCCATGAAGGGACCAGTGCATCAGAGATCATCCCATGAAGGGACCAGTGCATCAGAGATCATCCCATGAAGGGACCAGTGCATCAGAGATCATCCCATGAAGGGGCCAGTGCATCAGAGATCATCCCATGAAGGGGCCAGTGCATCAGAGATCCCATGAAGGGGCCAGTGCAACAAAGATCATCCCATGAATGGACCAGAGCAACACCACTCAGATTAGAGGTATTCAAGATCATCCCGAGAAGGGACCAGTGCATCAAAGATCATCCCGAGAAGGGACCAGTGCATCAAAGATCATCCCGTGAAGGGACCAGTGCATCAAAGATCATCCCGTGAAGGGACCAGTGCATCAAAGATCATCCCGTGAAGGGACCAGTGCATCAAAGATCATCCCGTGAAGGGACCAGTGCATCAAAGATCATCCCGTGAAGGGACCAGTGCATCAAAGATCATCCCATGAAGGGACCAGTGCATCAGGGATCATCCCATGAAGGGACCAGTGCATCAAAGTTCATGCCGTGAAGGGACCAGTGCATCAAAGATCATGCCGTGAAGTGACCAGTGCATCAAAGATCATGCCGTGAAGTGACCAGTGCATCAGAGATCATCCCATGAAGTGACCAGTGCATCAGATCATCCCATGAAGGGACCAGTGCATCACAGCACTCAGATTAGAGGTATGCAAGATCATCCCATGAAGGGACCAGGGCATCAAAGATCATCCCGTGAAGGGACCAGTGCATCAAAGATCATCCCGTGAAGGGACCATTGCATCAAAGATCATCCCGTGAAGGGACCATTGCATCAAAGATCATCCCGTGAAGGGACCAGTGCATCAAAGATCATCCCGAGAAGGGACCAGTGCATCAAAGATCATCCCGTGAAGGGACCAGTGCATCAAAGATCATCCCGTGAAGGGACCATTGCATCAAAGATCATCCCGTGAAGGGACCAGTGCATCAAAGATCATCCCGTGAAGGGACCAGTGCATCAAAGATCATCCCGTGAAGGGACCAGTGCATCAAAGATCATCCCGTGAAGGGACCAGTGCATCAAAGATCATCCCGTGAAGGGACCAGTGCATCAAAGATCCCATGAAGGGACCAGTGCATCAAAGATTATCCCATGAAGAGACCAGTGCAAAGTTCATCCCGTGAAGGAACCAGTGCATCACAGCACTCCGATTAGAGGTATGCAAGTTCATCCCATGAAGGGACGAGTGCATCAAAGATCTACCCATGAAGCTACCAGTGCATCAGAGATCATCCCATGAAGGGACCAGGGCATCAGAGATCATCCCATGAAGGGACCAGTGCATAACAGCACTCATATTAGAGGTATGCAGGAACATCCCATGAAGGGACCAGGGCATCAAAGATCATCCCATAAAGGGACCAGAGCATCAGATATCCCATGAAGGGACCAGTGTATGAAAGATCATCCCATGACGGGACCAGTGCATCAGAGATAATCCCATGAAGGGACCAGTGCATCAGAGATAATCCCATGAAGGGACCAGTGCATCAGAGATCATCCCATGAAGGGACCAGTGCATCAGAGATCATCCCATGAAGGGACCAGTGCATCATAGATCATCCCATGAAGGGACCAGTGCATCAGAGATCATCCCATGAAGGGACCAGTGCATCAGATCATCCCATGAAGGGACCAGTGCATCAGATCATCCCATGAAGGGACCAGTGCATCAGATCATCCCATGAAGGGACCAGTGCATCACAGCACTCAGATTAGAGGTATGCAAGATCATCCCATGAAGGGACCAGGGCATCAAAGATCATCCCGTGAAGGGACCAGTGCATCAAAGATCATCCCGTGAAGGGACCATTGCATCAAAGATCATCCCGTGAAGGGACCATTGCATCAAAGATCATCCCGTGAAGGGACCAGGGCATCAAAGATCATCCCATAAAGGGACCAGAGCAAAGATCATCCCATAAAGGGACCAGAGCATCAGATATCCCATGAAGGGACCAGTGTATGAAAGATCATCCCATGACGGGACCAGTGCATCAGAGATAATCCCATGAAGGGACCAGTGCATCAGAGATAATCCCATGAAGGGACCAGTGCATCAGAGATAATCCCATGAAGGGACCAGTGCATCAGAGATAATCCCATGAAGGGACCAGTGCATCAGAGATCATCCCATGAAGGGACCAGTGCATCAGAGATCATCCCATGAAGGGACCAGTGCATCAGATCATCCCATGAAGGGACCAGTGCATCAAAGGATATCCCATGAAGGGACCAGTGCATCAAAGGATATCCCATGAAGGGACCAGTGCATCAAAGGATATCCCATGAAGGGACCAGAGCATCAGATATCCCATGAAAGGACCAGTGTATGAAAGATCATCCCATGAAGGGACCAGTGTATGAAAGATCATCCCATGAAGGGACCATTAGTGCATCAAAGATCATCCAATGAAGGGACCATTCGTGCATCAAAGATCATCCTATGAAGGGACCAGTGCATCAAAGATCATCCCATGAAGGGACCATTAGTGCATCAAAGATCATCCCATGAAGGGACCATTAGTGCATCAAAGATCATCCAATGAAGGGACCATTCGTGCATCAAAGATCATCCCATGAAGGGACCAGTGCATCAAAGATCATCCCATGAAGGGACCAGTGCATCAAAGATCATCCCATGAAGGGACCAGTGCATCAAAGATCATCCCATGAAGGGACCATTGCATCAAAGATCATCCCGTGAAGGGACCATTGCATCAAAGATCATCCCGTGAAGGGACCAGTGCATCAAAGATCATCCCGAGACGGGACCAGTGCATCAAAGATCATCCCGTGAAGGGACCATTGCATCAAAGATCATCCCGTGAAGGGACCAGTGCATCAAAGATCATCCCATGAAGGGACAATTGCATCAAAGATCATCCCGTGAAGGGACCATTGCATCAAAGATCATCCCGTGAAGGGACCAGTGCATCAAAGATCATCCCGAGACGGGACCAGTGCATCAAAGATCATCCCGTGAAGGGACCAGTGCATCAAAGATCATCCCGTGAAGGGACCAGTGCATCAAAGATCATCCCGTGAAGGGACCAGTGCATCAAAGATCATCCCGTGAAGGGACCAGTGCATCAAAGATCATCCCGTGAAGGGACCAGTGCATCAAAGATCATCCCGTGAAGGGACCAGTGCATCAAAGATCATCCCGTGAAGGGACCAGTGCATCAAAGATTATCCCATGAAGAGACCAGTGCAAAGTTCATCCCGTGAAGGAACCAGTGCATCACAGCACTCCGATTAGAGGTATGCAAGTTCATCCCATGAAGGGACGAGTGCATCAAAGATCTACCCATGAAGCTACCAGTGCATCAGAGATCATCCCATGAAGGGACCAGGGCATCAGAGATCATCCCATGAAGGGACCAGTGCATAACAGCACTCATATTAGAGGTATGCAGGAACATCCCATGAAGGGACCAGGGCATCAAAGATCATCCCATAAAGGGACCAGAGCAAAGATCATCCCATAAAGGGACCAGAGCATCAGATATCCCATGAAGGGACCAGTGTATGAAAGATCATCCCATGACGGGACCAGTGCATCAGAGATAATCCCATGAAGGGACCAGTGCATCAGAGATAATCCCATGAAGGGACCAGTGCATCAGAGATAATCCCATGAAGGGACCAGTGCATCAGAGATCATCCCATGAAGGGACCAGTGCATCAGAGATCATCCCATGAAGGGACCAGTGCATCAGATCATCCCATGAAGGGACCAGTGCATCAAAGGATATCCCATGAAGGGACCAGTGCATCAAAGGATATCCCATGAAGGGACCAGAGCATCAGATATCCCATGAAAGGACCAGTGTATGAAAGATCATCCCATGAAGGGACCAGTGTATGAAAGATCATCCCATGAAGGGACCATTAGTGCATCAAAGATCATCCAATGAAGGGACCATTCGTGCATCAAAGATCATCCTATGAAGGGACCAGTGCATCAAAGATCATCCCATGAAGGGACCATTAGTGTATCAAAGACCATCCCATGAAGGGACCATTAGTGCATCAAAGATCATCCCATGAAGGGACCATTCGTGCATCAAAGATCATCCCATGAAGGGACCAGTGCATCAAAGATCATCCCATGAAGGGACCAGTGCATCAAAGATCATCCCATGAAGGGACCAGTGCATCAAAGATCATCCCATGAAGGGACCAGTGCATCAGAGATCATCCCATGAAGGGACCAGTGCATCAGAGATCATCCCATGAAGGGACCATTAGTGCATCAAAGATCATCCCATGAAGGGACCATTCGTGCATCAAAGATCATCCCATGAAGGGACCAGTGCATCAAAGATCATCCCATGAAGGGACCAGTGCATCAAAGATCATCCCATGAAGGGACCAGTGCATCAAAGATCATCCCATGAAGGGACCAGTGCATCAGAGATCATCCCATGAAGGGACCAGTGCATCAGAGATCATCCCATGAAGGGACCAGTGCATCAGAGATCATCCCATGAATGGACCAGAGCAACACCACTCAGATTAGAGGTATGCAAGATCATCCCGAGAAGGAACCAGTGCATCACAGCACTCAGATTAGAGGTATGCAAGATCATCCCGTGAAGGAACCAGTGCATCAAAGATCATCCCGTGAAGGGACCAGTGCATCAAAGATCATCCCGTGAAGGGACCAGTGCATCAAAGATCATCCCGTGAAGGGACCAGTGCATCAAAGATCATCCCATGAAGGGACCAGTGCAAAGTTCATCCCGTGAAGGAACCAGTGCATCACAGCACTCAGATTAGAGGTATGCAGGAACATCCCATGAAGGGACCAGGGCATCAGAGATCATCCCATGAAGGGCCCAGTGCATCAGAGATCATCCCATGAAGGGACCAGTGCATAACAGCACTCATATTAGAGGTATGCAGGATCATCCCATGAAGGGACCAGGGCATCAAAGATCATCCCATAAAGGGACCAGAGCATCAGATATCCGATGAAGGGACCAGTGTATGAAAGATCATCCCATGAAGGGACCAGGGCATCAAAGATCATCCCATAAAGGGACCAGGGCATCAAAGATCATCCCATAAAGGGACCAGAGCATCAGATATCCGATGAAGGGACCAGTGTATGAAAGATCATCCCATGAAGGGACCAGTGCATCAGAGATCATCCCATGAAGGGACCAGTGCATCAGATCATCCCATGAAGGGACCAGTGCATCAGATCATCCCATGAAGGGACCAGTGCATCAGATCATCCCATGAAGGGACCAGTGCATCAGATCATCCCATGAAGGGACCAGGGCATCAGAGATCATCCCATGAAGGGACCAGGGCATCAGAGATCATCCCATGAAGGGACCAGGGCATCAGAGATCATCCCATGAAGGGACCAGGGCATCAGAGATCATCCCATGAAGGGACCAGGGCATCAAAGATCATCCCATGAAGGGACCAGTGCATCAGAGATCATCCCATGAAGGGACCAATGCACCAGAGATCATCCCATGAAGGGACCAATGCACCAGATCATCCCATGAAGGGACCAATGCATCAGATCATCCCATGAAGGGACCAGTGCATCAAAGATAATCCCATGAAGGGACCATTGCATCAAAGATCATCCCGTGAAGGGACCATTGCATCAAAGATCATCCCGTGAAGGGACCAGTGCATCAAAGATCATCCCGAGAAGGGACCAGTGCATCAAAGATCATCCCGTGAAGGGACCAGTGCATCAAAGATCATCCCGTGAAGGGACCATTGCATCAAAGATCATCCCGTGAAGGGACCAGTGCATCAAAGATCATCCCGTGAAGGGACCAGTGCATCAAAGATCATCCCGTGAAGGGACCAGTGCATCAAAGATCATCCCGTGAAGGGACCAGTGCATCAAAGATCATCCCGTGAAGGGACCAGTGCATCAAAGATCATCCCGTGAAGGGACCAGTGCATCAAAGATCATCCCGTGAAGGGACCAGTGCATCAAAGATCCCATGAAGGGACCAGTGCATCAAAGATTATCCCATGAAGAGACCAGTGCAAAGTTCATCCCGTGAAGGAACCAGTGCATCACAGCACTCCGATTAGAGGTATGCAAGTTCATCCCATGAAGGGACGAGTGCATCAAAGATCTACCCATGAAGCTACCAGTGCATCAGAGATCATCCCATGAAGGGACCAGGGCATCAGAGATCATCCCATGAAGGGACCAGTGCATAACAGCACTCATATTAGAGGTATGCAGGAACATCCCATGAAGGGACCAGGGCATCAAAGATCATCCCATAAAGGGACCAGAGCATCAGATATCCCATGAAGGGACCAGTGTATGAAAGATCATCCCATGACGGGACCA
Source organism: Triturus cristatus (assembly GCF_964204655.1). Classification (NCBI taxonomy): domain Eukaryota; kingdom Metazoa; phylum Chordata; class Amphibia; order Caudata; family Salamandridae; genus Triturus; species Triturus cristatus. The sequence goes on from NC_140591.1 coordinate 408,363,112, forward strand.
GTGCATCAGAGATAATCCCATGAAGGGACCAGTGCATCAGAGATAATCCCATGAAGGGACCAGTGCATCAGAGATCATCCCATGAAGGGACCAGTGCATCAGAGATCATCCCATGAAGGGACCAGTGCATCATAGATCATCCCATGAAGGGACCAGTGCATCAGAGATCATCCCATGAAGGGACCAGTGCATCAGATCATCCCATGAAGGGACCAGTGCATCAGATCATCCCATGAAGGGACCAGTGCATCAGATCATCCCATGAAGGGACCAGTGCATCACAGCACTCAGATTAGAGGTATGCAAGATCATCCCATGAAGGGACCAGGGCATCAAAGATCATCCCGTGAAGGGACCAGTGCATCAAAGATCATCCCGTGAAGGGACCATTGCATCAAAGATCATCCCGTGAAGGGACCATTGCATCAAAGATCATCCCGTGAAGGGACCAGGGCATCAAAGATCATCCCATAAAGGGACCAGAGCAAAGATCATCCCATAAAGGGACCAGAGCATCAGATATCCCATGAAGGGACCAGTGTATGAAAGATCATCCCATGACGGGACCAGTGCATCAGAGATAATCCCATGAAGGGACCAGTGCATCAGAGATAATCCCATGAAGGGACCAGTGCATCAGAGATAATCCCATGAAGGGACCAGTGCATCAGAGATAATCCCATGAAGGGACCAGTGCATCAGAGATCATCCCATGAAGGGACCAGTGCATCAGAGATCATCCCATGAAGGGACCAGTGCATCAGATCATCCCATGAAGGGACCAGTGCATCAAAGGATATCCCATGAAGGGACCAGTGCATCAAAGGATATCCCATGAAGGGACCAGTGCATCAAAGGATATCCCATGAAGGGACCAGAGCATCAGATATCCCATGAAAGGACCAGTGTATGAAAGATCATCCCATGAAGGGACCAGTGTATGAAAGATCATCCCATGAAGGGACCATTAGTGCATCAAAGATCATCCAATGAAGGGACCATTCGTGCATCAAAGATCATCCTATGAAGGGACCAGTGCATCAAAGATCATCCCATGAAGGGACCATTAGTGCATCAAAGATCATCCCATGAAGGGACCATTAGTGCATCAAAGATCATCCAATGAAGGGACCATTCGTGCATCAAAGATCATCCCATGAAGGGACCAGTGCATCAAAGATCATCCCATGAAGGGACCAGTGCATCAAAGATCATCCCATGAAGGGACCAGTGCATCAAAGATCATCCCATGAAGGGACCATTGCATCAAAGATCATCCCGTGAAGGGACCATTGCATCAAAGATCATCCCGTGAAGGGACCAGTGCATCAAAGATCATCCCGAGACGGGACCAGTGCATCAAAGATCATCCCGTGAAGGGACCATTGCATCAAAGATCATCCCGTGAAGGGACCAGTGCATCAAAGATCATCCCATGAAGGGACCATTGCATCAAAGATCATCCCGTGAAGGGACCATTGCATCAAAGATCATCCCGTGAAGGGACCAGTGCATCAAAGATCATCCCGAGACGGGACCAGTGCATCAAAGATCATCCCGTGAAGGGACCAGTGCAACAAAGATCATCCCATGAAGGGACCAGAGCAACACCACTCAGATTAGAGGTATTCAAGATCATCCCGTGAAGGGACCAGTGCATCAAAGATCATCCCGTGAAGGGACCAGTGCATCAAAGATCATCCCGTGAAGGGACCAGTGCATCAAAGATCATCCCGTGAAGGGACCAGTGCATCAAAGATCATCCCGTGAAGGGACCAGTGCATCAAAGATTATCCCATGAAGAGACCAGTGCAAAGTTCATCCCGTGAAGGAACCAGTGCATCACAGCACTCCGATTAGAGGTATGCAAGTTCATCCCATGAAGGGACGAGTGCATCAAAGATCTACCCATGAAGCTACCAGTGCATCAGAGATCATCCCATGAAGGGACCAGGGCATCAGAGATCATCCCATGAAGGGACCAGTGCATAACAGCACTCATATTAGAGGTATGCAGGAACATCCCATGAAGGGACCAGGGCATCAAAGATCATCCCATAAAGGGACCAGAGCAAAGATCATCCCATAAAGGGACCAGAGCATCAGATATCCCATGAAGGGACCAGTGTATGAAAGATCATCCCATGACGGGACCAGTGCATCAGAGATAATCCCATGAAGGGACCAGTGCATCAGAGATAATCCCATGAAGGGACCAGTGCATCAGAGATAATCCCATGAAGGGACCAGTGCATCAGAGATCATCCCATGAAGGGACCAGTGCATCAGAGATCATCCCATGAAGGGACCAGTGCATCAGATCATCCCATGAAGGGACCAGTGCATCAAAGGATATCCCATGAAGGGACCAGTGCATCAAAGGATATCCCATGAAGGGACCAGAGCATCAGATATCCCATGAAAGGACCAGTGTATGAAAGATCATCCCATGAAGGGACCAGTGTATGAAAGATCATCCCATGAAGGGACCATTAGTGCATCAAAGATCATCCAATGAAGGGACCATTCGTGCATCAAAGATCATCCTATGAAGGGACCAGTGCATCAAAGATCATCCCATGAAGGGACCATTAGTGTATCAAAGATCATCCCATGAAGGGACCATTAGTGCATCAAAGATCATCCCATGAAGGGACCATTCGTGCATCAAAGATCATCCCATGAAGGGACCAGTGCATCAAAGATCATCCCATGAAGGGACCAGTGCATCAAAGATCATCCCATGAAGGGACCAGTGCATCAAAGATCATCCCATGAAGGGACCAGTGCATCAGAGATCATCCCATGAAGGGACCAGTGCATCAGAGATCATCCCATGAAGGGACCATTAGTGCATCAAAGATCATCCCATGAAGGGACCATTCGTGCATCAAAGATCATCCCATGAAGGGACCAGTGCATCAAAGATCATCCCATGAAGGGACCAGTGCATCAAAGATCATCCCATGAAGGGACCAGTGCATCAAAGATCATCCCATGAAGGGACCAGTGCATCAGAGATCATCCCATGAAGGGACCAGTGCATCAGAGATCATCCCATGAAGGGACCAGTGCATCAGAGATCATCCCATGAATGGACCAGAGCAACACCACTCAGATTAGAGGTATGCAAGATCATCCCGAGAAGGAACCAGTGCATCACAGCACTCAGATTAGAGGTATGCAAGATCATCCCGTGAAGGAACCAGTGCATCAAAGATCATCCCGTGAAGGGACCAGTGCATCAAAGATCATCCCGTGAAGGGACCAGTGCATCAAAGATCATCCCGTGAAGGGACCAGTGCATCAAAGATCATCCCATGAAGGGACCAGTGCAAAGTTCATCCCGTGAAGGAACCAGTGCATCACAGCACTCAGATTAGAGGTATGCAGGAACATCCCATGAAGGGACCAGGGCATCAGAGATCATCCCATGAAGGGCCCAGTGCATCAGAGATCATCCCATGAAGGGACCAGTGCATAACAGCACTCATATTAGAGGTATGCAGGATCATCCCATGAAGGGACCAGGGCATCAAAGATCATCCCATAAAGGGACCAGAGCATCAGATATCCGATGAAGGGACCAGTGTATGAAAGATCATCCCATGAAGGGACCAGGGCATCAAAGATCATCCCATAAAGGGACCAGGGCATCAAAGATCATCCCATAAAGGGACCAGAGCATCAGATATCCGATGAAGGGACCAGTGTATGAAAGATCATCCCATGAAGGGACCAGTGCATCAGAGATCATCCCATGAAGGGACCAGTGCATCAGATCATCCCATGAAGGGACCAGTGCATCAGATCATCCCATGAAGGGACCAGTGCATCAGATCATCCCATGAAGGGACCAGGGCATCAGAGATCATCCCATGAAGGGACCAGGGCATCAGAGATCATCCCATGAAGGGACCAGGGCATCAGAGATCATCCCATGAAGGGACCAGGGCATCAGAGATCATCCCATGAAGGGACCAGGGCATCAAAGATCATCCCATGAAGGGACCAGTGCATCAGAGATCATCCCATGAAGGGACCAATGCACCAGAGATCATCCCATGAAGGGACCAATGCATCAGATCATCCCATGAAGGGACCAATGCATCAGATCATCCCATGAAGGGACCAGTGCATCAAAGATAATCCCATGAAGGGACCAGTGCATCAAAGATCATCCCATGAAGGGACCAGTGCATCAAAGATCATATTAGAGGTATGCAAGATCATCCCATGAAGGGACCAGAGCATCAAAGGATATCCCATGAAGGGACCAGTGCATCAAAGGATATCCCATGAAGGGACCAGCGCATTAAAGATCACCCCATGAAGGGACCAGCGCATCAAAGATCACCCCATGAAGGGACCAGCGCATCAAAGATCACCCCATGAAGGGACCAGCGCATCAGAGATCATCCCATGAAGGGACCAGCGCATCAGAGATCATCCCATGAAGGGACCAGCGCATCAGAGATCATCCCATGAAGGGACCAGCGCATCAGAGATCATCCCATGAAGGGACCAGTGCATCAGAGATCATCCCATGAAGGGACCAGTGCATCAGAGATCATCCCATGAAGGGACCAGTGCATCAGAGATCATCCCATGAAGGGACCAGTGCATCAGAGATCATCCCATGAAGGGGCCAGTGCATCAGAGATCATCCCATGAAGGGGCCAGTGCATCAGAGATCCCATGAAGGGGCCAGTGCAACAAAGATCATCCCATGAATGGACCAGAGCAACACCACTCAGATTAGAGGTATTCAAGATCATCCCGAGAAGGGACCAGTGCATCAAAGATCATCCCGAGAAGGGACCAGTGCATCAAAGATCATCCCGAGAAGGGACCAGTGCATCAAAGATCATCCCGTGAAGGGACCATTGCATCAAAGATCATCCCGTGAAGGGACCAGTGCATCAAAGATCATCCCGTGAAGGGACCAGTGCATCAAAGATCATCCCGTGAAGGGACCAGTGCATCAAAGATCATCCCGTGAAGGGACCAGTGCATCAGGGATCATCCCATGAAGGGACCAGTGCATCAGGGATCATCCCATGAAGGGACCAGTGCATCAGGGATCATCCCATGAAGGGACCAGTGCATCAAAGTTCATGCCGTGAAGGGACCAGTGCATCAAAGATCATGCCGTGAAGGGACCAGTGCATCAAAGATCATGCCGTGAAGTGACCAGTGCATCAGAGATCATCCCATGAAGTGACCAGTGCATCAGATCATCCCATGAAGGGACCAGTGCATCACAGCACTCAGATTAGAGGTATGCAAGATCATCCCATGAAGGGACCAGGGCATCAAAGATCATCCCGTGAAGGGACCAGTGCATCAAAGATCATCCCGTGAAGGGACCATTGCATCAAAGATCATCCCGTGAAGGGACCAGTGCATCAAAGATCATCCCGAGACGGGACCAGTGCATCAAAGATCATCCCGTGAAGGGACCAGTGCATCAAAGATCATCCCGTGAAGGGACCATTGCATCAAAGATCATCCCGTGAAGGGACCAGTGCATCAAAGATCATCCCGTGAAGGGACCAGTGCATCAAAGATCATCCCGTGAAGGGACCAGTGCATCAAAGGATATCCCGTGAAGGGACCAGTGCATCAAAGATCATCCCGTGAATGGACCAGTGCATCAAAGATCATCCCGTGAAGGGACCAGTGCATCAAAGATCCCATGAAGGGACCAGTGCATCAAAGATTATCCCATGAAGGGACCAGTGCAAAGTTCATCCCGTGAAGGAACCAGTGCATCACAGCACTCCGATTAGAGGTATGCAAGTTCATCCCATGAAGGGACGAGTGCATCAAAGATCTACCCATGAAGCTACCAGTGCATCAGAGATCATCCCATGAAGGGACCAGGGCATCAGAGATCATCCCATGAAGGGACCAGTGCATAACAGCACTCATATTAGAGGTATGCAGGAACATCCCATGAAGGGACCAGGGCATCAAAGATCATCCCATAAAGGGACCAGAGCAAAGATCATCCCATAAAGGGACCAGAGCAAAGATCATCCCATAAAGGGACCAGAGCATCAGATATCCCATGAAGGGACCAGTGTATGAAAGATCATCCCATGACGGGACCAGTGCATCAGAGATAATCCCATGAAGGGACCAGTGCATCAGAGATAATCCCATGAAGGGACCAGTGCATCAGAGATCATCCCATGAAGGGACCAGTGCATCAGAGATCATCCCATGAAGGGACCAGTGCATCAGAGATCATCCCATGAAGGGACCAGTGCATCAGAGATCATCCCATGAAGGGACCAGTGCATCAGAGATCATCCCATGAAGGGACCAGTGCATCAGAGATCATCCCATGAAGGGACCAGTGCATCAAAGGATATCCCATGAAGGGACCAGTGCATCAAAGGATATCCCATGAAGGGACCAGAGCATCAGATATCCCATGAAAGGACCAGTGTATGAAAGATCATCCCATGAAGGGACCAGTGTATGAAAGATCATCCCATGAAGGGACCATTAGTGCATCAAAGATCATCCAATGAAGGGACCATTCGTGCATCAAAGATCATCCTATGAAGGGACCAGTGCATCAAAGATCATCCCATGAAGGGACCATTAGTGCATCAAAGATCATCCCATGAAGGGACCATTAGTGCATCAAAGATCATCCAATGAAGGGACCATTCGTGCATCAAAGATCATCCCATGAAGGGACCAGTGCATCAAAGATCATCCCATGAAGGGACCAGTGCATCAAAGATCATCCCATGAAGGGACCAGTGCATCAGAGATCATCCCATGAAGGGACCAGTGCATCAGAGATCATCCCATGAAGGGACCAGTGCATCAGAGATCATCCCATGAATGGACCAGAGCAACACCACTCAGATTAGAGGTATGCAAGATCATCCCGAGAAGGAACCAGTGCATCACAGCACTCAGATTAGAGGTATGCAAGATCATCCCGTGAAGGAACCAGTGCATCAAAGATCATCCCGTGAAGGGACCAGTGCATCAAAGATCATCCCGTGAAGGGACCAGTGCATCAAAGATCATCCCGTGAAGGGACCAGTGCATCAAAGATCATCCCATGAAGGGACCAGTGCAAAGTTCATCCCGTGAAGGAACCAGTGCATCACAGCACTCAGATTAGAGGTATGCAGGAACATCCCATGAAGGGACCAGGGCATCAGAGATCATCCCATGAAGGGCCCAGTGCATCAGAGATCATCCCATGAAGGGACCAGTGCATAACAGCACTCATATTAGAGGTATGCAGGAACATCCCATGAAGGGACCAGGGCATCAAAGATCATCCCATAAAGGGACCAGAGCATCAGATATCCGATGAAGGGACCAGTGTATGAAAGATCATCCCATGAAGGGACCAGTGCATCAGAGATCATCCCATGAAGGGACCAGTGCATCAGAGATCATCCCATGAAGGGACCAGTGCATCAGAGATCATCCCATGAAGGGACCAGTGCATCAGAGATCATCCCATGAAGGGACCAGTGCATCAGAGATCATCCCATGAAGGGACCAGTGCATCAGAGATCATCCCATGAAGGGACCAGTGCATCAAAGACCATCCCATGAAGGGACCAGTGCATCAAAGACCATCCCATGAAGGGACCAGTGCATCAAAGACCATCCCATGAAGGGACCAGTGCATCAAAGACCATCCCATGAAGGGACCAGTGCATCAAAGACCATCCCGTGAAGGGACCAGTGCATCAGAGATCATCCCATGAAGGGACCAGTGCATCAGAGATCATCCCATGAAGGGACCAGTGCAAAGTTCATCCCGTGAAGGAACCAGTGCATCACAGCACTCAGATTAGAGGTATGCAAGTTCATCCCATGAAGGGACGAGTGCATCACAGATCTACCCATGAAGCTACCAGTGCATCAGAGATCATCCCATGAAGGGACCAGGGCATCAGAAATCATCCCATGAAGGGACCAGCGCATCACAGCACTAAGATTAGAGGTATGCAAGTTCATCCCATGAAGGGACCAGAGCATCAAAGATCATCCCATGAAGGGACCAGTGCATCAGAGATCATCCCATGAAGGGACCAGTGCATCAAAGATCATCCCATGAAGGGACCAGTGCATCAAAGATCATCCCATGAAGGGACCAGTGCATCAAAGATCAGATTAGAGGTATGCAAGATCATCCCATGAAGGGACCAGAGCATCAAAGGATATCCCATGAAAGGACCAGTGCATCAAAGGATATCCCGTGAAGGGACCAGTGCATCAAAGATCATCCCGTGAAGGGACCAGTGCATCAAAGATCATCCCATGAAGGGACCAGTGCAAAGTTCATCCCGTGAAGGAACCAGTGCATCACAGCACTCAGATTAGAGGTATGCAGGAACATCCCATGAAGGGACCAGGGCATCAGAGATCATCCCATGAAGGGCCCAGTGCATCAGAGATCATCCCATGAAGGGACCAGTGCATAACAGCACTCATATTAGAGGTATGCAGGAACATCCCATGAAGGGACCAGGGCATCAAAGATCATCCCATAAAGGGACCAGAGCATCAGATATCCGATGAAGGGACCAGTGTATGAAAGATCATCCCATGAAGGGACCAGTGCATCAGAGATCACCCCATGAAGGGACCAGTGCATCAGAGATCATCCCATGAAGGGACCAGTGCATCAGAGATCATCCCATGAAGGGACCAGTGCATCAGAGATCATCCCATGAAGGGACCAGAGCAACACCACTCAGATTAGAGGTATGCAAGATCATCCCGAGAAGGAACCAGTGCATCACAGCACTCAGATTAAGGGTATGCAAGATCATCCTGGGAAGGGACCAGTGCATCAAAGATCAACCCATGAAGGGACCAGGGCATTAAAGACCATCCCATGAAGGGACCAGGGCATCAAAGACCATCCCATGAAGGGACCAGGGCATCAAAGACCATCCCATGAAGGGACCAGGGCATCAAAGACCATCCCATGAAGGGACCAGGGCATCAAAGACCATCCCATGAAGGGACCAGGGCATCAAAGACCATCCCATGAAGGGACCAGGGCATCAAAGACCATCCCATGAAGGGACCAGGGCATCAAAGACCTTCCCATGAAGGGACCAGGGCATCAAAGACCTTCCCATGAAGGGACCAGGGCATCAAAGACCTTCCCATGAAGGGACCAGGGCATCAGAGATCATCCCGTGAAGGGACCATTAGTGCATCAGAGATCATCCCGTGAAGGGACCATTAGTGCATCAGAGATCATCCCGTGAAGGGACCATTAGTGCATCAGAGATCATCCCGTGAAGGGACCATTAGTGCATCAGAGATCATGCCATGAAGGGGCCAGTGCATCAGAGATCATGCCATGAAGGGGCCAGTGCATCAGAGATCATGCCATGAAGGGGCCAGTGCATCAGAGATCATGCCATGAAGGGGCCAGTGCATCAGAGATCATGCCATGAAGGGGCCAGTGCATCAGAGATCATGCCATGAAGGGGCCAGTGCATCAGAGATCATGCCATGAAGGGGCCAGTGCATCAGAGATCATGCCATGAAGGGGCCAGTGCATCAGAGATCATGCCATGAAGGGGCCAGTGCATCAGAGATCATGCCATGAAGGGGCCAGTGCATCAGAGATCATGCCATGAAGGGGCCAGTGCATCAGAGATCATGCCATGAAGGGGCCAGTGCATCAGAGATCATGCCATGAAGGGGCCAGTGCATCAGAGATCATGCCATGAAGGGGCCAGTGCATCAGAGATCATGCCATGAAGGGGCCAGTGCATCAGAGATCATGCCATGAAGGGGCCAGTGCATCAGAGATCATGCCATGAAGGGGCCAGTGCATCAGAGATCATGCCATGAAGGGGCCAGTGCATCAGAGATCATGCCATGAAGGGGCCAGTGCATCAGAGATCATGCCATGAAGGGGCCAGTGCATCAGAGATCATGCCATGAAGGGGCCAGTGCATCAGAGATCATGCCATGAAGGGGCCAGTGCATCAGAGATCATGCCATGAAGGGGCCAGTGCATCAGAGATCATGCCATGAAGGGGCCAGTGCATCAGAGATCATGCCATGAAGGGGCCATTGCATCAGAGATCATGCCATGAAGGGGCCATTGCATCAGAGATCATGCCATGAAGGGGCCATTGCATCAGAGATCATGCCATGAAGGGGCCAGTGCATCAGAGATCATCCCATGAATGGACCAGAGCAACACCACTCAGATTAGAGGTATGCAAGATCATCCCGTGAAGGAACCAGTGCATCAAAGATCATCCCGTGAAGGGACCAGTGCATCAAAGATCATCCCGTGAAGGGACCAGTGCATCAAAGATCATCCCGTGAAGGGACCAGTGCATCAAAGATCATCCCGTGAAGGGACCAGTGCATCAAAGATCATCCCGTGAAGGGACCAGTGCATCAAAGATCATCCCGTGAAGGGACCAGTGCATCAAAGATCATCCCGTGAAGGGACCAGTGCATCAAAGATCATCCCGTGAAGGGACCAGTGCATCAAAGATCATCCCGTGAAGGGACCAGTGCATCAAAGATCATCCCGTGAAGGGACCAGTGCATCAAAGATCATCCCGTGAAGGGACCAGTGCATCAAAGCTCATCCCGTGAAGGGACCAGTGCATCAAAGCTCATCCCGTGAAGGGACCAGTGCATCAAAATCCCATGAAGGGACCAGTGCATCAAAGATCATCCCATGAAGGGACCAGTGCAAAGTTCATCCCGTGAAGGAACCAGTGCATCACAGCACTCAGATTAGAGGTATGCAGGAACATCCCATGAAGGGACCAGGGCATCAGAGATCATCCCATGAAGGGCCCAGTGCATCAGAGATCATCCCATGAAGGGACCAGTGCATCAGAGATCATCTCATGAAGGGACCAGTGCATCAAAGATCATCCCATGAAGGGACCAGTGCATCAAAGATTATCCCATGAAGGGACCAGTGCATCAAAGACCATCCCATGAAGGGACCAGTGCATCAAAGACCATCCCATGAAGGGACCAGTGCATCAAAGACCATCCCATGAAGGGACCAGTGCATCAAAGACCATCCCGTGAAGGGACCAGTGCATCAGAGATCATCCCATGAAGGGACCAGTGCATCAGAGATCATCCCATGAAGGGACCAGTGCAAAGTTCATCCCGTGAAGGAACCAGTGCATCACAGCACTCAGATTAGAGGTATGCAAGTTCATCCCATGAAGGGACGAGTGCATCACAGATCTACCCATGAAGCTACCAGTGCATCAGAGATCATCCCATGAAGGGACCAGGGCATCAGAAATCATCCCATGAAGGGACCAGCGCATCACAGCACTAAGATTAGAGGTATGCAAGTTCATCCCGTGAAGGAACCAGTGCATCAAAGATCATCCCATGAAGGGACCAGTGCATCAAAGATCAGATTAGAGGTATGCAAGATCATCCCATGAAGGGACCAGAGCATCAAAGGATATCCCATGAAAGGACCAGTGCATCAAAGGATATCCCGTGAAGGGACCAGTGCATCAAAGATCATCCCGTGAAGGGACCAGTGCATCAAAGATCATCCCATGAAGGGACCAGAGCAAAGTTCATCCCGTGAAGGAACCAGTGCATCACAGCACTCAGATTAGAGGTATGCAGGAACATCCCATGAAGGGACCAGGGCATCAGAGATCATCCCATGAAGGGCCCAGTGCATCCGAGATCATCCCATGAAGGGACCAGTGCATAACAGCACTCATATTAGAGGTATGCAGGAACATCCCATGAAGGGACCAGGGCATCAAAGATCATCCCAAAAAGGGACCAGAGCATCAGATATCCGATGAAGGGACCAGTGTATGAAAGATCATCCCATGAAGGGACCAGTGCATCAGAGATCACCCCATGAAGGGACCAGTGCATCAGAGATCATCCCATGAAGGGACCAGTGCATCAGAGATCATCCCATGAAGGGGCCAGTGCATCAGAGATCATCCCATGAAGGGGCCAGTGCAGAGATCATCCCATGAAGGGGCCAGTGCATCAGAGATCATCCCATGAAGTGACCAGTGCATCAGAGATCATCCCATGAAGTGACCAGTGCATCAGATCATCCCATGAAGGGACCAGGGCATTAAAGATGATCCCATGAATGGACCAGAGCATCAGATCATCCCATGAAGGGACCAGTGCATCAGATCATCCCATGAAGGGACCAGTGCATCAGATCATCCCATGAAGGGACCAGTGCATCAGAGATCATGCCATGAAGGGACCAGTGCATCAGAGATCATCCCATGAAGGGACCAGTAAATCAAAGATCATCCCATTAAGGGACCAGTGGATCAAAGATCATCCCATTAAGGGACCAGTGGATCAAAGATCATCCCATTAAGGGACCAGTGCATCAAAGATCATCCCATGAAGGGACCAGTGCATCAAAGATCATCCCATGAAGGGACCAGTGCATCAAAGATCATCCCATGAAGGGACCAGTGCATCAAAGATCAGATTAGAGGTATGCAAGATCATCCCATGAAGGGACCAGAGCATCAAAGGATATCCCATGAAAGGACCAGTGCAAAGGATATCCCATGAAGGGACCAGTGCATCAAAGGATATCCCATGAAGGGACCAGCGCATCAAAGATCACCCCATGAAGGGACCAGCGCATCAGAGATCACCCCATGAAGGGACCAGCGCATCAGAGATCATCCCATGAAGGGACCAGCGCATCAGAGATCATCCCGTGAAGGGACCAGCGCATCAAAGATCATCCCGTGAAGGGACCAGTGCATCAAAGATCATCCCGTGAAGGGACCAGTGCATCAAAGATCATCCCGTGAAGGGACCAGTGCATCAAAGATCATCCCGTGAAGGGACCAGTGCATCAAAGATCATCCCGTGAAGGGACCAGTGCATCAAAGATCATCCCGTGAAGGGACCAGTGCATCAAAGATCATCCCATGAAGGGACCAGTGCAAAGTTCATCCCGTGAAGGAACCAGTGCATCACAGCACTCAGATTAGAGGTATGCAGGAACATCCCATGAAGGGACCAGGGCATCAGAGATCATCCCATGAAGGGCCCAGTGCATCAGAGATCATCCCATGAAGGGACCAGTGCATAACAGCACTCATATTAGAGGTATGCAGGATCATCCCATGAAGGGACCAGGGCATCAAAGATCATCCCATAAAGGGACCAGAGCATCAGATATCCGATGAAGGGACCAGTGTATGAAAGATCATCCCATGAAGGGACCAGGGCATCAAAGATCATCCCATAAAGGGACCAGTGTATGAAAGATCATCCCATGAAGGGACCAGTGCATCAGAGATCATCCCATGAAGGGACCAGTGCATCAGAGATCATCCCATGAAGGGACCAGTGCATCAGAGATCATCCCATGAAGGGGCCAGTGCATCAGAGATCATCCCATGAAGGGGCCAGGGCATCAGAGATCATCCCATGAAGGGACCAGGGCATCAGAGATCATCCCATGAAGGGACCAGGGCATCAAAGACCATCCCATGAAGGGACCAGGGCATCAAAGACCATCCCATGAAGGGACCAGGGCATCAAAGATCATCCCATAAAGGGACCAGAGCATCAGATATCCGATGAAGGGACCAGTGTATGAAAGATCATCCCATGAAGGGACCAGGGCATCAAAGATCATCCCATAAAGGGACCAGTGTATGAAAGATCATCCCATGAAGGGACCAGTGCATCAGAGATCATCCCATGAAGGGACCAGTGCATCAGAGATCATCCCATGAAGGGACCAGTGCATCAGATCATCCCATGAAGGGACCAGTGCATCAGAGATCATCCCATGAAGGGGCCAGTGCATCAGAGATCATCCCATGAAGGGGCCAGGGCATCAGAGATCATCCCATGAAGGGACCAGGGCATCAGAGATCATCCCATGAAGGGACCAGGGCATCAGAGGTCATCCCATGAAGGGACCAGGGCATCAAAGACCATGCCATGAAGGGGCCAGTGCATCAGAGATCATGCCATGAAGGGGCCAGTGCATCAGAGATCATGCCATGAAGGGGCCAGTGCATCAGAGATCATGCCATGAAGGGGCCAGTGCATCAGAGATCATGCCATGAAGGGGCCAGTGCATCAGAGATCATGCCATGAAGGGGCCAGTGCATCAGAGATCATGCCATGAAGGGGCCAGTGCATCAGAGATCATGCCATGAAGGGGCCAGTGCATCAGAGATCATGCCATGAAGGGGCCAGTGCATCAGAGATCATGCCATGAAGGGGCCAGTGCATCAGAGATCATGCCATGAAGGGGCCATTGCATCAGAGATCATGCCATGAAGGGGCCATTGCATCAGAGATCATGCCATGAAGGGGCCATTGCATCAGAGATCATGCCATGAAGGGGCCATTGCATCAGAGACCATGCCATGAAGGGGCCAGTGCATCAAAGACCATCCCATGAAGGGACCAGTGCATCACAGCACTCCGATTAGAGGTACGCAAGATCATCCCATGAAGGGACCAGTGCATCAGAGATCATCCCATGAAGGGACCAGTGCATCACAGAACTCCGATTAGAGGTACGCAAGATCATCCCATGAAGGGACCAGTGCATCAGAGATCATCCCGTGAAGGGACAAGTGCATCAGAGATCATCCCGTGAAGGGACAAGTGCATCAGAGATCATCCCGTGAAGGGAACAGTGCAAAGATCATGCCGTGAAGGGACCAGTGCATCAGAGATCATCCCATGAAGGGGCCAGTGCATCAGAGATCATCCCATGAAGGGGCCAGGGCATCAGAGATCATCCCATGAAGGGGCCAGGGCATCAGAGATCATCCCATGAAGGGACCAGGGCATCAGAGATCATCCCATGAAGGGACCAGGGCATCAGAGACCATCCCATGAAGGGACCAGGGCATCAGAGACCATGCCATGAAGGGGCCAGGGCATCAGAGACCATGCCATGAAGGGGCCAGGGCATCAGAGACCATGCCATGAAGGGGCCAGGGCATCAGAGACCATGCCATGAAGGGGCCAGGGCATCAGAGACCATGCCATGAAGGGGCCAGGGCATCAGAGACCATGCCATGAAGGGGCCAGGGCATCAGAGACCATGCCATGAAGGGGCCAGGGCATCAGAGACCATGCCATGAAGGGGCCAGTGCATCAGAGACCATGCCATGAAGGGGCCAGTGCATCAGAGACCATGCCATGAAGGGGCCAGTGCATCAGAGACCATGCCATGAAGGGGCCAGTGCATCAGAGACCATGCCATGAAGGGGCCAGTGCATCAGAGACCATGCCATGAAGGGGCCAGTGCATCAGAGACCATGCCATGAAGGGGCCAGTGCATCAGAGACCATGCCATGAAGGGGCCAGTGCATCAGAGACCATGCCATGAAGGGGCCAGTGCATCAGAGACCATGCCATGAAGGGGCCAGTGCATCAGAGACCATGCCATGAAGGGGCCAGTGCATCAGAGACCATGCCATGAAGGGGCCAGTGCATCAGAGACCATGCCATGAAGGGGCCAGTGCATCAGAGACCATGCCATGAAGGGGCCAGTGCATCAGAGACCATGCCATGAAGGGGCCAGTGCATCAGAGACCATGCCATGAAGGGGCCAGTGCATCAGAGACCATGCCATGAAGGGGCCAGTGCATCAGAGACCATGCCATGAAGGGGCCAGTGCATCAGAGACCATGCCATGAAGGGGCCAGTGCATCAGAGACCATGCCATGAAGGGGCCAGTGCATCAGAGACCATGCCATGAAGGGGCCAGTGCATCAGAGACCATGCCATGAAGGGGCCAGTGCATCAGAGACCATGCCATGAAGGGGCCAGTGCATCAGAGACCATGCCATGAAGGGGCCAGTGCATCAGAGACCATGCCATGAAGGGGCCAGTGCATCAGAGACCATGCCATGAAGGGGCCAGTGCATCAGAGACCATGCCATGAAGGGGCCAGTGCATCAGAGACCATGCCATGAAGGGGCCAGTGCATCAGAGACCATGCCATGAAGGGGCCAGTGCATCAGAGATCATGCCATGAAGGGGCCAGTGCATCAGAGATCATGCCATGAAGGGGCCAGTGCATCAGAGATCATGCCATGAAGGGGCCAGTGCATCAGAGATCATGCCATGAAGGGGCCAGTGCATCAGAGATCATGCCATGAAGGGGCCAGTGCATCAGAGATCATGCCATGAAGGGGCCAGTGCATCAGAGATCATGCCATGAAGGGGCCAGTGCATCAGAGATCATGCCATGAAGGGGCCAGTGCATCAGAGATCATGCCATGAAGGGGCCAGTGCATCAGAGATCATGCCATGAAGGGGCCAGTGCATCAGAGATCATGCCATGAAGGGGCCAGTGCATCAGAGATCATCCCATGAAGGGGCCAGTGCATCAGAGATCATCCCATGAAGGGGCCAGTGCATCAGAGATCATCCCATGAAGGGGCCAGTGCAGCAGGGATCATCCCATGAAGGGGCCAGTGCAGCAGGGATCATCCCATGAAGGGACCAGTGCATCAGGGATCATCCCATGAAGGGACCAGTGCATCAGGGATCATCCCATGAAGGGACCAGTGCATCAGGGATCATCCCATGAAGGGACCAGTGCATCAGGGATCATCCCATGAAGGGACCAGTGCATCAGGGATCATCCCATGAAGGGACCAGTGCATCAGGGATCATCCCGTGAAGGGACCAGTGCATCAGAGATCATCCCGTGAAGGGACCAGTGCATCAGAGATCATCCCGTGAAGGGACAAGTGCATCAGAGATCATGCCGTGAAGGGACAAGTGCATCAAAGATCATGCCGTGAAGGGAACAGTGCATCAAAGATCATGCCGTGAAGGGACCAGTGCATCAAAGATCATGCCGTGAAGGGACCAGTGCATCAAAGATCATGCCGTGAAGGGACCAGTGCATCAAAGATCATGCCGTGAAGGGACCAGTGCATCAGAGATCATCCCGTGAAGGGACCAGTGCATCAGATCATCCCATGAAGGGACCAGTGCATCAAAGACCATCCCATGAAGGGACCAGTGCATCAAAGACCATCCCATGAAGGGACCATTAGTGCATCCAAGATCATCCCATGAAGGGACCATTAGTGCATCCAAGATCATCCCATGAAGGGACCAGTGCATCCAAGATCATCCCATGAAGGGACCAGTGCGTCAAAGACCATCCCATGAAGGGACCATTAGTGCATCAAAGATCATCCCATGAAGGGACCAGTGCATCCAAGATCATCCCATAAAGGACGTGTGCATCAAGATCATCCCATGAAGGGACCAGTGCATCAAAGATCATCCCATAAAGGACCAGTGCGTCAAAGATCATCCCGTGAAGGGACCAGTGCGTCAAAGATCATCCCGTGAAGGGACCAGTGCGTCAAAGATCATCCCGTGAAGGGACCAGTGCGTCAAAGATCATCCCGTGAAGGGACCAGTGCGTCAAAGATCATGCCATGAAGGGGCCAGTGCATCAGAGATCATGCCATGAAGGGGCCAGTGCATCAGAGATCATGCCATGAAGGGGCCAGTGCATCAGAGATCATGCCATGAAGGGGCCATTGCATCAGAGATCATGCCATGAAGGGGCCATTGCATCAGAGACCATGCCATGAAGGGGCCAGTGCATCAAAGACCATCCCATGAAGGGACCAGTGCATCAAAGACCATCCCATGAAGGGACCAGTGCATCACAGCACTCCGATTAGAGGTACGCAAGATCATCCCATGAAGGGACCAGTGCATCAGAGATCATCCCATGAAGGGACCAGTGCATCACAGAACTCCGATTAGAGGTACGCAAGATCATCCCATGAAGGGACCAGTGCATCAGAGATCATCCCGTGAAGGGACAAGTGCATCAGAGATCATCCCGTGAAGGGACAAGTGCATCAGAGATCATCCCATGAAGGGGCCAGTGCAGCAGGGATCATCCCATGAAGGGGCCAGTGCAGCAGGGATCATCCCATGAAGGGACCAGTGCATCAGGGATCATCCCATGAAGGGACCAGTGCATCAGGGATCATCCCATGAAGGGACCAGTGCATCAGGGATCATCCCATGAAGGGACCAGTGCATCAGGGATCATCCCATGAAGGGACCAGTGCATCAGGGATCATCCCATGAAGGGACCAGTGCATCAGGGATCATCCCATGAAGGGACCAGTGCATCAGGGATCATCCCATGAAGGGACCAGTGCATCAGGGATCATCCCATGAAGGGACCAGTGCATCAGGGATCATCCCATGAAGGGACCAGTGCATCAGGGATCATCCCATGAAGGGACCAGTGCATCAGGGATCATCCCATGAAGGGACCAGTGCATCAGGGATCATCCCATGAAGGGACCAGTGCATCAGGGATCATCCCGTGAAGGGACCAGTGCATCAGGGATCATCCCGTGAAGGGACAAGTGCATCAAAGATCATGCCGTGAAGGGACCAGTGCATCAAAGATCATGCCGTGAAGGGACCAGTGCATCAAAGATCATGCCGTGAAGGGACCAGTGCATCAAAGATCATGCCGTGAAGGGACCAGTGCATCAAAGATCATGCCGTGAAGGGACCAGTGCATCAAAGATCATGCCGTGAAGGGACCAGTGCATCAAAGATCATGCCGTGAAGGGACCAGTGCATCAAAGATCATGCCGTGAAGGGACCAGTGCATCAGATCATCCCATGAAGGGACCAGTGCATCAAAGACCATCCCATGAAGGGACCAGTGCATCAAAGACCATCCCATGAAGGGACCATTAGTGCATCCAAGATCATCCCATGAAGGGACCATTAGTGCATCCAAGATCATCCCATGAAGGGACCAGTGCATCCAAGATCATCCCATGAAGGGACCAGTGCGTCAAAGACCATCCCATGAAGGGACCATTAGTGCATCAAAGATCATCCCATGAAGGGACCAGTGCATCCAAGATCATCCCATAAAGGACGTGTGCATCAAGATCATCCCATGAAGGGACCAGTGCATCAAAGATCATCCCATAAAGGACCAGTGCGTCAAAGATCATCCCGTGAAGGGACCAGTGCGTCAAAGATCATCCCGTGAAGGGACCAGTGCGTCAAAGATCATCCCGTGAAGGGACCAGTGCGTCAAAGATCATCCCGTGAAGGGACCAGTGCGTCAAAGATCATCCCGTGAAGGGACCAGTGCATCAAAGATCATCCCGTGAAGGGGCCAGTGCATCAGAGATCATCCCGTGAAGGGGCCAGTGCATCAGAGATCATCCCATGAAGGGACCAGTGCATCAGAGATCATCCCATGAAGGGACCAGTGCATCAGAGATCATCCCATGAAGGGACCAGTGCATCAGAGATCATCCCATGAAGGGACCAGTGCATCAGAGATCATCCCATGAAGGGACCAGTGCATCAGAGATCATCCCATGAAGGGACCAGTGCATCAGAGATCATCCCATGAAGGGACCAGTGCATCAGAGATCATCCCATGAAGGGACCAGTGCATCAGAGATCATCCCATGAAGGGACCAGTGCATCAGAGATCATCCCATGAAGGGACCAGTGCATCAGAGATCATCCCATGAAGGGACCAGTGCATCAGAGATCATCCCATGAAGGGGCCAGTGCATCAGAGATCATCCCATGAAGGGGCCAGTGCATCAGAGATCATCCCATGAAGGGGCCAGTGCATCAGAGATCATCCCATGAAGGGGCCAGTGCATCAGAGATCATCCCATGAAGGGGCCAGTGCATCAGAGATCATCCCATGAAGGGGCCAGTGCATCAGAGATCATCCCATGAAGGGGCCAGTGCATCAGAGATCATCCCATGAAGGGAAAAGTGCATCAGAGATCATCCCATGAAGGGGCCAGTGCATCAGAGATCATCCCATGAAGTGACCAGTGCATCATGTCATCCCATGAAGGGACCAGTGCATCACAGCACTCAGATTAGAGGTATGCAAGATCATCCCATGAAGGGACCAGGGCATTAAAGATGATCCCATGAATGGACCAGTGCATCAGATCATCCCATGAAGGGACCAGTGCATCAGATCATCCCATGAAGGGACCAGTGCATCAGATCATCCCATGAAGGGACCAGTGCATCAGAGATCATCCCATGAAGGGACCAGTAAATCAAAGATCATCCCATTAAGGGACCAGTGGATCAAAGATCATCCCATTAAGGGACCAGTGCATCACTGCTCAGATTAGCGATATGCAAGATCATCCCATGAAGGGACCAGTGCATCAAAGATCATCCCATGAAGGGACCAGCGCATCAAAGATCATCCCATGAAGGGACCAGTGCATCAAAGATCAGATTAGAGGTATGCAAGATCATCCCATGAAGGGACCAGAGCATCAAAGGATATCCCATGAAAGGACCAGTGCATCAAAGGATATCCCATGAAGGGACCAGTGCATCAAAGGATATCCCATGAAGGGACCAGCGCATTAAAGATCACCCCATGAAGGGACCAGCGCATTAAAGATCACCCCATGAAGGGACCAGCGCATTAAAGATCACCCCATGAAGGGACCAGCGCATCAAAGATCACCCCATGAAGGGACCAGTGCATCAGAGATCATCCCATGAAGGGACCAGTGCATCAGAGATCATCCCATGAAGGGACCAGTGCATCAGAGATCATCCCATGAAGGGACCAGTGCATCAGAGATCATCCCATGAAGGGACCAGTGCATCAGAGATCATCCCATGAAGGGACCAGTGCATCAGAGATCATCCCATGAAGGGACCAGTGCAACAAAGATCATCCCATGAAGGGGCCAGTGCAACACAGATCCCATGAAGGGGCCAGTGCAACACAGATCATCCCATGAATGGACCAGAGCAACACCACTCAGATTAGAGGTATTCAAGATCATCCCGAGAAGGAACCAGTGCATCAAAGATCATCCCGTGAAGGGACCAGTGCATCAAAGATCATCCCGTGAAGGGACCAGTGCATCAAAGATCATCCCGTGAAGGGACCAGTGCATCAAAGATCATCCCGTGAAGGGACCAGTGCATCAAAGATCATCCCGTGAAGGGACCAGTGCATCAAAGATCATCCCGTGAAGGGACCAGTGCATCAAAATCATCCCGTGAAGGGACCAGTGCATCAAAATCATCCCGTGAAAGGACCAGTGCATCAAAATCATCCCGTGAAGGGACCAGTGCATCAAAATCATCCCGTGAAGGGACCAGTGCATCAAAATCATCCCGTGAAGGGACCAGTGCATCAAAATCATCCCGTGAAGGGACCAGTGCATCAAAATCATCCCGTGAAGGGACCAGTGCATCAAAATCATCCCGTGAAGGGACCAGTGCATCAAAATCATCCCGTGAAGGGACCAGTGCATCGATCATCCCATGAAGGGACCAGTGCATCAAAGATCATCCCATGAAGGGACCAGTGCAAAGTTCATCCCGTGAAGGAACCAGTGCATCACAGCACTCAGATTAGAGGTATGCAAGTTCATCCCATGAAGGGACCAGTGCATCAAGATCATCCCATGAAGGGTACAGTGCAAAGATGATCCCATGAAGGGTACAGTGCAAAGATGATCCCATGAAGGGTACAGTGCAAAGATGATCCCATGAAGGGTACAGTGCAAAGATGATCCCATGAAGGGTACAGTGCAAAGATGATCCCATGAAGGGTACAGTGCAAAGATGATCCCATGAAGGGTACAGTGCAAAGATGATCCCATGAAGGGTACAGTGCAAAGATGATCCCATGAAGGGTACAGTGCAAAGATGATCCCATGAAGGGTACAGTGCAAAGATGATCCCATGAAGGGACCAGTGCATCAAAGATCATCCCAAGAAGGGACCAGTGCATCAAAGATCATCCCAAGAAGGGACCAGTGCATCAGAGATCATCCCATGAAGGGACCAGTGCATCATAGATCATCCCATGAATGGACCAGAGCAACACCACTCAGATTAGAGGTATGCAAGTTCATCCCATGAAGGGACGAGTGCATCACAGATCTACCCATGAAGCTACCAGTGCATCAGAGATCATCCCATGAAGGGACCAGGGCATCAGAAATCATCCCATGAAGGGACCAGGGCATCAGAAATCATCCCATGAAGGGACCAGCGCATCACAGCACTAAGATTAGAGGTATGCAAGTTCATCCCGTGAAGGAACCAGTGCATCAAAGGATATCCCATGAAGGGACCAGTGCATTAAAGATGACCCCATGAAGGGACCAGCGCATCAGAGATCATCCCATGAAGGGACCAGTGCATCAGAGATCATCCCATGAAGGGACCAATGCACCAGAGATCATCCCATGAAGGGACCAATGCATCAGATCATCCCATGAAGGGACCAATGCATCAGATCATCCCATGAAGGGACCAGAGCATCAAAGATCATCCCATGAAGGGACCAGAGCATCAAAGATCATCCCATGAAGGGACCAGTGCATCAAAGATCATCCCATGAAGGGACCAGTGCATCAAAGATCATCCCATGAAGGGACCAGTGCATCAAAGATCAACCCATGAAGGGACCAGTGCATCAAAGATCAGATTAGAGGTATGCAAGATCATCCCATGAAGGGACCAGAGCATCAAAGGATATCCCATGAAAGGACCAGTGCATCAAAGGATATCCCGTGAAGGGACCAGTGCATCAAAGATCATCCCGTGAAGGGACCAGTGCATCAAAGATCATCCCATAAAGGGACCAGGGCATCAAAGATCATCCCATAAAGGGACCAGGGCATCAAATATCATCCCATAAAGGGACCAGGGCATCAAAGATCATCCCATAAAGGGACCAGAGCATCAGATATCCGATGAAGGGACCAGTGTATGAAAGATCATCCCATGAAGGGACCAGTGCATCAGAGATCACCCCATGAAGGGACCAGTGCATCAGAGATCATCCCATGAAGGGACCAGTGCATCAGAGATCATCCCATGAAGGGACCAGTGCATCAGAGATCATCCCATGAAGGGACCAGTGCATCAGAGATCATCCCATGAAGGGACCAGTGCATCAGAGATCATCCCATGAAGGGACCAGTGCATCAGAGATCATCCCATGAAGGGACCAGTGCATCAGAGATCATCCCATGAATGGACCAGTGCATCAGAGATCATCCCATGAATGGACCAGAGCAACACCACTCAGATTAGAGGTATGCAAGATCATCCCGAGAAGGAACCAGTGCATCACAGCACTCAGATTAGAGGTATGCAAGATCATCCCGAGAAGGAACCAGTGCATCACAGCACTCAGATTAGAGGTATGCAAGATCATCCCGTGAAGGAACCAGTGCATCAAAGATCATCCCGTGAAGGGACCAGTGCATCAAAGATCATCCCGTGAAGGGACCAGTGCATCAAAGATCATCCCGTGAAGGGACCAGTGCATCAAAGATCATCCCGTGAAGGGGCCAGGGCATCAAAGACCATCCCATGAAGGGACCAGGGCATCAAAGACCATCCCATGAAGGGGCCAGGGCATCAAAGACCATCCCATGAAGGGACCAGGGCATCAAAGACCATCCCATGAAGGGACCAGGGCATCAAAGACCATCCCATGAAGGGACCAGGGCATCAAAGACCATCCCATGAAGGGACCAGGGCATCAAAGACCATCCCATGAAGGGACCAGGGCATCAAAGACCATCCCATGAAGGGACCAGGGCATCAAAGACCATCCCATGAAGGGACCAGGGCATCAAAGACCATCCCATGAAGGGACCAGGGCATCAAAGACCATCCCATGAAGGGACCAGGGCATCAAAGACCATCCCATGAAGGGACCAGGGCATCAAAGACCATCCCATGAAGGGACCAGGGCATCAAAGACCATCCCATGAAGGGACCAGGGCATCAAAGACCATCCCATGAAGGGACCAGGGCATCAAAGACCATCCCATGAAGGGACCAGGGCATCAAAGACCATCCCATGAAGGGACCAGGGCATCAAAGACCATCCCATGAAGGGACCAGGGCATCAAAGACCATCCCATGAAGGGACCAGGGCATCAAAGACCGTCCCATGAAGGGACCAGGGCATCAAAGAACATCCCATGAAGGGACCAGGGCATCAAAGACCATCCCATGAAGGCACCAGGGCATCAAAGACCATCCCATGAAGGGACCAGGGCATCAAAGACCTTCCCATGAAGGGACCAGGGCATCAAAGACCTTCCCATGAAGGGACCAGGGCATCAAAGACCTTCCCATGAAGGGACCAGGGCATCAAAGACCTTCCCGTGAAGGGACCAGTGCATCAAAGATCATCCCGTGAAGGGGCCAGTGCATCAAAGATCATCCCGTGAAGGGGCCAGTGCATCAAAGATCATCCCGTGAAGGGGCCAGTGCATCAGCGATCATGCCGTGAAGGGGCCAGTGCATCAGCGATCATGCCGTGAAGGGGCCAGTGCATCAGCGATCATGCCGTGAAGGGGCCAGTGCATCAGCGATCATGCCGTGAAGGGGCCAGTGCATCAGCGATCATGCCGTGAAGGGGCCAGTGCATCAAAGATCATGCCGTGAAGGGGCCAGTGCATCAAAGATCATGCCGTGAAGGGGCCAGTGCATCAAAGATCATGCCGTGAAGGGGCCAGTGCATCAAAGATCATGCCGTGAAGGGGCCAGTGCATCAAAGATCATGCCGTGAAGGGGCCAGTGCATCAGAGATCATGCCATGAAGGGGCCAGTGCATCAGAGATCATCCCGTGAAGGGGCCAGTGCATCAGAGATCATGCCGTGAAGGGGCCAGTGCATCAGAGATCATGCCGTGAAGGGGCCAGTGCATCAGAGATCATGCCGTGAAGGGGCCAGTGCATCAGAGATCATGCCGTGAAGGGGCCAGTGCATCAAAGATCATGCCGTGAAGGGGCCAGTGCATCAAAGATCATGCCATGAAGGGGCCAGTGCATCAAAGATCATGCCATGAAGGGGCCAGTGCATCAGAGATCATGCCATGAAGGGGCCAGTGCATCAGAGATCATGCCATGAAGGGGCCAGTGCATCAGAGATCATCCCAAGAAGGGACCAGTGCATCAGAGATCATCCCATGAAGGGACCAGTGCATCAGAGATCATCCCATGAATGGACCAGAGCAACACCACTCAGATTAGAGGTATGCAAGTTCATCCCATGAAGGGACGAGTGCATCACAGATCTACCCATGAAGCTACCAGTGCATCAGAGATCATCCCATGAAGGGACCAGGGCATCAGAAATCATCCCATGAAGGGACCAGCGCATCACAGCACTAAGATTAGAGGTATGCAAGTTCATCCCGTGAAGGAACCAGTGCATCAAAGGATATCCCATGAAGGGACCAGTGCATTAAAGATGACCCCATGAAGGGACCAGCGCATCAGAGATCATCCCATGAAGGGACCAGTGCATCAGAGATCATCCCATGAAGGGACCAATGCACCAGAGATCATCCCATGAAGGGACCAATGCATCAGATCATCCCATGAAGGGACCAATGCATCAGATCATCCCATGAAGGGACCAGTGCATCAAAGATCATCCCATGAAGGGACCAGTAAATCAAAGATCATCCCATGAAGGGACCAGTAAATCAAAGATCATCCCATGAAGGGACCAGTGCATCAAAGATCATCCCATGAAGGGACCAGTGCATCAAAGATCATCCCATGAAGGGACCAGTGCATCAAAGATCAGATTAGAGGTATGCAAGATCATCCCATGAAGGGACCAGAGCATCAAAGGATATCCCATGAAAGGACCAGTGCATCAAAGGATATCCCGTGAAGGGACCAGTGCATCAAAGATCATCCCGTGAAGGGACCAGTGCATCAAAGATCATCCCATGAAGGGACCAGGGCATCAAAGATCATCCCATAAAGGGACCAGGGCATCAAAGATCATCCCATAAAGGGACCAGGGCATCAAAGATCATCCCATAAAGGGACCAGAGCATCAGATATCCGATGAAGGGACCAGTGTATGAAAGATCATCCCATGAAGGGACCAGTGCATCAGAGATCACCCCATGAAGGGACCAGTGCATCAGAGATCATCCCATGAAGGGACCAGTGCATCAGAGATCATCCCATGAAGGGACCAGTGCATCAGAGATCATCCCATGAAGGGACCAGTGCATCAGAGATCATCCCATGAAGGGACCAGTGCATCAGAGATCATCCCATGAAGGGACCAGTGCATCAGAGATCATCCCATGAATGGACCAGTGCATCAGAGATCATCCCATGAATGGACCAGTGCATCAGAGATCATCCCATGAATGGACCAGAGCAACACCACTCAGATTAGAGGTATGCAAGATCATCCCGAGAAGGAACCAGTGCATCACAGCACTCAGATTAGAGGTATGCAAGATCATCCCGAGAAGGAACCAGTGCATCACAGCACTCAGATTAGAGGTATGCAAGATCATCCCGTGAAGGAACCAGTGCATCAAAGATCATCCCGTGAAGGGACCAGTGCATCAAAGATCATCCCGTGAAGGGACCAGTGCATCAAAGATCATCCCGTGAAGGGACCAGTGCATCAAAGATCATCCCGTGAAGGGGCCAGGGCATCAAAGACCATCCCATGAAGGGACCAGGGCATCAAAGACCATCCCATGAAGGGACCAGGGCATCAAAGACCATCCCATGAAGGGACCAGGGCATCAAAGACCATCCCATGAAGGGACCAGGGCATCAAAGACCATCCCATGAAGGGACCAGGGCATCAAAGACCATCCCATGAAGGGACCAGGGCATCAAAGACCATCCCATGAAGGGACCAGGGCATCAAAGACCATCCCATGAAGGGACCAGGGCATCAAAGACCATCCCATGAAGGGACCAGTGCATCAAAGATCATCCCGTGAAGGGACCAGTGCATCAAAGATCATCCCGTGAAGGGACCAGTGCATCAAAGATCATCCCGTGAAGGGACCAGTGCATCAAAGATCATCCCGTGAAGGGACCAGTGCATCAAAGATCATCCCGTGAAGGGACCAGTGCATCAAAGATCATCCCGTGAAGGGACCAGTGCATCAAAGATTATCCCATGAAGGGACCAGTGCATCAAAGATTATCCCATGAAGGGACCAGTGCAAAGTTCATCCCGTGAAGGAACCAGTGCATCACAGCACTCAGATTAGAGGTATGCAAGTTCATTCCATGAAGGGACCAGTGCATCAGAGATCATCCCATGAAGGGACCAGTGCATCAGAGATCATCCCATGAAGGGACCAGTGCATCAGAGATCATCCCATGAAGGGACCAGTGCATCAGAGATCATCCCATGAAGGGACCAGTGCATCAGAGATCATCCCGTGAATGGACCAGTGCATCAAAGATCATCCCGTGAAGGGGCCAGGGCATCAAAGACCATCCCATGAAGGGACCAGGGCATCAAAGACCATCCCATGAAGGGACCAGGGCATCAAAGACCATCCCATGAAGGGACCAGGGCATCAAAGACCATCCCATGAAGGGACCAGGGCATCAAAGACCATCCCATGAAGGGACCAGGGCATCAAAGACCATCCCATGAAGGGACCAGGGCATCAAAGACCATCCCATGAAGGGACCAGGGCATCAAAGACCATCCCATGAAGGGACCAGGGCATCAAAGACCATCCCATGAAGGGACCAGGGCATCAAAGACCATCCCATGAAGGGACCAGGGCATCAAAGACCATCCCATGAAGGGACCAGGGCATCAAAGACCATCCCATGAAGGGACCAGGGCATCAAAGACCATCCCATGAAGGGACCAGGGCATCAAAGACCATCCCATGAAGGGACCAGGGCATCAAAGACCATCCCATGAAGGGACCAGGGCATCAAAGACCATCCCGTGAAGGGACCAGGGCATCAAAGACCTTCCCGTGAAGGGACCAGTGCATCAGAGATCATCCCGTGAAGGGACCATTAGTGCATCAAAGATCATCCCGTGAAGGGGCCAGTGCATCAAAGATCATCCCGTGAAGGGGCCAGTGCATCAAAGATCATCCCGTGAAGGGGCCAGTGCATCAAAGATCATGCCGTGAAGGGGCCAGTGCATCAAAGATCATGCCGTGAAGGGGCCAGTGCATCAAAGATCATGCCGTGAAGGGGCCAGTGCATCAAAGATCATGCCGTGAAGGGGCCAGTGCATCAAAGATCATGCCGTGAAGGGGCCAGTGCATCAAAGATCATGCCGTGAAGGGGCCAGTGCATCAAAGATCATGCCGTGAAGGGGCCAGTGCATCAAAGATCATGCCGTGAAGGGGCCAGTGCATCAGAGATCATGCCGTGAAGGGGCCAGTGCATCAGAGATCATGCCATGAAGGGGCCAGTGCATCAGAGATCATGCCATGAAGGGGCCAGTGCATCAGAGATCATGCCATGAAGGGGCCAGTGCATCAGAGATCATGCCATGAAGGGGCCAGTGCATCAGAGATCATGCCATGAAGGGGCCAGTGCATCAGAGATCATGCCATGAAGGGGCCAGTGCATCAGAGATCATGCCATGAAGGGGCCATTGCATCAGAGATCATGCCATGAAGGGGCCATTGCATCAGAGATCATCCCATGAAGGGGCCAGTGCATCAGAGATCATCCCATGAATGGACCAGAGCAACACCACTCAGATTAGAGGTATGCAAGATCATCCCGTGAAGGAACCAGTGCATCAAAGATCATCCAGTGAAGGGACCAGTGCATCAAAGATCATCCCGTGAAGGGACCAGTGCATCAAAGATCATCCCGTGAAGGGACCAGTGCATCAAAGATCATCCTGTGAAGGGACCAGTGCATCAAAGATCATCCCGTGAAGGGACCAGTGCATCAAAGATCATCCCGTGAAGGGACCAGTGCATCAAAGCTCATCCCGTGAAGGGACCAGTGCATCAAAATCCCATGAAGGGACCAGTGCATCAAAGATCATCCCATGAAGGGACCAGTGCAAAGTTCATCCCGTGAAGGAATCAGTGCATCACAGCACTCAGATTAGAGGTATGCAGGAACATCCCATGAAGGGACCAGGGCATCAGAGATCATCCCATGAAGAGCCCAGTGCATCAGAGATCATCCCATGAAGGGACCAGTGCATAACAGCACTCATATTAGAGGTATGCAGGAACATCCCATGAAGGGACCAGGGCATCAAAGATCATCCCATAAAGGGACCAGGGCATCAAAGATCATCCCATAAAGGGACCAGGGCATCAAAGATCATCCCATAAAGGGACCAGAGCATCAGATATCCGATGAAGGGACCAGTGTATGAAAGATCATCCCATGAAGGGACCAGTGTATGAAAGATCATCCCATGAAGGGACCAGTGCATCAGAGATCATCCCATGAAGGGACCAGTGCATCAGAGATCATCCCATGAAGGGACCAGTGCATCAGAGATCATCCCATGAAGGGACCAGTGCATCAGAGATCATCCCATGAAGGGACCAGTGCATCAGAGATCATCCCATGAAGGGACCAGTGCATCAGAGATCATCCCATGAAGGGACCAGTGCATCAGAGATCATCCCATGAAGGGACCAGTGCATCAGAGATCATCCCATGAAGGGACCAGTGCATCAGAGATCATCCCATGAAGGGACCAGTGCATAACAGCACTCATATTAGAGGTATGCAGGAACATCCCATGAAGGGACCAGGGCATCAAAGATCATCCCATAAAGGGACCAGGGCATCAAAGATCATCCCATAAAGGGACCAGGGCATCAAAGATCATCCCATAAAGGGACCAGAGCATCAGATATCCGATGAAGGGACCAGTGTATGAAAGATCATCCCATGAAGGGACCAGTGCATCAGAGATCATCCCATGAAGGGACCAGTGCATCAGAGATCATCCCATGAAGGGACCAGTGCATCAGAGATCATCCCATGAAGGGACCAGTGCATCAGAGATCATCCCATGAAGGGACCAGTGCATCAGAGATCATCCCATGAAGGGACCAGTGCATCAGAGATCATCCCATGAAGGGACCAGTGCATCAGAGATCATCCCATGAAGGGACCAGTGCATCAGAGATCATCCCATGAAGGGACCAGTGCATCAGAGACCATCCCATGAAGGGACCAGTGCATCAAAGACCATCCCATGAAGGGACCAGTGCATCAAAGACCATCCCGTGAAGGGACCAGTGCATCAGAGATCATCCCATGAAGGGACCAGTGCATCAGAGATCATCCCATGAAGGGACGAGTGCAAAGTTCATCCCGTGAAGGAACCAGTGCATCACAGCACTCAGATTAGAGGTATGCAAGTTCATCCCATGAAGGGACGAGTGCATCACAGATCTACCCATGAAGCTACCAGTGCATCAGAGATCATCCCATGAAGGGACCAGGGCATCAGAAATCATCCCATGAAGGGACCAGCGCATCACAGCACTAAGATTAGAGGTATGCAAGTTCATCCCGTGAAGGAACCAGTGCATCAAAGGATATCCCATGAAGGGACCAGTGCATTAAAGATGACCCCATGAAGGGACCAGCGCATCAGAGATCATCCCATGAAGGGACCAGTGCATCAGAGATCATCCCATGAAGGGACCAATGCATCAGAGATCATCCCATGAAGGGACCAGTGCATCAGATCATCCCATGAAGGGACCAGTGCATCAAAGATCATCCCATGAAGGGACCAGTAAATCAAAGATCATCCCATGAAGGGACCAGTAAATCAAAGATCATCCCATGAAGGGACCAGTAAATCAAAGATCATCCCATGAAGGGACCAGTGCATCAAAGATCATCCCATGAAGGGACCAGTGCATCAAAGATCATCCCATGAAGGGACCAGTTTATCAAAGATCATCCCATGAAGGGACCAGTGCATCAAAGATCAGATTAGAGGTATGCAAGATCATCCCATGAAGGGACCAGAGCATCAAAGGATATCCCATGAAAGGACCAGTGCATCAAAGGATATCCCGTGAAGGGACCAGTGCATCAAAGATCATCCCGTGAAGGGACCAGTGCATCAAAGATCATCCCATGAAGGGACCAGTGCATCAGAGATCATCCCATGAAGGGCCCAGTGCATAACAGCACTCATATTAGAGGTATGCAGGAACATCCCATGAAGGGACCAGGGCATCAAAGATCATCCCATAAAGGGACCAGAGCATCAGATATCTGATGAAGGGACCAGTGTATGAAAGATCATCCCATGAAGGGACCAGTGCATCAGAGATCACCCCATGAAGGGACCAGTGCATCAGAGATCATCCCATGAAGGGACCAGTGCATCAGAGATCATCCCATGAAGGGACCAGTGCATCAGAGATCATCCCATGAATGGACCAGAGCAACACCACTCAGATTAGAGGTATGCAAGATCATCCCGAGAAGGAACCAGTGCATCACAGCACTCAGATTAGAGGTATGCAAGATCATCCCATGAAGGGACCAGGGCATCAAAGACCATCCCATGAAGGGACCAGGGCATCAAAGACCATCCCATGAAGGGACCAGGGCATCAAAGACCATCCCATGAAGGGACCAGGGCATCAAAGACCATCCCATGAAGGGACCAGGGCATCAAAGACCATCCCATAAAGGGACCAGGGCGTCAAAGATCATCCCATAAAGGGACCAGGGCGTCAAAGATCATCCCATAAAGGGACCTGTGCGTCAAAGATCATCCCGTGAAGGGACCGGTGCGTCAAAGATCATCCCGTGAAGGGACCGGTGCATCAAAGATCATCCCGTGAAGGGACCGGTGCATCAAAGATCATCCCGTGAAGGGACCGGTGCATCAAAGATCATCCCGTGAAGGGACCGGTGCATCAAAGATCATCCCGTGAAGGGACCGGTGCATCAGAGATCATCCCGTGAAGGGGCCAGTGCATCAGAGATCATCCCGTGAAGGGGCCAGTGCATCAGAGATCATCCCGTGAAGGGGCCAGTGCATCAGAGATCATCCCGTGAAGGGGCCAGTGCATCAGAGATCATCCCGTGAAGGGGCCAGTGCATCAGAGATCATCCCATGAAGGGGCCAGTGCATCAGAGATCATCCCATGAAGGGGCCAGTGCATCAGAGATCATCCCATGAAGGGGCCAGTGCATCAGAGATCATCCCATGAAGGGGCCAGTGCATCAGAGATCATCCCATGAAGGGGCCAGTGCATCAGAGACCATCCCATGAAGGGGCCAGTGCATCAGAGATCATCCCATGAAGGGGCCAGTGCATCAGAGATCATCCCATGAAGGGGCCAGTGCATCAGAGATCATCCCATGAAGGGGCCAGTGCATCAGAGATCATCCCATGAAGGGGCCAGTGCATCAGAGATCATCCCATGAAGGGGCCAGTGCAGAGATCATCCCATGAAGGGGCCAGTGCATCAGAGATCATCCCATGAAGTGACCAGTGCATCAGAGATCATCCCATGAAGTGACCAGTGCATCAGATCATCCCATGAAGGGACCAGGGCATTAAAGATGATCCCATGAATGGACCAGAGCATCAGAGATCATCCCATGAAGGGGCCAGTGCATCAGAGATCATCCCATGAAGGGGCCAGTGCAGAGATCATCCCATGAAGGGGCCAGTGCATCAGAGATCATCCCATGAAGTGACCAGTGCATCAGATC
Organism: Triturus cristatus; assembly: GCF_964204655.1. Lineage (NCBI taxonomy): Eukaryota > Metazoa > Chordata > Amphibia > Caudata > Salamandridae > Triturus > Triturus cristatus. The sequence goes on from NC_140591.1 coordinate 408,395,685, forward strand.
ATCCCATGAAGTGACCAGTGCATCAGATCATCCCATGAAGGGACCAGGGCATTAAAGATGATCCCATGAATGGACCAGAGCATCAGATCATCCCATGAAGGGACCAGTGCATCAGATCATCCCATGAAGGGACCAGTGCATCAGATCATCCCATGAAGGGACCAGTGCATCAGATCATCCCATGAAGGGACCAGTGCATCAGAGATCATGCCATGAAGGGACCAGTGCATCAGAGATCATCCATGAAGGGACCAGTGCATCAGAGATCATCCCATGAAGGGACCAGTGCATCAAAGATCATCCCGTGAAGGGACCGGTGCATCAGAGATCATCCCGTGAAGGGGCCAGTGCATCAGAGATCATCCCGTGAAGGGGCCAGTGCATCAGAGATCATCCCGTGAAGGGGCCAGTGCATCAGAGATCATCCCGTGAAGGGGCCAGTGCATCAGATATCATCCCGTGAAGGGGCCAGTGCATCAGAGATCATCCCATGAAGGGGCCAGTGCATCAGAGATCATCCCATGAAGGGGCCAGTGCATCAGAGATCATCCCATGAAGGGGCCAGTGCATCAGAGATCATCCCATGAAGGGGCCAGTGCATCAGAGATCATCCCATGAAGGGGCCAGTGCATCAGAGACCATCCCATGAAGGGGCCAGTGCATCAGAGATCATCCCATGAAGGGGCCAGTGCATCAGAGATCATCCCATGAAGGGGCCAGTGCATCAGAGATAATCCCATGAAGGGGCCAGTGCATCAGAGATCATCCCATGAAGGGGCCAGTGCATCAGAGATCATCCCATGAAGGGGCCAGTGCAGAGATCATCCCATGAAGGGGCCAGTGCATCAGAGATCATCCCATGAAGTGACCAGTGCATCAGAGATCATCCCATGAAGTGACCAGTGCATCAGATCATCCCATGAAGGGACCAGGGCATTAAAGATGATCCCATGAATGGACCAGAGCATCAGAGATCATCCCATGAAGGGGCCAGTGCATCAGAGATCATCCCATGAAGGGGCCAGTGCAGAGATCATCCCATGAAGGGGCCAGTGCATCAGAGATCATCCCATGAAGTGACCAGTGCATCAGATCATCCCATGAAGTGACCAGTGCATCAGATCATCCCATGAAGGGACCAGGGCATTAAAGATGATCCCATGAATGGACCAGAGCATCAGATCATCCCATGAAGGGACCAGTGCATCAGATCATCCCATGAAGGGACCAGTGCATCAGATCATCCCATGAAGGGACCAGTGCATCAGATCATCCCATGAAGGGACCAGTGCATCAGAGATCATGCCATGAAGGGACCAGTGCATCAGAGATCATCCATGAAGGGACCAGTGCATCAGAGATCATCCCATGAAGGGACCAGTGCATCAGAGATCATCCCATGAAGGGACCAGTGGATCAAAGATCATCCCATTAAGGGACCAGTGGATCACTGCTCAGATTAGCGATATGCAAGATCATCCCATGAAGGGACCAGTGCATCAAAGATCATCCCATGAAGGGACCAGTGCATCAAAGATCATCCCATGAAGGGACCAGTGCATCAAAGATCAGATTAGAGGTATGCAAGATCATCCCATGAAGGGACCAGAGCATCAAAGGATATCCCATGAAAGGACCAGTGCATCAAAGGATATCCCATGAAGGGACCAGTGCATCAAAGGATATCCCATGAAGGGACCAGCGCATCAAAGATCACCCCATGAAGGGACCAGCGCATCAGAGATCATCCCATGAAGGGACCAGCGCATCAGAGATCATCCCATGAAGGGACCAGCGCATCAGAGATCATCCCATGAAGGGACCAGTGCATCAGAGATCATCCCATGAAGGGACCAGTGCATCAGAGATCATCCCATGAAGGGACCAGTGCATCAGAGATCATCCCATGAAGGGACCAGTGCATCAGAGATCATCCCATGAAGGGGCCAGTGCATCAGAGATCATCCCGTGAAGGGACCAGTGCATCAAAGATCATCCCGTGAAGGGACCAGTGCATCAAAGATCATCCCGTGAAGGGACCAGTGCATCAAAGATCATCCCGTGAAGGGACCAGTGCATCAAAGATCATCCCGTGAAGGGACCAGTGCAACAAAGATCATCCCAGGAATGGACCAGAGCAACACCACTCAGATTAGAGGTATTCAAGATCATCCCGAGAAGGGACCAGTGCATCAAAGATCATCCCGTGAAGGGACCAGTGCATCAAAGATCATCCCGTGAAGGGACCAGTGCATCAAACATCATCCCGTGAAGGGACCAGTGCATCAAAGATCATCCCGTGAAGGGACCAGTGCATCAAAGATCATCCCGTGAAGGGACCAGTGCATCAAAGATCATCCCGTGAAGGGACCAGTGCATCAAAGATCATCCCGTGAAGGGACCAGTGCATCAAAGATCATCCCGTGAAGGGACCAGTGCATCAAAGATCATCCCGTGAAGGGACCAGTGCATCAAAGATCATCCCGTGAAGGGACCAGTGCATCAAAGATCATCCCGTGAAGGGACCAGTGCATCAAAGATCATCCCGTGAAGGGACCAGTGCATCAAAGATCATCCCGTGAAGGGACCAGTGCATCAAAGATCATCCCGTGAAGGGACCAGTGCATCAAAGATTATCCCGTGAAGGGACCAGTGCAAAGTTCATCCCGTGAAGGAACCAGTGCATCACAGCACTCAGATTAGAGGTATGCAAGTTCATCCCATGAAGGGACGAGTGCATCAAAGATCTACCCATGAAGCTACCAGTGCATCAGAGATCATCCCATGAAGGGACCAGGGCATCAGAGATCCTCCCATGAAGGGACCAGTGCATAACAGCACTCATATTAGAGGTATGCAGGAACATCCCATGAAGGGACCAGGGCATCAAAGATCATCCCATAAAGGGACCAGAGCAAAGATCATCCCATAAAGGGACCAGAGCATCAGAGATAATCCCATGAAGGGACCAGTGCATCAGATCATCCCATGAAGGGACCAGTGCATCAGAGATCATCCCATGAAGGGACCAGTGCATCAGAGATCATCCCATGAAGGGACCAGTGCATCAGAGATCATCCCATGAAGGGACCAGTGCATCAGAGATCATCCCATGAAGGGACCAGTGCATCAGAGATCATCCCATGAAGGGACCAGTGCATCAGAGATCATCCCATGAAGGGACCAGTGCATCAGAGATCATCCCATGAAGGGACCAGTGCATCAGAGATCATCCCATGAAGGGACCAGTGCATCAGAGATCATCCCATGAAGGGACCAGTGCATCAGATCATCCCATGAAGGGACCAGTGCATCAGAGATCATCCCATGAAGGGACCAGTGCATCAAAGTATATCCCATGAAGGGACCAGTGCATCAAAGGATATCCCATGAAGGGACCAGAGCATCAGATATCCCATGAAAGGACCAGTGTATGAAAGATCATCCCATGAAGGGACCAGTGTATGAAAGATCATCCCATGAAGGGATGATTAGTGCATCAAAGATCATCCAATGAAGGGACCAGTGCATCAAAGATCAGATTAGAGGTATGCAAGATCATCCCATGAAGGGACCAGAGCATTAAAGGATATCCCATGAAAGGACCAGTGCATCAAAGGATATCCCGTGAAGGGACCAGTGCATTAAAGATCATCCCGTGAAGGGACCAGTGCATCAAAGATCATCCCATGAAGGGACCAGTGCATCAAAGATCATCCCGTGAAGAAACCAGTGCATCACAGCACTCAGATTAGAGGTATGCAGGAACATCCCATGAAGGGACCAGGGCATCAGAGATCATCCCATGAAGGGCCCAGTGCATCAGAGATCATCCCATGAAGGGACCAGTGCATAACAGCACTCATATTAGAGGTATGCAGGAACATCCCATGAAGGGACCAGGGCATCAAAGATCATCCCATAAAGGGACCAGAGCATCAGATATCCGATGAAGGGACCAGTGTATGAAAGATCATCCCATGAAGGGACCAGTGCATCAGAGATCACCCCATGAAGGGACCAGTGCATCAGAGATCATCCCATGAAGGGACCAGTGCATCAGAGATCATCCCATGAAGGGACCAGTGCATCAGAGATCATCCCATGAATGGACCAGAGCAACACCACTCAGATTAGAGGTATGCAAGATCATCCCGAGAAGGAACCAGTGCATCACAGCACTCAGATTAGAGGTATGCAAGATCATCCCATGAAGGGACCAGGGCATCAAAGACCATCCCATGAAGGGACCAGGGCATCAAAGACCATCCCATGAAGGGACCAGGGCATCAAAGACCATCCCATGAAGGGACCAGGGCATCAAAGACCATCCCATGAAGGGACCAGGGCGTCAAAGATCATCCCATAAAGGGACCTGTGCGTCAAAGATCATCCCATAAAGGGACCTGTGCGTCAAAGATCATCCCGTGAAGGGACCAGTGCGTCAAAGATCATCCCGTGAAGGGACCAGTGCGTCAAAGATCATCCCGTGAAGGGACCGGTGCATCAGAGATCATCCCGTGAAGGGGCCAGTGCATCAGAGATCATCCCGTGAAGGGGCCAGTGCATCAGAGATCATCCCATGAAGGGGCCAGTGCATCAGAGATCATCCCATGAAGGGGCCAGTGCATCAGAGATCATCCCATGAAGGGGCCAGTGCATCAGAGATCATCCCATGAAGGGGCCAGTGCATCAGAGATCATCCCATGAAGGGGCCAGTGCATCAGAGATCATCCCATGAAGGGGCCAGTGCATCAGAGATCATCCCATGAAGGGGCCAGTGCATCAGAGATCATCCCATGAAGGGGCCAGTGCATCAGAGATCATCCCATGAAGGGGCCAGTGCAGAGATCATCCCATGAAGGGGCCAGTGCATCAGAGATCATCCCATGAAGTGACCAGTGCATCAGAGATCATCCCATGAAGTGACCAGTGCATCAGATCATCCCATGAAGTGACCAGTGCATCAGATCATCCCGTGAAGGGACCAGGGCATTAAAGATGATCCCATGAATGGACCAGAGCATCAGATCATCCCATGAAGGGACCAGTGCATCAGATCATCCCATGAAGGGACCAGTGCATCAGATCATCCCATGAAGGGACCAGTGCATCAGAGATCATGCCATGAAGGGACCAGTGCATCAGAGATCATCCCATGAAGGGACCAGTAAATCAAAGATCATCCCATTAAGGGACCAGTGGATCAAAGATCATCCCATTAAGGGACCAGTGGATCACTGCTCAGATTAGCGATATGCAAGATCATCCCATGAAGGGACCAGTGCATCAAAGATCATCCCATGAAGGGACCAGTGCATCAAAGATCATCCCATGAAGGGACCAGTGCATCAAAGATCAGATTAGAGGTATGCAAGATCATCCCATGAAGGGACCAGAGCATCAAAGGATATCCCATGAAAGGACCAGTACATCAAAGGATATCCCATGAAGGAACCAGTGCATCAAAGGATATCCCATGAAGGGACCAGCGCATCAGAGATCAGCCCATGAAGGGACCAGCGCATCAGAGATCAGCCCATGAAGGGACCAGCGCATCAGAGATCATCCCATGAAGGGACCAGTGCATCAGAGATCATCCCATGAAGGGACCAGTGCATCAGAGATCATCCCGTGAAGGGACCAGTGCATCAGAGATCATCCCGTGAAGGGACCAGTGCATCAGAGATCATCCCGTGAAGGGACCAGTGCATCAGAGATCATCCCATGAAGGGGCCAGTGCATCAGAGATCATCCCATGAAGGGGCCAGTGCAACAAAGATCCCATGAAGGGGCCAGTGCAACAAAGATCATCCCATGAATGGACCAGAGCAACACCACTCAGATTAGAGGTATTCAAGATCATCCCGAGAAGGGACCAGTGCATCAAAGATCATCCCGTGAAGGGACCAGTGCATCAAAGATCATCCCGTGAAGGGACCAGTGCATCAAAGATCATCCCGTGAAGGGACCAGTGCATCAAAGATCATCCCGTGAAGGGACCAGTGCATCAAAGATCATCCCGTGAAGGGACCAGTGCATCAAAGATCATCCCGTGAAGGGACCAGTGCATCAAAGATCATCCCGTAAAGGGACCAGTGCATCAAAGATCATCCCGTAAAGGGACCAGTGCATCAAAGATCATCCCGTAAAGGGACCAGTGCATCAAAGATCATCCCGTGAAGGGACCAGTGCATCAAAGATCATCCCGTGAAGGGACCAGTGCATCAAAGATCATCCCGTGAAGGGACCAGTGCATCAAAGATCATCCCGTGAAGGGACCAGTGCATCAAAGATCCCGTGAAGGGACCAGTGCATCAAAGATCATCCCGTGAAGGGACCAGTGCATCAAAGATTATCCCATGAAGGGACCAGTGCAAAGTTCATCCCGTGAAGGAACCAGTGCATCACAGCACTCAGATTAGAGGTATGCAAGTTCATCCCATGAAGGGACGAGTGCATCAAAGATCTACCCATGAAGCTACCAGTGCATCAGAGATCATCCCATGAAGGGACCAGGGCATCAGAGATCCTCCCATGAAGGGACCAGGGCATCAGAGATCCTCCCATGAAGGGACCAGTGCATCAGAGATCATCCCATGAAGGGACCAGTGCATCAGAGATCATCCCATGAAGGGACCAGTGCATCAGAGATCATCCCATGAAGGGACCAGTGCATCAGAGATCATCCCATGAAGGGACCAGTGCGTCAGAGATCATCCCATAAAGGGACCTGTGCGTCAAAGATCATCCCATAAAGGGACCTGTGCGTCAAAGATCATCCCGTGAAGGGACCTGTGCGTCAAAGATCATCCCGTGAAGGGACCAGTGCGTCAAAGATCATCCCGTGAAGGGACCAGTGCGTCAAAGATCATCCCGTGAAGGGACCGGTGCATCAGAGATCATCCTGTGAAGGGACCGGTGCATCAGAGATCATCCCGTGAAGGGGCCAGTGCATCAGAGATCATCCCGTGAAGGGGCCAGTGCATCAGAGATCATCCCATGAAGGGGCCAGTGCATTAGAGATCATCCCATGAAGGGGCCAGTGCATCAGAGATCATCCCATGAAGGGGCCAGTGCATCAGAGATCATCCCATGAAGGGGCCAGTGCATCAGAGATCATCCCATGAAGGGGCCAGTGCATCAGAGATCATCCCATGAAGGGGCCAGTGCATCAGAGATCATCCCATGAAGGGGCCAGTGCATCAGAGATCATCCCATGAAGGGGCCAGTGCATCAGAGATCATCCCATGAAGGGGCCAGTGCATCAGAGATCATCCCATGAAGGGGCCAGTGCATCAGAGATCATCCCATGAAGGGGCCAGTGCATCAGAGATCATCCCATGAAGGGGCCAGTGCATCAGAGATCATCCCATGAAGGGGCCAGTGCAGAGATCATCCCATGAAGGGGCCAGTGCATCAGAGATCATCCCATGAAGTGACCAGTGCATCAGAGATCATCCCATGAAGTGACCAGTGCATCAGAGATCATCCCATGAAGTGACCAGTGCATCAGAGATCATCCCATGAAGTGACCAGTGCATCAGAGATCATCCCATGAAGGGACCAGGGCATCAGAGATCCTCCCATGAAGGGACCAGTGCATAACAGCACTCATATTAGAGGTATGCAGGAACATCCCATGAAGGGACCAGGGCATCAAAGATCATCCCATAAAGGGACCAGAGCAAAGATCATCCCATAAAGGGACCAGAGCATCAGAGATAATCCCATGAAGGGACCAGTGCATCAGATCATCCCATGAAGGGACCAGTGCATCAGAGATCATCCCATGAAGGGACCAGTGCATCAGAGATCATCCCATGAAGGGACCAGTGCATCAGAGATCATCCCATGAAGGGACCAGTGCATCAGAGATCATCCCATGAAGGGACCAGTGCATCAGAGATCATCCCATGAAGGGACCAGTGCATCAGAGATCATCCCATGAAGGGACCAGTGCATCAGAGATCATCCCATGAAGGGACCAGTGCATCAGAGATCATCCCATGAAGGGACCAGTGCATCAGAGATCATCCCATGAAGGGACCAGTGCATCAGATCATCCCATGAAGGGACCAGTGCATCAGAGATCATCCCATGAAGGGACCAGTGCATCAAAGTATATCCCATGAAGGGACCAGTGCATCAAAGGATATCCCATGAAGGGACCAGTGCATCAAAGGATATCCCATGAAGGGACCAGAGCATCAGATATCCCATGAAAGGACCAGTGTATGAAAGATCATCCCATGAAGGGACCAGTGTATGAAAGATCATCCCATGAAGGGATGATTAGTGCATCAAAGATCATCCAATGAAGGGACCAATGCATCAAAGATCAGATTAGAGGTATGCAAGATCATCCAATGAAGGGACCAGAGCATCAAAGGATATCTCATGAAAGGACCAGTGCATCAAAGGATATCCCGTGAAGGGACCAGTGCATCAAAGATCATCCCGTGAAGGGACCAGTGCATCAAAGATCATCCCATGAAGGGACCAGTGCATCAAAGATCATCCCGTGAAGGAACCAGTGCATCACAGCACTCAGATTAGAGGTATGCAGGAACATCCCATGAAGGGACCAGGGCATCAGAGATCATCCCATGAAGGGCCCAGTGCATCAGAGATCATCCCATGAAGGGACCAGTGCATAACAGCACTCATATTAGAGGTATGCAGGAACATCCCATGAAGGGACCAGGGCATCAAAGATCATCCCATAAAGGGACCAGAGCATCAGATATCCGATGAAGGGACCAGTGTATGAAAGATCATCCCATGAAGGGACCAGTGCATCAGAGATCACCCCATGAAGGGACCAGTGCATCAGAGATCATCCCATGAAGGGACCAGTGCATCAGAGATCATCCCATGAAGGGACCAGTGCATCAGAGATCATCCCATGAAGGGACCAGTGCATCAGAGATCATCCCATGAATGGACCAGAGCAACACCACTCAGATTAGAGGTATGCAAGATCATCCCGAGAAGGAACCAGTGCATCACAGCACTCAGATTAGAGGTATGCAAGATCATCCCATGAAGGGACCAGGGCATCAAAGACCATCCCATGAAGGGACCAGGGCATCAAAGACCATCCCATGAAGGGACCAGGGCATCAAAGACCATCCCATGAAGGGACCAGGGCATCAAAGACCATCCCATGAAGGGACCAGGGCATCAAAGACCATCCCATAAAGGGACCTGTGCGTCAAAGATCATCCCGTGAAGGGACCAGTGCGTCAAAGATCATCCCGTGAAGGGACCGGTGCATCAGAGATCATCCCGTGAAGGGACCGGTGCATCAGAGATCATCCCGTGAAGGGGCCAGTGCATCAGAGATCATCCCGTGAAGGGGCCAGTGCATCAGAGATCATCCCGTGAAGGGGCCAGTGCATCAGAGATCATCCCATGAAGGGGCCAGTGCATCAGAGATCATCCCATGAAGGGGCCAGTGCATCAGAGATCATCCCATGAAGGGGCCAGTGCATCAGAGATCATCCCATGAAGGGGCCAGTGCATCAGAGATCATCCCATGAAGGGGCCAGTGCATCAGAGATCATCCCATGAAGGGGCCAGTGCATCAGAGATCATCCCATGAAGGGGCCAGTGCATCAGAGATCATCCCATGAAGGGGCCAGTGCAGAGATCATCCCATGAAGGGGCCAGTGCATCAGAGATCATCCCATGAAGTGACCAGTGCATCAGAGATCATCCCATGAAGTGACCAGTGCATCAGAGATCATCCCATGAAGTGACCAGTGCATCAGATCATCCCGTGAAGGGACCAGGGCATTAAAGATGATCCCATGAATGGACCAGAGCATCAGATCATCCCATGAAGGGACCAGTGCATCAGATCATCCCATGAAGGGACCAGTGCATCAGATCATCCCATGAAGGGACCAGTGCATCAGAGATCATGCCATGAAGGGACCAGTGCATCAGAGATCATCCCATGAAGGGACCAGTAAATCAAAGATCATCCCATTAAGGGACCAGTGGATCAAAGATCATCCCATTAAGGGACCAGTGGATCACTGCTCAGATTAGCGATATGCAAGATCATCCCATGAAGGGACCAGTGCATCAAAGATCATCCCATGAAGGGACCAGTGCATCAAAGATCATCCCATGAAGGGACCAGTGCATCAAAGATCAGATTAGAGGTATGCAAGATCATCCCATGAAGGGACCAGAGCATCAAAGGATATCCCATGAAAGGACCAGTGCATCAAAGGATATCCCATGAAGGAACCAGTGCAAAGGATATCCCATGAAGGGACCAGCGCATCAAAGATCACCCCATGAAGGGACCAGCGCATCAGAGATCATCCCATGAAGGGGCCAGTGCATCAGAGATCATCCCGTGAAGGGACCAGTGGATCACAGCTCAGATTCGAGGTACACAAGATCATCCCATGAAGGGACCAGTGCATTAGAGATCATCCCATGAAGGGACCAGGGCATCAGATCTCCCATGAAGGGACCAGGGCATCAGATCTTCCCATGAAGGGACCAGGGCATCAGAGATCATCCCATGAAGGGACCAGGGCATCAGAGATCATCCCATGAAGGGGCCAGTGCATCAAAGATCATCCCATGAAGGGGCCAGTGCATCAAAGATCATCCCATGAAAGGACCAGTGCATCAAAGGATATCCCGTGAAAGGACCAGTGCATTAAAGATCACCCCGTGAAGGGACCAGCGCATCAGAGATCATCCCGTGAAGGGGCCAGTGCATCAGAGATCATCCCGTGAAGGGGCCAGTGCTGCAGAGATCATCCCGTGAAGGGAACAGTGCTGCAGAGATCATCCCATGAAGGGGCCAGTGCTGCAGAGATCATCCCATGAAGGGGCCAGTGCAGAGATCATCCCATGAAGGGGCCAGTGCAGAGATCATCCCATGAAGGGGCCAGTGCTGCAGAGATCATCCCATGAAGGGGCCAGTGCAGAGATCATCCCATGAAGGGGCCAGTGCAGAGATCATCCCATGAAGGGGCCAGTGCAGAGATCATCCCATGAAGGGGCCAGTGCAGAGATCATCCCATGAAGGGGCCAGTGCAGAGATCATCCCATGAAGGGGCCAGTGCAGAGATCATCCCATGAAGGGGCCAGTGCAGAGATCATCCCATGAAGGGGCCAGTGCATCAGAGATCATCCCATGAAGGGGCCAGTGCATCAGAGATCATCCCATGAAGGGGCCAGTGCATCAGAGATCATCCCATGAAGGGGCCAGTGCATCAGAGATCATCCCATGAAGTGACCAGTGCATCAGATCATCCCATGAAGTGACCAGTGCATCAGATCATCCCATGAAGGGACCAGGGCATTAAAGATGATCCCATGAAGGGGCCAGTGCATCAAAGATGATCCCATGAAGGGGCCAGTGCATCAAAGATCATCCCATGAAGGGGCCAGTGCATCAAAGATCATCCCATGAAAGGACCAGTGCATCAAAGGATATCCCATTAAGGGACCAGTGGATCACTGCTCAGATTAGCGATATGCAAGATCATCCCATGAAGGGACCAGTGCATCAAAGATCATCCCATGAAGGGACCAGTGCATCAAAGATCATCCCATGAAGGGACCAGTGCATCAAAGATCAGATTAGAGGTATGCAAGATCATCCCATGAAGGGACCAGAGCATCAAAGGATATCCCATGAAAGGACCAGTGCATCAAAAGATATCCAATGAAGGGACCAGTGCATCAAAGGATATCCCATGAAGGGACCAGCGCATTAAAGATCACCCCATGAAGTGACCAGCGCATCAAAGATCACCCCATGAAGGGACCAGCGCATCAGAGATCATCCCATGAAGGGACCAGTGCATCAAAGGATATCCCATGAAGGGACCAGTGCATCAAAGATCAGATTAGAGGTATGCAAGATCATCCCATGAAGGGACCAGAGCATCAAAGGATATCCCATGAAAGGACCAGTGCATCAAAGGATATCCCATGAAGGGACCAGTGCATCAAAGGATATCCCATGAAGGGACCAGCGCATTAAAGATCACCCCATGAAGTGACCAGCGCATCAAAGATCACCCCATGAAGTGACCAGCGCATCAGAGATCATCCCATGAAGGGACCAGTGCATCAGAGATCATCCCATGAAGGGACCAGTGCATCAGAGATCATCCCATGAAGGGACCAGTGCATCAGAGATCATCCCATGAAGGGACCAGCGCATCAGAGATCATCCCATGAAGGGACCAGCGCATCAGAGATCATCCCATGAAGGGACCAGCGCATCAGAGATCATCCCATGAAGGGGCCAGTGCAACAAAGATCCCATGAAGGGGCCAGTGCAACAAAGATCATCCCATGAATGGACCAGAGCAACACCACTCAGATTAGAGGTATTCAAGATCATCCCGAGAAGGGACCAGTGCATCAAAGATCATCCCGAGAAGGGACCAGTGCATCAAAGATCATCCCGTGAAGGGACCAGTGCATCAAAGATCATCCCGTGAAGGGACCAGTGCATCAAAGATCATCCCGTGAAGGGACCAGTGCATCAAAGATCATCCAGTGAAGGGACCAGTGCATCAAAGATCATCCCGTGAAGGGACCAGTGCATCAAAGATCATCCCGTGAAGGGACCAGTGCATCAAAGATCATCCCGTGAAGGGACCAGTGCATCAAAGATCATCCCGTGAAGGGACCAGTGCATCAAAGATCATCCCGTGAAGGGACCAGTGGATCACAGCTCAGATTCGAGGTACACAAGATCATCCCATGAAGGGACCAGTGCATTAGAGATCATCCCATGAAGGGACCAGGGCATCAGAGATCCCATGAAGGGACCAGGGCATCAGATCTTCCCATGAAGGGACCAGGGCATCAGATATCATCCCATGAAGGGACCAGGGCATCAGATATCATCCCATGAAGGGACCAGGGCATCAGATCATCCCATGAAAGGACCAGTGCATCAAAGGACATCCCATGAAAGGACCAGTGCATCAAAGGATATCCCATGAAGGGACCAGTGCATTAAAGATCACCCCATGAAGGGACCAGCGCATCAGAGATCACCCCATGAAGGGACCAGCGCATCAGAGATCATCCCATGAAGGGACCAATGCATCAGAGATCATCCCATGAAGGGACCAGTGCATCAGAGATCATCCCATGAAGGGACCAGTGCATCAGAGATCATCCCATGAAGGGACCAGTGCATCAGAGATCATCCCATGAAGGGACCAGTAAATCAAAGATCATCCCATGAAGGGACCAGTAAATCAAAGATCATCCCATGAAGGGACCAGTAAATCAAAGATCATCCCATGAAGGGACCAGTGCATCAAAGATCATCCCATGAAAGGACCAGTGCATCAATGGATATCCCATGAAGGGACCAGTGCATTAAAGATCATCCCATGAAGGGACCAGCGCATCAGAGATCACCCCATGAGGGGACAAGCGCATCAGAGATCATCCCATGAAGGGACCAGCGCATCAGAGATCATCCCATGAAGGGACCAGTGCAACAGAGATCATCCCATGAAGGGACCAGTGCAACAAAGATCATCCCATGAAGGGACCAGTGCAACAAAGATCATCCCATGAAGGCACCAGTGCAACAAAGATCATCCCATGAAGGGGCCAGTGCAACAAAGATCATCCCATGAATAGACCAGAGCAACACCACTCAGATTAGAGGTATGCAAGATCATCCCGAGAAGGAACCAGTGCATCAAAGATCATCCCGTGAAGGGACCAGTGCATCAAAGATCATCCCGTGAAGGGACCATTAGTGCATCAAAGATCATCCAATGAAGGGACCATTCGTGCATCAAAGATCATCCCATGAAGGGACCAGTGCATCAAAGATCATCCCATGAAGGGACCAGTGCATCAAAGATCATCCCATGAAGGGACCAGGGCATCAAAGATCATCCCATGAAGGGACCAGGGCATCAAAGATCATCCCATGAAGGGACCAGGGCATCAGATCATCCCATGAAGGGACCAGGGCATCAGATCATCCCATGAAGGGACCAGGGCGTCAAGATCATCCAATGAACGGACCAGTGCATCACAGCACTAAGATTAGAGGTATGCAAGTTCATCCCATGAAGGGACCAGTGCATCAAAGATCAGATTAGAGGTATGCAAGATCATCCCATGAAGGGACCAGAGCATCAAAGGATATCCCATGAAAGGACAAGTGCATCAAAGGATATCCCATGAAGGGACCGGTGCATTAAAGATCATCCCATGAAGGGACCAGCGCATCAGAGATCACCCCATGAAGGGACCAGTGCATCAGAGATCATCCCATGAAGGGACCAGTGCATCAGAGATCATCCCATGAATGGACCAGAGCAACACCACTCAGATTAGAGGTATGCAAGATCATCCCGAGAAGGAACCAGTGCATCAAAGATCATCCCGTGAAGGGACCAGTGCATCAAAGATCATCCCGTGAAGGGACCAGTGCATCAAAGATCATCCCGTGAAGGGACCAGTGCATCAAAGATCATCCCGTGAAGGGACCAGTGCATCAAAGATCATCCCGTGAAGGGACCAGTGCATCAAAGATCATCCCGTGAAGGGACCAGTGCATCAAAGATCATCCCGTGAAGGGACCAGTGCATCAAAGATCATCCCGTGAAGGGACCAGTGCATCAAAGATCATCCCGTGAAGGGACCAGTGCATCAAAGATCATCCCGTGAAGGGACCAGTGCATCAAAGATCATCCCGTGAAGGGACCAGTGCATCAAAGATCATCCCGTGAAGGGACCAGTGCATCAAAGATCATCCCGTGAAGGGACCAGTGCATCAAAGATCATCCCGTGAAGGGACCAGTGCATCAAAGATCATCCCGTGAAGGGACCAGTGCATCAAAGATCATCCAGTGAAGGGACCAGTGCATCAAAGATCATCCCGTGAAGGGACCAGTGCATCAAAGATCATCCCGTGAAGGGACCAGTGCATCAAAGATCATCCCGTGAAGGGACCAGTGCATCAAAGATCATCCCGTGAAGGGACCAGTGCATCAAAGATCCCGTGAAGGGACCAGTGCATCAAAGATCATCCCGTGAAGGGACCAGTGCATCAAAGATTATCCCATGAAGGGACCAGTGCAAAGTTCATCCCGTGAAGGAACCAGTGCATCACAGCACTCAGATTAGAGGTATGCAAGTTTATCCCATGAAGGGACGAGTGCATCAAAGATCTACCCATGAAGCTACCAGTGCATCAGAGATCATCCCATGAAGGGACCAGGGCATCAGAGATCCTCCCATGAAGGGACCAGTGCATAACAGCACTCATATTAGAGGTATGCAGGAACATCCCATGAAGGGACCAGGGCATCAAAGATCATCCCATAAAGGGACCAGGGCATCAAAGATCATCCCATAAAGGGACCAGAGCAAAGATCATCCCATAAAGGGACCAGAGCAAAGATCATCCCATGAAGGGACCAGTGTATGAAAGATCATCCCATGAAGGGACCAGTGCATCAGAGATAATCCCATGAAGGGACCAGTGCATCAGATCATCCCATGAAGGGACCAGTGCATCAGAGATCATCCCATGAAGGGACCAGTGCATCAGAGATCATCCCATGAAGGGACCAGTGCATCAGAGATCATCCCATGAAGGGACCAGTGCATCAGAGATCATCCCATGAAGGGACCAGTGCATCAGAGATCATCCCATGAAGGGACCAGTGCATCAGAGATCATCCCATGAAGGGACCAGTGCATCAGAGATCATCCCATGAAGGGACCAGTGCATCAGAGATCATCCCATGAAGGGACCAGTGCATCAAAGTATATCTCATGAAGGGACCAGTGCATCAAAGTATATCTCATGAAGGGACCAGTGCATCAAAGGATATCCCATGAAGGGACCAGAGCATCAGATATCCCATGAAAGGACCAGTGTATGAAAGATCATCTCATGAAGGGACCAGTGTATGAAAGATCATCCCATGGAGGGATGATTAGTGCATCAAAGATCATCCAATGAAGGGACCATTAGTGCATCAAAGATCATCCAATGAAGGGACCATTCGTGCATCAAAGATCATCCCATGAAGGGACCATTCGTGCAAAGATCATCCCATGAAGGGACCAGTGCATCAAAGATCATCCCATGAAGGGACCAGTGCATCAAAGATCATCCCATGAAGGGACCAGTGCATCAAAGATCATCCCATGAAGGGACCAGTGCATCAAAGATCATCCCATGAAGGGACCAGTGCATCAAAGATCATCCCATGAAGGGACCAGTGCATCAAAGATCATCCCATGAAGGGACCAGTGCATCACAGCACTCAGATTAGAGGTATGCAAGATCACCCCGTGAAGGAACCAGTGCATCAAAGATCATCCCATGAAGGGGCCAGTGCATCAGAGATCATCCCATGAAGGGGCCAGTGCATCAGAGATCATCCCATGAAGGGGCCAGTGCATCAGAGATCATCCCATGAAGGGGCCAGTGCATCAGAGATCATCCCATGAAGGGGCCAGTGCATCAGAGATCATCCCATGAAGGGGCCAGTGCATCAGAGATCATCCCATGAAGGGGCCAGTGCATCAGAGATCATCCCATGAAGGGGCCAGTGCATCAGAGATCATCCCATGAAGGGGCCAGTGCATCAGAGATCATCCCATGAAGGGGCCAGTGCATCAGAGATCATCCCATGAAGGGGCCAGTGCAGAGATCATCCCATGAAGGGGCCAGTGCATCAGAGATCATCCCATGAAGTGACCAGTGCATCAGAGATCATCCCATGAAGTGACCAGTGCATCAGAGATCATCCCATGAAGTGACCAGTGCATCAGATCATCCCGTGAAGGGACCAGGGCATTAAAGATGATCCCATGAATGGACCAGAGCATCAGATCATCCCATGAAGGGACCAGTGCATCAGATCATCCCATGAAGGGACCAGTGCATCAGATCATCCCATGAAGGGACCAGTGCATCAGAGATCATGCCATGAAGGGACCAGTGCATCAGAGATCATCCCATGAAGGGACCAGTAAATCAAAGATCATCCCATTAAGGGACCAGTGGATCAAAGATCATCCCATTAAGGGACCAGTGGATCACTGCTCAGATTAGCGATATGCAAGATCATCCCATGAAGGGACCAGTGCATCAAAGATCATCCCATGAAGGGACCAGTGCATCAAAGATCATCCCATGAAGGGACCAGTGCATCAAAGATCAGATTAGAGGTATGCAAGATCATCCCATGAAGGGACCAGAGCATCAAAGGATATCCCATGAAAGGACCAGTGCATCAAAGGATATCCCATGAAGGAACCAGTGCAAAGGATATCCCATGAAGGGACCAGCGCATCAAAGATCACCCCATGAAGGGACCAGCGCATCAGAGATCATCCCATGAAGGGGCCAGTGCATCAGAGATCATCCCGTGAAGGGACCAGTGGATCACAGCTCAGATTCGAGGTACACAAGATCATCCCATGAAGGGACCAGTGCATTAGAGATCATCCCATGAAGGGACCAGGGCATCAGATCTCCCATGAAGGGACCAGGGCATCAGATCTTCCCATGAAGGGACCAGGGCATCAGAGATCATCCCATGAAGGGACCAGGGCATCAGAGATCATCCCATGAAGGGGCCAGTGCATCAAAGATCATCCCATGAAGGGGCCAGTGCATCAAAGATCATCCCATGAAAGGACCAGTGCATCAAAGGATATCCCGTGAAAGGACCAGTGCATTAAAGATCACCCCGTGAAGGGACCAGCGCATCAGAGATCACCCCGTGAAGGGGCCAGCGCATCAGAGATCATCCCGTGAAGGGGCCAGTGCATCAGAGATCATCCCGTGAAGGGGCCAGTGCATCAGAGATCATCCCGTGAAGGGGCCAGTGCATCAGAGATCATCCCGTGAAGGGGCCAGTGCATCAGAGATCATCCCGTGAAGGGGCCAGTGCTGCAGAGATCATCCCATGAAGGGGCCAGTGCTGCAGAGATCATCCCATGAAGGGGCCAGTGCTGCAGAGATCATCCCATGAAGGGGCCAGTGCTGCAGAGATCATCCCATGAAGGGGCCAGTGCTGCAGAGATCATCCCATGAAGGGGCCAGTGCTGCAGAGATCATCCCATGAAGGGGCCAGTGCAGAGATCATCCCATGAAGGGGCCAGTGCAGAGATCATCCCATGAAGGGGCCAGTGCAGAGATCATCCCATGAAGGGGCCAGTGCAGAGATCATCCCATGAAGGGGCCAGTGCAGAGATCATCCCATGAAGGGGCCAGTGCAGAGATCATCCCATGAAGGGGCCAGTGCAGAGATCATCCCATGAAGGGGCCAGTGCAGAGATCATCCCATGAAGGGGCCAGTGCAGAGATCATCCCATGAAGGGGCCAGTGCATCAGAGATCATCCCATGAAGGGGCCAGTGCATCAGAGATCATCCCATGAAGGGGCCAGTGCATCAGAGATCATCCCATGAAGTGACCAGTGCATCAGATCATCCCATGAAGTGACCAGTGCATCAGATCATCCCATGAAGGGACCAGGGCATTAAAGATGATCCCATGAAGGGGCCAGTGCATCAAAGATCATCCCATGAAGGGGCCAGTGCATCAAAGATCATCCCATGAAAGGACCAGTGCATCAAAGGATATCCCATTAAGGGACCAGTGGATCACTGCTCAGATTAGCGATATGCAAGATCATCCCATGAAGGGACCAGTGCATCAAAGATCATCCCATGAAGGGACCAGTGCATCAAAGATCATCCCATGAAGGGACCAGTGCATCAAAGATCAGATTAGAGGTATGCAAGATCATCCCATGAAGGGACCAGAGCATCAAAGGATATCCCATGAAAGGACCAGTGCATCAAAAGATATCCAATGAAGGGACCAGTGCATCAAAGGATATCCCATGAAGGGACCAGCGCATTAAAGATCACCCCATGAAGTGACCAGCGCATCAAAGATCACCCCATGAAGGGACCAGCGCATCAGAGATCATCCCATGAAGGGACCAGTGCATCAGAGATCATCCCATGAAGGGACCAGTGCATCAGAGATCAGATTAGAGGTATGCAAGATCATCCCATGAAGGGACCAGAGCATCAAAGGATATCCCATGAAAGGACCAGTGCATCAAAGGATATCCCATGAAGGGACCAGTGCATCAAAGGATATCCCATGAAGGGACCAGCGCATTAAAGATCACCCCATGAAGTGACCAGCGCATCAAAGATCACCCCATGAAGTGACCAGCGCATCAGAGATCATCCCATGAAGGGACCAGTGCATCAGAGATCATCCCATGAAGGGACCAGTGCATCAGAGATCATCCCATGAAGGGACCAGTGCATCAGAGATCATCCCATGAAGGGACCAGCGCATCAGAGATCATCCCATGAAGGGACCAGCGCATCAGAGATCATCCCATGAAGGGACCAGCGCATCAGAGATCATCCCATGAAGGGGCCAGTGCAACAAAGATCCCATGAAGGGGCCAGTGCAACAAAGATCATCCCATGAATGGACCAGAGCAACACCACTCAGATTAGAGGTATTCAAGATCATCCCGAGAAGGGACCAGTGCATCAAAGATCATCCCGAGAAGGGACCAGTGCATCAAAGATCATCCCGTGAAGGGACCAGTGCATCAAAGATCATCCCGTGAAGGGACCAGTGCATCAAAGATCATCCCGTGAAGGGACCAGTGCATCAAAGATCATCCCGTGAAGGGACCAGTGCATCAAAGATCATCCCGTGAAGGGACCAGTGCATCAAAGATCATCCCGTGAAGGGACCAGTGCATCAAAGATCATCCCGTGAAGGGACCAGTGCATCAAAGATCATCCCGTGAAGGGACCAGTGCATCAAAGATCATCCCGTGAAGGGACCAGTGCATCAAAGATCATCCCGTGAAGGGACCAGTGCATCAAAGATCATCCCGTGAAGGGACCAGTGGATCACAGCTCAGATTCGAGGTACACAAGATCATCCCATGAAGGGACCAGTGCATTAGAGATCATCCCATGAAGGGACCAGGGCATCAGAGATCCCATGAAGGGACCAGGGCATCAGATCTTCCCATGAAGGGACCAGGGCATCAGATATCATCCCATGAAGGGACCAGGGCATCAGATCATCCCATGAAAGGACCAGTGCATCAAAGGACATCCCATGAAAGGACCAGTGCATCAAAGGATATCCCATGAAGGGACCAGTGCATTAAAGATCACCCCATGAAGGGACCAGCGCATCAGAGATCACCCCATGAAGGGACCAGCGCATCAGAGATCATCCCATGAAGGGACCAATGCATCAGAGATCATCCCATGAAGGGACCAGTGCATCAGAGATCATCCCATGAAGGGACCAGTGCATCAGAGATCATCCCATGAAGGGACCAGTGCATCAGAGATCATCCCATGAAGGGACCAGTAAATCAAAGATCATCCCATGAAGGGACCAGTAAATCAAAGATCATCCCATGAAGGGACCAGTAAATCAAAGATCATCCCATGAAGGGACCAGTGCATCAAAGATCATCCCATGAAAGGACCAGTGCATCAATGGATATCCCATGAAGGGACCAGTGCATTAAAGATCATCCCATGAAGGGACCAGCGCATCAGAGATCACCCCATGAGGGGACAAGCGCATCAGAGATCATCCCATGAAGGGACCAGCGCATCAGAGATCATCCCATGAAGGGACCAGTGCAACAGAGATCATCCCATGAAGGGACCAGTGCAACAAAGATCATCCCATGAAGGCACCAGTGCAACAAAGATCATCCCATGAAGGCACCAGTGCAACAAAGATCATCCCATGAAGGGGCCAGTGCAACAAAGATCATCCCATGAATAGACCAGAGCAACACCACTCAGATTAGAGGTATGCAAGATCATCCCGAGAAGGAACCAGTGCATCAAAGATCATCCCGTGAAGGGACCAGTGCATCAAAGATCATCCCGTGAAGGGACCATTAGTGCATCAAAGATCATCCAATGAAGGGACCATTCGTGCATCAAAGATCATCCCATGAAGGGACCAGGGCATCAAAGATCATCCCATGAAGGGACCAGGGCATCAAAGATCATCCCATGAAGGGACCAGGGCATCAAAGATCATCCCATGAAGGGACCAGGGCATCAAAGATCATCCCATGAAGGGACCAGGGCATCAGATCATCCCATGAAGGGACCAGGGCGTCAAGATCATCCAATGAACGGACCAGTGCATCACAGCACTAAGATTAGAGGTATGCAAGTTCATCCCATGAAGGGACCAGTGCATCAAAGATCAGATTAGAGGTATGCAAGATCATCCCATGAAGGGACCAGAGCATCAAAGGATATCCCATGAAAGGACAAGTGCATCAAAGGATATCCCATGAAGGGACCGGTGCATTAAAGATCATCCCATGAAGGGACCAGCGCATCAGAGATCACCCCATGAAGGGACCAGTGCATCAGAGATCATCCCATGAAGGGACCAGTGCATCAGAGATCATCCCATGAATGGACCAGAGCAACACCACTCAGATTAGAGGTATGCAAGATCATCCCGAGAAGGAACCAGTGCATCAAAGATCATCCCGTGAAGGGACCAGTGCATCAAAGATCATCCCGTGAAGGGACCAGTGCATCAAAGATCATCCCGTGAAGGGACCAGTGCATCAAAGATCATCCCGTGAAGGGACCAGTGCATCAAAGATCATCCCGTGAAGGGACCAGTGCATCAAAGATCATCCCGTGAAGGGACCAGTGCATCAAAGATCATCCCGTGAAGGGACCAGTGCATCAAAGATCATCCCGTGAAGGGACCAGTGCATCAAAGATCATCCCGTGAAGGGACCAGTGCATCAAAATCCCATGAAGGGACCAGTGCATCAAGGATCATCCCATGAAGGGACCAGTGCAAAGTTCATCCCGTGAAGGAACCAGTGCATAACAGCACTCATATTAGAGGTATGCAGGAACATCCCATGAAGGGACCAGGGCATCAAAGATCATCCCATAAAGGGACCAGAGCATCAGATATCCGATGAAGGGACCAGTGTATGAAAGATCATCCCATGAAGGGACCAGTGCATCAGAGATCATCCCATGAAGGGACCAGTGTATGAAAGATCATCCCGAGAAGGGACCAGTGCATCAAAGATCATCCCGAGAAGGGACCAGTGCATCAAAGATCATCCCGTGAAGGGACCAGTGCATCAAAGATCATCCCGTGAAGGGACCAGTGCATCAAAGATCATCCCGTGAAGGGACCAGTGCATCAAAGATCATCCCGTGAAGGGACCAGTGCATCAAAGATCATCCCGTGAAGGGACCAGTGCATCAAAGATCATCCCGTGAAGGGACCAGTGCATCAAAGATCATCCCGTGAAGGGACCAGTGCATCAAAGATCATCCCGTGAAGGGACCAGTGCATCAAAGATCATCCCGTGAAGGGACCAGTGCATCAAAGATCATCCCGTGAAGGGACCAGTGCATCAAAGATCATCCCGTGAAGGGACCAGTGCATCAAAGATCATCCCGTGAAGGGACCAGTGCATCAAAGATCATCCCGTGAAGGGACCAGTGCATCAAAGATCATCCAGTGAAGGGACCAGTGCATCAAAGATCATCCAGTGAAGGGACCAGTGCATCAAAGATCATCCAGTGAAGGGACCAGTGCATCAAAGATCATCCCGTGAAGGGACCAGTGCATCAAAGATCCCGTGAAGGGACCAGTGCATCAAAGATCATCCCGTGAAGGGACCAGTGCATCAAAGATTATCCCATGAAGGGACCAGTGCAAAGTTCATCCCGTGAAGGAACCAGTGCATCACAGCACTCAGATTAGAGGTATGCAAGTTTATCCCATGAAGGGACGAGTGCATCAAAGATCTACCCATGAAGCTACCAGTGCATCAGAGATCATCCCATGAAGGGACCAGGGCATCAGAGATCCTCCCATGAAGGGACCAGTGCATAACAGCACTCATATTAGAGGTATGCAGGAACATCCCATGAAGGGACCAGGGCATCAAAGATCATCCCATAAAGGGACCAGAGCAAAGATCATCCCATAAAGGGACCAGAGCAAAGATCATCCCATGAAGGGACCAGTGTATGAAAGATCATCCCATGAAGGGACCAGTGCATCAGAGATAATCCCATGAAGGGACCAGTGCATCAGATCATCCCATGAAGGGACCAGTGCATCAGATCATCCCATGAAGGGACCAGTGCATCAGAGATCATCCCATGAAGGGACCAGTGCATCAGAGATCATCCCATGAAGGGACCAGTGCATCAGAGATCATCCCATGAAGGGACCAGTGCATCAGAGATCATCCCATGAAGGGACCAGTGCATCAGAGATCATCCCATGAAGGGACCAGTGCATCAGAGATCATCCCATGAAGGGACCAGTGCATCAGAGATCATCCCATGAAGGGACCAGTGCATCAGAGATCATCCCATGAAGGGACCAGTGCATCAAAGTATATCTCATGAAGGGACCAGTGCATCAAAGTATATCTCATGAAGGGACCAGTGCATCAAAGGATATCCCATGAAGGGACCAGAGCATCAGATATCCCATGAAAGGACCAGTGTATGAAAGATCATCCCATGAAGGGACCAGTGTATGAAAGATCATCCCATGGAGGGATGATTAGTGCATCAAAGATCATCCAATGAAGGGACCATTAGTGCATCAAAGATCATCCAATGAAGGGACCATTCGTGCATCAAAGATCATCCCATGAAGGGACCATTCGTGCATCAAAGATCATCCCATGAAGGGACCAGTGCATCAAAGATCATCCCATGAAGGGACCAGTGCATCAAAGATCATCCCATGAAGGGACCAGTGCATCAAAGATCATCCCATGAAGGGACCAGTGCATCAAAGATCATCCCATGAAGGGACCAGTGCATCAAAGATCATCCCATGAAGGGACCAGTGCATCAAAGATCATCCCATGAAGGGACCAGTGCATCACAGCACTCAGATCAGAGGTATGCAAGATCACCCCGTGAAGGAACCAGTGCATCAAAGATCATCCCGTGAAGGGACCAGTGGATCACAGCTCAGATTCGAGGTACACAAGATCATCCCATGAAGGGACCAGTGCATTAGAGATCATCCCATGAAGGGACCAGGGCATCAGATCTCCCATGAAGGGACCAGGGCATCAGAGATCATCCCATGAAGGGACCAGGGCATCAGAGATCATCCCATGAAGGGGCCAGTGCATCAAAGATCATCCCATGAAGGGGCCAGTGCATCAAAGATCATCCCATGAAGGGGCCAGTGCATCAGAGATATCCCATGAAAGGACCAGTGCATTAAAGATCACCCCGTGAAGGGACCAGCGCATCAGAGATCATCCCGTGAAGGGGCCAGTGCATCAGAGATCATCCCGTGAAGGGGCCAGTGCATCAAAGATCATCCCGTGAAGGGACCAGTGCATCAAAGATCATCCCGTGAAGGGACCAGTGCATCAAAGATCATCCCGTGAAGGGACCAGTGCATCAAAGATCATCCCGTGAAGGGACCAGTGGATCACAGCTCAGATTCGAGGTACACAAGATCATCCCATGAAGGGACCAGTGCATTAGAGATCATCCCATGAATGGACCAGGGCATCAGAGATCCCATGAAGGGACCAGGGCATCAGATCTTCCCATGAAGGGACCAGGGCATCAGATATCATCCCATGAAGGGACCAGGGCATCAGATATCATCCCATGAAGGGACCAGGGCATCAAAGGACATCCCATGAAAGGACCAGTGCATCAAAGGATATCCCATGAAGGGACCAGTGCATTAAAGATCACCCCATGAAGGGACCAGCGCATCAGAGATCACCCCATGAAGGGACCAGTGCATCAGAGATCATCCCATGAAGGGACCAGTGCATCAGAGATCATCCCATGAAGGGACCAGTGCATCAGAGATCATCCCATGAAGGGACCAGTGCATCAGAGATCATCCCATGAAGGGACCAGTGCATCAGAGATCATCCCATGAAGGGACCAGTGCATCAGAGATAATCCCATGAAGGGACCAGTAAATCAAAGATCATCCCATGAAGGGACCAGTAAATCAAAGATCATCCCATGAAGGGACCAGTGCATCAAAGATCATCCCATGAAAGGACCAGTGCATCAAAGGATATCCCATGAAAGGACCAGTGCATCAATGGATATCCCATGAAGGGACCAGTGCATTAAAGATCATCCCATGAAGGGACCAGCGCATCAGAGATCACCCCATGAGGGGACAAGCGCATCAGAGATCATCCCATGAAGGGACCAGCGCATCAGAGATCATCCCATGAAGGGACCAGTGCAACAAAGATCATCCCATGAAGGCACCAGTGCAACAAAGATCATCCCATGAAGGCACCAGTGCAACAAAGATCATCCCATGAAGGGGCCAGTGCAACAAAGATCATCCCATGAAGGGACCAGTGCAACAAAGATCATCCCATGAATGGACCAGAGCAACACCACTCAGATTAGAGGTATGCAAGATCATCCCGAGAAGGAACCAGTGCATCAAAGATCATCCCGTGAAGGGACCAGTGCATCAAAGATCATCCCGTGAAGGGACCATTAGTGCATCAAAGATCATCCAATGAAGGGACCATTCGTGCATCAAAGATCATCCCATGAAGGGACCAGTGCATCAAAGATCATCCCATGAAGGGACCAGTGCATCAAAGATCATCCCATGAAGGGACCAGGGCATCAAAGATCATCCCATGAAGGGACCAGGGCATCAAAGATCATCCCATGAAGGGACCAGGGCATCAAAGATCATCCCATGAAGGGACCAGGGCATCAGATCATCCCATGAAGGGACCAGGGCGTCAAGATCATCCAATGAACGGACCAGTGCATCACAGCACTAAGATTAGAGGTATGCAAGTTCATCCCATGAAGGGACCAGTGCATCAAAGATCAGATTAGAGGTATGCAAGATCATCCCATGAAGGGACCAGAGCATCAAAGGATATCCCATGAAAGGACAAGTGCATCAAAGGATATCCCATGAAGGGACCGGTGCATTAAAGATCATCCCATGAAGGGACCAGCGCATCAGAGATCACCCCATGAAGGGACCAGTGCATCAGAGATCATCCCATGAAGGGACCAGTGCATCAGAGATCATCCCATGAATGGACCAGAGCAACACCACTCAGATTAGAGGTATGCAAGATCATCCCGAGAAGGGACCAGTGCATCAAAGATCATCCCGTGAAGGGACCAGTGCAAAGATGATCCCGTGAAGGGACCAGTGCAAAGATGATCCCGTGAAGGGACCAGTGCATCAAAGATCATCCCGTGAAGGGACCAGTGCATCAAAGATCATCCCGTGAAGGGACCAGTGCATCAAAGATCATCCCGTGAAGGGACCAGTGCAAAGATCATCCCGTGAAGGGACCAGTGCATCAAAGATCATCCCGTGAAGGGACCAGTGCATCAAAGATCATCCCGTGAAGGGACCAGTGCATCAAAGATCATCCCGTGAAGGGACCAGTGCATCAAAGATCATCCCGTGAAGGGACCAGTGCATCAAAGATCATCCCGTGAAGGGACCAGTGCATCAAAGATCATCCCGTGAAGGGACCAGTGCATCAAAGATCATCCCGTGAAGGGACCAGTGGATCACAGCTCAGATTCGAGGTACACAAGATCATCCCATGAAGGGACCAGTGCATTAGAGATCATCCCATGAAGGGACCAGGGCATCAGAGATCCCATGAAGGGACCAGGGCATCAGATCTTCCCATGAAGGGACCAGGGCATCAGATATCATCCCATGAAGGGACCAGGGCATCAGATCATCCCATGAAAGGACCAGTGCATCAAAGGACATCCCATGAAAGGACCAGTGCATCAAAGGATATCCCATGAAGGGACCAGTGCATTAAAGATCACCCCATGAAGGGACCAGCGCATCAGAGATCACCCCATGAAGGGACCAGCGCATCAGAGATCATCCCATGAAGGGACCAATGCATCAGAGATCATCCCATGAAGGGACCAGTGCATCAGAGATCATCCCATGAAGGGACCAGTGCATCAGAGATCATCCCATGAAGGGACCAGTGCATCAGAGATCATCCCATGAAGGGACCAGTAAATCAAAGATCATCCCATGAAGGGACCAGTAAATCAAAGATCATCCCATGAAGGGACCAGTAAATCAAAGATCATCCCATGAAGGGACCAGTGCATCAAAGATCATCCCATGAAAGGACCAGTGCATCAATGGATATCCCATGAAGGGACCAGTGCATTAAAGATCATCCCATGAAGGGACCAGCGCATCAGAGATCACCCCATGAGGGGACAAGCGCATCAGAGATCATCCCATGAAGGGACCAGCGCATCAGAGATCATCCCATGAAGGGACCAGTGCAACAGAGATCATCCCATGAAGGGACCAGTGCAACAAAGATCATCCCATGAAGGCACCAGTGCAACAAAGATCATCCCATGAAGGCACCAGTGCAACAAAGATCATCCCATGAAGGGGCCAGTGCAACAAAGATCATCCCATGAATAGACCAGAGCAACACCACTCAGATTAGAGGTATGCAAGATCATCCCGAGAAGGAACCAGTGCATCAAAGATCATCCCGTGAAGGGACCAGTACATCAAAGATCATCCCGTGAAGGGACCATTAGTGCATCAAAGATCATCCAATGAAGGGACCATTCGTGCATCAAAGATCATCCCATGAAGGGACCAGGGCATCAAAGATCATCCCATGAAGGGACCAGGGCATCAAAGATCATCCCATGAAGGGACCAGGGCATCAAAGATCATCCCATGAAGGGACCAGGGCATCAAAGATCATCCCATGAAGGGACCAGGGCATCAGATCATCCCATGAAGGGACCAGGGCGTCAAGATCATCCAATGAACGGACCAGTGCATCACAGCACTAAGATTAGAGGTATGCAAGTTCATCCCATGAAGGGACCAGTGCATCAAAGATCAGATTAGAGGTATGCAAGATCATCCCATGAAGGGACCAGAGCATCAAAGGATATCCCATGAAAGGACAAGTGCATCAAAGGATATCCCATGAAGGGACCGGTGCATTAAAGATCATCCCATGAAGGGACCAGCGCATCAGAGATCACCCCATGAAGGGACCAGTGCATCAGAGATCATCCCATGAAGGGACCAGTGCATCAGAGATCATCCCATGAAGGGACCAGAGCAACACCACTCAGATTAGAGGTATGCAAGATCATCCCGAGAAGGAACCAGTGCATCAAAGATCATCCCGTGAAGGGACCAGTGCATCAAAGATCATCCCGTGAAGGGACCAGTGCATCAAAGATCATCCCGTGAAGGGACCAGTGCATCAAAGATCATCCCGTGAAGGGACCAGTGCATCAAAGATCATCCCGTGAAGGGACCAGTGCATCAAAGATCATCCCGTGAAGGGACCAGTGCATCAAAGATCATCCCGTGAAGGGACCAGTGCATCAAAGATCATCCCGTGAAGGGACCAGTGCATCAAAGATCATCCCGTGAAGGGACCAGTGCATCAAAGATCATCCCGTGAAGGGACCAGTGCATCAAAGATCATCCCGTGAAGGGACCAGTGCATCAAAGATCATCCCGTGAAGGGACCAGTGCATCAAAGATCATCCCGTGAAGGGACCAGTGCATCAAAGATCATCCCGTGAAGGGACCAGTGCATCAAAGATCATCCAGTGAAGGGACCAGTGCATCAAAGATCATCCAGTGAAGGGACCAGTGCATCAAAGATCATCCAGTGAAGGGACCAGTGCATCAAAGATCATCCCGTGAAGGGACCAGTGCATCAAAGATCCCGTGAAGGGACCAGTGCATCAAAGATCCCGTGAAGGGACCAGTGCATCAAAGATCATCCCGTGAAGGGACCAGTGCATCAAAGATTATCCCATGAAGGGACCAGTGCAAAGTTCATCCCGTGAAGGAACCAGTGCATCACAGCACTCAGATTAGAGGTATGCAAGTTTATCCCATGAAGGGACGAGTGCATCAAAGATCTACCCATGAAGCTACCAGTGCATCAGAGATCATCCCATGAAGGGACCAGGGCATCAGAGATCCTCCCATGAAGGGACCAGTGCATAACAGCACTCATATTAGAGGTATGCAGGAACATCCCATGAAGGGACCAGGGCATCAAAGATCATCCCATAAAGGGACCAGAGCAAAGATCATCCCATAAAGGGACCAGAGCAAAGATCATCCCATGAAGGGACCAGTGTATGAAAGATCATCCCATGAAGGGACCAGTGCATCAGAGATAATCCCATGAAGGGACCAGTGCATCAGATCATCCCATGAAGGGACCAGTGCATCAGATCATCCCATGAAGGGACCAGTGCATCAGAGATCATCCCATGAAGGGACCAGTGCATCAGAGATCATCCCATGAAGGGACCAGTGCATCAGAGATCATCCCATGAAGGGACCAGTGCATCAGAGATCATCCCATGAAGGGACCAGTGCATCAGAGATCATCCCATGAAGGGACCAGTGCATCAGAGATCATCCCATGAAGGGACCAGTGCATCAGAGATCATCCCATGAAGGGACCAGTGCATCAAAGTATATCTCATGAAGGGACCAGTGCATCAAAGTATATCTCATGAAGGGACCAGTGCATCAAAGGATATCCCATGAAGGGACCAGAGCATCAGATATCCCATGAAAGGACCAGTGTATGAAAGATCATCCCATGAAGGGACCAGTGTATGAAAGATCATCCCATGGAGGGATGATTAGTGCATCAAAGATCATCCAATGAAGGGACCATTAGTGCATCAAAGATCATCCAATGAAGGGACCATTCGTGCATCAAAGATCATCCCATGAAGGGACCATTCGTGCATCAAAGATCATCCCATGAAGGGACCAGTGCATCAAAGATCATCCCATGAAGGGACCAGTGCATCAAAGATCATCCCATGAAGGGACCAGTGCATCAAAGATCATCCCATGAAGGGACCAGTGCATCAAAGATCATCCCATGAAGGGACCAGTGCATCAAAGATCATCCCATGAAGGGACCAGTGCATCAAAGATCATCCCATGAAGGGACCAGTGCATCACAGCACTCAGATTAGAGGTATGCAAGATCACCCCGTGAAGGAACCAGTGCATCAAAGATCATCCCGTGAAGGGACCAGTGGATCACAGCTCAGATTCGAGGTACACAAGATCATCCCATGAAGGGACCAGTGCATTAGAGATCATCCCATGAAGGGACCAGGGCATCAGATCTCCCATGAAGGGACCAGGGCATCAGAGATCATCCCATGAAGGGACCAGGGCATCAGAGATCATCCCATGAAGGGGCCAGTGCATCAAAGATCATCCCATGAAGGGGCCAGTGCATCAAAGATATCCCATGAAGGGGCCAGTGCATCAGAGATATCCCATGAAAGGACCAGTGCATTAAAGATCACCCCATGAAGGGACCAGCGCATCAGAGATCATCCCGTGAAGGGGCCAGTGCATCAGAGATCATCCCATGAAGGGACCAGTGCATCAGAGATCATCCCATGAAGGGACCAGTGCATCAGAGATCATCCCATGAAGGGACCAGTGCATCAGAGATCATCCCATGAAGGGACCAGTGCATCAAAGATCATCCCATGAAAGGACCAGTGCATCAAAGGATATCCCATGAAAGGACCAGTGCATCAATGGATATCCCATGAAGGGACCAGTGCATTAAAGATCATCCCATGAAGGGACCAGCGCATCAGAGATCACCCCATGAGGGGACAAGCGCATCAGAGATCATCCCATGAAGGGACCAGCGCATCAGAGATCATCCCATGAAGGGACCAGTGCAACAAAGATCATCCCATGAAGGCACCAGTGCAACAAAGATCATCCCATGAAGGGGCCAGTGCAACAAAGATCATCCCATGAAGGGACCAGTGCAACAAAGATCATCCCATGAATGGACCAGAGCAACACCACTCAGATTAGAGGTATGCAAGATCATCCCGAGAAGGAACCAGTGCATCAAAGATCATCCCGTGAAGGGACCAGTGCATCAAAGATCATCCCGTGAAGGGACCATTAGTGCATCAAAGATCATCCAATGAAGGGACCATTCGTGCATCAAAGATCATCCCATGAAGGGACCAGTGCATCAAAGATCATCCCATGAAGGGACCAGTGCATCAAAGATCATCCCATGAAGGGACCAGGGCATCAAAGATCATCCCATGAAGGGACCAGGGCATCAAAGATCATCCCATGAAGGGACCAGGGCATCAAAGATCATCCCATGAAGGGACCAGGGCATCAGATCATCCCATGAAGGGACCAGGGCGTCAAGATCATCCAATGAACGGACCAGTGCATCACAGCACTAAGATTAGAGGTATGCAAGTTCATCCCATGAAGGGACCAGTGCATCAAAGATCAGATTAGAGGTATGCAAGATCATCCCATGAAGGGACCAGAGCATCAAAGGATATCCCATGAAAGGACAAGTGCATCAAAGGATATCCCATGAAGGGACCGGTGCATTAAAGATCATCCCATGAAGGGACCAGCGCATCAGAGATCACCCCATGAAGGGACCAGTGCATCAGAGATCATCCCATGAAGGGACCAGTGCATCAGAGATCATCCCATGAATGGACCAGAGCAACACCACTCAGATTAGAGGTATGCAAGATCATCCCGAGAAGGGACCAGTGCATCAAAGATCATCCCGTGAAGGGACCAGTGCAAAGATGATCCCGTGAAGGGACCAGTGCATCAAAGATCATCCCGTGAAGGGACCAGTGCATCAAAGATCATCCCGTGAAGGGACCAGTGCATCAAAGATCATCCCGTGAAGGGACCAGTGCATCAAAGATCATCCCGTGAAGGGACCAGTGCATCAAAGATCATCCCGTGAAGGGACCAGTGCAAAGATCATCCCGTGAAGGGACCAGTGCATCAAAGATCATCCCGTGAAGGGACCAGTGCATCAAAGATCATCCCGTGAAGGGACCAGTGCATCAAAGATCATCCCGTGAAGGGACCAGTGCATCAAAGATCATCCCGTGAAGGGACCAGTGCATCAAAGATCATCCCGTGAAGGGACCAGTGCATCAAAATCCCATGAAGGGACCAGTGCATCAAGGATCATCCCATGAAGGGACCAGTGCAAAGTTCATCCCGTGAAGGAACCAGTGCATAACAGCACTCATATTAGAGGTATGCAGGAACATCCCATGAAGGGACCAGGGCATCAAAGATCATCCCATAAAGGGACCAGAGCATCAGATATCCGATGAAGGGACCAGTGTATGAAAGATCATCCCATGAAGGGACCAGTGCATCAGAGATCATCCCATGAAGGGACCAGTGTATGAAAGATCATCCCGAGAAGGGACCAGTGCATCAAAGATCATCCCGTGAAGGGACCAGTGCATCAAAGATCATCCCGTGAAGGGACCAGTGCATCAAAGATCATCCCGTGAAGGGACCAGTGCATCAA
This sequence comes from Triturus cristatus, assembly GCF_964204655.1. Taxonomy (NCBI): domain Eukaryota; kingdom Metazoa; phylum Chordata; class Amphibia; order Caudata; family Salamandridae; genus Triturus; species Triturus cristatus. The sequence goes on from NC_140591.1 coordinate 408,428,203, forward strand.
AGATCATCCCGTGAAGGGACCAGTGCATCAAAGATCATCCCGTGAAGGGACCAGTGCATCAAAGATCATCCCGTGAAGGGACCAGTGCATCAAAGATCATCCCGTGACGGGACCAGTGCATCAAAGATCATCCCGTGACGGGACCAGTGCATCAAAGATCATCCCGTGACGGGACCAGTGCATCAAAGATCATCCCGTGAAGGGACCAGTGCATCAAAGATCATCCCGTGAAGGGACCAGTGCATCAAAGATCATCCCGTGAAGGGACCAGTGCATCAAAGATCATCCCGTGAAGGGACCAGTGCATCAAAGATCATCCCGTGAAGGGACCAGTGCATCAAAGATCATCCCGTGAAGGGACCAGTGCATCAAAGATCATCCCGTGAAGGGACCAGTGCATCAAAGATCATCCCGTGAAGGGACCAGTGCATCAAAGATCATCCCGTGAAGGGACCAGTGCATCAAAGATCATCCCGTGAAGGGACCAGTGCATCAAAGATCATCCCGTGAAGGGACCAGTGCATCAAAGATCATCCCGTGAAGGGACCAGTGCATCAAAGATCATCCCGTGAAGGGACCAGTGCATCAAAGATCATCCCGTGAAGGGACCAGTGCATCAAAGATCATCCCGTGAAGGGACCAGTGCATCAAAGATCATCCCGTGAAGGGACCAGTGCATCAAAGATCATCCCGTGAAGGGACCAGTGCATCAAAGATCATCCCGTGAAGGGACCAGTGCATCAAAGATCATCCCGTGAAGGGACCAGTGCATCAAAGATTATCCCATGAAGGGACCAGTGCATCAAAGATTATCCCATGAAGGGACCAGTGCAAAGTTCATCCCGTGAAGGAACCAGTGCATCACAGCACTCAGATTAGAGGTATGCAAGTTCATCCCATGAAGGGACGAGTGCATCAAAGATCTACCCATGAAGCTACCAGTGCATCAGAGATCATCCCATGAAGGGACCAGGGCATCAGAGATCCTCCCATGAAGGGACCAGTGCATAACAGCACTCATATTAGAGGTATGCAGGAACATCCCATGAAGGGACCAGGGCATCAAAGATCATCCCATAAAGGGACCAGAGCAAAGATCATCCCATAAAGGGACCAGAGCAAAGATCATCCCATGAAGGGACCAGTGTATGAAAGATCATCCCATGAAGGGACCAGTGCATCAGAGATAATCCCATGAAGGGACCAGTGCATCAGATCATCCCATGAAGGGACCAGTGCATCAGATCATCCCATGAAGGGACCAGTGCATCAGAGATCATCCCATGAAGGGACCAGTGCATCAGAGATCATCCCATGAAGGGACCAGTGCATCAGAGATCATCCCATGAAGGGACCAGTGCATCAGAGATCATCCCATGAAGGGACCAGTGCATCAGAGATCATCCCATGAAGGGACCAGTGCATCAGAGATCATCCCATGAAGGGACCAGTGCATCAGAGATCATCCCATGAAGGGACCAGTGCATCAAAGTATATCTCATGAAGGGACCAGTGCATCAAAGGATATCCCATGAAGGGACCAGAGCATCAGATATCCCATGAAAGGACCAGTGAATGAAAGATCATCCCATGAAGGGACCAGTGTATGAAAGATCATCCCATGGAGGGATGATTAGTGCATCAAAGATCATCCAATGAAGGGACCATTAGTGCATCAAAGATCATCCAATGAAGGGACCATTCGTGCATCAAAGATCATCCCATGAAGGGACCATTCGTGCATCAAAGATCATCCCATGAAGGGACCAGTGCATCAAAGATCATCCCATGAAGGGACCAGTGCATCAAAGATCATCCCATGAAGGGACCAGTGCATCAAAGATCATCCCATGAAGGGACCAGTGCATCAAAGATCATCCCATGAAGGGACCAGTGCATCAAAGATCATCCCATGAAGGGACCAGTGCATCAAAGATCATCCCATGAAGGGACCAGTGCATCAAAGATCATCCCATGAAGGGACCAGTGCATCAAAGATCATCCCATGAAGGGACCAGTGCATCAAAGATCATCCCATGAAGGGACCAGTGCATCACAGCACTCAGATTAGAGGTATGCAAGATCACCCCGTGAAGGAACCAGTGCATCAAAGATCATCCCGTGAAGGGACCAGTGGATCACAGCTCAGATTCGAGGTACACAAGATCATCCCATGAAGGGACCAGTGCATTAGAGATCATCCCATGAAGGGACCAGGGCATCAGATCTCCCATGAAGGGACCAGGGCATCAGAGATCATCCCATGAAGGGACCAGGGCATCAGAGATCATCCCATGAAGGGGCCAGTGCATCAAAGATCATCCCATGAAGGGGCCAGTGCATCAAAGATCATCCCATGAAAGGACCAGTGCATCAAAGGATATCCCATGAAAGGACCAGTGCATTAAAGATCACCCCATGAAGGGACCAGCGCATCAGAGATCATCCCGTGAAGGGGCCAGTGCATCAGAGATCATCCCGTGAAGGGGCCAGTGCATCAGAGATCATCCCGTGAAGGGGCCAGTGCATCAGAGATCATCCCGTGAAGGGGCCAGTGCATCAGAGATCATCCCGTGAAGGGGCCAGTGCATCAGAGATCATCCCGTGAAGGGGCCAGTGCATCAGAGATCATCCCGTGAAGGGGCCAGTGCATCAGAGATCATCCCGTGAAGGGGCCAGTGCATCAGAGATCATCCCGTGAAGGGGCCAGTGCATCAGAGATCATCCCGTGAAGGGGCCAGTGCATCAGAGATCATCCCATGAAGGGGCCAGTGCATCAGAGATCATCCCATGAAGGGGCCAGTGCATCAGAGATCATCCCATGAAGGGGCCAGTGCAGAGATCATCCCATGAAGGGGCCAGTGCAGAGATCATCCCATGAAGGGGCCAGTGCAGAGATCATCCCATGAAGGGGCCAGTGCAGAGATCATCCCATGAAGGGGCCAGTGCATCAGAGATCATCTCATGAAGGGGCCAGTGCATCAGAGATCATCCCATGAAGTGACCAGTGCATCAGAGATCATCCCATGAAGTGACCAGTGCATCAGATCATCCCGTGAAGGGACCAGTGCATCAAAGATCATCCCGTGAATGGACCAGTGCATGAAAGATCATCCCATGAAGGGACCAGTGCATGAAAGATCATCCCGAGAAGGGACCAGTGCATCAAAGATCATCCCGAGAAGGGACCAGTGCATCAAAGATCATCCCGTGAAGGGACCAGTGCATCAAAGATCATCCCGTGAAGGGACCAGTGCATCAAAGATCATCCCGTGAAGGGACCAGTGCATCAAAGATCATCCCGTGAAGGGACCAGTGCATCAAAGATCATCCCGTGAAGGGACCAGTGCATCAAAGATCATCCCGTGAAGGGACCAGTGCATCAAAGATCATCCCGTGAAGGGACCAGTGCATCAAAGATCATCCAGTGAAGGGACCAGTGCATCAAAGATCATCCAGTGAAGGGACCAGTGCATCAAAGATCATCCAGTGAAGGGACCAGTGCATCAAAGATCATCCCGTGAAGGGACCAGTGCATCAAAGATCATCCCGTGAAGGGACCAGTGCATCAAAGATCATCCCGTGAAGGGACCAGTGCATCAAAGATCCCGTGAAGGGACCAGTGCATCAAAGATCATCCCGTGAAGGGACCAGTGCATCAAAGATTATCCCATGAAGGGACCAGTGCAAAGTTCATCCCGTGAAGGAACCAGTGCATCACAGCACTCAGATTAGAGGTATGCAAGTTCATCCCATGAAGGGACGAGTGCATCAAAGATCTACCCATGAAGCTACCAGTGCATCAGAGATCATCCCATGAAGGGACCAGGGCATCAGAGATCCTCCCATGAAGGGACCAGTGCATAACAGCACTCATATTAGAGGTATGCAGGAACATCCCATGAAGGGACCAGGGCATCAAAGATCATCCCATAAAGGGACCAGAGCAAAGATCATCCCATAAAGGGACCAGAGCAAAGATCATCCCATGAAGGGACCAGTGTATGAAAGATCATCCCATGAAGGGACCAGTGCATCAGAGATAATCCCATGAAGGGACCAGTGCATCAGATCATCCCATGAAGGGACCAGTGCATCAGATCATCCCATGAAGGGACCAGTGCATCAGAGATCATCCCATGAAGGGACCAGTGCATCAGAGATCATCCCATGAAGGGACCAGTGCATCAGAGATCATCCCATGAAGGGACCAGTGCATCAGAGATCATCCCATGAAGGGACCAGTGCATCAGAGATCATCCCATGAAGGGACCAGTGCATCAGAGATCATCCCATGAAGGGACCAGTGCATCAGATCTCCCATGAAGGGACCAGGGCATCAGAGATCATCCCATGAAGGGACCAGGGCATCAGAGATCATCCCATGAAGGGGCCAGTGCATCAGAGATCATCCCATGAAGGGGCCAGTGCATCAGAGATCATCCCATGAAGGGGCCAGTGCATCAAAGATCATCCCATGAAAGGACCAGTGCATCAGAGATATCCCATGAAAGGACCAGTGCATTAAAGATCACCCCATGAAGGGACCAGCGCATCAGAGATCATCCCGTGAAGGGGCCAGTGCATCAGAGATCATCCCGTGAAGGGGCCAGTGCATCAGAGATCATCCCGTGAAGGGGCCAGTGCATCAAAGATCATCCCGTGAAGGGACCAGTGCATCAAAGATCATCCCGTGAAGGGACCAGTGCATCAAAGATCATCCCGTGAAGGGACCAGTGCATCAAAGATCATCCCGTGAAGGGACCAGTGGATCACAGCTCAGATTCGAGGTACACAAGATCATCCCATGAAGGGACCAGTGCATTAGAGATCATCCCATGAAGGGACCAGGGCATCAGAGATCCCATGAAGGGACCAGGGCATCAGATCTTCCCATGAAGGGACCAGGGCATCAGATATCATCCCATGAAGGGACCAGGGCATCAGATATCATCCCATGAAGGGACCAGGGCATCAAAGGACATCCCATGAAAGGACCAGTGCATCAAAGGATATCCCATGAAGGGACCAGTGCATTAAAGATCACCCCATGAAGGGACCAGCGCATCAGAGATCACCCCATGAAGGGACCAGTGCATCAGAGATCATCCCATGAAGGGACCAATGCATCAGAGATCATCCCATGAAGGGACCAGTGCATCAGAGATCATCCCATGAAGGGACCAGTGCATCAGAGATCATCCCATGAAGGGACCAGTGCATCAGAGATCATCCCATGAAGGGACCAGTAAATCAAAGATCATCCCATGAAGGGACCAGTAAATCAAAGATCATCCCATGAAGGGACCAGTAAATCAAAGATCATCCCATGAAGGGACCAGTAAATCAAAGATCATCCCATGAAGGGACCAGTGCATCAAAGATCATCCCATGAAAGGACCAGTGCATCAAAGGATATCCCATGAAAGGACCAGTGCATCAATGGATATCCCATGAAGGGACCAGTGCATTAAAGATCATCCCATGAGGGGACCAGCGCATCAGAGATCACCCCATGAGGGGACAAGCGCATCAGAGATCATCCCATGAAGGGACCAGCGCATCAGAGATCATCCCATGAAGGGACCAGTGCAACAGAGATCATCCCATGAAGGGACCAGTGCAACAAAGATCATCCCATGAAGGCACCAGTGCAACAAAGATCATCCCATGAAGGCACCAGTGCAACAAAGATCATCCCATGAAGGGGCCAGTGCAACAGATCATCCCATGAATGGACCAGAGCAACACCACTCAGATTAGAGGTATGCAAGATCATCCCGAGAAGGAACCAGTGCATCAAAGATCATCCCGTGAAGGGACCAGTGCATCAAAGATCATCCAATGAAGGGACCATTCGTGCATCAAAGATCATCCCATGAAGGGACCAGTGCATCAAAGATCATCCCATGAAGGGACCAGTGCATCAAAGATCATCCCATGAAGGGACCAGGGCATCAAAGATCATCCCATGAAGGGACCAGGGCATCAAAGATCATCCCATGAAGGGACCAGGGCATCAGATCATCCCATGAAGGGACCAGGGCGTCAAGATCATCCAATGAACGGACCAGTGCATCACAGCACTAAGATTAGAGGTATGCAAGTTCATCCCATGAAGGGACCAGTGCATCAAAGATCAGATTAGAGGTATGCAAGATCATCCCATGAAGGGACCAGAGCATCAAAGGATATCCCATGAAAGGACAAGTGCATCAAAGGATATCCCATGAAGGGACCGGTGCATTAAAGATCATCCCATGAAGGGACCAGCGCATCAGAGATCACCCCATGAAGGGACCAGTGCATCAGAGATCATCCCATGAAGGGACCAGTGCATCAGAGATCATCCCATGAATGGACCAGAGCAACACCACTCAGATTAGAGGTATGCAAGATCATCCCGAGAAGGAACCAGTGCATCAAAGATCATCCCGTGAAGGGACCAGTGCATCAAAGATCATCCCGTGAAGGGACCAGTGCATCAAAGATCATCCCGTGAAGGGACCAGTGCATCAAAGATCATCCCGTGAAGGGACCAGTGCATCAAAGATCATCCAGTGAAGGGACCAGTGCATCAAAGATCATCCAGTGAAGGGACCAGTGCATCAAAGATCATCCCGTGAAGGGACCAGTGCATCAAAGATCATCCCGTGAAGGGACCAGTGCATCAAAGATCATCCCGTGAAGGGACCAGTGCATCAAAGATCATCCCGTGAAGGGACCAGTGCATCAAAGATCATCCCGTGAAGGGACCAGTGCATCAAAGATCATCCCGTGAAGGGACCAGTGCATCAAAGATCATCCCGTGAAGGGACCAGTGCATCAAAGATCATCCCGTGAAGGGACCAGTGCATCAAAGATCATCCCGTGAAGGGACCAGTGCATCAAAGATCATCCCGTGAAGGGACCAGTGCATCAAAGATCATCCCGTGAAGGGACCAGTGCATCAAAATCCCATGAAGGGACCAGTGCATCAAGGATCATCCCATGAAGGGACCAGTGCAAAGTTCATCCTGTGAAGGAACCAGTGCATAACAGCACTCATATTAGAGGTATGCAGGAACATCCCATGAAGGGACCAGGGCATCAAAGATCATCCCATAAAGGGACCAGAGCATCAGATATCCGATGAAGGGACCAGTGTATGAAAGATCATCCCATGAAGGGACCAGTGCATCAGAGATCATCCCATGAAGGGACCAGTGTATGAAAGATCATCCTGAGAAGGGACCAGTGCATCAAAGATCATCCCGTGAAGGGACCAGTGCATCAAAGATCATCCCGTGAAGGGACCAGTGCATCAAAGATCATCCCGTGAAGGGACCAGTGCATCAAAGATCATCCCGTGAAGGGACCAGTGCATCAAAGATCATCCCGTGAAGGGACCAGTGCATCAAAGATCATCCCGTGAAGGGACCAGTGCATCAAAGATCATCCCGTGAAGGGACCAGTGCATCAAAGATCATCCCGTGAAGGGACCAGTGCATCAAAGATCATCCCGTGAAGGGACCAGTGCATCAAAGATCATCCCGTGAAGGGACCAGTGCATCAAAGATCATCCCGTGAAGGGACCAGTGCATCAAAGATCATCCCGTGAAGGGACCAGTGCATCAAAGATCATCCCGTGAAGGGACCAGTGCATCAAAGATCATCCCGTGAAGGGACCAGAGCATCAAAGATCATCCCGTGAAGGGACCAGTGCATCAAAGATCATCCCGTGAAGGGACCAGTGCATCAAAGATCATCCAGTGAAGGGACCAGTGCATCAAAGATCATCCAGTGAAGGGACCAGTGCATCAAAGATCATCCCGTGAAGGGACCAGTGCATCAAAGATCATCCCGTGAAGGGACCAGTGCATCAAAGATCATCCCGTGAAGGGACCAGTGCATCAAAGATCCCGTGAAGGGACCAGTGCATCAAAGATCATCCCGTGAAGGGACCAGTGCATCAAAGATTTTCCCATGAAGGGACCAGTGCAAAGTTCATCCCGTGAAGGAACCAGTGCATCACAGCACTCAGATTAGAGGTATGCAAGTTCATCCCATGAAGGGACGAGTGCATCAAAGATCTACCCATGAAGCTACCAGTGCATCAGAGATCATCCCATGAAGGGACCAGGGCATCAGAGATCATCCCATGAAGGGACCAGTGCATAACAGCACTCATATTAGAGGTATGCAGGAACATCCCATGAAGGGACCAGGGCATCAAAGATCATCCCATAAAGGGACCAGAGCAAAGATCATCCCATAAAGGGACCAGAGCATGAAAGATCATCCCATGAAGGGACCAGTGCATCAGAGATAATCCCATGAAGGGACCAGTGCATCAGATCATCCCATGAAGGGACCAGTGCATCAGATCATCCCATGAAGGGACCAGTGCATCAGATCATCCCATGAAGGGACCAGTGCATCAGAGATCATCCCATGAAGGGACCAGTGCATCAGAGATCATCCCATGAAGGGACCAGTGCATCAGAGATCATCCCATGAAGGGACCAGTGCATCAGAGATCATCCCATGAAGGGACCAGTGCATCAGAGATCATCCCATGAAGGGACCAGTGCATCAGAGATCATCCCATGAAGGGACCAGTGCATCAAAGTATATCTCATGAAGGGACCAGTGCATCAAAGGATATCCCATGAAGGGACCAGAGCATCAGATATCCCATGAAAGGACCAGTGAATGAAAGATCATCCCATGAAGGGACCAGTGTATGAAAGATCATCCCATGGAGGGATGATTAGTGCATCAAAGATCATCCAATGAAGGGACCATTAGTGCATCAAAGATCATCCAATGAAGGGACCATTCGTGCATCAAAGATCATCCAATGAAGGGACCATTCGTGCATCAAAGATCATCCCATGAAGGGACCATTCGTGCATCAAAGATCATCCCATGAAGGGACCAGTGCATCAAAGATCATCCCATGAAGGGACCAGTGCATCAAAGATCATCCCATGAAGGGACCAGTGCATCAAAGATCATCCCATGAAGGGACCAGTGCATCAAAGATCATCCCATGAAGGGACCAGTGTATCAAAGATCATCCCATGAAGGGACCAGTGCATCAAAGATCATCCCATGAAGGGACCAGTGCATCACAGCACTCAGATTAGAGGTATGCAAGATCACCCCGTGAAGGAACCAGTGCATCAAAGATCATCCCGTGAAGGGACCAGTGGATCACAGCTCAGATTCGAGGTACACAAGATCATCCCATGAAGGGACCAGTGCATTAGAGATCATCCCATGAAGGGACCAGGGCATCAGATCTCCCATGAAGGGACCAGGGCATCAGAGATCATCCCATGAAGGGACCAGGGCATCAGAGATCATCCCATGAAGGGGCCAGTGCATCAAAGATCATCCCATGAAGGGGCCAGTGCATCAAAGATCATCCCATGAAAGGACCAGTGCATCAAAGGATATCCCATGAAAGGACCAGTGCATTAAAGATCACCCCGTGAAGGGACCAGCGCATCAGAGATCATCCCGTGAAGGGGCCAGTGCATCAGAGATCATCCCGTGAAGGGGCCAGTGCATCAGAGATCATCCCGTGAAGGGGCCAGTGCATCAGAGATCATCCCATGAAGGGGCCAGTGCATCAGAGATCATCCCATGAAGGGGCCAGTGCATCAGAGATCATCCCGTGAAGGGGCCAGTGCATCAGAGATCATCCCGTGAAGGGGCCAGTGCAGCAGAGATCATCCCGTGAAGGGGCCAGTGCATCAGAGATCATCCCATGAAGGGGCCAGTGCATCAGAGATCATCCCATGAAGGGGCCAGTGCAGAGATCATCCCATGAAGGGGCCAGTGCAGAGATCATCCCATGAAGGGGCCAGTGCAGAGATCATCCCATGAAGGGGCCAGTGCAGAGATCATCCCATGAAGGGGCCAGTGCAGAGATCATCCCATGAAGGGGCCAGTGCAGAGATCATCCCATGAAGGGGCCAGTGCAGAGATCATCCCATGAAGGGGCCAGTGCAGAGATCATCCCATGAAGGGGCCAGTGCAGAGATCATCCCATGAAGGGGCCAGTGCAGAGATCATCCCATGAAGGGGCCAGTGCAGAGATCATCCCATGAAGGGGCCAGTGCATCAGAGATCATCCCATGAAGGGGCCAGTGCATCAGAGATCATCCCATGAAGGGGCCAGTGCATCAGAGATCATCCCATGAAGGGGCCAGTGCATCAGAGATCATCCCATGAAGTGACCAGTGCATCAGATCATCCCATGAAGGGACCAGGGCATCAGATCATCCCATGAAGGGACCAGGGCATTAAAGATGATCCCATGAAGGGGCAAGTGCATCAAAGATCATCCCATGAAGGGGCCAGTGCATCAAAGATCATCCCATGAAAGGACCAGTGCATCAAAGGATATCCCATTAAGGGACCAGTGGATCACTGCTCAGATTAGCGATATGCAAGATCATCCCATGAAGGGACCAGTGCATCAAAGATCATCCCATGAAGGGACCAGTGCATCAAAGATCAGATTAGAGGTATGCAAGATCATCCCATGAAGGGACCAGAGCATCAAAGGATATCCCATGAAAGGACCAGTGCATCAAAGGATATCCCATGAAGGGACCAGTGCATCAAAGGATATCCCATGAAGGGACCAGCGCATTAAAGATCACCCCATGAAGTGACCAGCGCATCAAAGATCACCCCATGAATGGACCAGCGCATCAGAGATCATCCCATGAAGGGACCAGCGCATCAGAGATCATCCCATGAAGGGACCAGTGCATCAGAGATCATCCCATGAAGGGACCAGCGCATCAGAGATCATCCCATGAAGGGACCAGCGCATCAGAGATCATCCCATGAAGGGACCAGCGCATCAGAGATCATCCCATGAAGGGACCAGTGCATCAGAGATCATCCCATGAAGGGGCCAGTGCAACAAAGATCCCATGAAGGGGCCAGTGCAACAAAGATCATCCCATGAATGGACCAGAGCAACACCACTCAGATTAGAGGTATTCAAGATCATCCCGAGAAGGGACCAGTGCATCAAAGATCATCCCGTGAAGGGACCAGTGCATCAAAGATCATCCCGTGAAGGGACCAGTGCATCAAAGATCATCCCGTGAAGGGACCAGTGCATCAAAGATCAGATTAGAGGTATGCAAGATCATCCCATGAAGGGACCAGAGCATCAAAGGATATCCCATGAAAGGACAAGTGCATCAAAGGATATCCCATGAAGGGACCGGTGCATTAAAGATCATCCCATGAAGGGACCAGCGCATCAGAGATCACCCCATGAAGGGACCAGCGCATCAGAGATCATCCCATGAAGGGACCAGTGCATCAGAGATCATCCCATGAATGGACCAGAGCAACACCACTCAGATTAGAGGTATGCAAGATCATCCCGAGAAGGGACCAGTGCATCAAAGATCATCCCGTGAAGGGACCAGTGCAAAGATGATCCCGTGAAGGGACCAGTGCATCAAAGATCATCCCGTGAAGGGACCAGTGCATCAAAGATCATCCCGTGAAGGGACCAGTGCATCAAAGATCATCCCGTGAAGGGACCAGTGCATCAAAGATCATCCCGTGAAGGGACCAGTGCATCAAAGATCATCCCGTGAAGGGACCAGTGCATCAAAGATCATCCCGTGAAGGGACCAGTGCATCAAAGATCATCCCGTGAAGGGACCAGTGCATCAAAGATCATCCCGTGAAGGGACCAGTGCATCAAAGATCATCCCGTGAAGGGACCAGTGCATCAAAGATCATCCCGTGAAGGGACCAGTGCATCAAAATCCCATGAAGGGACCAGTGCATCAAGGATCATCCCATGAAGGGACCAGTGCAAAGTTCATCCCGTGAAGGAACCAGTGCATAACAGCACTCATATTAGAGGTATGCAGGAACATCCCATGAAGGGACCAGGGCATCAAAGATCATCCCATAAAGGGACCAGAGCATCAGATATCCGATGAAGGGACCAGTGTATGAAAGATCATCCCATGAAGGGACCAGTGCATCAGAGATCATCCCATGAAGGGACCAGTGTATGAAAGATCATCCCGAGAAGGGACCAGTGCATCAAAGATCATCCCGAGAAGGGACCAGTGCATCAAAGATCATCCCGAGAAGGGACCAGTGCATCAAAGATCATCCCGTGAAGGGACCAGTGCATCAAAGATCATCCCGTGAAGGGACCAGTGCATCAAAGATCATCCCGTGAAGGGACCAGTGCATCAAAGATCATCCCGTGAAGGGACCAGTGCATCAAAGATCATCCCGTGAAGGGACCAGTGCATCAAAGATCATCCCGTGAAGGGACCAGTGCATCAAAGATCATCCCGTGACGGGACCAGTGCATCAAAGATCATCCCGTGAAGGGACCAGTGCATCAAAGATCATCCCGTGAAGGGACCAGTGCATCAAAGATCATCCCGTGAAGGGACCAGTGCATCAAAGATCATCCCGTGAAGGGACCAGTGCATCAAAGATCATCCCGTGAAGGGACCAGTGCATCAAAGATCATCCCGTGAAGGGACCAGTGCATCAAAGATCATCCCGTGAAGGGACCAGTGCATCAAAGATCATCCCGTGAAGGGACCAGTGCATCAAAGATCATCCCGTGAAGGGACCAGTGCATCAAAGATCATCCCGTGAAGGGACCAGTGCATCAAAGATCATCCCGTGAAGGGACCAGTGCATCAAAGATCATCCCGTGAAGGGACCAGTGCATCAAAGATCATCCCGTGAAGGGACCAGTGCATCAAAGATCATCCCGTGAAGGGACCAGTGCATCAAAGATCATCCCGTGAAGGGACCAGTGCATCAAAGATCATCCCGTGAAGGGACCAGTGCATCAAAGATCATCCCGTGAAGGGACCAGTGCATCAAAGATCATCCCGTGAAGGGACCAGTGCATCAAAGATCATCCCGTGAAGGGACCAGTGCATCAAAGATTATCCCATGAAGGGACCAGTGCATCAAAGATTATCCCATGAAGGGACCAGTGCAAAGTTCATCCCGTGAAGGAACCAGTGCATCACAGCACTCAGATTAGAGGTATGCAAGTTCATCCCATGAAGGGACGAGTGCATCAAAGATCTACCCATGAAGCTACCAGTGCATCAGAGATCATCCCATGAAGGGACCAGGGCATCAGAGATCCTCCCATGAAGGGACCAGTGCATAACAGCACTCATATTAGAGGTATGCAGGAACATCCCATGAAGGGACCAGGGCATCAAAGATCATCCCATAAAGGGACCAGAGCAAAGATCATCCCATAAAGGGACCAGAGCAAAGATCATCCCATGAAGGGACCAGTGTATGAAAGATCATCCCATGAAGGGACCAGTGCATCAGAGATAATCCCATGAAGGGACCAGTGCATCAGATCATCCCATGAAGGGACCAGTGCATCAGATCATCCCATGAAGGGACCAGTGCATCAGAGATCATCCCATGAAGGGACCAGTGCATCAGAGATCATCCCATGAAGGGACCAGTGCATCAGAGATCATCCCATGAAGGGACCAGTGCATCAGAGATCATCCCATGAAGGGACCAGTGCATCAGAGATCATCCCATGAAGGGACCAGTGCATCAGAGATCATCCCATGAAGGGACCAGTGCATCAGAGATCATCCCATGAAGGGACCAGTGCATCAAAGTATATCTCATGAAGGGACCAGTGCATCAAAGGATATCCCATGAAGGGACCAGAGCATCAGATATCCCATGAAAGGACCAGTGAATGAAAGATCATCCCATGAAGGGACCAGTGTATGAAAGATCATCCCATGGAGGGATGATTAGTGCATCAAAGATCATCCAATGAAGGGACCATTAGTGCATCAAAGATCATCCCATGAAGGGACCATTCGTGCATCAAAGATCATCCCATGAAGGGACCAGTGCATCAAAGATCATCCCATGAAGGGACCAGTGCATCAAAGATCATCCCATGAAGGGACCAGTGCATCAAAGATCATCCCATGAAGGGACCAGTGCATCAAAGATCATCCCATGAAGGGACCAGTGCATCAAAGATCATCCCATGAAGGGACCAGTGCATCAAAGATCATCCCATGAAGGGACCAGTGCATCAAAGATCATCCCATGAAGGGACCAGTGCATCAAAGATCATCCCATGAAGGGACCAGTGCATCAAAGATCATCCCATGAAGGGACCAGTGCATCACAGCACTCAGATTAGAGGTATGCAAGATCACCCCGTGAAGGAACCAGTGCATCAAAGATCATCCCGTGAAGGGACCAGTGGATCACAGCTCAGATTCGAGGTACACAAGATCATCCCATGAAGGGACCAGTGCATTAGAGATCATCCCATGAAGGGACCAGGGCATCAGATCTCCCATGAAGGGACCAGGGCATCAGAGATCATCCCATGAAGGGACCAGGGCATCAGAGATCATCCCATGAAGGGGCCAGTGCATCAAAGATCATCCCATGAAGGGGCCAGTGCATCAAAGATCATCCCATGAAAGGACCAGTGCATCAAAGGATATCCCATGAAAGGACCAGTGCATTAAAGATCACCCCATGAAGGGACCAGCGCATCAGAGATCACCCCGTGAAGGGGCCAGCGCATCAGAGATCATCCCGTGAAGGGGCCAGTGCATCAGAGATCATCCCGTGAAGGGGCCAGTGCATCAGAGATCATCCCGTGAAGGGGCCAGTGCATCAGAGATCATCCCGTGAAGGGGCCAGTGCATCAGAGATCATCCCGTGAAGGGGCCAGTGCATCAGAGATCATCCCGTGAAGGGGCCAGTGCATCAGAGATCATCCCGTGAAGGGGCCAGTGCATCAGAGATCATCCCGTGAAGGGGCCAGTGCATCAGAGATCATCCCGTGAAGGGGCCAGTGCATCAGAGATCATCCCATGAAGGGGCCAGTGCATCAGAGATCATCCCATGAAGGGGCCAGTGCATCAGAGATCATCCCATGAAGGGGCCAGTGCAGAGATCATCCCATGAAGGGGCCAGTGCAGAGATCATCCCATGAAGGGGCCAGTGCAGAGATCATCCCATGAAGGGGCCAGTGCAGAGATCATCCCATGAAGGGGCCAGTGCATCAGAGATCATCTCATGAAGGGGCCAGTGCATCAGAGATCATCCCATGAAGTGACCAGTGCATCAGAGATCATCCCATGAAGTGACCAGTGCATCAGATCATCCCGTGAAGGGACCAGTGCATCAAAGATCATCCCGTGAATGGACCAGTGCATGAAAGATCATCCCATGAAGGGACCAGTGCATGAAAGATCATCCCGAGAAGGGACCAGTGCATCAAAGATCATCCCGAGAAGGGACCAGTGCATCAAAGATCATCCCGTGAAGGGACCAGTGCATCAAAGATCATCCCGTGAAGGGACCAGTGCATCAAAGATCATCCCGTGAAGGGACCAGTGCATCAAAGATCATCCCGTGAAGGGACCAGTGCATCAAAGATCATCCCGTGAAGGGACCAGTGCATCAAAGATCATCCCGTGAAGGGACCAGTGCATCAAAGATCATCCCGTGAAGGGACCAGTGCATCAAAGATCATCCAGTGAAGGGACCAGTGCATCAAAGATCATCCAGTGAAGGGACCAGTGCATCAAAGATCATCCAGTGAAGGGACCAGTGCATCAAAGATCATCCCGTGAAGGGACCAGTGCATCAAAGATCATCCCGTGAAGGGACCAGTGCATCAAAGATCATCCCGTGAAGGGACCAGTGCATCAAAGATCCCGTGAAGGGACCAGTGCATCAAAGATCATCCCGTGAAGGGACCAGTGCATCAAAGATTATCCCATGAAGGGACCAGTGCAAAGTTCATCCCGTGAAGGAACCAGTGCATCACAGCACTCAGATTAGAGGTATGCAAGTTCATCCCATGAAGGGACGAGTGCATCAAAGATCTACCCATGAAGCTACCAGTGCATCAGAGATCATCCCATGAAGGGACCAGGGCATCAGAGATCCTCCCATGAAGGGACCAGTGCATAACAGCACTCATATTAGAGGTATGCAGGAACATCCCATGAAGGGACCAGGGCATCAAAGATCATCCCATAAAGGGACCAGAGCAAAGATCATCCCATAAAGGGACCAGAGCAAAGATCATCCCATGAAGGGACCAGTGTATGAAAGATCATCCCATGAAGGGACCAGTGCATCAGAGATAATCCCATGAAGGGACCAGTGCATCAGATCATCCCATGAAGGGACCAGTGCATCAGATCATCCCATGAAGGGACCAGTGCATCAGAGATCATCCCATGAAGGGACCAGTGCATCAGAGATCATCCCATGAAGGGACCAGTGCATCAGAGATCATCCCATGAAGGGACCAGTGCATCAGAGATCATCCCATGAAGGGACCAGTGCATCAGAGATCATCCCATGAAGGGACCAGTGCATCAGATCTCCCATGAAGGGACCAGGGCATCAGAGATCATCCCATGAAGGGACCAGGGCATCAGAGATCATCCCATGAAGGGGCCAGTGCATCAGAGATCATCCCATGAAGGGGCCAGTGCATCAGAGATCATCCCATGAAGGGGCCAGTGCATCAAAGATCATCCCATGAAAGGACCAGTGCATCAGAGATATCCCATGAAAGGACCAGTGCATTAAAGATCACCCCATGAAGGGACCAGCGCATCAGAGATCATCCCGTGAAGGGGCCAGTGCATCAGAGATCATCCCGTGAAGGGGCCAGTGCATCAGAGATCATCCCGTGAAGGGGCCAGTGCATCAAAGATCATCCCGTGAAGGGACCAGTGCATCAAAGATCATCCCGTGAAGGGACCAGTGCATCAAAGATCATCCCGTGAAGGGACCAGTGCATCAAAGATCATCCCGTGAAGGGACCAGTGGATCACAGCTCAGATTCGAGGTACACAAGATCATCCCATGAAGGGACCAGTGCATTAGAGATCATCCCATGAAGGGACCAGGGCATCAGAGATCCCATGAAGGGACCAGGGCATCAGATCTTCCCATGAAGGGACCAGGGCATCAGATATCATCCCATGAAGGGACCAGGGCATCAGATATCATCCCATGAAGGGACCAGGGCATCAAAGGACATCCCATGAAAGGACCAGTGCATCAAAGGATATCCCATGAAGGGACCAGTGCATTAAAGATCACCCCATGAAGGGACCAGCGCATCAGAGATCACCCCATGAAGGGACCAGTGCATCAGAGATCATCCCATGAAGGGACCAATGCATCAGAGATCATCCCATGAAGGGACCAGTGCATCAGAGATCATCCCATGAAGGGACCAGTGCATCAGAGATCATCCCATGAAGGGACCAGTGCATCAGAGATCATCCCATGAAGGGACCAGTGCATCAGAGATCATCCCATGAAGGGACCAGTAAATCAAAGATCATCCCATGAAGGGACCAGTAAATCAAAGATCATCCCATGAAGGGACCAGTAAATCAAAGATCATCCCATGAAGGGACCAGTAAATCAAAGATCATCCCATGAAGGGACCAGTGCATCAAAGATCATCCCATGAAAGGACCAGTGCATCAAAGGATATCCCATGAAAGGACCAGTGCATCAATGGATATCCCATGAAGGGACCAGTGCATTAAAGATCATCCCATGAAGGGACCAGCGCATCAGAGATCACCCCATGAGGGGACAAGCGCATCAGAGATCATCCCATGAAGGGACCAGCGCATCAGAGATCATCCCATGAAGGGGCCAGTGCATCAGAGATCATCCCATGAAGGGACCAGTGCAACAGAGATCATCCCATGAAGGGACCAGTGCAACAAAGATCATCCCATGAAGGCACCAGTGCAACAAAGATCATCCCATGAAGGCACCAGTGCAACAAAGATCATCCCATGAAGGGGCCAGTGCAACAGATCATCCCATGAATGGACCAGAGCAACACCACTCAGATTAGAGGTATGCAAGATCATCCCGAGAAGGAACCAGTGCATCAAAGATCATCCCGTGAAGGGACCAGTGCATCAAAGATCATCCAATGAAGGGACCATTCGTGCATCAAAGATCATCCCATGAAGGGACCAGTGCATCAAAGATCATCCCATGAAGGGACCAGTGCATCAAAGATCATCCCATGAAGGGACCAGGGCATCAAAGATCATCCCATGAAGGGACCAGGGCATCAAAGATCATCCCATGAAGGGACCAGGGCATCAGATCATCCCATGAAGGGACCAGGGCGTCAAGATCATCCAATGAACGGACCAGTGCATCACAGCACTAAGATTAGAGGTATGCAAGTTCATCCCATGAAGGGACCAGTGCATCAAAGATCAGATTAGAGGTATGCAAGATCATCCCATGAAGGGACCAGAGCATCAAAGGATATCCCATGAAAGGACAAGTGCATCAAAGGATATCCCATGAAGGGACCGGTGCATTAAAGATCATCCCATGAAGGGACCAGCGCATCAGAGATCACCCCATGAAGGGACCAGTGCATCAGAGATCATCCCATGAAGGGACCAGTGCATCAGAGATCATCCCATGAATGGACCAGAGCAACACCACTCAGATTAGAGGTATGCAAGATCATCCCGAGAAGGAACCAGTGCATCAAAGATCATCCCGTGAAGGGACCAGTGCATCAAAGATCATCCCGTGAAGGGACCAGTGCATCAAAGATCATCCCGTGAAGGGACCAGTGCATCAAAGATCATCCCGTGAAGGGACCAGTGCATCAAAGATCATCCAGTGAAGGGACCAGTGCATCAAAGATCATCCCGTGAAGGGACCAGTGCATCAAAGATCATCCCGTGAAGGGACCAGTGCATCAAAGATCATCCCGTGAAGGGACCAGTGCATCAAAGATCATCCCGTGAAGGGACCAGTGCATCAAAGATCATCCCGTGAAGGGACCAGTGCATCAAAGATCATCCCGTGAAGGGACCAGTGCATCAAAGATCATCCCGTGAAGGGACCAGTGCATCAAAGATCATCCCGTGAAGGGACCAGTGCATCAAAGATCATCCCGTGAAGGGACCAGTGCATCAAAGATCATCCCGTGAAGGGACCAGTGCATCAAAGATCATCCCGTGAAGGGACCAGTGCATCAAAATCCCATGAAGGGACCAGTGCATCAAGGATCATCCCATGAAGGGACCAGTGCAAAGTTCATCCTGTGAAGGAACCAGTGCATAACAGCACTCATATTAGAGGTATGCAGGAACATCCCATGAAGGGACCAGGGCATCAAAGATCATCCCATAAAGGGACCAGAGCATCAGATATCCGATGAAGGGACCAGTGTATGAAAGATCATCCCATGAAGGGACCAGTGCATCAGAGATCATCCCATGAAGGGACCAGTGTATGAAAGATCATCCTGAGAAGGGACCAGTGCATCAAAGATCATCCCGTGAAGGGACCAGTGCATCAAAGATCATCCCGTGAAGGGACCAGTGCATCAAAGATCATCCCGTGAAGGGACCAGTGCATCAAAGATCATCCCGTGAAGGGACCAGTGCATCAAAGATCATCCCGTGAAGGGACCAGTGCATCAAAGATCATCCCGTGAAGGGACCAGTGCATCAAAGATCATCCCGTGAAGGGACCAGTGCATCAAAGATCATCCCGTGAAGGGACCAGTGCATCAAAGATCATCCCGTGAAGGGACCAGTGCATCAAAGATCATCCCGTGAAGGGACCAGTGCATCAAAGATCATCCCGTGAAGGGACCAGTGCATCAAAGATCATCCCGTGAAGGGACCAGTGCATCAAAGATCATCCCGTGAAGGGACCAGAGCATCAAAGATCATCCCGTGAAGGGACCAGTGCATCAAAGATCATCCCGTGAAGGGACCAGTGCATCAAAGATCATCCAGTGAAGGGACCAGTGCATCAAAGATCATCCAGTGAAGGGACCAGTGCATCAAAGATCATCCCGTGAAGGGACCAGTGCATCAAAGATCATCCCGTGAAGGGACCAGTGCATCAAAGATCATCCCGTGAAGGGACCAGTGCATCAAAGATCCCGTGAAGGGACCAGTGCATCAAAGATCATCCCGTGAAGGGACCAGTGCATCAAAGATTTTCCCATGAAGGGACCAGTGCAAAGTTCATCCCGTGAAGGAACCAGTGCATCACAGCACTCAGATTAGAGGTATGCAAGTTCATCCCATGAAGGGACGAGTGCATCAAAGATCTACCCATGAAGCTACCAGTGCATCAGAGATCATCCCATGAAGGGACCAGGGCATCAGAGATCATCCCATGAAGGGACCAGTGCATAACAGCACTCATATTAGAGGTATGCAGGAACATCCCATGAAGGGACCAGGGCATCAAAGATCATCCCATAAAGGGACCAGAGCAAAGATCATCCCATAAAGGGACCAGAGCATGAAAGATCATCCCATGAAGGGACCAGTGCATCAGAGATAATCCCATGAAGGGACCAGTGCATCAGATCATCCCATGAAGGGACCAGTGCATCAGATCATCCCATGAAGGGACCAGTGCATCAGATCATCCCATGAAGGGACCAGTGCATCAGAGATCATCCCATGAAGGGACCAGTGCATCAGAGATCATCCCATGAAGGGACCAGTGCATCAGAGATCATCCCATGAAGGGACCAGTGCATCAGAGATCATCCCATGAAGGGACCAGTGCATCAGAGATCATCCCATGAAGGGACCAGTGCATCAGAGATCATCCCATGAAGGGACCAGTGCATCAAAGTATATCTCATGAAGGGACCAGTGCATCAAAGGATATCCCATGAAGGGACCAGAGCATCAGATATCCCATGAAAGGACCAGTGAATGAAAGATCATCCCATGAAGGGACCAGTGTATGAAAGATCATCCCATGGAGGGATGATTAGTGCATCAAAGATCATCCAATGAAGGGACCATTAGTGCATCAAAGATCATCCAATGAAGGGACCATTCGTGCATCAAAGATCATCCCATGAAGGGACCATTCGTGCATCAAAGATCATCCCATGAAGGGACCAGTGCATCAAAGATCATCCCATGAAGGGACCAGTGCATCAAAGATCATCCCATGAAGGGACCAGTGCATCAAAGATCATCCCATGAAGGGACCAGTGCATCAAAGATCATCCCATGAAGGGACCAGTGTATCAAAGATCATCCCATGAAGGGACCAGTGCATCAAAGATCATCCCATGAAGGGACCAGTGCATCACAGCACTCAGATTAGAGGTATGCAAGATCACCCCGTGAAGGAACCAGTGCATCAAAGATCATCCCGTGAAGGGACCAGTGGATCACAGCTCAGATTCGAGGTACACAAGATCATCCCATGAAGGGACCAGTGCATTAGAGATCATCCCATGAAGGGACCAGGGCATCAGATCTCCCATGAAGGGACCAGGGCATCAGAGATCATCCCATGAAGGGACCAGGGCATCAGAGATCATCCCATGAAGGGGCCAGTGCATCAAAGATCATCCCATGAAGGGGCCAGTGCATCAAAGATCATCCCATGAAAGGACCAGTGCATCAAAGGATATCCCATGAAAGGACCAGTGCATTAAAGATCACCCCGTGAAGGGACCAGCGCATCAGAGATCATCCCGTGAAGGGGCCAGTGCATCAGAGATCATCCCGTGAAGGGGCCAGTGCATCAGAGATCATCCCGTGAAGGGGCCAGTGCATCAGAGATCATCCCGTGAAGGGGCCAGTGCATCAGAGATCATCCCGTGAAGGGGCCAGTGCATCAGAGATCATCCCATGAAGGGGCCAGTGCATCAGAGATCATCCCGTGAAGGGGCCAGTGCATCAGAGATCATCCCGTGAAGGGGCCAGTGCAGCAGAGATCATCCCGTGAAGGGGCCAGTGCATCAGAGATCATCCCATGAAGGGGCCAGTGCATCAGAGATCATCCCATGAAGGGGCCAGTGCAGAGATCATCCCATGAAGGGGCCAGTGCAGAGATCATCCCATGAAGGGGCCAGTGCAGAGATCATCCCATGAAGGGGCCAGTGCAGAGATCATCCCATGAAGGGGCCAGTGCAGAGATCATCCCATGAAGGGGCCAGTGCAGAGATCATCCCATGAAGGGGCCAGTGCAGAGATCATCCCATGAAGGGGCCAGTGCAGAGATCATCCCATGAAGGGGCCAGTGCAGAGATCATCCCATGAAGGGGCCAGTGCATCAGAGATCATCCCATGAAGGGGCCAGTGCATCAGAGATCATCCCATGAAGGGGCCAGTGCATCAGAGATCATCCCATGAAGGGGCCAGTGCATCAGAGATCATCCCATGAAGTGACCAGTGCATCAGATCATCCCATGAAGGGACCAGGGCATCAGATCATCCCATGAAGGGACCAGGGCATTAAAGATGATCCCATGAAGGGGCAAGTGCATCAAAGATCATCCCATGAAGGGGCCAGTGCATCAAAGATCATCCCATGAAAGGACCAGTGCATCAAAGGATATCCCATTAAGGGACCAGTGGATCACTGCTCAGATTAGCGATATGCAAGATCATCCCATGAAGGGACCAGTGCATCAAAGATCATCCCATGAAGGGACCAGTGCATCAAAGATCAGATTAGAGGTATGCAAGATCATCCCATGAAGGGACCAGAGCATCAAAGGATATCCCATGAAAGGACCAGTGCATCAAAGGATATCCCATGAAGGGACCAGTGCATCAAAGGATATCCCATGAAGGGACCAGCGCATTAAAGATCACCCCATGAAGTGACCAGCGCATCAAAGATCACCCCATGAATGGACCAGCGCATCAGAGATCATCCCATGAAGGGACCAGCGCATCAGAGATCATCCCATGAAGGGACCAGTGCATCAGAGATCATCCCATGAAGGGACCAGCGCATCAGAGATCATCCCATGAAGGGACCAGCGCATCAGAGATCATCCCATGAAGGGACCAGCGCATCAGAGATCATCCCATGAAGGGACCAGTGCATCAGAGATCATCCCATGAAGGGGCCAGTGCAACAAAGATCCCATGAAGGGGCCAGTGCAACAAAGATCATCCCATGAATGGACCAGAGCAACACCACTCAGATTAGAGGTATTCAAGATCATCCCGAGAAGGGACCAGTGCATCAAAGATCATCCCGTGAAGGGACCAGTGCATCAAAGATCATCCCGTGAAGGGACCAGTGCATCAAAGATCATCCCGTGAAGGGACCAGTGCATCAAAGATCATCCCGTGAAGGGACCATTAGTGCATCAAAGATCATCCAATGAAGGGACCATTCGTGCATCAAAGATCATCCCATGAAGGGACCAGTGCATCAAAGATCATCCCATGAAGGGACCAGTGCATCAAAGATCATCCCATGAAGGGACCAGGGCATCAAAGATCATCCCATGAAGGGACCAGGGCATCAAAGATCATCCCATGAAGGGACCAGGGCATCAGATCATCCCATGAAGGGACCAGGGCGTCAAGATCATCCAATGAACGGACCAGTGCATCACAGCACTAAGATTAGAGGTATGCAAGTTCATCCCATGAAGGGACCAGTGCATCAAAGATCAGATTAGAGGTATGCAAGATCATCCCATGAAGGGACCAGAGCATCAAAGGATATCCCATGAAAGGACAAGTGCATCAAAGGATATCCCATGAAGGGACCGGTGCATTAAAGATCATCCCATGAAGGGACCAGCGCATCAGAGATCACCCCATGAAGGGACCAGTGCATCAGAGATCATCCCATGAAGGGACCAGTGCATCAGAGATCATCCCATGAATGGACCAGAGCAACACCACTCAGATTAGAGGTATGCAAGATCATCCCGAGAAGGAACCAGTGCATCAAAGATCATCCCGTGAAGGGACCAGTGCATCAAAGATCATCCCGTGAAGGGACCAGTGCATCAAAGATCATCCCGTGAAGGGACCAGTGCATCAAAGATCATCCCGTGAAGGGACCAGTGCATCAAAGATCATCCCGTGAAGGGACCAGTGCATCAAAGATCATCCCGTGAAGGGACCAGTGCATCAAAGATCATCCCGTGAAGGGACCAGTGCATCAAAGATCATCCCGTGAAGGGACCAGTGCATCAAAATCCCATGAAGGGACCAGTGCATCAAGGATCATCCCATGAAGGGACCAGTGCAAAGTTCATCCCGTGAAGGAACCAGTGCATAACAGCACTCATATTAGAGGTATGCAGGAACATCCCATGAAGGGACCAGGGCATCAAAGATCATCCCATAAAGGGACCAGGGCATCAAAGATCATCCCATAAAGGGACCAGAGCATCAGATATCCGATGAAGGGACCAGTGTATGAAAGATCATCCCATGAAGGGACCAGTGCATCAGAGATCATCCCATGAAGGGACCAGTGCATCAAAGATCATCCCATGAAGGGACCAGTGCATCAAAGATCATCCCATGAAGGGACCAGTGCATCAAAGATCATCCCATGAAGGGACCAGTGCATCAAAGATCATCCCATGAAGGGACCAGTGCATCAAAGATCATCCCATGAAGGGACCAGTGCATCAAAGATCAGATTAGAGGTATGCAAGATCATCCCATGAAGGGACCAGAGCATCAAAGGATATCCCATGAAAGGACCAGTGCATCAAAGGATATCCCGTGAAGGGACCAGTGCATCACAGCTCTCAGATTATAGAGCTGTGCAAGATCATCCTGGGAAGGGACCAGTGCATCAAAGATCAACCCATGAAGGGACCATTAGTGCATCAAAGATCATCCAATGAAGGGACCAGTGCATCAAAGATCATCCCATGAAGGGACCAGTGCATCAAAGATCATCCCATGAAGGGACCAGTGCATCACAGCACTCAGATTAGAGGTATGCAAGATCATCCCATGAAGGGACCAGTGCATCAGAGATCCCATGAAGGGACCAGGGCATCAGAGATCCCATGAAGGGACCAGGGCATCAGAGATCATCCCATGAAGGGACCAGTGCATCAGATCATCCCATGAAGGGACCAGTGCATCAGATCATCCCATGAAGGGACCAGGGCATCAGAGATCATCCCATGAAGGGACCAGTGCGTCAAGATCATCCCATGAAGGGACCAGAGCATCAAAGGATATCCCATGAAGGGACCAGAGCATTAAAGATGATCCCATGAAGGGAACAGAGCATTAAAGATGATCCCATGAAGGCACCAGTGCCTTAAAGATGATCCCATGAAGGGACCAGTGCCTTAAAGATGACCCCATGAAGGGACCAGCGCATCAGAGATCACCCCATGAAGGGACCAGTGCATCAGAGATCATCCCATGAAGGGACCAGTGCATCAGATCATCCCGTGAAGGGACCAGTGCATCAGATCATCCCGTGAAGGGACCAGGGCATCAAAGATCATCCCATGAAGGGACCAGAGCATCAAAGGATATCCCATGAAGGGACCAGTGCATTAAAGATGATCCCATGAAGGGACCAGTGCATTAAAGATGATCCCATGAAGGGACCAGTGCCTTAAAGATCACCCCATGAAGGGACCAGCGCATCAGAGATCACCCCATGAAGGGACCAGTGCATCAGAGATCATCCCATGAAGGGACCAGTGCATCAGATCATCCCATGAAGGGACCAGTGCATCAGATCATCCCATGAAGGGACCAGTGCATCAGATCATCCCATGAAGGGACCAGTGCATCAGAGATCATCCCATGAAGGGACCAGTGCATCAGAGATCATCCCATGAAGGGACCAGTGCAAAGATCATCCCATGAAGGGACCAGCGCATCAAAGATCATCCCATGAAGGGACCAGCGCATCAAAGATCATCCCATGAATGTACCAGCGCATCAAAGATCATCCCATGAAGGGACCAGTGCATCAAAGATCAGATTAGAGGTATGCAAGATCCTCCCATGAAGGGACCAGAGCATCAAAGGATATCCCATGAAAGGACCAGTGCATCAAAGGATATCCCATGGAGGGACCAGTGCATTAAAGATCATCCCATGGAGGGACCAGTGCATTAAAGATCATCCCATGAAGGGACCAGCGCATCAGAGATCACCCCATGAAGGGGCCAGTGCATCAGAGATCATCCCATGAATGGACCAGAGCAACACCACTCAGATTAGAGGTATGCAAGATCATCCCGTAAAGGAACCAGTGCATCAAAGATCATCCCATAAAGGGACCAGTGACACAAAGATCATCCCATAAAGGGACCAGTGACACAAAGATCATCCCATAAAGGGACCAGTGACACAAAGATCATCCCATAAAGGGACCAGTGACACAAAGATCATCCCATAAAGGGACCAGTGACACAAAGATCATCCCATAAAGGGACCAGTGACACAAAGATCATCCCATAAAGGGACCAGTGACACAAAGATCATCCCATAAAGGGACCAGTGACACCAAAGATCATCCCATAAAGGGACCAGGGCATCAAAGATCATCCCATAAAGGGACCAGGGCATCAAAGATCATCCCATAAAGGGACCATGGCATCAAAGATCATCCCATAAAGGGACCGGTGCATCAGAGACCATCCCATAAAGGGACCGGTGCATCAGAGACCATCCCATGAAGGGACCGGTGCATCAGAGACCATCCCATGAAGGGACGGGTGCATCAGAGACCATCCCATGAAGGGACGGGTGCATCAGAGACCATCCCATGAAGGGACGGGTGCATCAGAGACCATCCCATGAAGGGACGGGTGCATCAGAGACCATCCCATGAAGGGACGGGTGCATCAGAGACCATCCCATGAAGGGACGGGTGCATCAGAGACCATCCCATGAAGGGACGGGTGCATCAGAGACCATCCCATGAAGGGACGGGTGCATCAGAGACCATCCCATGAAGGGACGGGTGCATCAGAGACCATCCCATGAAGGGACGGGTGCATCAGAGACCATCCCATGAAGGGACGGGTGCATCAGAGACCATCCCATGAAGGGACGGGTGCATCAGAGACCATCCCATGAAGGGACGGGTGCATCAGAGACCATCCCATGAAGGGACGGGTGCATCAGAGACCATCCCATGAAGGGACGGGTGCATCAGAGACCATCCCATGAAGGGACGGGTGCATCAGAGACCATCCCATGAAGGGACGGGTGCATCAGAGACCATCCCATGAAGGGACGGGTGCATCAGAGACCATCCCATGAAGGGACGGGTGCATCAGAGACCATCCCATGAAGGGACGGGTGCATCAGAGACCATCCCATGAAGGGACGGGTGCATCAGAGACCATCCCATGAAGGGACGGGTGCATCAGAGACCATCCCATGAAGGGACGGGTGCATCAGAGACCATCCCATGAAGGGACGGGTGCATCAGAGACCATCCCATGAAGGGACGGGTGCATCAGAGACCATCCCATGAAGGGACGGGTGCATCAGAGACCATCCCATGAAGGGACGGGTGCATCAGAGACCATCCCATGAAGGGACGGGTGCATCAGAGACCATCCCATGAAGGGACGGGTGCATCAGAGACCATCCCATGAAGGGACGGGTGCATCAGAGACCATCCCATGAAGGGACGGGTGCATCAGAGACCATCCCATGAAGGGACGGGTGCATCAGAGACCATCCCATGAAGGGACGGGTGCATCAGAGACCATCCCATGAAGGGACGGGTGCATCAGAGACCATCCCATGAAGGGACGGGTGCATCAGAGACCATCCCATGAAGGGACGGGTGCATCAGAGACCATCCCATGAAGGGACGGGTGCATCAGAGACCATCCCATGAAGGGACGGGTGCATCAGAGACCATCCCATGAAGGGACGGGTGCATCAGAGACCATCCCATGAAGGGACGGGTGCATCAGAGACCATCCCATGAAGGGACGGGTGCATCAGAGACCATCCCATGAAGGTACGGGTGCATCAGAGACCATCCCATGAAGGGACGGGTGCATCAGAGACCATCCCATGAAGGGACTGGTGCATCAGAGACCATCCCATGAAGGGACGGGTGCATCAGAGACCATCCCATGAAGGGACGGGTGCATCAGAGACCATCCCATGAAGGGACGGGTGCATCAGAGACCATCCCATGAAGGGACGGGTGCATCAGAGACCATCCCATGAAGGGACCGGAGCATCAGAGACCATCCCATGAAGGGACCGGAGCATCAGAGACCATCCCATGAAGGGACCGGTGCATCAGAGACCATCCCATGAAGGGACCGGTGCATCAGAGACCATCCCATGAAGGGACCGGTGCATCAGAGACCATCCCATGAAGGGACCGGTGCATCAGAGACCATCCCATGAAGGGACCGGTGCATCAGAGACCATCCCATGAAGGGACCGGTGCATCAGAGACCATCCCATGAAGGGACCGGTGCATCAGAGACCATCCCATGAAGGGACCGGTGCATCAGAGACCATCCCATGAAGGGACCGGTGCATCAGAGACCATCCCATGAAGGGACCGGTGCATCAGAGACCATCCCATGAAGGGACCGGTGCATCAGAGACCATCCCATGAAGGGACCGGTGCATCAGAGACCATCCCATGAAGGGACCGGTGCATCAGAGACCATCCCATGAAGGGACCAGAGCATCAGATATCCGATGAAGGGACCAGTGTATGAAAGATCATCCCATGAAGGGACCAGTGCATCAGAGATCATCCCATGAAGGGACAAGTGCATCAGAGATCATCCCATGAAGGGACAAGTGCATCAGAGATCATCCCATGAAGGGACCGGTGCATCAGAGATCATCCCATGAAGGGACCGGTGCATCAGAGATCATCCCATGAAGGGACCGGTGCATCAGAGATCATCCCATGAAGGGACCGGTGCATCAGAGATCATCCCATGAAGGGACCGGTGCATCAGAGATCATCCCATGAAGGGACCGGTGCATCAGAGATCATCCCATGAAGGGACCGGTGCATCAGATATCATCCCATGAAGGGACCAGTGCATCAGAGATCCCATGAAGGGGCCAGTGCATCAGAGATCATCCCATGAATGGACCAGAGCAACACCACTCAGATTAGAGGTATGCAAGATCATCCCGAGAAGGAACCAGTGCATCACAGCACTCAGATTAAGGGTATGAAAGATCATCCTGGGAACGGACCAGTGCATCAAAGATAACCCCATGAAGGGACCAGCGCATCAGAGATCACCCCATGAAGGGACCAGCGCATTAGAGATCATCCCATGAAGGGACCAGTGCATCAGAGATCATCCCATGAAGGGACCAGTGCATCAGAGATCATCCCATGAAGGGACCAGTGCATCAGAGATCATCCCATGAAGGGACCAGTAAATCAAAGATCATCCCATGAAGGGACCAGTGCATCAAAGATCATCCCATGAAGGGACCAGTGCATCAAAGATCATCCCATGAAGGGACCAGTGCATCAAAGATCAGATTAGAGGTATGCAAGATCATCCCATGAAGGGACCAGTGCATCAAAGATCAGATTAGAGGTATGCAAGATCATCCCATGAAGGGACCAGAGCATCAAAGGATATCCCATGAAAGGACCAGTGCATCAAAGGATATCCCATGAAGGAACCAGCGCATCAGATCACCCCATGAAGGGACCAGCGCATCAGAGATCACCCCATGAAGGGACCAGCGCATCAGAGATCACCCCATGAAGGGACCAGCGCATCAGAGATCACCCCATGAAGGGACCAGCGCATCAGAGATCACCCCATGAAGGGACCAGCGCATCAGAGATCACCCCATGAAGGGACCAGCGCATCAGAGATCACCCCATGAAGGGACCAGCGCATCAGAGATCACCCCGTGAAGGGACCAGCGCATCAAAGATCATCCCGTGAAGGGACCAGTGCATCAAAGATCATCCAGTGAAGGGACCAGTGCATCAAAGATCATCCCGTGAAGGGACCAGTGCATCAAAGATCATCCCGTGAAGGGACCAGTGCATCAAAGATCATCCCGTGAAGGGACCAGTGCATCAAAGATCATCCCGTGAAGGGACCAGTGCATCAAAGATCATCCCGTGAAGGGACCAGTGCATCAAAGATCATCCCGTGAAGGGACCAGTGCATCAAAGATCATCCCGTGAAGGGACCAGTGCATCAAAGATCATCCCGTGAAGGGACCAGTGCATCAAAGATCCCATGAAGGGACCAGTGCAAAGTTCATCCCGTGAAGGAACCAGTGCAAAGTTCATCCCGTGAAGGAACCAGTGCATCACAGCACTCATATTAGAGGTATGCAGGAACATCCCATGAAGGGACCAGGGCATCAGAGATCATCCCATGAAGGGCCCAGTGCATCAGAGATCATCCCATGAAGGGACCAGTGCATCAGAGATCATCCCATGAAGGGACCAGTGCATAACAGCACTCATATTAGAGGTATGCAGGAACATCCCATGAAGGGACCAGGGCATCAAAGATCATCCCATAAAGGGACCAGAGCATCAGATATCCGATGAAGGGACCAGTGTATGAAAGATCATCCCATGAAGGGACCAGTGCATCAGAGATCATCCCATGAAGGGACCAGTGCATCAGAGATCATCCCATGAAGGGACCAGTGCATCAGAGATCATCCCATGAAGGGACCAGTGCATCAGAGATCATCCCATGAAGGGACCAGTGCATCAGAGATCATCCCATGAAGGGACCAGTGCATCAGAGATCATACCATGAAGGGACCGGTGCATCAAAGATCATCCCATGAAGGGACCGGTGCATCAAAGATCATCCCATGAAGGGACCGGTGCATCACAGCACTCCGATTAGAGGTACGCAAGATCATCCCATGAAGGGACGAGTGCATCAAAGATCATCCCATGAAGGGACCAGTGCATCAAAGATCATCCCATGAAGGGACCAGTGCATCAAAGATCCCATGAAGGGGCCAGTGCATCAAAGATCCCATGAAGGGGCCAGTGCAACAAAGATCATCCCAGGAATGGACCAGAGCAACACCACTCAGATTAGAGGTATGCAAGATCATCCCGAGAAGGAACCAGTGCATCACCGCACTCAGATTAAGGGTATGAAAGATCATCCTGGGAACGGACCAGTGCATCAAAGATCACCCCATGAAGGGACCAGCGCATCAGAGATCACCCCATGAAGGGACCAGTGCATCAGAGATCATCCCATGAAGGGACCAGTGCATCAGAGATCATCCCATGAAGGGACCAGTGCATCAAAGATCATCCCATGAAGGGACCAGTGCATCAAAGATCATCCCATGAAGGGACCAGTGCATCAAAGATCATCCCATGAAGGGACCAGTGCATCAAAGATCATCCCATGAAGGGACCAGTGCATCAAAGATCATCCCATGAAGGGACCAGTGCATCAAAGATCATCCCATGAAGGGACCAGTGCATCAAAGATCATCCCATGAAGGGACCAGTGCATCAAAGATCATCCCATGAAGGGACCAGTGCATCAAAGATCATCCCATGAAGGGACCAGTGCATCAAAGATCATCCCATGAAGGGACCAGTGCATCAAAGATCATCCCATGAAGGGACCAGTGCATCAAAGATCAGATTAGAGGTATGCAAGATCATCCCATGAAGGGACCAGTGCATCAGAGATCATCCCATGAAGATGCCAGTGCAACAAAGATCATCCCATGAATGGACCAGAGCAACACTACTCAGATTAGAGGTATGCAAGATCATCCCATGAAGGGACGAGTGCATCAAAGATCTACCCATGAAGCTACCAGTGCATCAGAGATCATCCCATGAAGGGACCAGTGCGTCAAGATCATCCAATGAACGGACCAGTGCATCACAGCACTAAGATTAGAGGTATGCAAGTTCATCCCGTGAAGGAACCAGTGCATCAAAGGATATCCCATGAAGAGACCAGTGCATCAGAGATCATCCCATGAAGGGACCAGTGCATCAGAGATCATCCCATGAAGGGACCAGTGCATCAGAGATCATCCCATGAAGGGACCAGTGCATCAGAGATCATCCCATGAAGGGACCAGTGCATCAGATCATCCCATGAAGGGACCAGTAAATCAAAGATCATCCCATGAAGGGACCAGTAAATCAAAGATCATCCCATGAAGGGACCAGTAAATCAAAGATCATCCCATGAAGGGACCAGTAAATCAAAGATCATCCCATGAAGGGACCAGAGCAACACCACTCAGATTAGAGGTATGCAAGATCATCCCGAGAAGGAACCAGTGCATCAAAGATCATCCCGTGAAGGGACCAGTGCATCAAAGATCATCCCGTGAAGGGACCAGTGCATCAAAGATCATCCCGTGAAGGGACCAGTGCATCAAAGATCATCCCGTGAAGGGACCAGTGCATCAAAGATCCTCCCGTGAAGGGACCAGTGCATCAAAGATCATCCCGTGAAGGGACCAGTGCATCAAAGATCATCCCGTGAAGGGACCAGTGCAAAGTTCATCCCGTGAAGGAACCAGTGCATCACAGCACTCAGATTAGAGGTATGCAGGAACATCCCATGAAGGGACCAGGGCATCAAAGATCATCCCATAAAGGGACCAGGGCATCAAAGATCATCCCATAAAGGGACCAGAGCATCAGATATCCGATGAAGGGACCAGTGTATGAAAGATCATCCCATGAAGGGACCAGTGCATCAGAGATCATGCCATGAAGGGGCCATTGCATCAGAGATCATCCCATGAAGGGCCCAGTGCATAACAGCACTCATATTAGAGGTATGCAGGAACATCCCATGAAGGGACCAGGGCATCAAAGATCATCCCATAAAGGGACCAGGGCATCAAAGATCATCCCATAAAGGGACCAGGGCATCAAAGGCCATCCCATGAAGGGACCAGGGCATCAAAGGCCATCCCATGAAGGGACCAGGGCATCAAAGGCCATCCCATGAAGGGACCAGGGCATCAAAGGCCATCCCATGAAGGGACCAGGGCATCAAAGGCCATCCCATGAAGGGACCAGGGCATCAAAGGCCATCCCATGAAGGGACCAGGGCATCAAAGGCCATCCCATGAAGGGACCAGGGCATCAAAGGCCATCCCATGAAGGGACCAGGGCATCAAAGACCATCCCATGAAGGGACCAGGGCATCAAAGACCATCCCATGAAGGGACCAGGGCATCAAAGACCATCCCATGAAGGGACCAGGGCATCAAAGACCATCCCATGAAGGGACCAGGGCATCAAAGACCATCCCATGAAGGGACCAGGGCATCAAAGACCATCCCATGAAGGGACCAGGGCATCAAAGACCATCCCATGAAGGGACCAGGGCATCAAAGACCATCCCATGAAGGGACCAGGGCATCAAAGACCATCCCATGAAGGGACCAGGGCATCAAAGACCATCCCATGAAGGGACCAGGGCATCAAAGACCATCCCATGAAGGGACCAGGGCATCAAAGACCATCCCATGAAGGGACCAGGGCATCAAAGACCATCCCATGAAGGGGCCATTGCATCAGAGATCATCCCATGAAGGGGCCAGTGCATCAGAGATCATCCCATGAAGGGGCCAGTGCATCCAAGATCATCCCGTAAGGGACCAGTGCATCCAAGATCATCCCGTAAGGGACCAGTGCGTCAAAGATCATCCCGTAAGGGACCAGTGCGTCAAAGATCATCCCGTGAAGGGACCAGTGCATCAAAGATCATCCCGTGAAGGGACCAGTGCGTCAAAGATCATCCCGTGAAGGGACCAGTGCGTCAAAGATCATCCCGTGAAGGGACCAGTGCGTCAAAGATCATCCCGTGAAGGGACCAGTGCGTCAAAGATCATCCCGTGAAGGGACCGGTGCGTCAAAGATCATCCCGTGAAGGGACCGGTGCGTCAAAGATCATCCCGTGAAGGGACCGGTGCGTCAAAGATCATCCCGTGAAGGGACCGGTGCGTCAAAGATCATCCCGTGAAGGGACCGGTGCATCAAAGATCATCCCGTGAAGGGACCGGTGCATCAAAGATCATCCCGTGAAGGGACCGGTGCATCAAAGATCATCCCGTGAAGGGACCGGTGCATCAAAGATCATCCCGTGAAGGGACCGGTGCATCAAAGATCATCCCGTGAAGGGACCGGTGCATCAAAGATCATCCCGTGAAGGGACCGGTGCATCAAAGATCATCCCGTGAAGGGACCAGTGCATCAAAGATCATCCCGTGAAGGGACCAGTGCATCAAAGATCATCCCGTGAAGGGACCAGTGCATCAAAGATCATCCCGTGAAGGGACCAGTGCATCAAAGATCATCCCGTGAAGGGACCAGTGCATCAAAGATCCCATGAAGGGACCAGTGCATCAAAGATCCCATGAAGGGACCAGTGCATCAAAGATCCCATGAAGGGACCAGTGCATCAAAGATCCCATGAAGGGACCAGTGCATCAAAGATCCCATGAAGGGACCAGTGCATCAAAGATCCCATGAAGGGACCAGTGCATCAAAGATCCCATGAAGGGACCAGTGCATCAAAGATCCCATGAAGGGACCAGTGCATCAAAGATCCCATGAAGGGACCAGTGCAAAGTTCATCCCGTGAAGGAACCAGTGCAAAGTTCATCACGTGAAGGAACCAGTGCATCACAGCACTCATATTAGAGGTATGCAGGAACATCCCATGAAGGGACCAGGGCATCAGAGATCATCCCATGAAGGGCCCAGTGCATCAGAGATCATCCCATGAAGGGACCAGTGCATAACAGCACTCATATTAGAGGTATGCAGGAACATCCCATGAAGGGACCAGGGCATCAAAGATCATCCCATAAAGGGACCAGAGCATCAGATATCCGATGAAGGGACCAGTGTATCAGAGATCATCCCATGAAGGGACCAGTGCATCAGAGATCATCCCATGAAGGGACCAGTGCATCAGAGATCATCCCATGAAGGGACCAGTGCATCAGAGATCATCCCATGAAGGGACCAGTGCATCAGAGATCATCCCATGAAGGGACCAGTGCATCAGAGATCATCCCATGAAGGGACCAGTGCATCAGAGATCATCCCATGAAGGGACCGGTGCATCAGAGATCATACCATGAAGGGACCGGTGCATCAGAGATCATACCATGAAGGGACCGGTGCATCAAAGATCATCCCATGAAGGGACCGGTGCATCAAAGATCATCCCATGAAGGGACCGGTGCATCAAAGATCATCCCATGAAGGGACCGGTGCATCACAGCACTCCGATTAGAGGTACGCAAGATCATCCCATGAAGGGACGAGTGCATCAAAGATCATCCCATGAAGGGACCAGTGCATCAAAGATCATCCCATGAAGGGACCAGTGCATCAAAGATCATCCCATGAAGGGACCAGTGCATCAAAGATCATCCCATGAAGGGACCAGTGCATCAAAGATCATCCCATGAAGGGACCAGTGCATCAAAGATCATCCCATGAAGGGACCAGTGCATCAAAGATCAGATTAGAGGTATGCAAGATCATCCCATGAAGGGACCAGAGCATCAAAGGATATCCCATGAAAGGACCAGTGCATCAAAGGATATCCCATGAAGGGACCAGCGCATCAGAGATCACCCCATGAAGGGACCAGCGCATCAGAGATCACCCCATGAAGGGACCAGCGCATCAGAGATCACCCCATGAAGGGACCAGCGCATCAGAGATCACCCCATGAAGGGACCAGAGCAACACCACTCAGATTAGAGGTATGCAAGATCATCCCGAGAAGGAACCAGTGCATCACAGCACTCAGATTAGAGGTATGCAAGATCATCCCGTGAAGGAACCAGTGCATCAAAGATCATCCCGTGAAGGGACCAATGCATCAAAGATCATCCTGTGAAGGGACCAATGCATCAAAGATCATCCCGTGAAGGGACCAATGCATCAAAGATCATCCCGTGAAGGGACCAGTGCATCAAAGATCATCCCGTGAAGGGACCAGTGCATCAAAGATCATCCCGTGAAGGGACCAGTGCATCAAAGATCATCCCGTGAAGGGACCAGTGCATCAAAGATCATCCCGTGAAGGGACCAGTGCATCAAAGATCATCCCGTGAAGGGACCAGTGCATCAAAGATCATCCCGTGAAGGGACCAGTGCATCAAAGATCATCCCGTGAAGGGACCAGTGCATCAAAGATCATCCCGTGAAGGGACCAGTGCATCAAAGATCATCCCGTGAAGGGACCAGTGCATCAAAGATCATCCCGTGAAGGGACCAGTGCATCAAAGATCATCCCGTGAAGGGACCAGTGCATCAAAGATCATCCCGTGAAGGGACCAGTGCATCAAAGATCATCCCGTGAAGGGACCAGTGCAAAGTTCATCCCGTGAAGGAACCAGTGCAAAGTTCATCCCGTGAAGGAACCAGTGCATCACAGCACTCATATTAGAGGTATGCAGGAACATCCCATGAAGGGACCAGGGCATCAGAGATCATCCCATGAAGGGCCCAGTGCATCAGAGATCATCCCATGAAGGGACCAGTGCATAACAGCACTCATATTAGAGGTATGCAGGAACATCCCATGAAGGGACCAGGGCATCAAAGATCATCCCATAAAGGGACCAGAGCATCAGATATCCGATGA
The DNA here is from genome assembly GCF_964204655.1 of Triturus cristatus. NCBI lineage: Eukaryota > Metazoa > Chordata > Amphibia > Caudata > Salamandridae > Triturus > Triturus cristatus. Next base: position 408,464,684 of record NC_140591.1, read on the forward strand.
AGGGACCAGTGTATGAAAGATCATCCCATGAAGGGACCAGTGCATCAGAGATCATCCCATGAAGGGACAAGTGCATCAGAGATCATCCCATGAAGGGACAAGTGCATCAGAGATCATCCCATGAAGGGACAAGTGCATCAAACATCATTCCGTGAAGGGAACAGTGCAAAGATCATCCCGTGAAGGGACCAGTGCATCAAAGATCATCCCATGAAGGGACCAGTGCATCAAAGATCATCCCATGAAGGGACCAGTGCATCAAAGATCATCCCATGAAGGGACCAGTGCATCAAAGATCATCCCATGGAGGGACCAGTGCATCAAAGATCATCCCATGGAGGGACCAGTGCATCAAAGATCATCCCATGGAGGGACCAGTGCATCAAAGACCATCCCATGGAGGGACCAGTGCATCAAAGACCATCCCATGAAGGGACCAGTGCATCAAAGACCATCTCATGAAGGGACCAGTGCATCAAAGACCATCCCGTGAAGGGACCAGTGCATCAGATCATCCCGTGAAGGGACCAGTGCATCAGAGATCATCCCATGAAGGGACCAGTGCATCAGAGATCATCCCATGAAGGGACCAGTGCATCAGAGATCATCCCATGAAGGGACCAGTGCATCAGAGATCATCCCATGAAGATGCCAGTGCAACAAAGATCATCCCATGAATGGACCAGAGCAACACCACTCAGATTAGAGGTATGCAAGATCATCCCATGAAGGGACCAGTGCATCAAAGATCATCCCATGAAGGGGCCAGTGCATCAAAGATCATCCCATGAAGGGACCAGTGCATCAGAGATCATCCCATGAAGGGACCAGTGCATCAAAGATCATCCCATGAAAGGACCAGTGCATCAAAGGATATCCCATGAAAGGACCAGTGCATCAAAGGATATCCCATGAAGGGACCAGTGCATTAAAGATCATCCCATGAAGGGACCAGCGCATCAGAGATCACCCCATGAAGGGACCAGCGCATCAGAGATCATCCCATGAAGGGACCAGCGCATCAGATCATCCCATGAAGGGACCAGTGCAACACAGATCATCCCATGAAGGGACCAGTGCAACAAAAAACATCCCATGAAGGCACCAGTGCAACAAAGATCAGCCCATGAAGGGGCCAGTGCAACAAAGATCAGCCCATGAATGGACCAGAGCAACACCACTCAGATTAGAGGTATGCAAGATCATCCCGAGAAGGAACCAGTGCATCAAAGATCATCCCGTGAAGGGACCAGTGCATCAAAGATCATCCCGTGAAGGGACCAGTGCATCAAAGATCATCCCGTGAAGGGACCAGTGCATCAAAGATCATCCCGTGAAGGGACCAGTGCATCAAAGATCATCCCGTGAAGGGACCAGTGCATCAAAGATCATCCCGTGAAGGGACCAGTGCATCAAAGATCATCCCGTGAAGGGACCAGTGCATCAAAGGTCATCCCGTGAAGGGACCAGTGCATCAAAGATCATCCCGTGAAGGAACCAATGCATCACAGCACTCAGATTAGAGGTATGCAAGTTCATCCCATGAAGGGACGAGTGCATCAAAGATCTACCCATGAAGCTACCAGTGCATCAGAGATCATCCCATGAAGGGACCAGGGCATCAGAGATCATCCCATGAAGGGACCAGGGCATCAAGATCATCCAATGAACGGACCAGTGCATCACAGCACTAAGATTAGAGGTATGCAAGTTCATCCCGTGAAGGAACCAGGGCATCAAAGGATATCCCATGAAGGGACCAGTGCATTAAAGATGATCCCATGAAGGGACCAGTGCATTAAAGATGATCCCATGAAGGGACCAGTGCCTTAAAGATCACCCCATGAAGGGACCAGCGCATCAGAGATCACCCCATGAAGGGACCAGTGCATCAGATCATCCCATGAAGGGACCAGTGCATCAGATCATCCCATGAAGGGACCAGTGCATCAGATCATCCCATGAAGGGACCAGTGCATCAGATCATCCCATGAAGGGACCAGTGCATCAAAGATCATCCCATGAAGGGACCAGTGCATCAAAGATAATCCCATGAAGGGACCAGCGCATCAAAGATCATCCCATGAAGGGACCAGCGCATCAAAGATCATCCCATGAAGGGACCAGCGCATCAAAGATCATCCCATGAAGGGACCAGCGCATCAAAGATCATCCCATGAAGGGACCAGTGCATCAAAGATCAGATTAGAGGTATGCAAGATCCTCCCATGAAGGGACCAGAGCATCAAAGGATATCCCATGAAAGGACCAGTGCATCAAAGGATATCCCATGGAGGGACCAGTGCATTAAAGATCATCCCATGAAGGGACCAGCACATCAGAGATCACCCCATGAAGGGACCAGTGCATCAGAGATCATCCCATGAAGGGACCAGTGCATCAGAGATCCCATGAAGGGGCCAGTGCAACAAAGATCATCCCATGAATGGACCAGAGCAACACCACTCAGATTAGAGGTATGCAAGATCATCCCGAGAAGGAACCAGTGCATCACAGCACTCAGATTAGAGGTATGCAAGATCATCCCGTAAAGGAACCAGTGCATCAAAGATCATCCCATGAAGGGACCAGTGACACAAAGATCATCCCATAAAGGGACCAGTGACACAAAGATCATCCCATAAAGGGACCAGTGACACAAAGATCATCCCATAAAGGGACCAGTGACACAAAGATCATCCCATAAAGGGACCAGTGACACAAAGATCATCCCATAAAGGGACCAGTGACACAAAGATCATCCCATAAAGGGACCAGTGACACAAAGATCATCCCATAAAGGGACCAGTGACACAAAGATCATCCCATAAAGGGACCAGTGACACAAAGATCATCCCATAAAGGGACCAGTGACACAAAGATCATCCCATAAAGGGACCAGTGACACAAAGATCATCCCATAAAGGGACCAGTGACACAAAGATCATCCCATAAAGGGACCAGTGACACAAAGATCATCACATAAAGGGACCAGTGACACAAAGATCATCCCATAAAGGGACCAGGGCATCAAAGATCATCCCATAAAGGGACCAGGGCATCAAAGATCATCCCATAAAGGGACCAGGGCATCAGAGATCATCCCATGAAGGGACCAGTGCATCAGAGATCATCCCATGAAGGGACCGGTGCATCAGAGATCATCCCGTGAAGGGACCGGTGCATAAAAGATCATCCCGTGAAGGGACCGGTGCATCAAAGATCATCCCGTGAAGGGACCGGTGCATCAAAGATCATCCCGTGAAGGGACCGGTGCATCAAAGATCATCCCATGAAGGGACCAGTGCAAAGTTCATCCCGTGAAGGAACCAGTGCATCACAGCACTCAGATTAGAGGTATGCAGGAACATCCCATGAAGGGACCAGAGCATCAGATATCCGATGAAGGGACCAGTGTATGAAAGATCATCCCATGAAGGGACCAGTGCATCAGAGATCATCCCATGAAGGGACCAGGGCATCAAAGGCCATCCCATGAAGGGACCAGGGCATCAAAGGCCATCCCATGAAGGGACCAGGGCATCAGAGACCATCCCATGAAGGGACCAGGGCATCAGAGACCATCCCATGAAGGGACCGGGGCATCAGAGACCATCCCATGAAGGGACCGGGGCATCAGAGACCATCCCATGAAGGGACCGGGGCATCAGAGACCATCCCATGAAGGGACCGGGGCATCAGAGACCATCCCATGAAGGGACCGGGGCATCAGAGACCATCCCATGAAGGGACGGGTGCATCAGAGACCATCCCATGAAGGGACGGGTGCATCAGAGACCATCCCATGAAGGGACGGGTGCATCAGAGACCATCCCATGAAGGGACGGGTGCATCAGAGACCATCCCATGAAGGGACGGGTGCATCAGAGACCATCCCATGAAGGGACGGGTGCATCAGAGACCATCCCATGAAGGGACCGGTGCATCAGAGACCATCCCATGAAGGGACCGGTGCATCAGAGACCATCCCATGAAGGGACCGGTGCATCAGAGACCATCCCATGAAGGGACCGGTGCATCAGAGACCATCCCATGAAGGGACCGGTGCATCAGAGACCATCCCATGAAGGGACCGGTGCATCAGAGACCATCCCATGAAGGGACCGGTGCATCAGAGACCATCCCATGAAGGGACCGGTGCATCAGAGACCATCCCATGAAGGGACCGGTGCATCAGAGACCATCCCATGAAGGGACCGGTGCATCAGAGACCATCCCATGAAGGGACCGGTGCATCAGAGACCATCCCATGAAGGGACCGGTGCATCAGAGACCATCCCATGAAGGGACCGGTGCATCAGAGACCATCCCATGAAGGGACCGGTGCATCAGAGACCATCCCATGAAGGGACCGGTGCATCAGAGACCATCCAATGAAGGGACCGGTGCATCAGACCATCCAATGAAGGGACCGGTGCATCAGAGACCATCCCATGAAGGGACCGGTGCATCAGAGACCATCCCATGAAGGGACCGGTGCATCAGAGACCATCCCATGAAGGGACCAGTCAATCAGAGACCATCCCATGAAGGGACCAGTCAATCAGAGACCATCCCATGAAGGGACCAGTGCATCAAAGATCATCCCATGAAGGGACCAGTGCATCAAAGATCATCCCATGAAGGGACCAGTGCATCAAAGATCATCCCATGAAGGGACCAGTGCATCAAAGATCAGATTAGAGGTATGCAAGATCATCCCATGAAGGGACCAGAGCATCAAAGGATATCCCATGAAAGGACCAGTGCATCAAAGGATATCCCATGAAGGGACCAGCGCATCAGAGATCACCCCATGAAGGGACCAGCGCATCAGAGATCACCCCATGAAGGGACCAGTGCATCAGAGATCATCCCATGAATGGACCAGAGCAACACCACTCAGATTAGAGGTATGCAAGATCATCCCGAGAAGGAACCAGTGCATCACAGCACTCAGATTAGAGGTATGCAAGATCATCCCGTGAAGGAACCAGTGCATCAAAGATCATCCCGTGAAGGGACCAGTGCATCAAAGATCATCCCGTGAAGGGACCAGTGCATCAAAGATCATCCCGTGAAGGGACCAGTGCATCAAAGATCATCCCGTGAAGGGACCAGTGCATCAAAGATCATCCCGTGAAGGGACCAGTGCATCAAAGATCATCCCGTGAAGGGACCAGTGCATCAAAGATCATCCCGAGAAGGGACCAGTGCATCAAAGATCCCATGAAGGGACCAGTGCATCAAAGATCCCATGAAGGGACCAGTGCAAAGTTCATCCCGTGAAGGAACCAGTGCAAAGTTCATCCCGTGAAGGAACCAGTGTATCACAGCACTCATATTAGAGGTATGCAGGAACATCCCATGAAGGGACCAGGGCATCCAGAGATCATCCCATGAAGGGCCCAGTGCATCAGAGATCATCCCATGAAGGGACCAGTGCATAACAGCACTCATATTAGAGGTATGCAGGAACAACCCATGAAGGGACCAGGGCATCAAAGATCATCCCATAAAGGGACCAGAGCATCAGATATCCGATGAAGGGACCAGTGAATGAAAGATCATCCCATGAAGGGACCAGTGCATCAGATCATCCCATGAAGGGACAAGTGCATCAGAGATCATCCCATGAAGGGACAAGTGCATCAGAGATCACCCCATGAAGAGACCAGTGCATCAAACATCATCCCGTGAAGGGAACAGTGCAAAGATCATCCCGTGAAGGGACCAGTGCATCAAAGATCATCCCATGAAGGGACCAGTGCATCAAAGATCATCCCATGAAGGGACCAGTGCATCAAAGACCATCCCATGAAGGGACCAGTGCATCAAAGACCATCCCATGAAGGGACCAGTGCATCAAAGACCATCCCATGAAGGGACCAGTGCATCAAAGACCATCCCATGGAGGGACCAGTGCATCAAAGACCATCCCATGGAGGGACCGGTGCATCAGAGACCATCCCATGAAGGGACCGGTGCATCAGAGACCATCCCATGAAGGGACCGGTGCATCAGAGACCATCCCATGAAGGGACCAGTCCATCAGAGACCATCCCATGAAGGGACCAGTGCATCAAAGACCATCCCGTGAAGGGACCAGTGCATCAGATCATCCCGTGAAGGGACCAGTGCATCAGAGATCATCCCATGAAGGGACCAGTGCATCAAAGATCATCCCATGAAGGGACCAGTGCATCAGAGATCAGATTAGAGGTATGCAAGATCATCCCATGAAGGGACCAGAGCATCAAAGGATATCCCATGAAAGGACCAGTGCATCAAAGGATATCCCATGAAGGGACCAGTGCATCAGAGATCATCCCATGAAGGGACCAGTGCATCAGAGATCATCCCATGAAGAGGCCAGTGCAACAAAGATCATCCCATGAATGGACCAGAGCAACACCACTCAGATTAGAGGTATGCAAGATCATCCCATGAAGGGACGAGTGCATCAAAGATCTACCCATGAAGCTACCAGTGCATCAGAGATCATCCCATGAAGGGACCAGTGCGTCAAGATCATCCAATGAACGGACCAGTGCATCACAGCACTAAGATTAGAGGTATGCAAGTTCATCCCGTGAAGGAACCAGTGCATCAAAGGATATCCCATGAAGGGACCAGTGCATTAAAGGTGACCCCATTAAGGGACCAGCACATCAGAGATCACCCCATGAAGGGACCAGTGCATCAGAGATCATCCCATGAAGGGACCAGTGCATAACACTCATATTAGAGGTATGCAGGAACATCCCATGAAGGGACCAGGGCATCAAAGATCATCCCATAAAGGGACCAGAGCATCAGATATCCGATGAAGGGACCAGTGAATGAAAGATCATCCCATGAAGGGACCAGTGCATCAGATCATCCCATGAAGGGACAAGTGCATCAGAGATCATCCCATGAAGGGACAAGTGCATCAGAGATCATCCCATGAAGAGACCAGTGCATCAAACATCATCCCGTGAAGGGAACAGTGCAAAGATCATCCCGTGAAGGGACCAGTGCATCAAAGATCATCCCATGAAGGGACCAGTGCATCAAAGATCATCCCATGAAGGGACCAGTGCATCAAAGATCATCCCGTGAAGGGACCAGTGCATCAAAGATCATCCCATGAAGGGACCAGTGCATCAAAGACCATCCCATGAAGGGACCAGTGCATCAAAGACCATCCCATGAAGGGACCAGTGCATCAAAGACCATCCCATGAAGGGACCAGTGCATCAGAGACCATCCCATGAAGGGACCAGTGCATCAAAGACCATCCCATGAAGGGACCAGTGCATCAAAGACCATCCCGTGAAGGGACCAGTGCATCAGATCATCCCGTGAAGGGACCAGTGCATCAGAGATCATCCCATGAAGGGACCAGTGCATCAGAGATCATCCCATGAAGGGACCAGTGCATCAGAGATCATCCCATGAAGGGACCAGTGCATCAGAGATCATCCCATGAATGGACCAGAGCAACACCACTCAGATTAGAGGTATGCAAGATCATCCCATGAAGGGACCAGTGCATCAGATCATCCCATGAAGGGACCAGTAAATCAAAGATCATCCCATGAAGGGACCAGTAAATCAAAGATCATCCCATGAAGGGACCAGTAAATCAAAGATCATCCCATGAAGGGACCAGTGCATCAAAGATCATCCCATGAAGGGACCAGTGCATCAAAGATCATCCCATGAAGGGACCAGTGCATCAAAGATCATCCCGTGAAGGGACCAGTGCAAAGTTCATCCCGTGAAGGAACCAGTGCATCACAGCACTCAGATTAGAGGTATGCAGGAACATCCCATGAAGGGACCAGGGCATCAGAGATCATCCCATGAAGGGCCCAGTGCATAACAGCACTCATATTAGAGGTATGCAGGAACATCCCATGAAGGGACCAGGGCATCAAAGATCATCCCATAAAGGGACCAGGGCATCAAAGATCATCCATGAAGGGACCAGTGCATCAGATCATCCCATGAAGGGACCAGTGCATCAGATCATCCCATGAAGGGACCAGTGCATCAAAGACCATCCCATGAAGGGACCAGTGCATCAAAGACCATCCCATGAAGGGACCAGGGCATCAAAGACCATCCCATGAAGGGACCAGGGCATCAAAGACCATCCCATGAAGGGACCAGGGCATCAAAGACCATCCCATGAAGGGACCAGGGCATCAAAGACCATCCCATGAAGGACCAGGGCATCAAAGACCATCCCATGAAGGACCAGGGCATCAAAGACCATCCCATGAAGGACCAGGGCATCAAAGACCATCCCATGATGGACCAGTGCATCAAAGACCATCCCATGATGGACCAGTGCATCAAAGACCATCCCATGAAGGGACCAGTGCATCAAAGACCATCCCATGAAGGGACCAGTGCATCAAAGACCATCCCATGAAGGGACCAGTGCATCCAAGATGATCCCATTAAGGGACCATTAGTGCAAAGATCATGCCATGAAGGGGCCAGTGCATCAGAGATCATCCCATGAAGGGGCCAGTGCATCAGGGATCATCCCATGAAGGGGCCAGTGCATCAGGGATCATCCCATGAAGGGGCCAGTGCATCAGAGATCATCCCATGAAGGGGCCAGTGCATCAGAGATCATCCCATGAAGGGGCCAGTGCATCAGAGATCATCCCATGAAGGGGCCAGTGCATCAGAGATCATCCCATGAAGGGGCCAGTGCATCAGAGATCATCCCATGAAGGGGCCAGTGCATCAGAGATCATCCCATGAAGGGGCCAGTGCATCAGAGATCATCCCATGAAGGGGCCAGTGCATCAGAGATCATCCCATGAAGGGGCCAGTGCATCAGAGATCATCCCATGAAGGGGCCAGTGCATCAGAGATCATCCCATGAAGGGGCCAGTGCATCAGAGATCATCCCATGAAGGGGCCAGTGCATCAGAGATCATCCCATGAAGGGACCAGTGCATCAGGGATCATCCCATGAAGGGACCAGTGCATCAGAGATTATCCCATGAAGGGACCAGTGCATCACAGCACTCCGATTAGAGGTACGCAAGATCATCCCATGAAGGGACCAGTGCATCAGAGATCATCCCGTGAAGGGACCAGTGCATCAAAGATCATCCCATGAAGGGACCAGTGCATCAAAGACCATCCCATGAAGGGACCAGGGCATCAAAGACCATCCCATGAAGGGACCAGGGCATCAAAGACCATCCCATGAAGGGACCAGGGCATCAAAGACCATCCCATGAAGGGACCAGGGCATCAAAGACCATCCCATGAAGGGACCAGGGCATCAAAGACCATCCCATGAAGGGACCAGGGCATCAAAGACCATCCCATGAAGGACCAGGGCATCAAAGACCATCCCATGAAGGACCAGGGCATCAAAGACCATCCCATGATGGACCAGTGCATCAGAGACCATCCCGTGAAGAGACCAGTGCATCAGAGATCATGCCGTGAAGGGACCAGTGCATCAGAGATCATCCCATGAAGTGACCAGTGCATCAGAGATCATCCCATGAAGTGACCAGTGCATCAGATCATCCCATGAAGTGACCAGTGCATCAGATCATCCCATGAAGGGGCCAGTGCGTCAAAGACCATCCCATGAAGGGGCCAGTGCGTCAAAGACCATCCCATGAAGGGGCCAGTGCGTCAAAGACCATCCCATGAAGGGGCCAGTGCGTCAAAGACCATCCCATGAAGGGGCCAGTGCGTCAAAGACCATCCCATGAAGGGGCCAGTGCGTCAAAGACCATCCCATGAAGGGGCCAGTGCGTCAAAGACCATCCCATGAAGGGGCCAGTGCGTCAAAGACCATCCCATGAAGGGACCAGTGCGTCAAAGACCATCCCATGAAGGGACCAGTGCGTCAAAGACCATCCCATGAAGGGACCAGTGCGTCAAAGACCATCCCATGAAGGGACCAGTGCGTCAAAGACCATCCCATGAAGGGACCAGTGCGTCAAAGACCATCCCATGAAGGGACCAGTGCATCAAGATCATCCCATGAAGGGACCAGTGCATCAAGATCATCCCATGAAGGGACCAGTGCATCAAGATCATCCCATGAAGGGACCAGTGCGTCAAAGATCATCCCATGAAGGGACCGGTGCATCAGAGACCATCCCATGAAGGGACCGGTGCATCAGAGACCATCCCATGAAGGGACCGGTGCATCAGAGACCATCCCATGAAGGGACCGGTGCATCAGAGACCATCCCATGAAGGGACCGGTGCATCAGAGACCATCCCATGAAGGGACCGGTGCATCAGAGACCATCCCATGAAGGGACCGGTGCATCAGAGACCATCCCATGAAGGGACCGGTGCATCAGAGACCATCCCATGAAGGGACCGGTGCATCAGAGACCATCCCATGAAGGGACCGGTGCATCAGAGACCATCCCATGAAGGGACCGGTGCATCAGAGACCATCCCATGAAGGGACCGGTGCATCAGAGACCATCCCATGAAGGGACCGGTGCATCAGAGACCATCCCATGAAGGGACCGGTGCATCAGAGACCATCCCATGAAGGGACCGGTGCATCAGAGACCATCCCATGAAGGGACCGGTGCATCAGAGACCATCCCATGAAGGGACCGGTGCATCAGAGACCATCCCATGAAGGGACCGGTGCATCAGAGACCATCCCATGAAGGGACCGGTGCATCAGAGACCATCCCATGAAGGGACCGGTGCATCAGAGACCATCCCATGAAGGGACCGGTGCATCAGAGACCATCCCATGAAGGGACCGGTGCATCAGAGACCATCCCATGAAGGGACCGGTGCATCAGAGACCATCCCATGAAGGGACCGGTGCATCAGAGACCATCCCATGAAGGGACCGGTGCATCAGAGACCATCCCATGAAGGGACCGGTGCATCAGAGACCATCCCATGAAGGGACCGGTGCATCAGAGACCATCCCATGAAGGGACCGGTGCATCAGAGACCATCCCATGAAGGGACCGGTGCATCAGAGACCATCCCATGAAGGGACCGGTGCATCAGAGACCATCCCATGAAGGGACCGGTGCATCAGAGACCATCCCATGAAGGGACCGGTGCATCAGAGACCATCCCATGAAGGGACCGGTGCATCAGAGACCATCCCATGAAGGGACCGGTGCATCAGAGACCATCCCATGAAGGGACCGGTGCATCAGAGACCATCCCATGAAGGGACCGGTGCATCAGAGACCATCCCATGAAGGGACCGGTGCATCAGAGACCATCCCATGAAGGGACCGGTGCATCAGAGACCATCCCATGAAGGGACCGGTGCATCAGAGACCATCCCATGAAGGGACCGGTGCATCAGAGACCATCCCATGAAGGGACCGGTGCATCAGAGACCATCCCATGAAGGGACCGGTGCATCAGAGACCATCCCATGAAGGGACCGGTGCATCAGAGACCATCCCATGAAGGGACCGGTGCATCAGAGACCATCCCATGAAGGGACCGGTGCATCAGAGACCATCCCATGAAGGGACCGGTGCATCAGAGACCATCCCATGAAGGGACCGGTGCATCAGAGACCATCCCATGAAGGGACCGGTGCATCAGAGACCATCCCATGAAGGGACCGGTGCATCAGAGACCATCCCATGAAGGGACCGGTGCATCAGAGACCATCCCATGAAGGGACCGGTGCATCAGAGACCATCCCATGAAGGGACCGGTGCATCAGAGACCATCCCATGAAGGGACCGGTGCATCAGAGACCATCCCATGAAGGGACCGGTGCATCAGAGACCATCCCATGAAGGGACCGGTGCATCAGAGACCATCCCATGAAGGGACCGGTGCATCAGAGACCATCCCATGAAGGGACCGGTGCATCAGAGACCATCCCATGAAGGGACCGGTGCATCAGAGACCATCCCATGAAGGGACCGGTGCATCAGAGACCATCCCATGAAGGGACCGGTGCATCAGAGACCATCCCATGAAGGGACCGGTGCATCAGAGACCATCCCATGAAGGGACCGGTGCATCAGAGACCATCCCATGAAGGGACCGGTGCATCAGAGACCATCCCATGAAGGGACCGGTGCATCAGAGACCATCCCATGAAGGGACCGGTGCATCAGAGACCATCCCATGAAGGGACCGGTGCATCAGAGACCATCCCATGAAGGGACCGGTGCATCAGAGACCATCCCATGAAGGGACCGGTGCATCAGAGACCATCCCATGAAGGGACCGGTGCATCAGAGACCATCCCATGAAGGGACCGGTGCATCAGAGACCATCCCATGAAGGGACCGGTGCATCAGAGACCATCCCATGAAGGGACCGGTGCATCAGAGACCATCCCATGAAGGGACCGGTGCATCAGAGACCATCCCATGAAGGGACCGGTGCATCAGAGACCATCCCATGAAGGGACCGGTGCATCAGACCATCCCATGAAGGGACCGGTGCATCAGACCATCCAATGAAGGGACCGGTGCATCAGACCATCCAATGAAGGGACCGGTGCATCAGAGACCATCCCATGAAGGGACCGGTGCATCAGAGACCATCCCATGAAGGGACCAGTCAGAGACCATCCCATGAAGGGACCGGTGCATCAGAGATCATCCCATGAAGGGACCGGTGCATCAGATATCATCCCATGAAGGGACCAGTGCATCAGAGATCCCATGAAGGGGCCAGTGCAACAAAGATCATCCCATGAATGGACCAGAGCAACACCACTCAGATTAGAGGTACGCAAGATCATCCCGAGAAGGAACCAGTGCATCACAGCACTCAGATTAAGGGTATGAAAGATCATCCTGGGAACGGACCAGTGCATCAAAGATCACCCCATGAAGGGACCAGCGCACCAGAGATCACCCCATGAAGGGACCAGTGCATTAGAGATCATCCCATGAACCAGTGCATCAGAGATCATCCCATGAAGGGACCAGTGCATCAGATCATCCGATGAAGGGACCAGTGCATCAGAGATCATCCCATGAAGGGACCAGTAAATCAAAGATCATCCCATGAAGGGACCAGTAAATCAAAGATCATCCCATGAAGGGACCAGTAAATCAAAGATCATCCCATGAAGGGACCAGTAAATCAAAGATCATCCCATGAAGGGACCAGTAAATCAAAGATCATCCCATGAAGGGACCAGTGCATCAAAGATCATCCCATGAAGGGACTAGTGCATCAAAGATCAGATTAGAGGTATGCAAGATCATCCCATGAAGGGACCAGAGCATCAAAGGATATCCCATGAAGGGACCAGCGCATCAGAGATCACCCCATGAAGGGACCAGCGCATCAGAGATCACCCCATGAAGAGACCAGCGCATCAGAGATCACCCCATGAAGGGACCAGTGCATCAGAGATCATCCCATGAATGGACCAGAGCAACACCACTCAGATTAGAGGTATGCAAGATCATCCCGAGAAGGAACCAGTGCATCACAGCACTCAGATTAGAGGTATGCAAGATCATCCCGTGAAGGAACCAGTGCATCAAAGATCATCCCGTGAAGGGACCAGTGCATCAAAGATCATCCTGTGAAGGGACCAGTGCATCAAAGATCATCCCGTGAAGGGACCAGTGCATCAAAGATCATCCCGTGAAGGGACCAGTGCATCAAAGATCATCCCGTGAAGGGACCAGTGCATCAAAGATCATCCCGTGAAGGGACCAGTGCATCAAAGATCATCCCGTGAAGGGACCAGTGCATCAAAGATCATCCCATGAAGGGACCAGTGCATCAAAGATCATCCCATGAAGGGACCAGTGCATCAAAGATCATCCCGTGAAGGGACCAGTGCATCAAAGATCATCCCGTGAAGGGACCAGTGCATCAAAGATCATCCCGTGAAGGGACCAGTGCATCAAAGATCATCCCGTGAAGGGACCAGTGCATCAAAGATCATCCCGTGAAGGGACCAGTGCATCAAAGATCCCATGAAGGGACCAGTGCAAAGTTCATCCCGTGAAGGAACCAGTGCATCACAGCACTCATATTAGAGGTATGCAGGAACATCCCATGAAGGGACCAGGGCATCAGAGATCATCCCATGAAGGGCCCAGTGCATCAGAGATCATCCCATGAAGGGACCAGTGCATCACAGCACTCATATTAGAGGTATGCAGGAACATCCCATGAAGGGACCAGTGCATCAAAGATCATCCCGTGAAGGGACCAGTGCATCAAAGATCATCCCATAAAGGGACCAGAGCATCAGATATCCGATGAAGGGACCAGTGTATGAAAGATCATCCCATGAAGGGACCAGTGCATCAGAGATCATCCCATGAAGGGACCAGTGCATCAGAGATCATCCCATGAAGGGACCAGTGCATCAGAGATCATCCCATGAAGAGACCAGTGCATCAGAGATCATCCCATGAAGAGACCAGTGCATCAAAGATCATCCCATGAAGGGACCGGTGCATCACAGCACTCCGATTAGAGGTACGCAAGATCATCCCATTAAGGGACCAGTGCATCAGAGATCATCCCATGAAGGGACAAGTGCATCAGAGATCATCCCATGAAGGGACAAGTGCATCAGAGATCATCCCATGAAGGGACAAGGGCATCAGAGATCATCCCATGAAGAGACCAGTGCAAAGATCATCCCGTGAAGGGACCAGTGCAAAGATCATCCCATGAAGGGACCAGTGCATCAAAGATCATCCCATGAAGGGACCAGTGCATCAAAGACCATCCCATGAAGGGACCAGTGCATCAAAGACCATCCCATGGAGGGACCAGTGCATCAAAGACCATCCCATGGAGGGACCAGTGCATCAAAGACCATCCCATGGAGGGACCAGTGCATCAAAGACCATCCCATGGAGGGACCAGTGCATCAAAGACCATCCCGTGAAGAGACCAGTGCATCAAAGATCATCCCATGAAGGGACCAGTGCATCAAAGATCAGATTAGAGGTATGCAAGATCATCCCATGAAGGGACCAGAGCATCAAAGGATATCCCATGAAAGGACCAGTGCATCAAAGGATATCCCATGAAGGGACCAGTGCATCAGAGATCATCCCATGAAGGGACCAGTGCATCAGAGATCATCCCATGAAGGGACCAGTGCAACAGAGATCATCCCATGAATGGACCAGAGCAACACCACTCAGATTAGAGGTATGCAAGATCATCCCATGAAGGGACGAGTGCATCAAAGATCTACCCATGAAGCTACCAGTGCATCAGAGATCATCCCATGAAGGGACCAGTGCGTCAAGATCATCCAATGAACGGACCAGTGCGTCACAGCACTAAGATTAGAGGTATGCAAGTTCATCCCGTGAAGGAACCAGTGCATCAAAGGATATCCCATGAAGGGACCAGTGCATTAAAGATGACCCCATTAAGGGACTAGTGCATCAGAGATCATCCCATGAAGGGACCAGTGCATCAGAGATCATCCCATGAAGGGACCAGTGCATCAGAGATCATCCCATGAAGGGACCAGTGCATCAGATCATCCCATGAAGGGACCAGTAAATCAAAGATCATCCCATGAAGGGACCAGTAAATCAAAGATCATCCCATGAAGGGACCAGTGCATCAAAGATCATCCCGTGAAGGGACCAGTGCATCAACGATCATCCCGTGAAGGGACCAGTGCATCAACGATCATCCCGTGAAGGGACCAGTGCATCAAAGATCATCCCATGAAGGGACCAGAGCAACACCACTCAGATTAGAGGTATGCAAGATCATCCCGAGAAGGAACCAGTGCATCACAGCACTCAGATTAGAGGTATGCAAGATCATCCCGTGAAGGGACCAGTGCATCAAAGATCATCCCGTGAAGGGACCAGTGCATCAAAGATCATCCCGTGAAGGGACCAGTGCATCAAAGATCATCCCGTGAAGGGACCAGTGCATCAAAGATCATCCCGTGAAGGGACCAGTGCATCAAAGATCATCCAGTGAAGGGACCAGTGCATCAAAGATCATCCCGTGAAGGGACCAGTGCATCAAAGATCATCCCGTGAAGGGACCAGTGCATCAAAGATCATCCCGTGAAGGGACCAGTGCAAAGTTCATCCCGTGAAGGAACCAGTGCATCACAGCACTCATATTAGAGGTATGCAGGAACATCCCATGAAGGGACCAGGGCATCAGAGATCATCCCATGAAGGGCCCAGTGCATAACAGCACTCATATTAGAGGTATGCAGGAACATCCCATGAAGGGACCAGGGCATCAAAGATCATCCCATAAAGGGACCAGAGCATCAGATATCCGATGAAGGGACCAGTGTATGAAAGATCATCCCATGAAGGGACCAGTGCATCAGAGATCATCCCATGAAGGGACCAGTGCATCAGATCATCCCATGAAGGGACCAGTGCATCAGATCATCCCATGAAGGGACCAGTGCATCAGATCATCCCATGAAGGGACCAGTGCATCAGATCATCCCATGAAGGGACCAGGGCATCAGATCATCCCATGAAGGGACCAGGGCATCAGATCATCCCATGAAGGGACCAGGGCATCAAAGACCATCCCATGAAGGGACCAGGGCATCAAAGACCATCCCATGAAGGGACCAGGGCATCAAAGACCATCCCATGAAGGGACCAGGGCATCAAAGACCATCCAATGAAGGGACCAGGGCATCAAAGACCATCCCATGAAGGGACCAGTGCATCAAAGACCATCCCATGAAGGGACCAGTGCATCAAAGACCATCCCATGAAGGGACCAGTGCATCAAAGACCATCCCATGAAGGGACCAGTGCATCAAAGACCATCCCATGAAGGGACCAGTGGATCAGAGATTATCCCATGAAGTGACCAGTGCATCAGAGATTATCCCATGAAGTGACCAGTGCATCAGAGATCATCCCATGAAGTGACCAGTGCATCAGAGATCATCCCATGAAGTGACCAGTGCATCAGATCATCCCATGAAGGGACCAGTGCATCACAGCACTCAGATTAGAGGTATGCAAGATCATCCCATGAAGGGACCAGTGCATCAGAGATCATCCCGTGAAGGGACCAGTGCATCAGAGATCATCCCATGAAGGGACCAGTGCATCAAGATCATCCCGTGAAGGGACCAGTGCGTCAAAGATCATCCCGTGAAGGGACCAGTGCGTCAAAGATCATCCCATAAAGGGACCAGTGCGTCAAACATAATCCCGTGAAGGGACCAGTGCGTCAAAGATCATCCCATGAAGGGACCAGAGCATCAGATCATCCCATGAAGGGACCAGAGCATCAGATCATCCCATGAAGGGACCAGAGCATCAGATCATCCCATGAAGGGACCAGTAAATCAAAGATCATCCCATGAAGGGACCAGTGGATCAAAGATAATCCCATTAAGGGACCAGTGGATCAAAGATCATCCCATTAAGGGACCAGTGCATCACTGCTCAGATTAGCGATATGCAAGATCATCCCATGAAGGGACCAGATCAAAGATCATCCCATGAAGGGACCAGTGCATCAAAGATCATCCCATGAAGGGACCAGAGCATCAAAGGATATCCCATGAAGGGACCAGAGCATCAAAGGATATCCCATGAAGGGACCAGTGCATCAAAGGATATCCCATGAAGGGACCAGTGCATCAGAGATCACCCCATGAAGGGACCAGCGCATCAGAGATCACCCCATGAAGGGACCAGCGCATCAGAGATCACCCCATGAAGGGACCAGCGCATCAGAGATCATCCCATGAAGGGACCAGTGCATCAGAGATCATCCCATGGAGGGACCAGTGCATCAGAGATCATCCCATGAAGGGACCAGTGCAACAAAGATCATCCCATGAAGGGACCAGAGCAACACCACTCAGATTAGAGGTATTCAAGATCATCCCGTGAAGGGACCAGTGCATCAAAGATCATCCCGTGAAGGGACCAGTGCATCAAAGATCATCCCGTGAAGGGACCAGTGCATCAAAGATCATCCCGTGAAGGGACCAGTGCATCAAAGATCATCCCGTGAAGGGACCAGTGCATCAAAGATCATCCCATGAAGGGACCAGTTTATCAAAGATCATCCCATGAAGGAACCAGTGCATCACAGCACTCATATTAGAGGTATGCAGGAACATCCCATGAAGGGACCAGGGCATCAAAGATCATCCCATGAAGGGACCAGGGCATCAAAGATCATCCCATAAAGGGACCAGGGCATCAAAGATCATCCCATAAAGGGACCAGGGCATCAAAGATCATCCCATAAAGGGACCAGGGCATCAAAGATCATCCCATAAAGGGACCAGGGCATCAAAGATCATCCCATAAAGGGACCAGAGCAAAGATCATCCCATGAAGGGACCAGTGCATCAGAGATCATCCCATGAAGGGACCAGTGCATCAGAGATCATCCCATGAAGGGACCAGTGCATCAGAGATCATCCCATGAAGGGACCAGTGCATCAGAGATCATCCCATGAAGGGACCAGTGCATCAGAGATCATCCCATGAAGGGAACAGTGCATCAAAGGATATCCCATGAAAGGACCAGTGCATCAAAGGATATCCTCATGAAAGGACCAGAGCATCAGATATCCCATGAAGGGACCAGTGCATGAAAGATCATCCCATGAAGGGACCAGTGCATGAGAGAACATCCCATGAAGGGACCAGTGCATCAGAGAACATCCCATGAAGGGACCAGTGCATCAGAGAACATCCCATGAAGGGACCAGTGCATCAGAGATCATCCCATGAAGGGACCAGTGCATCAGAGATCATCCCATGAAGGGACCAGTGCATCAGAGATCATCCCATGAAGGGACCAGTGCATCAGAGATCATCCCATGAAGGGACCAGTGCATCAGAGATCATCCCATGAAGGGACCAGTGCATCAGAGATCATCCCATGAAGGGACCAGTGCATCAGAGATCATCCCATGAAGGGACCAGTGCATCAGAGATCATCCCATGAATAGGACCAGTGCATCAGAGATCATCCCATGAAGGGACCAGTGCATCAAAGGATATCCCATGAAAGGACCAGTGCATCAAAGGATATCCCATGAAAGGACCAGAGCATCAGATATCCCATGAAGGGACCAGTGCGTCAAGATCATCCAATGAAGGGACCAGTGCGTCAAGATCATCCAATGAAGGGACCAGTGCGTCAAGATCATCCAATGAAGGGACCAGTGCATCACAGCACTCAGATTAGAGGTATGCAAGTTCATCCCATGAAGGGACCAGGGCATCAGAGATCATCCCATGAAGGGACCAGTGCATCACAGCACTAAGATTAGAGGTATGCAAGTTCATCCCGTGAAGGAACCAGGGCATCAAAGATCATCCCATGAAGTGACCAGAGCATTAAAGATGATCCCATGAAGTGACCAGAGCATTAAAGATGATCCCATGAAGGGACCGGTGCCTTAAAGATCACCCCATGAAGGGACCGGTGCATCAGAGACCATCCCATGAAGGGACCGGTGCATCAGAGACCATCCCATGAAGGGACCGGTGCATCAGAGACCATCCCATGAAGGGACCGGTGCATCAGAGACCATCCCATGAAGGGACCGGTGCATCAGAGACCATCCCATGAAGGGACCGGTGCATCAGAGACCATCCCATGAAGGGACCGGTGCATCAGAGACCATCCCATGAAGGGACCGGTGCATCAGAGACCATCCCATGAAGGGACCGGTGCATCAGAGACCATCCCATGAAGGGACCGGTGCATCAGAGACCATCCCATGAAGGGACCGGTGCATCAGAGACCATCCCATGAAGGGACCGGTGCATCAGAGACCATCCCATGAAGGGACCGGTGCATCAGAGATCATCCCATGAAGTGACCAGTGCATCAGAGATCATCCCATGAAGTGACCAGTGCATCAGAGATCATCCCATGAAGTGACCAGTGCATCAGATCATCCCATGAAGGGACCAGTGCATCACAACACTCAGATTAGAGGTATGCAAGATCATCCCATGAAGGGACCAGGGCATTAAAGATCATCCCATGAAGGGACCAGGGCATTAAAGATTATCCCATGAAGGGACCAGTGCATCAAAGATCATCCCATGAAGGGACCAGTGCATCAAAGACCATCCCATGAAGGGACCAGTGCATCAAAGACCATCCCATGAAGGGACCAGTGCATCCAAGATCATCCCATGAAGGGACCATTAGTGCATCAAAGATCATCCCATGAAGGGACCATTAGTGCATCAAAGATCATCCCATGAAGGGACCAGTGCATCAGAGATCATCCCATGAAGGGACCAGTGCATCAGAGATCATCCCATGAAGGGACCAGTGCATCAGAGATCATCCCATGAAGGGACCAGTGCATCCGAGATCATCCCATGAAGGACGTGTGCATCAAGATCATCCCATGAAGGGACCAGTGCGTCAAAGATCATCCCATGAATGGACCATTAGTGCATCAAAGATCATCCCATGAAGGGACCAGTGCATCAGAGATCATCCCATGAAGGGACCAGTGCATCAAAGATCATCCCATGAAGGGACCAGTGCATCAAAGATTATCCCATGAATGGACCAGAGCAACAAAGCACTCAGATTAGAGGTATGCAAGATTATCCCATGAATGGACCAGAGCAACAAAGCACTCAGATTAGAGGTATGCAAGATCAGCCCGTGAAGGGACCAGTGCATCAGAGATCATCCCGTGAAGGGACCAGTGCATCAGAGATCGTCCCGTGAAGGGACCAGTGCATCAGAGACCGTCCCATGAAGGGACCGGTGCATCAGAGACCGTCCCATGAAGGGACCGGTGCATCAGAGACCGTCCCATGAAGGGACCGGTGCATCAGAGACCGTCCCATGAAGGGACCGGTGCATCAGAGACCGTCCCATGAAGGGACCGGTGCATCAGAGACCGTCCCATGAAGGGACCGGTGCATCAGAGACCGTCCCATGAAGGGACCGGTGCATCAGAGACCGTCCCATGAAGGGACCGGTGCATCAGAGACCGTCCCATGAAGGGACCGGTGCATCAGAGACCGTCCCATGAAGGGACCGGTGCATCAGAGACCGTCCCATGAAGGGACCGGTGCATCAGAGACCGTCCCATGAAGGGACCGGTGCATCAGAGACCGTCCCATGAAGGGACCGGTGCATCAGAGACCGTCCCATGAAGGGACCGGTGCATCAGAGACCGTCCCATGAAGGGACCGGTGCATCAGAGACCGTCCCATGAAGGGACCGGTGCATCAGAGACCGTCCCATGAAGGGACCGGTGCATCAGAGACCATCCCATGAAGGGACCGGTGCATCAAAGACCATCCCATGAAGGGACCGGTGCATCAAAGACCATCCCATGAAGGGACCAGTGCATCAAAGATCATCCCATGAAGGGACCAGTGCATCAAAGATCATCCCATGAAGGGACCAGTGCATCAAAGATCATCCCATGAAGGGACCAGTGCATCACAGCTCTCAGATTAGAGAGCTGTGCAAGATCATCCTGGGAAGTGACCAGTGCATCAAAGATCAACCCATGAAGGGACCATTAGTGCATCAAAGATCATCCAATGAAGGGACCATTCGTGCATCAAAGATCATCCCATGAAGGGACCATTCGTGCATCAAAGATCATCCCATGAAGGGACCATTCGTGCATCAAAGATCATCCCATGAAGGGACCATTCGTGCATCAAAGATCATCCCATGAAGGGACCAGTGCATCAAAGATTATCCCATGAAGGGACCAGTGCATCAAAGATCATCCCATGAAGGGACCAGTGCATCAAAGATCATCCCATGAAGGGACCAGTGCATCACAGCACTCAGATTAGATTTATGCAAGATCACCCCGTGAAGGAACCAGTGCATCAAAGATCATCCCGTGAAGGGACCAGTGCATTAGAGATCATCCCATGAAGAGACCAGGGCATCAAAGATCATCCCATGAAAGGACCAGTGCATCAAAGGATATCCCATGAAAGGACCAGTGCATCAAAGGATATCCCATGAAGGGACCAGTGCATCAAAGGATATCCCATGAAGGGACCAGTGCATTAAAGATCACCCCATGAAGGGACCAGCGCATCAGAGATCACCCCATGAAGGGACCAGCGCATCAGAGATCACCCCATGAAGGGACCAATGCATCAGAGATCATCCCATGAAGGTACCAGTGCATCAGAGATCATCCCATGAAGGGACCAGTGCATCAGAGATCATCCCATGAAGGGACCAGTGCATCAGAGATCATCCCATGAAGGGACCAGTGCATCAGAGATCATCTCATGAAGGGACCAGTGCATCAAAGATCATCCCATGAAGGGACCAGTGCATCAAAGATCATCCCATGAAGGGACCAGTGCATCAAAGATCAGATTAGAGGTATGCAAGATCATCCCATGAAGGGACCAGAGCATCAAAGGATATCCCATGAAAGGACCAGTGCATCAAAGGATATCCCATGAAGGGACCAGTGCATTAAAGATCATCCCATGAAGGGACCAGTGCATTAAAGATCATCCCATGAAGGGACCAGTGCATCAAAGATCAGATTAGAGGTATGCAAGATCATCCCGAGAAGGAACCAGTGCATCAAAGATCATCCCGTGAAGGGACCAGTGCATCAAAGATCATCCCGTGAAGGGACCAGTGCATCAAAGATCATCCCGTGAAGGGACCAGTGCATCAAAGATCATCCCGTGAAGGAACAAGTGCATCACAGCACTCAGATTAGAGGTATGCAAGTTCATCCCATGAAGGGACGAGTGCATCAAAGATCTACCCATGAAGCTACCAGTGCATCAGAGATCATCCCATGAAGGGACCAGTGCGTCAAGATCATCCAATGAACGGACCAGTGCATCACAGCACTAAGATTAGAGGTATGCAAGTTCATCCCGTGAAGGAACCAGGGCATCAAAGATCATCCCATGAAGGGACCAGAGCATCAAAGGATATCCCATGAAGGGACCAGTGCATTAAAGATCATCCCATGAAGGAACCAGTGCATCAGATCATCCCATGAAGGGACCAGTGCATCAGATCATCCCATGAAGGGACCAGCGCATCAAAGATCATCCCATGAAGGGACCAGCGCATCAAAGATCATCCCATGAAGGGACCAGCGCATCAAAGATCATCCCATGAAGGGACCAGTGCATCAAAGATCAGATTAGAGGTATGCAAGATCATCCCATGAAGGGACCAGAGCATCAAAGGATATCCCATGAAAGGACCAGTGCATCAAAGGATATCCCATGGAGGGACCAGTGCATTAAAGATCATCCCATGAAGGGACCAGCGCATCAGAGATCACCCCATGAAGGGACCAGTGCATCAGAGCTCATCCCATGAAGGGGCCAGTGCATCAGAGATCCCATGAAGGGGCCGGTGCATCAGAGACCATCCCATGAAGGGACCGGTGCATCAGAGACCATCCCATGAAGGGACCGGTGCATCAGAGACCATCCCATGAAGGGACCGGTGCATCAGAGACCATCCCATGAAGGGACCGGTGCATCAGAGACCATCCCATGAAGGGACCGGTGCATCAGAGACCATCCCATGAAGGGACCGGTGCATCAGAGACCATCCCATGAAGGGACCGGTGCATCAGAGACCATCCCATGAAGGGACCGGTGCATCAGAGACCATCCCATGAAGGGACCGGTGCATCAGAGACCATCCCATGAAGGGACCGGTGCATCAGAGACCATCCCATGAAGGGACCGGTGCATCAGAGACCATCCCATGAAGGGACCGGTGCATCAGAGACCATCCCATGAAGGGACCGGTGCATCAGAGACCATCCCATGAAGGGACCGGTGCATCAGAGACCATCCCATGAAGGGACCAGTCCATCAGAGACCATCCCATGAAGGGACCAGTCCATCAGAGACCATCCCATGAAGGGACCAGTCCATCAGAGACCATCCCATGAAGGGACCAGTCCATCAGAGACCATCCCATGAAGGGACCAGTCCATCAGAGATATTCCCATGAAGGGACCAGTCCATCAGAGACCATCCCATGAAGGGACCAGGGCATCAAAGACCATCCCATGAAGGGACCAGGGCATCAAAGACCATCCCATGAAGGGACCAGGGCATCAAAGACCATCCCATGAAGGGACCAGGGCATCAAAGACCATCCCATGAAGGGACCAGGGCATCAAAGACCATCCCATGAAGGGACCAGGGCATCAAAGACCATCCCATGAAGGGACCAGGGCATCAAAGACCATCCCATGAAGGGACCAGGGCATCAAAGACCATCCCATGAAGGGACCAGGGCATCAAAGACCATCCCATGAAGGGACCAGTGCATCAAAGACCATCCCATGAAGGGACCAGTGCATCAAAGACCATCCCATGAAGGGACCATTAGTGCATCAAAGACGATCCCATGAAGGGACCATTAGTGCATCAAAGATGATCCCATGAAGGGACCATTAGTGCATCAAAGATGATCCCATGAAGGGACCATTAGTGCATCAAAGATGATCCCATGAAGGGACCATTAGTGCATCAAAGATGATCCCATGAAGGGACCATTAGTGCATCAAAGATCATCCCGTGAAGGGACCAGTGCATCAAAGATCATGCCATGAAGGGACCAGTGCATCACAGCACTCAGATTAGAGGTACGCAAGATCATCCCATGAAGGGACCAGTGCATCAGAGATCATCCCATGAAGGGACAAGTGCATCAGAGATCATCCCATGAAGGGACAAGTGCATCAGAGATCATCCCATGAAGGGACAAGTGCATCAGAGATCATCCCATGAAGGGACAAGTGCATCAGAGATCATCCCATGAAGGGACAAGTGCATCAGAGATCATCCCATGAAGGGACAAGTGCATCAGAGATCATCCCATGAAGGGACAAGTGCATCAGAGATCATCCCATGAAGAGACCAGTGCATCAAACATCATCCCATGAAGAGACCAGTGCATCAAACATCATCCCGTGAAGGGAACAGTGCAAAGATCATCCCGTGAAGGGAACAGTGCAAAGATCATCCCGTGAAGGGAACAGTGCAAAGATCATCCCGTGAAGGGAACAGTGCAAAGATCATCCCGTGAAGGGAACAGTGCAAAGATCATCCCGTGAAGGGAACAGTGCAAAGATCATCCCGTGAAGGGAACAGTGCAAAGATCATCCCGTGAAGGGAACAGTGCAAAGATCATCCCGTGAAGGGAACAGTGCAAAGATCATGCCGTGAAGGGACCAGTGCATCAGAGATCATCCCATGAAGTGACCAGTGCATCAGAGATCATCCCATGAAGTGACCAGTGCATCAGAGATCATCCCATGAAGTGACCAGTGCATCAGATCATCCCATGAAGTGACCAGTGCATCAGATCATCCCATGAAGTGACCAGTGCATCAGATCATCCCATGAAGGGACCAGTGCATCACAACACTCAGATTAGAGGTATGCAAAATCATCCCATGAAGGGACCATGGCATTAAAGATCATCCCATGAAGGGACCAGTGCATCAAAGATCATCCCATGAAGGGACCAGTGCATCAAAGACCATCCCATGAAGGGACCAGTGCATCAAAGACCATCCCATGAAGGGACCAGTGCATCAAAGACCATCCCATGAAGGGACCAGTGCATCAAAGACCATCCCATGAAGGGACCATTGCATCAAAGACCGTCCCATGAAGGGACCATTAGTGCATCAAAGATCATCCCATGAAGGGACCAGTGGATCAGAGATCATCCCATGAAGGGACCAGTGCATCCAAGATCATCCCATAAAGGACCAGTGCATCCAAGATCATCCCATGAAGGGACCAGTGCGTCAAAGACCATCCCATGAAGGGACCATTAGTGCATCAAAGATCATCCCATGAAGGGACCAGTGCATCAGAGATCATCCCATGAAGGGACCAGTGCATCAAGATCATCCCATGAAGGGACCAGTGCATCAAAGATTATCCCATGAATGGACCAGAGCAACACAGCACTCAGATTAGAGGTATGCAAGATCATCCCGTGAAGGGACCAGTGCATCAAAGATCATCCCGTGAAGGGACCAGTGCATCAGAGATCATCCCGCGAAGGGACCAGTGCATCAGAGATCATCCCGCGAAGGGACCAGTGCATCAGAGATCATCCCGCGAAGGGACCAGTGCATCAGAGATCATCCCGTGAAGGGACCAGTGCATCAGAGATCATCCCGTGAAGGGACCAGTGCATCAGAGATCATCCCGTGAAGGGACCAGTGCATCAGAGATCATCCCGTGAAGGGACCAGTGCATCAGAGATCATCCCGTGAAGGGACCAGTGCATCAGAGATCATCCCGTGAAGGGACCAGTGCATCAGAGATCATCCCATGAAGGGACCAGTGCATCAGAGATCATCCCATGAAGGGACCAGTGCATCAGAGATCATCCCATGAAGGGACCAGTGCATCAGAGATCATCCCATGAAGGGACCAGTGCATCAAGATCATCCCTTGAAGGGAACAGTGCATCAAGATCATCCCTTGAAGGGAACAGTGCATCACAGCACTCAGATTAGAGGTATGCAAGATCATCCCATGAAGGGACCAGGGCATTAAAGATCATCCCATGAAGGGACCAGTGCATCAAAGATCATCCCATGAAGGGACCAGTGCATCAAAGATCATCCCATGAAGGGACCAGTGCATTAAACCTCATCCCATGAAGGGACCAGTGCATCACAGCACTCAGATTGGAGGTATGCAAGATCATCCCATGAAGGGACCAGTGCATCAAAGATTATCCCATGAATGGACCAGAGCAACACAGCACTCACATTAGAGGTATGCAAGATCATCCCGTGAAGGGACCAGTGCATCACAGATCATCCCGTGAAGGGACCAGTGCATCACAGATCATCCCGTGAAGGGACCAGTGCATCACAGATCATCCCATGAAGGGACCAGTGCATCACAGCACTCAGATTGGAGGTATGCAAGATCATCCCATGAAGGGACCAGTGCATCAAAGATCAGATTAGAGGTATGCAAGATCATCCCATGAAGGGACCAGAGCATCAAAGGATATCCCATGAAAGGACCAGTGCATCAAAGGATATCCCATGAAGGGACCAGTGCATTAAAGATCATCCCATGAAGGGACCAGCGCATCAGAGATCACCCCATGAAGGGACCAGTGCATCAAGATTATCCCATGAAGGGACCAGTGCATCACAGATCATCCCATGAAGGGACCAGTGCATCACAGATCATCCCATGAAGGGACCAGTGCATAACAGCACTCATATTAGAGGTATGCAGGAACATCCCATGAAGGGACCAGGGCATCAAAGATCATCCCATAAAGGGACCAGGGCATCAAAGATCATCCCATGAAGGGACCAGTGCATCAGAGATCATCCAATGAAGGGACCAGTGCATCAGAGATCATCCCATGAAGGGACCAGTGCATCAGAGATCATCCAATGAAGGGACCAGAACATCAGAGATCATCCCATGAAGGGACCAGTGCATCAGAGATCATCCCATGAAGGGACCAGTGCATCCAAGATCATCCCATGAAGGGACCATTAGTGCATCAAAGATCATCCAATGAAGGGACCATTAGTGCAAAGATCATCCAATGAAGGGACCAGTGCATCAAACATCATCCCGTGAAGGGACCAGTGCATCAAACATCATCCCGTGAAGGGACCAGTGCATCAAACATCATCCCGTGAAAGGACCAGGGCATTAAAGATCATCCCGTGAAGGGACCAGTGCATCACAGCACTCAGATTAGAGGTATGCAAGATCATCCCATGAAGGGACCAGAGCATCAAAGGATATCCCATGAAAGGACCAGTGCACCAAAGGATATCCCATGAAGGGACCAGTGCATTAAAGATCATCCCATGAAGGGACCAGCGCATCAGATAACCCCATGAAGGGACCAGTGCATCAGAGATCATCCCATGAAGAGACCAGTGCATCAGAGATCATCCCATGAAGTGACCAGTGCATCAGAGATCATCCCATGAAGGGACCAGTGCATCAGAGATCATCCCATGAAGAGACCAGTGCATCAGAGATCATCCCATGAAGTGACCAGTGCATCAGAGATCATCCCATGAAGGGACCAGTGCATCAGAGATCATCCCATGAAGGGGCCAGTGCAACAAAGATCATCCCATGAATGGACCAGAGCAACACCACTCAGATTAGAGGTATGCAAGATCATCCCGAGAAGGAACCAGTGCATCATAGCACTCAGATTAGAGGTATGCAAGATCATCCCGTGAAGGAACCAGTGCATCAAAGATCATCCCGTGAAGGGACCAGTGCATCAAAGATCATTCCGTGAAGGGACCAGTGCATCAAAGATCATCCCGTGAAGGGACCAGTGCATCAAAGATCATCCCGTGAAGGGACCAGTGCATCAAAGATCATCCCGTGAAGGGACCAGTGCATCAAAGATCATCCCGTGAAGGGACCAGTGCATCAAAGATTATCCCGTGAAGGGACCAGTGCATCAAAGATCATCCCGTGAAGGGACCAGTGCATCAAAGATCATCCCGTGAAGGGACCAGTGCATCAAAGATCATCCCGTGAAGGGACCAGTGCATCAAAGATCATCCCGTGAAGGGACCAGTGCATCAAAGATCATCCCGTGAAGGGACCAGTGCATCAAAGATCATCCCGTGAAGGGACCAGTGCATCAAAGATCATCCCGTGAAGGGACCAGTGCATCAAAGATCATCCCGTGAAGGGACCAGTGCATCAAAGATCATCCCGTGAAGGAACCAGTGCATCACAGCACTCATATTAGAGGTATGCAGGAACATCCCATGAAGGGACCAGGGCATCAAAGATCATCCCATAAAGGGACCAGGGCATCAAAGATCATCCCATAAAGGGACCAGGGCATCAAAGATCATCCCATAAAGGGACCAGAGCAAAGATCATCCCATGAAGGGACCAGTGCATCAGAGATCATCCCATGAAGGGACCAGTGCATCAGAGATCATCCCATGAAGGGACCAGTGCATCAGAGATCATCCCATGAAGGGACCAGTGCATCAGAGATCATCCCATGAAGGGACCAGTGCATCAGAGATCATCCCATGAAGGGAACAGTGCATCAAAGGATATCCCATGAAAGGACCAGAGCATCAGATATCCCATGAAGGGACCAGTGCATGAAAGATCATCCCATGAAGGGACCAGTGCATGAAAGATCATCCCATGAAGGGACCAGTGCATGAAAGATCATCCCATGAAGGGACCAGTGCATGAGAGAACATCCCATGAAGGGACCAGTGCATCAGAGAACATCCCATGAAGGGACCAGTGCATCAGAGATCATCCCATGAAGGGACCAGTGCATCAGATCATCCCATGAAGGGACCAGTGCATCAGACATCATCCCATGAAGGGACCAGTGCATCAGAGATCATCCCATGAAGGGACCAGTGCATCAGAGATCATCCCATGAAGGGACCAGTGCATCAGAGATCATCCCATGAAGGGACCAGTGCATCAGAGATCATCCCATGAAGGGACCAGTGCATCAGAGATCATCCCATGAAGGGACCAGTGCATCAGAGATCATCCCATGAAGGGACCAGTGCATCAGAGATCATCCCATGAAGGGACCAGTGCATCAGAGATCATCCCATGAAGGGACCAGTGCATCAGAGATCATCCCATGAAGGGACCAGTGCATCAGAGATCATCCCATGAAGGGACCAGTGCATCAGAGATCATCCCATGAAGGGACCAGTGCATCAAAGGATATCCCATGAAAGGACCAGTGCATCAAAGGATATCCCATGAAAGGACCAGTGCATCAGATATCCCATGAAGGGACCAGTGCATGAAAGAACATCCCATGAAGGGACCAGTGCATGAGAGAACATCCCATGAAGGGACCAGTGCATCAGAGAACATCCCATGAAGGGACCAGTGCATCAGAGATAATCCCATGAAGGGACCAGTGCGTCAAGATCATCCAATGAAGGGACCAGTGCGTCAAGATCATCCAATGAAGGGACCAGTGCATCACAGCACTCAGATTAGAGGTATGCAAGTTCATCCCATGAAGGGACCAGGGCATCAGAGATCATCCCATGAAGGGACCAGTGCGTCAAGATCATCCAATGAAGGGACCAGTGCATCACAGCACTAAGATTAGAGGTATGCAAGTTCATCCCGTGAAGGAACCAGGGCATCAAAGATCATCCCATGAAGGGACCAGAGCATCAAAGGATATCCCATGAAGTGACCAGAGCATTAAAGATGATCCCATGAAGGGACCAGAGCATTAAAGATGATCCCATGAAGGGACCAGTGCCTTAAAGATCACCCCATGAAGGGACCGGTGCATCAGAGATCATCCCATGAAGGGACCGGTGCATCAGAGACCATCCCATGAAGGGACCGGTGCATCAGAGACCATCCCATGAAGGGACCGGTGCATCAGAGACCATCCCATGAAGGGACCGGTGCATCAGAGACCATCCCATGAAGGGACCAGTGCATCAGATCATCCCATGAAGGGACCAGTGCATCACAACACTCAGATTAGAGGTATGCAAGATCATCCCATGAAGGGACCAGGGCATCAAAGGATATCCCATGAAGTGACCAGAGCATTAAAGATGATCCCATGAAGGGACCAGAGCATTAAAGATGATCCCATGAAGGGACCAGTGCCTTAAAGATCATCCCATGAAGGGACCAGTGCATCACAACACTCAGATTAGAGGTATGCAAGATCATCCCATGAAGGGACCAGGGCATTAAAGATCATCCCATGAAGGGACCAGGGCATCAAAGAACATCCCGTGAAGGGACCGGTGCATCAGAGACCGTCCCGTGAAGGGACCGGTGCATCAGAGACCGTCCCGTGAAGGGACCGGTGCATCAGAGACCGTCCCGTGAAGGGACCGGTGCATCAGAGACCGTCCCGTGAAGGGACCGGTGCATCAGAGACCGTCCCGTGAAGGGACCGGTGCATCAGAGACCGTCCCGTGAAGGGACCGGTGCATCAGAGACCGTCCCGTGAAGGGACCGGTGCATCAGAGACCGTCCCGTGAAGGGACCGGTGCATCAGAGACCGTCCCGTGAAGGGACCGGTGCATCAGAGACCGTCCCGTGAAGGGACCGGTGCATCAGAGACCGTCCCGTGAAGGGACCGGTGCATCAGAGACCGTCCCGTGAAGGGACCGGTGCATCAGAGACCGTCCCGTGAAGGGACCGGTGCATCAGAGACCGTCCCGTGAAGGGACCGGTGCATCAGAGACCGTCCCGTGAAGGGACCGGTGCATCAGAGACCGTCCCGTGAAGGGACCGGTGCATCAGAGACCGTCCCGTGAAGGGACCGGTGCATCAGAGACCGTCCCGTGAAGGGACCGGTGCATCAGAGACCGTCCCGTGAAGGGACCGGTGCATCAGAGACCGTCCCGTGAAGGGACCGGTGCATCAGAGACCGTCCCGTGAAGGGACCGGTGCATCAGAGACCGTCCCGTGAAGGGACCGGTGCATCAGAGACCGTCCCGTGAAGGGACCGGTGCATCAGAGACCGTCCCGTGAAGGGACCGGTGCATCAGAGACCGTCCCGTGAAGGGACCGGTGCATCAGAGACCGTCCCGTGAAGGGACCGGTGCATCAGAGACCGTCCCGTGAAGGGACCGGTGCATCAGAGACCGTCCCGTGAAGGGACCGGTGCATCAGAGACCGTCCCGTGAAGGGACCGGTGCATCAGAGACCGTCCCGTGAAGGGACCGGTGCATCAGAGACCGTCCCGTGAAGGGACCGGTGCATCAGAGACCGTCCCGTGAAGGGACCGGTGCATCAGAGACCGTCCCGTGAAGGGACCGGTGCATCAGAGACCGTCCCGTGAAGGGACCGGTGCATCAGAGACCGTCCCGTGAAGGGACCGGTGCATCAGAGACCGTCCCGTGAAGGGACCGGTGCATCAGAGACCGTCCCGTGAAGGGACCGGTGCATCAGAGACCGTCCCGTGAAGGGACCGGTGCATCAGAGACCGTCCCGTGAAGGGACCGGTGCATCAGAGACCGTCCCGTGAAGGGACCGGTGCATCAGAGACCGTCCCGTGAAGGGACCGGTGCATCAGAGACCGTCCCGTGAAGGGACCGGTGCATCAGAGACCGTCCCGTGAAGGGACCGGTGCATCAGAGACCGTCCCGTGAAGGGACCGGTGCATCAGAGACCGTCCCGTGAAGGGACCGGTGCATCAGAGACCGTCCCGTGAAGGGACCGGTGCATCAGAGACCGTCCCGTGAAGGGACCGGTGCATCAGAGACCGTCCCGTGAAGGGACCGGTGCATCAGAGACCGTCCCGTGAAGGGACCGGTGCATCAGAGACCGTCCCGTGAAGGGACCGGTGCATCAGAGACCGTCCCGTGAAGGGACCGGTGCATCAGAGACCGTCCCGTGAAGGGACCGGTGCATCAGAGACCGTCCCGTGAAGGGACCGGTGCATCAGAGACCGTCCCGTGAAGGGACCGGTGCATCAGAGACCGTCCCGTGAAGGGACCGGTGCATCAGAGACCGTCCCGTGAAGGGACCGGTGCATCAGAGACCGTCCCGTGAAGGGACCGGTGCATCAGAGACCGTCCCGTGAAGGGACCGGTGCATCAGAGACCGTCCCGTGAAGGGACCGGTGCATCAGAGACCGTCCCGTGAAGGGACCGGTGCATCAGAGACCGTCCCATGAAGGGACCGGTGCATCAGAGACCGTCCCATGAAGGGACCGGTGCATCAGAGACCGTCCCATGAAGGGACCGGTGCATCAGAGACCGTCCCATGAAGGGACCGGTGCATCAGAGACCGTCCCATGAAGGGACCGGTGCATCAGAGACCGTCCCATGAAGGGACCGGTGCATCAGAGACCGTCCCATGAAGGGACCGGTGCATCAGAGACCGTCCCATGAAGGGACCGGTGCATCAGAGACCGTCCCATGAAGGGACCGGTGCATCAGAGACCGTCCCATGAAGGGACCGGTGCATCAGAGACCGTCCCATGAAGGGACCGGTGCATCAGAGACCGTCCCATGAAGGGACCGGTGCATCAGAGACCGTCCCATGAAGGGACCGGTGCATCAGAGACCGTCCCATGAAGGGACCGGTGCATCAGAGACCGTCCCATGAAGGGACCGGTGCATCAGAGACCGTCCCATGAAGGGACCGGTGCATCAGAGACCGTCCCATGAAGGGACCGGTGCATCAGAGACCGTCCCATGAAGGGACCGGTGCATCAGAGACCGTCCCATGAAGGGACCGGTGCATCAGAGACCGTCCCATGAAGGGACCGGTGCATCAGAGACCGTCCCATGAAGGGACCGGTGCATCAGAGACCGTCCCATGAAGGGACCGGTGCATCAGAGACCGTCCCATGAAGGGACCGGTGCATCAGAGACCATCCCATGAAGGGATCGGTGCATCAAAGACCATCCCATGAAGGGACCGGTGCATCAAAGACCATCCCATGAAGGGACCGGTGCATCAAAGATCATCCCATGAAGGGACCAGTGCATCAAAGATCATCCCATGAAGGGACCAGTGCATCACAGCTCTCAGATTAGAGAGCTGTGCAAGATCATCCTGGGAAGTGACCAGTGCATCAAAGATCAACCCATGAAGGGACCATTAGTGCATCAAAGATCATCCAATGAAGGGACCATTCGTGCATCAAAGATCATCCCATGAAGGGACCATTCGTGCATCAAAGATCATCCCATGAAGGGACCATTCGTGCATCAAAGATCATCCCATGAAGGGACCATTCGTGCATCAAAGATCATCCCATGAAGGGACCATTCGTGCATCAAAGATCATCCCATGAAGGGACCAGTGCATCAAAGATCATCCCATGAAGGGACCAGTGCATCAAAGATCATCCCATGAAGGGACCAGTGCATCAAAGATCATCCCATGAAGGGACCAGTGCATCAAAGATCATCCCATGAAGGGACCAGTGCATCACAGCACTCAGATTAGATTTATGCAAGATCACCCCGTGAAGGAACCAGTGCATCAAAGATCATCCCGTGAAGGGACCAGTGCATTAGAGATCATCCCATGAAGAGACCAGGGCATCAAAGATCATCCCATGAAAGGACCAGTGCATCAAAGGATATCCCATGAAAGGACCAGTGCATCAAAGGATATCCCATGAAGGGACCAGTGCATCAAAGGATATCCCATGAAGGGACCAGTGCATTAAAGATCACCCCATGAAGGGACCAGTGCATTAAAGATCACCCCATGAAGGGACCAGCGCATCAGAGATCACCCCATGAAGGGACCAGCGCATCAGAGATCACCCCATGAAGGGACCAATGCATCAGAGATCATCCCATGAAGGGACCAGTGCATCAGAGATCATCCCATGAAGGGACCAGTGCATCAGAGATCATCCCATGAAGGGACCAGTGCATCAGAGATCATCCCATGAAGGGACCAGTGCATCAGAGATCATCTCATGAAGGGACCAGTGCATCAAAGATCATCCCATGAAGGGACCAGTGCATCAAAGATCATCCCATGAAGGGACCAGTGCATCAAAGATCAGATTAGAGGTATGCAAGATCATCCCATGAAGGGACCAGAGCATCAAAGGATATCCCATGAAAGGACCAGTGCATCAAAGGATATCCCATGAAGGGACCAGTGCATTAAAGATCATCCCATGAAGGGACCAGT
The DNA here is from genome assembly GCF_964204655.1 of Triturus cristatus. NCBI lineage: Eukaryota > Metazoa > Chordata > Amphibia > Caudata > Salamandridae > Triturus > Triturus cristatus. The sequence continues at coordinate 408,499,315 of NC_140591.1, forward strand.
GCATTAAAGATCATCCCATGAAGGGACCAGTGCATCAAAGATCAGATTAGAGGTATGCAAGATCATCCCGAGAAGGAACCAGTGCATCAAAGATCATCCCGTGAAGGGACCAGTGCATCAAAGATCATCCCGTGAAGGGACCAGTGCATCAAAGATCATCCCGTGAAGGGACCAGTGCATCAAAGATCATCCCGTGAAGGAACAAGTGCATCACAGCACTCAGATTAGAGGTATGCAAGTTCATCCCATGAAGGGACCGGTGCATCAGAGACCGTCCCATGAAGGGACCGGTGCATCAGAGACCGTCCCATGAAGGGACCGGTGCATCAGAGACCGTCCCATGAAGGGACCGGTGCATCAGAGACCGTCCCATGAAGGGACCGGTGCATCAGAGACCGTCCCATGAAGGGACCGGTGCATCAGAGACCGTCCCATGAAGGGACCGGTGCATCAGAGACCGTCCCATGAAGGGACCGGTGCATCAGAGACCGTCCCATGAAGGGACCGGTGCATCAGAGACCGTCCCATGAAGGGACCGGTGCATCAGAGACCGTCCCATGAAGGGACCGGTGCATCAGAGACCGTCCCATGAAGGGACCGGTGCATCAGAGACCGTCCCATGAAGGGACCGGTGCATCAGAGACCGTCCCATGAAGGGACCGGTGCATCAGAGACCGTCCCATGAAGGGACCGGTGCATCAGAGACCGTCCCATGAAGGGACCGGTGCATCAGAGACCGTCCCATGAAGGGACCGGTGCATCAGAGACCGTCCCATGAAGGGACCGGTGCATCAGAGACCGTCCCATGAAGGGACCGGTGCATCAGAGACCGTCCCATGAAGGGACCGGTGCATCAGAGACCGTCCCATGAAGGGACCGGTGCATCAGAGACCGTCCCATGAAGGGACCGGTGCATCAGAGACCGTCCCATGAAGGGACCGGTGCATCAGAGACCGTCCCATGAAGGGACCGGTGCATCAGAGACCATCCCATGAAGGGATCGGTGCATCAAAGACCATCCCATGAAGGGACCGGTGCATCAAAGACCATCCCATGAAGGGACCGGTGCATCAAAGATCATCCCATGAAGGGACCAGTGCATCAAAGATCATCCCATGAAGGGACCAGTGCATCACAGCTCTCAGATTAGAGAGCTGTGCAAGATCATCCTGGGAAGTGACCAGTGCATCAAAGATCAACCCATGAAGGGACCATTAGTGCATCAAAGATCATCCAATGAAGGGACCATTCGTGCATCAAAGATCATCCCATGAAGGGACCATTCGTGCATCAAAGATCATCCCATGAAGGGACCATTCGTGCATCAAAGATCATCCCATGAAGGGACCATTCGTGCATCAAAGATCATCCCATGAAGGGACCATTCGTGCATCAAAGATCATCCCATGAAGGGACCAGTGCATCAAAGATCATCCCATGAAGGGACCAGTGCATCAAAGATCATCCCATGAAGGGACCAGTGCATCAAAGATCATCCCATGAAGGGACCAGTGCATCAAAGATCATCCCATGAAGGGACCAGTGCATCACAGCACTCAGATTAGATTTATGCAAGATCACCCCGTGAAGGAACCAGTGCATCAAAGATCATCCCGTGAAGGGACCAGTGCATTAGAGATCATCCCATGAAGAGACCAGGGCATCAAAGATCATCCCATGAAAGGACCAGTGCATCAAAGGATATCCCATGAAAGGACCAGTGCATCAAAGGATATCCCATGAAGGGACCAGTGCATCAAAGGATATCCCATGAAGGGACCAGTGCATTAAAGATCACCCCATGAAGGGACCAGTGCATTAAAGATCACCCCATGAAGGGACCAGCGCATCAGAGATCACCCCATGAAGGGACCAGCGCATCAGAGATCACCCCATGAAGGGACCAATGCATCAGAGATCATCCCATGAAGGGACCAGTGCATCAGAGATCATCCCATGAAGGGACCAGTGCATCAGAGATCATCCCATGAAGGGACCAGTGCATCAGAGATCATCCCATGAAGGGACCAGTGCATCAGAGATCATCTCATGAAGGGACCAGTGCATCAAAGATCATCCCATGAAGGGACCAGTGCATCAAAGATCATCCCATGAAGGGACCAGTGCATCAAAGATCAGATTAGAGGTATGCAAGATCATCCCATGAAGGGACCAGAGCATCAAAGGATATCCCATGAAAGGACCAGTGCATCAAAGGATATCCCATGAAGGGACCAGTGCATTAAAGATCATCCCATGAAGGGACCAGTGCATTAAAGATCATCCCATGAAGGGACCAGTGCATCAAAGATCAGATTAGAGGTATGCAAGATCATCCCGAGAAGGAACCAGTGCATCAAAGATCATCCCGTGAAGGGACCAGTGCATCAAAGATCATCCCGTGAAGGGACCAGTGCATCAAAGATCATCCCGTGAAGGGACCAGTGCATCAAAGATCATCCCGTGAAGGAACAAGTGCATCACAGCACTCAGATTAGAGGTATGCAAGTTCATCCCATGAAGGGACGAGTGCATCAAAGATCTACCCATGAAGCTACCAGTGCATCAGAGATCATCCCATGAAGGGACCAGTGCGTCAAGATCATCCAATGAACGGACCAGTGCATCACAGCACTAAGATTAGAGGTATGCAAGTTCATCCCGTGAAGGAACCAGGGCATCAAAGATCATCCCATGAAGGGACCAGAGCATCAAAGGATATCCCATGAAGGGACCAGTGCATTAAAGATGATCCCATGAAGGGACCAGTGCATTAAAGATGATCCCATGAAGGGACCAGTGCATTAAAGATGATCCCATGAAGGGACCAGTGCATTAAAGATGATCCCATGAAGGGACCAGTGCCTTAAAGATCACCCCATGAAGGGACCAGCGCATCAGAGATCACCCCATGAAGGGACCAGTGCATAAGATCATCCCATGAAGGGACCAGTGCATCAGATCATCCCATGAAGGGACCAGCGCATCAAAGATCATCCCATGAAGGGACCAGCGCATCAAAGATCATCCCATGAAGGGACCAGTGCATCAAAGATCAGATTAGAGGTATGCAAGATCATCCCATGAAGGGACCAGAGCATCAAAGGATATCCCATGAAGGGAACAGTGCATCAGAGATCATCCCATGAAGGGACCAGTGCATCAGAGATCATCCCATGAAGGGACCAGTGCATCAGAGATCATCCCATGAAGGGACCAGTGCATCAAAGATCATCCCATGAAGGGACCAGTGCATCAAAGATCATCCCATGAAGGGACCAGTGCATCAAAGATCAGATTAGAGGTATGCAAGATCATCCCATGAAGGGACCAGAGCATCAAAGGATATCCCATGAAAGGACCAGTGCATCAAAGGATATCCCATGGAGGGACCAGTGCATTAAAGATCATCCCATGAAGGGACCAGCGCATCAGAGATCACCCCATGAAGGGACCAGTGCATCAGAGCTCATCCCATGAAGGGACCAGTGCATCAGAGATCCCATGAAGGGGCCAGTGCATCAGAGACCATCCCATGAAGGGACCGGTGCATCAGAGACCATCCCATGAAGGGACCGGTGCATCAGAGACCATCCCATGAAGGGACCGGTGCATCAGAGACCATCCCATGAAGGGACCGGTGCATCAGAGACCATCCCATGAAGGGACCGGTGCATCAGAGACCATCCCATGAAGGGACCGGTGCATCAGAGACCATCCCATGAAGGGACCGGTGCATCAGAGACCATCCCATGAAGGGACCGGTGCATCAGAGACCATCCCATGAAGGGACCGGTGCATCAGAGACCATCCCATGAAGGGACCGGTGCATCAGAGACCATCCCATGAAGGGACCGGTGCATCAGAGACCATCCCATGAAGGGACCGGTCCATCAGAGACCATCCCATGAAGGGACCGGTCCATCAGAGACCATCCCATGAAGGGACCGGTCCATCAGAGACCATCCCATGAAGGGACCAGTCCATCAGAGACCATCCCATGAAGGGACCGGTCCATCAGAGACCATCCCATGAAGGGACCAGTCCATCAGAGATATTCCCATGAAGGGACCAGTCCATCAGAGATCATCCCATGAATGGACCAGAGCAACACCACTCAGATTAGAGGTATGCAAGATCATCCCGAGAAGGAACCAGTGCATCACAGCACTCAGATTAAGGGTATGAAAGATCATCCTGGGAACGGACCAGGGCATCAAAGATCATCCTGGGAACGGACCAGGGCATCAAAGATCATCCTGGGAACGGACCAGGGCATCAAAGATCATCCTGGGAACGGACCAGGGCATCAAAGATCATCCCGGGAACGGACCAGGGCATCAAAGACCATCCCGGGAACGGACCAGGGCATCAAAGATCATCCCGGGAACGGACCAGGGCATCAAAGACCATCCCATGAAGGCATCAGAGACCGTCCCATGAAGGGACCGGTGCATCAGAGACCGTCCCATGAAGGGACCGGTGCATCAGAGACCGTCCCATGAAGGGACCGGTGCATCAGAGACCGTCCCATGAAGGGACCGGTGCATCAGAGACCGTCCCATGAAGGGACCGGTGCATCAGAGACCGTCCCATGAAGGGACCGGTGCATCAGAGACCGTCCCATGAAGGGACCGGTGCATCAGAGACCGTCCCATGAAGGGACCGGTGCATCAGAGACCGTCCCATGAAGGGACCGGTGCATCAGAGACCGTCCCATGAAGGGACCGGTGCATCAGAGACCGTCCCATGAAGGGACCGGTGCATCAGAGACCGTCCCATGAAGGGACCGGTGCATCAGAGACCGTCCCATGAAGGGACCGGTGCATCAGAGACCGTCCCATGAAGGGACCGGTGCATCAGAGACCGTCCCATGAAGGGACCGGTGCATCAGAGACCGTCCCATGAAGGGACCGGTGCATCAGAGACCGTCCCATGAAGGGACCGGTGCATCAGAGACCGTCCCATGAAGGGACCGGTGCATCAGAGACCGTCCCATGAAGGGACCGGTGCATCAGAGACCGTCCCATGAAGGGACCGGTGCATCAGAGACCGTCCCATGAAGGGACCGGTGCATCAGAGACCGTCCCATGAAGGGACCGGTGCATCAGAGACCGTCCCATGAAGGGACCGGTGCATCAGAGACCGTCCCATGAAGGGACCGGTGCATCAGAGACCGTCCCATGAAGGGACCGGTGCATCAGAGACCGTCCCATGAAGGGACCGGTGCATCAGAGACCGTCCCATGAAGGGACCGGTGCATCAGAGACCGTCCCATGAAGGGACCGGTGCATCAGAGACCGTCCCATGAAGGGACCGGTGCATCAGAGACCGTCCCATGAAGGGACCGGTGCATCAGAGACCGTCCCATGAAGGGACCGGTGCATCAGAGACCGTCCCATGAAGGGACCGGTGCATCAGAGACCGTCCCATGAAGGGACCGGTGCATCAGAGACCGTCCCATGAAGGGACCGGTGCATCAGAGACCGTCCCATGAAGGGACCGGTGCATCAGAGACCATCCCATGAAGGGATCGGTGCATCAAAGACCATCCCATGAAGGGACCGGTGCATCAAAGACCATCCCATGAAGGGACCAGTGCATCAAAGATCATCCCATGAAGGGACCAGTGCATCAAAGATCATCCCATGAAGGGACCAGTGCATCACAGCTCTCAGATTAGAGAGCTGTGCAAGATCATCCTGGGAATGAATGAATGTTGAATGTTGTAGACTTGTAAAGCGCACAGCTACCCCAGCAACAGGGCGTCCCGGCGCTGTAGACCGCTGGGGAACCCGTCCTGGCTATCCCTGTGAGATGGTCCCTTTCTGGGTATCTCCAAGGTGAAACCAGGCATCCCCGGCGTCTGTGGGGGGCCGTTGTAGAGATGAGGCAAGCTTAATGCCCAGAGTTGCAGAGTGTGTTCCTGGTTAGAGTAGGTACCGAGGCGAGAATTATCGAGTCAGTTTTGACCCTGGTCCACGACCCTGCCGCGTCGGGAATTGAACCCTGGTCCCTGGCCGATTCTCTGCTTACGGGTCTGCCGCCTCTAACTAGTGAGCCACACCTCTCCCAGTGACCAGTGCATCAAAGATCAACCCATGAAGGGACCATTAGTGCATCAAAGATCATCCAATGAAGGGACCATTCGTGCATCAAAGATCATCCCATGAAGGGACCATTCGTGCATCAAAGATCATCCCATGAAGGGACCATTCGTGCATCAAAGATCATCCCATGAAGGGACCATTCGTGCATCAAAGATCATCCCATGAAGGGACCAGTGCATCAAAGATCATCCCATGAAGGGACCAGTGCATCAAAGATCATCCCATGAAGGGACCAGTGCATCAAAGATCATCCCATGAAGGGACCAGTGCATCAAAGATCATCCCATGAAGGGACCAGTGCATCAAAGATCATCCCATGAAGGGACCAGTGCATCACAGCACTCAGATTAGATTTATGCAAGATCACCCCGTGAAGGAACCAGTGCATCAAAGATCATCCCGTGAAGGGACCAGTGCATTAGAGATCATCCCATGAAGAGACCAGGGCATCAAAGATCATCCCATGAAAGGACCAGTGCATCAAAGGATATCCCATGAAAGGACCAGTGCATCAAAGGATATCCCATGAAGGGACCAGTGCATCAAAGGATATCCCATGAAGGGACCAGTGCATTAAAGATCACCCCATGAAGGGACCAGTGCATTAAAGATCACCCCATGAAGGGACCAGCGCATCAGAGATCACCCCATGAAGGGACCAGCGCATCAGAGATCACCCCATGAAGGGACCAATGCATCAGAGATCATCCCATGAAGGGACCAGTGCATCAGAGATCATCCCATGAAGGGACCAGTGCATCAGAGATCATCCCATGAAGGGACCAGTGCATCAGAGATCATCCCATGAAGGGACCAGTGCATCAGAGATCATCCCATGAAGGGACCAGTGCATCAGAGATCATCCCATGAAGGGACCAGTGCATCAGAGATCATCCCCTGAAGGGACCAGTGCATCAGAGCACTTAGATTAGAGGTATGCAAGATCATCCCATGAAGGGACCAGTGCATCAAAGATCAACCCATGAAGGGACCATTAGTGCATCAAAGATCATCCCATGAAGGGACCAGTGCATCAGAGATCATCCCATGAAGGGACCATTAGTGCATCCAAGATCATCCAATGAAGGGACCATTAGTGCAAAGATCATCCAATGAAGGGACCAGTGCATCAAACATCATCCCGTGAAGGGACAAGTGCATCAAACATCATCCCGTGAAGGGACGAGTGCATCAAACATCATCCCGTGAAAGGACCAGGGCATTAAAGATCATCCCGTGAAGGGACCAGTGCATCAAAGATCAGATTAGAGGTATGCAAGATCATCCCATGAAGGGACCAGAGCATCAAAGGATATCCCATGAAAGGACCAGTGCACCAAAGGATATCCCATGAAGGGACCAGTGCATTAAAGATCATCCCATGAAGGGACCAGCGCATCAGAGATAACCCCATGAAGGGACCAGTGCATCAGAGATCATCCCATGAAGGGACCAGTGCATCAGAGATCATCCCATGAAGGGACCAGTGCATCAGAGATCATCCCATGAAGGGACCAGTGCATCAGAGATAATCCCATGAAGGGGCCAGTGCAACAAAGATCATCCCATGAATGGACCAGAGCAACACCACTCAGATTAGAGGTATGCAAGATCATCCCGTGAAGGAACCAGTGCATCAAAGATCATCCCGTGAAGGAACCAGTGCATCAAAGATCATCCCGTGAAGGGACCAGTGCATCAAAGATCATCCCGTGAAGGGACCAGTGCATCAAAGATCATCCCGTGAAGGGACCAGTGCATCAAAGATCATCCCGTGAAGGGACCAGTGCATCAAAGATCATCCCGTGAAGGGACCAGTGCATCAAAGATCATCCCATGAAGGGACCAGTGCATCAAAGATCCCATGAAGGGACCAGTGCATCAAAGATCCCATGAAGGGACCAGTGCATCAAAGATCATCCCATGAAGGGACCAGTGCATCAAAGATCATCCCATGAAGGGACCGGTGCATCACAGCACTCAGATTAAGGGTATGCAAGATCATCCTGGGAACGGACCAGTGCATCAAAGATCAACCCATGAAGGGACCAGGGCATTAAAGATCATCCCATGAAGGGACCAGGGCATCAGAGATCATCCCATGAAGGGACCAGTGCATCAGATCATCCCATGAAGGGACCAGTGCATCAGAGATCATCCAATGAAGGGACCAGTGCATCAGAGATCATCCCATGAAGGGACCAGTGCATCAGAGACCATCCCATGAAGGGACCAGTGCGTCAAAGACCATCCCATGAAGGGACCAGTGCGTCAAAGACCATCCCATGAAGGGACCATTAGTGCATCAAAGATCATCCCATGAAGGGACCAGTGCATCAGAGATCATCCCATGAAGGGACCAGTGCATCCAAGATCATCCCATAAAGGACGTGTGCATCAAGATCATCCCATGAAGGGACCAGTGCGTCAAAGATCATCCCATGAAGGGACCAGTGCATCAAGATTATCCCATGAATGGGCCAGAGCAACACAGCACTCAGATTAGAGGTATGCAAGATCATCCCGTGAAGGGACCAGTGCATCAGAGATCATCCCATGAAGGGACCAGTGCATCAGAGATCATCCCATGAAGGGACCAGTGCATCAGAGATCATCCCATGAAGGGACCAGTGCATCAGAGATCATCCCATGAAGGGACCAGTGCATCAGAGATCATCCCATGAAGGGACCAGTGCATCAGAGATCCAATGAAGGGGCCAGTGCAACAAAGATCATCCCATGAATGGACCAGAGCAACACCACTCAGATTAGAGGTATGCAAGATCATCCCATGAAGGTACCAGGGCATTAAAGATCATCCCATGAAGGGACCAGTGCATCAAAGGATATCCCATGAAGGGACCAGTGCATTAAAGATCATCCCATGAAGGGACCAGCGCATCAGAGATCACCCCATGAAGGGACCAGCGCATCAGAGATCACCCCATGAAGGGACCAGCGCATCAGAGATCATCCCGTGAAGGGACCAGCGCATCAGAGATCATCCCGTGAAGGGACCAGCGCATCAAAGATCATCCCGTGAAGGGACCAGTGCATCAAAGATCATCCCGTGAAGGGACCAGTGCATCAAAGATCATCCCGTGAAGGGACCAGTGCATCAAAGATCATCCCGTGAAGGGACCAGTGCATCAAAGATCATCCCGTGAAGGGACCAGTGCATCAAAGATCATCCCATGAAGGGACCAGTGCATCACAGCACTCAGATTAGAGGTATGCAAGATCATCCCATGAAGGGACCAGTGCATCAGAGATCATCCCATGAAGGGACCAGTGCATAAGAGATCATCCCATGAAGGGACCAGTGCATAAGAGATCATCCCATGAAGGGACCAGTGCATCACAGCACTCAGATTAGAGGTATGCAAGATCATCCCATGAAGGGACCAGATCAGAGATCATCCCATGAAGGGACCAGTGCATCAAGATCATCCCTTGAAGGGAACAGTGCATCAAGATCATCCCTTGAAGGGAACAGTGCATCACAGCACTCAGATTAGAGGTATGCAAGATCATCCCATGAAGGGACCAGGGCATTAAAGATCATCCCATGAAGGGACCAGGGCATCAAAGATCATCCCATGAAGGGACCAGGGCATTAAACATCATCCCATGAAGGGACCAGTGCATCAGAGATCATCCCATGAAGGGACCAGTGCATCAGAGATCATCCCATGAAGGGACCAGTGCATCACAGCACTCAGATTAGAGGTATGCAAAATCATCCCATGAAGGGACCATGGCATTAAAGATCATCCCATGAAGGGACCAGTGCATCAAAGATCATCCCATGAAGGGACCAGTGCATCAAAGATCAGATTAGAGGTATGCAAGATCATCCCATGAAGGGACCAGAGCATCAAAGGATATCCCATGAAAGGACCAGTGCATCAAAGGATATCCCATGAAGGGACCAGCGCATTAAAGATCATCCCATGAAGGGACCAGCGCATCAGAGATCACCCCATGAAGGGACCAGTGCATCAAGATCATCCCATGAAGGGACCAGTGCATCAAGATCATCCCATGAAGGGACCAGTGCGTCAAAGATCATCCCATGAAGGGACCAGTGCGTCAAAGATTATCCCATGAATGGACCAGTGCATCACAGATCATCCCGTGAAGGGACCAGTGCATCACAGATCATCCCGTGAAGGGACCAGTGCATCAAAGATCATCCCGTGAAGGGACCAGTGCATCAAAGATCATCCCGTGAAGGGACCAGTGCATCAAAGATCCCATGAAGGGACCAGTGCATCAAAGATCATCCCATGAAGGGACCAGTGCATCAAAGATCATCCCGTGAAGGGACCAGTGCATCAAAGATCATCCCGTGAAGGAACCAGTGCATCAAAGATCATCCCGTGAAGGAACCAGTGCATCAAAGATCATCCCATAAAGGGACCAGGGCATCAAAGATCATCCCATAAAGGGACCAGAGCATCAGATATCCGATGAAGGGACCAGTGTATGAAACATCATCCCATGAAGGGACCAGTGTATGAAAGATCATCCCATGAAGGGACCAGTGCATCAAAGATCATCCCGTGAAGGGACCAGTGCATCAAAGATCATCCCGTGAAGGAACCAGTGCATCACAGCACTCAGATTAGAGGTATGCAGGAACATCCCATGAAGGGACCAGGGCATCAGAGATCATCCCATGAAGGGCCCAGTGCATCAGAGATCATCCCATGAAGGGACCAGTGCATCAAAGATCATCCCATAAAGGGACCAGGGCATCAAAGATCATCCCATAAAGGGACCAGAGCATCAAAGATCCGATGAAGGGACCAGTGTATGAAACATCATCCCATGAAGGGACCAGGGTTATAAACATCATCCCATGAAGGGACCAGGGCATTAAACATCATCCCGTGAAGGAACCAGTGCATCAAAGATCATCCCGTGAAGGAACCAGTGCATCACAGCACTCAGATTAGAGGTATGCAGGAACATCCCATGAAGGGACCAGGGCATCAGAGATCATCCCATGAAGGGCCCAGTGCATCAGAGATCATCCCATGAAGGGACCAGTGCATAACAGCACTCATATTAGAGGTATGCAGGAACATCCCATGAAGGGACCAGGGCATCAAAGATCATCCCATAAAGGGACCAGGGCATCAAAGATCATCCCATAAAGGGACCAGAGCATCAGATATCCGATGAAGGGACCAGTGTATGAAAGATCATCCCATGAAGGGACCAGTGCATCAGAGATCATCCCATGAAGGGACCAGTGCATCAGAGATCATCCCATGAAGGGACCAGTGCATCAGAGATCATCCCATGAAGGGACCAGTGCATCAGAGATCATCCCATGAAGGGACCAGTGCATCAGAGATCATCCCATGAAGGGACCAGTGCATCAGAGATCATCCCATGAAGGGACCAGTGCATCAGAGATCATCCCCTGAAGGGACCAGTGCATCACAGCACTTAGATTAGAGGTATGCAAGATCATCCCATGAAGGGACCAGTGCAAAGATCAACCCATGAAGGGACCATTAGTGCATCAAAGATCATCCCATGAAGGGACCAGTGCATCAGAGATCATCCCATGAAGGGACCAGTGCATCCAAGATCATCCCATGAAGGGACCATTAGTGCATCAAAGATCATCCAATGAAGGGACCATTAGTGCAAAGATCATCCAATGAAGAGACCAGTGCATCAAACATCATCCCGTGAAGGGACAAGTGCATCAAACATCATCCCGTGAAGGGACCAGTGCATCAAAGGATATCCCATGAAAGGACCAGTGCACCAAAGGATATCCCATGAAGGGACCAGTGCATTAAAGATCATCCCATGAAGGGACCAGCGCATCAGAGATAACCCCATGAAGGGACCAGTGCATCAGAGATCATCCCATGAAGGGACCAGTGCATCAGAGATCATCCCATGAAGGGACCAGTGCATCAGAGATCATCCCATGAAGGGACCAGTGCATCAGAGATCATCCCATGAAGGGACCAGTGCATCAGAGATCATCCCATGAAGGGACCAGTGCATCAGAGATAATCCCATGAAGGGGCCAGTGCAACAAAGATCATCCCATGAATGGACCAGAGCAACACCACTCAGATTAGAGGTATGCAAGATCATCCCGTGAAGGAACCAGTGCATCAAAGATCATCCCGTGAAGGGACCAGTGCATCAAAGATCATCCCGTGAAGGGACCAGTGCATCAAAGATCATCCCGTGAAGGGACCAGTGCATCAAAGATCCCATGAAGGGACCAGTGCATCAAAGATCATCCCATGAAGGGACCAGTGCATCAAAGATCATCACATGAAGGGACCGGTGCATCACAGCACTCAGATTAAGGGTATGCAAGATCATCCTGGGAACGGACCAGTGCATCAAAGATCAACCCATGAAGGGACCAGGGCATTAAAGATCATCCCATGAAGGGACCAGGGCATCAGAGATCATCCCGTGAAGGGACCAGTGCATCAAAGATCATCCCGTGAAGGGACCAGTGCATCAAAGATCATCCCATGAAGGGACCAGTGCATCAGATCATCCCATGAAGGGACCAGTGCATCAGAGATCATCCCATGAAGGGACCGGTGCATCAGAGATCATCCCATGAAGGGACCGGTGCATCAAAGATCATCCCATGAAGGGACCGGTGCATCAAAGATCATCCCATGAAGGGACCGGTGCATCAAAGATCATCCCATGAAGGGACCGGTGCATCAAAGATCATCCCATGAAGGGACCAGTGCATCAGATCATCCCATGAAGGGACCGGTGCATCAAAGATCATCCCATGAAGGGACCGGTGCATCAAAGATCATCCCATGAAGGGACCGGTGCATCACAGCACTCAGATTAAGGGTATGCAAGATCATCCTGGGAACGGACCAGTGCATCAAAGATCAACCCATGAAGGGACCAGGGCATTAAAGATCATCCCATGAAGGGACCAGGGCATTAAAGATCATCCCATGAAGGGACCAGGGCATCAAAGATCATCCCATGAAGGGACCAGGGCATCAAAGATCATCCCATGAAGGGACCAGTGCATCAAAGATCATCCCATGAAGGGACCAGTGCATCAAAGATCATCCCATGAAGGGACCAGTGCATCAAAGATCATCCCGTGAAGGGACCAGTGCATCACAGCACTCAGATTAGAGGTATGCAGGAACATCTCATGAAGGGACCAGGGCATCAGATATCATCCCATGAAGGGCCCAGTGCATCAGAGATCATCCCATGAAGGGACCAGAGCATCAGATATCCGATGAAGGGACCAGTGCGTCAAAGATCATCCCATGAAGGGACCATTAGTGCATCAAAGATCATCCCATGAAGGGACAAGTGCATCAGAGATCATCCCATGAAGGGACCAGTGCATCAGAGATCATCCCATGAAGGGACCAGTGCATCAGAGATCATCCCATGAAGGGACCAGTGCATCAGAGATCATCCCATGAAGGGACCAGTGCATCAAAGATCATCCCGTGAAGGGACCAGTGCATCTAGATCATCCCGTGAAGGGACCAGTGCATCTAGATCATCCCGTGAAGGGACCAGTGCATCAAAGATCCCATGAAGGGACCAGGGCATTAAATATCATCCCATGAAGGGACCAGGGCATTAAACATCATCCCATGAAGGGACCAGGGTTATAAACATCATCCCATGAAGGGACCAGGGTTATAAACATCATCCCATGAAGGGACCAGGGCATTAAACATCATCCCATGAAGGGACCAGTGCATCAGAGATCATCCCATGAAAGGACCAGTGCATCAGAGATCATCCCATGAAGGGACCAGTGCATCAGAGATCATCCCATGAAGGGACCAGTGCATCAGAGATCATCCCATGAAGGGACCAGTGCATCAGAGATCATCCCATGAAGGGACCAGTGCATCCAAGATCATCCAATGAAGGGACCATTAGTGCATCAAACATCATCCCGTGGAGGGACCAGTGCATCACAGCACTCAGATTAGAGGTATGCAAGATGATCCCATGAAGGGACCAGTGCATCACAGCACTCAGATTGGAGGTATGCAAGATCATCCCATGAAGGGACCAGGGCATTAAAGATCATCCCATGAAGGGACCAGTGCATCAAAGACCATCCCATGAAGGGACCAGTGCATCAAAGACCATCCATGAAGGGACCATTAGTGCAGCAAAGATCATCCCATGAAGGGACCATTAGTGCAGCAAAGATCATCCCATGAAGGGACCAGTGGATCAGAGATCATCCCATGAAGGGACCAGTGGATCAGAGATCATCCCATGAAGGGACCAGTGGATCAGAGATCATCCCATTAAGGGACCAGTGGATCAGAGATCATCCCATTAAGGGACCAGTGCGTCAAAGACCATCCCATGAAGGGACCAGTGCGTCAAAGACCATCCCATGAAGGGACCAGTGCGTCAAAGACCATCCCATGAAGGGACCATTAGTGCATCAAAGATCATCCCATGAAGGGACCAGTGCATCAGAGATCATCCCATGAAGGGACCAGTGCATCCAAGATCATCCCATAAAGGACGTGTGCATCAAGATCATCCCATGAAGGGACCAGTGCGTCAAAGATCATCCCATGAAGGGACCAGTGCATCAAGATTATCCCATGAATGGACCAGAGCAACACAGCACTCAGATTAGAGGTATGCAAGATCATCCCGTGAAGGGACCAGTGCATCAGAGATCATCCCATGAAGGGACCAGTGCATCAGAGATCATCCCATGAAGGGACCAGTGCATCAGAGATCATCCCATGAAGGGACCAGTGCATCAGAGATCATCCCATGAAGGGACCAGTGCATCAGAGATCATCCCATGAAGGGACCAGTGCATCAGAGATCCAATGAAGGGGCCAGTGCAACAAAGATCATCCCATGAATGGACCAGAGCAACACCACTCAGATTAGAGGTATGCAAGATCATCCCATGAAGGGACCAGGGCATTAAAGATCATCCCATGAAGGGACCAGTGCATCAAAGGATATCCCATGAAGGGACCAGTGCATTAAAGATCATCCCATGAAGGGACCAGCGCATCAGAGATCACCCCATGAAGGGACCAGCGCATCAGAGATCATCCCGTGAAGGGACCAGCGCATCAGAGATCATCCCGTGAAGGGACCAGCGCATCAAAGATCATCCCGTGAAGGGACCAGTGCATCAAAGATCATCCCGTGAAGGGACCAGTGCATCAAAGATCATCCCGTGAAGGGACCAGTGCATCAAAGATCATCCCGTGAAGGGACCAGTGCATCAAAGATCATCCCGTGAAGGGACCAGTGCATCAAAGATCATCCCGTGAAGGGACCAGTGCATCAAAGATCATCCCGTGAAGGGACCAGTGCATCAAAGATCATCCCGTGAAGGGACCAGTGCATCAAAGATCATCCCGTGAAGGGACCAGTGCATCAAAGATCATCCCGTGAAGGGACCAGTGCATCAAAGATCATCCCGTGAAGGGACCAGTGCATCAAAGATCATCCCGTGAAGGGACCAGTGCATCAAAGATCATCCCATGAAGGGACCAGTGCATCAAAGATCATCCCATGAAGGGACCAGTGCATCAAAGATCATCCCATGAAGGGACCAGTGCATCAAAGATCATCCCGTGAAGGAACCAGTGCATCACAGCACTTAAATTAGAGGTATGCAAGATAATCCCATGAAGGGACCAGTGCATCAAAGATCAACCCATGAAGGGACCATTAGTGCATCAAAGATCATCCCATGAAGGGACCAGTGCATCAGAGATCATCCCATGAAGGGACCAGTGCATCCAAGATCATCCCATGAAGGGACCATTAGTGCATCAAAGATCAACCCATGAAGGGACCATTAGTGCATCAAAGATCATCCCATGAAGGGACCAGTGCATCAGAGATCATCCAATGAAGGGACCAGTGCATCAAACATCATCCCGTGAAGGGACCAGTGCATCAAACATCATCCCGTGAAAGGACCAGGGCATTAGAGATCATCCCATGAAGGGACCAGTGCATCAGAGATCATCCCATGAAGTGACCAGTGCATCAGAGATCATCCCATGAAGGGACCAGTGCATCAGAGATCCCATGAAGGGGCCAGTGCATCAGAGATCATCCCATGAATGGACCAGAGCAACACCACTCAGATTAGAGGTATGCAAGATCATCCCGAGAAGGAACCAGTGCATCACAGCACTCAGATTAGAGGTATGCAAGATCATCCCGTGAAGGAACCAGTGCATCAAAGATCATCCCGTGAAGGGACCAGTGCATCAAAGATCATCCCGTGAAGGGACCAGTGCATCAAAGATCATCCCGTGAAGGGACCAGGGCATCAAAGATCATCCCGTGAAGGGACCAGGGCATCAAAGATCATCCCGTGAAGGGACCAGGGCATCAAAGATCATCCCGTGAAGGGACCAGTGCATCAAAGATCCCATGAAGGGACCAGTGCATCACAGCACTCAGATTAGAGGTATGCAGGAACATCCCATGAAGGGACCAGGGCATCAGAGATCATCCCATGAAGGGCCCAGTGCATCAGAGATCATCCCATGAAGGGACCAGTGAATCACAGCACTCAGATTAGAGGTATGCAGGAACATCCCATGAAGGGACCAGGGCATCAAAGATCATCCCATAAAGGGACCAGAGCGTCAGATATCCGATGAATGGACCAGTGTATGAAAGATCATCCCATGAAGGGACCAGTGCATCAGAGATCATCCCATGAAGGGACCAGTGCATCAGATCATCCCATGAAGGGACCAGTGCATCAGAGATCTTCCAATGAAGGGACCAGTGCATCAGAGATCATCCCATGAAGGGACCAGTGCATCAGAGATCATCCCATGAAGGGACCAGTGCATCAGAGATCATCCCATGAAGGGACCGGTGCATCAGAGATCATCCCATGAAGGGACCGGTGCATCAAAGATCATCCCATGAAGGGACCGGTGCATCACAGCACTCAGATTAAGGGTATGCAAGATCATCCCATGAAGGGACCAGTGCATCAGAGATCATCCCATGAAGGGGCCAGTGCATCAGAGATCATCCCATGAAGGGGCCAGTGCATCAGAGATCATCCCATGAAGGGGCCAGGGCATCAGAGATCATCCCATGAAGGGGCCAGTGCATCAGAGATCATCCCATGAAGGGGCCAGTGCAAAGATGATCCCATGAAGGGACCAGAGCAAAGATGATCCCATGAAGGGACCAGAGCAAAGATGATCCCATGAAGGGACCAGAGCAACACAGCACTCAGATTAGAGGTATGCAAGATCATCCCGTGAAGGGACCATTAGTGCATCAAAGATCATCCCGTGAAGGGACCATTAGTGCATCAAAGATCATCCCGTGAAGGGACCATTAGTGCATCAAAGATCATCCCGTGAAGGGACCATTAGTGCATCAAAGATCATCCCGTGAAGGGACCATTAGTGCATCAGAGATCATCCCGTGAAGGGACCATTAGTGCATCAGAGATCATCCCGTGAAGGGACCAGTGCATCAGAGATCATCCCGTGAAGGGACCAGTGCATCAGAGATCATCCCGTGAAGGGACCAGTGCATCAGAGATCATCCCGTGAAGGGACCAGTGCATCAGAGATCATCCCGTGAAGGGACCAGTGCATCAGAGATCATCCCGTGAAGGGACCAGTGCATCAGAGATCATCCCGTGAAGGGACCAGTGCATCAGAGATCATCCCGTGAAGGGACCAGTGCATCAGAGATCATCCCGTGAAGGGACCAGTGCATCAGAGATCATCCCGTGAAGGGACCAGTGCATCAGAGATCATCCCGTGAAGGGACCAGTGCATCAGAGATCATCCCGTGAAGGGACCAGTGCATCAGAGATCATCCCGTGAAGGGACCAGTGCATCAGAGATCATCCCGTGAAGGGACCAGTGCATCAGAGATCATCCCGTGAAGGGACCAGTGCATCAGAGATCATCCCGTGAAGGGACCAGTGCATCAGAGATCATCCCGTGAAGGGACCAGTGCATCAGAGATCATCCCGTGAAGGGACCAGTGCATCAGAGATCATCCCGTGAAGGGACCAGTGCATCAGAGATCATCCCGTGAAGGGACCAGTGCATCAGAGATCATCCCGTGAAGGGACCAGTGCATCAGAGATCATCCCGTGAAGGGACCAGTGCATCAGAGATCATCCCGTGAAGGGACCAGTGCATCAGAGATCATCCCGTGAAGGGACCAGTGCATCAGAGATCATCCCGTGAAGGGACCAGTGCATCAGAGATCATCCCGTGAAGGGACCAGTGCATCAGAGATCATCCCGTGAAGGGACCAGTGCATCAGAGATCATCCCGTGAAGGGACCAGTGCATCAGAGATCATCCCGTGAAGGGACCAGTGCATCAGAGATCATCCCGTGAAGGGACCAGTGCATCAGAGATCATCCCGTGAAGGGACCAGTGCATCAGAGCTCATCCCGTGAAGGGACCAGTGCATCAGAGCTCATCCCGTGAAGGGACCAGTGCATCAGAGCTCATCCCGTGAAGGGACCAGTGCATCAGAGCTCATCCCGTGAAGGGACCAGTGCATCAGAGCTCATCCCGTGAAGGGACCAGTGCATCAGAGCTCATCCCGTGAAGGGACCAGAGCATCAGAGCTCATCCCGTGAAGGGACCAGAGCATCAGAGCTCATCCCGTGAAGGGACCAGAGCATCAGAGCTCATCCCGTGAAGGGACCAGTGCATCAGAGCTCATCCCGTGAAGGGACCAGTGCATCAGAGCTCATCCCGTGAAGGGACCAGTGCATCAGAGCTCATCCCGTGAAGGGACCAGTGCATCAGAGCTCATCCCGTGAAGGGACCAGTGCATCAGAGCTCATCCCGTGAAGGGACCAGTGCATCAGAGCTCATCCCGTGAAGGGACCAGTGCATCAGAGCTCATCCCGTGAAGGGACCAGTGCATCAGAGCTCATCCCGTGAAGGGACCAGTGCATCAGAGCTCATCCCGTGAAGGGACCAGTGCATCAGAGCTCATCCCGTGAAGGGACCAGTGCATCAGAGCTCATCCCGTGAAGGGACCAGTGCATCAGAGCTCATCCCGTGAAGGGACCAGTGCATCAGAGCTCATCCCGTGAAGGGACCAGTGCATCAGAGATCATCCCGTGAAGGGACCAGTGCATCAGAGATCATCCCGTGAAGGGACCAGTGCATCAGAGCTCATCCCGTGAAGGGACCAGTGCATCAGAGCTCATCCCGTGAAGGGACCAGTGCATCAGAGCTCATCCCGTGAAGGGACCAGTGCATCAGAGCTCATCCCGTGAAGGGACCAGTGCATCAGAGCTCATCCCGTGAAGGGACCAGTGCATCAGAGCTCATCCCGTGAAGGGACCAG
This sequence comes from Triturus cristatus, assembly GCF_964204655.1. Taxonomy (NCBI): domain Eukaryota; kingdom Metazoa; phylum Chordata; class Amphibia; order Caudata; family Salamandridae; genus Triturus; species Triturus cristatus. The sequence continues at coordinate 408,518,801 of NC_140591.1, forward strand.
TGCATCAGAGCTCATCCCGTGAAGGGACCAGTGCATCAGAGCTCATCCCGTGAAGGGACCAGTGCATCAGAGATCATCCCATGAAGGGACCAGTGCATCAGAGATCATCCCATGAAGGGACCAGTGCATCAGAGATCATCCCATGAAGGGACCAGTGCATCAGAGATCATCCCATGAAGGGACCAGTGCATCAGAGATCATCCCATGAAGGGACGAGTGCATCAGAGATCATCCCATGAAGGGACGAGTGCATCAGAGATCATCCCATGAAGGGACGAGTGCATCAGAGATCATCCCATGAAGGGACCAGTGCAAAGATGATCCCATGAAGGAACCAGTGCAAAGATGATCCCATGAAGGAACCAGTGCATCAAGATCATCCCATGAAGGGACCAGTGCATCAAGATCATCCCATGAAGGGACCAGTGCATCAAGATCATCCCATGAAGGGACCAGTGCATCAGAGATCATCCCATGAAGGGACCAGTGCATCAGAGATCATCCCATGAAGGGACCATTAGTGCAAAGATCATCCAATGGAGGGACCAGTGCATCAAACATCATCCCTTGAAGGGACCAGTGCAAAGATCATGCCGTGAAGGGACCAGTGCATCAGAGATCATCCCATGAAGGGACCAGTGCATCAGAGATCATCCCATGAAGGGACCAGTGCAAAGATGCTCCCATGAAGGGTACAGTGCAAAGATGATCCATGAAGGGACCAGTGCATCAAAGATCATCCCAAGAAGGGACCAGTGCATCAAAGATCATCCCAAGAAGGGACCAGTGCATCAAAGATCATCCCAAGAAGGGACCAGTGCATCAAAGATCATCCCAAGAAGGGACCAGTGGATCAAAGATCATCCCATGAAAGGACCAGGGCATTAAAGATCATCCCATGAAAGGACCAGTGCATCACAGCACTCAGATTAGAGGTATGCAAGATGATCCCATGAAGGGACCAGTGCATCACAGCACTCAGATTGGAGGTATGCAAGATCATCCCATGGAGGGAAAAGTGCAATAAAGATCATCCCATGAAGGGACCAGATCAGAGATCATCCCATGAATGGACCAGTGCAGAGATCATCCCGTGAAGGGACCAGTGCATCAAAGATCATCCCATGAAGGGACCAGTGCATCACAGCACTCAGATTGGAGGTATGCAAGATCATCCCATGAAGGGAAAAGTGCAATAAAGATCATCCCATGAAGGGACCAGATCAGAGATCATCCCATGAAGGGACCAGTGCAGAGATCATCCCGTGAAGGGACCAGTGCATCAGAGATCATCCCGTGAAGGGACCAGTGCATCAGAGATCATCCCGTGAAGGGACCAGTGCATCAGAGATCATCCCGTGAAGGGACCAGTGGATCAAAGATCATCCCATGAAGGGACCAGTGGATCAAGATCATCCCATGAAGGGACCAGTGCATCAAGATCATCCCATGAAGGGACCAGTGCATCAGAGATCATCCCATGAAGGGACCAGTGCATCAGAGATCATCCCATGAAGGGACCAGTGCATCAGAGATCATCCCATGAAGGGACCAGTGCATCAGAGATCATCCCATGAAGGGACCAGTGCATCAGAGATCATCCCATGAAGGGACCAGTGCATCAGAGATCATCCCATGAAGGGACCAGTGCATCAGAGATCATCCCATGAAGGGACCAGTGCATCAGAGATCATCCCATGAAGGGACCAGTGCATCAGAGATCATCCCATGAAGGGACCAGTGCATCAGAGATCATCCCATGAAGGGACCAGTGCATCAGAGATCATCCCATGAAGGGACAAGTGCATCAGAGATCATCCCATGAAGGGACAAGTGCATCAGAGATCATCCCATGAAGGGACAAGTGCATCAGAGATCATCCCATGAAGGGACAAGTGCATCAGAGATCATCCCATGAAGGGACAAGTGCATCAGAGATCATCCCGTGAAGGGACCAGTGCATCACAGCACTCAGATTGGAGGTATGCAACATCATCCCATGAAGGGAAAAGTGCAATAAAGATCATCCCATGAAGGGACCAGTGCATCAGAGATCATCCCATGAAGGGACCAGTGCATCAGAGATCATCCCATGAAGGGACCAGTGCATCAGAGATCATCCCATGAAGGGACCAGTGCATCAGAGATCATCCCATGAAGGGACCAGTGCATCAGAGAACATCCCATGAAGGGACCAGTGCAAAGATGATCCCATGAAGGGACCAGTGCAAAGATGATCCCATGAAGGGACCAGTGCAAAGATGATCCCATGAAGGGACCAGTGCAAAGATGATCCCATGAAGGGACCAGTGCAAAGATGATCCCATGAAGGGACCAGTGCAAAGATGATCCCATGAAGGGACCAGTGCAAAGATGATCCCATGAAGGGACCAGTGCAAAGATGATCCCATGAAGGGACCAGTGCAAAGATGATCCCATGAAGGGACCAGTGCAAAGATGATCCCCATGAAGGGACCAGTGCAAAGATGATCCCCATGAAGGGACCAGTGCAAAGATGATCCCCATGAAGGGACCAGTGCAAAGATGATCCCCATGAAGGGACCAGTGCAAAGATGATCCCCATGAAGGGACCAGTGCAAAGATGATCCCCATGAAGGGACCAGTGCAAAGATGATCCCCATGAAGGGACCAGTGCAAAGATCATCCCAAGAAGGGACCAGTGCATCAAAGATCATCCCAAGAAGGGACCAGTGCATCAAAGATCATCCCAAGAAGGGACCAGTGCATCAAAGATCATCCCAAGAAGGGACCAGTGCATCAAAGATCATCCCATGAAGGGACCAGTGCATCAGAGATCATCCCATGAAGGGACCAGTGCATCAGAGATCATCCCATGAAGGGACCAGTGCATCACAGCACTCAGATTAGAGGTATGAAAGATGATCCTATGAAGGGACCAGTGCATCACAGCACTCAGATTAGAGGTATGCACGATCATCCCATGAAGGGAAAAGTGCAATAAAGATCCCATGAAGGGACCAGATCAGAGATCATCCCATGAAGGGACCAGTGCATCAGAGATCATCCCATGAAGGGACCAGTGCATCAGAGATCATCCCATGAAGGGACCATTAGTGCAAAGATCATCCAATGGAGGGACCAGTGCATCAAACATCATCCCTTGAAGGGACCAGTGCAAAGATCATCCCTTGAAGCGACCAGTGCATCAGAGATCATCCCATGAAGGGACCAGTGCATCAGAGATCATCCCATGAAGGGACCAGTGCATCAGAGATCATCCCATGAAGGGACCAGTGCATCAGAGATCATCCCATGAAGGGACCAGTGCATCAGAGATCATCCCATGAAGGGACCAGTGCATCAGAGATCATCCCATGAAGGGACCAGTGCATCAAAGATCATCCCATGAAGGGACCAGTGAATCAAAGATCATCCCATGAAGGGACCAGTGAATCAAAGATCATCCCATGAAGGGACCAGTGGATCACAGCACTAAGATTACAGGTATGCAAGATCATCCCATGAAAGGACCAGTGCATCAAGATCATCCCATGAAGGGACCAGTGCATCAAGATCATCCCATGAAGGGACCAGTGCATCAGAGATCATCCCATGAAGGGACCAGTGCATCAGAGATCATCCCATGAAGGGACCAGTGCATCAGAGATCATCCCATGAAGGGACCAGTGCATCAGAGATCATCCCATGAAGGGACCAGTGCATCAGAGATCATCCCATGAAGGGACCAGTGCATCACAGCACTCAGATTAGAGGTATGCAAGATCATCCCATGAAGGGACCAGTGCATCAGAGATCATCCCGTGAAGGGACCATTAGTGCATCAGAGATCATCCCGTGAAGGGACCATTAGTGCATCAAAGATCATCCCGTGAAGGGACCATTAGTGCATCAAAGATCATCCCGTGAAGGGACCAGTGCATCAAAGATCATCCCGTGAAGGGACCAGTGCATCAAAGATCATCCCGTGAAGGGACCAGTGCATCAAAGATCATCCCGTGAAGGGACCAGTGCATCAAACATGCCATGAAGGGACCAGTGCAAAGATGATCCCATGAAGGGACCAGTGCAAAGATGATCCCATGAAGGGACCAGTGCAAAGATGATCCCATGAAGGGACCAGTGCAAAGATGATCCCATGAAGGGACCAGTGCAAAGATGATCCCATGAAGGGACCAGTGCAAAGATGATCCCATGAAGGGACCAGTGCAAAGATGATCCCATGAAGGGACCAGTGCAAAGATGATCCCATGAAGGGACCAGTGCAAAGATGATCCCATGAAGGGACCAGTGCAAAGATGATCCCATGAAGGGATCAGTGCAAAGATGATCCCATGAAGGGATCAGTGCAAAGATGATCCCATGAAGGGATCAGTGCAAAGATGATCCCATGAAGGGATCAGTGCAAAGATGATCCCATGAAGGGATCAGTGCAAAGATGATCCCATGAAGGGATCAGTGCAAAGATGATCCCATGAAGGGATCAGTGCAAAGATGATCCCATGAAGGGATCAGTGCAAAGATGATCCCATGAAGGGATCAGTGCAAAGATGATCCCATGAAGGGACCAGTGCAAAGATGATCCCATGAAGGGACCAGTGCAAAGATGATCCCATGAAGGGACCAGTGCAAAGATGATCCCATGAAGGGACCAGTGCAAAGATGATCCCATGAAGGGACCAGTGCAAAGATGATCCCATGAAGGGACCAGTGCAAAGATGATCCCATGAAGGGACCAGTGCAAAGATGATCCCATGAGGGGATCAGTGCAAAGATGATCCCATGAAGGGATCAGTGCATCAGAGATCATCCCATGAAGGGACCAGTGCATCAGAGATCATCCCATGAAGGGACCAGTGCATCAGAGATCATCCCATGAAGGGACCAGTGCATCAGAGATCATCCCATGAAGGGACCAGTGCATCAGAGATCATCCCATGAAGGGACCAGTGCATCAGAGATCATCCCATGAAGGGACCAGTGCATCAGAGATCATCCCATGAAGGGACCAGTGCATCAGAGATCATGCCATGAAGGGACCAGTGCATCAGAGATCATGCCATGAAGGGACCAGTGCATCAGAGATCATCCCATGAAGGGACCAGTGCATCAGAGATCATCCCATGAAGGGACCAGTGCATCAGAGATCATCCCATGAATGGACCAGTGCATCAGAGATCATCCCATGAAGGGACCAGTGCATCACAGCACTCAGATTAGAGGTATGCAAGATCATCCCATGAAGGGAAAAGTGCAATAAAGATCATCCCATGAATGGACCAGATCAGAGATCATCCCATGAAGGGACGGGTGCATCAGAGATCATCCCATGAAGGGACGGGTGCATCAGAGATCATCCCGTGAAGGGACGGGTGCACCAGAGATCATCCCGTGAAGGGACGGGTGCACCAGAGATCATCCCGTGAAGGGACCAGTGCATCAGAGATCATCCCGTGAAGGGACCAGTGCATCAGAGATCATCCCGTGAAGGGACCAGTGCATCAGAGATCATCCCGTGAAGGGACCAGTGCATCAGAGATCATCCCGTGAAGGGACCAGTGCATCAGAGATCATCCCGTGAAGGGACGTGAAGGGACCAGTGCATCAGAGATCATCCCGTGAAGGGACCAGTGCATCAGAGATCATCCCGTGAAGGGACCAGTGCATCAGAGATCATCCCGTGAAGGGACCAGTGCATCAGAGATCATCCCGTGAAGGGACCAGTGCATCAGAGATCATCCCGTGAAGGGACCAGTGCATCAGAGATCATCCCGTGAAGGGACCAGTGCATCAGAGATCATCCCGTGAAGGGACCAGTGCATCAGAGATCATCCCGTGAAGGGACCAGTGCATCAGAGATCATCCCGTGAAGGGACCAGTGCATCAGAGATCATCCCATGAAGGGACCAGTGCATCACAGCACTCGGATTAGAGGTATGCAAGATGATCCTATGAAGGGACCAGTGCATCACAGCACTCAGATTAGAGGTATGCAAGATCATCCCATGAAGGGAAAAGTGCAATAAAGATCATCCCATGAAGGGAAAAGTGCAATAAAGATCATCCCATGAAGGGAAAAGTGCAATAAAGATCATCCCATGAAGGGACCAGTGCATTAGAGATCATCCCATGAAGGGACCAGTGCATTAGAGATCATCCCATGAAGGGACCAGTGCATTAGAGATCATCCCATGAAGGGACCAGTGCATTAGAGATCATCCCATGAAGGGACCATTAGTGCATCAAAGATCATCCCATGAAGGGACCAGTGCATCAGAGATCATCCAATGAAGGGACCAGTGCATCAAACATCATCCCGTGAAGGGACCAGTGCATCAAACATCATCCCGTGAAAGGACCAGTGCATCAAACATCATCCCGTGAAAGGACCAGGGCATTAGAGATCATCCCATGAAGGGACCAGTGCATCTGAGATCATCCCATGAAGTGACCAGTGCATCAGAGATCATCCCATGAATGGACCAGAGCAACACCACTCAGATTAGAGGTATGCAAGATCATCCCGAGAAGGAACCAGTGCATCACAGCACTCAGATTAGAGGTATGCAAGATCATCCCGTGAAGGAACCAGTGCATCAAAGATCATCCAGTGAAGTGACCAGTGCATCAAAGATCATCCCGTGAAGTGACCAGTGCATCAAAGATCATCCCGTGAAGGGACCAGTGCATCAAAGATCATCCCGTGAAGGGACCAGTGCATCAAAGATCATCCCGTGAAGGGACCAGGGCATCAAAGATCATCCCGTGAAGGGACCAGGGCATCAAAGATCATCCCGTGAAGGGACCAGGGCATCAAAGATCATCCCGTGAAGGGACCAGGGCATCAAAGATCATCCCGTGAAGGGACCAGGGCATCAAAGATCATCCCGTGAAGGGACCAGGGCATCAAAGATCATCCCGTGAAGGGACCAGGGCATCAAAGATCATCCCATGAAGGGACCAGGGCATCAAAGATCATCCCATGAAGGGACCAGGGCATCAAAGATCATCCCATGAAGGGACCAGTGCATCAAAGATCATCCCATGAAGGGACCAGTGCATCAAAGATCCCATGAAGGGACCAGTGCATCAAAGATCCCATGAAGGGACCAGTGCATCAAAGATCCCATGAAGGGACCAGTGCATCAGAGATCATCCCATGAAGGGACCAGTGAATCACAGCACTCAGATTAGAGGTATGCAGGAACATCCCATGAAGGGACCAGTGCATCAGAGATCATCCCATGAAGGGACCAGTGCATCAGATCATCCCATGAAGGGACCAGTGCATCAGAGATCTTCCAATGAAGGGACCAGTGCATCAGAGATCATCCCATGAAGGGACCAGTGCATCAGAGATCATCCCATGAAGGGACCAGTGCATCAGAGATCATCCCATGAAGGGACCAGTGCATCAGAGATCATCCCATGAAGGGACCGGTGCATCAAAGATCATCCCATGAAGGGACCGGTGCATCACAGCACTCAGATTAAGGGTATGCAAGATCATCCTGGGAACGGACCAGTGCATCAAAGATCATCCCATGAAGGGACCAGTGCATCAGAGATCATCCCATGAAGGGGCCAGTGCATCAGAGATCATCCCATGAAGGGGCCAGTGCATCAGAGATCATCCCATGAAGGGGCCAGTGCAAAGATGATCCCATGAAGGGACCAGTGCATCAAAGATGATCCCATGAATGGACCAGAGCAACACAGCACTCAGATTAGAGGTATGCAAGATCATCCCGTGAAGGGACCATTAGTGCATCAAAGATCATCCCGTGAAGGGACCATTAGTGCATCAAAGATCATCCCTCGAAGGGACCATTAGTGCATCAAAGATCATCCCTCGAAGGGACCATTAGTGCATCAGAGATCATCCCTCGAAGGGACCAGTGCATCAGAGATCATCCCTCGAAGGGACCAGTGCATCAGAGATCATCCCTCGAAGGGACCAGTGCATCAGAGATCATCCCTCGAAGGGACCAGTGCATCAGAGATCATCCCTCGAAGGGACCAGTGCATCAGAGATCATCCCGTGAAGGGACCAGTGCATCAGAGATCATCCCGTGAAGGGACCAGTGCATCAGAGATCATCCCGTGAAGGGACCAGTGCATCAGAGATCATCCCGTGAAGGGACCAGTGCATCAGAGATCATCCCGTGAAGGGACCAGTGCATCAGAGATCATCCCGTGAAGGGACCAGTGCATCAGAGATCATCCCGTGAAGGGACCAGTGCATCAGAGATCATCCCGTGAAGGGACCAGTGCATCAGAGATCATCCCGTGAAGGGACCAGTGCATCAGAGATCATCCCGTGAAGGGACCAGTGCATCAGAGATCATCCCGTGAAGGGACCAGTGCATCAGAGCTCATCCCGTGAAGGGACCAGTGCATCAGAGCTCATCCCGTGAAGGGACCAGTGCATCAGAGCTCATCCCGTGAAGGGACCAGTGCATCAGAGCTCATCCCGTGAAGGGACCAGTGCATCAGAGCTCATCCCGTGAAGGGACCAGAGCATCAGAGCTCATCCCGTGAAGGGACCAGAGCATCAGAGCTCATCCCGTGAAGGGACCAGAGCATCAGAGCTCATCCCGTGAAGGGACCAGTGCATCAGAGCTCATCCCGTGAAGGGACCAGTGCATCAGAGCTCATCCCGTGAAGGGACCAGTGCATCAGAGCTCATCCCGTGAAGGGACCAGTGCATCAGAGCTCATCCCGTGAAGGGACCAGTGCATCAGAGCTCATCCCGTGAAGGGACCAGTGCATCAGAGCTCATCCCGTGAAGGGACCAGTGCATCAGAGCTCATCCCGTGAAGGGACCAGTGCATCAGAGCTCATCCCGTGAAGGGACCAGTGCATCAGAGCTCATCCCGTGAAGGGACCAGTGCATCAGAGCTCATCCCGTGAAGGGACCAGTGCATCAGAGCTCATCCCGTGAAGGGACCAGTGCATCAGAGCTCATCCCGTGAAGGGACCAGTGCATCAGAGCTCATCCCGTGAAGGGACCAGTGCATCAGAGCTCATCCCGTGAAGGGACCAGTGCATCAGAGCTCATCCCGTGAAGGGACCAGTGCATCAGAGCTCATCCCGTGAAGGGACCAGTGCATCAGAGCTCATCCCATGAAGGGACCAGTGCATCAGAGATCATCCCATGAAGGGACCAGTGCATCAGAGATCATCCCATGAAGGGACCAGTGCATCAGAGATCATCCCATGAAGGGACGAGTGCATCAGAGATCATCCCATGAAGGGACGAGTGCATCAGAGATCATCCCATGAAGGGACGAGTGCATCAGAGATCATCCCATGAAGGGACGAGTGCATCAGAGATCATCCCATGAAGGGACGAGTGCATCAGAGATCATCCCATGAAGGGACGAGTGCATCAGAGATCATCCCATGAAGGGACGAGTGCATCAGAGATCATCCCATGAAGGGACGAGTGCATCAGAGATCATCCCATGAAGGGACGAGTGCATCAGAGATCATCCCATGAAGGGACGAGTGCATCAGAGATCATCCCATGAAGGGACGAGTGCATCAGAGATCATCCCATGAAGGGACGAGTGCATCAGAGATCATCCCATGAAGGGACCAGTGCAAAGATGATCCCATGAAGGAACCAGTGCAAAGATGATCCCATGAAGGAACCAGTGCATCAAGATCATCCCATGAAGGGACCAGTGCATCAAGATCATCCCATGAAGGGACCAGTGCATCAAGATCATCCCATGAAGGGACCAGTGCATCAGAGATCATCCCATGAAGGGACCAGTGCATCAGAGATCATCCCATGAAGGGACCATTAGTGCAAAGATCATCCAATGGAGGGACCAGTGCATCAAACATCATCCCTTGAAGGGACCAGTGCAAAGATCATGCCGTGAAGGGACCAGTGCATCAGAGATCATCCCATGAAGGGACCAGTGCATCAGAGATCATCCCATGAAGGGACCAGTGCAAAGATGCTCCCATGAAGGGTACAGTGCAAAGATGATCCATGAAGGGACCAGTGCATCAAAGATCATCCCAAGAAGGGACCAGTGCATCAAAGATCATCCCAAGAAGGGACCAGTGCATCAAAGATCATCCCAAGAAGGGACCAGTGGATCAAAGATCATCCCATGAAAGGACCAGGGCATTAAAGATCATCCCATGAAAGGACCAGTGCATCACAGCACTCAGATTAGAGGTATGCAAGATGATCCCATGAAGGGACCAGTGCATCACAGCACTCAGATTGGAGGTATGCAAGATCATCCCATGGAGGGAAAAGTGCAATAAAGATCATCCCATGAAGGGACCAGATCAGAGATCATCCCATGAAGGGACCAGTGCAGAGATCATCCCGTGAAGGGACCAGTGCATCAGAGATCATCCCGTGAAGGGACCAGTGCATCAGAGATCATCCCGTGAAGGGACCAGTGCATCAGAGATCATCCCGTGAAGGGACCAGTGCATCAGAGATCATCCCGTGAAGGGACCAGTGCATCAGAGATCATCCCATGAAGGGACCAGTGGATCAAAGATCATCCCATGAAGGGACCAGTGGATCAAGATCATCCCATGAAGGGACCAGTGCATCAAGATCATCCCATGAAGGGACCAGTGCATCAAGATCATCCCATGAAGGGACCAGTGCATCAAGATCATCCCATGAAGGGACCAGTGCATCAGAGATCATCCCATGAAGGGACCAGTGCATCAGAGATCATCCCATGAAGGGACCAGTGCATCAGAGATCATCCCATGAAGGGACCAGTGCATCAGAGATCATCCCATGAAGGGACCAGTGCATCAGAGATCATCCCATGAAGGGACCAGTGCATCAGAGATCATCCCATGAAGGGACCAGTGCATCAGAGATCATCCCATGAAGGGACAAGTGCATCAGAGATCATCCCATGAAGGGACAAGTGCATCAGAGATCATCCCATGAAGGGACAAGTGCATCAGAGATCATCCCATGAAGGGACAAGTGCATCAGAGATCATCCCATGAAGGGACAAGTGCATCAGAGATCATCCCGTGAAGGGACCAGTGCATCACAGCACTCAGATTGGAGGTATGCAAGATGATCCCATGAAGGGACCAGTGCATCACAGCACTCAGATTGGAGGTATGCAACATCATCCCATGAAGGGAAAAGTGCAATAAAGATCATCCCATGAAGGGACCAGTGCATCAGAGATCATCCCATGAAGGGACCAGTGCATCAGAGATCATCCCATGAAGGGACCAGTGCATCAGAGATCATCCCATGAAGGGACCAGTGCAAAGAACATCCCATGAAGGGACCAGTGCAAAGAACATCCCATGAAGGGACCAGTGCAAAGATGATCCCATGAAGGGACCAGTGCAAAGATGATCCCATGAAGGGACCAGTGCAAAGATGATCCCATGAAGGGACCAGTGCAAAGATGATCCCATGAAGGGACCAGTGCAAAGATGATCCCATGAAGGGACCAGTGCAAAGATGATCCCATGAAGGGACCAGTGCAAAGATGATCCCATGAAGGGACCAGTGCAAAGATGATCCCATGAAGGGACCAGTGCAAAGATGATCCCCATGAAGGGACCAGTGCAAAGATGATCCCCATGAAGGGACCAGTGCAAAGATGATCCCCATGAAGGGACCAGTGCAAAGATGATCCCCATGAAGGGACCAGTGCAAAGATGATCCCCATGAAGGGACCAGTGCAAAGATCATCCCAAGAAGGGACCAGTGCATCAAAGATCATCCCAAGAAGGGACCAGTGCATCAAAGATCATCCCAAGAAGGGACCAGTGCATCAAAGATCATCCCAAGAAGGGACCAGTGCATCAAAGATCATCCCATGAAGGGACCAGTGCATCAGAGATCATCCCATGAAGGGACCAGTGCATCAGAGATCATCCCATGAAGGGACCAGTGCATCACAGCACTCAGATTAGAGGTATGAAAGATGATCCTATGAAGGGACCAGTGCATCACAGCACTCAGATTAGAGGTATGCACGATCATCCCATGAAGGGAAAAGTGCAATAAAGATCCCATGAAGGGACCAGATCAGAGATCATCCCATGAAGGGACCAGTGCATCAGAGATCATCCCATGAAGGGACCAGTGCATCAGAGATCATCCCATGAAGGGACCATTAGTGCAAAGATCATCCAATGGAGGGACCAGTGCATCAAACATCATCCCTTGAAGGGACCAGTGCAAAGATCATCCCTTGAAGCGACCAGTGCATCAGAGATCATCCCATGAAGGGACCAGTGCATCAGAGATCATCCCATGAAGGGACCAGTGCATCAGAGATCATCCCATGAAGGGACCAGTGCATCAGAGATCATCCCATGAAGGGACCAGTGCATCAGAGATCATCCCATGAAGGGACCAGTGCATCAGAGATCATCCCATGAAGGGACCAGTGCATCAAAGATCATCCCATGAAGGGACCAGTGAATCAAAGATCATCCCATGAAGGGACCAGTGAATCAAAGATCATCCCATGAAGGGACCAGTGGATCACAGCACTAAGATTACAGGTATGCAAGATCATCCCATGAAAGGACCAGTGCATCAAGATCATCCCATGAAGGGACCAGTGCATCAAGATCATCCCATGAAGGGACCAGTGCATCAGAGATCATCCCATGAAGGGACCAGTGCATCAGAGATCATCCCATGAAGGGACCAGTGCATCAGAGATCATCCCATGAAGGGACCAGTGCATCAGAGATCATCCCATGAAGGGACCAGTGCATCAGAGATCATCCCATGAAGGGACCAGTGCATCAGAGATCATCCCATGAAGGGACCAGTGCATCAGAGATCATCCCATGAAGGGACCAGTGCATCACAGCACTCAGATTAGAGGTATGCAAGATCATCCCATGAAGGGACCAGTGCATCAGAGATCATCCCGTGAAGGGACCATTAGTGCATCAAAGATCATCCCATGAAGGGACCATTAGTGCATCAAAGATCATCCCGTGAAGGGACCATTAGTGCATCAAAGATCATCCCGTGAAGGGACCAGTGCATCAAACATGCCATGAAGGGACCAGTGCAAAGATGATCCCATGAAGGGACCAGTGCAAAGATGATCCCATGAAGGGACCAGTGCAAAGATGATCCCATGAAGGGACCAGTGCAAAGATGATCCCATGAAGGGACCAGTGCAAAGATGATCCCATGAAGGGACCAGTGCAAAGATGATCCCATGAAGGGACCAGTGCAAAGATGATCCCATGAAGGGACCAGTGCAAAGATGATCCCATGAAGGGATCAGTGCAAAGATGATCCCATGAAGGGATCAGTGCAAAGATGATCCCATGAAGGGATCAGTGCAAAGATGATCCCATGAAGGGATCAGTGCAAAGATGATCCCATGAAGGGACCAGTGCAAAGATGATCCCATGAAGGGACCAGTGCAAAGATGATCCCATGAAGGGACCAGTGCAAAGATGATCCCATGAAGGGACCAGTGCAAAGATGATCCCATGAGGGGATCAGTGCAAAGATGATCCCATGAAGGGATCAGTGCATCAGAGATCATCCCATGAAGGGACCAGTGCATCAGAGATCATCCCATGAAGGGACCAGTGCATCAGAGATCATCCCATGAAGGGACCAGTGCATCAGAGATCATCCCATGAAGGGACCAGTGCATCAGAGATCATCCCATGAAGGGACCAGTGCATCAGAGATCATCCCATGAAGGGACCAGTGCATCAGAGATCATCCCATGAAGGGACCAGTGCATCAGAGATCATCCCATGAAGGGACCAGTGCATCAGAGATCATCCCATGAAGGGACCAGTGCATCAGAGATCATGCCATGAAGGGACCAGTGCATCAGAGATCATCCCATGAAGGGACCAGTGCATCAGAGATCATCCCATGAAGGGACCAGTGCATCAGAGATCATCCCATGAATGGACCAGTGCATCAGAGATCATCCCATGAAGGGACCAGTGCATCACAGCACTCAGATTAGAGGTATGCAAGATCATCCCATGAAGGGAAAAGTGCAATAAAGATCATCCCATGAATGGACCAGATCAGAGATCATCCCATGAAGGGACGGGTGCATCAGAGATCATCCCATGAAGGGACGGGTGCATCAGAGATCATCCCGTGAAGGGACGGGTGCACCAGAGATCATCCCGTGAAGGGACCAGTGCATCAGAGATCATCCCGTGAAGGGACCAGTGCATCAGAGATCATCCCGTGAAGGGACCAGTGCATCAGAGATCATCCCGTGAAGGGACCAGTGCATCAGAGATCATCCCGTGAAGGGACCAGTGCATCAGAGATCATCCCGTGAAGGGACGTGAAGGGACCAGTGCATCAGAGATCATCCCGTGAAGGGACCAGTGCATCAGAGATCATCCCGTGAAGGGACCAGTGCATCAGAGATCATCCCGTGAAGGGACCAGTGCATCAGAGATCATCCCGTGAAGGGACCAGTGCATCAGAGATCATCCCGTGAAGGGACCAGTGCATCAGAGATCATCCCGTGAAGGGACCAGTGCATCAGAGATCATCCCGTGAAGGGACCAGTGCATCAGAGATCATCCCATGAAGGGACCAGTGCATCACAGCACTCGGATTAGAGGTATGCAAGATGATCCTATGAAGGGACCAGTGCATCACAGCACTCAGATTAGAGGTATGCAAGATCATCCCATGAAGGGAAAAGTGCAATAAAGATCATCCCATGAAGGGAAAAGTGCAATAAAGATCATCCCATGAAGGGAAAAGTGCAATAAAGATCATCCCATGAAGGGACCAGTGCATTAGAGATCATCCCATGAAGGGACCAGTGCATTAGAGATCATCCCATGAAGGGACCAGTGCATTAGAGATCATCCCATGAAGGGACCAGTGCATTAGAGATCATCCCATGAAGGGACCATTAGTGCATCAAAGATCATCCCATGAAGGGACCAGTGCATCAGAGATCATCCAATGAAGGGACCAGTGCATCAAACATCATCCCGTGAAGGGACCAGTGCATCAAACATCATCCCGTGAAAGGACCAGTGCATCAAACATCATCCCGTGAAAGGACCAGGGCACTAGAGATCATCCCATGAAGGGACCAGTGCATCTGAGATCATCCCATGAAGTGACCAGTGCATCAGAGATCATCCCATGAATGGACCAGAGCAACACCACTCAGATTAGAGGTATGCAAGATCATCCCGAGAAGGAACCAGTGCATCACAGCACTCAGATTAGAGGTATGCAAGATCATCCCGTGAAGGAACCAGTGCATCAAAGATCATCCAGTGAAGTGACCAGTGCATCAAAGATCATCCCGTGAAGTGACCAGTGCATCAAAGATCATCCCGTGAAGTGACCAGTGCATCAAAGATCATCCCGTGAAGGGACCAGTGCATCAAAGATCATCCCGTGAAGGGACCAGTGCATCAAAGATCATCCCGTGAAGGGACCAGTGCATCAAAGATCATCCCGTGAAGGGACCAGGGCATCAAAGATCATCCCGTGAAGGGACCAGGGCATCAAAGATCATCCCGTGAAGGGACCAGGGCATCAAAGATCATCCCGTGAAGGGACCAGGGCATCAAAGATCATCCCGTGAAGGGACCAGGGCATCAAAGATCATCCCGTGAAGGGACCAGGGCATCAAAGATCATCCCGTGAAGGGACCAGGGCATCAAAGATCATCCCGTGAAGGGACCAGGGCATCAAAGATCATCCCGTGAAGGGACCAGGGCATCAAAGATCATCCCGTGAAGGGACCAGGGCATCAAAGATCATCCCATGAAGGGACCAGGGCATCAAAGATCATCCCATGAAGGGACCAGGGCATCAAAGATCATCCCATGAAGGGACCAGTGCATCAAAGATCATCCCATGAAGGGACCAGTGCATCAAAGATCCCATGAAGGGACCAGTGCATCAAAGATCCCATGAAGGGACCAGTGCATCAAAGATCATCCCGTGAAGGGACCAGTGCATCACAGCACTCAGATTAGAGGTATGCAGGAACATCCCATGAAGGGACCAGGGCATCAGAGATCATCCCATGAAGGGCCCAGTGCATCAGAGATCATCCCATGAAGGGACCAGTGAATCACAGCACTCAGATTAGAGGTATGCAGGAACATCCCATGAAGGGACCAGTGCATCAGAGATCATCCCATGAAGGGACCAGTGCATCAGATCATCCCATGAAGGGACCAGTGCATCAGAGATCTTCCAATGAAGGGACCAGTGCATCAGAGATCATCCCATGAAGGGACCAGTGCATCAGAGATCATCCCATGAAGGGACCAGTGCATCAGAGATCATCCCATGAAGGGACCAGTGCATCAGAGATCATCCCATGAAGGGACCGGTGCATCAAAGATCATCCCATGAAGGGACCGGTGCATCACAGCACTCAGATTAAGGGTATGCAAGATCATCCTGGGAACGGACCAGTGCATCAAAGATCATCCCATGAAGGGACCAGTGCATCAGAGATCATCCCATGAAGGGGCCAGTGCATCAGAGATCATCCCATGAAGGGGCCAGTGCATCAGAGATCATCCCATGAAGGGGCCAGTGCAAAGATGATCCCATGAAGGGACCAGTGCATCAAAGATGATCCCATGAAGGGACCAGTGCATCAAAGATGATCCCATGAATGGACCAGAGCAACACAGCACTCAGATTAGAGGTATGCAAGATCATCCCGTGAAGGGACCAGTGCATCAAAGATCATCCCGTGAAGGGACCATTAGTGCATCAAAGATCATCCCTCGAAGGGACCATTAGTGCATAAAAGATCATCCCGTGAAGGGACCAGTGCATCAGAGATCATCCCGTGAAGGGACCAGTGCATCAGAGATCATCCCGTGAAGGGACCAGTGCATCAGAGATCATCCCGTGAAGGGACCAGTGCATCAGAGATCATCCCGTGAAGGGACCAGTGCATCAGAGATCATCCCGTGAAGGGACCAGTGCATCAGAGATCATCCCGTGAAGGGACCAGTGCATCAGAGATCATCCCGTGAAGGGACCAGTGCATCAGAGATCATCCCGTGAAGGGACCAGTGCATCAGAGATCATCCCGTGAAGGGACCAGTGCATCAGAGATCATCCCGTGAAGGGACCAGTGCATCAGAGATCATCCCGTGAAGGGACCAGTGCATCAGAGATCATCCCGTGAAGGGACCAGTGCATCAGAGATCATCCCGTGAAGGGACCAGTGCATCAGAGATCATCCCGTGAAGGGACCAGTGCATCAGAGATCATCCCGTGAAGGGACCAGTGCATCAGAGATCATCCCGTGAAGGGACCAGTGCATCAGAGATCATCCCGTGAAGGGACAGTGCATCAGAGATCATCCCGTGAAGGGACAGTGCATCAGAGATCATCCCGTGAAGGGGCGAGTGCATCAGAGATCATCCCGTGAAGGGGCGAGTGCATCAGAGATCATCCCGTGAAGGGGCGAGTGCATCAGAGATCATCCCGTGAAGGGACGAGTGCATCAGAGATCATCCCATGAAGGGACGAGTGCATCAGAGATCATCCCATGAAGGGACGAGTGCATCAGAGATCATCCCATGAAGGGACGAGTGCATCAGAGATCATCCCATGAAGGGACGAGTGCATCAGAGATCATCCCATGAAGGGACGAGTGCATCAGAGATCATCCCATGAAGGGACGAGTGCATCAGAGATCATCCCATGAAGGGACGAGTGCATCAGAGATCATCCCATGAAGGGACGAGTGCATCAGAGATCATCCCATGAACGGACGAGTGCATCAGAGATCATCCCATGAAGGGACGAGTGCATCAGAGATCATCCCATGAAGGGACCAGTGCAAAGATGATCCCATGAAGGAACCAGTGCAAAGATGATCCCATGAAGGAACCAGTGCATCAAGATCATCCCATGAAGGGACCAGTGCATCAAGATCATCCCATGAAGGGATCAGAGATCATCCCATGGAGGGACCAGTGCATCAGAGATCATCCCATGAAGGGACCAGTGCATCAGAGATCATCCCATGAAGGGACCAGTGCATCAGAGATCATCCCATGAAGGGACCATTAGTGCAAAGATCATCCAATGGAGGGACCAGTGCATCAAACATCATCCCTTGAAAGGACCAGTGCAAAGATCATGCCGTGAAGGGACCAGTGCATCAGAGACCATCCCATGAAGGGACCAGTGCATCAGAGATCATCCCATGAAGGGACCAGTGCAAAGATGCTCCCATGAAGGGACCAGTGCAAAGATGATCCATGAAGGGTACAGTGCAAAGATGATCCATGAAGGGACCAGTGCATCAAAGATGATCCAAGAAGGGACCAGTGCATCAAAGATGATCCAAGAAGGGACCAGTGCATCAAAGATGATCCAAGAAGGGACCAGTGCATCAAAGATCATCCCAAGAAGGGACCAGTGCATCAAAGATCATCCCAAGAAGGGACCAGTGGATCAAAGATCATCCCATGAAAGGACCAGGGCATTAAAGATCATCCCATGAAAGGACCAGTGCATCACAGCACTCAGAATAGAGGTATGCAAGATGATCCCATGAAGGGACCAGTGCATCACAGCACGCAGATTGGAGGTATGCAAGATCATCCCATGGAGGGAAAAGTGCAATAAAGATCATCCCATGAAGGGACCAGATCAGAGATCATCCCATGAATGGACCAGTGCAGAGATCATCCCGTGAAGGGACCAGTGCATCAAAGATCATCCCATGAAGGGACCAGTGCATCACAGCACTCAGATTGGAGGTATGCAAGATCATCCCATGAAGGGAAAAGTGCAATAAAGATCATCCCATGAAGGGACCAGTGCAGAGATCATCCCGTGAAGGGACCAGTGCATCAGAGATCATCCCGTGAAGGGACCAGTGCATCAGAGATCATCCCGTGAAGGGACCAGTGCATCAGAGATCATCCCGTGAAGGGACCAGTGCATCAGAGATCATCCCGTGAAGGGACCAGTGCATCAGAGATCATCCCATGAAGGGACCAGTGCATCAGAGATCATCCCATGAAGGGACCAGTGCATCAAAGATCATCCCTTGAAGGGACCAGTGCATCAAGATCATCCCATGAAGGGACCAGTGCATCAGAGATCATCCCATGAAGGGACCAGTGCATCAGAGATCATCCCATGAAGGGACCAGTGCATCAGAGATCATCCCATGAAGGGACCAGTGCATCAGAGATCATCCCATGAAGGGACCAGTGCATCAGAGATCATCCCATGAAGGGACCAGTGCATCAGAGATCATCCCATGAAGGGACCAGTGCATCAGAGATCATCCCATGAAGGGACCAGTGCATCAGAGATCATCCCATGAAGGGACCAGTGCATCAGAGATCATCCCATGAAGGGACCAGTGCATCAGAGATCATCCCGTGAAGGGACCAGTGCATCAGAGATCATCCCGTGAAGGGACCAGTGCATCAGAGATCATCCCGTGAAGGGACCAGTGCATCAGAGATCATCCCGTGAAGGGACCAGTGCATCAGAGATCATCCCGTGAAGGGACCAGTGCATCAGAGATCATCCCATGAAGGGACCAGTGCATCAGAGATCATCCCATGAAGGGACAAGTGCATCAGAGATCATCCCGTGAAGGGACCAGTGCATCACAGCACTCAGATTGGAGGTATGCAAGATGATCCCATGAAGGGACCAGTGCATTACAGCACTCAGATTGGAGGTATGCAACATCATCCCATGAAGGGAAAAGTGCAATAAAGATCATCCCATGAAGGGACCAGTGCATCAGAGATCATCCCATGAAGGGACCAGTGCATCAGAGATCATCCCATGAAGGGACCAGTGCATCAGAGATCATCCCATGAAGGGACCAGTGCATCAGAGATCATCCCATGAAGGGACCAGTGCATCAGAGATCATCCCATGAAGGGACCATTAGTGCAAAGATCATCTAATGAAGGGACCAGTGCATCAAACATCATCCCGTGAAGGGACCAGTGCAAAGATCATGCCGTGAAGGGACCAGTGCAAAGATCATGCCGTGAAGGGACCAGTGCATCAAAGATCATTCCATGAAGGGACCAGTGCATCAGAGATCATCCCATGAAGGGACCAGTGCATCAGAGATCATCCCATGAAGGGACCAGTGCATCAGAGATCATCCCATGAAGGGACCAGTGCATCAGAGATCATCCCATGAAGGGACCAGTGCATCAGAGATCATCCCATGAAGGGACCAGTGCATCAGAGATCATCCCATGAAGGGACCAGTGCATCAGAGATCATCCCATGAAGGGACCAGTGCATCAAAGATGATCCCATGAAGGGACCGGTGCAAAGATGATCCCATGAAGGGACCGGTGCAAAGATGATCCCATGAAGGGACCAGTGCAAAGATGATCCCATGAAGGGACCAGTGCAAAGATGATCCCATGAAGGGACCAGTGCAAAGATGATCCCATGAAGGGACCAGTGCAAAGATGATCCCATGAAGGGACCAGTGCAAAGATGATCCCATGAAGGGACCAGTGCAAAGATGATCCCATGAAGGGACCAGTGCAAAGATGATCCCATGAAGGGACCAGTGCAAAGATGATCCCATGAAGGGACCAGTGCAAAGATGATCCCATGAAGGGACCAGTGCAAAGATGATCCCATGAAGGGACCAGTGCAAAGATGATCCCCATGAAGGGACCAGTGCAAAGATGATCCCATGAAGGGACCAGTGCATCAAAGATCATCCCAAGAAGGGACCAGTGCATCAAAGATCATCCCAAGAAGGGACCAGTGCATCAAAGATCATCCCATGAAGGGACCAGTGCATCAGAGATCATCCCATGAAGGGACCAGTGCATCAGAGATCATCCCATGAAGGGACCAGTGCATCAGAGATCATCCCATGAAGGGACCAGTGCATCACAGCACTCAGATTAGAGGTATGAAAGATGATCCTATGAAGGGACCAGTGCATCACAGCACTCAGATTAGAGGTATGCACGATCATCCCATGAAGGGAAAAGTGCAATAAAGATCCCATGAAGGGACCAGTGCATCAGAGATCATCCCATGAAGGGACCAGTGCATCAGAGATCATCCCATGAAGGGACCATTAGTGCAAAGATCATCCAATGGAGGGACCAGTGCATCAAACATCATCCCTTGAAGGGACCAGTGCAAAGATCATCCCATGAAGCGACCAGTGCATCAGAGATCATCCCATGAAGGGACCAGTGCATCAGAGATCATCCCATGAAGGGACCAGTGCATCAGAGATCATCCCATGAAGGGACCAGTGCATCAGAGATCATCCCATGAAGGGACCAGTGCAAAGATGCTCCCATGAAGGGACCAGTGCAAAGATGCTCCCATGAAGGGACCAGTGCAAAGATGCTCCCATGAAGGGACCAGTGCAAAGATGCTCCCATGAAGGGTACAGTGCAAAGATGCTCCCATGAAGGGTACAGTGCAAAGATGATCCCATGAAGGGACCAGTGCATCAAAGATCATCCCATGAAGGGACCAGGGCATCAAAGATCATCCCATGAAGGGACCAGTGCATCAAAGATCATCCCATGAAGGGACCAGTGAATCAAAGATCATCCCATGAAGGGACCAGTGAATCAAAGATCATCCCATGAAGGGACCAGTGGATCACAGCACTAAGATTAGAGGTATGCAAGATCATCCCATGAAAGGACCAGTGCATCACAGCACTAAGATTAGAGGTATGCAAGATCATCCCATGAAAGGACCAGTGCATAAAGATCATCCCATGAAGGGACCAGTGCATCAGAGATCATCCCATGAAGGGACCAGTGCATCAGAGATCATCCCATGAAGGGACCAGTGCATCAGAGATCATCCCATGAAGGGACCAGTGCATCAGAGATCATCCCATGAAGGGCCCAGTGCATCAGAGATCATCCCATGAAGGGACCAGTGCATCAGAGATCATCCCATGAAGAGACCAGTGCATCAGAGATCATCCCATGAAGGGACCAGTGCATCAGAGATCATCCCATGAAGGGACCAGTGCATCACAGCACTCAGATTAGAGGTATGCAAGATCATCCCATGAAGGGAAAAGTGCAATAAAGATCATCCCATGAAGGGACCAGATCAGAGATCATCCCGTGAAGGGACCAGTGCATCAGAGATCATCCCGTGAAGGGACCAGTGCATCAGAGATCATCCCGTGAAGGGACCATTAGTGCATCAAAGATCATCCCATGAAGGGACCATTAGTGCAAAGATCATCCAATGAAGGGACCAGTGCATCAAACATCCCGTGAAGGGACCAGTGCATCAAACATCCCGTGAAGGGACCAGTGCATCAAACATGCCGTGAAGGGACCAGTGCATCAAACATGCCGTGAAGGGACCAGTGCATCAAACATGCCGTGAAGGGACCAGTGCAGCAAAGATGATCCCGTGAAGGGACCAGTGCAAAGATGATCCCGTGAAGGGACCAGTGCAAAGATGATCCCGTGAAGGGACCAGTGCAAAGATGATCCCGTGAAGGGACCAGTGCAAAGATGATCCCGTGAAGGGACCAGTGCAAAGATGATCCCGTGAAGGGACCAGTGCAAAGATGATCCCGTGAAGGGACCAGTGCAAAGATGATCCCGTGAAGGGACCAGTGCAAAGATGATCCCGTGAAGGGACCAGTGCAAAGATGATCCCGTGAAGGGACCAGTGCAAAGATGATCCCGTGAAGGGACCAGTGCAAAGATGATCCCGTGAAGGGACCAGTGCAAAGATGATCCCGTGAAGGGACCAGTGCAAAGATGATCCCGTGAAGGGACCAGTGCAAAGATGATCCCGTGAAGGGATCAGTGCAAAGATGATCCCGTGAAGGGATCAGTGCAAAGATGATCCCGTGAAGGGATCAGTGCAAAGATGATCCCGTGAAGGGATCAGTGCAAAGATGATCCCGTGAAGGGATCAGTGCAAAGATGATCCCGTGAAGGGATCAGTGCAAAGATGATCCCGTGAAGGGATCAGTGCAAAGATGATCCCGGGAGGGATCAGTGCAAAGATGATCCCGGGAGGGATCAGTGCAAAGATGATCCCATGAAGGGATCAGTGCAAAGATGATCCCATGAAGGGATCAGTGCAAAGATGATCCCATGAAGGGATCAGTGCAAAGATGATCCCATGAAGGGATCAGTGCAAAGATGATCCCATGAAGGGATCAGTGCAAAGATGATCCCATGAAGGGATCAGTGCAAAGATGATCCCATGAAGGGATCAGTGCAAAGATGATCCCATGAAGGGATCAGTGCAAAGATGATCCCATGAAGGGATCAGTGCAAAGATGATCCCATGAAGGGATCAGTGCAAAGATGATCCCATGAAGGGATCAGTGCAAAGATGATCCCATGAAGGGACCAGTGCAAAGATGATCCCATGAAGGGACCAGTGCAAAGATGATCCCATGAAGGGACCAGTGCAAAGATGATCCCATGAGGGGATCAGTGCAAAGATGATCCCATGAATGGACCAGTGCATCAGAGATCATCCCATGAAGGGACCAGTGCATCAGAGATCATCCCATGAAGGGACCAGTGCATCAGAGATCATCCCATGAAGGGACCAGTGCATCAGAGATCATCCCATGAAGGGACCAGTGCATCAGAGATCATCCCATGAAGGGACCAGTGCATCACAGCACTCAGATTAGAGGTATGCAAGATCATCCCATGAAGGGAAAAGTGCAATAAAGATCATCCCATGAATGGACCAGATCAGAGATCATCCCATGAAGGGACGGGTGCATCAGAGATCATCCCGTGAAGGGACCAGTGCATCAGAGATCATCCCGTGAAGGGACCAGTGCATCAAGATCATCCCGTGAAGGGACCAGTGCATCAAGATCATCCCGTGAAGGGACCAGTGCATCAGAGATCATCCCGTGAAGGGACCAGTGCATCAGAGATCATCCCGTGAAGGGACCAGTGCATCAGAGATCATCCCGTGAAGGGACCAGTGCATCAGAGATCATCCCGTGAAGGGACCAGTGCATCAGAGATCATCCCGTGAAGGGACCAGTGCATCAGAGATCATCCCGTGAAGGGACCAGTGCATCAGAGATCATCCCGTGAAGGGACCAGTGCATCAGAGATCATCCCGTGAAGGGACCAGTGCATCAGAGATCATCCCATGAAGGGACCAGTGCATCACAGCACTCGGATTAGAGGTATGCAAGATGATCCTATGAAGGGACCAGTGCATCACAGCACTCAGATTAGAAATATGCAAGATCATCCCATGAAGGGAAAAGTGCAATAAAGATCATCCCATGAAGGGAAAAGTGCAATAAAGATCATCCCATGAAGGGAAAAGTGTAATAAAGATCATCCCATGAAGGGAAAAGTGTAATAAAGATCATCCCATGAAGGGACCAGTGCATTAGAGATCATCCCATGAAGGGACCAGTGCATTAGAGATCATCCCATGAAGGGACCAGTGCATTAGAGATCATCCCATGAAGGGACCAGTGCATCAAGATCATCCCATGAAGGGACCAGTGCATCAAGATCATCCCATGAAGGGACCAGTGCATCAAGATCATCCCATGAAGGGACCAGTGCATCAAGATCATCCCATGAAGGGACCAGTGCATCAAGATCATCCCATGAAGGGACCAGTGCATCAGAGATCATCCCATGAAGGGACCAGTGCATCAGAGATCATCCCATGAAGGGACCAGTGCATCACAGCACTCAGATTAGAGGTATGCAAGATCATCCCATGAAGGGACCAGTGCATCAAAGATCATCCCATGAAGGGACCAGTGCATCAAAGATCATCCCATGAAGGGACCAGTGCATCAAAGACTATCCCATGAAGGGACAAGTGCATCAGAGATCATCCCATGAAGGGACCAGTGCATCACAGCACTCAGATTAGAGGTATGCAAGATCATCCCATGAAGGGACCAGCGCATCAAAGATCATCCCATGAAGGGACCAGGGCATTAAAGATCATCCCATGAAGGGACCAGTGCATCAAAGATCATCCCATGAAGGGACCAGTGCATCAAAGACCATCCCATGAAGGGACCAGTGCATCAAAGACCATCCCATGAAGGGACCAGTGCATCAAAGACCATCCCATGAAGGGACCAGTGCATCAAAGACCAACCCATGAAGGGACCAGAGCCTCAGCGATCCCATGAAGGGACCAGTGCAACAGAGATCATCCCCATGAAGGGACCAGTGCATCAGAGATCATCCCCATGAAGGGACCAGTGCATCAGAGATCATCCCCATGAAGGGGCCAGTGCATCAGAGATCATCCCCATGAAGGGGCCAGTGCATCAGAGATCATCCCATGTAGGGGCCAGTGCATCAGAGATCAACTCATGAAGGGACAAGTGCATCACAGCACTCAGATTAGTGGTATGCAAGATAATCCCGTGAAGGGACCGGGGCATCAGAGATCATCCCGTGAAGGGACCGGGGCATCAGAGATCATCCCGTGAAGGGACCGGGGCATCAGAGATCATCCCGTGAAGGGACCGGGGCATCAGAGATCATCCCGTGAAGGGACCGGGGCATCAGAGATCATCCCATGAAGGGACGAGTGCATCAGAGATCATCCCATGAAGGGACCAGTGCATCACAGCACTCAGATTAGAGGTATGCAAGATCATCCCATGAAGGGACCAGTGCATCAAAGATCATCCCATGAAGGGACCAGTGCATCAAAGATCATCCCATGAAGGGACCAGTGCATCAAAGACCATCCCATGAAGGGACAAGTGCATCAGAGATCATCCCATGAAGGGACCAGTGCATCACAGCACTCAGATTAGAGGTATGCAAGATCATCCCATGAAGGGACCAGCGCATCAAAGATCATCCCATGAAGGGACCAGTGCATCACAGCTCTCAGATTAGAGGTATGCAAGATCATCCCATGAAGGGACCAGGGCCTCAGCAATCCCATGAAGGGACCAGGGCCTCAGCAATCCCATGAAGGGACCAGTGCATCAGAGATCATCCCCATGAAGGGACCAGTGCATCAGAGATCATCCCCATGAAGGGACCAGTGCATCAGAGATCATCCCCATGAAGGGGCCAGTGCATCAGAGATCCTCCCATGAAGGGGCCAGTGCATCAGAGATCCTCCCATGAAGGGGCCAGTGCATCAGAGATCCTCCCATGAAGGGGCCAGTGCATCAGAGATCCTCCCATGAAGGGGCCAGTGCATCAGAGATCCTCCCATGAAGGGGCCAGTGCATCAGAGATCCTCCCATGAAGGGGCCAGTGCATCAGAGATCCTCCCATGAAGGGGCCAGTGCATCAGAGATCCTCCCATGAAGGGGCCAGTGCATCAGAGATCCTCCCATGAAGGGGCCAGTGCATCACAGCACTCAGATTAGAGGTATGCAAGATCATCCCAAGAAGGAACCAGTGCATCACAGCACTCAGATTAGAGGTATGCAAGATCATCCCGTGAAGGAACCAGTGCATCAAGATCATCCCATGAAGGGACCAGTGCATCAAGATCATCCCATGAAGGGACCAGTGCATCAGAGATCATCCCATGAAGGGACCAGTGCGTCAGAGATCATCCCATGAAGGGACCAGTGCATCAGAGATCATCCCATGAAGGGACCAGTGCATCAGAGATCATCCCATGAAGGGACCAGTGCATCAGAGATCATCCCATGAAGGGACCAGTGCATCAAGATCATCCCATGAAGGGACCAGTGCATCAAGATCATCCCATGAAGGGACCAGTGCATCAGAGATCATCCCATGAAGGGACCAGTGCATCAGAGATCATCCCATGAAGGGACCAGTGCATCAGAGATCATCCCATGAAGGGACAAGTGCATCAGAGATCATCCCATGAAGGGACAAGTGCATCAGAGATCATCCCATGAAGGGACCAGTGCATCACAGCACTCAGATTAGAGGTATGCAAGATCATCCCATGAAGGGACCAGGGCATTAAAGATCATCCCATGAAGGGACCAGTGCATCAAATATCATCCCATGAAGGGACCAGTGCATCAAAGACCATCCCATGAAGGGACCAGTGCATCAAAGACCATCCCATGAAGGGACCAGTGCATCAAAGATCATCCCATGAAGGGACCAGTGCATCACAGCTCTCAGATTAGAGGTATGCAAGATCATCCCATGAAGGGACCAGGGCCTCAGCGATCCCATGAAGGGACCAGTGCAACAGATCATCCCCATGAAGGGACCAGTGCATCAGAGATCATCCCCATGAAGGGACCAGTGCATCAGAGATCATCCCCATGAAGGGGTCAGTGCATCAGAGATCATCCCCATGAAGGGGCCAGTGCATCAGATCATCCCCATGAAGGGGCCAGTGCATCAGAGATCATCTCATGAAGGGACAAGTGCATCACAGCACTCAGATTAGTGGTATGCAAGATCATCCCGTGAAGGGACCGGGGCATCAGAGATCATCCCGTGAAGGGACCGGGGCATCCGAGATCATCCCGTGAAGGGACCGGTGCATCCGAGATCATCCCGTGAAGGGACCGGTGCATCCGAGATCATCCCGTGAAGGGACCGGTGCATCCGAGATCATCCCGTGAAGGGACCGGTGCATCCGAGATCATCCCGTGAAGGGACCGGTGCATCCGAGATCATCCCGTGAAGGGACCGGTGCATCCGAGATCATCCCGTGAAGGGACCGGTGCATCCGAGATCATCCCGTGAAGGGACCGGTGCATCCGAGATCATCCCGTGAAGGGACCGGTGCATCAGAGATCATCCCGTGAAGGGACCGGTGCATCAGAGATCATCCCGTGAAGGGACCGGTGCATCAGAGATCATCCCGTGAAGGGACCGGTGCATCAGAGATCATCCCGTGAAGGGACCGGTGCATCAGAGATCATCCCGTGAAGGGACCGGTGCATCAGAGATCATCCCGTGAAGGGACCGGTGCATCAGAGATCATCCCGTGGAGGGACCGGTGCATCAGAGATCATCCCGTGGAGGGACCGGTGCATCAGAGATCATCCCGTGGAGGGACCGGTGCATCAGAGATCATCCCGTGGAGGGACCGGTGCATCAGAGATCATCCCGTGGAGGGACCGGTGCATCAGAGATCATCCCGTGGAGGGACCGGTGCATCAGAGATCATCCCGTGGAGGGACCGGTGCATCAGAGATCATCCCGTGGAGGGACCGGTGCATCAGAGATCATCCCGTGGAGGGACCGGTGCATCAGAGATCATCCCGTGGAGGGACCGGTGCATCAGAGATCATCCCGTGAAGGGACCGGTGCATCAGAGATCATCCCGTGAAGGGACCGGTGCATCAGAGATCATCCCGTGAAGGGACCGGTGCATCAGAGATCATCCCGTGAAGGGACCGGTGCATCAGAGATCATCCCGTGAAGGGACCGGTGCATCAGAGATCATCCCGTGAAGGGACCGGTGCATCAGAGATCATCCCGTGAAGGGACCGGTGCATCAGAGATCATCCCGTGAAGGGACCGGTGCATCAGAGATCATCCCGTGAAGGGACCGGTGCATCAGAGATCATCCCGTGAAGGGACCGGTGCATCAGAGATCATCCCGTGAAGGGACCGGTGCATCAGAGATCATCCCGTGAAGGGACCGGTGCATCAGAGATCATCCCGTGAAGGGACCGGTGCATCAGAGATCATCCCGTGAAGGGACCGGTGCATCAGAGATCATCCCGTGAAGGGACCGGTGCATCAGAGATCATCCCGTGAAGGGACCGGTGCATCAGAGATCATCCCGTGAAGGGACCGGTGCATCAGAGATCATCCCGTGAAGGGACCAGTGCATCAGAGATCATCCAATGGAGGGACCATTAGTGCATCAAAGATCATCCAATGGAGGGACCAGTGCATCAGAGATCATCCCATGAAGGGACCAGTGCATCAGAGATCATCCCATGAAGGGACCAGTGCATCAGAGATCATCCCATGAAGGGACCAGTGCATCAGAGATCATCCCATGAAGGGACCAGTGCATCAGAGATCATCCCATGAAGGGACCAGTGCATCAGAGATCATCCCATGAAGGGACCAGTGCATCAGAGATCATCCCATGAAGGGACCAGTGCATCAGAGATCATCCCATGAAGGGACCAGTGCAAAGATGATCCCATGAAGGGACCAGTGCAAGATGATCCCAAGATGGGACCAGTGCATCAAAGATCATCCCAAGATGGGACCAGTGCATCAAAGATCATCCCAAGATGGGACCAGTGCATCAAAGATCATCCCAAGATGGGACCAGTGCATCAAAGATCATCCCAAGAAGGGGCCAGTGCATCAGAGATCCTCCCATGAAGGGACAAGTGCATCACAGCACTCAGATTAGAGGTATGCAAGATCATCCCATGAAGGGACCAGGGCATCACAGCACTCAGATTAGAGGTATGCAAGATCATCCCGTGAAGGAACCAGTGCATCAAGATCATCCCATGAAGGGACCAGTGCATCAAGATCATCCCATGAAGGGACCAGTGCATCAGAGATCATCCCATGAAGGGACCAGTGCGTCAGAGATCATCCTATGAAGGGACCAGTGCATCAAAGATCATCCCGTGAAAGGACCAGTGCATCAAAGATCATCCCATGAAGGGACCAGTAGATCAGAGATCATCCCGTGAAGGGACCAGTGCATCAGAGATCATCTTGTGAAGGGACCAGTGCATCAGAGATCATCCCGTGAAGGGACCAGTGCATCAGAGATCATCCCATGAAGGGACCATTAGTGCATCACAGCACTCAGATTAGAGGTATGAAAGATGATCCTATGAAGGGACCAGTGCATCACAGCACTCATATTAGAGGTATGCAAGATCATCCTAAGAAGGGAAAAGTGCAATAAAGATCATCCCATGAAGGGACCAGATCAGAGATCATCCCATGAAGGGACCATTAGTGCATCAAAGATCATCCAATGGAGGGACCAGTGCATCAGAGATCATCCAATGGAGGGACCAGTGCATCAGAGATCATCCCATGAAGGGACCAGTGCATCAGAGATCATCCCATGAAGGGACCATTAGTGCATCAGAGATCATCCCATGAAGGGACCATTAGTGCATCAGAGATCATCCCATGAAGGGACCATTAGTGCATCAGAGATCATCCCATGAAGGGACCATTAGTGCATCAGAGATCATCCCATGAAGGGACCAGTGCATCAGAGATCATCCCATGAAGGGACCAGTGCATCAGAGATCATCCCATGAAGGGACCAGTGCATCAGAGATCATCCCATGAAGGGACCAGTGCATCAGAGATCATCCCATGAAGGGACCAGTGCATCAGAGATCATCCCATGAAGGGACCAGTGCATCAGAGATCATCCCATGAAGGGACCAGTGCATCAGAGATCATCCCATGAAGGGACCAGTGCATCAGAGATCATCCCATGAAGGGACCAGTGCATCAGAGATCATCCCATGAAGGGACCAGTGCATCAGAGATCATCCCATGAAGGGACCAGTGCAAAGATGATCCCATGAAGGGACCAGTGCAAGATGATCCCATGAAGGGACCAGTGCAAGATGATCCCATGAAGGGACCAGTGCAAAGATCATCCCATGAAGGGACCAGTGCATCACAGATCATCCCAAGAAGGGACCAGTACATCAAAGATCATCCCATGAAGGGACCAGTGGATCAAAGATCATCCCATGAAGGGACCAGTGCATCACAGCACTCAGATTAGAGGTATGAAAGATGATCCTATGAAGGGACCAGTTCATCACAGCACTCAGATTAGAGGTATGCAAGATCATCCCATGAAGGGAAAAGTGCAATAAAGATCATCCCATGAAGGGACCAGATCAGAGATCATCCCATGAAGGGACCTTTAGTGCAAAGATCATCCAATGGAGGGACCAGTGCATCAAACATCATCCCTTGAAGGGACCAGTGCAAAGATCATCCCATGAAGCGACCAGTGCATCAGAGATCATCCCATGAAGCGACCAGTGCATCAGAGATCATCCCATGAAGGGACCAGTGCATCAGAGATCATCCCATGAAGGGACCAGTGCATCAGAGATCATCCCATGAAGGGACCAGTGCATCAGAGATCATCCCATGAAGGGAACAGTGCAAAGATGCTCCCATGAAGGGACCAGTGCATCAAAGATCATCCCAAGAAGGGACCAGTGCATCAAAGATCATCCCATGAAGGGACCAGTGAATCAAAGATCATCCCATGAAGGGACCAGTGAATCAAAGATCATCCCATGAAGGGACCAGTGGATCAAAGATCATCCCATGAAGGGACCAGTGGATCAAAGATCATCCCATGAAGGGACCAGGGCATTAAAGATCATCCCATGAAGGGACCAGTGCATCACAGCACTCAGATTAGAGGTATGCAAGATGATCCCATGAAGGGACCAGTGCATCACAGCACTCAGATTAGAGGTATGCAAGATCATCCCATGAAAGGACCAGTGCATAAAGATCATCCCATGAAGGGACCAGTGCATCAAGATCATCCCATGAAGGGACCAGTGCATCAGAGATCATCCCATGAAGGAACAAGTGCATCAGAGATCATCCCATGAAGGAACAAGTGCATCAGAGATCATCCCATGAAGGGACCAGTGCATCAGAGATCATCCCAGGAAGGGACCAGTGCATCAGAGATCATCCCATGAAGGGACTAGTGCATCAGAGATCATCCCATGAAGGGACCAGTGCATCACAGCACTCAGATTAGAGGTATGCAAGATGATCCTATGAAGGGACCAGTGCATCACAGCACTCAGATTAGAGGTATGCAAGATCATCCCATGAAGGGAAAAGTGCAATAAAGATCATCCCGTGAAGGGACCAGTGCATCAGAGATCATTCCGTGAAGGGACCAGTGCATCAGAGATCATCCCGTGAAGGGACCAGTGCATCAGAGATCATCCCGTGAAGGGACCAGTGCATCAGAGATCATCCCGTGAAGGGACCATTAGTGCATCAAAGATCATCCCGTGAAGGGACCATTAGTGCATCAAAGATCATCCCGTGAAGGGACCATTAGTGCATCAAAGATCATCCCGTGAAGGGACCATTAGTGCATCAAAGATCATCCCATGAAGGGACCATTAGTGCATCAAAGATCATCCCATGAAGGGACCATTAGTGCATCAAAGATCATCCCATGAAGGGACCATTAGTGCATCAAAGATCATCCAATGAAGGGACCATTAGTGCATCAAAGATCATCCAATGAAGGGACCAGTGCAAAGATCATGCCGTGAAGGGACCAGTGCAAAGATCATGCCGTGAAGGGACCAGTGCAAAGATCATGCCGTGAAGGGACCAGTGCAAAGATGATCCCATGAAGGGATCAGTGCAAAGATGATCCCATGAAGGGATCAGTGCAAAGATCATCCCATGAAGGGACCAGTGCATCAGAGATCATCCCATGAAGGGACCAGTGCATCACAGCACTCGGATTAGAGGTATGCAAGATCATCCCATGAAGGGAAAAGTGCAATAAAGATCATCCCATGAAGGGAAAAGTGCAATAAAGATCATCCCATGAAGGGAAAAGTGCAATAGAGATCATCCCATTAAGGGACCAGTGCATTAGAGATCATCCCATGAAGGGACCAGTGCATTAGAGATCATCCCATGAAGGGACCAGTGCATTAGAGATCA
Source organism: Triturus cristatus (assembly GCF_964204655.1). Classification (NCBI taxonomy): domain Eukaryota; kingdom Metazoa; phylum Chordata; class Amphibia; order Caudata; family Salamandridae; genus Triturus; species Triturus cristatus. The sequence goes on from NC_140591.1 coordinate 408,551,441, forward strand.
TCCCATGAAGGGACCAGTGCATTAGAGATCATCCCATGAAGGGACCAGTGCATTAGAGATCATCCCATGAAGGGACCAGTGCATTAGAGATCATCCCATGAAGGGACCAGTGCATTAGAGATCATCCCATGAAGGGACCAGTGCATTAGAGATCATCCCATGAAGGGACCAGTGCATCAAGATCATCCCATGAAGGGACCAGTGCATCAGAGATCATCCCATGAAGGGACCAGTGCATCAGAGATCATCCCATGAAGGGACCAGTGCATCAGAGATCATCCCATGAAGGGACCAGTGCATCAGAGATCATCCCATGAAGGGACCAGTGCATCACAGATCATCCCATGAAGGGACCAGTGCATCACAGCACTCAGATTAGAGGTATGCAAGATGATCCCATGAAGGGACCAGGCCATTAAAGATCATCCCATGAAGGGACCAGATCACAGATCATCCCATGAAGGGACCAGTGCATCAAAGACTATCCCATGAAGGGACAAGTGCATCAGAGATCATCCCATGAAGGGACCAGTGCATCAGAGCACTCAGATTAGAAGTATGCAAGATCATCCCATGAAGGGACCAGGGCATTAAAGATCATCCCATGAAGGGACCAGTGTATCAAAGATCATCCCATGAAGGGACCAGTGCATCAAAGACGATCCCATGAAGGGACCAGTGCATCAAAGATCATCCCATGAAGGGACCAGTGCATCACAGCTCTCAGATTATTGGTATGCAAGATCATCCCATGAAGGGACCAGTGCATCAAAGACCATCCCATGAAGGGACCAGTGCATCAAAGACAATCCCATGAAGGGACCAGGGCCTCAGCGATCCCATGAAGGGACCAGTGCATCACAGCACTCAGATTAAAGGTATGCAAGATCATCCCAAGAAGGAACCAGTGCATCACAGCACTCAGATTAGATGTATGCAAGATCATCCCGTGAAGGAACCAGTGCATCAGAGATCATCCCGTGAAGGGACCAGTGCATCAGAGATCATCCCATGAAGGGACCAGTGCATCAGAGATCATCCCATGAAGGGACCAGTGCATCAGAGATCATCCCATGAAGGGACCAGTGCATCAGAGATCATCCCATGAAGGGACCAGTGCATCAGAGATCATCCCATGAAGGGACCAGTGCATCAGAGATCATCCCATGAAGGGACCAGTGCATCAGAGATCATCCCATGAAGGGACCAGTGCATCAGAGATCATCCCATGAAGGGACCAGTGCATCAGAGATCATCCCGTGAAGGGACCAGTGCATCAGAGATCATCCCGTGAAGGGACCAGTGCATCAGAGATCATCCCGTGAAGGGACCGGTGCATCAGAGATCATCCCGTGAAGGGACCGGTGCATCAGAGATCATCCCGTGAAGGGACCGGTGCATCAGAGATCATCCCGTGAAGGGACCGGTGCATCAGAGATCATCCCGTGAAGGGACCGGTGCATCAGAGATCATCCCGTGAAGGGACCGGTGCATCAGAGATCATCCCGTGAAGGGACCGGTGCATCAGAGATCATCCCGTGAAGGGACCGGTGCATCAGAGATCATCCCGTGAAGGGACCGGTGCATCAGAGATCATCCCGTGAAGGGACCGGTGCATCAGAGATCATCCCGTGAAGGGACCGGTGCATCAGAGATCATCCCGTGAAGGGACCGGTGCATCAGAGATCATCCCGTGAAGGGACCGGTGCATCAGAGATCATCCCGTGAAGGGACCGGTGCATCAGAGATCATCCCGTGAAGGGACCGGTGCATCAGAGATCATCCCGTGAAGGGACCGGTGCATCAGAGATCATCCCGTGAAGGGACCGGTGCATTAGAGATCATCCCGTGAAGGGACCGGTCGGTGCATCAGAGATCATCCCGTGAAGGGACCGGTGCATCAGAGATCATCCCGTGAAGGGACCGGTGCATCAGAGATCATCCCATGAAGGGACCGGTGCATCAGAGATCATCCCGTGAAGGGACCGGTGCATCAGAGATCATCCCCATGAAGGGGCCGGTGCATCAGAGATCATCCCCATGAAGGGGCCAGTGCATCAGAGATCATCCCCATGAAGGGGCCAGTGCATCACAGCTCTCAGATTAGAGGTATGCAAGATCATCCCATGAAGGGATCAGTGCATCAAAGACCATCCCATGAAGGGACCAGGGCAACAAAGATCATCCCCATGAAGGGACTGGTGCATCAGAGAGCATCCCGTGAAGGGACCGGTGCATCAGATCATCCCGTGAAGGGACCATTAGTGCATCAAAGATCATCCAATGGAGGGACCAGTGCATCAAACATCATCCCTTGAAGGGACCAGTGCAAAGATCATGCCGTGAAAGGACCAGTGCATCAAAGATCATCCCATGAAGGGACCAGTGCATCAGAGATCATCCCATGAAGGGACCAGTGCATCAGAGATCATCCCATGAAGGGACCAGATCAGAGATCATCCCATGAAGGGACCATTAGTGCATCAAAGATCATCCAATGGAGGGACCAGTGCATCAGAGATCATCCAATGGAGGGACCAGTGCATCAGAGATCATCCAATGGAGGGACCAGTGCATCAGAGATCATCCCATGGAGGGACCAGTGCATCAGAGATCATCCCATGAAGGGACCATTAGTGCAAAGATCATCCAATGGAGGGACCAGTGCATCAGAGATCATCCCATGAAGGGACCAGATCAGAGATCATCCCATGAAGGGACCAGTGCATCACAGCTCTCAGATTAGAGGTATGCAAGATGATCCCATGAAAGGACCAGTGCATCACAGCACTCAGATTGGAGGTATGCAAGATGATCCCATGAAGGGACCAGTGCATCACAGCACTCAGATTGGAGGTATGCAAGATCATCCCATGAAGGGAAAAGTGCAATAAAGATCATCCCATGAAGGGACCAGTGCATCAGAGATCATCGCATGAAGGGACCGGTGCATCAGAGATCATCCCGTGAAGGGACCGGTGCATCAGAGATCATCCCGTGAAGGGACCATTAGTGCATCAGAGATCATCCAATGGAGGGACCAGTGCATCAAACATCATCCAATGGAGGGACCAGTGCATCAAACATCATCCAATGGAGGGACCAGTGCATCAAACATCATCCAATGGAGGGACCAGTGCAAAGATCATGCCGTGAAAGGACCAGTGCATCAAAGATCATCCCATGAAGGGACCAGTGCATCAGAGATCATCCCATGAAGGGACCAGATCAGAGATCATCCCATGAAGGGACCAGTGCATCAGAGATCATCCCGTGAAGGGACCAGTGCATCAGAGATCATCCCGTGAAGGGACCATTAGTGCATCAAAGATCATCCAATGGAGGGACCAGTGCATCAGAGATCATCCCATGAAGGGACCATTAGTGCATCAAAGATCATCCAATGGAGGGACCAGTGCATCAAAGATCATCCCATGAAGGGACCAGTGCATCAGAGATCATCCCATGAAGGGACCATTAGTGCATCAAAGATCATCCAATGGAGGGACCAGTGCATCAGAGATCATCCCATGAAGGGACCAGATCAGAGATCATCCCATGAAGGGACCAGATCAGAGATCATCCCATGAAGGGACCAGATCAGAGATCATCCCATGAAGGGACCAGATCAGAGATCATCCCATGAAGGGACCAGTGCATCACAGCTCTCAGATTAGAGGTATGCAAGATCATCCCATGAAGGGACCAGTGCAAAGATTATCCCATGAAGGGACCAGTGCATCAAAGATCATCCCAAGAAGGGACCAGTGCATGAAAGATCATCCCATGAAGGGACCAGTGCATGAAAGATCATCCCATGAAGGGACCAGTGCATCAAGATCATCCCATGAAGGGACCAGTGCATCAGAGATCATCCCATGAAGGGACCAGTGCATCAGAGATCATCCCATGAAGGGACCAGTGCATCAGAGATCATCCCATGAAGGGACCAGTGCATCAGAGATCATCCCATGAAGGGACCAGTGCATCAGAGATCATCCCATGAAGGGACCAGTGCATCAGAGATCATCCCATGAAGGGACCAGTGCATCAGAGATCATCCCATGAAGGGACCAGTGCATCAGAGATCATCCCATGAAGGGACAAGTGCATCAGAGATCTTCCCATGAAGGGACCAGTGCATCACAGCACTTAGATTAGAGGTATGCAAGATCATCCCATGAAGGGAAAAGTGCAATAAAGATCATCCCATGAAGGGACCAGTGCATCAGAGATCATCCTATGAAGGGACCATTAGTGCAAAGATCATCCAATATAGGGACCAGTGCATCAAACATCATCCCATGAAGGGACCAGTGCATCAGAGATCATCCCATGAAGGGACCAGTGCATCAGAGATCATCCCATGAAGGGACCAGTGCATCAGAGATCATCCCATGAAGGGACCAGTGCATCAGAGATCATCCCATGAAGGGACCAGTGCATCAGAGATCATCCCATGAAGGGACCAGTGCATCAGAGATCATCCCATGAAGGGACCAGTGCATCAGAGATCATCCCATGAAGGGACCAGTGCATCAGAGATCATCCCATGAAGGGACCAGTGCATCAGAGATCATCCCATGAAGGGACCAGTGCATCAGAGATCATCCCATGAAGGGACCAGTGCATCAGAGATCATCCCATGAAGGGACCAGTGCATCGGAGATCATCCCATGAAGGGACCAGTGCATCAGAGATCATCCCATGAAGGGACCAGTGCATCAGAGATCATCCCATGAAGGGACCAGTGCATCAGAGATCATCCCATGAAGGGACCAGTGCATCAGAGATCATCCCATGAAGGGACCAGTGCATCAGAGATCATCCCATGAAGGGACCAGTGCAAAGATGCTCCCATGAAGGGACCAGTGCAAAGATCATCCCATGAAGGGACCAGTGCATCAAAGATCATCCCATGAAGGGACCAGTGCATCAAAGATCCCATGAAAGGACCAGTGCATCAGAGATCATCCCATGAAGGGACCAGTGCATCACAGCACTCAGATTGGAGGTATGCAAGATCATCCCGTGAAGGGACCAGTGCATCAGAGATCATCCTGTGAAGGGACCAGTGCATCAAAGATCATCCCATGAAGGGACCAGTGGATCAAAGATCATCCCATGAAGGGACCAGTGGATCAAAGATCATCCCATGAAGGGACCAGTGGATCAAAGATCATCCCATGAAGGGACCAGTGCATCAGAGATCATCCCATGAAGGGACCAGTGCATCAGAGATCATCCCATGAAGGGACCAGTGCATCTGAGATCATCCCATGAAGGGACCAGTGCATCAGAGATCATCCCATGAAGGGACCAGTGCATCAGAGATCATCCCATGAAGGGACCAGTGCATCAGAGATCATCCCGTGAAGGGACCAGTGCAGAGATCATCCCGTGAAGGGACCAGTGCAACAGAGATCATCCCGTGAAGGGACCAGTGCATCACAGCACTCAGATTGGAGGTATGCAAGATCATCCCATGAAGGGACCAGTGTATCAAAGACCATCCCATGAAGGGACCAGTGCATCAAAGACCATCCCATGGAGGGACCAGTGCATCAAAGACCATCCCATGGAGAGACCAGTGCATCACAGCTCTCAGATTAGAGGTATGTAAGATCATCCCATGAAGGGAATAGTGCAAAGATCATCCCATGAAGGGACCAGTGCATCAAAGATCATCCAATGAAGGGACCAGTGCAATAAAGATCATCCCATGAAGGGACCAGTGCATCAAGATCATCCCGTGAAGGGACCAGTGCATCAAGATCATCCCGTGAAGGGACCAGTGCATCAAGATCATCCCATGAAGGGACCAGTGCATCAAGATCATCCCATGAAGGGACCAGTGCATCACAGCACTCAGATTAGAGGTATGCAAGATCATCCCATGAAGGGACCAGTGTATCAAAGACCATCCCATGAAGGGACCAGTGCATCAAAGACCATCCCATGGAGGGACCAGTGCATCAAAGACCATCCCATGGAGAGACCAGTGCATCACAGCTCTCAGATTAGAGGTATGCAAGATCATCCCATGAAGGGAATAGTGCAAAGATCATCCCATGAAGGGACCAGTGCATCAAAGATCATCCAATGAAGGGACCAGTGCAATAAAGATCATCCCGTGAAGGGACCAGTGCAATAAAGACCATCCCGTGAAGGGACCAGTGCATCAAGATCATCCCATGAAGGGACCAGTGCATCAAGATCATCCCATGAAGGGACCAGTGCATCAAGATCATCCCATGAAGGGACCAGTGCATCAAGATCATCCCATGAAGGGACCAGTGCATCAAGATCATCCCATGAAGGGACCAGTGCATCAAGATCATCCCATGAAGGGACCAGAGCATCACAGCACTCAGATTAGAGGTATGCAAGATTATCCCATGAAGGGACCAGGGCATTAACCCTATTGAAAATGTTTCAGTGCCAAGCCATTTAATGACTTTTTGGAGTGCTTTGCTTCAACATGCTGTAGTTTGTGTAATTATGATTATAATGTTGGGAAACTATATATTTTTGGTTTCAGTACTTCTTGTACTATTCATTTATATATAAAACTTACATTTATAAAACACCCTGAAGTCACATGACACAATTCAAGATGGCCGCCAGGTGACTGAAAATGATAAGAGTAAATGACCGCGTTGGTAGGGTAATAAAAATAAAGTGTTTTCCAAAAGCAGATACGCAGAAATATTTGTCTGTTTGCTCACCTGGTAATAGGACAGATTTTGATTTTAATTTTGTTTGTGTTTATGGCTTTGTCATACAATGACATAGATATAAGGCACATACATTTTTCATGTTTTTCTATTGATGTGCAGAATCTAAACTTATATAAGCCTAGCAGAATTGGTTCACAGAAGTAAAATGGATGTTTGAGACTACTGTTAGTAAATATATGAAAATACATATTTTTGCTGCCTTTCACAGCACTTTACATGCTACAAAATGGCCGACATGCTGTTTCGTCTGTTGATGTTTTTCATATAATGATCTTAGTCTTGTTATTGGACATATGTTCAACACCTCAAAATGTATTTTCTGACTTTTATGCACAGTAGTGATGAATATTTTGTGATTAGTTGGCATATGATTTCATGCATATAACTCCTGAAGGTCACAGTCCTTGACCTTTGACCCTAAATGGTAGCTCTTAGAAGTGTGCAAAGGATATATCTTTGTATCAGTGAATTTGGTTTTTGCAAAGTGAGGTATCTTCGGAAAGGTCATTGTCTGGTCTCACAGGTCAACTATTCAAATTTTATGAGAGGTGAACAAACATGACCTTTGACCCCTAAATACACATTTCTTGTAACCTTTTTTCTCTTTATTCTGTTACCCTTGGATCAATTTTAAGAAGTGTGGCATTATTGGACTCAACATGAAGTACTATTTTTTCCTTGTTCAAATTTTTGTAGAGGTCGTAATATTTGACCTTTGACCTCTATTTGTAGTCATTGTAGGTGTTTTAAGGTGTTTGTTCCATTATGGTGAGACCATTGTTTACAAGTGTTGCAGTGGTTGAGTTGTAATAAGTACTTAAATTTTTGTTCATTAAATTGGTGGGAGGGGGGTCATGTAATTTGACCTTTGACCTCTATTTACACTGTTCTAAGTGTTTCATGGTCATTAATCCATTACTGTTAGATCATTTATTACAAGTGAGGCATTATTGGAATTGTAATTATGTGTATCTACATCCTCCTTAGTTACTGTGTTGGAGGAGGTTATGCTTTTTGACCTTTGACCTCTAATTATACTTGTTTAGGTGTATCAAGGTCGTTATTGCACTACCCTTGGATCATTAGTTACTAGTGTTGCATTATTGTAATTGTCTTGATAAATACTTGCATTTTCATTGGTTTAATTGGTGTCGGGGGATCATGTCTGTTGACCTTTGACCTCTAATTACAATTTAAGTCTTTAAATGTCATTAATACATTACGGCTGGATCCTTCCTGCCCCTATGACCCCCCCTACACCTCTACTTACTTCTGCAATCATTGGTCTCTCCGGTGTATGTTTGGTTCTGCTTTGAAGCCCCCCCTGTGCTTGAGCTAACCCCCAAAGCTTGGCACCTGCAACCTATCTACTTATCTGCAAGCAGTGTGGCTCTAGGCACTCCCAGTCTCCATGGGAAAGCATTGGGCCAACCTCAGACTTTGACCTCTGCACCCGCCGGCAGTTCGGGCTGGACTGTTCCCATGAGGCACAGGGTCAAGACTGATTTGCATATGGCCAGGTCTAAACCGGGGTGGCATGGTGAACAAAATAATGATGGATTTAACCCAGATCTCTTGACTGGGGGTGAATGTTTTGATTTGTTCTGCATTCCGTCCATCAATTGCGTGTCTTTTGCTTTCCCAGCTGCCCCTGTGCCACTGGTGGTGCAGTTTTGGTACTCTCTTTACCCTAGCTGACCTTTGGTCCCGAAGACTGAAACTGCAAATGTGGTACTTACATGTTTTACTGCTATATTGTTTTCACCATAGGATATTGAACTGTTCTGAAAATATTCTGGCAAGTGAAAAGTATTTTTATTTATAAACGTACTTACCTTATTGTGAAGATCTTAGTCTTAAAATACAAACAAAGTATATTTTCTAAAATTGTTGTGGATCTCCTTTTTGACTCATAGGTCCTTTATTGATCACGGTTGTGCAATCCATGTTTTACAGTCCTCTGTGTTAGGCCTAATGCTGCTTGCTAACACTACCACTAATAGAGCAGTTTGGGTTCAACGTTGAGCCCTGTACACTTGGAGACCCCTTGGACTCTCTGCATGGTATTATCACCTAGTGGCAATATCACATACGGAGCCAGCTTCCTACATTTTTTCACATAATTCACTTTGAAAACTCCTTTCACTTTGCAGTCAGAGAAAGAAATGTAAACACCAATTCTGCAGCAATTTGTCAGAAGAGATAGCCAGACATTTGACCTCTGTCTTTGAAGCACTTGCAAATGTGACAAGTTAACCACAAAACTTAAAGGCATCTTTATTTTTTCTAGGACTTTCCCAACTTTCCAAAATGACACAAAGTATGATTGAGGATGACACCTTTTCATTGGGCCATTCACTTATGCCTACAATCAAACACCAATGTGCGCAGACACCCATAGATCCCACTGCTTTAGACATACCTACAAGTTGAATATTCTTGACAAATGAATTGCTTGATTTATCCCTACAGAGATCCCTTTCTTTGCAATACTGTTAAATGCCCAGGTTTTAGACAGGTTATTCACCTCCCCTCTAATTTGCTTAATATCATCCAATATAGCAGTCGGGTATGCAACTCCCTCCAGGTGTCAAAAAGCAACCACGCCAGGTAACATGTCACAATTCCCACAATAAACGTCCATAGACAAATTGAACATCACCCTGGACCGATTGGTAAAGTAGTTTGCTTCAGGTACATAAGAGTTCACAGGTGGCCTTTTCACCCGAGACAGCCTTCAGAGGCTGAGAGAGGAAAAGTCTTGCTCTGTGAAGGTAGGGCAATGCAGTTGTACAACACAATCCCTATGTCAATTCAATGCCACTGGTAGCAGAGTTGAAAACATTGTCAGCCATATCCAGATAAGAATCAAGCAAAGGCGGGGGGCGGAGCTAGCCTTGGAGCGCAATGGCCGTCTGTTAAGCGAGCTCCTCGCGCAAGCCCAAATATCCTTCAAACCGATCCTTTCAACGCTATCTGCATGAGACTGCACCCTAGGTGAAAGCTGAGGAGACGGAGCCCGCAGAGAAGTGACGCCCGTCACCGAAAACGGTGGTCGTGGCCTGCAACAAAGACCTAATAACTGCGCCTCTCCAATAGAAAGCGACAGCGGAGCCGTGAGACGAGGTGAAAGGACGCGCTGGGAGACAGTAAGCCCCGCTGAAGCCACGATTCCGGGGCCGAGACCGCCTGGCACATTGGTGGAATTTGCACGTGAAGACTGGCGCTGTACACAGTGCTCAGGGAGAGCGGCGGAAGATTTATTGGGGCCCCATGCGTGCTGGAGAACTGCTAGAGGCGCGGTAAGCGGACTTAACGTTAAAGACCGGGGGCACAATCTAACCTACCACTGCACAGCACTGACGGCTGAAGGACACCGGGGAGTGTATAAGCGGCTGCCCGTGCGTGAATGGAGGTAAGAGACACAGGGAGGAGCGACCTCGCTAGAAGGCCACACTGAGTCAATGAAAAGAAGGGCACAGGTCTGATTCAACTGTAAGCTGGGATTACTTGCTGTGGCGGCCTCGGGGCCAGGTCAACAGGGACACTGACTGCCTGAATGTGCCTGCAGATAATTATGTGAATGAATACCCTTTGGGCGTGATCTACGGTGGAGGCACGGAGGAACACAGTGCCTGAGGTCGGCTGGACTCGGAGGGGGGGGGGGGGGAGCCCTGGACCGTCCCCTCCCCACTCAGCTGAGCTACTAACCACGTGTCAGCATTTCTCTTTCCAACAAGAGTCAACTGACTGATAGAACACAAGGGTGGTACAAGTAAGAGGCTGAGTCCGTGCAAATATAACTGGGGGCAGACTAACGTTAGTGTGGGGCCAAGAGACAGAGGCGGAAGGCTACACCAGCAAGACACCTCGACAATTTGAGATATTGGTCAGTAAAGCAAGGCCCAGAGAAACCCTGTAAAACCCCCCATGTGAATTGGCACTTCCATCTGCCTACCGGAACCCGCAGTGCTGTCACGGCATAGTGATTAGAACTACACACACGCACTGGACCTGAGCGTCATAAAACGCAGAGCTCATCGACTCACTACAGACTGGATGGAGAGTCCTAACTTAAATCACCTCCCACCTGGGGTCGCAGCTACCAATATCCCTGTGGGTAAGGTTAACCACATATCGTAAAATGGGTAAAACAGATCGCACCCAGCCCAAATTCACCTTTGATCACACGAAGAAACATCAGGACCAAAGTGCTGCTGAGCAGACAACGCCACAATCAACAATGGGAGCAACAGGCGGGGTGACGAACGATGACATCCAAACCATGTTCACCACAATTCAAACAGCACTGTCGAACATAGATGGGAAGATTGACTCCTTGACGCATAGAGTAGACAGGATGTCAGAGCGTATGGATAAACACACGGAAAGACTGGACGAGGCAAACCGGAGAATATCTGAAGCCGAAGACTGACAGGTGCAGATGGAAGCGAAACAGTCGAAGATGGAGAAGCAACTGGCGGTCATAACGGCAAAGTCGGAAGACTTGGAGGCCCGGTCCCGAAGGAGTAACCTCCGCTTAATGGGAGTTTCAGAGCCGATAAATACAGGCCAAATGGAACACTATGTAGAGCAGCTGCTCATATTCCTACTGGGTCGGGAGACGTTCTGAGGTATTTATTGTGGAGAGAGCCCACAGATCGCTGGGACCCAAACCTCCTCTTGGCTCCAGAACAACGCAAATCATCGTCAAGATATTAAATTACAGAGACAAGAGTTATCTTACGAAGGCATGGATATCTCCATCTATCCAGATTTCACGTCATCGCTACAGGAAGCGCAAAAAAAAATCTCCACAGCAAAACAGAAATTTAGAGAATTGAATATTCCGTACGCCATGCTAAATCCGGCCAGACTAAAGCTCATAGTGGATGGTAAAACTCAGATCTTTGCTGAACCATCGGAGGTGGTGAAGTTCGCGCAGCAGAGGGGTAAGCTGGGACCAAGAAGAAGATCACTGAGAGGAGACCATGGGGACCAGTCTGCTACATCAGATGTGGAGTGATCACGATCTAATGAACACAAGTGGGCTGCAACGGCGAATTGCCTGAATGTGGGGCGGACTCATCCCATGGGGCAAGGACTGAACGTTGCTAACACATAGATGGCCCACGGACTGATGGATCAGATAAGTTAATTGTAAACAGTTATACCTTTGCTCTTTAAGCTGTCATGTTTATCACTGTTTGGAGTCGGGCAGAATTCACTGACATTCGCTGGAGGGTGCTCTCTCGCAAAACTGCTTAGAACTACAGTACAGTGTTGGAATTTATAGTATGTGTCTCAGGGCGGAACCCATGTGGCCTAGTCACAAGAAACGGGTGGGCAACTCTGACCCCTACGTGTGCACCACACCAATTGTTAGGTTGTTTTCTCTTTTTTGTTTATCTCTACGGAGATGTTAAATGTTACTATTGAGTATGGCTCCACTAGGGAAAGGGAGGTGGAGTGGGTGGGGGGGGGGAAGCAAAAAAATCCAGATGGTGGCACTATAACAGAGGGACTCGTGAGGGACAATTTCATACACCATAGACACTCGCACCAGGCTGATGGCGGAATACCGGCAGATGGCTGACGCTTTGCAGCAGCACAGACCACTGACGCTCTTAACCTGGAATGTTAGAGGACTGCATGACCCACGGAAAATTCGTAAGGTACTAGCATACCTGGACAGGCATAAAATAGATGTTGCCCGTTTACAGGAGACACATCTGACAGAGTTAATAGAGACACGAATAGGGGCCAGATGGGCTACATATAGGTTGGCGTCGTCCTACTCCTCCTACGCGAGAGTGGTACTTATATGGATCAAATGTAATACACCCTTCACACTCATTAAATCTATAAAAGACGACCAAGGGCGATATGTTCTAGTACAAGGCTGCTTTGGGGGCACAGTGTTAACAATTGTAAATGTATATGCCCGAATACTGCTTTTTACGCACACATCTGGATGCAATTACGCAACCTCCATACCGGAGCTATTCTCTGGGTGGGGACTTTAATACATGCCTAGACCCCACACTGGACAGGTCAACTGGGATAGATAGATATGGTAAACAATTGGCAAAAGTCCTAAGAGACGGGATAGGTGATTGGGACATGGTGGATATATGGAGAGTCAGAAATCCAGACCGTAAAGAAGAGACGTGCTTCTCCTCAACATCTCACATGGTCCAGGATTGATTGGCTGATATCCCGAGATGCATGTACGTGGACAACGGCAATTACACACGCACCTAAAACGCTTTCGGACCATGCCCCAGTCATCCTCATACTGCAAATCCCAACACACACTCCAAGACAATTCACGTGGAGGTTGAGGCCAACGGCATTACAAGACCAGTTATTCAAGGAAGAGCTACGGCACGCAATAATAGATTTGTTTTAAAATAACGCAGGCTCAGTACAGAGCACTAGAACACTGTGGGAAGCATTTAAAGTTACCATACGGGCCCACTGCATTGGGAAACACGCAGGAATATTGAAGGATATACATGGACAATTAGATAGGACGGAAGCTGAAATTGTCAGACTGGAACGAGAATTTGAAAACACACGATACAACATTATTGGTCCATATTAGATTATCGATACAGATCGACACATAATGCACTTGCAGAGGATGAGATTAAACACGTTTCGCGCAAGTACATCACCAGAAACTATGGGGAAGGGGGGGAGACCTGGCAGAGCGCTGCCTTTCAAAATCAGAACCGCCCACACCTCTGCATACATTACACAGATTCAGGACGCACAGCATCAAACAGTCTACGACACCCCAACCATATTAGATTGCTTCACTAATTTTTATACCAATCTGTATACTGCCCAGAGCAAGTCTTCCACGGCAGAAATTCGGGATTATCTCGATGACGTGGCGCTGGCTTGGCTATCAGACGCCCACCAAGAATACCTTTGCCATCATATCACCCGCGATGAAATAATAGATGCCATCAATTCACTGCCCAACAATAAAGCGCCGGGACTGGATGGTCTTCCGGGTGATTTTTATAAAGAATATTGTGACCTTCTGATTCCACATTTTGCTGAAATGCTTGAAGAGGCTTATGAGGAGGGCACACTTCCGTCCTCCTTAAATGAGGCGCTCCTGATACCACTCCCGAAGCCGGGCAAGGACCCCAATGAGTGCGAATCATATAGACCCTTACCCCTGATAAACATAGACGCTAAGATATTAGCAAAAATAATAGCGAACAGAATACAACCTCTCCTCTGTAATCTGGTGCTGCCTGACCAGGCAGGCTTTATGCCAACACGGTCAACCACCCACAACATTCGTACCATTTTTGCACTATACCATCAATTAGACCCAAACACGCCAGCTCTGTTATCCGCCGCCAAGGCATTCGACTCAATAGAATGGGATTTTAAGTTCACCACCCTCCGCACGATGGGATTTCCAGAACCATTTCTAAAATGGATATCGCTATTGTACTCGGTTCCCAAGGCTTGGGTAAGAATAAATGGCTCCACATCCAACCGCATAGAGATAAAACGCGGCACCAGACAAGGCTGCCCACTATCCCCAATGCTCTTTGCACTAATACTAGAACCACTGGCATGCAAGATTAGACAGAAACACTTGGAATCGGCCCTGCAGTTCGGTCTCCGCCCCATTGGCATTGCGTTGTATGCGGACGATATGGTCCTCTACACTACACACCCAGATAGACACCTAAACTTGCTCATTAGGGAATATGTTAAATACAAGAGAAATGCGGGCCTTCGCATTAACTGGAACAAATCAGTGGTGATACCCTTAACGGCGGAAACAGGGAAACCCCAAATGGAATATCCTCTAAAATGGTGGACAGACCCAGTTAAATACTCATGGGTCTGGATCCGTCGGGACCCAGAACTGGTTATTAGAGAGAATTATGGGAAAGCACTGGTGAGATTAGAAGATAAAGTAGATAAATGGAGAAAAATGTCACTCTCAATGGCGAACAGGATAGTCTTACAGAAAATGATTGTATTACCACGGTTTCTGTAGCTGTTCTGGAACGTACCAATCTGGTTAAATGCAGCCTTTTTTGGGAGACTGCGTTCCAGTATGCAAAGGCTGACATGGGCAGGCAAACGGGCCAGAACGAGCTGGAAGGTCTTGACCCAACCATACCATTTAGGAGGCTTTGAGGCACCGGATTTCCATCTATACTACCTATGTGCACAAGTACAACATGCCCACTATACAGGAGACACAACAAGAGCGAGGTTGCCTTGAACCAACTGTACAAAGTAGTTCTGTGGCTCTGCTGGCAGCAAACGCACCTCAGTGAGGGCATTAGCTTTAGGCAAGCTGCAAAGCATGTACCTGCAAAGCATGTACCTACAAGCTGTCCCTAGGCTAAACATGTCTAGTTGACGGTTGTTGAAGTTCAGGTCCACCTAGAAGGGGAAAAAGAGAGAGAGTGTGCCTACAACCTGTCCCTGTTCTAAACATTCATGGCAGAGCCAGGAGACACAAAACAGGAGCTAGGTTGCCTTGAACCAACTGTACAAAGTGGTGCTGTGGATCTGCTGGCAATAAACGCACCTCAGTGAGGGCATTAGCTCAAGGCAAGCTGCAAAGCATGTACCTACAAGCTGTCCCTAGGCTAAACATGTCTAGTTGACGGTTGTCGAAGTTCTGGTCCACCTAGAAGGGGAAAGAGAGAGTGTGCCTACAACCTGTCCCTGTTCTAAACATTCATGGCAGAGCCAGGAGACACAAAACAGGAGCTAGGTTGCCTTGAACCAACTGTACAAAGTGGTGCTGTGGATCTGCTGGCAATAAACGCACCTCAGTGAGGGCATTAGCTCAAGGCAAGCTGCAAAGCATGTACCTACAAGCTGTCCCTAGGCTAAACATGTCTAGTTGATGGTTGTCGAAGTTCTGGTCCACCTAGAAGGGGAAAAAGAGAGAGAGAGTGCCTACCTCCTGTCCCGGTTCTAAACATTCATGGCAGAGCAAGGAGATGCAAAACGAGAGGCAGGTTGCCTTGAACCAACTGTACAAAGTGGTGCTGTGGCTCTGCTGGCAGCAAAAACACCTCAGTGAGGGCATTAGCTCAAGGCAAGCTGCCATAAACCTGCAAGCTGTCCTTAAGCTAAACGTGTAGTTAACTATTGTTGAAGTTCCTGGTCCACCTAGGAGGGAAAAAAAGAGTATGTCTATAACCTGACCCTATGCTCCTCTTGTGGAAAGAGTAAAAACTTGATCCGGATTCCTAGAGCGTATACCAAGATGCTTCCCAGGAGGTCTACAGATTTGGTATACCTTCTAGTCACCGACTTACCTGAATGATGTTTCTTTGGCAACATCCAACAGTCTTTCCAGCGTGACGTGATTGTTCATCTTTTTCACCTTCATCACAGACACCATCAAAGTGTTCTCATGAGTACGGTTTCCACCATGTGAATAAAAAACATATTTTAATGATTAAATACTACTAGTCACACATCCCCAAATTGCACCCATCCATTTATTTGATACTCGCCCTCTTACTATGCAGAGTTGGATTGTAAGTAGCATTTTCAGAGGCAGCGCATTCCATCAGAAACTCTCATGCAGAACATGGTTGGTATTAGTTAAACCATGTAGTGCTAAACCAAGGGCAATCAAATCATTTCCAAAAAGACATTGGTCACCCTCTCACCCCCACATCAAACGTGACTGACTTTCCACTGGTTTATATCCACCCACTTGTCAGTCAACACAGTATGCTTCTCTGTATCCATTTCTGATAAGTTAGACTGCTATTTATTATGCAGAGTAGAGCAGTTCTATTTACTCTGCACTGTCCGCAAGGTCATGCAAGGCTAAGCTCATTGTTTATCCAAGCTGAGACCAAAAGATAGTCACAGAACAGGACCCTTCCTTCCAGACTAACAACCCATCTGACAATCTCCCTAACAGCAAGATACCAAGAGACCAATGCTTGCTTCGGGTTCATCAAACAAGCCATGTAGCAAGAGGCACAAAGTCAGATGCCTATGCAGGATATCAGAAATCCATGTTATGTTATGCTATGTTATTCTGGAAGGGTATCCCTGTGCTGAAGAAGGAAATATTTTGGCCAGAGTAGGGGCTAGGTGAAGAGTCAGGTCTTCAGTTTCTTGTGGAATTCAAGAACTCAAGAGGTGGCTCTGATGTGCAGGGCCAGATCATTCCAAGCTTTAGAAGGGAGTTAGAAGGCATGACTACCAGATCTGCTTCTGTATATGCAGGTGTGTGCGCGAGTAGGAGTGTGGCTGGGTGGAACATTCTGAGAAGTGTGTGAGAACTTGTGGTTGTTGAGGTATGTGGCGCTGTACCTCTATTAGGCACCTACGAGTGTAAGAACTAACTGAAATAAAAGACGACATCTGGCGCATTACTTTGGAACACTATCTAAAAATAATGTGTGAAGGAATCAAAAGATGTGGGGTGGGGCATCCCTTGGTGATGCCTGGCACTGCGCCAGAGGTACCGGCCTTCAATTGAATGTCTAATGCTATGGAACCGGTAACTAGTTGGTGCATGCAAAGGCTATACACTTTCACTCAAGTAGCAAGGAAGAACAGTGCAATATTTGCCTTGTAGTACAGGAGGCAGGGTGTGCGTGTGACCCGAGCTAAATCCATGATTTGCAGAGGTCACGTGAAGCACTATCTCTGGGGCTTACACCACATTGTAAGGAGGACTTCAGCAACCAATAGCTGTGTAAAGCTAAAGAGCCTATACTTCCCAGCCCCAACCGGTGCACATGGCTTGTGCTGCTGCCTATGAACGTAAGCTGCCAACAGTTTGAAAAGGCTGAGATGGGCAGGAACATACATGTTTGTGACAGATCACCCTATCCATGATACTGTAAATAATACCTGCAGTTTATAAATGGCTAACAGACAAACCAGGGGGCAGCACCGTCCCAATGAACAAATGCCAAATGGTCAAATGACACAGCAAAGCACTGGGACAAAGACAATAACAATCTAGAGGGGAAAGGGAACCCAAATCTGATTGAATTTATGCTGAAATCTGACCCACTCACCTATCATTTTTCTGAAAGCAATATAATAACCGGTATAAAACAAACCAGGGGTTACAAGATGGCACATTTTAAAACCAACCAGCAGACAAATATTAATGCAAAATGTTTTAGGGATGTATACTAATGCACAATGTTTTAGGACTCCAAACACTGCAAACAGAACAGTCACACAAAATCAGACTACTTCCAAAGCATCACTCAAAAAATAAAGCCCAAACACAGGCAATATCCTCATATGTTTCCATATTTTTTCTGGAACCTCACTAATGTGATTAAAAGAAAAGGAAAAGTGTCCTGTACCCAAGAAAAAAACATGACCAACAAACTCTTCAAACAAAACTTTTTACAATTGCAGTTCCTCACCAAAGAAAACCTAGGACCTCCAGACATAAAACAGGGCTGACTAGCATCCAGTCATGCAAGGGCAAGTGAATACCGTATGTTGAAAGAAAACCAAGTCCTTGTTAAGGACTGAGGCTGGTATGCCAAAAAAAACGACTATGTAGATTTAATTTCTTGCACTTTGTCGATGCGCTTACCTCTCTGCCAACTTACCCAACACAACCAAACATCCACAAAACATTGCCAAACATTCAATTTGCACCAGCTTACAACATTCAAGATACTCTTACAAATCCCCCAAACACCTACAATCACCCCCACCAGCCATGTAAAAACATTCACACCACACACCCTAAACAGCTAAATAGCAGCCCAATGGCTGTGAAGACACTACGATACACCCAGAGACACCCACCCTTGATGGGGCGAGGCACAAGATCACAAAAACTCACCTGAGTGATAAAACCACCTACCTTTTCACCAGACTCTCCTTACACAACACAGCCTTGTAAATACATAGCTCCTTCCAACCCAACAAGGTCTGCAAATTTTAGTCGGTGAGTATGTTTCATTTTGAAAAAATGCTCGACTCCCACAATACATTTTCGAAACCTGGGGAAAGTGCAGGTCCAGCCTGACACTTTTCCTTCAAATAAAAACATAATACCGCAAAGTGTACCTTGAAAATATGCAGCAGGAGAATCCGGATGCCCATTTGTTTCACGCAAATTTTAAATATGAATTCAATCAATCAAGCTTTTGTTAAGCGCGACAACTCGCCAGCAAGGGTCTCAAGGTGCTGGGGGTGGAGGGGTGCAGGTTCCAGTCCATCAAGGAGGGGTATTGTCAATGAGCCAAGTTTGAGGTTTCTTACGAAGATGGGAAACAATGTTGTCTGTCTGAGGTGGAGTGGAAGAGCGTTCCAGGCTTTGGTCGAGTTGAAGGAGAAGGAGTGGCCTTCCGATCTGGTTTTTCTGGTGCGTGGGACCATGGCATAGGAGAGCTGGGCTGATCGTAGGGTCCTTTGGGGTACGTGGAATTTGAGTCAGCTGTTCAGGTATGCTGGTCTGGTGTCATGGAGGGCCTTGTGTGCGTGGGTGAGCATCTTGAAGGTGACTCTTGCCTCAGTGGGGAGCCAGTGGAGTGTGCGCAGGTGCTGGGAGATGTGGCAGTGTCTTGGCAGGTTGAGGACCAGTCTTGCGGCGGCATTCTGGATGTTCTGTAGCTTGCGGGTGAGGTTTTTGTTTATTCTGGCGTTGAGTGCGTTGCCGTAGTCGAGTCTGCTGGTGATCAGGGCGAGAGTGACGGTCTTTCTGTGTTCGAGGGGGATCCATTTGAAGGTCTTATATAGGAGGCGGAGGGTGTGGAAGCAGGAGGAAGAGACTGAGTTGATCTGGCTGTCCATTTTGAGCTCTGAGTCCAGGATGATTCCCAGGTTGCGTGCGTGGCCCATGGGGTTGGGCGGGTTTCCGAGGACGGGTGGCCACCATGTGTCGTTCCAGGCGTTGGGGTTTGG
Source organism: Triturus cristatus (assembly GCF_964204655.1). Classification (NCBI taxonomy): domain Eukaryota; kingdom Metazoa; phylum Chordata; class Amphibia; order Caudata; family Salamandridae; genus Triturus; species Triturus cristatus. Next base: position 408,571,096 of record NC_140591.1, read on the forward strand.
GCCCATGATGAGTACTTCTGTCTTGTCGGTGTATAGTTGTAGGCAGCTGTTTTTCATCCATTTTGCAATGGCTTCCATGCCTTCTCGAAAGTTGTGTCTGGCAGTGTTGGGTTCGTTGAATAGGGAGAAGATGAGTTGGGTGTTGTCTGCGTAGGACACTATGTTGTATCTTGAAGTGTAGATGTTCCATCATGTCTGTGGGCTCATCGGGGAGTGTGCTCAGGCGGAGGGTGGATTTGTGGATGATGGCGCTTCCTCCTCCCAGGCGGGTGAGGAGGTCCTTTCTGGAGATCTTGTATCCTTGGGGAATGGCGATTGTGATATCCAGTTCCGAGGTGGTGTTGCTCCAGGTTTCCTTGAAGAACGCGAAGTCCGGGGTGGTGCTGTTGAGGAGGTCCCAGATTTCGGTGGCGTGTTTGTGGAGGGATCAAACGTTGAGGAGGATGCATAGCATCGTCTTCGGTTCGGGTGTGTTCTTACGGTCGGGTTGTGCTGGGTTCGTATTCCTGGTGGTGCTGTAGGTTTGTCAGCAGAGGTGACAGCTGAAGGGTCCATGGGTGTCGGCTGGTGAAGCTAGCTTGCAGTTGTTGTGGCCTGGGTTGAGTTATGGAGTGCTGCTGGGTCGTATCGTTGGCGGGGCAGAGGTCCAGGGTTCCTGGCGCTGGTCACTGTCGGGTCACAAACGGGCGCAGACGGGATTGCCTTTGGCACAGCTGCGCAGTGGCTGCGATTAAGTAGGTGTCTGGGAGGGCTGGACAGCTGGGAGGTGGGAATGGGGAAGCGGACTGGTTGCGCTGGTTGTGCTGGGGGGAAGGGGCCGCAGGGGCAGCAGCGGCAGGGGAAAACAGGTGGGAATGAGGAGAGTGGGAGAAAGGTGAATAAGAGAAGACAAGCAGAGCACAGGAGAGTGCAGAAAACAGAAAGGAAGCAGGAATATAGATTAGGCAAAGATGGTGAAAAGCGAGTGAAAAACAAGTGGAAAAATGGAGCGGAAAGCGGGAGAAAGGTGAAAAAGAAAAGACAGGCAGAGCACAGGAAAGTGCAGACAACAGAAAAGAAGCAGGAATATAGATTTGGCAAAGACGGTGAAAAACGAGTCACCAACTAGTATAACGAGTGGAAAACGTAGCGGAAAGGGGGAGACAGGGGTCCACTGGACCACCAGGGATGAGGCGCAGGTGAACCTGTGGGTGAGGAGGGCCTCGAACCCTCACACTGGAGAGGCTGGGGGAGGCCTCACTCAATGGTGGAGCTGCAAGGGTGGGAGAGCAATTTCACTGACAAGAGTCAGTGGTCTTGCTCGCCTGGCCCCGCAGCGGCCGCCATTAAGTAGGGGTCGGGAAGGGATGGACAGCTGGGAGGTGGGGAGGGGGATTGGTCGCGCTGGTTGTGCTGGGGGAAGGGCCGCGGGGGCAGCAGCAGCTGGGAAAACAGGCGAGAAAGGAGGAGAGTGGGAGAAAGGTGAAAAAGAGAAGACAAGAGCACAGGAGAGTGCAGAAAACAGAAAAGAAGCAGTAATATTGATTAGGCAAAGTTTATTAAAATATTGCATGCATCTATTTTTGTAGATGTGTAGGAAACCAAGCTTCTCAAGAGTAAACAGAGGTGGGTTGCTTTCGTTGTCTGCAGTTGGGCCTTGGTTTGTAAATACTAGTGTGTCTTTGAATGCATTCGGTGTCTATATCAAACTATAACATCTAACACATTAAAAAAAAAACACACACCTATGACCATAGCCATATGATAGGTAGTAGGTAATAGGAGCCAGGTGTCTGTAGCCACACTGGTCTCTGGTTATGTTTTGTACAAGCAGATTCCTTGGAGCTGCTAAATGATAACAGCTGGTGACATCAGGGAGATAGACACATGAAGTGCTCTATCAAAAACTGGCTGAGCATTGTGTGCCTTTATCATCCCTCAACTGGTATGACTGGGAACAAGACTGACAGTCTGGAGCATAGTTCATTGCTCCTGGTAACTACTCAGCCCACCTCCCTCACCAAAACCTTGTCCATCTTGTCACTGGGCCTGCTCCTTACATACCACCTGAATTTACAAAAAAAGTGCAGGTCTTTTTTTACAAAAGTAGTCTGAATCCTATCAACAAACATGGCCATAGTATTGAAAACACATGCATTCATCCTTCCATCATCCGACATAAAATAATTAAACTAGTTGCCTCCGCATGTGTTCAAGTTGCATATAGTTGAAGGTTGTAAAAACATACATGGCACAACTAGGAAAAGTGTGAAACCACAGCATTCAACCCAGAGCCTTTAGTTTGTAAAGCTGCTTGATAGGAAATACCAGTTAGAAAGCAGCAAATTGTATTTTCATTTCATGAGAGAGATCTTTACTCACATAAATCGTTCTTACAGATAAGCTTGTCAGGTAAGACAGGCCGAGATAATTGCACAACCACTAAAATTAAATCATAGCCAAGTATGTCTTCAGTTTGAAGAGGTCAGATTGCAAAAGCATGTTCTACTGAAATGTACCCATCAGTGCATGAAAAATTACTTGTGTCACATGCATGAGTCACGTCATCTTCATCCCTTCATATTTTATAATAAATTCACTGCACACTTTGATGCTCGAATTTTATCACAAATATTTTTAAAATATCAGCCTGATGATTCAAAGTAAGGAAAGTATGATGTGCCCTGCTCCATTCATGTTGCAACACCTTAGTACTCTATTTTATGATGCCCCATGAGCACATTGCTACCTCCACCCCTGCTGAAAATGTATTACACTTCAATACAACTTTGGGAATTACCTGCTCATGCTATTTTCATTGGGGCCGTCCTTACAAGGCCTGCTGCCACTGCTGGGAGACAAAAGAATGGAATGCTATGAGTGACTCTTTCACGCCAGAACATGAAGCAATTTAGACGAGGTAAACATATAAAATATCAAAAATTACATCCATTTGAGCATTGAGACACTAAAAAGTCACAGAACTAAAGTGGGCCAATAGCAGGCACCTAAAAACTGAGCTGAGCAGTCATACTGCATGTCTTCAAAGTCACATTCCAAAGTTTATATTTTTTTGCAAACAAACATTTATAAATGTGCGCCCCAACTTTTCAATGAGGAAAAAGTCACATCTGAAAATAGATGCTCTTGGCAGCGTCCAACAAGGAGGTAGATAGATATTAATTCATGGTTTACATAAGTACTTACACACGTTTTACATATTTAAATGCTTGACTCCACAGTTCTTAGAGCTATAGGCAGCTCAGAATAATTGAAGCATTAATGTAAATTATTTAGAGCAGACGTAGCAAGTCTTCACCCACACTGCCCCAGCATTCAGTAGAGTCAAAGACTGAGGCCCCAAAATGAAAAACACGGACCTCAGCTGTCACCTGTGCTCGAGTCTTGCTGCATGTAGTGCTGCATGTGGTGTGGGAGTCGGACTCACTGTGCAGGCGTCTCTTGTAATGGTGGCAGGCACAGAGTCACTAAAATGGGTTCAGTCGGCTGCTCCATGTGTGCAGCTGCCTGTTTCCCAATAGTTTCAACCATCGTGTTGAAAATTGAAACAGCGATGTGATTAAGCATTCACTAAAGACATGAATTTCCCTTTAGGACCGAGTTTCTTCCCTTATGTTGACTAATGTTTGGACTCCATTTTGTGTTGTCATGTCTCCACGTGTTCAGCACGAGAAGAGTCCTATCTTCGTGTCAGTTGCTCTCGTTATCTGCCTAGTAACAGTCTATAAATAGCTCCTTTGTCCGTCTGGCGCATGCCCAGACTTGACCACATCTGTTATCAGTTAGTCCTTGCTTGACCATGTTTTCGCGGGCTCAAGGAGTGTGTTAACTCCACCCATATATTGATTCTGTATCGAAAATGACCATAAAAGGTAATGAATGTTGCTTCATGTTGTATCCACCCACTTATGAGCCCCTCTGTTGTGTATAAAAGGGGACCGTGTACGCAAGTTCTTTGTGCTACTCTATGCAATACTGAAGTGTTGTATAGGTTGTAGGACCACCCTTAAGGGTTAATAAACTTTGTCTTTGTACTTTGCAGTTTCCGTGCCAACTTCCTTGTAGCTTCCATTACAGGAGAGCGAACCCTTGTATCCTGCGGGCCTAGCTGGGGCCTGTATTCATCAATTGGCGCCCGTCACGTGGGGCTCATCGGCGACTCGGATGCTCGAAGGACTGGTCGTGACGAAGGTGAGGAATTTGGCCGGGGATGTGATCACTGCCAGAGGCATGATTAGTCCTGGCATCCCGAGGTTTTCTTCCTTCCCTTCCGAACTGACCATCTGGGTGGCGCCGGTCCTCGACTGAGACCTCTTCTGTCGGTTTTGCCGTGACAGCCGTTTGGGCGAATTTTGGAGCTTGGCAGTTGGAATCTGGACACTCTTGATTGGTAAGAACCGTTGTACGGTACTTGCTCCGAGTTTTTGACGCCTGGGTTGGCCATTTGAGTTTGATTTGTGATGACCGGTCATATCTTGTATTGATTACTGTGAGAATATATGCGTTGCAACACATATAGGCAGGTAATGTGGAGATATTTCTCCGGAGCTGTGTAAATTTGAACGGCGCAAAGTTTAAGTGCCATTTTTTGATAATACTGCATATTTTGCATTATTTTTGAGCATGCCTGCTTTTAGCGCACTCCGTAAGTGGTGCTGCTGCTTTGGAAACCGGTGAAACCTCGAGGAATCTGCTCCGGCTCCCCCAGAGGGGACTCCTAATAGGGATATGTATGTGAAACATGGTCTTTCTTCTATAATGTACAGCACAGTATGGAGGAAATACACCAAAAAGGATCCCGAGTTGCGCTGGCCTTTGTATGGATCATTTGATATGCGTAAGATTGAGTATGTGGAACAGTGTATGTGTAAACGGCGTGCTCGTCAAGATATGTTTGAGTGTGTGCGGTTATGGGTGAAGGAAGTGCGTGAGCGAGAAAAGCGTGAGAAAGCGCTGTTTGATAAAGAGCAACGGAAGAATGATCATGTGCGAGCACAGGAAGCGAAGCGTCGCGGGGAGAGAGAACTGACGGAAAGACAAGAGAAAGAGCGTAGGTTGCAAGTCTCGGGTCAATATGCTGTTCGTCAGCCACTTTATCCTGTCCTTACTAATCTGGAAGATGATTTTTATTTATTAGATCGCTCTCCGCCCCCTTATGTTGGTGCATCTGCCCCGAGGTCACAGGATTCTGGATCGGCTTCAGATAAGGTACACGCGGTCCATGTTACCGGTTGACCGAATGGGTGAGCTTCGGAAAGTTTCTTTTCGTGCACTTAAGGGCAAATTATCCCTCACTGAATTGTTGGACTCTTGGGAAAAGTGGCAGGATAGAGAGAAGTTGTATTTTTTGGGACACTTTTCTGAGGAAGTGATTACTGTTTTTCGGAAATATTCAGATGTTTTTGAGCCGGATGATGTGGTATTAGATGCTAAAGCATTACGTAATGGTGTTTTTTCTCCCTCTAAGGCACCTGATGCGGCTCGACGGCTGTTTGCATTACGGGACGCGGCGAGTGACCTTAAAGAGAGCGCGCCTAAACGCAGAGGAGGAAAAGCAGTCGGATTCACGTATCGGCGATGACCACTCATCTACCGCTCACTCAGATAAGAGCGAACTAGTGCATGCTAAACCAATGCGAGAGGCGGCACCTTTGTATGTTCCTCCTAAAGGAGCGGGAACTAGTTCGGATATTACTTCCGCCGATGCTAAGGGATATTTTGTGTATAATTGGGTTTATACTCCCTGGCATCGGGCTGATGTTATGGCATTAAAGAATGCATTGCCTGACCCCCGCAAGAATCCAGCGGCCTTTTACGAAGAAGTCGAAGGGGCCTTGAATTCTTGTACTATGACCTTAGCAGATATAGATCTGTTCTTTGGGCTTATCTTACCACCGGATATGTGGCGATCTGTGTGGAAGGTAGATGATCAAGCCGTTTTTAAGGCTAAGTGGTCTGAGATTGAGGATGAGGATAGGGAGAGGAAACCCGCGCAAAAACAGCTTCAGGTTATCTTAGATCTCCCCGCTGCTATTTTGACCAAGTTGAAAACAATTATTCCCCCTAAAAAGATTGACTGGAATATGTTAGCCTCGTGTAAACAGAAGGTTGATGAATCAGTTGCAGATTTCTTTACGCGCTTTGAGGAGACATTTCATGATTTTAGTGGTCAGTCACTTACGGAGGATACGGGTCGACACCTTTTTGTTGATAAATATGTGGCAAATTTATTACCGGAAATAGCAGCTCGTTTAAAAGCGAGTGAAAGTTCTTGGTCCACCTCGTCTCCGACATCCCTCCTGACTATAGCTCAGTATTATGAGCATCAGGAACAAGAAGCGAAGGGGCAGGAGGAGAAGAAATCGAAAGATTTAAAAACAAAGGTGATGTTAGCGCAAGTGTATGGTCCGCCTCGTCGGGGTGTCGATAGAGGTAGGGGAGGATTCTATGGTCCCCCTTCGGGTCGGTCAGATGTTAATCGAAATCAATGTGCGTATTGTAAACAGTCGGGTCATTGGGCCAGAGATTGTCCGGCGTTGTATGCATCTCGCCAGGGACGTGCTCAGGGACCATCGAGAAGTAGAGGGGGTTTTTCGAATTTGAGGAAATTCTAATGATCGTGCTCGTTTTGACCCTAACGCGCAGCAACGAGATAGACCTAACGTATTTGATCGGCAACACCAGTATCAGATGTCTGGGACTGACCGCTCTGGGTACCATGATTCGCAGCATGCGTTGGATGGGGGTTGGAATCCGTTGAAGTGCCGGTTGATCAGAAGGGTCCTTATGTTTCAGCAAAGGTTTTGGGTTCTACTGATCGGTTCCTAGTTGATACAGGAGCCACCCGCAGTGCGCTGTCTAAACAATTGGTTCCGAGGGCTCCCCCATCTGGCTTAATAGTTACATCGGTAGGGTTTGATGGTACACTCTCTCGAAGCCCTCTTTCCCGACCCCTTGCATTCCATGTTGATCCCTTTTCTGCACCCTGTCCGTTTCTGCCTGCCCCGAATACACCTAACATTATGGGTCTTGATATGCTCAAGCACTTCAGGGCTACGATCCGCTGCTCCCCTGCTGGAGTGCGTGTGATCTTGAACGATAATCACCCTATGCCTGAACGCATGTGTGTGGTTGTAGAGGATACTGTCTTGGCTTCCCTCCCTCGTACCATGTGGGCTACTTCGGATACTGATGTGGGACAGATGGTGATTCCGCCTGTCCACATTAGTGTCCAGGAGGGTGCGGTGTTACCGCGCCTCCCTCAGTATCGTATTTCCCAGGAGGGGGAGGAGGCACTTATACTGATTGTGCAGGATTTGATTAAGGTGGGAGTAGTGGAAGAGTTCCCTACAATGTTTGCATCAGTCCCATCTTACCCATCTTGAAGAAAGATACGGATGCCAAAGTTTATCGGTTTATCATTGATTTAAGGGAAGTGAACAAGATCGTGATACCTCAGTATCCGGTGGTTTCTGATATCACGACGTTGCTTACTCTGGTCCCGCCAACGGCGACCACGTTTTCAGTTATTGATTTGAAAAATGCCTTCTTTTCAATCCCTATTCATCCTGATAGCCGATACCTTTTTGGTTTTACTTTGAATAATAGGTCTTATCGATTTTGTAGAGTTCCTCAGGGCTACACAGAAAGCCCTAGCATTTACAGTCAAGCATTGAAAAGGCAATTGGATTCCTTTGTTCTGCCCGAGGGTGTCGCCCTTATACAATATGTCGATGATATCTTGTTGGCGGCTGACACTCCTGAGCTGTGTGAGATGAGTACGTTATCCTTGCTTTCCTTTTTGGCATCTCACAATCACAAAGTGTCGAGGAAGAAATTGCAATTCTGTAGACCAAAGGTGACTTATTTGGGTCACCTTTTGTCTAAGGAGGGGCGTGCACTCACACCAGATCGTATTCAAGCAATTTTGGACACGCCAGTGCCTTCCACACAGAAGGACGTGCGTGCATTTTTGGGTCTTGTTTCTTTTTGTAGGCAATGGATATTAGGATTTTCACATCTAGCTAAACCATTGTTAGCCCTTTTGACAAAGGACACACCCATTCCTCTTCCCTGGTCAAATGAGTGTGAAGTTGCCTTTCAGAAATTGTGACAGGCTCTTTGTTCAGCACCAGTGTTAGGGACCCCTGATTATACGAAGCCCTTTTCACTGTATGTGCATGAGAAAGATGGATGTGCATTATCAGTTTTAGTGCAGATGCACGGCGACAAGCAGCGCCCTTGTGCATATTTTTCGGATGTACTTGATCCGGTTGCCCGAGCATTGCCTGGTTGTTTTCGCTCGGTTGCGGCGACAGCTGTGTCAATACGTCAAAGTGAGGGAATTGTGTTCTCACAAGCTGTTGGTATTAGTCCCCCATGCTGCTGATGCCCTGCTTAATCAGACAAAGACGCAGCATTTGACCAGTGCCCGTTTAACGGGATATGAGTTGACGCTTTTGGCTCCTCATATTACGTTAAAGAGGTGTGTAACGTTAAATCCGGCCACATTGTTGCCGTTCCCGGAAACTCAGTCTGAAGCACAAAAAGCACACGATTGTATTCTTGTGACTGAGGAACAGACAAAGGGTCGTATTTATCTCCAGGATACGCCCTTTTCAGATGTGGATGGAGAACTGTGGGTGGACGGATCATGCCTGAAGCTACCAGATGGTACGACTTCAGCAGCGTATGCAATTACCACACTGCGAACAATAGTGGAGACAGCACGCATAACGCAGAAATCAGCTCAAGCAGCGGAACTGATAGCATTAACACGAGCATGTGAGCTCAGTGCAGGATTGTGTGTGAATGTCTATACAGATAGTCGCTATGCCTTCGGAGTAGCGCATGACTGCGGCCTACTCTGGAAGGAGAGAGGGTTTCTAACGTCACATGGAGCACAGATAATGCATGGCGAGTTAGTTCACAACCTTTTGACTGCGTTAACATATCCAAAGAAGATTGCTATAATTAAATGCAGTGCCCATAAGAAAGTGGTTGATAAAGTTTAGAAGGGAATGCTTTGGCAGACCGGGTGGCACAAGAGACTGCGATGCAGCCTGGTGCTACTGCAATGTACGTTGTGAAGTCGCAGGTAGAAAGATGGCATGATGCAAGGAGAGAAGTGCTGGAAATACAGAGGACCGTTTCCGATAAGGAACGGGAACAATGGTCTAATGATGGAGAATTGGATGATGAAGGTTGTTGGAGAAATAAGCAGATGGATAGATGGAAGTTACCCACAGCTTTTGTACAACCTATGGTTCAGATGGCACATGGGCTAGCACATGTTGGAGCTTCCGCAATTGTAAAATTGCTTACTCAAGTCTGGGAGCATCCAGAGATTGCTAGCACGGCAAAGAGGGTAGTGCAGACCTGCATGATTTGCCTGAGGTATAACCCAGGAAAGGGTACCCGAACTCCAGCAGGAGGATTTGCGACACCTACTGCACCCTTTGAGGTTTTGCAGATGGATTACATCCAGCTTGAACGCTGTAACAACCTGAAGTATGTTCTAGTGGTGGTTTGTGCCTTCAGTAAATGGGTTGAGGCATACCCTACGAAAGACAATACTGCAATGACTACCGCCAAGATGCTATTGAAGGAGTTCTTCCCTCTATACGGGGTTTGCAGATTGTTGTGGAGTGATAACGGTCCTCACTTTATAGCGGACGTTATAAAGTATGTCCTGAAGGGTCTAGGCATCACCCAGAAGTTCCATGCAATATTTCACCCCCAGTCTGCAGGACTGGTTGATAAGTATAATGGTACGCTGAAGCTCAAGATCGCTAAGATCCAAGCTTCGACTTCTTTGACTTGGCCAGATGCTTTACCGCTGGCATTATTGTCAATTAGATCGATACCGCATTCTCGAACCGGTCTCACACCTTATGAGATAGTCTTTGGATGCCCAATGAATATTTGGGGTCCACCAAAACCTAAGTCTGTGTATGATGTACCTTGTGTAATGAATGATTATCTGGCGCAGTTAACGGATAATTTGGTTTCTATTCATCAACAGGTCCGAGAGGCGCTCCCTGATCGGTCCACAGGTGAAGTCATAATCTCCGACCTGGAGACTATGTTATGCTGAAGATTTTTGAAAGGACGAACAGCTTGGAGCCGAGATGGGTTGGTCCTGAGCAAGTCTTACTTGCAACGAGGACGGCTGTGCGGGTTTCCAATCGAAAGAACTGGATCCATTCCCTGCACTGTCGCAAAGTGCCGCCCGGATTGGTGGAGCCTGCTGTATTGACCGACCATCGAGAAATTCTGACTGCAGAGAAAGGCCATGCTGTGGAACCGAACGACACTGAGGAGCTCTTTCCGGACCAAGCGATTCCTGGAGGAAGATGATATCACCTCAGACCGAGGAAGTGACTGCTGTATCCAAAGTTGTCAGAACGGCCCTTAGGTTAGTGAAACGGAGATCCAATGTGGCAAGGGGGGGGGGGGGGGGGGATCAGCCCTGCATTAGTGTAGCGACACCAGTCTTGGCCCGCTGGTGAAGAAATCAACCGCTGCCTAAGGGGAAGAGTTCTGACAACCTTTTAGTTTCAGGAAGGTATTGACTTTTCATTCTAAAATGGAGAAGAGGAAGATTCTTTGCGCAACAGGTTTTATTATTACAGTAGCTATTGTTGGGATAACCACATGGTTTGTTGAGGATGTGACTCCTGCCCGTGAGTTGCTTGTTTTGACCACCCCAGTGCCTGAGGAGCACTACTTTTATACCCTTCCGTATCAAGAATTGAAGCATCGTCAGTCTTATTTGAATAACACTTTCATCCAGATGTTGCATCATACCCATGTTGCTACAAATGCTACGAACTGTTGGATATGTGGTATGATGCCAGCTCATCAGAAGAAAGGAGGGACGCCATTTATACCTCTTCCTTTTTCTCATAATGGCTCCTGTAGAGCATGGTACACTTTGCTTTTTGCTACACGGAAACCTACAGTGGGACGATTACTCTTTAGACTTAATAGGGAATGTCACCAAGATAAAGATGGTTATCCACAAGCGAATGGGACAATATGGGAATGGGAAGAGTATCGACCAGACAATGAATCGATCCCCTACATTTTCACGAACACTAGAGACACTGTGGGGAGAGAACGATTTGTGATTCAAGTGGCACAAGCTCAAGCGTACCTGTGTGTTCAGAGTGTAGGTTATATTCCTGTTGGTGTTAGTGACTGTATCACTATCTTGAACATTGGCGGGTTGAATAATAGTACCTTCTTAGCATCCCATAATACATACTTAGTATGTGGGAATAAGGGTTATTATCGTTTGCCAGCCGGCTGGTCCGGAGTATGTTATGTAGCATTCTTATTTTTGGCACCTGCATCTTATCATAAAGATTTGAAGGTGTTGAATAATGTCACTGTAAATAGGTATAAACGTACTCTATCTATTGATGATGTTGACCAAACTGATACTAGCCTGCAGCAGTATATTGATTTTAATTTAGGATTGTTTTTCTTTGTCGGAGCTGCCCTGAATAGTAGGAAAGTTCGAAGATTAACAAGAGTTGTAGAGGCTGTGACAAATCAAACCGCTGCTGCTCTTGGGAATCTTACGGAAGAATTACAAATTTCTAGGATTGTTGCATTACAGAATCGTATGGTGTTAGATGTTATGTTAGCTGACCGAGGTGGAGCATGTAAAATTATCGGAAGTAGTAGTTGTGTGTTTATTCCTGACCACTCGCCATCTGTTTATAATGCTATCAACAAACTACATAAAATTGCAGCTGAAATCCATACAGAAAATGGCACTTGGACCTTTTCTGGATGGTTTTGGGCATTGATCACTGCATGGGGATGGAAGGTTTTAACTGGTCTCTGCATTATCGTAGCAATTCTGTTTTCTTGTTGCATTTGTATCCAATGTGGTCCTTTACTCTGTTCCCTATGTGTGTCATTCTGTATTCCTAATAAGAAAGCTATTGCCAATGTCACCTATCCGAAACATTTAACTAAAGAAATAGAAGAAATGATGAAAATTGACATATGATGATTATTCTAATAAACCGGATGTCTTCAGTAAATGCTGAAAGGGTCGTCTGTTGAAAATTGAAACAGCGATGTGATTAAGCATTCACTAAAGACATGAATTCCCCTTTAGGACAGAGTTTCTTCCCTTATGTTGACTAATGTTTGGACTCCATTTTGTGTTGTCATGTCTCCACGTGTTCAGCACGAGAAGAGTCCTATCTTCGTGTCAGTTGCTCTCGTTATCTGCCTAGTAACAGTCTATAAATAGCTCCTTTGTCCGTCTGGCGCATGCCCAGACTTGACCACATCTGTTATCAGTTAGTCCTTGCTTGACCAAGTTTTCGCGGGCTCAAGGTGTGTGTTAACTCCGCCCATATATTGATTCTGTATCGAAAAGGACCATAAAAGGTAATGAATGTTGCTTCATGTTGTATCCACCCACTTATGAGCCCCTCTGTTGTGTATAAAAGGGGACCGTGTACGCAAGTTTTGTGCTACTCTATGCAATACTGAAGAGTGTTGTATAGGTTGTAGGACCACCCTTAAGGGTTAATAAACTTTGTCTTTGTACTTTGCAGTTTCCGTGCCAACTTCCTTGTAGCTTCCATTACAGGAGAGCTAACCCTTGTATCCTCCGGGCCTAGCTGGGGCCTGTATTCATCAATCGAGCAGCAGCTTTCAGTGCTGAGTGTTCTAACAAAATAACACTCATAACTTAAATGGAAACCATAGTGCCTTTTTCTATGTATGGGAGGTTAGACTCAATTCAGCGGGGGTGACGCAGGCAGTCATGCTGAGACTGCAAGCCTAGTCAGCCGGCCTGTGCCTTTTGAAAGAACCGTGGCGCAGTGCTACTGGCATATGAAGGCAGCAGGTCAGTTGGAAAAACTTAGCAAAACTGATTGTAACAAAATATCACCGATTCATTGCGTAGGCAAGCCCCATGGTAATATACTGGTAAAGTCACACTTGGCTGTAGTTCACAAAATGAAAGTGTGATACGATGGTACATACTGTCGGGGTTGAACTCGCCTCATTAATAATACCACAAGCCTCATTATCAGTTACAAGAAACAGTGTCCAAACCCAACCGTCGGGACTTCTATTCCCAGAATACCTCAGTATTTTTCCAAGCAAATATTCAGCGTCACCGTTAGTATGCAGACACCAAAGATCGTGTAATGACTGACATCATGGACAGAACTCAGTACCTCAATGTCCTTTTGTCAAACTGTGATGTCCAATGAATCCCCCATTTACGCAAACACACCTTTCATTGCTAAATACTGACCCTGACACCCAGGGGTCTTCAAAAGTAAAATGAATGTATTGTATTGTTTGGAAAATAAACGACCCTACCTGCGCTGGTTTCTGTATGTCTGCACTTCAAACCCAAACTGAAGTCACGATTCAGTCAAGTCACGTGTGCACACTGGCTGCACTGTCTCTCGGGCTGACGGCAGAATAGAGCTCTGCGCCCTCTACGGGTGGAGAAGGACCTGTGCAGCTTTGAGCAGACTGGTTTCTGTTCTGTAAACATGATTTCGCCGCAACTTTTAAAAGACGAAATATCTGCATGTCGGACAAAATATGGAGGAATACACCTCTGAAGTAAGATGGATATGTTCCTGAGTGGAATTAGAGGTATTTTCGATTTTCAAGGGGCATTTTTAGGAAATAAACCCCTCCCAAATGAGTGTCAGCTGATGGGCCGATCAGATCGGCCTGAACAGTTTCACTTTTAACACAGGGCCGATTAGATCGGCCCGTGGCGCTTCTTTGGTTAAAGATCATCCCATGAAGGGACCAGTGCATCAAAGATCATCCCATGAAGGGACCATTAGTGCATCAAACATCATCCCATGAAGGGACCATTAGTGCATCAAACATCATCCTGTGAAGGGAACAGTGCATCAAACATCATCCTGTGAAGGGAACAGTGCATCAAACATCATCCTGTGAAGGGGCCAGTGCATCAGAGATCATCCCATGAAGGGGCCAGTGCATCAGAGTTCATCCCATGAAGGGGCCAGTGCATCAGAGTTCATCCCATGAAGGGGCCAGTGCATCAGAGTTCATCCCATGAAGGGGCCAGTGCATCAGAGTTCATCCCATGAAGGGGCCAGTGCATCAGAGTTCATCCCATGAAGGGGCCAGTGCATCAGAGTTCATCCCATGAAGGGGCCAGTGCATCAGAGTTCATCCCATGAAGGGACCAGTGCATCAGAGTTCATCCCATGAAGGGACCAGTGCATCAGAGATCATCCCATGAAGGGACCAGTGCATCAGAGATCATCCCATGAAGGGACCAGTGCATCAGAGATCATCCCATGAAGGGACCAGTGCATCAGAGATCATCCCATGAAGGGACCAGTGCATCAGAGATCATCCCATGAAGGGACCAGTGCATCAGAGATCATCCCATGAAGGGACCAGTGCATCAGAGATCATCCCATGAAGGGACCAGTGCATCACAGCACTTCGATTAGAGGTATGCAAGATCATCCCATGAAGGGACCAGTGCATCAAAGATCATCCCATGAAGGGACCAGTGCATCAAGATCATCCCATGAAGGGACCAGTGCATCAAGATCATCCCATGAAGGGACCAGTGCATCAAGATCATCCCATGAAGGGACCAGTGCATCAAGATCATCCCATGAAGGGACCAGTGCATCAAGATCATCCCATGAAGGGACAAGTGCATCAAGATCATCCCATGAAGGGACAAGTGCATCAAGATCATCCCATGAAGGGACAAGTGCATCAGAGATCATCCCATGAAGGGACAAGTGCATCAGAGATCATCCCATGAAGGGACAAGTGCATCAGAGATCATCCCATGAAGTGACCAGTGCATCAGAGATCATCCCATGAAGTGACCAGGGCATCAAAGATCATCCCATGAAGGGACCAGGGCATCAAAGATCATCCCATGAAGGGACCAGTGCATCAAAGATCATCCCATGAAGGGACCAGTGCAGCAGAGATCATCCAGTGAAGGGACCAGTGCAGCAGAGATCATCCCGTGAAGGGACCAGTGCAGCAGAGATCATGCCGTGAAGGGACCAGTGCAGCAGAGATCATGCCGTGAAGGGACCAGTGCAGCAGAGATCATGCCGTGAAGGGACCAGTGCAGCAGAGATCATGCCGTGAAGGGACCAGTGCAGCAGAGATCATCCCGTGAAGGGACCAGTGCAGCAGAGTTCATCCCATGAAGGGACCAGTGCATCACAGCACTCAGATTAGAGGTATGCAAGATAATCCCATGAAGGGACCAGTGCATCAGAGATCATCCCATGAAGGGACCAGTGCATCAGAGATCATCCCATGAAGGGACCAGTGCATCAGAGATCATCCCATGAAGGGACCAGTGCATCAGAGATCATCCCGTGAAGGGACCAGTGCATCAAAGATCATACCGTGAAGGGACCAGTGCATCAAAGATCATACCGTGAAGGGACCAGTGCATCAAAGATCATCCCATGAAGGGACCAGTGCGTCAAAGATGTTCCCATAAGGGACCAGTGCATCAAAGATGTTCCCATAAGGGACCAGTGCGTCAAAGATGTTCCCATAAGGGGCCAGTGCGTCAAAGATCATCCCGTGAAGGGACCAGTGCGTCAAAGATCATGCCGTGAAGGGACCGGTGCAGCAGAGATCATCCCGTGAAGGGAACGGTGCATCAAAGATCATCCCGTGAAGGGAACGGTGCATCAAAGATCATCCCGTGAAGGGAACGGTGCATCAAAGATTATCCCGTGAAGGGAACGGTGCATCAAAGATCATCCCGTGAAGGGAACGGTGCATCAAAGATCATCCCGTGAAGGGAACGGTGCATCAAAGATCATCCCGTGAAGGGGCCAGTGCATCAGATCATCCCGTGAAGGGGCCAGTGCATCAGATCATCCCGTGAAGGGGCCAGTGCATCAGATCATCCCGTGAAGGGGCCAGTGCATCAGATCATCCCGTGAAGGGGCCAGTGCATCAGAGATCATCCCATGAAGGGGCCAGTGCATCAGAGATCATCCCATGAAGGGGCCAGTGCATCAGAGATCATCCCATGAAGGGGCCAGTGCATCAGAGATCATCCCGTGAAGGGACCAGTGGATCAGAGATCATCCCGTGAAGGGACCAGTGGATCAGAGATCATCCCGTGAAGGGACCAGTGGATCAAAGATCATCCCGTGAAGGGACCAGTGGATCAAAGATCATCCCGTGAAGGGACCAGTGCATCAGAGATCATCCCGTGAAGGAACCAGTGCATCAGAGATCATCCCGTGAAGGGACGAGTGCATCAGAGATCATCCCGTGAAGGGACCAGTGCAAAGATGATCCCATGAAGGGACCAGTGCAAAGATGATCCCATGAAGGGACCAGTGCATCAAAGATCATCCCAAGAAGGGACCAGTGCAGCAAAGATCATCCCATGAAGGGACCAGTGCATGAAAGATCATCCCATGAAGGGACCAGTGCATGAAAGATCATCCCATGAAGGGACCAGTGCATGAAAGATCATCCCATGAAGGGACCAGTGCATCAAGATCATCCCATGAAGGGACCAGTGCATCAGAGATCATCCCATGAAGGGACCAGTGCATCAGAGATCATCCCATGAAGGGACCAGTGCATCAGAGATCATCCCATGAAGGGACCAGTGCATCAGAGATCATCCCATGAAGGGACCAGTGCATCAGAGATCATCCCATGAAGGGACCAGTGCATCAGAGATCATCCCATGAAGGGACCAGTGCATCAGAGATCATCCCATGAAGGGACCAGTGCATCAGAGATCATCCCATGAAGGGACCAGTGCATCAGAGATCATCCCATGAAGGGACCAGTGCATCAGAGATCATCCCATGAAGGGACCAGTGCATCAGAGATCATCCCATGAAGGGACCAGTGCATCAGAGATCATCCCATGAAGGGACCAGTGCATCAGAGATCATCCCATGAAGGGACCAGTGCATCAGAGATCATCCCATGAAGGGGCCAGTGCATCAGAGATCATCCCATGAAGGGACCAGTGCATCAGAGATCATCCCATGAAGGGACCAGTGCATCAGAGATCATCCCATGAAGGGACCAGTGCATCAGCGATCATCCCATGAAGGGACCAGTGCATCAGCGATCATCCCATGAAGGGACCAGTGCATCAGCGATCATCCCATGAAGGGACCAGTGCATCAGAGATCATCCCATGAAGGGACCAGTGCATCAGAGATCATCCCATGAAGGGACCAGTGCATCACAGCACTTCGATTAGAGGTATGCAAGATCATCCCATGAAGGGACCAGTGCATCAAAGATCATCCCATGAAGGGACCAGTGCATCAGGATCATCCCATGAAGGGACCAGTGCATCAAGATCATCCCATGAAGGGACCAGTGCATCAAGATCATCCCATGAAGGGACCAGTGCATCAAGATCATCCCATGAAGGGACCAGTGCATCAAGATCATCCCATGAAGGGACCAGTGCATCAAGATCATCCCATGAAGGGACAAGTGCATCAGAGATCATCCCATGAAGGGACAAGTGCATCAGAGATCATCCCATGAAGGGACAAGTGCATCAGAGATCATCCCATGAAGTGACCAGGGCATCAAAGATCATCCCATGAAGGGACCAGGGCATCAAAGATCATCCCATGAAGGGACCAGTGCATCAAAGATCATCCCATGAAGGGACCAGTGCATCAAAGATCATCCCATGAAGGGACCAGTGCATCAAAGATCATCCCATGAAGGGACCAGTGCATCAAAGATCATCCCATGAAGGGACCAGTGCATCAAAGACCATCCCATGAAGGGACCAGTGCATCAAAGACCATCCCATGAAGGGACCAGTGCATCCAAGATCATCCCATAAAGGACCAGTGCATCCAAGATCATCCCATAAAGGACTAGTGCATCCAAGATCATCCCATAAAGGACTAGTGCATCCAAGATCATCCCATAAAGGACCAGTGCATCAAGATCATCCCATGAAGGGACCAGTGCGTCAAAGATCATCCCATGAAGGGACCAGTGCATCAGAGATCATCCCATGAAGGGACCAGTGCATCACAGCACTAAGATAAAAGGTATGCAAGTTCATCCCGTGAAGGAACCAGTGCAAAGATCATCCCGTGAAGGGACCGGTGCATCAAAGATCATCCAGTGAAGTGACCAGTGCATCAAAGATCATCCAGTGAAGTGACCAGTGCATCAAAGATCATCCCGTGAAGTGACCAGTGCATCAAAGATCATCCCGTGAAGTGACCAGTGCATCAAAGATCATCCCGTGAAGGGACCAGTGCATCAAAGATCATCCCGTGAAGGGACCAGTGCATCAAAGATCATCCCGTGAAGGGACCAGTTCATCAAAGATCATCCCGTGAAGGGACCAGTTCATCAAAGATCATCCCGTGAAGGGACCAGTTCATCAAAGATCATCCCGTGAAGGGACCAGTTCATCAAAGATCATCCCGTGAAGGGACCAGTTCATCAAAGATCATCCCGTGAAGGGACCAGTGCATCACAGCACTGAGATTAGAGGTATGCAAGACCATCCCGTGAAGGGACCAGTGCATCACAGCACTGAGATTAGAGGTATGCAAGACCATCCCATGAAGGGACCAGTGCATCAGAGATCATCCCGTGAAGGGGCCAGTGCATCAGAGATCATCCCGTGAAGGGACCAGTGCAGCAGAGATCATCCCGTGAAGGGACCAGTGCAGCAGAGATCATCCCGTGAAGGGACCAGTGCAGCAGAGATCATCCCGTGAAGGGACCAGTGCAGCAGAGATCATCCCGTGAAGGGACCAGTGCAGCAGAGATCATCCCGTGAAGGGACCAGTGCAGCAGAGATCATCCCGTGAAGGGACCAGTGCAGCAGAGATCATCCCGTGAAGGGACCAGTGCAGCAGAGATCATCCCGTGAAGGGACCAGTGCAGCAGAGATCATGCCGTGAAGGGACCAGTGCAGCAGAGTTCATCCCGTGAAGGGACCAGTGCAGCAGAGTTCATCCCGTGAAGGGACCAGTGCAGCAGAGTTCATCCCGTGAAGGGACCAGTGCAGCAGAGTTCATCCCGTGAAGGGACCAGTGCATCACAGCACTCAGATTAGAGGTATGCAAGATAATCCCATGAAGGGACCAGTGCATCAGAGATCATCCCATGAAGGGACCAGTGCATCAGAGATCATCCCATGAAGGGACCAGTGCATCAGAGATCATCCCGTGAAGGGACCAGTGCATCAGAGATCATCCCGTGAAGGGACCAGTGCATCAAAGATCATCCCGTGAAGGGACCAGTGCATCAAAGATCATACCGTGAAGGGACCAGTGCATCAAAGATCATACCGTGAAGGGACCAGTGCGTCAAAGATCATCCCATAAGGGGCCAGTGCGTCAAAGATGTTCCCATAAGGGGCCAGTGCGTCAAAGATGTTCCCATAAGGGGCCAGTGCGTCAAAGATGTTCCCATAAGGGGCCAGTGCGTCAAAGATGTTCCCATAAGGGGCCAGTGCGTCAAAGATCATCCCGTGAAGGGACCAGTGCGTCAAAGATCATCCCGTGAAGGGACCAGTACGTCAAAGATCATCCCGTGAAGGGACCAGTGCGTCAAAGATCATCCCGTGAAGGGACCGGTGCAGCAGAGATCATCCCGTGAAGGGACCGGTGCAGCAGAGATCATCCCGTGAAGGGACCGGTGCATCAAAGATCATCCCGTGAAGGGACCGGTGCATCAAAGATCATCCCGTGAAGGGACCGGTGCATCAAAGATCATCCCGTGAAGGGACCGGTGCATCAAAGATCATCCCGTGAAGGGACCGGTGCATCAAAGATCATCCCGTGAAGGGGCCGGTGCATCAGAGATCATCCCATGAAGGGGCCAGTGCATCAGAGATCATCCCATGAAGGGGCCAGTGCATCAGAGATCATCCCATGAAGGGGCCAGTGCATCAGAGATCATCCCATGAAGGGGCCAGTGCATCAGAGATCATCCCGTGAAGGGGCCAGTGGATCAAAGATCATCCCGTGAAGGGGCCAGTGGATCAAAGATCATCCCGTGAAGGGACCAGTGGATCAAAGATCATCCCGTGAAGGGACCAGTGGATCAAAGATCATCCCGTGAAGGGACCAGTGCATCAGAGATCATCCCGTGAAGGGATCAGAGATAATCCCGTGAAGGGACGAGTGCATCAGAGATCATCCCATGAAGGGACCAGTGCAAAGATGATCCCATGAAGGGACCAGTGCAAAGATGATCCCAAGAAGGGACCAGTGCATCAAAGATGATCCCAAGAAGGGACCAGTGCATCAAAGATGATCCCAAGAAGGGACCAGTGCATCAAAGATGATCCCAAGAAGGGACCAGTGCATCAAAGATCATCCCATGAAGGGACCAGTGCATCAAGATCATCCCATGAAGGGACCAGTGCATCAAGATCATCCCATGAAGGGACCAGTGCATCAAGATCATCCCATGAAGGGACCAGTGCATCAAGATCATCCCATGAAGGGACCAGTGCATCAAGATCATCCCATGAAGGGACCAGTGCATCAAGATCATCCCATGAAGGGACCAGTGCATCAAGATCATCCCATGAAGGGACCAGTGCATCAAGATCATCCCATGAAGGGACCAGTGCATCAAGATCATCCCATGAAGGGACCAGTGCATCAAGATCATCCCATGAAGGGACCAGTGCATCAAGATCATCCCATGAAGGGACCAGTGCATCAGAGATCATCCCATGAAGGGACCAGTGCATCAGAGATCATCCCATGAAGGGACCAGTGCATCAGAGATCATCCCATGAAGGGACCAGTGCATCAGAGATCATCCCATGAAGGGACCAGTGCATCAGAGATCATCCCATGAAGGGACCAGTGCATCAGAGATCATCCCATGAAGGGACCAGTGCATCAGAGATCATCCAATGGAGGGACCAGTGCATCACAGCACTCAGATTAGAGGTATGCAAGATCATCCCATGAAGGGAAAAGTGCAATAAAGATCATCCCATGAAGGGACCAGATCAGAGATCATCCCATGAAGGGACCAGTGCATCAGAGATCATCCCATGAAGGGACCAGTGCATCAGAGATCATCCCATGAAGGGACCAGTGCATCAGAGATCATCCCATGAAGGGACCAGTGCATCAGAGATCATCCCATGAAGGGACCAGTGCATCAGAGATCATCCCGTGAAGGGACCAGTGCATCAGAGATCATCCCGTGAAGGGACCAGTGCATCAGAGATCATCCCGTGAGGGGGCCAGTGCATCAGAGATCATCCCGTGAGGGGGCCAGTGCATCAGAGATCATGCCGTGAAGGGACCATTAGTGCATCAGAGATCATGCCGTGAAGGGACCATTAGTGCATCAGAGATCATGCCGTGAAGGGACCATTAGTGCATCAGAGATCATGCCGTGAAGGGACCATTAGTGCATCAGAGATCATGCCGTGAAGGGACCATTAGTGCATCAGAGATCATGCCGTGAAGGGACCATTAGTGCATCAGAGATCATGCCGTGAAGGGACCATTAGTGCATCAGAGATCATGCCGTGAAGGGACCATTAGTGCATCAGAGATCATGCCATGAAGGGACCAGTGCATCAGAGATCATCCCATGAAGGGACCAGTGCATCAGAGATCATCCCATGAAGGGACCAGTGCATCAGCGATCATCCCATGAAGGGACCAGTGCATCAGCGATCATCCCATGAAGGGACCAGTGCATCAGAGATCATCCCATGAAGGGACCAGTGCATCAGAGATCATCCCATGAAGGGACCAGTGCATCACAGCACTTCGATTAGAGGTATGCAAGATCATCCCATGAAGGGACCAGTGCATCAAAGATCATCCCATGAAGGGACCAGTGCATCAGGATCATCCCATGAAGGGACCAGTGCATCAAGATCATCCCATGAAGGGACCAGTGCATCAAGATCATCCCATGAAGGGACCAGTGCATCAAGATCATCCCATGAAGGGACCAGTGCATCAAGATCATCCCATGAAGGGACCAGTGCATCAAGATCATCCCATGAAGGGACCAGTGCATCAAGATCATCCCATGAAGGGACAAGTGCATCAGAGATCATCCCATGAAGGGACAAGTGCATCAGAGATCATCCCATGAAGGGACAAGTGCATCAGAGATCATCCCATGAAGTGACCAGGGCATCAAAGATCATCCCATGAAGGGACCAGGGCATCAAAGATCATCCCATGAAGGGACCAGTGCATCAAAGATCATCCCATGAAGGGACCAGTGCATCAAAGATCATCCCATGAAGGGACCAGTGCATCAAAGATCATCCCATGAAGGGACCAGTGCATCAAAGATCATCCCATGAAGGGACCAGTGCATCAAAGACCATCCCATGAAGGGACCAGTGCATCAAAGACCATCCCATGAAGGGACCAGTGCATCCAAGATCATCCCATAAAGGACCAGTGCATCCAAGATCATCCCATAAAGGACCAGTGCATCCAAGATCATCCCATAAAGGACCAGTGCATCAAAGATCATCCCATGAAGGGACCAGTGCGTCAAAGATCATCCCATGAAGGGACCAGTGCATCAGAGATCATCCCATGAAGGGACCAGTGCATCACAGCACTAAGATAAAAGGTATGCAAGTTCATCCCGTGAAGGAACCAGTGCAAAGATCATCCAGTGAAGTGACCAGTGCATCAAAGATCATCCAGTGAAGTGACCAGTGCATCAAAGATCATCCCGTGAAGTGACCAGTGCATCAAAGATCATCCCGTGAAGTGACCAGTGCATCAAAGATCATCCCGTGAAGTGACCAGTGCATCAAAGATCATCCCGTGAAGGGACCAGTGCATCAAAGATCATCCCGTGAAGGGACCAGTGCATCAAAGATCATCCCGTGAAGGGACCAGTGCATCAAAGATCATCCCGTGAAGGGACCAGTGCATCAAAGATCATCCCGTGAAGGGACCAGTTCATCAAAGATCATCCCGTGAAGGGACCAGTTCATCAAAGATCATCCCGTGAAGGGACCAGTTCATCAAAGATCATCCCGTGAAGGGACCAGTTCATCAAAGATCATCCCGTGAAGGGACCAGTGCATCACAGCACTGAGATTAGAGGTATGCAAGACCATCCCGTGAAGGGACCAGTGCATCACAGCACTGAGATTAGAGGTATGCAAGACCATCCCATGAAGGGACCAGTGCATCAGAGATCATCCCGTGAAGGGGCCAGTGCAGCAGAGATCATCCCGTGAAGGGACCAGTGCAGCAGAGATCATCCCGTGAAGGGACCAGTGCAGCAGAGATCATCCCGTGAAGGGACCAGTGCAGCAGAGATCATCCCGTGAAGGGACCAGTGCAGCAGAGATCATCCCGTGAAGGGACCAGTGCAGCAGAGATCATCCCGTGAAGGGACCAGTGCAGCAGAGATCATCCCGTGAAGGGACCAGTGCAGCAGAGATCATCCCGTGAAGGGACCAGTGCAGCAGAGATCATGCCGTGAAGGGACCAGTGCAGCAGAGTTCATCCCGTGAAGGGACCAGTGCAGCAGAGTTCATCCCGTGAAGGGACCAGTGCAGCAGAGTTCATCCCGTGAAGGGACCAGTGCATCACAGCACTCAGATTAGAGGTATACAAGATAATCCCATGAAGGGACCAGTGCATCAGAGATCATCCCATGAAGGGACCAGTGCATCAGAGATCATCCCATGAAGGGACCAGTGCATCAGAGATCATCCCATGAAGGGACCAGTGCATCAGAGATCATCCCATGAAGGGACCAGTGCATCAGAGATCATCCCGTGAAGGGACCAGTGCATCAAAGATCATCCCGTGAAGGGACCAGTGCATCAAAGATCATACCGTGAAGGGACCAGTGCATCAAAGATCATACCGTGAAGGGACCAGTGCATCAAAGATCATCCCATAAGGGGCCAGTGCGTCAAAGATGTTCCCATAAGGGGCCAGTGCGTCAAAGATGTTCCCATAAGGGGCCAGTGCGTCAAAGATGTTCCCATAAGGGGCCAGTGCGTCAAAGATGTTCCCATAAGGGGCCAGTGCGTCAAAGATCATCCCGTGAAGGGACCAGTGCGTCAAAGATCATCCCGTGAAGGGACCAGTGCGTCAAAGATCATCCCGTGAAGGGACCAGTGCGTCAAAGATCATCCCGTGAAGGGACCGGTGCAGCAGAGATCATCCCGTGAAGGGACCGGTGCAGCAGAGATCATCCCGTGAAGGGACCGGTGCATCAAAGATCATCCCGTGAAGGGACCGGTGCATCAAAGATCATCCCGTGAAGGGACCGGTGCATCAAAGATCATCCCGTGAAGGGACCGGTGCATCAAAGATCATCCCGTGAAGGGACCGGTGCATCAAAGATCATCCCGTGAAGGGGCCGGTGCATCAGAGATCATCCCATGAAGGGGCCAGTGCATCAGAGATCATCCCATGAAGGGGCCAGTGCATCAGAGATCATCCCATGAAGGGGCCAGTGCATCAGAGATCATCCCATGAAGGGGCCAGTGCATCAGAGATCATCCCGTGAAGGGGCCAGTGCATCAGAGATCATCCCGTGAAGGGGCCAGTGGATCAAAGATCATCCCGTGAAGGGACCAGTGGATCAAAGATCATCCCGTGAAGGGACCAGTGGATCAAAGATCATCCCGTGAAGGGACCAGTGGATCAAAGATCATCCCGTGAAGG
Organism: Triturus cristatus; assembly: GCF_964204655.1. Taxonomy (NCBI): domain Eukaryota; kingdom Metazoa; phylum Chordata; class Amphibia; order Caudata; family Salamandridae; genus Triturus; species Triturus cristatus. The sequence goes on from NC_140591.1 coordinate 408,595,809, forward strand.
GACCAGTGCATCAGAGATCATCCCGTGAAGGGATCAGAGATAATCCCGTGAAGGGACGAGTGCATCAGAGATCATCCCATGAAGGGACCAGTGCAAAGATGATCCCATGAAGGGACCAGTGCAAAGATGATCCCAAGAAGGGACCAGTGCATCAAAGATGATCCCAAGAAGGGACCAGTGCATCAAAGATGATCCCAAGAAGGGACCAGTGCATCAAAGATGATCCCAAGAAGGGACCAGTGCATCAAAGATGATCCCAAGAAGGGACCAGTGCATCAAAGATGATCCCAAGAAGGGACCAGTGCATCAAAGATCATCCCATGAAGGGACCAGTGCATCAAGATCATCCCATGAAGGGACCAGTGCATCAAGATCATCCCATGAAGGGACCAGTGCATCAAGATCATCCCATGAAGGGACCAGTGCATCAAGATCATCCCATGAAGGGACCAGTGCATCAAGATCATCCCATGAAGGGACCAGTGCATCAAGATCATCCCATGAAGGGACCAGTGCATCAAGATCATCCCATGAAGGGACCAGTGCATCAAGATCATCCCATGAAGGGACCAGTGCATCAAGATCATCCCATGAAGGGACCAGTGCATCAAGATCATCCCATGAAGGGACCAGTGCATCAGAGATCATCCCATGAAGGGACCAGTGCATCAGAGATCATCCCATGAAGGGACCAGTGCATCAGAGATCATCCCATGAAGGGACCAGTGCATCAGAGATCATCCCATGAAGGGACCAGTGCATCAGAGATCATCCCATGAAGGGACCAGTGCATCAGAGATCATCCAATGGAGGGACCAGTGCATCACAGCACTCAGATTAGAGGTATGCAAGATCATCCCATGAAGGGAAAAGTGCAATAAAGATCATCCCATGAAGGGACCAGATCAGAGATCATCCCATGAAGGGACCAGTGCATCAGAGATCATCCCATGAAGGGACCAGTGCATCAGAGATCATCCCATGAAGGGACCAGTGCATCAGAGATCATCCCATGAAGGGACCAGTGCATCAGAGATCATCCCATGAAGGGACCAGTGCATCAGAGATCATCCCATGAAGGGACCAGTGCATCAGAGATCATCCCATGAATGGACCAGTGCATCAGAGATCATCCCATGAATGGACCAGTGCATCAGAGATCATCCCGTGAGGGGGCCAGTGCATCAGAGATCATCCCGTGAGGGGGCCAGTGCATCAGAGATCATGCCGTGAGGGGACCATTAGTGCATCAGAGATCATGCCGTGAAGGGACCATTAGTGCATCAGAGATCATGCCGTGAAAGGACCATTAGTGCATCAGAGATCATGCCGTGAAGGGACCATTAGTGCATCAGAGATCATGCCGTGAAGGGACCATTAGTGCATCAGAGATCATGCCGTGAAGGGACCATTAGTGCATCAGAGATCATGCCATGAAGGGACCAGTGCATCAAAGATCATCCCATGAAGGGACCATTAGTGCATCAAAGATCATCCCATGAAGGGACCATTAGTGCATCAAAGATCATCCAATGAAGGGACCATTAGTGCATCAAAGATCATGCAATGAAGGGACCAGTGCATCAAAGATCATGCCGTGAAGGGACCAGTGCATCAAAGATCATGCCGTGAAGGGACCAGTGCATCAAAGATCATGCCGTGAAGGGACCAGTGCATCAAAGATCATCCCATGAAGGGACCAGTGCATCAGAGATCATCCCATGAAGGGACCAGTGCATCAGAGATCATCCCATGAAGGGACCAGTGCATCAGAGATCATCCCATGAAGGGACCAGTGCATCAGAGATCATCCCATGAAGGGACCAGTGCATCAGAGATCATCCCATGAAGGGACCAGTGCATCAGAGATCATCCCATGAAGGGACCAGTGCATCAGAGATCATCCCATGAAGGGACCAGTGCATCAGAGATCATCCCATGAAGGGACCAGTGCATCAGAGATCATCTCATGAAGGGACCAGTGCATCAGAGATCATCTCATGAAGGGACCAGTGCATCAGAGATCATCCCATGAAGGGACCAGTGCATCAAGATCATCCCATGAAGGGACCAGTGCATCACGGCACTCAGATTAGAGGTACGCAAGATCATCCCATGAAGGGACCAGTGCATCAGAGATCATCCCATGAAGGGACAAGTGCATCAGAGATCTTCCCATGAAGGGACAAGTGCATCACAGCACTCCGATTAGAGGTATGCAAGATCATCCCATGAAGGGACCAGTGCAAAGATAATCCCATAAAGGGACCAGTGCATCACAGCACTCAGATTAGAGGTATGCAAGATCATCCTGGGAAGGGACCAGTGCATCAAAGATCAACCCATGAAGGGACCATTAGTGCATTAAAGATCAACCCATGAAGTGACCAGTGCATCAGAGATCATCCCATGAAGGGACCAGTGCATCAGAGATCATCCCATGAAGGGACCAGTACATCAGAGATCCCATGAAGGAACCAGTGCATCAGAGATCCCATGAAGGGACCAGTGCATCAGAGATCCCATGAAGGGACCAGTGCATCCAAGATCATCCCATGAAGGGACCAGTGCATCAAAGATCATCCCATGAAGGGACCAGTGCATCAAAGATCAGATTACAGGTATGCAAGATCATCCCATGAAGGGACCAGTACATCAGAGATCCCATGAAGGAACCAGTGCATCAGAGATCCCATGAAGGGACCAGTGCATCCAAGATCATCCCATGAAGGGACCAGTGCATCAAAGATCATCCCATGAAAGGACCAGTGCATCAAAGGATATCCCATGAAGGGACCAGCGCATCAAAGATCACCCCATGAAGGGACCAGCGCAGAGATCATCCCATGAAGGGACCAGTGCATCAGAGATCATCCCATGAAGGGACCAGGGCATTAAAGATCATCCCATGAAGGGACCAGTGCATCAGAGATCATCCCATGAAGGGACCAGTGCATCAGAGATCATCCCATGAAGGGACCAGTGCATCAGAGATCATCCCATGAAGGGACCAGTGCATCAGAGATCATCCCATGAAGGGGCCAGTGCATCAGAGATCATCCCATGAAGGGGCGAGTGCATCAGAGATCATCCCATGAAGGGGCAAGTGCATCAGAGATCATCCCATGAAGGGGCAAGTGCATCAGAGATCATCCCATGAAGGGACCAGTGCATCACAGCACTCAGATTAGATGTATGCAAGATCAACCCATTAAGGGACCATTAGTGCATCAAAGATCATCGCATGAAGGGACCAGGGCATCAGAGATCATCCCGTGAAGGGGCCAGTGCATCAGAGATCATCCCATGAAGGGACCAGTGCATCAAAGATCAGATTACAGGTATGCAAGATCATCCCATGAAGGGACCAGTACATCAGAGATCCCATGAAGGAACCAGTGCATCAGAGATCCCATGAAGGGACCAGTGCATCCAAGATCATCCCATGAAGGGACCAGTGCATCAAAGATCATCCCATGAAAGGACCAGTGCATCAAAGGATATCCCATGAAGGGACCAGCGCATCAAAGATCACCCCATGAAGGGACCAGCGCAGAGATCATCCCATGAAGGGACCAGCGCATCAGAGATCATCCCATGAAGGGACCAGCGCATCAGAGATCATCCCATGAAGGGACCAGCGCAACAAAGATCATCCCATGAAGGGACCAGCGCAACAAAGATCATCCCATGAAGGGACCAGCGCAACAAAGATCATCCCATGAAGGGACCAGCGCAACAAAGATCATCCCATGAAGGGGCCGGTGCATCAGAGACCATCCCATGAAGGGGCCGGTGCATCAGAGACCATCCCATGAAGGGGCCGGTGCATCAGAGACCATCCCATGAAGGGGCCGGTGCATCAGAGACCATCCCATGAAGGGGCCGGTGCATCAGAGACCATCCCATGAAGGGACCGGTGCATCAGAGACCATCCCATGAAGGGACCGGTGCATCAGAGACCATCCCATGAAGGGACCGGTGCATCAGAGACCATCCCATGAAGGGACCGGTGCATCAGAGACCATCCCGTGAAGGGACCGGTGCATCAAAGATAATCCCGTGAAGGGACCAGTGCATCAAAGATAATCCCGTGAAGGGACCAGTGCATCAAAGATAATCCCGTGAAGGGACCAGTGCATCAAAGATAATCCCGTGAAGGGACCAGTGCATCAAAGATAATCCCGTGAAGGGACCAGTGCATCAAAGATAATCCCGTGAAGGGACCAGTGCATCAAGATCATCCCATGAAGGGACCAGTGCATCAAGATCATCCCATGAAGGGACCAGTGCATCAGAGATCATCCCATGAAGGGACCAGTGCATCAGAGATCATCCCATGAAGGGACCAGTGCATCAGAGATCATCCCATGAAGGGACCAGTGCATCAGAGATCATCCCATGAAGGGACCAGTGCATCAGAGATCATCCCATGAAGGGACCAGTGCATCAGAGATCATCCCAAGAAGGGACCAGTGCAGCAAAGATCATCCCATGAAGGGACCAGTGCAGCAAAGATCATCCCATGAAGGGACCAGGGCATTAAAGATCATCCCATGAAGGGACCAGGGCATTAAAGATCATCCCATGAAGGGACCAGTGCATCAGAGATCATCCCATGAAGGGACCAGGGCATTAAAGATCATCCCATGAAGGGACCAGTGCATCAGAGATCATCCCATGAAGGGACCAGTGCATCAGAGATCATCCCATGAAGGGACCAGTGCATCAGAGATCATCCCATGAAGGGACCAGTGCATCAGAGATCATCCCATGAAGGGGCCAGTGCATCAGAGATCATCCCATGAAGGGGCGAGTGCATCAGAGATCATCCCATGAAGGGGCAAGTGCATCAGAGATCATCCCATGAAGGGGCAAGTGCATCAGAGATCATCCCATGAAGGGACCAGTGCATCAGAGATCATCCCATGAAGGGACCAGTGCATCACAGCACTCAGATTAGATGTATGCAAGATCAACCCATTAAGGGACCATTAGTGCATCAAAGATCATCCCATGAAGGGACCAGGGCATCAGAGATCATCCCGTGAAGGAGCCAGTGCATCAGAGATCATCCCGTGAAGGGACCAGGGCATCAGAGATCATCCCGTGAAGGGGCCAGGGCATCAGAGATCATCCCGTGAAGGGGCCAGGGCATCAGAGATCATCCCGTGAAGGGACCAGTGCATCAGAGATCATCCCGTGAAGGGACCAGTGCATCAGAGATCATCCCGTGAAGGGACCAGTGCATCAGAGATCATCCCGTGAAGGGACCAGTGCATCAGAGATCATCCCGTGAAGGGACCAGTGCATCAGAGATCATCCCGTGAAGGGACCAGTGCATCAGAGATCATCCCGTGAAGGGACCAGTGCATCAGAGATCATCCCGTGAAGGGACCAGTGCATCAGAGATCATCCCGTGAAGGGACCAGTGCATCAGAGATCATCCCGTGAAGGGACCAGTGCATCAGAGATCATCCCGTGAAGGGACCAGTGCATCAGAGATCATCCCGTGAAGGGACCAGTGCATCAGAGATCATCCCGTGAAGGGACCAGTGCATCAGAGATCATCCCGTGAAGGGACCAGTGCATCAGAGATCATCCCGTGAAGGGACCAGTGCATCAGAGATCATCCCGTGAAGGGACCAGTGCATCAGAGATCATCCCGTGAAGGGACCAGTGCATCAGAGATCATCCCGTGAAGGGACCAGTGCATCAGAGATCATCCCGTGAAGGGACCAGTGCATCAGAGATCATCCCGTGAAGGGACCAGTGCATCAGAGATCATCCCGTGAAGGGACCAGTGCATCAGAGATCATCCCGTGAAGGGACCAGTGCATCAGAGATCATCCCGTGAAGGGACCAGTGCATCAGAGATCATCCCGTGAAGGGACCAGTGCATCAGAGATCATCCCGTGAAGGGACCAGTGCATCAGAGATCATCCCGTGAAGGGACCAGTGCATCAGAGATCATCCCGTGAAGGGACCAGTGCATCAGAGATCATCCCGTGAAGGGACCAGTGCATCAGAGATCATCCCGTGAAGGGACCAGTGCATCAGAGATCATCCCGTGAAGGGACCAGTGCATCAGAGATCATCCCGTGAAGGGACCAGTGCATCAGAGATCATCCCGTGAAGGGACCAGTGCATCAGAGATCATCCCGTGAAGGGACCAGTGCATCAGAGATCATCCCGTGAAGGGACCAGTGCATCAGAGATCATCCTGTGAAGGGACCAGTGCATCAAGATCATCCCATGAAGGGACCAGTGCATCGCGATCATCCCATGAAGGGACCAGTGCATCGCGATCATCCCATGAAGGGACCAGTGCATCAGCGATCATCCCATGAAGGGACCAGTGCATCACAGCACTCAGATTAGAGGCATTGAAGATCATCCCATGAAGGGACCAGTGCATCAAACACCATCCCATGAAGGGACCAGTGCATCAAACACCATCCCATGAAGGGACCAGTGCATCAAGATCATCCCATGAAGGGACCAGTGCATCACAGCACTCAGATTAGAGGTATGCAAGATCATCCCATGAAGGGACCAGTGCATCAAAGATCATCCCGTGAAGGGACCAGTGCATCAAAGATTATCCCGTGAAGGGACCAGTGCATCAAAGATCATCCCATAAAGGGACCAGTGCATCAAAGATCATCCCATGAAGGGACCAGTGCATCACAGCTCAGATTAGAGGTATGCAAGATCATCCCATGAAGGGACCAGTGCATTAGAGATCCTCCACTGAAGGGACCAGTGCATCAGAGATCCTCCACTGAAGGGACCAGTGCATCACAGCTCAGATTAGAGGTATACAAGATCATCCCATGAAGGGACCAGGGCATCAAAGATCATTCCATGAATGAACCAGGGCATCAAAGATCATCCCATGAAGGGACCAGGGCATCAAAGATCATCCCATGAAGGGACCAGGGCATCAAAGATCATCCCATGAAGGGACCAGGGCATCAAAGATCATCCCATGAAGGGACCAGGGCATCAAAGATCATCCCATGAAGGGACCAGGGCATCAAAGATCATCCCATGAAGGGACCAGTATATCACAGTACTCTGATTCGAGGTACGAAAGATCATCCCATGAAGGGACCAGTGCGCCAAAGATCATCCCATGAAGGGACCAGTGCGTCAAAGATCATCCCATGAAGGAACCAGTGCATCACAGCACTAAGATTAGAGGTATGCAAGTTCATCCCGTTAAGGAACCAGTGCATCAAAGTTCATCCCATGAAGGGACCAGTGCATCAGAGATCATCCCATGAAGGGACCAGTGCATCAGAGATCCTCCCATGAAGGGACCAGTGCATCAGAGATCACCCCATGAAGGGACCAGTGCATCAGAGATCACCCCATGAAGGGACCAGTGCATCACAGCACTCAGATTAGAGGTATGCAAGATCATCCCATGAAGGGACCAGTGCATCAAAGATCATCCCATGAAGGGACCAGTGTATCAAAGATCATCCCGTGAAGGGACCAGTGCATCAAAGATCATCCCATGAAGGGACCAGTACATCAGAGATCATCCCATGAAGGGACCAGTACATCAGAGATCATCCCATGAAGGGACCAGTACATCAGAGATCCCATGAAGGGACCAGTGCATCCGAGATCATCCCATGAAGGGACCAGTGCATCACAGCACTCAGATTAGAGGTATGCAAGATCATCCTGGGAAGGGACCAGTGCATCAAAGATCAACCCATGAAGGGACCATTAGTGCATTAAAGATCAACCCATGAGGACCAGTGCATCAAAGATCATCCCGTGAAGGGACCAGTGCATCAGAGATCATCCTATGAAGGGACCAGTGCATCAGAGATCATCCCATGAAGTAAACAGTGCATCAAGATCATCCCATGAAGTAAACAGTGCATCAAGATCATCCCATGAAGGGACCAGTGCATCAAAGATCATCCCATGAAGGGACCAGTGCATCAAAGATCATCCCATGAAGGGACCAGTGCATCAAAGATCATCCCATGAAGGGACCAGTGCATCCAAGATCATCCCATGAAGGGACCAGTGCATCCAAGATCATACCATGAAGGGACCAGTGCATCCAAGATCATCCCATGAAGGGACCAGTGCATCCAAGATCATCCCATGAAGGGACCAGTGCATCCAAGATCATCCCATGAAGGGACCAGTGCATCCAAGATCATCCCATGAAGGGACCAGTGCATCCAAGATCATCCCATGAAGGGACCAGTGCATCCAAGATCATCCCATGAAGGGACCAGTGCATCCAAGATCATCCCATGAAGGGACCAGTGCATCCAAGATCATCCCATGAAGGGACCAGTGCATCCAAGATCATCCCATGAAGGGACCAGTGCATCCAAGATCATCCCATGAAGGGACCAGTGCATCACAGCACTCAGATTAGAGGCATTGAAGATCATCCCATGAAGGGACCAGTGCATCAAACACCATCCCATGAAGGGACCAGTGCAAAGACCATCCCATGAAGGGACCAGTGCATCAAAGACCATCCCATGAAGGGACCAGTGCATCAAAGACCATCCCATGAAGGGACCATCCCATGAAGGGACCAGTGCATCAAAGACCATCCCATGAAGGGACCAGTGCATCAGAGATCATCCCATGAAGGGACCAGTGCATCAGGGATCATCCCATGAAGGGACCAGTGCATCACAGCACTCAGATTAGAGGTACGCAAGATCATCCCATGAAGGGACCAGTGCGTCAAAGATCATCCCATGAAGGAACCAGTGCATCACAGCACTAAGATTAGAGGTATGCAAGTTCATCCCGTGAAGGAACCAGTGCATCAAAGTTCATCCCGTGAAGGGACCAGTGCATCAGAGATCATCCCATGAAGGGACCAGTGCATCAGAGATCATCCCATGAAGGGACCAGTGCATCACAGCACTCAGATTAGAGGTATGCAAGATCATCCTGGGAAGGGACCAGTGCATCAAAGATCAACCCATGAAGGGACCATTAGTGCATTAAAGATCAACCCATGAAGGGACCAGTGCATCAAAGATTATCCAGTGAAGGGACCAGTGCATCAGAGATCATCCCATGAAGGGACCAGTACATCAGAGATCCCATGAAGGGACCAGTGCATCCAAGATCATCCCATGAAGGGACCAGTGCATCACAGCACTCAGATTAGAGGTATGCAAGATCATCCCATGAAGGGACCAGGGCATTGAAGATCATCCCATGAAGGGACTGGTGCATCAAACACCATCCCATGAAGGGACCAGTGCATCAAAGACCATCCCATGAAGGGACCAGTGCATCAGAGATCATCCCATAAAGGGACCAGTGCATCAGAGATCATCCCATGAAGGGACCAGTGCATCACAGCACTCAGATTAGAGGTATGCAAGATCATCCCATGAAGGGACCAGTGCATCAAGATCATCCCATGAAGGGACCAGTATATCACAGCACTCAGATTAGAGGTATGCAAGATCATCCCATGAAGGGACCAGTGCATCAAAGATCATCCCATGAAGGGACCAGTGCTTTAGAGATCATCCCGTGAAGGGACCAGTGCTTCAGAGATCATCCCGTGAAGGGACCAGTGCATCAAAGATCATCCCGTGAAGGGACCAGTGCATCAAAGATCATCCCGTGAAGGGACCAATGCATCAAAGATCATCCCGTGAAGGGACCAATGCATCAAAGATCATCCCGTGAAGGGACCAATGCATCAAAGATCATCCCCGTGAAGGGACCAGTGCATCACAGCACTTCGATTAGAGGTATGCAAGATCATCCCATGAAGGGACCAGTGCATCAGAGATCATCCCATGAAGGGACCAGTGCATCAGAGATCATCCCATGAAGGGACCAGTGCATCAGAGATCATCCCATGAAGGGACCAGTGCATCAGAGATCATCCCATGAAGGGACCAGTGCATCAGAGATCATCCCATGAAGGGACCAGTGCATCAGAGATCATCCCATGAAGGGACCAGTGCATCAGAGATCATCCCATGAAGGGACCAGTGCATCAGGATCATCCCATGAAGGGACCAGTGCATCAAGATCATCCCATGAAGGGACCAGTGCATCAAGATCATCCCATGAAGGGACCAGTGCATCAAGATCATCCCATGAAGGGACCAGTGCATCAAGATCATCCCATGAAGGGACCAGTGCATCAAGATCATCCCATGAAGGGACCAGTGCATCAAGATCATCCCATGAAGGGACAAGTGCATCAAGATCATCCCATGAAGGGACCGGTGCAGCAGAGATCATCCCGTGAAGGGACCGGTGCAGCAGAGATCATCCCATGAAGGGACAAGTGCATCAGAGATCATCCCATGAAGTGACCAGGGCATCAAAGATCATCCCATGAAGGGACCAGGGCATTAAAGATCATCCCATGAAGGGACCAGTGCATCAAAGATCATCCCATGAAGGGACCAGTGCATCAAAGATCATCCCATGAAGGGACCAGTGCATCAAAGATCATCCCATGAAGGGACCAGTGCATCAAAGATCATCCCATGAAGGGACCAGTGCATCAAAGACCATCCCATGAAGGGACCAGTGCATCAAAGACCATCCCATGAAGGGACCAGTGCATCCAAGATCATCCCATAAAGGACCAGTGCATCCAAGATCATCCCATAAAGGACCAGTGCATCAAGATCATCCCATGAAGGGACCAGTGCGTCAGAGATCATCCCATGAAGGGACCAGTGCATCAGAGATCATCCCATGAAGGGACCAGTGCATCACAGCACTAAGATAAAAGGTATGCAAGTTCATCCCGTGAAGGAACCAGTGCAAAGATCATCCCGTGAAGGGACCGGTGCATCAAAGATCATCCAGTGAAGTGACCAGTGCATCAAAGATCATCCAGTGAAGTGACCAGTGCATCAAAGATCATCCCGTGAAGTGACCAGTGCATCAAAGATCATCCCGTGAAGTGACCAGTGCATCAAAGATCATTCCGTGAAGTGACCAGTGCATCAAAGATCATCCCGTGAAGGGACCAGTGCATCAAAGATCATCCCGTGAAGGGACCAGTGCATCAAAGATCATCCCGTGAAGGGACCAGTTCATCAAAGATCATCCCGTGAAGGGACCAGTTCATCAAAGATCATCCCGTGAAGGGACCAGTTCATCAAAGATCATCCCGTGAAGGGACCAGTGCATCACAGCACTGAGATTAGAGGTATGCAAGACCATCCCGTGAAGGGACCAGTGCATCACAGCACTGAGATTAGAGGTATGCAAGACCATCCCATGAAGGGACCAGTGCATCAGAGATCATCCCGTGAAGGGACCAGTGCAGCAGAGATCATCCCGTGAAGGGACCAGTGCAGCAGAGATCATCCCGTGAAGGGACCAGTGCAGCAGAGATCATCCCGTGAAGGGACCAGTGCAGCAGAGATCATCCCGTGAAGGGACCAGTGCAGCAGAGATCATCCCGTGAAGGGACCAGTGCAGCAGAGATCATCCCGTGAAGGGACCATTGCAGCAGAGATCATCCCGTGAAGGGACCAGTGCAGCAGAGATCATCCCGTGAAGGGACCAGTGCAGCAGAGATCATCCCGTGAAGGGACCAGTGCATCAAAGATCATCCCGTGAAGGGACCAGTGCATCAAAGATCATCCCGTGAAGGGACCAGTGCATCAAAGATCATACCGTGAAGGGACCAGTGCATCAAAGATCATACCGTGAAGGGACCAGTGCATCAAAGATCATCCCATAAGGGGCCAGTGCGTCAAAGATGTTCCCATAAGGGGCCAGTGCGTCAAAGATGTTCCCATAAGGGGCCAGTGCGTCAAAGATGTTCCCATAAGGGGCCAGTGCGTCAAAGATGTTCCCATAAGGGGCCAGTGCGTCAAAGATCATCCCGTGAAGGGACCAGTGCGTCAAAGATCATCCCGTGAAGGGACCAGTGCGTCAAAGATCATCCCGTGAAGGGACCAGTGCGTCAAAGATCATCCCGTGAAGGGACCGGTGCAGCAGAGATCATCCGTGAAGGGACCGGTGCAGCAGAGATCATCCCGTGAAGGGACCGGTGCATCAAAGATCATCCCGTGAAGGGACCGGTGCATCAAAGATCATCCCATGAAGGGGCCAGTGCATCAGAGATCATCCCGTGAAGGGGCCAGTGCATCAGAGATCATCCCGTGAAGGGGCCAGTGCATCAGAGATCATCCCGTGAAGGGGCCAGTGCATCAGAGATCATCCCGTGAAGGGGCCAGTGCATCAGAGATCATCCCGTGAAGGGGCCAGTGCATCAGAGATCATCCCGTGAAGGGGCCAGTGGATCAAAGATCATCCCGTGAAGGGACCAGTGGATCAAAGATCATCCCGTGAAGGGACCAGTGGATCGAGATCATCCCGTGAAGGGACCAGTGCATCAGAGATCATCCCGTGAAGGGATCAGAGATCATCCCGTGAAGGGACGAGTGCATCAGAGATCATCCCGTGAAGGGACGAGTGCATCAGAGATCATCCCATGAAGGGACCAGTGCAAAGATGATCCCAAGAAGGGACCAGTGCATCAAAGATGATCCCAAGAAGGGACCAGTGCATCAAAGATGATCCCAAGAAGGGACCAGTGCATCAAAGATGATCCCAAGAAGGGACCAGTGCATCAAGATGATCCCATGAAGGGACCAGTGCATCAAGATCATCCCATGAAGGGACCAGTGCATCAAGATCATCCCATGAAGGGACCAGTGCATCAAGATCATCCCATGAAGGGACCAGTGCATCAAGATCATCCCATGAAGGGACCAGTGCATCAAGATCATCCCATGAAGGGACCAGTGCATCAAGATCATCCCATGAAGGGACCAGTGCATCAAGATCATCCCATGAAGGGACCAGTGCATCAAGATCATCCCATGAAGGGACCAGTGCATCAGAGATCATCCCATGAAGGGACCAGTGCATCAGAGATCATCCCATGAAGGGACCAGTGCATCAGAGATCATCCCATGAAGGGACCAGTGCATCAGAGATCATCCCATGAAGGGACCAGTGCATCAGAGATCATCCCATGAAGGGACCAGTGCATCAGAGATCATCCCATGAAGGGACCAGTGCATCAGAGATCATCCAATGGAGGGACCAGTGCATCACAGCACTCAGATTAGAGGTATGCAAGATCATCCCATGAAGGGAAAAGTGCAATAAAGATCATCCCATGAAGGGACCAGATCAGAGATCATCCCATGAAGGGACCAGTGCATCAGAGATCATCCCATGAAGGGACCAGTGCATCAGAGATCATCCCATGAAGGGACCAGTGCATCAGAGATCATCCCATGAAGGGACCAGTGCATCAGAGATCATCCCATGAAGGGACCAGTGCATCAGAGATCATCCCATGAAGGGACCAGTGCATCAGAGATCATCCCATGAAGGGACCAGTGCATCAGAGATCATCCCATGAATGGACCAGTGCATCAGAGATCATCCCGTGAGGGGGCCAGTGCATCAGAGATCATCCCGTGAGGGGGCCAGTGCATCAGAGATCATCCCGTGAGGGGACCATTAGTGCATCAGAGATCATGCCGTGAAGGGACCATTAGTGCATCAGAGATCATGCCGTGAAGGGACCATTAGTGCATCAGAGATCATGCCGTGAAGGGACCATTAGTGCATCAGAGATCATGCCGTGAAGGGACCATTAGTGCATCAGAGATCATGCCGTGAAGGGACCATTAGTGCATCAGAGATCATGCCATGAAGGGACCAGTGCATCAAAGATCATCCCATGAAGGGACCATTAGTGCATCAAAGATCATCCCATGAAGGGACCATTAGTGCATCAAAGATCATCCAATGAAGGGACCATTAGTGCATCAAAGATCATGCAATGAAGGGACCATTAGTGCATCAAAGATCATGCAATGAAGGGACCAGTGCATCAAAGATCATGCCGTGAAGGGACCAGTGCATCAAAGATCATGCCATGAAGGGACCAGTGCATCAAAGATCATCCCATGAAGGGACCAGTGCATCAGAGATCATCCCATGAAGGGACCAGTGCATCAGAGATCATCCCATGAAGGGACCAGTGCATCAGAGATCATCCCATGAAGGGACCAGTGCATCAGAGATCATCTCATGAAGGGACCAGTTCATCAGAGATCATCTCATGAAGGGACCAGTTCATCAGAGATCATCTCATGAAGGGACCAGTGCATCAGAGATCATCCCATGAAGGGACCAGTGCATCAAGATCATCCCATGAAGGGACCAGTGCATCACGGCACTCAGATTAGAGGTACGCAAGATCATCCCATGAAGGGACCAGTGCATCAGAGATCATCCCATGAAGGGACAAGTGCATCAGAGATCTTCCCATGAAGGGACAAGTGCATCACAGCACTCCGATTAGAGGTATGCAAGATCATCCCATGAAGGGACCAGTGCAAAGATAATCCCATAAAGGGACCAGTGCATCACAGCACTCAGATTAGAGGTATGCAAGATCATCCTGGGAAGGGACCAGTGCATCAAAGATCAACCCATGAAGGGACCATTAGTGCATTAAAGATCAACCCATGAAGTGACCAGTGCATCAGAGATCATCCCATGAAGGGACCAGTGCATCAGAGATCATCCCATGAAGGGACCAGTACATCAGAGATCCCATGAAGGAACCAGTGCATCAGAGATCCCATGAAGGAACCAGTGCATCCAAGATCATCCCATGAAGGGACCAGTGCATCAAAGATCATCCCATGAAGGGACCAGTGCATCAAAGATCAGATTACAGGTATGCAAGATCATCCCATGAAGGGACCAGAGCATCAAAGGATATCCCATGAAAGGACCAGTGCATCAAAGGATATCCCATGAAAGGACCAGTGCATCAAAGGATATCCCATGAAGGGACCAGTGCATTAAAGATCATCCCATGAAGGGACCAGCGCATCAGAGATCACCCCATGAAGGGACCAGCGCATCAGAGATCATCCCATGAAGGGACCAGCGCATCAGAGATCATCCCATGAAGGGACCAGCGCATCAGAGATCATCCCATGAAGGGACCAGCGCATCAGAGATCATCCCATGAAGGGACCAGCGCATCAGAGATCATCCCATGAAGGGACCAGCGCATCAGAGATCATCCCATGAAGGGACCAGCGCAACAAAGATCATCCCATGAAGGGGCCGGTGCATCAGAGACCATCCCATGAAGGGGCCGGTGCATCAGAGACCATCCCATGAAGGGGCCGGTGCATCAGAGACCATCCCATGAAGGGGCCGGTGCATCAGAGACCATCCCATGAAGGGGCCGGTGCATCAGAGACCATCCCATGAAGGGGCCGGTGCATCAGAGACCATCCCATGAAGGGGCCGGTGCATCAGAGACCATCCCATGAAGGGGCCGGTGCATCAGAGACCATCCCATGAAGGGACCGGTGCATCAGAGACCATCCCATGAAGGGACCGGTGCATCAGAGACCATCCCATGAAGGGACCAGTGCAGCAAAGATCATCCCATGAAGGGACTAGTGCAGCAAAGATCATCCCATGAAGGGACCAGGGCATTAAAGATCATCCCATGAAGGGACCAGGGCATTAAAGATCATCCCATGAAGGGACCAGGGCATTAAAGATCATCCCATGAAGGGACCAGTGCATCAGAGATCATCCCATGAAGGGACCAGTGCATCAGAGATCATCCCATGAAGGGACCAGTGCATCAGAGATCATCCCATGAAGGGACCAGTGCATCAGAGATCATCCCATGAAGGGACCAGTGCATCAGAGATCATCCCATGAAGGGACCAGTGCATCAGAGATCATCCCATGAAGGGACCAGTGCATCAGAGATCATCCCATGAAGGGGCCAGTGCATCAGAGATCATCCCATGAAGGGGCGAGTGCATCAGAGATCATCCCATGAAGGGGCAAGTGCATCAGAGATCATCCCATGAAGGGACCAGTGCATCACAGCACTCAGTTTAGATGTATGCAAGATCATCCCATGAAGGGACCAGTGCATCAAAGATCATCCCGTGAAGGGACCAGTGCATCGCGATCATCCCATGAAGGGACCAGTGCATCGCGATCATCCCATGAAGGGACCAGTGCATCAGCGATCATCCCATGAAGGGACCAGTGCATCAAACACCATCCCATGAAGGGACCAGTGCATCAAACACCATCCCATGAAGGGACCAGTGCATCAAGATCATCCCATGAAGGGACCAGTGCATCACAGCACTCAGATTAGAGGTATGCAAGATCATCCCATGAAGGGACCAGTGCATCAAAGATCATCCCGTGAAGGGACCAGTGCATCAAAGATTATCCCGTGAAGGGACCAGTGCATCAAAGATCATCCCATAAAGGGACCAGTGCATCAAAGATCATCCCATGAAGGGACCAGTGCATCACAGCTCAGATTAGAGGTATGCAAGATCATCCCATGAAGGGACCAGTGCATTAGAGATCCTCCACTGAAGGGACCAGTGCATCAGAGATCCTCCACTGAAGGGACCAGTGCATCACAGCTCAGATTAGAGGTATACAAGATCATCCCATGAAGGGACCAGGGCATCAAAGATCATTCCATGAATGAACCAGGGCATCAAAGATCATCCCATGAAGGGACCAGGGCATCAAAGATCATCCCATGAAGGGACCAGGGCATCAAAGATCATCCCATGAAGGGACCAGGGCATCAAAGATCATCCCATGAAGGGACCAGTGCATCAAGATCATCCCAAGAAGGGACCAGTATATCACAGTACTCTGATTCGAGGTACGAAAGATCATCCCCATGAAGGGACCAGTGCATCAAAGTTCATCCCATGAAGGGACCAGTGCATCAGAGTTCATCCCATGAAGGGACCAGTGCATCAGAGATCCTCCCATGAAGGGACCAGTGCATCAGAGATCCTCCCATGAAGGGACCAGTGCATCAGAGATCACCCCATGAAGGGACCAGTGCATCAGAGATCATCCCATGAAGGAACCAGTGCATCACAGCACTAAGATTAGAGGTATGCAAGTTCATCCCGTTAAGGAACCAGTGCATCAAAGTTCATCCCATGAAGGGACCAGTGCATCAGAGATCATCCCATGAAGGGACCAGTGCATCAGAGATCCTCCCATGAAGGGACCAGTGCATCAGAGATCACCCCATGAAGGGACCAGTGCATCAGAGATCACCCCATGAAGGGACCAGTGCATCACAGCACTCAGATTAGAGGTATGCAAGATCATCCCATGAAGGGACCAGTGCATCAAAGATCATCCCATGAAGGGACCAGTGTATCAAAGATCATCCCGTGAAGGGACCAGTGCATCAAAGATCATCCCATGAAGGGACCAGTACATCAGAGATCATCCCATGAAGGGACCAGTGCATCCGAGATCATCCCATGAAGGGACCAGTGCATCACAGCACTCAGATTAGAGGTATGCAAGATCATCCTGGGAAGGGACCAGTGCATCAAAGATCAACCCATGAAGGGACCATTAGTGCATTAAAGATCAACCCATGAGGACCAGTGCATCAGAGATCATCCCATGAAGGGACCAGTACATCAGAGATCCCATGAAGGGACCAGTGCATCAGAGATCATCCCATGAAGTAAACAGTGCATCAAGATCATCCCATGAAGGGACCAGTGCATCAAAGATCATCCCATGAAGGGACCAGTGCATCAAAGATCATCCCATGAAGGGACCAGTGCATCAAAGATCATCCCATGAAGGGACCAGTGCATCCAAGATCATCCCATGAAGGGACCAGTGCATCCAAGATCATCCCATGAAGGGACCAGTGCATCCAAGATCATCCCATGAAGGGACCAGTGCATCCAAGATCATCCCATGAAGGGACCAGTGCATCCAAGATCATCCCATGAAGGGACCAGTGCATCCAAGATCATCCCATGAAGGGACCAGTGCATCCAAGATCATCCCATGAAGGGACCAGTGCATCCAAGATCATCCCATGAAGGGACCAGTGCATCCAAGATCATCCCATGAAGGGACCAGTGCATCCAAGATCATCCCATGAAGGGACCAGTGCATCCAAGATCATCCCATGAAGGGACCAGTGCATCCAAGATCATCCCATGAAGGGACCAGTGCATCCAAGATCATCCCATGAAGGGACCAGTGCATCCAAGATCATCCCATGAAGGGACCAGTGCATCACAGCACTCAGATTAGAGGCATTGAAGATCATCCCATGAAGGGACCAGTGCATCAAACACCATCCCATGAAGGGACCAGTGCAAAGACCATCCCATGAAGGGACCAGTGCATCAAAGACCATCCCATGAAGGGACCAGTGCATCAAAGACCATCCCATGAAGGGACCATCCCATGAAGGGACCAGTGCATCAAAGACCATCCCATGAAGGGACCAGTGCATCAGAGATCATCCCATGAAGGGACCAGTGCATGAGGGATCATCCCATGAAGGGACCAGTGCATCACAGCACTCAGATTAGAGGTACGCAAGATCATCCCATGAAGGGACCAGTGCGTCAAAGATCATCCCATGAAGGAACCAGTGCATCACAGCACTAAGATTAGAGGTATGCAAGTTCATCCCGTGAAGGAACCAGTGCATCAAAGTTCATCCCGTGAAGGGACCAGTGCATCAGAGATCATCCCATGAAGGGACCAGTGCATCAGAGATCATCCCATGAAGGGACCAGTGCATCACAGCACTCAGATTAGAGGTATGCAAGATCATCCTGGGAAGGGACCAGTGCATCAAAGATCAACCCATGAAGGGACCATTAGTGCATTAAAGATCAACCCATGAAGGGACCAGTGCATCAAAGATTATCCAGTGAAGGGACCAGTGCATCAGAGATCATCCCATGAAGGGACCAGTACATCAGAGATCCCATGAAGGGACCAGTGCATCCAAGATCATCCCATGAAGGGACCAGTGCATCACAGCACTCAGATTAGAGGTATGCAAGATCATCCCATGAAGGGACCAGGGCATTGAAGATCATCCCATGAAGGGACTGGTGCATCAAACACCATCCCATGAAGGGACCAGTGCATCAAAGACCATCCCATGAAGGGACCAGTGCATCAGAGATCATCCCATAAAGGGACCAGTGCATCAAGATCATCCCATGAAGGGACCAGTATATCACAGCACTCAGATTAGAGATATGCAAGATCATCCCATGAAGGGACCAGTGCATCAAAGATCATCCCATGAAGGGACCAGTGCTTCAGAGATCATCCCGTGAAGGGACCAGTGCTTCAGAGATCATCCCGTGAAGGGACCAGTGCTTCAGAGATCATCCCGTGAAGGGACCAATGCATCAAAGATCATCCCGTGAAGGGACCAATGCATCAAAGATCATCCCGTGAAGGGACCAATGCATCAAAGATCATCCCGTGAAGGGACCAATGCATCAAAGATCATCCCGTGAAGGGACCAATGCATCAAAGATCATCCCCGTGAAGGGACCAATGCATCAAAAATCATCCCGTGAAGGGACCAATGCATCAAAGATTATCCCGTGAAGGGACCAATGCATCAAAGATTATCCCGTGAAGGGACCAGTGCATCAAAGATCATCCCATGAAGGGACCAGTGCATCAAAGATCATCCCATGAAGGGACCAGTGCATCACAGCTCAGATTAGAGGTATGCAAGATCATCCCATGAAGGGACCAGTGCATTAGAGATCCTCCCCTGAAGGGACCAGTGCAGAGATCCTCCCATGAAGGGACCAGTGCAGAGATCCTCCCATGAAGGGACCAGTGCATCACAGCTCAGATTAGAGGTATACAAGATCATCCCATGAAGAGACCAGGGCATCAAAGATCATCCCATGAAGGAACCAGGGCATCAAAGATCATCCCATGAAGGGACCAGGGCATCAAAGATCATCCCATGAAGGGACCAGGGCATCAAAGATCATCCCATGAAGGGACCAGGGCATCAAAGATCATCCCATGAAGGGACCAGTATATCACAGTACTCTGATTCGAGGTACGAAAGATCATCCCATGAAGGGACCAGTGCGCCAAAGATCATCCCATGAAGGGACCAGTGCGTCAAAGATCATCCCATGAAGGAACCAGTGCATCACAGCACTAAGATTAGAGGTATGCAAGTTCATACCGTTAAGGAACCAGTGCATCAAAGTTCATCCCATGAAGGGACCAGTGCATCAGAGATCATCCCATGAAGGGACCAGTGCATCAAAGATCATCCCATGAAGGGACCAGTGCATCAGAGATCACCCCATGAAGGGACCAGTGCATCAGAGATCACCCCATGAAGGGACCAGTGCATCAAAGATCATCCCGTGAAGGGACCAGTGCATCAAAGATCATCCCGTGAAGGGACCAGTGCATCAAAGATCATCCCGTGAAGGGACCAGTGCATCAGAGATCATCCCATGAAGGGACCAGTACATCAGAGATCCCATGAAGGGACCAGTGCATCCAAGATCATCCCATGAAGGGACCAGTGCATCACAGCACTCAGATTAGAGGTATGCAAGATCATCCTGGGAAGGGACCAGTGCATCAAAGATCAACCCATGAAGGGACCATTAGTGCATTAAAGATCAACCCATGAGGACCAGTGCATCAAAGATCATCCCGTGAAGGGACCAGTACATCAGAGATCATCCCATGAAGGGACCAGTGCATCCAAGATCATCCCATGAAGGGACCAGTGCATCACAGCACTCAGATTAGAGGCATTGAAGAACAGCACTCAGATTAGAGGCATCCAAGATCATCCCATGAAGGGACCAGTGCATCCAAGATCATCCCATGAAGGGACCAGTGCATCACAGCACTCAGATTAGAGGCATTGAAGAACAGCACTCAGATTAGAGGCATTGAAGATCATCCCATGAAGGGACCAGTGCATCAAAGACCATCCCATGAAGGGACCAGTGCATCAAAGACCATCCCATGAAGGGACCAGTGCATCAAAGACCATCCCATGAAGGGACCAGTGCATCAAAGACCATCCCATGAAGGGACCAGTGCATCAAAGACCATCCCATGAAGGGACCAGTGCATCAAAGACCATCCCATGAAGGGACCAGTGCATCAAAGACCATCCCATGAAGGGACCAGTGCATCAAAGACCATCCCATGAAGGGACCAGTGCATCAAAGACCATCCCATGAAGGGACCAGTGCATCAAAGACCATCCCATGAAGGGACCAGTGCATCAAAGACCATCCCATGAAGGGACCAGTGCATCAAAGACCATCCCATGAAGGGACCATTCGTGCATCAAAGACCATCCCATGAAGGGACCATTCGTGCATCAAAGATCATCCAATGAAGGGACCATTCGTGCATCAAAGATCATCCAATGAAGGGACCACTGCAAAGATCATCCCATGAAGGGACCAGTGAATCAAAGATCATCCCATGAAGGGACCAGTGAATCAAAGATCATCCCATGAAGGGACCAGTGCATCAAAGTTCATCCCATGAAGGGACCAGTGCATCACAGCTCAGATTCGAGGTACACAAGATCATCCCATGAAGGGACCAGTGCATCAGAGATCCCATGAAGGGACCAGTGCATCAGAGAGCCCATGAAGGGACCAGGGCATCAGAGATCATACCATGAAGGGACCAGGGCATCAGAGATCATCCCATGAAGGGACCAGAGCAACGCCACTCAGATTAGAGGTATGCAAGATCATCCCATGAAGGGACCAGTGCATCAAAGATCATCCCATGAAGGGGCCAGTGCATCAAAGATCATCCCATGAAGGGGCCAGTGCATCAAAGATGATCCCATGAAATGACCAGTGCATCAAAGGATATCCCATGAAGGGGCCAGTGCAACAAAGATCATCCCATGAAGGGAACCAGTGCATCAAGATCATCCCATGAAGGGACCAGTATATCACAGCACTCAGATTAGAGGTATGCAAGATCATCCCATGAAGGGACCAGTGCATCAAAGATCATCCCATGAAGGGACCAGTGCATCAAAGATCATCCCGTGAAGGGACCAGTGCATCAAAGATCATCCCGTGAAGGGACCAGTGCATCAAAGATCATCCCGTGAAGGGACCAGTGCATCAAAGATCATCCCGTGAACGGACCAGAACATCAGAGATCCCATGAAGGGACCAGTACATCAGAGATCATCCCATGAAGGGACCAGTGCATCAAAGATCATCCCGTGAAGGGACCAGTGCATCAAAGATCATCCCGTGAAGGGACCAGTGCATCAAAGATCATCCCGTGAACGGACCAGAACATCAGAGATCCCATGAAGGGACCAGTACATCAGAGATCATCCCATGAAGGGACCAGTGCATCACAGCACTCAGATTAGAGGTATGCAAGATCATCCTGGGAAGGGACCAGTGCATCAAAGATCAACCCATGAAGGGACCATTAGTGCATTAAAGATCAACCCATGAGGACCAGTGCATCAAAGATCATCCCATGAAGGGACCAGTGCATCAGAGATCATCCCATGAAGGGACCAGTACATCAGAGATCCCATGAAGGGACCAGTACATCACAGCACCAAGATTAGAGGTATGCAAGTTCATCCCGTGAAGGAAGGAGTAGTTTCTTACCTGTAACTCCAGTTCTGTAGTAGGGGATCTCTGTGTATAGTCATAATCTATGAATAGTCCCGCCCATGTGCGGGGACCCTGGAGCAATCAAAAATATCTTTTAAGCTGTCCCGCATTTGCAAACCTGCAAAGACACTTAAGAGACAGACAAAATAATACAGCCTAATTACAACAAGGCTGCACAGGCCAGCACTTCCTCTGAAGTGAACACAAAAAACCAAAATAAAGTTTAAATGTCATTTTTATTCACATCTGACATTCTGCTTTATTATCACACACTGCCTTCACCAAAATCCCTTTAAACAATAGAGAGGAAGGGGTGGACAGACAAGCCCTATAGGCTGTCATTATGTGTCTGCTAAAGGGATACCGTGCCTTTAAGAAACTCTCCAGAGACCCCCGGTATCCCAGGATGCACAGCCAACACAAGTTACTTTCAGTTCTTTTTGAAGGTGTATAACAGGCTTGATACTATCAGTTTACTCCACCGGGGAGGAGGGAGGGTCGCTTATGACTATAACAGATACCCCTACTACAGAACTGGAGTTACAGGTAAGAAACTACTCCTTCTGTAGTAGGGGATCTCTGTGTATAGTCATAATCTATGAATAGAATGGCAAGCCCATCCCAACCAACAAGCAGCGGTGGAGTAAGGCCCAAACACCAACAAATCACTGTGCAAACAAATTCCTCAGCGAAGCCTGTCCAACCTGCGCATCTGCCCTAGCATCAGAATCCAGGCAGTAATGCTTCGTAAACGTATGGACTGACTTCCAGGTGGCAGCCTTACAAATGTCAGCAATGGGAACATTCCTAAGCAAAGCTGTAGTCGCAGCCTTGCCTCTAGTCGAATGCGCCGTAGGCTTACCCCCCAATGTTTTATTAGCTTTTTGGTAACAAAGCTAAATACAGGAAACAATCCATCTGGAGATGGACTGGTTTGAGGTAGCTAAACCAGTTCTCACCGAACCATAATTCACAAACAGTTGATCCGACCTGCGGATATCTTTTGTCTTATCCACATAGAATTTCAGTAGCCTACGTACATCAAGTGAATGCAGAGACCTCTCCGCCGGAGAGGAGGGATGCTGAAAAAACGTAGGCAAAGTTATCATTTGATTTACATGGAAATCTGATATCACCTTAGGCAAAAATTTAGGATGGGTACGCATCACTACTTTAGAAGCATGAAAAACAGTATACGGCTCTTGACAACACAGAGCCTGAATCTCACTCACCCTCCTGGCCGATGTAATGGCCACAAGGAAGGCCGCCTTCCAAGACAAATGCTGTAAAGAAGCCTTATGGATAGGCTCAAAAGGCTCCCTCATCAATCTAGATAACACCACATTCAATTCCCACGGTGGAGAAGGTCTTCTAACCGGGGGGGGGGGGGGGGGGGGGGGGGGGAACACCTTACGCAAACCCTCCAAAAAATCCTTAATTACAGGGATTTGAAAAAATGAGGTTTGAGAAGGGCCCTTCCTATACGCAGTCAAAGCTGCGAGATGAACTTTAAGAGATTGAAAATTAAGCCCAGACTGAGCCAACTGCAGCAGATCAGGCAAAATAACATCTTTACAGGATGTAGGGTCAATGTCCTTTGCCTTGCACCATAAGCAGAATCTCTTCCACTTATAGGCATAAGAAGTCCTTGTAGACGGTCTTTTTGCCTCTCTCAAAATCTCCATACAGTCCTGAGGCAGGTTCAAATGCCCATATTGCACTAGCTCAGGAGCCATGCTGCCAAACTCAAGGACGAGAGATTGGGGTGAACAATCTGTCCTCCGAACTTCGTGAGAAGGTCCGGCCGACACGGCAGGCGCTTGTGTGGGAGAACAGACTGATGAAGAAGGTCGGTGAACCACCATTGCCTCGGCCACTCCGGCACGATCAGAATCATCCTGGCTCTGGATTGCGACAGCTTGATCAGCACCGCCGGGATCAGGGGAATGGGTGGAAAGGCGTAGAGAAAGCTGTTGGACCAGCTGATCCATAGGGCATTCCCCAGCGCCCCTGGTTGGTAGTACCTGGACGCGAAGTCGCGGCATTTGCTGTTTTCTGCCGTGGCGAACAGATCTATATCCGGAGTGCCCCACTCTGCGAAGACGTCTTTTAGCACGTCGTCGTTTAGCACCCACTCGTGGTTCTCTTGGACAAGCCTGCTGAGAGCGTCTGCTTGGGCATTCTGCACCCCCGGCAGATGGGTCGCCGTGATAGTCAGGTTCCTGGCCACCAGCCAGTTCCAGATCGCCTGTGCCTCCCGAGACAGGGTGCGGGAACGTGAGCCCCTGCTTGTTGAGGTAATACATGGTCGTAGTATTGTCCGTCTGAACCAGCAGGGAGTTCGTCCTGAAGGAGGGATGGAACGCCTTCAAGGCCAAGTGTACTGCTCTGAGTTCCAAAAAGTTGATATGGTAACTCGTCTCCATCTGCGACCATATCCCCTGAATCTGAAGAGGGCCCGAATGCGCTCCCCAGCCCTGGAGAGACGCATCGGTCACTATGGTCTGGACCGGAATATCCTTGTGAAAAGGAGTCCCTCTGCAGACATTCTCTGGGGCACACCACCATTTCAGAGACTGCCGAGCGTGTTGAGACAGCTGGATCTTGTCCTCCCAACGCCCTCGCCTCTGGTCCCATTGGTCCTCCAGACATTCCTGCAGGGGCCTCATGTGCAGACGTGCATTGGGGGTGAGAAAGATGCAAGAGGCCATCGACCCCAGCAAGGAAGACACCGTCCTCACTGTAGGAGAGCGGGCGGAGATGAGATGCCGAGCCTTCCCAAGGATAGATAAGCGTCTCTCCTCCGAAGGACACACGCTTGCGGTCAAAGTATTGACTGAAGCCCCCAAGTACTGGAGACACTGCACAGGGACCGGCACTGACTTATTCATGTTGATGTGCAGCCCCAGACGATGAAGCAAGGCCGCAGTCCTGTTGAAATGGCACTGGGCCTCCTGGTACGTGGACGCTTTGATCAACCAATCGTCCAGGTATGGATACACAAACACCTTGTTCTTCCGCAGGTGTGCCGCGACCACTGCCATGCACTTGGAGAACATCCGAGGTGCAGACTTCAGGCCAAACGGGAGTACTGAATACTGGTAATGGTTGTTGCCTACCAGAAACCTCAGGAACTTGCGATGCTTTGGTGCGATCGGCACATGAAAGTAAGCGTCCTGCAGATCTATGGCGCACAGCCAGTCTCCTCGATGCAACGGAGGATAAATCTGATGCAGGGACAACATACGGAACTTTTCTCTGCGGATCCACCTGTTTGCTTGACGCAGATCCAGAATAGGCCTGAACTCGTTCTTGTCCTTTTTTCTTACGAGAAAGAACCGGGAGTAGAGACCTTTTCCTTTTTGCTTCAAAGGAACCGCTTCTATCGCCCTTTTTCTTAACAGAACGTCCGCCTCCCGCTGGAGCTCCCGCACCATGTAGGGGGAGCGCACTGGTGGAATCCGTGGAGGCGGACTGGTGAAACGAAGACAGTAACCACTGCAAACAATATTCAGCACCCACTTGTCCTGAGTTATTGTCCTCCACTCTGCCAGGTAGTGTTGAATACTTCCCTCCCCCACCGGAGCGGGTAACGGATGAGGGGGAAGCGACCCTTCAGGGCTTCGACCCGGCTGGGCCTTTGTTCCCCGAAGAGGACTGATGCTGTCCTCTGCTGCTTCTGAAAGGAAGGCCTCGGGAACTGTTGCGGCTGTTGGTGGCCCGACTGACGCCCTTGACCTCTTTGCTTGGAATAGCGCCTGCCAGCGGAGCGGAAGGACCTCCTCTGCACCTTGGGCCTCTCCAGCCCCACAGCTTTCAGGGTTTCTGCCTCGGCCTTCATGCAGGCCATCTCGTCATCCGCATGAGACCCGAACAGCGTTGAAGTACTGGGTATTTTAGACCCAGCGGTGCAGGGGCACACACCCTATGACTTCTGGGTTCACCCTGTTCCGGACCTACAGAAACACAGAGTCTTCTGGGTGAAGTCAAAGATTCGTTTATTGGCTGCAGACCAATGACAGGTATCCTAGAAGTACAACAGCGTGTATGTTCTCAGGAGACTGCTGAAAATCATAGGAACGGACTTCATCTTAAATACGCTTTTCCTTGCCTCAAGCATACATTCCTAGGTTTTATGATACGGCAATATACAAGTGTACATTACAAAGAAAAGGCAGAGTCATGACGACCATCCCACATTCCAGTTCGGCCAGCCCACAATGATTTACACAGTAAGGTTCAGATCCCACGTTTGATGTACCCCAATAAACATGAGCATCTCCTGTTTTGGCAAACAAGTCATAAAGCAGGAACAAGCAGGTGTGGAAGAGATTAGCCGGAGGATTGTGTAGAATGAAAGGGTTTTATGACGGGTCAAGCCCTGATGCTAATCACAGGTGGACGGAGGAAGGGGAGCTCGTGAGACCGGTTTGACCTGGGGCAGCAGAGCCAGCTGCCCAGGTCACAGAGAAGTCAGAGGGAAAGCCCATGTACTGTGAGGCCCGTATTTACTCCATTATAGCCTATGTGAGGGCAATGACAAGATGGCCACTGCTTCCAAAATGGAACCCGCGTAGTGGAGCAGAACAACGTGTACACAGTGCATTCATAGCTAGAACGATATATAAAGCACTCGTACATGCCGCATTTACCATTTGCGGTTCGCTAATACCAAGATAGACAGGGGTAGGGCCCTGTCCCCTACGCGGTCCCGAATATTAAAGTACGACAGCGAAGTGCCGGAGAACGGCAAATAGGCGATCTTCTGCTGTGCCTCAGGCTTGAGCGGTGTCAGCCTCAGCCAGGAATGCCTCCTCATGTGTACGCCGTGGCAGTACCAATGGGCCGCCAGCAACGATATATCCCCCGCCGCACTGATTATCTGGTTAGAGACCATCATGCCCTCGTTCAGCACCTCCTGAAAGTCCTCCCTCTTATCTCTAGGCAGGGAGGCAGCGAACTGTTGGAGGGAGTCCCAAAGAGACCGGTCATAACGACCCAACAGAGCGGAGGCACTAGCGGCCTTCATAGACGTGGCCGACGTGGAGCACATCCTCCTCCCCAAGGAGTCCATCTTGCGACTCTCCTTATCCGGGGGAGCCGTGGACGAAAGTGTCGTAGAGTGTTGCTTACGAGCCGCCGCCACAATGACAGAGTCCGGGGGAGGATCCACCCTGAGGAACGCCGGGTCCGATTCAGGGGCCCTGTACTTTTTCTGCAGTCTTGAGGGAGCCGGCTTCACCACGGCCGGCGCCAAGAACACCTCCATAGCAGATTCCTCCAACCCCGGAACCAATGGGAGGAGGGGGCACGACAGATGAGCCTTGTGTAAAGTCTCAAAGATCACCGAGGTAGTGGGAATCGGGGTCGTAACTGCTATTCCCAACTTCGCCGCCCCCCTCATCAGCACCTCCTGGAACGTGGCAATGTCATCCACCGGGGAGACGCGGGTAGGAGGCGTCTCCGACAGTGAGGGAGAAAACCGGCCAGCCCCAGAAGAGTCCGTGCCCCTCGAGCCTCTGGAACGAGACCGATACCTCCGTCGTCCATGTCCAGAGCGAGTGGACGATCTGCGCCTACTCCTTGATCGCCGGCGAGGGCGAGAGCGAGATCTCCGCCTGTGGGGATCCCTCGGGGGTGGAGGCAGCGGCGGTGGAGATGCAGGCCGCGGAAGCGCGGCCAGAGGCAGCGGAAGAGGTGGAAGACCAGGCGCTGGCAGAGGAGCCGAAGACAGGCCAGGCGCAGGTGGCATAGGCGGCCTCTGAGGACGGAGCGGGGACAGATGCTCCGAAGCTCCATCACTCCTTGCAGGAGAACCCGCACCAGTACTGACCGGGCTCACAGCCCCTCTCCTCCTCTTGGTGGGCCTGTCCCGTGTGGAAGCCAACGACGGGGAACGTCTCCCAGATCCCCGACTGGAGATCGTAATCACTGAGGACGTGTTCCCCGATGTCCTAGACGTCGAACTGTACGTCGACCTCGTCCGGCGCCTCTTCGCCGGTCGGCGCCCCCTCGACGCCGAACGCCGTCGAGCGCCTCGAACCATGCCTCCGACGTCGACCGATGCCTCGACTCCCGGTGCCTCGACGTCGACCGATGCCTCGACTCCCGGTGCCTCGACGTCGACTCCCGGTGCCTCGACGTCGACTCCCGGTGCCTCGACGTCGACTCCCGGTGCCTCGACGTCGACTCCCGGTGCCTCGACGTCGACTCCCGGTGCCTCGACGTCGACTCCCGGTGCCTCGACGTCGACTCCCGGTGCCTCGACGTCGACTCCCGGTGCCTCGACGTCGACTCCCGGTGCCTCGACGTCGACTCCCGGTGCCTCGACGTCGACTCCCGGTGCCTCGACGTCGACTCCCGGTGCCTAGACGTCGACTCCCGGTGCCTAGACGGCGATCTTCTCCGCCAGGACGATAGGTGCCGGGGTCTCGGCGTCGACTTAGTCAGCGTCGAGTCATGGGTCGACGGCGACGAGTGGATCCTCCATGGGGCTGGGTACGACGCCGATAAGGTGTCGACGTCGACACCTTCGACGGAGACCCGGTCCCGGGTCCCGCCGGCCCCTCTCTCGACGTCGAACGCCGAAGATGCCGCGAACCAGAGCCCTGGTTCGACGGCGAGCATACCGGTGCCTTCACCCTCGCCGTCGTCGCCTTCGACGTTGAGCGCGACCTACCAGCCGGTAGGCGCCGTTTCTGCTCCCTGCTCTGCCTGGAGGTCCCTCCAGGGGCTGAAGCATGGGCGGAGAAGGGCGATGGAGAGCACCATGCCCCGAAGTCCCACCGGTCCTCTGCTGCTCCTGTCCCTGAAGGCGAATCTTCTCCCTGTCCCTCAGGGTCCTTTTAGAAAAGGTTTTACAGATGGCACAGGTAGCTGGGACATGTGAGGGCGACAAGCAGAGGATACAAACAGCATGTGGGTCCGTCTTGGCCTTTTTTCTCCCACACTCAGGGCATTTATCGAATAAAGCCATGCTAAGAGTGGGCCAAAACTGCTCCAGATTGCAGGCAGTAGTAGACAAAGGCTCTAGACGTCGAATGAAAACACTATTTATCCAAAAATCCTTATTCTTTATCTAATAAACCACCCAAAAAGGTAGAGCTCAAGCTCCAGGGTCCTGCTAGCAGGAGCCGGAAAAAAGAACTGAAAGTAACTTGTGTTGGCTGTGCATCCTGGGATACCGGGGGTCTCTGGAGAGTTTCTTAAAGGCACGGTATCCCTTTAGCAGACACATAATGACAGCCTATAGGGCTTGTCTGTCCACCCCTTCCTCTCTATTGTTTAAAGGGATTTTGGTGAAGGCAGTGTGTGATAATAAAGCAGAATGTCAGATGTGAATAAAAATGACATTTAAACTTTATTTTGGTTTTTTGTGTTCACTTCAGAGGAAGTGCTGGCCAGTGCAGCCTTGTTGTAATTAGGCTGTATTATTTGGTCTGTCTCTTAAGTGTCTTTGCAGGTTTGCAAATGCGGGACAGCTTAAGAGATATTTTTGATTGCTCCGGGGTCCCCGCACATGGGCGGGACTATTCATAGATTATGACTATACACAGAGATCCCCTACTACAGAACCAGTGCATCACAGCACTCAGATTGGAGGTATGCAGGAACATCCCATGAAGGGCCCAGTGCATCAGAGATCATCCTATGAAGGGACCAGTGCATAACAGCACTCATTAGAGGTATGCAGGAACATCCCATGAAGGGACCAGAGCATCAAAGATCATCCCATAAAGGGACCAGTGCATCAGATCATCCCATGAAGGGACCAGTGCATCAGATCATCCCATGAAGGGACCAGTGCATCAAAGGATATCCCATGAAGGGACCAGTGCATCAAAGGATATCCCATGAAGGGACCAGAGCATCAAAGATCATCCCATAAAGGGACCAGTGCATCAGATCATCCCATGAAGGGACCAGAGCATCAAAGATCATCCCATAAAGGGACCAGTGCATCAGATCATCCCATGAAGGGACCAGTGCATCAGATCATCCCATGAAGGGACCAGAGCATCAAAGATCATCCCATAAAGGGACCAGTGCATCAGATCATCCCATGAAGGGACCAGTGCATCAAAGGATATCCCATGAAGGGACCAGTGCATCAAAGGATATCCCATGAAGGGACCAGTGCATCAAAGGATATCCCATGAAGGGACCAGTGCATCAAAGGATATCCCATGAAGGGACCAGTGCATCAAAGGATATCCCATGAAGGGACCGGTGCATCAAAGGATATCCCATGAAGGGACCGGTGCATCAAAGGATATCCCATGAAGGGACCGGTGCATCAAAGGATATCCCATGAAGGGACCGGTGCATCAAAGGATATCCCATGAAGGGACCGGTGCATCAAAGGATATCCCATGAAGGGACCGGTGCATCAAAGGATATCCCATGAAGGGACCGGTGCATCAAAGGATATCCCATGAAAGGACCGGTGTATGAAAGATCGTCCCATGAAGGGACCGGTGTATGAAAGATCGTCCCATGAAGGGACCGGTGCATGAAAGATCGTCCCATGAAGGGACCGGTGCATGAAAGATCGTCCCATGAAGGGACCGGTGCATGAAAGATCGTCCCATGAAGGGACCGGTGCATGAAAGATCGTCCCATGAAGGGACCGGTGCATGAAAGATCGTCCCATGAAGGGACCGGTGCATGAAAGATCGTCCCATGAAGGGACCGGTGCATGAAAGATCGTCCCATGAAGGGACCGGTGCATGAAAGATCGTCCCATGAAGGGACCGGTGCATGAAAGATCGTCCCATGAAGGGACCGGTGCATGAAAGATCGTCCCATGAAGGGACCGGTGCATGAAAGATCGTCCCATGAAGGGACCGGTGCATGAAAGATCGTCCCATGAAGGGACCGGTGCATGAAAGATCGTCCCATGAAGGGACCGGTGCATGAAAGATCGTCCCATGAAGGGACCGGTGCATGAAAGATCGTCCCATGAAGGGACCGGTGCATGAAAGATCGTCCCATGAAGGGACCGGTGCATGAAAGATCGTCCCATGAAGGGACCGGTGCATGAAAGATCGTCCCATGAAGGGACCGGTGCATGAAAGATCGTCCCATGAAGGGACCGGTGCATGAAAGATCGTCCCATGAAGGGACCGGTGCATGAAAGATCGTCCCATGAAGGGACCGGTGCATGAAAGATCGTCCCATGAAGGGACCGGTGCATGAAAGATCGTCCCATGAAGGGACCGGTGCATGAAAGATCGTCCCATGAAGGGACCGGTGCATGAAAGATCATCCCATGAAGGGCCAAGTGCATCAGAGACCATCCCATGAAGGGCCAAGTGCATCAGAGACCATCCCATCAAGGGCCAAGTGCATCAGAGACCATCCCATCAAGGGCCAAGTGCATCAGAGACCATCCCATCAAGGGCCAAGTGCATCAGAGACCATCCCATGAAGGGCCAGGTGCATCAGAGACCATCCCATGAAGGGACCGGTGCATCAGAGACCATCCCATGAAGGGACCGGTGCATCAGAGACCATCCCATGAAGGGACCGGTGCATCAGAGACCATCCCATGAAGGGACCGGTGCATCAGAGACCATCCCATGAAGGGACCGGTGCATCAGAGACCATCCCATGAAGGGACCGGTGCATCAGAGACCATCCCATGAAGGGACCGGTGCATCAGAGACCATCCCATGAAGGGACCGGTGCATCAGAGACCATCCCATGAAGGGACCGGTGCATCAGAGACCATCCCATGAAGGGACCGGTGCATCAGAGACCATCCCATGAAGGGACCGGTGCATCAGAGACCATCCCATGAAGGGACCGGTGCATCAGAGACCATCCCATGAAGGGACCGGTGCATCAGAGACCATCCCATGAAGGGACCGGTGCATCAGAGACCATCCCATGAAGGGACCGGTGCATCAGAGACCATCCCATGAAGGGACCGGTGCATCAGAGACCATCCCATGAAGGGACCGGTGCATCAGAGACCATCCCATGAAGGGACCGGTGCATCAGAGACCATCCCATGAAGGGACCGGTGCATCAGAGACCATCCCATGAAGGGACCGGTGCATCAGAGACCATCCCATGAAGGGACCGGTGCATCAGAGACCATCCCATGAAGGGACCGGTGCATCAGAGACCATCCCATGAAGGGACCGGTGCATCAGAGACCATCCCATGAAGGGACCGGTGCATCAGAGACCATCCCATGAAGGGACCGGTGCATCAGAGACCATCCCATGAAGGGACCGGTGCATCAGAGACCATCCCATGAAGGGACCGGTGCATCAGAGACCATCCCATGAAGGGACCGGTGCATCAGAGACCATCCCATGAAGGGACCGGTGCATCAGAGACCATCCCATGAAGGGACCGGTGCATCAGAGACCATCCCATGAAGGGACCGGTGCATCAGAGACCATCCCATGAAGGGACCGGTGCATCAGAGACCATCCCATGAAGGGACCGGTGCATCAGAGACCATCCCATGAAGGGACCGGTGCATCAGAGACCATCCCATGAAGGGACCGGTGCATCAGAGACCATCCCATGAAGGGACCGGTGCATCAGAGACCATCCCATGAAGGGACCGGTGCATCAGAGACCATCCCATGAAGGGACCGGTGCATCAGAGACCATCCCATGAAGGGACCGGTGCATCAGAGACCATCCCATGAAGGGACCGGTGCATCAGAGACCATCCCATGAAGGGACCGGTGCATCAGAGACCATCCCATGAAGGGACCGGTGCATCAGAGACCATCCCATGAAGGGACCGGTGCATCAGAGACCATCCCATGAAGGGACCGGTGCATCAGAGACCATCCCATGAAGGGACCGGTGCATCAGAGACCATCCCATGAAGGGACCGGTGCATCAGAGACCATCCCATGAAGGGACCGGTGCATCAGAGACCGGTGCATCAGAGACCATCCCATGAAGGGACCGGTGCATCAGAGACCATCCCATGAAGGGACCGGTGCATCAGAGACCATCCCATGAAGGGACCGGTCCATCAGAGACCATCCCATGAAGGGACCGGTCCATCAGAAATCATCCCATGAAGGGACCAGTCCATCAGAAATCATCCCATGAAGGGACCAGTCCATCAGAGATCATCCCATGAAGGGACCAGTGCATCAGAGATCATCCCATGAAGGGACCAGTGCATCAGAGATCATCCCATGAAGGGAACGGTGCATCAAAGATCATCCCATGAAGGGAACGGTGCATCAAAGATCATCCCATGAAGGGAACGGTGCATCAAAGATCATCCCATGAAGGGAACGGTGCATCAAAGATCATCCCATGAAGGGAACGGTGCATCACAGCACTCAGATTAAGGGTATGCAAGATCAACCCATGAAGGGACCAGGGCATTAAAGATCATCCCATGAAGGGACCAGGGCATCAAAGACCATCCCATGAAGGGACCGGTGCATCAGAGACCATCCCATGAAGGGACCGGTGCATCAGAGACCATCCCATGAAGGGACCGGTGCATCAGAGACCATCCCATGAGGGGACCGGTGCATCAGAGACCATCCCATGAGGGGACCGGTGCATCAGAGACCATCCCATGAGGGGACCGGTGCATCAGAGACCATCCCATGAAGGGACCGGTGCATCAGAGACCATCCCATGAAGGGACCGGTGCATCAGAGACCATCCCATGAAGGGACCGGTGCATCAGAGACCATCCCATGAAGGGACCGGTGCATCAGAGACCATCCCATGAAGGGACCGGTGCATCAGAGACCATCCCATGAAGGGACCGGTGCATCAGAGACCATCCCATGAAGGGACCGGTGCATCAGAGACCATCCCATGAAGGGACCGGTGCATCAGAGACCATCCCATGAAGGGACCGGTGCATCAGAGACCATCCCATGAAGGGA
Source organism: Triturus cristatus (assembly GCF_964204655.1). NCBI lineage: Eukaryota > Metazoa > Chordata > Amphibia > Caudata > Salamandridae > Triturus > Triturus cristatus. The sequence continues at coordinate 408,630,277 of NC_140591.1, forward strand.
CCGGTGCATCAGAGACCATCCCATGAAGGGACCGGTGCATCAGAGACCATCCCATGAAGGGACCGGTGCATCAGAGACCATCCCATGAAGGGACCGGTGCATCAGAGACCATCCCATGAAGGGACCGGTGCATCAGAGACCATCCCATGAAGGGACCGGTGCATCAGAGACCATCCCATGAAGGGACCGGTGCATCAGAGACCATCCCATGAAGGGACCGGTGCATCAGAGACCATCCCATGAAGGGACCGGTGCATCAGAGACCATCCCATGAAGGGACCGGTGCATCAGAGACCATCCCATGAAGGGACCGGTGCATCAGAGACCATCCCATGAAGGGACCGGTGCATCAAAGACCATCCCATGAAGGGACCGGTGCATCAAAGATCATCCCATGAAGGGAACGGTGCATCAAAGATCATCCCATGAAGGGAACGGTGCATCAAAGATCATCCCATGAAGGGAACGGTGCATCAAAGATCATCCCATGAAGGGAACGGTGCATCACAGCACTCAGATTAAGGGTATGCAAGATCATCCTGGGAAGGGACCAGTGCATCAAAGATCAACCCATGAAGGGACCAGGGCATTAAAGATCATCCCATGAAGGGACCAGGGCATCAAAGACCATCCCATGAAGGGACCAGGGCATCAAAGACCATCCCATGAAGGGACCAGGGCATCAAAGACCATCCCATGAAGGGACCAGGGCATCAAAGACCATCCCATGAAGGGACCAGGGCATCAAAGACCATCCCATGAAGGGACCAGTGCATCAAAGATCATCCCATGAAGGGACCAGTGCATCAAAGATCATACCATGAAGGGAACAGTGCACCATAGCACTGAATCATAAATTATGCAGGTCAGGTCAACTGTATGCAAGATTGCCCCGCGAAAGGGAGCAGCGCATAAAAACACTGAGATGAGAATTGCGCAGGGCTGGTCAGCAGTATTGCCCCATGAAGGGAATGGCGCACCAATGCCCTGAGACACCATTTGCACATGGCAAAGTCAGAGGTATGAAAGATAGTCTGATGAAGACCAGTGTACCAATGCACTGAAGTTACTTACAAATAAATCAAGAAGCCAGACGGTGGTCCCACTTCTCCCTCGTGGCCAGGCACAGAGACCCTTCTAATTGTCTGCCCTAACCCTTGCTACATTGCCATAACCCACTATGTAGCCAATGTGCTTGCCTGTTCATCGGTAACCAACTACCCTCTAGAGCTACTACTTCCTAGTTCACCATTCTCAGCACACTTCTGCTCTATTCTGTAGCATGTCAGGGGTCGTTCAGGTAACGGAATGTTGGACTAAGATATCACTGGACACCCTTTCTAAGAACCTCAGAACCCTCGACAAGTGTTATGTTTTTATATCTTATTTTGATAACCTTCAATACAAATGTTCATAGAGCAGAACCACAAAATACAGATGTATCGCAACAATTAACTCCCATCAAACTCCCTTAACACAACTTAATGAAGAACACTGTACACAAGTTGCAACCCCTCAATGAAGCACAGCCACGTACTCCGTTATTGCTCCTCAATGAAGCACACCAGCATAGTCTTACCACCCATCAAGAAAGCACAGCAGCGTAGTGTTACAACCCCTCAGTTAAGCTCAGCAGCATATTTAATCACTGCTCCAAAAAGCACAGCAGTGAAGTCTATTACCCAACAAAATCCCATTCACCACCCCTCAAAGCACAGCAGCATAGTCAGTTAGCATCACTCAATGAAGCACAGCAAAGTACAGGCCCGACAATACCAAAGTATTGCAGCGTATTCCCAGTTACCATCCTTTCATGGACAGCAGCTTACTGCCAGTTGCCACCAGTGAGAAGTTGGCCTGGCATATGCTGGTCACTAGTTCTAGTGGCCACCTTGCACCAGCCCAATTCGACTCTTATGATATTAGGTTTAAAAGACAACCTTTAAAGAAAGCTATCCTAGTGGTAGCTGTGAAGAGCAGCCTTCAGGCTAAGTCTTGAAGGAGTGTTAAGCTTATTGTTTTACTATAGATAACCTCTTGAATGACCAAATGAAAGTATTCCACACAGGTGTATATATATATAAAATATAGGTATTATTTCTAAACAGAATCCCACAGTCTCTTTAGGAGGCTACGGCAAAGTTATACATAAAACAAGCATTGATCGATACAAATAAATAGCACTGTTAACATTGGGCCCCAGGGGGGGACCAAACCATATACTAAAATAGTGGTATAAGAACCACAACAATTCTACAGACAATGCCTAGGGCATTTAGGATCGCTTGCCCCTTAAGAATCCACCCCAAGTGATGAGGAAGGGGACCCACGGGAGGCGCGTGCAATGCAAGTAGCTGCTATCGGGATCTCTATTAAAGCCTAAGGAGAATGTCACGGTTGGAAATAAACCATTTAAAAATACTTCTAGCAGTAGTACAAAGTTAAAACTTTAGAGTTAAGCTTTTGAAGAGCCCACAACCTCGGGAGTACCGTAGTACCACTGTTACCTGCCCCAGGGAAGCCGGGTGCATAGGTCGATTTCAATGTCGGGTCGCGGGCTGATTTTCAATGGGAAAATAGTCAAAAGTTCTGCTAGCCAAAAGCGTCGATGCCGTGAAGATCAAAGATGTGAAGATTGAAGTGAAGAACCTGAAAGCAGAGGGGACAGAGTCTGGGTCACGGAAAAGTGACCAGGAGGCTCAAAGCAAAGAGCCCTTCGATGTCGGGTGCTTCAGGTGAAGATGATGTAGCTTGGTTCTGCAGCCACGGGCTCCGGAAGGCTTTGAGGAAGACCAGCTTCTGGAGGGAGACTGTCCCACGTCGGATGAGGGTCGCTGCGGTGTTAGTGTCCGGATTGGATCCACTAAGCCTTGGCAACCGCAACCCACACAAGATTCACAAAACTGCTACGGTGCAGACCCACGAGGTCTGAGGGAGGTCTCCTTCGAGGAGACTGGAGAGCAGGCCTGGAGCAAGCAGGGGAACTCTTGTTTGTGACGATTGACCTCCGCTGGGGCCCACAAGTCGAGAGACAAGGGACCGCGGGAGGCGGCAATTTGGAGTGCGTAAAAGGGCACCCACGGGCCACCGGAGTGGGCTAGGGCGCGGATACTTGGCACAATTGCTGTTAGATGGTTGGCTCGCAAACGGGCCAAAGCACAACTTCCCCACTGGTCAGGGTTGTGTGCTACGCAAGAGGTGGCCGGTGCCCTGGGGTATTGGGGATCTCGGCACCCACGCAGGCCACGGTGCCCAAACTCGTTGAGCACACTCACTGGCCTCTGGGATGCGCTGGAAACCCACCTCAAGGGAGCTGAAGGTCGTTGAAGTCCGTAGGAGAAGCAAAGTTCCAACCGGGTCACTTGCAGTGTTTCAGGTGCCTGCCAAGCAGGGGGATAACTCCTTTATCCCAAGGGAGATTTTTCCGTCAGCTGGGCAGCAGCAAGTCGAAGTTCAAGAATCCAAAGTTAAAGATTAATCTGAGGCTCTGGGGCCACGTTATTCACCTTTATCCCCAAGATTAGGGGAGTGTCCATAGTAGTGTCCACCAATGAGTGGTGAGGCGGGAAAGAGTGGCTACACCCTCTCCCCTTTGTGTGTTTCCCGCCTGGGCGAGGGGCAGGATGCCCCTGAACCGGTTCCAAGCGGTGTATGCAGAATGCAGGCGCTGTAGCTGGCCTACGTGCAACTCTGAAAGGACATTTGGTGCACCCACCCTGTTCCAATCCACATATCCTGTCTGGGAAGGTGCTGGCACCTCCCTGCCACAGGAGCCCCATTGTCCAGCTGTCGAGGCTGGGGTTTTCCCCAGCAACAGGCAGCCAGAGTTGTGGAGGTGGCCGGTAGCATCCATTTTGTGTTACCTATGCACTTTTTAAATTGGTGTCTAAAATCTGCCGCTTTTCCCATATCGCCCCTCTAGCAGGGGGGAATCGTGCCCTCATGCCCATGGCTGGACTGGGGGTATGATTCCAACATGTTATACACCAAACACGATATGGTTCTGTGTAGCCATTCTCAAGTTATCGCGATAACGCGATTGACTTATAATGCGGTTAAGAGTATATGGTATGGCTACACTACAAACAACCCAGCAATGGTTTTACGAAGGTTGCAGAGGGGTCCTACTCAGGTAGGGGTCCCCCCTCACACTTACCTCAGCACCCTGCCTTGTAGGATTACCAAGGCCTGCTATAGGGGTGGCCTATGAGAGTACATGTGTTGTAATGGGGTGGGATATAGGCTACCTATATCCCTGTGAGGGGTGCTAGCACCACCTTACCCAGACTACAGTAGTGGTCTGGTGGTGTCATTTTGTATGGCTGTCCCAGGGTGGCACAATAAGTGCTGCAGCCCTGGTAGGCCCACTGAGGCACCCATGCCCTGGGTACCATCTACAAGGGACTGGCAGGGTATCCTCCGCATCCAATTGGTTGGTACCTAGGGTACTCCCATTTGTTTTTAGGGAGAAAGCGGATAGGCTGGGGTCCTGGATAGCAGGATCCCAGCTAGACTAGTCAAAAACCACTCAAATACCAGGCAAAAAGTTGGGGGCAACCATATAGTCAGATTCCACCTTCCGACACCACCCCTCAGTGGGTTTATCAAAAATACTTCTTTTATATAATCACTTATCACTAGACCCAATAACGATACAGGCCCACAATACTTACTGGCATAAAGCAGTTCTTGGTTCAAGCGTATTTCAATAGTTCTGTGCGCTTCACTCTTCGTACCGATTGTACGGGGCTGGAAAGATGCTTACGAGCGGGGCTCACAAGCGTGGAGGACGCTCCGGGCGATGAGTACACTAACGGTGCTTATCGGACACAGTACCGTATCTTTGAAACTTCGTCACGGACGATGCGTTTAATCCCAGCGCGTTGTACGGTGCGATGTCCTCCTCGTTGCGGTGCGAGCTACGGCTCATAGGGGGCCTCAGTCACGATGCTCGAGGGGATGGTGCGGAGGTACGGTGCGCTGGCTCTTCATTGCAGCGTACGAGCCGTACCTTTGATCGGCGCCTTTTTCAGCACGGTGCAAAGCAGGCAGTTCGCTCAGATGGTGAGCGACGTACCAACCACTCCACGTGCTGCAGCCTGCCCACAACAGGAGTAGGGGGGCACGCTGAGCAGTACGATGCGAAGAGGGGGCAATAAAAGTGCGGCACGAAGTCCTTTCTTCACGTTGCGAGCTACGGTTCGTAGGGGGGCCTTAGTCGCGGTTTGGGCCAGACAGCTGGGCACAGGCTTGCCAGTGTACGTGCCGATCTAGGAGGCGCACACTTATCTCGGCTTCAGCTTCACAGGTAGAACAGCGGTTCTCAAGGGGGGTGAAGTCCACTGGTCCTGGGACTTCGTTCAGGGGGCAAGCTCAGTCACAAGCCCTTGGAGATCTTAAACAGCACAAGTTGAAGTAAAGTTTATCAGCAATCTTTCTCCTCTCCTTCAGCAGCAAGGCAACCACCGCAGGCCAATCCCCAGGTCAGGAACAGTACTCCTACAGCTTTCCCGGTTCCTTCCCCTCAGGCAGAGGTTCGTCTTGTAGCAGGATCTAACTTCTTAGGACCAGGGCTCCTACATTTATACATTTCTTTTGTTCTTGCAGGCCAGGAGGGCCCTTGCCTAGTTCGGTCCGGTTTCTGAGCACTTTGCCCTGCACACTGAAAGCAGAAGCCTGCATCATGTCAGAGACAACAGATGCTCAACAGGGGGTGGAGCCAGCATTGTGGTGGCAGAGCACGGCCCTATTCAAAGTCCAGGTGCACTCCTCCCACCCATCCTGGTGTAATCTTCCTATTTATCACCTGGCTGCCCAGCCTGTCTCCTGGAATTCCCCAGCCCTGTAACTCACACAAACCAGACGGCAGATACACATCAGCGCAGAGGCGGGCTGAAATGGTTAGGCAAGCAAATGCCAACTTTCTAAAAGTGGCATTTGCAAACACAGAACATTAAAATAAACCTTGCTAAGAGATGTATTTTATTATTCTGAGTTTAGGCATACTAAACTCGATTTTCTACCATGTTCCCTGGGTCTGTTAGGATCATAGGATGTAATAATTCTAACAGCCCATTCTGGCCTATGGGAACAGGTAGCCTTACAATTGTGAAAAACAAAAATGGCTGTAATTCACTACTAGGACATGCCACACACATCAGGGCATGTCCTACCTTATGCTTACAACGCACCCTGCCCTTGGGCCTACCATAGGGGTGACAAATATGAAGTTAAGGGAATGTTTAGGGACTGGCAAATGGTGGCACTTACCCAGTCAGCATGACAGTACCAGTCGGCACACAGGTTCTGCAATGGCAGACCTTAGACACATTTTACCAGGCCGTTTCTGTGGGTGGCACAACCAGTGCTGCACTCCCACCAGCAGCATTTGTATTTACAAGCCCTGGGCACTCCTGGTGCACTTTACTGGGGTATGACAGTAAACCAAATAAGCCAATCATGGAATCCAACCAACATATACATTTTATATAGGGAGGACTGGCACTGTGGCACTGGTTGGCAGTGGCACAGTGCTCTGAGCAGCTAACACCAGCAAAACACATGAAGCACAGCAACAAAAAGTGGAAGGGAGACTCACGCCATGGTGCCAGGCCTAACACCACCCCTCAATGTAGCACAGCAGGCTACTCCCATTTACCTCCCATCAAGAAAGCACAGCTGCGTACTCCGTTACCACACCTCAGAGAAGCTCAGCAGCGCACATCACAGCTTTAGAAAGCACAGCATCAAAGTATTATCCCTCTCAATCCCATTCACCACCTCTCAAAGCACCGCAGCGGTCAGCTATCATCCCTCTGTTAAGCAGAGCAGCGGACAGACTTACCACCTCAATGAAGCATAGCAGCATACTCCCAGTTAACTTACCTCAAAAATGCACAGCAATTTACTGCCCAGCAATACCCCTCAAAAAAGCCCAGTTACCACCCATCTTATTCCCTTACCACAACTTAAGTAAAACAGCGTACAAAAGTTACAACCCCTCAATGAAGCACAGCAATGTACTTGCAGTTATTGCCAATCAATGAAGCACACCAGCATAGTCTGTTACCAGCTGTCACTCAGTTAGCAACCTTCAATAAAGTACACCAGCCCACTCAGTTACCACCCATCAAGAAAGTACAGTTGCGTACTTAAGTCATCACCCTCAATCCCATTCACCACCCCTCAAAGCACAGCAGCTTAGTTAGCATCCCTCAGTTAGGTACTGAAGCACACTCCCAGTTACTACCTCTCAATGAAGCACATCAGCGTACTCTCCGGTACCGCCCCTCAATGAAGCACAGCAACCTACTGCCCGGCAACACCCAAGGAAGCATAGAAGCGTGCTCAGTTACCACCGCAATTACACAGCAGCATACTCCCAGTTACCATCCATCATACTCAATTACACCCATCAATGAAGAGCAGCATACTCAGTTACCACCCCTCAGTTAACCCTATTAATGCCCCTTGAAAATACATCAGTGCCAAGCCATTTAAGGACTTGAGTGCTTTGCATTAACATGCTGTAGTTTGTGTAATTACGATTATAATGTTGGGAAACTATATTTTTGGTTTCAGTATTATTGTAATATCAATTTATATAAAAAATTTTTTATAAAAACACCCTGAAGTCACATGTCAATTCAAGATGACAGACAGGACTATGAAAATAGGTGTAAATGACCGCATTGGTAGAGTAATGAAAAAATAGGTTTTTAAAAGCAGAGGCAAAAATATTTATTTTGTTTACTGACAAGGTAAAAAGGCAGATTTGTATTTGTTTTGTGTTTATGGCCATTTGTCATATTTTATGACCGATAGAAGGCACATACATTTCAAGCGTTTGTTATGCGGAATCTAAAGTTAAAAGCTTAGCAGAATTGGTTCAGAGTAGTAAAATGGATGTTTCAGAGACACCCGTCAGTAAAGACACAAAAATACATATTTTTGCTGCTTTTGACAGCACTGAACGTACTACAAATTGGCTAACACTGTTTTGTCTGTTTTTCATAGAATGCTCTCAATCTAGTTATTAGAGATGTGTCCAACATCTAAAAATGTATTTTCTGACTTTCATCCACAGTAATGATGCATATTTGGTGAATAGGTGTCATACGATTTCATGCATAGTCTCTTGAAAGGCACAGTCCTGGACCTTTGACCCTAAATTGTACCTCCTGGAAGTGTGCAAAGGATGTATGTAACAGTGAAATTGTTTTAGCAAAGTGAGGTATCACTGGAGAAAATCACTGTCTGATCTCACAGGGCAACTAGTCAAATTTTATAAGAGGTCAAAAAATGGACCTTTGACCCCTAAACAAACATTTTTAAATATTATAGTTTTTATTCTGTTACCCTCGGATTAATTTCAGCAAGTTTGGTATCACTGAACTTGACATGAATTGTAGGTCATTTTTGACCTCCATTGAATTTTTTTTTTTTTTTAAAGTTTTTGCTGTGTTTGACCTTACTTGTTTCTTGGCTAAATTGGTGGAAGGGGGGGGGGGGGGGGGGGGGGCGCCATGTGGTTTGAACTTTGACCTCTATTTTCACTGTTCTAAGTTTTTTTTATGCTCATTAATAAATTACTGTTAGATCATTTGTTACAAGTGAGGCATTATTGGAATTGTCATGAGTACTTTCATCCTATTTAGTTACTGTGTCAGAGGAGGTTATGCTTTTTGACCTTTGACCTCTAATTATACTTAAGGTATTTCAAGGTCTTTATTGCACTACCCTAGGATCATTTGTTACTAGTGTTGCATTACTGTAATTGTCTTGATACTTGGGTTTATTGGTTAATTTGGTGCCGGGGATCATGTCAGTAGACCTTGGACCTCCAATTACACTTTCGTCTTTCAATGTCATTAATCCATTACGGTTATACCCTTTGTCCCTACGACCCCCCCTAAACTTCTACTTACATCTGTTGACATTGGTCTCCCTCCTACAACCACCTACAGCCTGTTTGTCAAAAGAAGAAACTCCATTGAGAAACATTGGGCACCCGACGCTGAAGTAGCACCCTGCACTCAGCCATCCAAGTGCCGGTGGTGGTGTATGTTAGATGTTTTGTAGCCCCCCCCCCCGTGCTTTGTACCAACCCCCAAAGCTTGGCCCCTGCAACCGATCTACTTATCTGCAAGCACTGTGGCTGCAGTCACCCCCAGTCTCCATTGAAAAGCATTGGTCCGAACTCTACCTTTGACCTCTGCACCCGCCCGCCCCTGTGCCGCTGGTGGTAGTTATTTTGCTCAAATTAAAGTTCGCAGAGATGGGCTCCTTTTTCCCCAAAGGGACAGGGCACCGTACTAGACTAATAAGTAAAAAACATACTTCCATTTGAGACAGTTTGTCAAATCCCACAGACACACACCTCACTCTTACCTATTACAATATTGACAGTTTTACTTTTGTGACTCTTAAATGAAATGACAAATGTTTATCAGTGATCTGTCCCACCTGGAAGGGTGAGAACGTATCTGGTTTGGAGAGGTTAAAACCAACTTTTGAAAATGGTTTATAGGGAGGGCGTAAACCACATTTTAAAATGTATACATTACAAGAGACGACCAAAAGCAGTGACCTTTGGCCGATATATATATTGATTTATTTACTGGCTAGTGTTCCAATTTTGCATAAATGATACATCCTCCTTAACTCAATAGATGTTCCCAGATGGGTAGAGCTGAAGTCGTCCCTGCATGCACTTCTGGTAGTATTAGAATGCATTATACAGGGAACAGTAAAAGAGTAGCATCTCATTCAATGAAAACCATAAAGATGTGTATGGCGTAGAGCACCCACCATATTTGGAGAACAAATAGAGGCTCATATGGAGAAAAATGCAATACAACTTTGAGAAACAATGGGAGGAATTTTCAACCAGAGGTATTAAAAACATAGGACTTCCTTACGGAGGACAGTCTGAAAAAATATGCAAAGGTGCAATAGAAGATTGGGCTCCTACATCCACATTTTGGGGACTACCAATGTCTCAACCCAAGTTTCAGTAGATTTTGGGCCCATTCCCCTACATAGAAGCCTATTCTTAAACATTTAAGTGGGGACCATACGTGGGGTAGTATCTAGACTTTTCGAAAACCTGATAGATCTATATCCCAACAGCTGAAAATGTAGTGGTCGGATAGGTTTCAATTGAACTACTTGAACAATAAATGGTCAGCCCTCATGGCTTTGCAAGATAAACACTTCCAGAAGCACATTTGAAACTGAATACAAAGTTCAGAAAGGATGGGACTGGTTCCCACTGAAGTTGAGTGCTGCCTAAATTGTTCCTTAGGCAGCATTCCAAAGAGGTTACACCTCAGAAGGGGACGTTGTCCACCTGCTCTGGGATGCTACCATGTTGAATAACCTTTGGACAGGTGTGGAGATGGATACAGTCGAAATAGGAGCCACCTGACAGGGCAGACCGTTCTTCTATGTCACTTTAACGTTTACCCTGGGAATGCATATAAATGGACACAGCAGACTGCAAAAGCATTAGCCATACCAGTGGTCTGCATTCTTAGACTTGAGAATGGAAGTTAGTCTTATCCATTGAATCTTGGTTACAGGAAATGTACAATGATGTCTTATGAACATGGGATTTATACACTGTATGACCCCCCCCCCCCCCCTCCAAAAACCAACTGTACAACGTGGCTCTGCTGGTAGCAAAAAGCACCTCAGTGAAGGCATTAGCTTAAGGCAAGCTGCAAACCATGAACCAACAACCTTTCCCTAGGCTAAACATGTGTAGTTGATGGTTGTCGAAGTTCCTGGTCCACCTAGAAAGGGAAAAGAGTGAGTGTGCCTACAACCTGTCCCTGAACTAAACATTCTTGGTGCAGACACCAGAAGCAAAATGAAAGGTTGTCTTGAACCCACTGTAAAATGTGGTGCAGTGGGTATACAAAGTTGCTTTTTGTGGCTTTCCCAGGAGGTCCACAGATTTGGCATACCTTCTAGCCACAGACTTACCTTACTGACACCTCTTTGACCATGGTCAACAGTCTTATCTGCAGGGCTATGTTTGTTCATGTACTTATTCAGTCCACCTCCAACACACCCCTTATCACAGTGTTCACATGTTTGGTTTCCACCATGTAAAGAAAAAATGTTTACATTAAGCAAAAGATAGTCAAAAGGTCTTCACCTCAATAGTTGTGCAAATAAAGCTGTATCTAAATGTGCTGTTGATGTGGCAAACTCTTGCATCTTTTTGACTTCTCAATCAGGGAAAGACTAAAGGTTGTCCCTGGCAAGAACTACATCCTGTTAAACAAAAAAACTGCATTACTACCACCTTACCCCTCCCTTTCACCAAATGTAAATGCTCAGAAAGAATAAATAAGCAGATATTTGCGAGTAAGGCCCTCATTGTAATTCGAATGGTAGCCCAGTCTCTAGCCTCCATTAATACTATGTATGGGTTGCCACACTCCAGCCACAGAAATTCAGGCAATTTACTAATGCTGTCTGGAGAGGCTGTGCCCATCATTACCATAGATGTTGCTGTGACTGTTTAAGTGGGAGGCACACTCCGTGCTGCAGGCCCACTAGTAGCATTTAATTTACAGGCCCTGGGCACATGTAGTGCACTGAACTGGGTACATATAAGTTAATTATGTCAATTGAGTACAAGCCAATTCTGCCATGTCTTAGGAAGAACACACTTTAGCACTAGTTAAATGTGCAGAATCCGAAGGTCAGCAAAAACAGAAGGTCTGAATGCAAAAATTAAGGGGAAATCATGCCAAAGATGCCAGCTCTAACAGACATCTTCAAATGCCTCCATAAACCAAACATCCATAGCACTTGCACATGCAGGAGCTAACCAATACAGATATCCCAAACAATATGAAGCAGACAATCACTAACTTTCAGGAATCAGCATGCAGTATCAAAAAGATATGAAAGTACTCCCTCTGAACAAATGGTTGCACTTAGTCACATCATGGGGGTCTCATCAACAGTATCTAGAATACTTTGTGTCAGACATTTACCATAAAACTTTCATGTTTACTGCCTGACAAGGGGACACTGAGACCCTGTCAAGAAATGATTTAAAACCAAAATACAGCACAGAAATTCAAGCAGGCCACTGCACATTAGAACTTACTAACCAGCATGAATGCTTACAAGAACCCCATCAAGACGATATAGGTCATCATACTAACACCCACATCAAAAGAAATACCATTAAATAATCTTATACATTGAAATGCTTTCTAAAAAAAAAAAAAAAAAAAACTTCACACTCCTTCATAAACCTTTTCAGACACTCAGGTCTTTGTGTCTGATGTTCTTTAAGAGATATGTCTTCAGACACCAAAGAACAGCTTTGAATACCCATGTAACCATCAGATATAGGATATCCATAGTTGAACCTTTATAAACCATAGCACACATCTACCAACCAGGGTCACTGACCAACATCCACACCACAATACTTCAGGTACATACGACACCCATGCATTCAAACACTCTGACATCCACACCTACCACCAGACACCACCATTCAGATATTCCCACCGAGATACGTACTTCCAGAAACCCGTAATGACACCGAAATGCACACTTGCTGGTCAGAACCTTCAAATACATGCCATCAGATACTTGCACCAACCATAATCATATCAGTCCATTACAACCCAATTACGTTCAAGCTCCGAGACGCAACACAAGGCACCCAGGGAACTGGCAACTCATAGGGATGCTGTCACATATGCATGTAATGGTAACATGTCCGTGGATATGAGGACACACCCTGCAAGGTAAGCTGTTGCCTCGTGAAAACAATTTTTTTTTAATCTCCCACAGCTCTTCACCCTCCCCTCTTGCACATTTACTCATTCATGTTTTCAGCTCATTACCTCTACCAGCTCTTGCTTAACCCTTACATTCTCCCTGCAGCCTGTCACTTATGTTTTTGCTGCATTCCCTCACACCTTTAGACTTCCATGTTGATTCTCATTAATCAATTCCTTAGTCCTCTTGTCCCTTCTGTACCAGTCTATCCACTTGAAATAATTCTGCAGCCCTCCCTGTCACTTGTGCCCCTACACATTTCCTTTTCACCTGCCCTCCTGTACATCTTGCTCACCCTCTAATCTCTCCTCCAGCTCACACCTGCTCAGTGCCAAGAAACCCTTTGGGGTGATGGTGCACCACAAATCTACATAACACCCGTCATAGATCCTCCTTTCATTTCTTCTTCTGCAACTCCCTTCATGTTTCGCTGCATCTCTCCCTGCCAAGTATCCAGCTCTCCCTCCACCCTCACATCTCTTGTAACTATGTAACTTCTCTTCATCTCGTTATCTGCCATCTTTATCTCACTGACTTTCTCTAGTTCAACGCTCTCAGCGTTTTGTAAAAGTAAATCTTTCAGTCAGGTGAAACAGATTGGTGAGCCAATTAGTTTACACATCACACAGAATAAAAAGAATTAACTGATAAGTGACGTGTACCTTGAGCGCACCTTGAGCACACAAGATGGTCTGGCATGCAACAAGAAGCAAGTGAGGGGGGTGATTAAAAAAATAAAATATATGGCTATGTGTTAGTATTACATGTCGTTAAACTCCAGTTACCGGACATATAGCCTGCATCAGCCCTGCCAAGTACCACGCATTAAATGTATGTGTAATAAGGGTACAAGCCACGCCGCCTGGACAGCAGAGTATCCAATTAAAGCCATCTTGGCAAGAGAGAAGTGAGGTTACTATGCAAAGTATCTCGGGAGGGTAGAGACCCAAACACAGCATCATGTATTAGGAAGGGATGAGGGTGCAAAACAGAGGACACCTGGAGTGTGGGGCACCAAAAGGGCAACGGTGGATGGCAGGGCATTAAACACAGCATATTGGGAAGGGGGTACGAAAGAGCATCAGTAGGGCACAGAGTACCACCAGAACCCCTCGAGGAATGGAAGCATGGGTACCAGCCCCAGCCTCTGAGTGGGGGAAAGGATACCGAATCTGCTGGTTAAAAAGCAGAGCATCTCTTAAGGTGGAAAGGGGGGGGGGAGGGGGATATTCTCTGCAAATGTTTTCCACATAATTAGGGCTCTGACATATTTGCCACATAAGAAATCTTCAGCTGCATAATCTGACCATTCTAACTAAAAAGTTGGTTGTAGCTCCAATGGATTAAATGTTACTAAAAAAATGTGGCTTGTGTTGCAGCAAAGAGGAGTCAAAGGTTGACTGGTCACCTTTCTCATTAATGCATTTGGGTGTTACACTGGTACCGAGGCAACATCTTTGCAAAGACTTAGTATGTGTACAAATGTCAAAATAATAAAGTTATCAGAAAATGTACTGCATTATGCAGCAGCCTTTTTTGCTGTATAATTTAGTCAGCACTGCAACAATGTCCTCTATTGCTTCATAATTCCAGTGGCCCCAAAGCAGGCAGTACATACTAAAAGTGTTTGTGCATGAAGCAGAGAGTCAAGTTTGCGAACTTAGTTTGGTGTGCGTGCAAATCCTGCATTGTCGATTCCTGGTGAGTTGCTCTACTACTGATGAAAAAAGGCCAAAGGGTACCAATGGGTGAAGCGGACAGGCCTCAAGGGTCCTGTGACCTCCGTGACAGTCACTGTTGCTCTAGGATTTGCTGCTTCATAGGCCTACCTATAAAACTTTAGGTGGACTTAAGTATGGACTGTGGTGGACAGGCCTTCAAAGTTACTTGCCACCGCTAGGGTCCATCTGCCAGTGCTATGACACCAAGGCTTCTAGGGTATAGCATGAGAATGTGCTCCCTCAGGAGTGTGGTCATGTGGACTGGTCATGAAAGCTGAACATGGTTCCCCAGTTCCAAATTTAGCAGCTCAAGCTATAGTGCCACATCCTCTCCCCCCACTAATCACCATACTGCCCCACTGAGGGGAACACACTGCCTTCAGCTACAACCCAATTGTGCCCCGCTAAAAACATCTGGATGTGACTCGATTCAAATTATGCACTTGACAAGAGTAATATGATGCAAAAACAGTTGGACAGAATGCAGAACAATGTCATACGTTCACGCCAGTTCAGAGATCTGGGCCTAAATCCATCGTTTTTTTGCTCACCATGCCATTCCAGTTTGAACCCAGCCATATGCAAATCAGTCTTGACCCTGTGCCTCATGGGAACAGTCCAGCCCGAACGACCAAGCCAGATCCTCCCTGGTCTGGAACCAATCATCCTAGGACCGGTTTGCTCAAATGCTCCGCCCATCATTCCCTTTGGTATTGCAAGAGTAATATAATGCCTGAAAAAAAAGTAATGTCCTGGAAAAAGCAAACTCATAAGGAATTCAAGATTAAGTAATGCATGTGAAAGGCAAATGGGAACATGGTTACCTTAACGCTTTTACACTCTTTCAGAATTAATGCGCGTTTTTGCCTGAAAAGTTAACATGACTACAGGACCTGGAAGGGACCCATTGCAATGTCCATTGCTTACATCCTTAAAAAACGTAAGCAGTAAGGTTTAAAAAGATCACATCCCAGATTGCAGAGCCATAGTACACATTTTATAAACTTAAATGAGGAAACAGCTGATAAGGATCACATTAAACGTTTTCCGCTCCATGCATCTACCAGGTATTGCAGCACCCCTAGGAATGGTGCACTTACCCGCCTGGAAAGAGCAATGTTGTGGAAAGACTAGAAAACAAAAGTAGCGCTTCGCCGGCAAACTCTAAAGTGGCACTAATGTGTGTAGGTTTGAAGAAAACCAAGCTGGTCACTTTGAGACCACTCGGTCTTGCTTTATTTAGCTATTTTTTGCATTTTGAACCTTTACTTCTGTCCCGCGACTGCACTTTGTAATAAAAAAAAGTCAGAAAAAAAGGGCATTTACAGGAAACGTTTTTTGGCTTCATTTCATAGGGGAAAGGATGAAGGCAAGGAGAGGAAAGAGGATAGGAACAGTTTCTTGAAGTCACGGTTTTCAGCAGGTGAGGAGGAGCGAGATGGAGACAGAAAGAGGGAAGAAGTTTAAATTTAAATCATTTCTAGAGCACACGTACACCTGACGGTTTCATGGCGCTGTGGTTCACTAAACTTCAGTGGGCAGTAACCAGGAGGCAGGAAAAGACTCATTGGGGAAATGCTTGTGAGAAAAGAAAGGTTTTTAATGCTTTCCGGAACAAAGAATATTGGGTCAGGGACCTGAGTTGAAACGGAAGTGAGTTCCAGAAGGTGGGGGCGATGGTGGAGAATTTTGAGCCTCCCCATTTTTTAAGACGAAACCGGGGAACAGCCAACAGATGGTGGGAAGATGAACGTAATTCTCTGGCCGGGGTATATGGCTTTATCTCGGAAGAGATAAAGGCAGGGGCAAAGCCTAACTGAGCCTGAAAAGTAATACAGCCCATCTTGAACAATGACCGTTCACGAATAGGGAGCCAATGCAGTGATTTCAAGAGCGGGGTAACATGATGTGACCTGGCCAACTTATAGACTAGTCGAGCGGCCTGGTTCTGCACCAGTTGAAGCCGTCTAGTGTTGTAAGCGGGCATACCGCAGTATAAGGCGTTGCCATAGTCTAATTTAGAGACTACCATAGCCAGTACAATGAGTTTTAGGGCAGGGAGAGTGAAGAAGCGGGATACCTTGCGGATGGTGCGAAGAGAAAGGAAAGAAGGACACCACCGAACTCACCTCGGAGTGCAGAGTGAGTTGGTCATTAATTTTGAATCCAAGGGCTTTGACGGATGGAGAGGGAGAAGGAGGGGAACCCAAGAAAGGGGGCCAGAAAAAAGAGGACCAGGGACTGGCACAGCCACCTGTCAAAACTAGTTCGGTTTTATCCGGGTTAAGTTTCAGGTGGTTGTGACTCATCCAGTCCCGGATAAAAATCATAATAGTTTGAAAGTTAGAAATGGAGTCAGAGGATGAAGAAAGATTAAATATAAGCTGGAGGTCATCCGCATAATTAAATACAGAGACCTCCATTTGTTGGAGGGCGAAAATAAGAGCGGCAATATAGAGGTTAAAAAGTAATGGAGAGAGGGAAGAACCCTGTGGAACCCCACTTGGAACCTTGCAGGACTCGGCCGAGAACTCGCCCAACCGCACTGCTTGGGTGCGAACCCTAAGGAAGGAGGATAACCAGACCAGGGTTACTCCACCGATTCCAGCCGCCCCGACACGTGAAAGTAGGATGGAATGGTCCACCGTGTCGAAGGCGGCAGATAGGTCGAGGAGGAGCAGGGCCTGGGGGAGGTTGGTATCCATGCCTTCTCTAAGGTTGTCAAGCACGGATAGCGCCACAGACTCGGTGGAGTGAGCAGGCCGGAATCCGGCCTGACGGGGGGCTAAAACCTGGTTATCTTCCACAAACGAAGTGAGGGCTCTAGTTACATGCCGTTCCAGTACTTTCCCTAAGAAGGGAAGTAAGGAAATAGGTCGAAAGTTGGCGGGGGCAGAGGGATCAGCGCCAGGTTTTTTTAAGATGGGAAGAATGATAGCGGATTTAAGAATAGGGGGAACCACGCCCTGAGATAAAGAAGAGTTAAGGAAAGAGTGGGGGTAAGACACAAGTGGTGAAAATGAGCCTGAGGATGTGAGCAGGGCAAGGGTCTAAAGGGGAACCGGATTTAACCAAAGGTAGAAGGGAAAGAAAGGATTCTTCTGTTGGGGGGGGAAGTGAGTCAAAGCGAGCCTTTACGGCAGGGCAGGGGGCATTAAGGAAAGACGACGACGGGGGAGGAATATTAGCTTTGATTTTTTCAATTTTGTCCAAAAAGTAAATATTCAGGGAATCGCATAGGGACTGTGACGGCGGGGGTTTAAGAGTGGTTCTGTCAGCGTAGGCAAGATTGTGAACGATAGAGAATATTTCTTTAGCCTGATTATCAGCGGCTAGGATTTTAGAAGAGAAATATTCCGTTTTGGTGGATAAAATAGTTTATATTTGGACAACAGGGAAGTGTACTGGGTTTTAAGGTTTGGAAGGTATGGACGTCTCCAGGCACGTTCGGCCTGTCGAACTGAGAGTTTTAGCGCCTTAAGGTCCCCAGTAAACCAGCGGTTGGAGTCGTTAAGCCGTTTGGAGGAGACTCGGCGGAGGGGAGCGATCGAGTCGCAACCTGACACGAGCCATGAGTTAATGGAGTAAGCTTGGGTTGTAAGCGGTAATCCGAGTAAGTCAGGGAAAAGGGGGAGGAGTGTGGAAACCACTAAGGATGTGTCAAGCCAGCCCCAAGAACGTGCCCAGATATTTTTGGGAAGAGGGGGCTTAGGGGTTAAATCAAGGGGTGAAGAAAAAGAAATCAAAGAATGATCAGACCAGGGACAGGGAGAAATAGAGAGTGAATTTATAGGACAGTTGAGGGACCAAATCTGGTCAAGAGTGTGTCCGAGAGTGTGAGTAGGGAGGTGAACATAGGAATTAAAATTAAGAGAACAAAGGGTGTCAGAAAATGCTTTGGACATGGCACATTCAGCTGGGTCGGAGGGCCAAAATTTAAAATCCCCTAGCACCATGATGGAAGAATTGTTAACCGCTAGGGTGGCCACCAGTTCTAGAAACCCAGGGAGAAAGGCTGGGGAGGGTTGGGGAGGACGATACACGAGTAGACAAGTGAGGGGGGTTTTGAGGGAGAGAGAGTGGACTACTAAGAAGTCCGACGTGCCAATAGAGGGGAAGGAGAGAGACTGGAAGAGAAGTTCCTTCCGAGCGATCAAAGCAATGCCCCCGCCCACTTTATCCGTGGAACGATCAGCTCGGAGGGCGTAGTAGGTGGTAGGGAGAGCCGCTAATAGGGAAGGGAGGGAACAGTCACGAAACCAGGTCTCAGTGAGAAATAAGATGTCGGGTTTATGTAGATCTAAAAGAACGGAAAGCTCATGAGAGTGCTTAACGGCAGAACGTGTGTTGAGATAGTAGATAGCAAGAGGGACGTGTGGGTGCAGTAGGGAGCTCAGAACAGGAGGCGGGGGAGGGCAAAGGGGAAAAGGATGGGGGAGGGGAGGGTGGTAGGGACATAGGGGCAGCGAGTCCGAAGAAGAGGAAGTAGATGAAAGATGGCGGGGCAGGTGACCGTGGCAGAGCAGGAGAAGTAGACACTGCACTTGCCTTCTCTTGGCAAGAAGGAAAAGACAGTCCTTTCCAGCTGATGCTTATCTGTAGGCCTGGGATGCATTTTTAAAATGTAAAGTAAGGCAACGGACAAAAGGGATAGAGAAACTCAGGCAACCACGGGTAGAAAAGGTTAGAAAGCCAATACCAATAACTGCGGAAACAGTGCAATCAATGGAAAAACATCAAAAAAAAAGACTTATGAAAGGCTGCAGCACTGAACTTACCAGTGAAGATTAATGCGAATGTCAAAGCTCACGGCAGTCTAGGGAACGTCTGCACTCCGGTGTCTCCTCTCGTGTTTAGTCCACGTTTTAAACTTAAACTCGTTAGAAATACATGCTTCTGAACAAGGATTGACATGGGCTGTTCTTTTGAAGTGTGTGAACCTAAGCAGACTGAGTTCATGTGTGTTTTCAATTGCACATGCTGCCTCTTATGTGGTGGTGAGTTATTACAACTCCTACAAGCAGACGTGCAGCGTTATTTTACCAGTGCATGCAGGGTCCAGCAATAAGGGCATCGTTTTCATAGAATACAGAGTAAAAAGATTTATAAACCGTGAAAAATGAAATTTACTTTTTTGGTCTGTCACATGCCTGACAGTGGATTTATAACAAAATAAACAGTGTGCATTATCAAAATTAAATGCAATGAACTGGTTTGCAAAAGGAGTTAGAAAGGTGGGGCCGGCGTCGGACGCGCCGATAATATGGCGGTCCTGCCGACTCCTGACGATTCAACGGAGGTGGGCCTGTCGCGCCCAGTAGTGACGCGACAAGCTCACCGTCCACCCAATGGGCGAACCAGGTCGTGGCCCGAAGTGGAAATAATCGCTTCCGGGTCACGCGAGTCGCCAGCTCCCGCCCCCTCTGAGGGGCGAGTACTCGCCCTGAATAAAAGGCTGGGGAGCAGAGGAATCATCCTCTTTGCGCTCCCCATCCTTGTTGTGCGATCTCATTAGGTCGTAGTGTTAATATTTGTTGATTTTGCAGGTTCTCTTGCCCGCCCGGAGAAGGATCGTGTCGCAGGATTGTGAGCCCGGGAAGATAAGAGCGCGCGTCCTGAATCCTGTGATGGAAGCGGGAGCAGCGTGCATTTCAAGGTGCCTGGGGTCGGGACTGTACCGCGTAGTGGACTACGATTGCGGTGAACAGGTGCTGGACGTCTGTGTGGAGCAGGGCGAGAAGCAGGCAACTCAGGTACTCGTGCAGTATGGCGATAAGCGCTCACCCGCACGTTTGGTTCGGAGCTCTATTACCGGAGATTGGCTTTGAGTGGCAGCACTTTCGGAGGCCTTGAAAACCAGGTGGGAGGGGGCAGGGATAAAGTCGGTTTGTGCCCCCAGCGTGCGTTAGCGTGTATAGAGACACGCTGGGCCCTGTGTGTATCCAGCGTGTAGAGAGCGACACTGGGCAGTTTGACCGGAGTCTACAGAGCATATTAGAAGTTTCCAGTATACTAGGAAATGTTGAAAAAGTGATTCCATGACAAGAGCATTAAGGCTCGTTTTAAAGGCACGTGTAGTAAAATAGACCAATTGCAATTTTAAGGTTGTGGTTTGTGTTTCAACACTGATGGGCCATTTGTATTAGTGTATTCTCTGGAGGATTGATTTTAGTAGTGATTAATTACACCTGTTCATTTCAAACACGGGGATGAAGCAGGGCCTTAATTACAAGGGTTGTTTTTCAATTTAAAATTTGTTGGGAGGCAATTGAGAACAAACAGGTGTGCAAGCAACAGCTGAATTCGGGATTGCGTTGTACACTTGCGCTGCGCAAAATCAATATACAGTTTAAATAGCATCAAGCTGGTAATTTTTCTAGGACTAGCGGAGTGTGTGGACTGATTTCAAACATCTATTGCATATATACTGCAGGACTATGGTGCTGAGGAATTAAGTGTACCAGGGGAGCGTTCTTACGTTGGTATCAGGAAGGTGGCTGTCTCTAAGCTAGCATTGTACACGCGGTGTTAGTCTAAGGCTATAGCATTTGGTACATAAGGGACCATGGCAGGTAAGATGAAGCAGGGCGACAAGCGCTCTCGCATGGAGTTCATGATGGACAATGATGCGAAAAATGGTTAGCATGGACAAGAAATGGAAGTGGATAGATTGGGGGGAGAAATTTGGAGGATCCAAAGCAGAGGGTTAAGGGTCAAGAAGGGACCGTAGAAAGACCCAGGCGCACCATAGTACCCCCCCAAGCCCAGAGGGGAATTGGATCCACTCCAAAAGCAGGTTTGGCCAAAGAAAGGGTGGTTTAAACCTAAAGCAACGGCACCGGTATTTCAACCTCCTAGTGGATGAAAAAGCAGGCATGTTGGCAGACAAGGCCAGGCAAGCTTGCAGGCCTAGGCTTCAAAATGGCCACCAGCCACATGGCCAGGCCCGACAACATCAGAAAGGCCACCCCAAAAAAACACACTTCCCCAACTCAATGCCATCCATGCCCTAAATGATGCTTGAAAATGAAATACATTAAAAAAACACCAAAGGAACAGTTGCTTCATCATGCACAAACCCATGAGGCCATGCCCATGACTAGCTTGGGCCTACTACCGACTACTACACATTTTTTTTTTAAAGGAATGATAGTTTCCAAAAATAAATTGTATTTACAACAACTGCAATGCCCACAATCAAACAGACACAACAACCACTTACTTGTAAAATATCCTATTCAAAAAATCCTCAAATCCAATTGCAATGATGCAGCAGACAAAAAGAGTGATCTTTCCAGCTCAAAATCCAAAGGCAGAATGAGCAGGAGATGAACAAAGCACTGGGAGGAGCATGCTGGACAGGAACAGGAAGTTGTAGATTCTGTGTAACTTCCTCCCTCTACCCACCTTTTTAAAAAAGGACTCCTTGCACAAAAAAAGGACAGCCAAATGTCAATCTGAGGAGTTTTCATCCAAAAATCATCATTTGCAGAAGGTTTCATGCTGCTAGAGCGGATATTCTTCTCCAAATTGAAAATTGTACATGCTAGAGTTTCACATTACTTCCGCCAGATGTCGATGGCGTGTCGAAAATGACATGATCGCGTTCTCGCTCCCTGTCGCGTTGGATAGGACGTGTTCGGGGTCTTTCTCCTTTTCGCGTTCGATTATACGTGCCCGCGTCCTCACGCTCGCGGTGTAGAAGGACGTGTTCGAGATCAATCTTCTCATACTCGCGCGACAATGCGAGCGCGAACTGTTGCGAGACAGCGCAAAATGGCTACCAACAATCCAATATCTCGTGGAGAACGCGACCGGGTCGGGAAAACTTAGCGAACGCGGGGATTCAGGTAAGGCGATCACGCGCATGCGAGAATGTATTTATTTTACCGCGCGAGCAAGAAACAAATTATCGCTAAGCTGCGGAATGTAACAATTGACATTTTCGCGCTTTCCACGGAACGCGAAAATGCCAAATTATCGCAATTTCCGTGAACGGAACGGAATTTTGGCCCAGGCCTATTCAATACCACCATCTTGCTGCACTTGTTAACATTTTGGACTAATCATCTCATTGAGAGGCACATTACATAACTTGTGCTTAATGGGTACACATCCTCTAACTTTGATACTGTGTTTAAAATTCTTAATTAGAACTACTTAATCCGTAAATACTTTAGGATATTTTGAAATCCAATGAAAATTTCCTTTGAAATTACACCCCCCAATGTCACAAGATTCCTCAAGAATGACAGGTGGTTTCTCTGCCAGGTCTTATAATACCAAAGTCAGATTGGGGCCACCATGCCATCCTCATCACCAGTGTGGCAAAGATAGTACAGAGTAGCCCATCTTCGTCGTAGGTTCTTCTTTATTGACAATATCCAGAACATGGAAAGAAGGCATCCACAAGTTATACAGAAAGAGCCCAAGGGCTGACCACTGATCACCGTCTCACCTGCCTGCTCCACCCTCGCCACTCTGCC
Organism: Triturus cristatus; assembly: GCF_964204655.1. Classification (NCBI taxonomy): domain Eukaryota; kingdom Metazoa; phylum Chordata; class Amphibia; order Caudata; family Salamandridae; genus Triturus; species Triturus cristatus. The sequence goes on from NC_140591.1 coordinate 408,653,303, forward strand.
AACGCTCTAGAACACAACTCCTCCACAGTCAACTGCACACACCAACTATACCACAAGCTCCTTTTTAATGGTCGATAAACCCTGGCAGATTGGCTCCAATTGAGCATCCAAGGCAACAACAAGAAGAGACTGAATGATCAATAGAGCTTCCACGTCATTCTCTATTTCGGTAATATACCCTACAAGAAGTGCAATACAAAGCACACCTGCTTCATTTCTGTGCATAGCTTTCTTTTTGCCATGTTCCGGGACATCTAGTAGGTGTCTTTATATCTATCTATATTTATGGAATGCTCCAATGTCATAGCTAGCTGAGACTTGATAAACACAATGTAATAGAGACGCTAAAAGCTCGAGACAGGCTCAAGCTTGAAGCCCGGCCAGGCTCGGCTCAAGGTTCCAACAGGACCTTGAGCTAAGCATTGGCTTCTGCCTGCCATCCTCCCACTGCACAGGATGAGGTGTTACGATCAGAGCAGCTGAACTGGAGAACCAGATTTGAGTGTCCGCATCGGCTTACCATCCTGTGAATGTGGGACATTCACTTAATCTAATCACACCAGTAAACAATGCAGGTCATCTTGTGTAATGTAACCGGTACTCATTTAAAGCGCTACAATACCTTCCGGTTGAGTTTGAGCTTTAGTTCAGACTGTAGAAAAACACACTGAAAGGTAAAAATAAAGACCTAACATAAGGAAAGGCAAATAGATACCCATTTACTGGATGATTTGTGCAAAGCGAAGCCAGAAAACCTGAATAAACCATGGCGTCCCCACTTAAATGGTGGGATCTTAGGCAAATTTTTTATGTCCCCAAAACTTTACTTCATTATCGGCAATCAAAGCCCAAATATGAGGGTTCAGACTGCCAGTGGGAGAAAACAATCACTTTAAACAAGTACTCTTCACACATGAACTGCGAGGTCCATGGTGTGAGCTACATCTACCCTATGGGAATAAGCTATGGTGTTTTTCAAAGATGAGGAAGGGGTCAGTGAGGAGGAGAGTGCAAAGAAAAATAAAACTATCTCCAGGGGTCCAAGTAGACTTTATTCAGCAGGCCTCCGGGATAGAGTTTAAAGAGAGGACTAGGGATTAAACAAATATACCCTTACTAATGGTCAACATGTTTCTGCCCATATATGGTCCCCTAAAAGTTCTGGGGCATTCATCAGGACCTTCAAAGTTGTGTGGTCACTCTGCATAGGCTTGTGATAGTGAGGAAAATATGAAAAAATATATATACACTGGCCACCACGCGATCAAAGCGGCAAGGATTACGAGGACCCATATTATTCAGAGAGCACAGTCTTTCCAATGATCAGAGAAATGGAGTCCACTCTCGAACCACTTGGTACGTCTTGTGGTGCCCAACTTTTTGGTCGGTGCAGATTCCAAATAGATGTTCCAGCAAGATCCATGCAAATGTACAACCCATGGAACATACTCTTGCCACAAAGTAGCACTTACCTTTACTTTGCATTATTTATTTAAAGTTTTATATAGCGCGAACTTGACCCAAGAGCGTTAGAGCGCTTTACATTTAGGATCGTTGCATTAAAAGTTACATCAGATACAGGAGCGTAGTAAGGTACAGTACACAAACAATGTTTCAAGATATCATGGGAGGGGAAGAAGGAGTAATAGCGGGGAGACTAGGAGGAACTGTGCCCATTGTCCGGCTGGGTAGGCGACGGTCAAGGGGAAACCAGGGCCAATCTGCTCATTTGCTGTCTAGCAGCTCCACCAGGCATCAGCCAAGTTGCTCAGGTCTCAACATTCAGGAAAACCAGTTTAGTTTATTTGATTTGAGAAGGTTATATAGTGCTGTCTAGACCCGGAGGTATCAGAACGCTTAACCAGGGGATCGTTGCATTACAAGGTACATCAAAAAGGATTATGTAGCGCTGGCTAGACCCGGAGGTATCAGAGCGCTATAACAGAGAACATTGCGTTACAAATTACATAAGTTACAATAGCGTAATAAGATACAGTAAACAAACAAGGTTGAGAAATTTGTAGGAAAGGAGGGGAGGAAGGAGCCATAGCAGGGAGACGAGGAAGAACAGTGTCCAATGTCCGGCTGGGTAGGTGATGGTCGAGGGGGAAACCATGGCCAATCTCCTCATCAGTTGTCTAGCAACTCCACCGGGCATCAGCCATGTTGCTCAGGTCTCAACGTTGGGGGAAAACAGGTTTGAATAGATACATAGGCTATGAGGATAGAGGTAAAAGAAGGTGAGGGAGTAAAAAACAAGCCAGAGAAGGAGCTGGGGCTACCATATAGGGCGATGAGGGATGTGATCAAGGTCTGTTCGGAGTCCGGTGGTAGGGAAAACTGTGGCAGCCATCTTGGGGCCAGGGGGGGAGCTATGGTCTGAAATAATTCCAGACGCCCTCTTGAGGTCAGGCACAGTCCTGGGCGGGTTAAGTAAAAGTTCAGCAAGGGAGAAAAAGTCATCATTGTCAGCCATGTTGGGTCAGGCATCCTTGGACCCTTTTTCCATACCGAGAGTGCAGAGTGTGAGAGTGTGTTATGTTAGGTAACTATCCAACGCAATTCAGGATGTGTGTTAGAAAGTAAATTTTAGTACAACACGTTGTCCAGGGTTTGCATCACTGTTTCTTCAAGATGCAAACCTGGTAAAAAAAAATTCTCTTGGAGTCTTTTTGCTGGTTTATCTTGTACTGTGTGCAGCATGCAATTCATTTTTAACTGTCCTACATATTCAGTGCTTTCAATCCCAGGATGGGACCTCATAGGTCTAACCATACAAGTCAAAAGTCCTCCATGCACAAAACGGTTACACATACAGATATTCTAAGTAATATTACACTAGAGGCGAGTGAGCCATGGAAAGCTCAATCAAGCTCAAAGCCTGGCCCTGGTTTGGATCGATGTTTAACCGTAACACCCATAACAAGCCAAGCCTTCAAGTGGCTTATGGCTACCACCCATACTCTACCCTCATGCACAAAAAAGGAAAAACATTAACATGGAGGTAAAAAGGAGATATAAATACCAATTTAGTGGCTGATTTGTACAAAGTGAAAACAGAAAAACTGGATTAATCAGCTTCCCTGCTTAACCAAATTGTGTGACCTTAAGCAAATATTTTATCCATCTTCCTTTTTCTTCACTATTGCATATTAAAACACCTTCCAATACAGGAGTTCAGCGTGCCAGTTGTACAAAACCTTTTATTTAATGGACTATAACGTTGCTCTATTTATTAGAATGTGAGCTGCATAAAGGATTCACATGACAACTGTCAAGGCAGGAACGGTTCTAAGTTTGTTTAAAAGTCTTCGTGCAGAGCTATAGTGTGAGATAATGTAAAAACTTCAATTTGTTTAAGAAATGCACGTTTTATGGATTTTGAACATACATCGTATTTTAAGTGATGTTTAATGTATGATTTTCACGGTAAACCCTTTTCAGGACTAGCTTGTGCACCGACTAAGCCAAGCCAGTCCTTTGGCTCAGCTTGGACTGCTCACCCTGCTACTTTGTAAATTATGCAGCAGTAAAAAGCAAACCATGCTGCATAAAGTGGCCCTTTTTGCGATGGTATCACTTCATTACGTTACCATTTTTTACAAATTGTAACACTGTATGGGCAAAGGTTTCATCTCATTAGTACCAGTTGAACACCCAAAGGTTGCATATTTGTTTTATGTGGTGATCAGAGTTGTGCTCCTACCAAGTGTTTTTGCTGCTGTTATGCATGACTATGGTAAAAAGGATTGAGAGATGTGTTGCTCTCGACTGATTCTAACGTATGGATGAAGGGTGTGGGTGACTTGTAGCCAATGTTTGGACTGTTCTGGTATGAGAAGAGTACCAACCTTCAGAAGTGCAATTCTAGGGTTTCACGCAATTAAAAAGCCCATACGTGCACCATATCCCCCTAAAAGCAGATTCCATAGAAGGAAAACATGACATGCACTGTACAATGGAACAGGGTCTACAGCACCCACAAGAGAGTTTTCTAAAGGCAACAATTACTGGGAATGAGAAGCAGGTAGTCATGGAAGGCTGGACCATTAAATAAAATCATTTATAGAACCGGATGACAGAATGTAACTTTTTTCACAAAAGATTCTCATTTTATACTGTATTGTAATTGAATTAATGGTGCTTACTTTTCCTGGCGATGCATTGAAGCACTTTACAACGGGCAGCTCATGAATAAACTTGGCTCCATTTGAGGCTGAAATGAATGGGCTCTTCAGAGAAGAGTTGTTCCAAAAACATTTTGAATATTGTAAGACAGTGGTTCTTAAACTCTTTGAGTAAATTAGCGTCAAGAAAATACAAATTATGCAATATAGTGCAGCAAACTCCGCACAACTCAGTCATTCTTAAAGTGAAAATGCACATGACATTCTGCAAATACAACAAGCGTCCGCATTGCAGAGGCCAGCATTCTGCAGGTGCTGTGTGGGGCGGCAGCCATTGTTAAAGTGAAAACGCACATGGCGCGCTGCAAATACAAACAAGATGAGGCACCATTCCTATGCGCTCTGCCGTGCCTGCTTCATCAAGACATGAAGTAAATAGGGCTCACTAACTGCTAATGAAAGCTAGTGTATGGATACATTTAAGAGGGACTATCCTTATGGGAGGTAACAGAAGGGAGGTACTAAGGAGGGACTACTAAGCCCATTCATGAAGCAAAAGCCATCACTTACAAAGGACAGGAAGTGGAGTCCATTGTAAAGATGAGCAGAAAACGAGAGGAGCTTAAAGTCCATACCTGAATACAGCAAGTCCCGAAGAGACTGCACAAGCGCTGCCTAGGCGAGACCCAACATTAATATTTATGACTCCCAAGGAATAGGAAAGCGCTATAGGAATGCCAATATATTAAAACAATGCAGCTATCTTGCTCATTTATATTTTAAAGGAATCTTGCATAACCTCTACAGTGTAGTAAAGAGTGACATGGTACTACTGCAGTGCATTTCTCATTGGGGAGAGATGCCAATGGAGCCATTCATCTCCATTTCCTTGTCCCTACAAGTCTTTAATTGACACCTTGCAAGTGGGATGTAGGGAGCGCATACTGAAGGGGGATAAAGTAGCAAAAAAGCCTCCTCTACTTTTAAAAGGCCTTTGAAGGAACTGAAATACTACAGCCCAGAACACATCTCCATCAACTTGAAGTGGATTGTAATTAGCATTACCTAAACGCAGTGTGTATTTAGGAAGGCCTGATGCATCACCTTAAGGAAATCGCAAATTACGATTCCCTAAATGCATTTGCAATTTAGGTACTCGCAAAAAATTGTGATTACCTTATTGCGAATGGAAATGGCTTCATGTATCAGATAAGGTCTTTGGCCATTCGCAAACAGGCCGAATAGCGAAAAAAAGTTTGATGCATGTGGCCCATAGTGTTGTAAAGTAGACTAAAGTATTACAATTGAATATAGTGCTGTGTAGAGTATATTGTAGTAGTGGAGCGGGAGTGGTGTAGATTTTTGTAAAGTACAGCGAGTGGAGTATATTGTTATATACTGTAGGAGTACAGTTTTATAATATAGTGAAGTAAAGTGATATGTAGTGTATAGGTGGAGTTGTGTACATTGTTGTATAGTGGATTATAGTTGAGTAGTGTTGAATGGCAGAAAGTAGAGTATAGTGCTGTACAGTGGAGGGATATATATTGGATTAGAGTGTTTTTGGAGTATAGTTTAAAATAGTATCAAATTAGACAGATTATTGTAGAGTGTAGCGTTGTATAGCATAGGAGTGTAGTAGTGTGGATTAGAGTCAAGTGGCTCAAAGTACAGTGGTGCAGATTAAACTGGAATAGAGTGTAGAGAGCATTTGTTTTAAGTAAAGCGGTGTAAAGTATTGGTGTTTTTGTGAGTGAGGTAGAATGGTATAGCCCCTTCCATGCAAAAAATGGAACATCGAGACAGAGGGGTGACAGTTCTAGATGGTGTATAAATATGGGACTGAGTATGAGGGGTTGATATTGCATCCAGGTTTTTTGTTGGTTGTTATGAGAGGGAGAACGCTGTTTGAGGCATGTAAAATGCATATACAATTAGTATTCACTAGCTTAAAAATGCATTATGTTTTTAAACTCTAAATATATTGTCTAAATTCGATGTTTACATTTGTAGTGAACCCCTGACGAAGGGCGATTAAGCAGCCCGAAATGCATTGGGAATAATACACTACTGAGGATGAAATATGTATGTCCTGCTTTAGCAAAAAGGCCTGGATAGGCATACCTACTGCATCAGATTTTTATACATAAAATGGATTACATGTGACAAAACGAACTGAAAAAGCAAATGAAAAGTTTAGAATACCTTGAATAAAACGATTTAAATGGAATTGTGGCATAATCTTTGCGATGCAACAGCAGTGCTTCCGGTATGGGAGCGAAAACACGTTCCCAAATGCTCAGTGTCATAGCCCCTTCCATGCTCATGACGGAATGGTTACCTCATGAGCACAAGTTCAAGTGTACTCATGACGGAACCATTCCGTCATGAGCACACTTAAAAAAAAAATCCCTCTGAAAGAGCTTCCTCAGCCTCCTAAAGTATGGTTAGGGTTTTCATTGCAATGACGATCGAGCACATGGCGAGCTGTCCTTCCAATGAAAACTAAACGGTTTCACAGTTTCAGTGCTTGTGGGGCTACGTCAGCCCCCCCACCCCCCCAGCACCGAAAAGATGGGTATCAATGGAAAGGGGAGAGTTTCCTCTTTCCAACTGTACCCTTAGCTAGTGGATCCCTGCATGAGGATCCAACCACTAGCCACCAGGGAGGGTGTAGCGAACTCTTGGGCAAGGGTTTTTGCTCCCCCATATAATTTTGCCAGACAGCCTTTCTGCCCTCCCGGGGGCAATAGACCCCAATCTGCTCCCCCCCGGGACAGAAAGAACCCTAGAAGTCTGGGATTTATTTTTATAGGCCAGGGGAGGGGGCTGCACAGAATGGGTATGCCAATGCCCCCACCCTATCCCCCCAAAGAAGGCATAAGACGTTCTGCCCCCACATACCCACGAGGCAGATTGGACAATAGCCATTGCTCAAAGGCCACTAGGCCCCAGGGACTTTATCAAATTTGGGTGGGAGCTGCCCAGAATGGGCATGCCAATGCCCCTACCCCCAAAAAACAATTTGTTTCAAGTCTTTGTGCCCCCCTCCCAGGAGGCAGATTGGGCAATAGCCCCTTATCTGCCCCCTGGGGAGCAGAAAGCCCACTAGGCACCAGGGTTTTTTTTTTATACAAGTTGGGGTGGGTACTGCCCAGAATAGGCAAGCCAATGCCCCCACCACCCCAAAAAAATGCCAGTCTTTATGCCCCTCCCCACGAGGCAAATGAGGCAGTAGCCCCTAATCTGCCCCACATGGGGGGGCCGGGGGCAGAAAGCCCACAAGGCAGCAGAGATTTGTTTTGTTTTTTTATACATTGGTGGGGGCTGTCCAGAATGGGCATGCCAATGTCCACACCCTCAAAATTACCAGTCATTCTGCCACCCCTCACCCCAGGCAGATGGGGCAGTAGCCCCTGATCTCCTAGACGCCAGCGATTGTGCTGGCTTTTTTTATACATAGGGGAGGGGCTGCCCAGAATGGGTATACCAATGTTCCCACTCACCCAAAAAAGTAACTGTCTTTTTCCCCCCTTGGGGACATATTGGGGCAATAGCATAGATTTCCCCCATTCCCAGGGCAGCAGAAAGCCCACTAGGCAGACTTTTTTGGAGAATGTGCCTACCTGCGCATTTTGGGTCCTAGCGCAGCTGGCACCCAAGGAAACCTATACATTTTTTAAAAACAGACACCCAGGGGAATACAGGATGGGGCAACTTGTCTGGCTCTCATCATGTTCTATTACCCAGAATCCTTTGCAAACCTCAACCTGTCAAAAAAAAAATCTCATTTCTGTGGTGGAATGTTCTGGAATCTCTGCGGATGCACAAAATTCCACCCACCCCACATTCCCCAAAGTCTTCCGAGAAAAATGGTACCTCACTAGTGTGGGTAGGCCTAGTGCCCGCGACAGGAAAGAGCCCAAAACACAACGTGGACACCACATTTTTCCAGGGAAAACAGACTTTTTTTGCAACGTGCATAGCTGTAGATTTTGAACCCTAGCTCTGCCGGCACCTAGGAAAACCTAGCATACCTATACATTTCTCAAAACTAGACACCTGAGGGAGTCTTGCAAGGTATGGCTTACCAGGCCCCCTCAACGTTTTCCTACCCAGAATCCCCTGCAAAGCTCTAACTTAGATGAAAAAAATTAAAATTCTCAACCTTGTGTGTGGTTAAGTTCAGGAATCTGCATGGATCCATACATTTCCTACCACCCAGAGTATCCCCAGGTGTCCCGATAAAAATGCTACCTCACTGACGTGGGTGGGTCACGTACTCGCGACAGGCAAGGGCCCAAATCATATTGAGGACACATCAAAAATACCCATCACAAAAACCTGGTTTTGCAACTGGGTCACCTGGGTTTTTGGCCCTGGGCTCGGCCGCCATCTTGGGAGACTACCAAACCAACACATTTTTGAAAGCTAGACATCTGGGCGAGTACAGTGAGGTATGACTTGTGTGGACGCCCCAACATTTTCCTAACCAGAACAAAATCAGCTCGAAAAGAAAAAAAAAAACTCACATGTGTGAATCACCGTGTCAACACAAATGTCCTAAAGCCTGAAGTTTTACCCTCAATCTCCCGAGTAAAATGATACCTCACTTGTGTGGGTGTCCAATGCAGAATTGGCTAAGACGTATTCTAAAAAATGTGGCGCTTACAATTCTCGGTGTTATACCCTTAATCCCTATGTTTTTGGCTCTTCACAGTCACAGGCCCTTGCCCCACCCACACAAGTGAGGTATAATTTTACTTGGAGACTGAAGGGAACACTGGGGTAGGACATTTGTGCCAGCACAGCGATTCCACACAAAAATGTGGAAAATGTGCTTTTTCAAATAAATTTGAAGTTTGCAGGAGATTCTGGGTAGGAAAACATTAAGGGATCCACGCAAGCCATACTTCGCTGGACTCCCCCGGGTATCTAGTTTTCAGAAATGTGTGGGTTTGATAGTTTCCCAAGGTGGCCGCTGAGCCTGGGGCCATAAACCCATGTGACCCCCCCCCCCCTTGCAAAACCAGGTTGTTTTGCGATAGGTAATTTTGATTTCTCCTCAATACGTTTTGGGCCCTTGCCTGCCGCGGGTACCTGACCCACCCACCCGAGTGAGGTACCATTTTTCGGGGAAGACTTTAGGGAATGCAGAGTGGGTGGAATTTTGTGGATCCATGCAGATTCCAGGATTTTCCACCACTGAAATGAGGAATATTTGTTTTTTTGACAAAGTTGAGGTTTGCAAGGTATTCTGGGTAACAACCTGGTGAGAGCCACACAAGTCAACCCATCCTGGATTCCCCTGGGTGTCTAGTTTTCAAAAATGTATTTTTGCTAGGTTTTCATAGGCGCTGGCAGTGCTAGGGTTCAAAATCTATAGCTGGGCACTTTGCAAACAAGCATTTACAATGCAATGGTCTAGGCATTGTTAAAGTTAGAGCTATTGATATTGCTCATGACATTGCGTTTTTTATGCATTTAAAAGATTGTAAGAAACGGTCTTGCTATTTCTAAGTTAATAGTTAAATGTGTTTTAAAAGTGAGACTTAGTGTTTTTGCTTAGAAACAGAGTCTAACATATGTCAGTTATAGCAACCTATGTATAGAAGGCTTTTAGCATAGAGTACCAGTTAAAAACAGAGCCACTTATTCTGAATTACCTGCATACTAAGATTTACTCAGTAGTGTAAGAGGCAGTAATGTATAGAGGCATTTCCACTCAGGCACCTTTTTAGAAGCATACAAATAAAAAAACATACAGATAGAGGAATTATAGAGGAAGCATTATAATCACATTAAAAGTAATTGCAAAAAGAACATAAAACGTATAAAAGAATTCCACTTACCTGTTTGTAGCTGCGTTCCGCCTACCGTGCGATCTGGAAACCAATGTCTCACTCCGACAACAGCAGAGTCAATACAAAAACGCGCCCCACCCTCACAATCACATAATGAATTCCACACAAAATACACGTGACAGTACTTTCGTTACGAAACACCTGTATTACTATCAAACAAACAGCCTGAGACCCAACAATCACTAATTAAATAGATCGACAAAAACAACAGTATTGATAAATAACAAACATTTATATACAATGCAAATACATAGAAGCATTAAAATCACATTAAAATTAATTGCAAAAAGAACATAAAACGTATATAAGAATTCCACTTACCTGTTTTTAGCTGCGTTCCGCCTACCGTGACATCCGGCAACCAATAAAACAGTATGACAACAGCAGTTTGCAATAAAAAAACGTGCCCAACCCTCCCTTAATCAAATACTGAACCCCACACAAAATACATGTAATAGCACTTTTGTCAAGAACACCTGTCTTACGATCAAACAAACACGAGGCAACACCTAATAAGAAAAAACATCTAAACAATAACAGTATCAATAAAAAACAAACACTTTGCCACAAGCAAGAAACCTAGACATAATAATATGTACACATTAAAATTAATCATAAAAAGAAATTCAAACGTCTACATAAATTTCACTTACCTGTTTGGTACTGCGTTGCGCCTACCGTGACATCCGAAAGCCAACGACACACAACAGCAGATTCAATAAAGAAACGTGCCCCACCCTCCCGTAATCAAATAATGATTCCCACACAAAATACATATAACAGCACTTTCGTCCAGAAACACTTGTATTACAATTAAACAAAGGGCATGAGACACAACCGATAATAATAAAAAACAGTTACTATACGAACAGCATCGCTAAATAAGAAGCATTTATCAACAAGCGAACTTTAACATATTATGTCCACATTACAATTAATTCCCAAAACATAAAAACTATACTAAAGATTGCCCTTACCTGCTTGTAATTGCGTACCGCCTGCCGTGAGATCCGGAAACCAATGTCACTCCGACTACAGCAGATTCAATAAAAATACGTGCCCCACCCTCACGTATTCAAATAATGCATCTCACACAAAATACACGTGACAGTACTTTCGTAAAGAAACACCTGTATTACTCTAAATCAATTCTTCAAATATACAATTAAACAAAGTTTAATAACCAAAGATGACAAAAAAGAATTTTATAAATCAAAATATTAGAATAGTTTCCTCTTACCTTAAAGAAGAAGGTACGACGCTGCAGGGAAATGCCACGGACCGGGGAAGCCATGTAAAAAAAAAAAAAACAAACGAACAAAAAGTGTTAGTTACAAAACAGAGGATGTCTTACCCAAGTCCCGCAAACCGCACCATACATACCGGGAAAAGCGCTCCATGTACGACGCTGCACCGGAACGGAACACACCGGGGAAGCCCTGTAAACAAACAGAAAAAAAAGAGTTAGTTACCAAACATAGGCAAGATAACTTACCTAAAACCCGGATGGAAACAGCATACATCCTGGGCAAAGTATTCCATATACAACGCTACCTAACAACGCTAAGGGCCAGGGTAGACCTGTAACTTACCTTGAGACGACGCTACTCACAATTTCAAAAAAGATAAAAAACACTACGAAAACCGACAAATAACAGACAATTAGCAAAACTACATGGACATATTATATTTACATCCAAATTAATCGTCAAAAGAACATTAAACGTATACAAAAATTTCACTTACCTGTTTGTAGCTCTGTTCCGCCTACTGTGACATCCGGAAAACAATAAACAGTCTGACAAAACCAGATTCACTAAAAAACATGCCCCAATCTCCCATAATCAAATCATGAATTGCACATCCCAAAAAAGTAAACAGCACTTGACAAGAAACACCTGTATCACTATACCACCAAAAACAAAGAAAATTAAATAAAAGGTTCAACGTAAAACACTACCCAAATCAATATTTAAATGAAATAATTAAAAATAGCGTACTCTTACTTAAAAGCAGAAGGTACGACAGCACAGGAACGGCAGAGACCGCTGAAGCCCTGCAAACAAACCGAAAAACACAGAGTTGGTTACAAAACTTAAAATATGCCTTATCTAAGACCCGCAAACAGCACCATACATACCGGGAAAAGCGCTCCATGTACGACGCTGCACCGGAACGAAACAAACCGGGGAAGCACCGGGAAAGCCCTGTAACAAAGAAACAAAGACAAAGTTAGATAAAAAGCAAGCAAACAACAAAATAATAACAAACATAAAACATCGCTTACCATACTGCTTCGGGAAGCCTTCGCCTCACAAAAGCGCTCAATGTATGACGCTGCACCGGAACGGAACAAACCGGGGAAGCCCTGTAAACAAACATGGAAAAAAAAAAAAAAAAAAGTTAGTTACCAAACATAGGCAAGATAACTTACCTAAAACCCGGATGGAAACAGCATACATCCTGGGCAAAGTATTCCATATACAACGCTACCGAACAACGCTAAGGGCCAGGGTAGACCTGTAACTTACCTTGAGACGACGCTACTCACAATTTCAAAAAAGATAAAAAACACTACGAAAACCGACAAACAGCCAATTAGCAAAAATACATGGACATTATATTTACATCCAAATTAATCGTCAAAAGAACATTAAACGTATACAAAAATTTCACTTACCTGTTTGTAGCTCTGTTCCGCCTACCGTGACATCCGGAAAACAATAAACAGTCCGACAAAAGCAGATTCACTAAAAAACATGCCCCACCCTCCCATAATCAAATAATGAATTGTACATCCCAAAAAAGTAAACAGCACTTGACAAGAAACACCTGTATTATTATACCACCAAAAACATGAAAAAGAAAATTAAATAAAAGGTTCAACGTAAAACACTACCCAAATTAATATTTAAATGAAATTAAAAATAGCGTACTCTTACTTAAAAGCAGAAGGAACGACAGCACAGGAACGGCAGAGACCGCTGAAGCCCTGCAAACAAACCGAAAAACACAGAGTTAGTTACAAAACTTAAAATAAGCCTTATCTAAGACCCGCAAACAGCACCATACATACAGGGGAAAGCACTCCATGCACGACGCTGCACCGGAACGATACAGACCGGAGAAGCCCTGTAAACAAACAGAAAAAAACAGTTACTTAACAGAGGATGACTTACCCAAGTCCCGCAAACAGCACCATACATACCGGGGAAAGCGCTCCATGTACGACGCTGCACCGGAACGACACAGACCGGAGAAGCCCTGTAAACAAACAGAAAAAAATAGTTACTTAACAGAGGATGACTTACCTAAGTCCCGCAAACAGCACCATACATACCGGGAAAAGCGCTCCATGTACGACGCTGCACCGGAACGAAACAAACCGGGGAAGCCCTGTAACAAAGAAAACAAGGACAAAGTTAGATAAAAAGCAAGCTGAAAACAACAAAATAAACATAAAACATCGCTTACCATACTGCTTCGGGAAGCCTTCGCCTCACAAAAGCGCTCCATGTACGATGCTGCACCGGAAGAAGCAAGATAGATATATATTCATGAGTTTACCAATAGTTTCCACAAGAGCCATTTCATTAACTATTATAAAATGGTACACTTACATGTGATTATAAACTCTCCCCCGACTATGGCACACTAAAGAAAATAGCAAGTCCCACGCCACATTTGATAAGTAATACTACTACTGTGTAGGAGGGGTAGCATTGTCGGCACACCCATTAGGCTCCAGTGTCCATGCCGAAGGGGACACATCCCACTATCTCATTTGTATACATGTGCTCAGAATGGCCTCACTTCTACTGAAGCATTAAGAGTATTGATACTAACTTGTCCATTTGAACAGATCATGAATGCTACATAAATTGGCATGTGCAAGAGGCCTGCAGTGCCTTTGAGCAGGAACAATTAGTGCATCCGCTTTAGATCCTTCAGCATATGCCTGCTTTAGAAGAATTAACGAATCTTAAAATCCCCATCCAACACTATATATGTAAAACACTTCTGTCGGTGCATTACAGAAATTACCGTCAGCGTGAAAACAAAAAAGAATCAATTCTGCCGCACTAACATCCTTCACTGCCACTGATGTATCTTCAAAAATACTCGCCATGTTGCTTTCACAGTCTGACCATATCACAACTTGCAGCATTTTTACGTTTATGTACAACGAAGCCATAGTTTTTGCCAATGTATCTCATGCAACTAACAAGCATTGACAAATCCAATAGTCCTGGCTCGTCGTAGCTCTAACGTTACTTGTAGTATATATCTGCAGGCAATGAAATACGCAGCAAAATACTAGTCGAGTGGCAAACTATGCTAAGCGCAAACTTGAACTTGCGTCTTTTTAAGCATCGTCCTTAATTACATCGCCCACGCCTCTGAGAAACCTATTTTTTTCCATCCCCCTAAAATCCCTGTGTAAATCCACTGACTGCACCCACTCCAGAGGAAGCACAAGTATTCTGCACAGGGTGCCATCAGACAAGAATCCCCGCGCAATGCCCGTCTGATATTACATCCCTGGTAGCCAAACGACTTCTGTTTATACGTGCCTTTTACAGCTACCGCATGGACAACATTCGTCACCACGTATACTTACCACCTGACATTGGGAGTACCAACTAGAACTAGAATGAACGTAGCTCTATAGTTACGTCTCGGCCAATTGTCTTATGGTGAGGCCGTTTCAAAGATAACGCCTGAAGTTAAACTCGTATTACCGAAGAAATCGCGGTCTTTAAACCTCAGCCCCCGGTCCCCCTCGCATGTAACTTGTGCCCCACCCTACAAAAAAAGGGGTGGTTAAGTCCCTTAGTCCCTACACCCATGGGCCCACGTATGCAACCTTCATGCTCACCACACCCCGACCAAACACACGGGAGCGGGCTATCACAGCCAGGAATCGAAGCAAAACCTTCCAGCCAGGAACACGGGGCCATTTCCCACTCTGTCCCTCACTCCCCCTGTGCATAGACCTCGCGACCCTCACCATGCTCGCAGCTCCTCTGCTTTCACCTGTGCACGAACCAAGCAGCAGCAAACCGTTACCCGCCACGTGAGCCACTTAAGACCACCTGGTGTCCACAGAGCCCGTCCCCGACAACGACCAATCACAGACAGGGCGCGCGATCCCAAGGAGTTAAACGGGAGTGTGGGCGGAGCGCCGCGAGCCTTGCGGAGGAAGGTGCTAACCAGAAATGGAAAGAAATTGCAGTTTTATATAGCGTGTACGAGGCACCTCATCTCACACAATATGTAAATGGAATTAAAAGGCAGGTTAACAGTATAAGTTATATGTAGGGTATAAGTCAAATTATGATCTTATTATGGGAAACTTAGGTACGCGTTTTCCAAAGTGAAATTAAGTGCTAAAGTTCGAGTTTAAATTGTTGTTTCCGTTGACGAGTATAAAGGAAAATGTAAAGATTCTTTCCCTGCTTTACTGGCCTTGCAAAAGCACCAGCAATTGCATAAATACCATAGACACGTGACATGAGTTGGAAGGCTACAAACGTTTTAAAATACACTAGCCGGCCCATTCTCCCGAATAGTTCATTCACGTCCCCATGAGTCCATCACCTCAGTCCATATTTTCCATCAAGTAACCATTTTATTAATTGTGTGAGTGGTGTTAGAAATACTACAATGTTAAAAGCCTTCTCATTTAATACATTTAGGCAATGTGGCCCCCGCAAGTCTCTGCTGCCATTGGTTCGACCGCTTTATGAGGAAACCCTTTTATAAAACGTAATACCCCTCAATGTCACTTACTCTCACCGTGCAGATACATCCTGCCAAAAGAGGACTTACATATGCTGTTTTTGAAGTATCCAAACATTCTGAGTTTTTTCCTTATAATTTCTCTTAAGTCACTTTTTCAAAAACAGATGTTATGTGAACTATAGCTTTCGATTGCAAGCTATAGATTGCATGTGAAACTCGATAATTTGCCTTTTGCCAGATTCATCATTTTTTTTTTTAGGTCTCGCCTTGCTATCGCGTAAGCGATCGCAAAGCGAGACTATAGGGGCTTTGAAAAGTGCTCCCAAAAAGCGGATTGCATGGCTAGCACGCGCACAATCACGCGCATCGTGCCGCCATGCAATCCGCCTTTTGGGAGCACTTCAAAGGGTCCGCTCTCCCGCCCCCAAGCGCGCGCGCGCGCCACGCTCCGCCGGGCTTGTCTTGTTTTTTTTAACTTTAAGTGCGAGGCGCGCGTGCGGCCAATGCTTGTCTTTCAAAATTTTGGCAAATATCTTAATAGGAAGTCTAGTTCAGATCAATTATGTAAACCAGAACATATTTACTAACACGTTTTTGTATTGAATTTCATTGGGGGAGAAGGGTAGTGTTTTTTACAAGGAAAATCCAAGGACTTGGCATCTCATGATGCCAGCCCCCACGACTCCGGCCCCTTTCTGCCGCCAACTTACCCTTGGAATGTGCGGGCAGCCAAAGTAAAAGGATTTCCATTTCTAGTACCTCCAAATAGATCTCGTTCCAGAGATATGAGCCGTGTCGAGGTGAGTTAACAGTGGCATTGACTTTGACGTGCGAACGCCAGCGTCCTTAAAGTTGGTGCTTCTGGTGGCCATATTGGAGTGGTAATTTGTTTTTACAATGGTTTCAAAAGTAAATTGCAGAACAAGAACTGTTTGCAAGGAGGAGCCAAGATGGCGACCGGAGCAGTCGCTTGAGCGCCCGGCTCCGTCGGCCCTTGGCCTCGGACTATCATCCTGATTCCTATCCTTGCCGATTTTCGAGGTGCAACGCGTGCGACGACGCGCTGACTGCGCCGCCGCTTTCCCGAAGTCTTAGCCCGCCCGGATGCCGGAGTTTTTGGTGCCTTTGTTCCCCGCCCTGGACCCTTGCTCTACTGTGGCCTCGGCCGGCCCCCTGGAATCGTCGCAGTCACCGGACCCGCTGGTGCAAATCTGAGCCCGAGGTCCCGATCCCGCCTCACGCCACGCACGGTCGCCAGAAGAGCCGGGAGAGAGACGCCCGGACACCTCCTGTACCCTGCATCTGATGGGCTGGAGCCAGAGGGTAAGCCCCGGTGTGGCGGGTCTCCTACCCCGCTCTGTGGACCACGCTGTAGAAGGCTACAGACCCCCTTCTTCTATGGTCTAGTCGGCTGCAAAGAGCGCCCGAGGGAGGGGAAGAGACTGCTGGCTTTCACCTGTTGCGGCGCAGACCTGTTGGGAATTGCCTCCTTGTCACGATCCCCCCCCTGGCCACGGTACCGTTCAACGGTAAAACATGGCGCTGATTGCCTGCTCGCTGCTGGGGGGTGATGCTCCGGTCTCGCCCGCTGCCCGCTTCGCCCTCCCTCTACCAGACTCCAGCTCCCCAGTGCCGTCTCGGATTGCTGCCGTTGGGGGGACGCAGCTTCCGTTGACATACGGCTCCGTTCTGGCTGCCCTGCGGGACTTTCGTCTGCAATTGTGTGTCGGCTTGCAAACGCTGAGTGAGCGGTTCGACTCTACACTGTCTGCTGCGGGCCGTGAGCGCCCCGTTTGTGATCAACAAGACGTGAGTCTGCCAGTGCTGTGGTCCTCCTGCGGGGAAGCAACGACTGGGTATAACGGTGCTACACTGGTGTCTGCATTTGGCTTTCCCGGCGCTCAGGATCAATCGCTCTCCTGCTCAATGGCAGATACTTTGTTTCCCCGGTCATTGCTGCCTGCTTTGTTGTTGCCTGCCTCACCGTGCCCGCAGGAGTTTCCAGCTGAACTACACCTGGCGACCTCGAGGAACTGTTCACGGTGGCCTACGACTCCTTTTATGTGGAACTCATGTACTTTACAAGCCAGGTCTGGATTTTATATGGTGTGCAAGGGGACCTCAATAGATGATCGGTGGCCATTTTGTGACTCTACTTCTCCATCTTCTCCCAAGTGGCCATATTGTCTTTGTCTGTTCGGGACGCGGGGCATTCACGAGGGGGCGGGTCTAATCGTACGCCCGCGATCGGGCCAGGGCTAGATTACTTTCTATCATCATGGCTTCACGGCCGGGCTGGACTGGGACTGGAATTGTCTACTTATGTTGTGCGCACTCGTCGCGATCTGTCTGCCTTCATTTCAGTGGTGTTACATGCTATCTTCCCACGACCGCCTTTGGGTGTAGTGGGGTTTCAGTGTGTGGAGGCTTGGTTGGCCGGTGGTGTCGGGCGCTCCTGAGGATACGTGGGCTCCTCCCCGCCTCCTTTCTTCTTTCTTCTCTTAGTTTCTTTACTCTATTCCTACTTTCTCTCTCGTCTATATTTCGGGTTCATTGGGCGACAGGCACTATGCTGGGGGGGGGGTAGGCCATAGCCTCCGCATTGGTGTAGGGTGGGGGGGTAATTTACTGTTTCTTTTTTAGTTCTATGGGCCTCTTTCTTTCATGTCTCTGTGCTATACTTGTTTCGATTCGGGGTCCGGGTGTGGGGTGGATTGAGTGGGGGCGGCTTTTAGGGGGTGCGTATTTACTACTGTGATGATCCTGTTATCTAATTGCATCGCCTTACTGTATGAGATTTTCTATGGCTGTTTTAATGATGCTGCTGCTCTCCAGTGTATGAAGCCGACTTGCGGACTCGAATCTCCTTGTTTCTATCCTTTACTGACTTTTTTCCCGATAAAAATTTTTTTTTTTTGAAAACCTTAAAATTAACCTTCACTTCTCCTTCCCCCGGTGTCAAGGATCCCTCCAGTGTATGAATCCTGAATCGTTGCTAATCTTGACCTTGACGCACAGGGGATGTATTGTTTGTCTCTGTGCTCAACCGTATTGTGGCCGGCCGGATGGTTGTAGGCCCGTATTTGTTCTTTTACTATGCACAAATAAAGGTTTTAAAAAAAAAAAAAAAAAAAAAAAAAAAGAACTGTTTGCACTTTTTATTTATAAAAATGCGGCTTTCTCAGGTAACTTTCCTATGGAGGTATATAACAGAGAAAATATAAATGTGTAGTGACATAGGCTCGTTGTTATATGAAATTACCCCATGATACTTCGGAAATGTTTAGGAAGATGTAGTCTTTCTTGACGGTTACTAGAAATCCCGGTTAATTGCACCCAACGCGGCATATCTGAGATCGCAGTCCACGCCAAGAAAGCCTACAAGTTAGCTGTGTGTTCCCTTACACCCCACCCCCTTTCCACCTGCAGTCCTCTCTCTACCGTTGGACTAGTGTGCGGTGGCAGACAGTGTCAAATGCTGCGGAGAGGTCTAGGAGGATGAGTGCCGCTGTTTCGCCGT
This sequence comes from Triturus cristatus, assembly GCF_964204655.1. Lineage (NCBI taxonomy): Eukaryota > Metazoa > Chordata > Amphibia > Caudata > Salamandridae > Triturus > Triturus cristatus. The sequence continues at coordinate 408,672,559 of NC_140591.1, forward strand.
TGTCGAGCAGGGCTCGGATGTCGTCGGTGGCTGCGATGAGGGCGGTCTCGGTGCTGTGGTTGGCTCTGAATCCGGACTGTGATGGGTCGAGGGATCCGTTCGTCTCGAGGAAGGCTGCCAGTTGCTTGTTGACGACCTTCTCGATGACTTTGGCGGGGAAAGGAAGGAGCGAGATGGGGCGGAAGTTCTTGAGGTCGGTCGGGTCCGCTGTTGGTTTCTTCAGCAGAGCGCTGAGTTCGGCGTGCTTCCAGCTCTCCGGGAAGGTTGCTGTGTTGAAGGAGGTGTTGATGATGTCTCGGAGGTGGGGTGCGATGGTAGAGGCTGCCTTGTTGAAGACATGATGGGGGCACGGGTCGGTCGGAGATCCGGAGTGGATGGTGTTCATCATGTGTGACGTGTCTTCGGGGGTCACCTCGGTCCATGTCTGGAGGGTGGCGGCGGGGTGCGAAGGTACAACCGATGGGTGCGGGGGTGAAATGTCGAAGCTGTTGTGGATGTCGGCGATCTTGCGGTGGAAGTACGAGGCGAGGGAGTCGCAGAGGTCCTGTGAGGGAGTGATGTCGTTGTTGCCAGTGCTGGGGTTGGAGAACTCCTTGACGATGTTGAAGAGCTCCTTGCTGTCATGGGCGTTCTTGTCCAGTCGTTCCCGCAGAGATTTCTTCTTGGTGGTGCGGATGAGCTGGTGATGTCTGCGAGTGGCGAGTTTGAGTGCTGTTCTGTTGTCGGCGGTCTTGTTGAGGAGCCAGGCCTTCTCGAGGGTGCGGCAGGCCTTCTTGGAGTCCTTAAGTTCGTCGGTGAACCAGGGGGCCTTCTTGCTTCTGGGCCTGGTGAGGGGGTTCTTCAGTGGGGCGAGGTCGTCAGCACAGGAGGTCAGCCACTGCGTGAGGTCAAGGGCAGCTGTGTTAGGGTCCGTGGTCCTGACAGGTGGGCTCTGGCTGAGGGAGGTGGCGAGCTGGTCGGCGGTGATCTTGCTCCAGTTTCTGTGGGGAGCCTGCTTCGGGTGATGGTGGACCGTGTTCTTTCTGAAGCTGAAATGGACGCAGCTGTGGTCGGTCCAGTGAAGTCCGGTGGAGTGGCTGAAGGTGACGTGCTTGCTGGACGAGAAGAGTGGGTCGAGCGTGTGGCCGGCGAAGTGGGTGGGGGTGTTGACCAGTTGCTGAAGTCCGAGGTTGGCGAGGTTATCCAGCAGGGCGGTGGTGTTGCGGTCATTGTTGTTCTCCAGGTGGAAGTTGAGGTCCCCGAGGAGGATATGAAATTACTCCATGATACTTCGGAAATGTTTAGGAAGATGTAGTCTTTCTTGACGGTTACTAGAAATCCCGGTTAATTGCACCCAACGCGGCATATCTGAGATCGCAGTCCACGCCAAGAAAGCCTACAAGTTAGCTGTGTGTTCCCTTACACCCCAGCCCCTTTCCACCTGCAGTCCTCTCTCTACCTCTTCAAAAGACGCATGCAGTTCTATTATTACCCGCGGCTCGCTCTGTAAATGTAGACAGTGTATGATGTGTGTATTTTCTGTCACTGAGCTTCTTAGTCCCTGAACTCGTTACTCCGGCTGAAGTCGATGAAGGTAGGGTCTGTCACCTGTGGACGAGTCACGGCAGTATGCGCTCCTTGTCTGGCTTTTTGGTGATCTTCGGCACCGCAACTTTCTACTTGTACTTGCTGTCTACGAGCCTTTGGCCGGGGAGGAGAGGCGTACTCGCGGACACCGAGAGCAGGTGCGTGCTGGAGGCATCAAAGGGCAGGGGGACGAGGGTTCAGTGCCACGTACTTTGAGAGTAAGGATCGGGATGGCAGGTCTGGTGAGCACTCTGGCGTAAATACTGGAACCCTTGTTACGCCGCAGAGGCTGAAGCTGCCTCTGCGCAATATCACACACAGACACTGGCAGATATTCACAACAGGAAGGGTATTTATCACACTCTCGCAATATCAAAGAGCAACTTTGCTCCTGTCCACATTTAGAGTGAGAAGAAAAGCCAGTCATTATTTTAGCACGCGGAAACAGGGCAGAGATCTCCAGTTTAGGGCAGTACCTGTACTTTCTCATGTGTAAATCGATCGTTCTTTGTAATCCACCCTAGGCAGTCACAGGATTTTGTGCTGCGACTTATTTCTTTACTTTGGGATCTACTTTTTGACTCTGAACTCCAGTTTTCTTAGTGCTTAGTTGCCACTGATTCACAGCACAAACTCAGAAAGCCAAGAGCCATTTAAAATGGGGATAGCTGATTTACGTAGGTTGTGTGACTTTGGCTGGTTTAGACAAAGCTGCTAGTTACCCTTGCACACGCGCCTCCTCCAAGTGGTGCTGGATCTCACAGCGGAGTATTTTTTGAAGGTGAATGGTCTCTGTTGAGAACTGATCACAGAACAGAAACCATTACCCTTGCAGTATGCTTACATTTTAGTATATTATCCCCATTCTATCCCCTTTAAAGACCGCTAAATACTTACAAGCACATTTACTTTGCTGTGCCTACTATAAAAACATTCGCAACATTCTGGTGGCGTGTTCCAGCTGTTTTCCACATGCTTAATTCGTAAAGCATTGCATTAAGTTCCAGAGCCCTCGTCAGGAGCCACTGCAGCTTGTATCACCCATTCATCGCCCATGCCAGCATGGCCAGTGACAACTACTAACCATCACACTCCTACAGGTGTGACAATTAAGACTATTCCAGTCACCCGAAGCTATACGAATGTCTCCTTCGTCAGGTATTACTATTTTTAAAAATCTGTATTAAATTAACAAACATATTTTTGTGCTCATCTGTCACTTAGACAAGCAGCGCCATAATGTGGCAGACTTCCATAAGTACTGGTGCTGACAATTAGGCGCTAGTGTGCAGTACCGAAAATCACCGGCTCAAATTAAGCACGAATTGTTGCCCTTGCTGACACTATTTATCTGTAGCGCTACAATTCTGACACAAACATTTTATTAGCAGTCTGTAAGTTAACGCAATACATTTAATGCAAGGTAAAAGCAAAAGCATGCCTTTTATGCAACGTTGGCACCACCCCCTACCTCTGCTCATTTTTAACAGGGCAGTCCGATTCCTGTCTAATATTACAAACTCTTCAGGATAGATCACAACGGCTACTAGACCTGTAGTAGTAATATATGACTAGTTGCAAGCAGGGCACCCACAGTGGTACTCGAAGACTGTGATACCATTGCAGAAGATCTGTTGACCTAGTTCTACTAGTTCTCAGTAATACCCCTGCATGTCTACTTGAACAGTACTGCATCTTTTCTACAGCACTGCTGCTCCTCTAGTGGGGCAAAGTAGTAACTCCTCAGCAGGGCTGTTGAACTTTTTTCAGATCGTACCCCTGCTTTTCAGCAAGGCTGCTTTTACCTCTTGGGAAAGTGCCGCTGCTGCCCAGCCGATCTGCTGCTTGTCTGCTGAAATAGCATGAAGACGTATCCGCTTCTATTTGTATCCTGCTGGATTTTTCTATAGGACTGTCGCATCTTTAGGGGGATTGGAGGTGGTGCTTGGCTGCTCAGGTTAACTTCTTATGGGGTAGTCCTCAAAAGAACTTTCATACTCTATTGCATGGGTTTCTAACCTTTTGTGTATTAAGAGCTACATGTGTTAAATGAAAATCATTACAAGCTATTATTAGTGTTGTAATAGTGACTGTATCAGATGAGATGACATTTGTGACCACCATGTCCAAGATTACTAACAGTGATCCCCTGATTGCATCAGCAGGGTAGCCAGCAGTAATGTAAACAAGCATTGGCATAGCCAATAGGTCTCACCTTTGGGATCTTATAAGTGTTTAGCCATGCAACAGTTGATGTTGTTGCACCAAGGACATTGTGCTGCATAAGTAAATACTTATAAGGTCCCAAAAGCGAGACCTATTGGCTATGCCAATGCTTGGTTTTTTTTTTTTGCGGGGATGCTGTGGAAATCATACCTGTTTTCCAAACCTGCTTGATCATCAATATTTTGCAGAAAATATGCCTACAAAATCCTTTTTGCAGGTATTTCTACATTTTGCAGAGTCACAATGGTAGCACTATGGGTCGGAGTGACCAGTCATCCAGTTTAGGTGACCTCATTATGCGCAAGTAACAGAAAATAACAGACAATCTCTAGCCATCTGTTACGCCATTAGTGAAATCATGGAGAGCAGCCATTCCCCTCACCACTATGACAGGGGTCTGCATTTAGATTTCTATCAGAATAAGCATGTGCAATGCAATAGGTCTTGCATTTACGCTAGTTTGAGCTATTGACATTGTAAATGACAATGCCTTTTTTTTGGTTTCGTCTTTTTAAAAAACATAAATAAAAAGGCATTGTCATTTATAATGCCAATAGCTCAAACTCACGTAAATACGAGACCTATTGCATTGCAAATGCTTGTTATATTTTGGATCCATTTCACAGGGGAACAAAAAATAAACGAAAGGAGGAAAGAGAGGGTGAGAACTATTCCTTGAAGTCACAGTTTTCTGTAAGTGAGGAGGAACTAGTCATAAAGAGAGGGAATAAGTGGAAGAAAGAGAGAGGGGCAGCTGCCAACGGCAGAGCCGAAGTGGACACTGCCCCTGTCTCCTCCGCTGTCCACCGTGCCCGCCCCAAACTTCCAGCAACGCCAAGCCTTCTCAGTAAAGTTCGAGTCTGGCGGGATGGTCAAACATGCCCCGATTACTTACCGGTAATCTTCATTACTCCGAGTATAGTCTTCCTCGCCACATGACTAACAAAGTGAGCTTCAGTTCCACACCAGAACCCTCCAAAGCAAAAAAAGTCAGCCTCCCATGCTATGTTATGTTATTTGGTATTTTTATAGCGCACAGCTGCCCCAGCAAAGGGGCGTCCTGGCGCTTTGACAGATGCTATAACATAACACACAATAAGAGAAAAGAAATTAACTAGATACCGGGAACAGGAAGGTTTTAATCGCCTGCCTGAAGGTGAGCAGATCTTCAAGAGCTCGAATGTGTACAGGGAGCGAATTCCATAGGCCTGCCGCTAGCACCCTAAAGGAGCGGCCACCCATTCGGCTCAACTTGAAGCGTGGACAGATGGCCAGATGAAGTCCCTCCGATCTCAAGGATCTCGAAGGCATATAGGGCGTAAGAAGAGGAACAAGTGCCGGCGGCGAAAAAGATTTCAGAATTTTAAAGGCCAGGCACAGCGCCTTGAACTTAATTCGCTGTCTGACCGGGAGCCAGTGCAAGGCCGTGATGGTACCAGACACTGAACAATGTCTGGGAAGGCCCACAATGGCTCGTGCCACGGCGTTTTGTACTCTTTGGAGCCTAGAGGCCTCCGCTTGATTCACCCCTAACAGCAATGAGCTGCCGTAGTCCAGCCGAGAAAGTATTGAGGCCTGGATTACAAGCTGTCTGGTAGGGGGATCAAAATACTTTAAGACCGGCCTAGTACCACGCAAAATTCCGTAGCACGTGGCAGCCACCTTCTTGGTGTGATCTCTGAAGGTCAGCGCAGAATCTACCCATACTCCTAAATTTCTCACTCCAGCGGCTGGAATAGGAGTGACACCAAGCTCCGATGGCCACCACTGATTTCCCCATAGCTCCGCGTGCTTCCCTAGAACCAACACCTCCGTTTTGGTGGCATTCAACTGAAGGCAGTTGGTGCGAAGCCAGCCGGCTACTGCCAAGAGACCCGCACGGAATCTGGGGGCCTCCACCTCAGGGTCTTCACTAAGTGTCACCGCTAGCTGTGTGTCGTCCGCATATGAGGCCATCGTGAGACCCCACTGTTTGATGACACCAGCCAACGGTTTCACATAGAGGTTGAACATTGTCGGGCTCAACGAAGATCCCTGTGGTACCCCGAGCTCCAAAGGATAGGTGGCAGATTGACCAGGTGGTATAGCCACTTTAAAGGAGCGGTCTGCCAGAAAAGACCGAAACCACTGGAGAGCGACATCCGTCACTCCCGCCTCCTGTAAGCGTTGGATAAGTATATGGTGGGACACAGTATCGAAGGCTGCGCTTAGATCTAATAGTATAAGCGCTGCAGTATGACCTGAGTCAAGTACCTGGCGAAGATGTTCCGTGATGTAAAGTAATGCCGTCTCGGTACTGTGTCCTGACCGGAAGCCGTTCTGACTGGAGTCCAGAATCTGGTTACGAACCAGGTGCTCGGACAGAACAGAGTTGACATGGGCTTCAGTTACTTTAGCGATCCAAGGCAACAGGGAGATAGGTCGATAGTTTTCTGGCAATCGGGGGTCAGAGTTGGGTTTTTTTAGTATCGGAGTGACCACTGCCTGTTTCCATGCCGCGGGTACCGTTCCACAAGACAATGACATATTGATGAGATTCAATATGGGGTCGCGGCACAGCGGGGAAAGTGTGTTAATGAAGGCTGGCTTTAACGGGTCCGTAGGAGAGCCTGACTTGACCTTAAGGCTGAACCTGTCAAAGGCCTCAATAGACAGTTCAGGTAGAATGGCCAAAGGCTCAAGATCTGTCGTAACAGGGGTAGAAGCCAGTCGATCCTGGTGGAGTGTGTCGAACCCATGATAGATTTTTTCCACTTTCTCCACAAAAAAGGAGGCCAATTTATCACAGTGCGAATCTGTGCAAATCACCTCTGATGATGATCTGTTTTTCATAAGGTGCTTCAGTACCTTGAAAATCAATTTTGAAGGATTGGAGCTGGTAGCAAATTCATGAGCGTAGAAAGCAGCTCTTGCTCTGCAGATAGCTCTATGATAGAGTTTCAACTCAGTGAAATACCGAGTTTTCAGCGCAGGGTCATAGGAACGTCTCCATTCCCTCTCTGTTTTTCGGCAGGATTTCTTCAATTCTGCGAGAGACTCATTATACCAGGGGCTCGGTGTTTTTGTCCGGCCTTTCGACCACCGCAAAGGTATAAGAGAATCCAAGGCATCTGTGATCCAAGCGCAGAACTGTTGATATCCTTGATCCACATTAGTAAAGGTACTCAGAGGTTTTCGCTCTAATATACCGTAGAACTCTTCCAACGTAAGCTTATGCCAAGGCCTTTTAAGAATAGGCCTGTCTATGGGGATAAAAGGTTTATCAAGGACCGGACAGAAAGCTTCTACTAACAAATGATCAGTCCACCCCATCAACCTCGGTTCTGACAGCCTTAACCCATCTAGAGTGGAAAAGAAGGGGTCAAGAATGTGACCTCCCGAGTGGGTTGGAAGGGTAACGAGCTGAATCAGTTGGAGAGCTTCCAGATCCGCTAACAGGGAACTCACGGTAGTGGAAGACCCATTATCGAAATGTATGTTGAGGTCACCCAAAATATTAAAATTGGCACAGCCGAGTGCTATAGGACTGACCATATCGGCCAGTACTAACCTAAAAACCGAGTCATTGCCGGGGGGACGGTATACAAGTAGGCCACTGAAAGTAAATTGATGGGAAAATGCGACTTTAAAAATAGCGCTTTCACATGCGGGTAGTTCTGACGGCTTCCATTCCGCCGGAAAACAGGATTTGACTGCCATAGCAATACCACCACCTCTTGTGGTCCTGTTAGAAGTGAAGATGGTATAATTCTGGGGGAATGCAAGATTCAATATGGCGGAGTCAGAGTCCTGAAGCCAGGTTTCTGTCATTAAAAAAATATCGGGATCCTCTTTATCTATCAGGTCGTAAATAGACAAATGATGCTTTACAAGTGATCTAACATTAAGGCACCAAATACGAAGATCTCGAGATGCAACATGTAATCGTGTGACTGGTGCGGTATTGTCCAAGGAGCGTATTTTTGTAGGGCTCATAAGAGACCAGCCTTTACAGGCGCAGCTGTATGGGCCAATTAAAGGGTCCACAGGCTTACACGCACCTCCTTTGGACATTTGCCCTATGGCCAGCAGCTCTGACCGTGTATAGGACAACATACCGGCCAGGAGCAGCTCAACAACAATGTGTTGAGATACAGAGCCTGCCCCGCCTCGCGCTGCCTCGACGCGGACGAGCGCAGACGGGCAGGACTCTGGCACGACTCCGGCTAAGCGACGGCGTCCTCACCTGCGCGTCCCGCTGCGCGGGAGAGGGGAGCTTTAAGTAGGCTCGCCAATTAAAGCGCGAGCGCGAGGACGCTCCAAGATGGCGCCCAAAGCTATCTTCCCATTCCCTACCTAAAATGGCGCCCACAATGAGCCACCCCCGGGATCCAGGCCCGCCCAAACGGCGGTGAGGGAGCCGAATTATATGCGGTAAGAGGAGGGGGCCAAGACCCTGCTAAAATCAGGGAATAAGTACAGGAAATAAAATTTAAACAATATACAAAACAAGGAGAATTAAAAGCGTTAAAAAGCGCAGCGTAGCGCCTGCAGCAGCGCCAGCAACAGCGTGTGTCCGGTCAAATGAGCATCTGTCCCATCCCTTCCCAATATGGCCGACCCAGTACACCTATGACCTCTATAAGAGGCGGGCCGGCCCAACCCATCAGCCTGAAACTACCAAGCATAAACATGAAGCCGATAGCCAGACAGGGAGGGAGGGATGGGAACTCAAGTGGCGAGGAAGACTATACTCGGAGTAATGAAGATTAACGGTAAGTAATCGGGGCATTACCTCCTCGTTAGTCTTCCTCGCCACATGACTAACAAAGTGAGCACATACCAAAGCCAAGCGGCTTCATGGAAACTCACAAGAAACCAACGGACCAGAAAGGGATCCCCACGGAAGAGGGCAAGCCCAACAGGCCAGACGAGCGGAAGAACCACCCAAGAGAGAGGCAACCACGAGCAGGAAGAACCAGCCCGGGACACAAAGACAACGGAAGGTCCGAAAACCCGGACCCCCGAAACCCGAAGTGCCACCCAAAAAAATGTGCCCCCACCAAGACCGAAGGAGGACAGAGAAAGAACGGCACTAGACCGCTTGGAGCCAAAAGCAACCGCAAACAGGTCCCCGAACAGAAAGCAGCAAGCCGGTCCAAACACCCGCCCAAAGCAAGAGGGGAGCAAAACCCACACAGAGCATGAGCAACAGGAGCCCCAAAGGAACAGAAGAAACAGAGGCGAACCACCCCCAAACCCAGGACTGGATGGGAAAAGACAAGAAAACCACCAGGACCGGAGGCAATCAAGGGCAGAAGCCAAGGAACCAGATGGAACTAACCCAGACCGGCAAGAGCTGCAAGAACGGATGGAGGCGCCGAAAGGAAAACTGCGCCCCACTCAAACAAAAAATGAAGGCCACCCAAACCCCACCAGCAAGGAGAGGCATGCGGGACACGGACCATAGCCGCCCAAAGGATCCCCGAAAGGAAGTGACACAGCAACCAAAGAGCCCTGGCCAGCGCGAGGCAAAACAGACCCCGGGGCCGCAGGAAATCGCAACAAAGCGACCCCCCAACAAAGATACTGAGGAGGACCAGGACCAAGGCCAAGCCCCAAACAGGAAGGCGAACACCAGCCAGGGGACCTCCTGCACAAGAAAGCAGAACAAACCCAGAAGGAAGGGAAATGCAGAATGAACGAGCGAGACAGCCCAGTGCACGGGACAAGCAAAACCACCCCGCAATGTCCCACACGCAACAAATGAGCCGCCGAGGCGAAAACCCAGGAGGCCAAACACACAAACACAAGGGTAAGGCCGCAGGCAGCAACCCACCAAAAGGCGAGAAAGACAGAGGAGCTGGACGGAACGAGCCCAAGAAAAGCCAACACCCACAGGGAACAAGCCCGAGCTGGCAGGACCCAGCGCCCCAAAACCAGTGACAAAGAAGAAGAGGATCCAAACCGCACAGGGAGCGCCAAACCGCGGTAGGACACGAAACCCCAGACCCGAGTGAGCAGGTGCCCACAGAGGCACAACACGGACCACTGAGCAAAAAAAACACCCAGATCCACCATCCGCAGGAGCAGAACCGGGAAGCACCCAGGCGAGCCCCACCAACAGGACAAAGATCCTGCCCAGGAGCAAAGCCGCTAGCCTGGAGAAGAAGGCAGAAAACACCAGCACAGGGGATGCAAACCGGAAGAAAGAGACCGAGGCAAGCCCTCAAACCCCTCCGGAGAACAAGGCAGCGCACAAATCACCCAGGTGAGCAACAAGAAGCCCCTGCGGGGCAGGGGCGAAAACAAGCCAAGAAATGGCCAACAGAAAGGCGAATCACCCGATCCAGCGCAGACAAGGAACCCAGCACGCCCCACAGGCCGAAAAGGTCGCCAACACCCGGGAAGGGGAGACCAGAACACAAAGACCACCGGCCGCACTGGCAGACCGGGCGGGGAAGGGAGCCACCGGGGCAAGAGAAGGGACACCCACGGGAACAGGCGTAGCCGAGAAAACCCCCAGATCACCCGGAACAACCAGACGGGGAGGACCCCCAACAGACAGACTGGGCAAGCACCGGCCGACACCCAGGGTCAAGAAGCACAAAGCCCACCCAACGGAAGGACCTCACCAGGGCCGACAAAGCAGTCACGACCAGCCGGGGGCCCACACAAAACAAGACTAAGGGGGATCGCCACCCAAGGGAGGAGATCAACCACAGCACGCGGGACAGGACCCACACAGCCAGGAATGCATTCAACCAGTGGCACGGAGACCACGGGACTCACGACTGGGCAAACTCGACACACGTGGGGAGACAGAAACAGAACAATGCCTTGCAAACACCACACGAAGGAGAACAAGTCCCAAACCCAATAGAAACTGAAGCATACTACCCAGAAAAGTATATCACCAGGTAACACCAGTCACAAAGAGCGCTCGGAAGCACGCGTGGGGAATACAACAGCGAACACAACTGGCAAGTAGACACCCACCAGAGCCCACAGAAAAAAGGCTGGAGAAGCGAACACGCAGCACATGCACCAGCCAAGAACCGTGACAACATGACGAGAAGAGTGCAAGGGGCGCCGGCCGAGCCACAGAGCAGGAGGAGGAGCTGGAGGAGGAGGGGATACCACCACCGTAGCCCATGGCAAGAAAAGCCAGACTCCAGGAGCAGAAGCCAAAGCTCACCCGGAGACTACTGAAGCAGCCCGAGAAGGAAGAACAGGAGCAAACAGAGGACCGCCCCATCAGACCTGCAGGCGCCCACAGTCCCCGGAATCCCCGAAGGCCACACCAACCAGGACCGAACAGGACAGACCCAGCACAACAGCGGAAAGCAGGCAGAGGACAGGGGCACACAGGAAGGGAGGACTGCTGGACCAAAACCGGTAGTGAAGGCCGGGCAGGGGAAAGCACGCATTCCTCCAGGCCACAAGCCCAAGAATGCGCGAACAACCAGCACATACATGGAAAAACACACAGTCCAACAAGAGGAACTGAGAACCACCCCACGGATCCGAGAAGAAAAGAGAGACCAAGCAAACACCCGGAAGGGCCCAAACTGCACCAAGCAATGCACGCAAAATGAGACCAGGCGCGTGCAGGGTGGAAGGCCGGGAGCCACAGCTACAAGGCCCACAATCAACACCCACAGACGAAGGAAAAGTATGAGATCCACGAACACAGGCCACCACAGCAGAAAGCAGAGAGAGGATACCCCAACAATGACCCACCACACGGGAAGATCAAGCGAAGCACACAGAGACACGGAACCGCGAGCGCCGGTACCCAGACTGGAACCCAGTCCACCAGCGACACGGGTGGCCAATGCAGACACATAACAACCAAGGTGTGACGCCTTGAATCCTTAAAAGCATTTAAACAACCACTCCCCTCCAAGCAGAAGAGAGTGCGAATCCGACCCGAAGGCACCAGAGCGTGCCACACGAGCACCAGGGAGAGGCAGCCATGTGCCCAGAAACACAAGACCCCGAGCGTCCCCGCCGAGATCCGAACACGGCACCCCAGCAACGAGGACGACCGCACCAGCTGCAGGAACGAAAAGCTGGGGGGGAAAGAAACTTTTTACCAGCATAGCCCAAAAGTCTGGAGACGCCGGCAAATGAACCCGGGGCCACAGACATGCAAGGCATGCGCCACCACCGAGCCACACCCCCACGTCTCCCAACATGCATGCAAGGAAACCCTGAGAACCAAAACTAATCAATGACAGCACAGGAACTCCTAGTCGCAGGAGATAGAGAATGCAACTCCCCATGTCCTCCATAAGTAGGCGCGGGGGAACATAACAGCACAAACAGATAGCCAACACGACCCGAAGGCCGACGGAGCGCCGTACATTAGCACCGGACACACATCACAGTACACAAACCGGCACAGGCAGAACCAGGGATGCGCCCAAAATCAAAGGACGCCGACGCGTTCAATCAACGGGAATTGAACTTGGAACCCTGAGAGTAAGAGTCCCAGACCCCCACCATCAGGCCACAGAGACTCTTAGGCACAAACACTGGGATCCAGCACAGCGTAAGCCACTCCCCACATACCCGAACCGTAGGGCCAAGAAAGAAAAAGCACACTCACCGGAGGAAGCTTCCCCGCCGCCCAGCACAGCCACGAGTATGAAAGTTCTTTTGAGGACTACCCCATAAGAAGTTAACCTGAGCAGCCAAGCACCACCTCCAATCCCCCTAAAGATGCGACAGTCCTATAGAAAAAGCCAGCAGGATACAAATAGAAGCGGATACGTCTTCATGCTATTTCAGCAGACAAGCAGCAGATCGGCTGGGCAGCAGCGGCACTTTCCCAAGAGGTAAAAGCAGCCTTGCTGAAAAGCAGGGGTACGATCTGAAAAAAGTTCAACAGCCCTGCTGAGGAGTTACTACTTTGCCCCACTAGAGGAGCAGCAGTGCTGTAGAAAAGATGCAGTACTGTTCAAGTAGACATGCAGGGGTATTACTGAGAACTAGTAGAACTAGGTCAACAGATCTTCTGCAATGGTATCACAGTCTTCGAGTACCACTGTGGGTGCCCTGCTTGCAACTAGTCATATATTACTACTACAGGTCTAGTAGCCGTTGTGATCTATCCTGAAGAGTTTGTAATATTAGACAGGAATCGGACTGCCCTGTTAAAAATGAGCAGAGGTAGGGGGTGGTGCCAACGTTGCATAAAAGGCATGCTTTTGCTTTTACCTTGCATTAAATGTATTGCGTTAACTTACAGACTGCTAATAAAATGTTTGTGTCAGAATTGTAGCACTACAGATAAATAGTGTCAGCAAGGGCAACAATTCGTGCTTAATTTGAGCCGGTGATTTTCGGTACTGCACACTAGCGCCTAATTGTCAGCACCAGTACTTATGGAAGTCTGCCACATTATGGCGCTGCTTGTCTAAGTGACAGATGAGCACAAAAATATGTTTGTTAATTTAATACAGATTTTTAAAAATAGTAATACCTGACGAAGGAGACATTCGTATAGCTTCGGGTGACTGGAATAGTCTTAATTGTCACACCTGTAGGAGTGTGATGGTTAGTAGTTGTCACTGGCCATGCTGGCATGGGCGATGAATGGGTGATACAAGCTGCAGTGGCTCCTGACGAGGGCTCTGGAACTTAATGCAATGCTTTACGAATTAAGCATGTGGAAAACAGCTGGAACACGCCACCAGAATGTTGCGAATGTTTTTATAGTAGGCACAGCAAAGTAAATGTGCTTGTAAGTATTTAGCGGTCTTTAAAGGGGATAGAATGGGGATAATATACTAAAATGTAAGCATACTGCAAGGGTAATGGTTTCTGTTCTGTGATCAGTTCTCAACAGAGACCATTCACCTTCAAAAAATACTCCGCTGTGAGATCCAGCACCACTTGGAGGAGGCGCGTGTGCAAGGGTAACTAGCAGCTTTGTCTAAACCAGCCAAAGTCACACAACCTACGTAAATCAGCTATCCCCATTTTAAATGGCTCTTGGCTTTCTGAGTTTGTGCTGTGAATCAGTGGCAACTAAGCACTAAGAAAACTGGAGTTCAGAGTCAAAAAGTAGATCCCAAAGTAAAGAAATAAGTCGCAGCACAAAATCCTGTGACTGCCTAGGGTGGATTACAAAGAACGATCGATTTACACATGAGAAAGTACAGGTACTGCCCTAAACTGGAGATCTCTGCCCTGTTTCCGCGTGCTAAAATAATGACTGGCTTTTCTTCTCACTCTAAATGTGGACAGGAGCAAAGTTGCTCTTTGATATTGCGAGAGTGTGATAAATACCCTTCCTGTTGTGAATATCTGCCAGTGTCTGTGTGTGATATTGCGCAGAGGCAGCTTCAGCCTCTGCGGCGTAACAAGGGTTCCAGTATTTACGCCAGAGTGCTCACCAGACCTGCCATCCCGATCCTTACTCTCAAAGTACGTGGCACTGAACCCTCGTCCCCCTGCCCTTTGATGCCTCCAGCACGCACCTGCTCTCGGTGTCCGCGAGTACGCCTCTCCTCCCCGGCCAAAGGCTCGTAGACAGCAAGTACAAGTAGAAAGTTGCGGTGCCGAAGATCACCAAAAAGCCAGACAAGGAGCGCATACTGCCGTGACTCGTCCACAGGTGACAGACCCTACCTTCATCGACTTCAGCCGGAGTAACGAGTTCAGGGACTAAGAAGCTCAGTGACAGAAAATACACACATCATACACTGTCTACATTTACAGAGCGAGCCGCGGGTAATAATAGAACTGCATGCGTCTTTTGAAGAGGTAGAGAGAGGACTGCAGGTGGAAAGGGGCTGGGGTGTAAGGGAACACACAGCTAACTTGTAGGCTTTCTTGGCGTGGACTGCGATCTCAGATATGCCGCGTTGGGTGCAATTAACCGGGATTTCTAGTAACCGTCAAGAAAGACTACATCTTCCTAAACATTTCCGAAGTATCATGGAGTAATTTCATATCCTCCTCGGGGACCTCAACTTCCACCTGGAGAACAACAATGACCGCAACACCACCGCCCTGCTGGATAACCTCGCCAACCTCGGACTTCAGCAACTGGTCAACACCCCCACCCACTTCGCCGGCCACACGCTCGACCCACTCTTCTCGTCCAGCAAGCACGTCACCTTCAGCCACTCCACCGGACTTCACTGGACCGACCACAGCTGCGTCCATTTCAGCTTCAGAAAGAACACGGTCCACCATCACCCGAAGCAGGCTCCCCACAGAAACTGGAGCAAGATCACCGCCGACCAGCTCGCCACCTCCCTCAGCCAGAGCCCACCTGTCAGGACCACGGACCCTAACACAGCTGCCCTTGACCTCACGCAGTGGCTGACCTCCTGTGCTGACGACCTCGCCCCACTGAAGAACCCCCTCACCAGGCCCAGAAGCAAGAAGGCCCCCTGGTTCACCGACGAACTTAAGGACTCCAAGAAGGCCTGCCGCACCCTCGAGAAGGCCTGGCTCCTCAACAAGACCGCCGACAACAGAACAGCACTCAAACTCGCCACTCGCAGACATCACCAGCTCATCCGCACCACCAAGAAGAAATCTCTGCGGGAACGACTGGACAAGAACGCCCATGACAGCAAGGAGCTCTTCAACATCGTCAAGGAGTTCTCCAACCCCAGCACTGGCAACAACGACATCACTCCCTCACAGGACCTCTGCGACTCCCTCGCCTCGTACTTCCACCGCAAGATCGCCGACATCCACAACAGCTTCGACATTTCACCCCCGCACCCATCGGTTGTACCTTCGCACCCCGCCGCCACCCTCCAGACATGGACCGAGGTGACCCCCGAAGACACGTCACACATGATGAACACCATCCACTCCGGATCTCCGACCGACCCGTGCCCCCATCATGTCTTCAACAAGGCAGCCTCTACCATCGCACCCCACCTCCGAGACATCATCAACACCTCCTTCAACACAGCAACCTTCCCGGAGAGCTGGAAGCACGCCGAACTCAGCGCTCTGCTGAAGAAACCAACAGCGGACCCGACCGACCTCAAGAACTTCCGCCCCATCTCGCTCCTTCCTTTCCCCGCCAAAGTCATCGAGAAGGTCGTCAACAAGCAACTGGCAGCCTTCCTCGAGACGAACGGATCCCTCGACCCATCACAGTCCGGATTCAGAGCCAACCACAGCACCGAGACCGCCCTCATCGCAGCCACCGACGACATCCGAGCCCTGCTCGACAACGGCGAAACAGCGGCACTCATCCTCCTAGACCTCTCCGCAGCATTTGACACTGTCTGCCACCGCACACTAGTCCAACGGTAGAGAGAGGACTGCAGGTGGAAAGGGGGTGGGGTGTAAGGGAACACACAGCTAACTTGTAGGCTTTCTTGGCGTGGACTGCGATCTCAGATATGCCGCGTTGGGTGCAATTAACCGGGATTTCTAGTAACCGTCAAGAAAGACTACATCTTCCTAAACATTTCCGAAGTATCATGGGGTAATTTCATATAACAACGAGCCTATGTCACTACACATTTATATTTTCTCTGTTATATACCTCCATAGGAAAGTTACCTGAGAAAGCCGCATTTTTATAAATAAAAAGTGCAAACAGTTCTTTTTTTTTTTTTTTTTTTTTTTTTTTAAAACCTTTATTTGTGCATAGTAAAAGAACAAATACGGGCCTACAACCATCCGGCCGGCCACAATACGGTTGAGCACAGAGACAAACAATACATCCCCTGTGCGTCAAGGTCAAGATTAGCAACGATTCAGGATTCATACACTGGAGGGATCCTTGACACCGGGGGAAGGAGAAGTGAAGGTTAATTTTAAGGTTTTCAAAAAAAAAAAATTTTTATCGGGAAAAAAGTCAGTAAAGGATAGAAACAAGGAGATTCGAGTCCGCAAGTCGGCTTCATACACTGGAGAGCAGCAGCATCATTAAAACAGCCATAGAAAATCTCATACAGTAAGGCGATGCAATTAGATAACAGGATCATCACAGTAGTAAATACGCACCCCCTAAAAGCCGCCCCCACTCAATCCACCCCACACCCGGACCCCGAATCGAAACAAGTATAGCACAGAGACATGAAAGAAAGAGGCCCATAGAACTAAAAAAGAAACAGTAAATTACCCCCCCACCCTACACCAATGCGGAGGCTATGGCCTACCCCCCCCCCCAGCATAGTGCCTGTCGCCCAATGAACCCGAAATATAGACGAGAGAGAAAGTAGGAATAGAGTAAAGAAACTAAGAGAAGAAAGAAGAAAGGAGGCGGGGAGGAGCCCACGTATCCTCAGGAGCGCCCGACACCACCGGCCAACCAAGCCTCCACACACTGAAACCCCACTACACCCAAAGGCGGTCGTGGGAAGATAGCATGTAACACCACTGAAATGAAGGCAGACAGATCGCGACGAGTGCGCACAACATAAGTAGACAATTCCAGTCCCAGTCCAGCCCGGCCGTGAAGCCATGATGATAGAAAGTAATCTAGCCCTGGCCCGATCGCGGGCGTACGATTAGACCCGCCCCCTCGTGAATGCCCCGCGTCCCGAACAGACAAAGACAATATGGCCACTTGGGAGAAGATGGAGAAGTAGAGTCACAAAATGGCCACCGATCATCTATTGAGGTCCCCTTGCACACCATATAAAATCCAGACCTGGCTTGTAAAGTACATGAGTTCCACATAAAAGGAGTCGTAGGCCACCGTGAACAGTTCCTCGAGGTCGCCAGGTGTAGTTCAGCTGGAAACTCCTGCGGGCACGGTGAGGCAGGCAACAACAAAGCAGGCAGCAATGACCGGGGAAACAAAGTATCTGCCATTGAGCAGGAGAGCGATTGATCCTGAGCGCCGGGAAAGCCAAATGCAGACACCAGTGTAGCACCGTTATACCCAGTCGTTGCTTCCCCGCAGGAGGACCACAGCACTGGCAGACTCACGTCTTGTTGATCACAAACGGGGCGCTCACGGCCCGCAGCAGACAGTGTAGAGTCGAACCGCTCACTCAGCGTTTGCAAGCCGACACACAATTGCAGACGAAAGTCCCGCAGGGCAGCCAGAACGGAGCCGTATGTCAACGGAAGCTGCGTCCCCCCAACGGCAGCAATCCGAGACGGCACTGGGGAGCTGGAGTCTGGTAGAGGGAGGGCGAAGCGGGCAGCGGGCGAGACCGGAGCATCACCCCCCAGCAGCGAGCAGGCAATCAGCGCCATGTTTTACCGTTGAACGGTACCGTGGCCAGGGGGGGGATCGTGACAAGGAGGCAATTCCCAACAGGTCTGCGCCGCAACAGGTGAAAGCCAGCAGTCTCTTCCCCTCCCTCGGGCGCTCTTTGCAGCCGACTAGACCATAGAAGAAGGGGGTCTGTAGCCTTCTACAGCGTGGTCCACAGAGCGGGGTAGGAGACCCGCCACACCGGGGCTTACCCTCTGGCTCCAGCCCATCAGATGCAGGGTACAGGAGGTGTCCGGGCGTCTCTCTCCCGGCTCTTCTGGCGACCGTGCGTGGCGTGAGGCGGGATCGGGACCTCGGGCTCAGATTTGCACCAGCGGGTCCGGTGACTGCGACGATTCCAGGGGGCCGGCCGAGGCCACAGTAGAGCAAGGGTCCAGGGCGGGGAACAAAGGCACCAAAAACTCCGGCATCCGGGCGGGCTAAGACTTCGGGAAAGCGGCGGCGCAGTCAGCGCGTCGTCGCACGCGTTGCACCTCGAAAATCGGCAAGGATAGGAATCAGGATGATAGTCCGAGGCCAAGGGCCGACGGAGCCGGGCGCTCAAGCGACTGCTCCGGTCGCCATCTTGGCTCCTCCTTGCAAACAGTTCTTGTTCTGCAATTTACTTTTGAAACCATTGTAAAAACAAATTACCACTCCAATATGGCCACCAGAAGCACCAACTTTAAGGACGCTGGCGTTCGCACGTCAAAGTCAATGCCACTGTTAACTCACCTCGACACGGCTCATATCTCTGGAACGAGATCTATTTGGAGGTACTAGAAATGGAAATCCTTTTACTTTGGCTGCCCGCACATTCCAAGGGTAAGTTGGCGGCAGAAAGGGGCCGGAGTCGTGGGGGCTGGCATCATGAGATGCCAAGTCCTTGGATTTTCCTTGTAAAAAACACTACCCTTCTCCCCCAATGAAATTCAATACAAAAACGTGTTAGTAAATATGTTCTGGTTTACATAATTGATCTGAACTAGACTTCCTATTAAGATATTTGCCAAAATTTTGAAAGACAAGCATTGGCCGCACGCGCGCCTCGCACTTAAAGTTAAAAAAAACAAGACAAGCCCGGCGGAGCGTGGCGCGCGCGCGCGCTTGGGGGCGGGAGAGCGGACCCTTTGAAGTGCTCCCAAAAGGCGGATTGCATGGCGGCACGATGCGCGTGATTGTGCGCGTGCTAGCCATGCAATCCGCTTTTTGGGAGCACTTTTCAAAGCCCCTATAGTCTCGCTTTGCGATCGCTTACGCGATAGCAAGGCGAGACCTAAAAAAAAAAATGATGAATCTGGCAAAAGGCAAATTATCGAGTTTCACATGCAATCTATAGCTTGCAATCGAAAGCTATAGTTCACATAACATCTGTTTTTGAAAAAGTGACTTAAGAGAAATTATAAGGAAAAAACTCAGAATGTTTGGATACTTCAAAAACAGCATATGTAAGTCCTCTTTTGGCAGGATGTATCTGCACGGTGAGAGTAAGTGACATTGAGGGGTATTACGTTTTATAAAAGGGTTTCCTCATAAAGCGGTCGAACCAATGGCAGCAGAGACTTGCGGGGGCCACATTGCCTAAATGTATTAAATGAGAAGGCTTTTAACATTGTAGTATTTCTAACACCACTCACACAATTAATAAAATGGTTACTTGATGGAAAATATGGACTGAGGTGATGGACTCATGGGGACGTGAATGAACTATTCGGGAGAATGGGCCGGCTAGTGTATTTTAAAACGTTTGTAGCCTTCCAACTCATGTCACGTGTCTATGGTATTTATGCAATTGCTGGTGCTTTTGCAAGGCCAGTAAAGCAGGGAAAGAATCTTTACATTTTCCTTTATACTCGTCAACGGAAACAACAATTTAAACTCGAACTTTAGCACTTAATTTCACTTTGGAAAACGCGTACCTAAGTTTCCCATAATAAGATCATAATTTGACTTATACCCTACATATAACTTATACTGTTAACCTGCCTTTTAATTCCATTTACATATTGTGTGAGATGAGGTGCCTCGTACACGCTATATAAAACTGCAATTTCTTTCCATTTCTGGTTAGCACCTTCCTCCGCAAGGCTCGCGGCGCTCCGCCCACACTCCCGTTTAACTCCTTGGGATCGCGCGCCCTGTCTGTGATTGGTCGTTGTCGGGGACGGGCTCTGTGGACACCAGGTGGTCTTAAGTGGCTCACGTGGCGGGTAACGGTTTGCTGCTGCTTGGTTCGTGCACAGGTGAAAGCAGAGGAGCTGCGAGCATGGTGAGGGTCGCGAGGTCTATGCACAGGGGGAGTGAGGGACAGAGTGGGAAATGGCCCCGTGTTCCTGGCTGGAAGGTTTTGCTTCGATTCCTGGCTGTGATAGCCCGCTCCCGTGTGTTTGGTCGGGGTGTGGTGAGCATGAAGGTTGCATACGTGGGCCCATGGGTGTAGGGACTAAGGGACTTAACCACCCCTTTTTTTGTAGGGTGGGGCACAAGTTACATGCGAGGGGGACCGGGGGCTGAGGTTTAAAGACCGCGATTTCTTCGGTAATACGAGTTTAACTTCAGGCGTTATCTTTGAAACGGCCTCACCATAAGACAATTGGCCGAGACGTAACTATAGAGCTACGTTCATTCTAGTTCTAGTTGGTACTCCCAATGTCAGGTGGTAAGTATACGTGGTGACGAATGTTGTCCATGCGGTAGCTGTAAAAGGCACGTATAAACAGAAGTCGTTTGGCTACCAGGGATGTAATATCAGACGGGCATTGCGCGGGGATTCTTGTCTGATGGCACCCTGTGCAGAATACTTGTGCTTCCTCTGGAGTGGGTGCAGTCAGTGGATTTACACAGGGATTTTAGGGGGATGGAAAAAAATAGGTTTCTCAGAGGCGTGGGCGATGTAATTAAGGACGATGCTTAAAAAGACGCAAGTTCAAGTTTGCGCTTAGCATAGTTTGCCACTCGACTAGTATTTTGCTGCGTATTTCATTGCCTGCAGATATATACTACAAGTAACGTTAGAGCTACAACGAGCCAGGACTATTGGATTTGTCAATGCTTGTTAGTTGCATGAGATACATTGGCAAAAACTATGGCTTCGTTGTACATAAACGTAAAAATGCTGCAAGTTGTGATATGGTCAGACTGTGAAAGCAACATGGCGAGTATTTTTGAAGATACATCAGTGGCAGTGAAGGATGTTAGTGCGGCAGAATTGATTCTTTTTTGTTTTCACGCTGACGGTAATTTCTGTAATGCACCGACAGAAGTGTTTTACATATATAGTGTTGGATGGGGATTTTAAGATTCGTTAATTCTTCTAAAGCAGGCATATGCTGAAGGATCTAAAGCGGATGCACTAATTGTTCCTGCTCAAAGGCACTGCAGGCCTCTTGCACATGCCAATTTATGTAGCATTCATGATCTGTTCAAATGGACAAGTTAGTATCAATACTCTTAATGCTTCAGTAGAAGTGAGGCCATTCTGAGCACATGTATACAAATGAGATAGTGGGATGTGTCCCCTTCGGCATGGACACTGGAGCCTAATGGGTGTGCCGACAATGCTACCCCTCCTACACAGTAGTAGTATTACTTATCAAATGTGGCGTGGGACTTGCTATTTTCTTTAGTGTGCCATAGTCGGGGGAGAGTTTATAATCACATGTAAGTGTACCATTTTATAATAGTTAATGAAATGGCTCTTGTGGAAACTATTGGTAAACTCATGAATATATATCTATCTTGCTTCTTCCGGTGCAGCATCGTACATGGAGCGCTTTTGTGAGGCGAAGGCTTCCCGAAGCAGTATGGTAAGCGATGTTTTATGTTTATTTTGTTGTTTTCAGCTTGCTTTTTATCTAACTTTGTCCTTGTTTTCTTTGTTACAGGGCTTCCCCGGTTTGTTTCGTTCCGGTGCAGCGTCGTACATGGAGCGCTTTTCCCGGTATGTATGGTGCTGTTTGCGGGACTTAGGTAAGTCATCCTCTGTTAAGTAACTATTTTTTTCTGTTTGTTTACAGGGCTTCTCCGGTCTGTGTCGTTCCGGTGCAGCGTCGTACATGGAGCGCTTTCCCCGGTATGTATGGTGCTGTTTGCGGGACTTGGGTAAGTCATCCTCTGTTAAGTAACTGTTTTTTTCTGTTTGTTTACAGGGCTTCTCCGGTCTGTATCGTTCCGGTGCAGCGTCGTGCATGGAGTGCTTTCCCCTGTATGTATGGTGCTGTTTGCGGGTCTTAGATAAGGCTTATTTTAAGTTTTGTAACTAACTCTGTGTTTTTCGGTTTGTTTGCAGGGCTTCAGCGGTCTCTGCCGTTCCTGTGCTGTCGTTCCTTCTGCTTTTAAGTAAGAGTACGCTATTTTTAATTTCATTTAAATATTAATTTGGGTAGTGTTTTACGTTGAACCTTTTATTTAATTTTCTTTTTCATGTTTTTGGTGGTATAATAATACAGGTGTTTCTTGTCAAGTGCTGTTTACTTTTTTGGGATGTACAATTCATTATTTGATTATGGGAGGGTGGGGCATGTTTTTTAGTGAATCTGCTTTTGTCGGACTGTTTATTGTTTTCCGGATGTCACGGTAGGCGGAACAGAGCTACAAACAGGTAAGTGAAATTTTTGTATACGTTTAATGTTCTTTTGACGATTAATTTGGATGTAAATATAATGTCCATGTATTTTTGCTAATTGGCTGTTTGTCGGTTTTCGTAGTGTTTTTTATCTTTTTTGAAATTGTGAGTAGCGTCGTCTCAAGGTAAGTTACAGGTCTACCCTGGCCCTTAGCGTTGTTCGGTAGCGTTGTATATGGAATACTTTGCCCAGGATGTATGCTGTTTCCATCCGGGTTTTAGGTAAGTTATCTTGCCTATGTTTGGTAACTAACTTTTTTTTTTTTTTTTTTCATGTTTGTTTACAGGGCTTCCCCGGTTTGTTCCGTTCCGGTGCAGCGTCATACATTGAGCGCTTTTGTGAGGCGAAGGCTTCCCGAAGCAGTATGGTAAGCGATGTTTTATGTTTGTTATTATTTTGTTGTTTGCTTGCTTTTTATCTAACTTTGTCTTTGTTTCTTTGTTACAGGGCTTTCCCGGTGCTTCCCCGGTTTGTTTCGTTCCGGTGCAGCGTCGTACATGGAGCGCTTTTCCCGGTATGTATGGTGCTGTTTGCGGGTCTTAGATAAGGCATATTTTAAGTTTTGTAACCAACTCTGTGTTTTTCGGTTTGTTTGCAGGGCTTCAGCGGTCTCTGCCGTTCCTGTGCTGTCGTACCTTCTGCTTTTAAGTAAGAGTACGCTATTTTTAATTATTTCATTTAAATATTGATTTGGGTAGTGTTTTACGTTGAACCTTTTATTTAATTTTCTTTGTTTTTGGTGGTATAGTGATACAGGTGTTTCTTGTCAAGTGCTGTTTACTTTTTTGGGATGTGCAATTCATGATTTGATTATGGGAGATTGGGGCATGTTTTTTAGTGAATCTGGTTTTGTCAGACTGTTTATTGTTTTCCGGATGTCACAGTAGGCGGAACAGAGCTACAAACAGGTAAGTGAAATTTTTGTATACGTTTAATGTTCTTTTGACGATTAATTTGGATGTAAATATAATATGTCCATGTAGTTTTGCTAATTGTCTGTTATTTGTCGGTTTTCGTAGTGTTTTTTATCTTTTTTGAAATTGTGAGTAGCGTCGTCTCAAGGTAAGTTACAGGTCTACCCTGGCCCTTAGCGTTGTTAGGTAGCGTTGTATATGGAATACTTTGCCCAGGATGTATGCTGTTTCCATCCGGGTTTTAGGTAAGTTATCTTGCCTATGTTTGGTAACTAACTCTTTTTTTTCTGTTTGTTTACAGGGCTTCCCCGGTGTGTTCCGTTCCGGTGCAGCGTCGTACATGGAGCGCTTTTCCCGGTATGTATGGTGCGGTTTGCGGGACTTGGGTAAGACATCCTCTGTTTTGTAACTAACACTTTTTGTTCGTTTGTTTTTTTTTTTTTTACATGGCTTCCCCGGTCCGTGGCATTTCCCTGCAGCGTCGTACCTTCTTCTTTAAGGTAAGAGGAAACTATTCTAATATTTTGATTTATAAAATTCTTTTTTGTCATCTTTGGTTATTAAACTTTGTTTAATTGTATATTTGAAGAATTGATTTAGAGTAATACAGGTGTTTCTTTACGAAAGTACTGTCACGTGTATTTTGTGTGAGATGCATTATTTGAATACGTGAGGGTGGGGCACGTATTTTTATTGAATCTGCTGTAGTCGGAGTGACATTGGTTTCCGGATCTCACGGCAGGCGGTACGCAATTACAAGCAGGTAAGGGCAATCTTTAGTATAGTTTTTATGTTTTGGGAATTAATTGTAATGTGGACATAATATGTTAAAGTTCGCTTGTTGATAAATGCTTCTTATTTAGCGATGCTGTTCGTATAGTAACTGTTTTTTATTATTATCGGTTGTGTCTCATGCCCTTTGTTTAATTGTAATACAAGTGTTTCTGGACGAAAGTGCTGTTATATGTATTTTGTGTGGGAATCATTATTTGATTACGGGAGGGTGGGGCACGTTTCTTTATTGAATCTGCTGTTGTGTGTCGTTGGCTTTCGGATGTCACGGTAGGCGCAACGCAGTACCAAACAGGTAAGTGAAATTTATGTAGACGTTTGAATTTCTTTTTATGATTAATTTTAATGTGTACATATTATTATGTCTAGGTTTCTTGCTTGTGGCAAAGTGTTTGTTTTTTATTGATACTGTTATTGTTTAGATGTTTTTTCTTATTAGGTGTTGCCTCGTGTTTGTTTGATCGTAAGACAGGTGTTCTTGACAAAAGTGCTATTACATGTATTTTGTGTGGGGTTCAGTATTTGATTAAGGGAGGGTTGGGCACGTTTTTTTATTGCAAACTGCTGTTGTCATACTGTTTTATTGGTTGCCGGATGTCACGGTAGGCGGAACGCAGCTAAAAACAGGTAAGTGGAATTCTTATATACGTTTTATGTTCTTTTTGCAATTAATTTTAATGTGATTTTAATGCTTCTATGTATTTGCATTGTATATAAATGTTTGTTATTTATCAATACTGTTGTTTTTGTCGATCTATTTAATTAGTGATTGTTGGGTCTCAGGCTGTTTGTTTGATAGTAATACAGGTGTTTCGTAACGAAAGTACTGTCACGTGTATTTTGTGTGGAATTCATTATGTGATTGTGAGGGTGGGGCGCGTTTTTGTATTGACTCTGCTGTTGTCGGAGTGAGACATTGGTTTCCAGATCGCACGGTAGGCGGAACGCAGCTACAAACAGGTAAGTGGAATTCTTTTATACGTTTTATGTTCTTTTTGCAATTACTTTTAATGTGATTATAATGCTTCCTCTATAATTCCTCTATCTGTATGTTTTTTTATTTGTATGCTTCTAAAAAGGTGCCTGAGTGGAAATGCCTCTATACATTACTGCCTCTTACACTACTGAGTAAATCTTAGTATGCAGGTAATTCAGAATAAGTGGCTCTGTTTTTAACTGGTACTCTATGCTAAAAGCCTTCTATACATAGGTTGCTATAACTGACATATGTTAGACTCTGTTTCTAAGCAAAAACACTAAGTCTCACTTTTAAAACACATTTAACTATTAACTTAGAAATAGCAAGACCGTTTCTTACAATCTTTTAAATGCATAAAAAACGCAATGTCATGAGCAATATCAATAGCTCTAACTTTAACAATGCCTAGACCATTGCATTGTAAATGCTTGTTTGCAAAGTGCCCAGCTATAGATTTTGAACCCTAGCACTGCCAGCGCCTATGAAAACCTAGCAAAAATACATTTTTGAAAACTAGACACCCAGGGGAATCCAGGATGGGTTGACTTGTGTGGCTCTCACCAGGTTGTTACCCAGAATACCTTGCAAACCTCAACTTTGTCAAAAAAACAAATATTCCTCATTTCAGTGGTGGAAAATCCTGGAATCTGCATGGATCCACAAAATTCCACCCACTCTGCATTCCCTAAAGTCTTCCCCGAAAAATGGTACCTCACTCGGGTGGGTGGGTCAGGTACCCGCGGCAGGCAAGGGCCCAAAACGTATTGAGGAGAAATCAAAATTACCTATCGCAAAACAACCTGGTTTTGCAAGGGGGGGGGGGGTCACATGGGTTTATGGCCCCAGGCTCAGCGGCCACCTTGGGAAACTATCAAACCCACACATTTCTGAAAACTAGATACCCGGGGGAGTCCAGCGAAGTATGGCTTGCGTGGATCCCTTAATGTTTTCCTACCCAGAATCTCCTGCAAACTTCAAATTTATTTGAAAAAGCACATTTTCCACATTTTTGTGTGGAATCACTGTGCTGGCACAAATGTCCTACCCCAGTGTTCCCTTCAGTCTCCAAGTAAAATTATACCTCACTTGTGTGGGTGGGGCAAGGGCCTGTGACTGTGAAGAGCCAAAAACATAGGGATTAAGGGTATAACACCGAGAATTGTAAGCGCCACATTTTTTAGAATACGTCTTAGCCAATTCTGCATTGGACACCCACACAAGTGAGGTATCATTTTACTCGGGAGATTGAGGGTAAAACTTCAGGCTTTAGGACATTTGTGTTGACACGGTGATTCACACATGTGTTTTTTTTTTCTTTTCGAGCTGATTTTGTTCTGGTTAGGAAAATGTTGGGGCGTCCACACAAGTCATACCTCACTGTACTCGCCCAGATGTCTAGCTTTCAAAAATGTGTTGGTTTGGTAGTCTCCCAAGATGGCGGCCGAGCCCAGGGCCAAAAACCCAGGTGACCCAGTTGCAAAACCAGGTTTTTGTGATGGGTATTTTTGATGTGTCCTCAATATGATTTGGGCCCTTGCCTGTCGCGAGTACGTGACCCACCCACGTCAGTGAGGTAGCATTTTTATCGGGACACCTGGGGATACTCTGGGTGGTAGGAAATGTATGGATCCATGCAGATTCCTGAACTTAACCACACACAAGGTTGAGAATTTTAATTTTTTTCATCTAAGTTAGAGCTTTGCAGGGGATTCTGGGTAGGAAAACGTTGAGGGGGCCTGGTAAGCCATACCTTGCAAGACTCCCTCAGGTGTCTAGTTTTGAGAAATGTATAGGTATGCTAGGTTTTCCTAGGTGCCGGCAGAGCTAGGGTTCAAAATCTACAGCTATGCACGTTGCAAAAAAAGTCTGTTTTCCCTGGAAAAATGTGGTGTCCACGTTGTGTTTTGGGCTCTTTCCTGTCGCGGGCACTAGGCCTACCCACACTAGTGAGGTACCATTTTTCTCGGAAGACTTTGGGGAATGTGGGGTGGGTGGAATTTTGTGCATCCGCAGAGATTCCAGAACATTCCACCACAGAAATGAGATTTTTTTTTTGACAGGTTGAGGTTTGCAAAGGATTCTGGGTAATAGAACATGATGAGAGCCAGACAAGTTTCCCCATCCTGTATTCCCCTGGGTGTCTGTTTTAAAAAAATGTATAGGTTTCCTTGGGTGCCAGCTGCGCTAGGACCCAAAATGCGCAGGTAGGCACATTCTCCAAAAAAGTCTGCCTAGTGGGCTTTCTGCTGCCCTGGGAATGGGGGAAATCTATGCTATTGCCCCAATATGTCCCCAAGGGGGGAAAAAGACAGTTACTTTTTTGGGTGAGTGGGAACATTGGTATACCCATTCTGGGCAGCCCCTCCCCTATGTATAAAAAAAGCCAGCACAATCGCTGGCGTCTAGGAGATCAGGGGCTACTGCCCCATCTGCCTGGGGTGAGGGGTGGCAGAATGACTGGTAATTTTGAGGGTGTGGACATTGGCATGCCCATTCTGGACAGCCCCCACCAATGTATAAAAAAACAAAACAAATCTCTGCTGCCTTGTGGGCTTTCTGCCCCCGGCCCCCCCATGTGGGGCAGATTAGGGGCTACTGCCTCATTTGCCTCGTGGGGAGGGGCATAAAGACTGGCATTTTTTTGGGGTGGTGGGGGCATTGGCTTGCCTATTCTGGGCAGTACCCACCCCAACTTGTATAAAAAAAAAACCCTGGTGCCTAGTGGGCTTTCTGCTCCCCAGGGGGCAGATAAGGGGCTATTGCCCAATCTGCCTCCTGGGAGGGGGGCACAAAGACTTGAAACAAATTGTTTTTTGGGGGTAGGGGCATTGGCATGCCCATTCTGGGCAGCTCCCACCCAAATTTGATAAAGTCCCTGGGGCCTAGTGGCCTTTGAGCAATGGCTATTGTCCAATCTGCCTCGTGGGTATGTGGGGGCAGAACGTCTTATGCCTTCTTTGGGGGGATAGGGTGGGGGCATTGGCATACCCATTCTGTGCAGCCCCCTCCCCTGGCCTATAAAAATAAATCCCAGACTTCTAGGGTTCTTTCTGTCCCGGGGGGGAGCAGATTGGGGTCTATTGCCCCCGGGAGGGCAGAAAGGCTGTCTGGCAAAATTATATGGGGGAGCAAAAACCCTTGCCCAAGAGTTCGCTACACCCTCCCTGGTGGCTAGTGGTTGGATCCTCATGCAGGGATCCACTAGCTAAGGGTACAGTTGGAAAGAGGAAACTCTCCCCTTTCCATTGATACCCATCTTTTCGGTGCTGGGGGGGTGGGGGGGCTGACGTAGCCCCACAAGCACTGAAACTGTGAAACCGTTTAGTTTTCATTGGAAGGACAGCTCGCCATGTGCTCGATCGTCATTGCAATGAAAACCCTAACCATACTTTAGGAGGCTGAGGAAGCTCTTTCAGAGGGATTTTTTTTTTAAGTGTGCTCATGACGGAATGGTTCCGTCATGAGTACACTTGAACTTGTGCTCATGAGGTAACCATTCCGTCATGAGCATGGAAGGGGCTATGACACTGAGCATTTGGGAACGTGTTTTCGCTCCCATACCGGAAGCACTGCTGTTGCATCGCAAAGATTATGCCACAATTCCATTTAAATCGTTTTATTCAAGGTATTCTAAACTTTTCATTTGCTTTTTCAGTTCGTTTTGTCACATGTAATCCATTTTATGTATAAAAATCTGATGCAGTAGGTATGCCTATCCAGGCCTTTTTGCTAAAGCAGGACATACATATTTCATCCTCAGTAGTGTATTATTCCCAATGCATTTCGGGCTGCTTAATCGCCCTTCGTCAGGGGTTCACTACAAATGTAAACATCGAATTTAGACAATATATTTAGAGTTTAAAAACATAATGCATTTTTAAGCTAGTGAATACTAATTGTATATGCATTTTACATGCCTCAAACAGCGTTCTCCCTCTCATAACAACCAACAAAAAACCTGGATGCAATATCAACCCCTCATACTCAGTCCCATATTTATACACCATCTAGAACTGTCACCCCTCTGTCTCGATGTTCCATTTTTTGCATGGAAGGGGCTATACCATTCTACCTCACTCACAAAAACACCAATACTTTACACCGCTTTACTTAAAACAAATGCTCTCTACACTCTATTCCAGTTTAATCTGCACCACTGTACTTTGAGCCACTTGACTCTAATCCACACTACTACACTCCTACGCTATACAACGCTACACTCTACAATAATCTGTCTAATTTGATACTATTTTAAACTATACTCCAAAAACACTCTAATCCAATATATATCCCTCCACTGTACAGCACTATACTCTACTTTCTGCCATTCAACACTACTCAACTATAATCCACTATACAACAATGTACACAACTCCACCTATACACTACATATCACTTTACTTCACTATATTATAAAACTGTACTCCTACAGTATATAACAATATACTCCACTCGCTGTACTTTACAAAAATCTACACCACTCCCGCTCCACTACTACAATATACTCTACACAGCACTATATTCAATTGTAATACTTTAGTCTACTTTACAACACTATGGGCCACATGCATCAAACTTTTTTTCGCTATTCGGCCTGTTTGCGAATGGCCAAAGACCTTATCTGATACATGAAGCCATTTCCATTCGCAATAAGGTAATCACAATTTTTTGCGAGTACCTAAATTGCAAATGCATTTAGGGAATCGTAATTTGCGATTTCCTTAAGGTGATGCATCAGGCCTTCCTAAATACACACTGCGTTTAGGTAATGCTAATTACAATCCACTTCAAGTTGATGGAGATGTGTTCTGGGCTGTAGTATTTCAGTTCCTTCAAAGGCCTTTTAAAAGTAGAGGAGGCTTTTTTGCTACTTTATCCCCCTTCA
Organism: Triturus cristatus; assembly: GCF_964204655.1. NCBI lineage: Eukaryota > Metazoa > Chordata > Amphibia > Caudata > Salamandridae > Triturus > Triturus cristatus. Next base: position 408,702,725 of record NC_140591.1, read on the forward strand.
GTATGCGCTCCCTACATCCCACTTGCAAGGTGTCAATTAAAGACTTGTAGGGACAAGGAAATGGAGATGAATGGCTCCATTGGCATCTCTCCCCAATGAGAAATGCACTGCAGTAGTACCATGTCACTCATTACTACACTGTAGAGGTTATGCAAGATTCCTTTAAAATATAAATGAGCAAGATAGCTGCATTGTTTTAATATATTGGCATTCCTATAGCGCTTTCCTATTCCTTGGGAGTCATAAATATTAATGTTGGGTCTCGCCTAGGCAGCGCTTGTGCAGTCTCTTCGGGACTTGCTGTATTCAGGTATGGACTTTAAGCTCCTCTCGTTTTCTGCTCATCTTTACAATGGACTCCACTTCCTGTCCTTTGTAAGTGATGGCTTTTGCTTCATGAATGGGCTTAGTAGTCCCTCCTTAGTACCTCCCTTCTGTTACCTCCCATAAGGATAGTCCCTCTTAAATGTATCCATACACTAGCTTTCATTAGCAGTTAGTGAGCCCTATTTACTTCATGTCTTGATGAAGCAGGCACGGCAGAGCGCATAGGAATGGTGCCTCATCTTGTTTGTATTTGCAGCGCGCCATGTGCGTTTTCACTTTAACAATGGCTGCCGCCCCACACAGCACCCGCAGAATGCTGGCCTCTGCAATGCGGACGCTTGTTGTATTTGCAGAATGTCATGTGCATTTTCACTTTAAGAATGACTGAGTTGTGCGGAGTTTGCTGCACTATATTGCATAATTTGTATTTTCTTGACGCTAATTTACTCAAAGAGTTTAAGAACCACTGTCTTACAATATTCAAAATGTTTTTGGAACAACTCTTCTCTGAAGAGCCCATTCATTTCAGCCTCAAATGGAGCCAAGTTTATTCATGAGCTGCCCGTTGTAAAGTGCTTCAATGCATCGCCAGGAAAAGTAAGCACCATTAATTCAATTACAATACAGTATAAAATGAGAATCTTTTGTGAAAAAAGTTACATTCTGTCATCCGGTTCTATAAATGATTTTATTTAATGGTCCAGCCTTCCATGACTACCTGCTTCTCATTCCCAGTAATTGTTGCCTTTAGAAAACTCTCTTGTGGGTGCTGTAGACCCTGTTCCATTGTACAGTGCATGTCATGTTTTCCTTCTATGGAATCTGCTTTTAGGGGGATATGGTGCACGTATGGGCTTTTTAATTGCGTGAAACCCTAGAATTGCACTTCTGAAGGTTGGTACTCTTCTCATACCAGAACAGTCCAAACATTGGCTACAAGTCACCCACACCCTTCATCCATACGTTAGAATCAGTCGAGAGCAACACATCTCTCAATCCTTTTTACCATAGTCATGCATAACAGCAGCAAAAACACTTGGTAGGAGCACAACTCTGATCACCACATAAAACAAATATGCAACCTTTGGGTGTTCAACTGGTACTAATGAGATGAAACCTTTGCCCATACAGTGTTACAATTTGTAAAAAATGGTAACGTAATGAAGTGATACCATCGCAAAAAGGGCCACTTTATGCAGCATGGTTTGCTTTTTACTGCTGCATAATTTACAAAGTAGCAGGGTGAGCAGTCCAAGCTGAGCCAAAGGACTGGCTTGGCTTAGTCGGTGCACAAGCTAGTCCTGAAAAGGGTTTACCGTGAAAATCATACATTAAACATCACTTAAAATACGATGTATGTTCAAAATCCATAAAACGTGCATTTCTTAAACAAATTGAAGTTTTTACATTATCTCACACTATAGCTCTGCACGAAGACTTTTAAACAAACTTAGAACCGTTCCTGCCTTGACAGTTGTCATGTGAATCCTTTATGCAGCTCACATTCTAATAAATAGAGCAACGTTATAGTCCATTAAATAAAAGGTTTTGTACAACTGGCACGCTGAACTCCTGTATTGGAAGGTGTTTTAATATGCAATAGTGAAGAAAAAGGAAGATGGATAAAATATTTGCTTAAGGTCACACAATTTGGTTAAGCAGGGAAGCTGATTAATCCAGTTTTTCTGTTTTCACTTTGTACAAATCAGCCACTAAATTGGTATTTATTTATATCTCCTTTTTACCTCCATGTTAATGTTTTTCCTTTTTTGTGCATGAGGGTAGAGTATGGGTGGCAGCCATAAGCCACTTGAAGGCTTGGCTTGTTATGGGTGTTACGGTTAAACATCGATCCAAACCAGGGCCAGGCTTTGAGCTTGATTGAGCTTTCCATGGCTCACTCGCCTCTAGTGTAATATTACTTAGAATATCTGTATGTGTAACCGTTTTGTGCATGGAGGACTTTTGACTTGTATGGTTAGACCTATGAGGTCCCATCCTGGGATTGAAAGCACTGAATATGTAGGACAGTTAAAAATGAATTGCATGCTGCACACAGTACAAGATAAACCGGCAAAAAGACTCCAAGAGAATTTTTTTTTACCAGGTTTGCATCTTGAAGAAACAGTGATGCAAACCCTGGACAACGTGTTGTACTAAAATTTACTTTCTAACACACATCCTGAATTGCGTTGGATAGTTACCTAACATAACACACTCTCACACTCTGCACTCTCGGTATGGAAAAAGGGTCCAAGGATGCCTGACCCAACATGGCTGACAATGATGACTTTTTCTCCCTTGCTGAACTTTTACTTAACCCGCCCAGGACTGTGCCTGACCTCAAGAGGGCGTCTGGAATTATTTCAGACCATAGCTCCCCCCCTGGCCCCAAGATGGCTGCCACAGTTTTCCCTACCACCGGACTCCGAACAGACCTTGATCACATCCCTCATCGCCCTATATGGTAGCCCCAGCTCCTTCTCTGGCTTGTTTTTTACTCCCTCACCTTCTTTTACCTCTATCCTCATAGCCTATGTATCTATTCAAACCTGTTTTCCCCCAACGTTGAGACCTGAGCAACATGGCTGATGCCCGGTGGAGTTGCTAGACAACTGATGAGGAGATTGGCCATGGTTTCCCCCTCGACCATCACCTACCCAGCCGGACATTGGACACTGTTCTTCCTCGTCTCCCTGCTATGGCTCCTTCCTCCCCTCCTTTCCTACAAATTTCTCAACCTTGTTTGTTTACTGTATCTTATTACGCTATTGTAACTTATGTAATTTGTAACGCAATGTTCTCTGTTATAGCGCTCTGATACCTCCGGGTCTAGCCAGCGCTACATAATCCTTTTTGATGTACCTTGTAATGCAACGATCCCCTGGTTAAGCGTTCTGATACCTCCGGGTCTAGACAGCACTATATAACCTTCTCAAATCAAATAAACTAAACTGGTTTTCCTGAATGTTGAGACCTGAGCAACTTGGCTGATGCCTGGTGGAGCTGCTAGACAGCAAATGAGCAGATTGGCCCTGGTTTCCCCTTGACCGTCGCCTACCCAGCCGGACAATGGGCACAGTTCCTCCTAGTCTCCCCGCTATTACTCCTTCTTCCCCTCCCATGATATCTTGAAACATTGTTTGTGTACTGTACCTTACTACGCTCCTGTATCTGATGTAACTTTTAATGCAACGATCCTAAATGTAAAGCGCTCTAACGCTCTTGGGTCAAGTTCGCGCTATATAAAACTTTAAATAAATAATGCAAAGTAAAGGTAAGTGCTACTTTGTGGCAAGAGTATGTTCCATGGGTTGTACATTTGCATGGATCTTGCTGGAACATCTATTTGGAATCTGCACCGACCAAAAAGTTGGGCACCACAAGACGTATCAAGTGGTTCGAGAGTGGACTCCATTTCTCTGATCATTGGAAAGACTGTGCTCTCTGAATAATATGGGTCCTCGTAATCCTTGCCGCTTTGATCGCGTGGTGGCCAGTGTATATATATTTTTTCATATTTTCCTCACTATCACAAGCCTATGCAGAGTGACCACACAACTTTGAAGGTCCTGATGAATGCCCCAGAACTTTTAGGGGACCATATATGGGCAGAAACATGTTGACCATTAGTAAGGGTATATTTGTTTAATCCCTAGTCCTCTCTTTAAACTCTATCCCGGAGGCCTGCTGAATAAAGTCTACTTGGACCCCTGGAGATAGTTTTATTTTTCTTTGCACTCTCCTCCTCACTGACCCCTTCCTCATCTTTGAAAAACACCATAGCTTATTCCCATAGGGTAGATGTAGCTCACACCATGGACCTCGCAGTTCATGTGTGAAGAGTACTTGTTTAAAGTGATTGTTTTCTCCCACTGGCAGTCTGAACCCTCATATTTGGGCTTTGATTGCCGATAATGAAGTAAAGTTTTGGGGACATAAAAAATTTGCCTAAGATCCCACCATTTAAGTGGGGACGCCATGGTTTATTCAGGTTTTCTGGCTTCGCTTTGCACAAATCATCCAGTAAATGGGTATCTATTTGCCTTTCCTTATGTTAGGTCTTTATTTTTACCTTTCAGTGTGTTTTTCTACAGTCTGAACTAAAGCTCAAACTCAACCGGAAGGTATTGTAGCGCTTTAAATGAGTACCGGTTACATTACACAAGATGACCTGCATTGTTTACTGGTGTGATTAGATTAAGTGAATGTCCCACATTCACAGGATGGTAAGCCGATGCGGACACTCAAATCTGGTTCTCCAGTTCAGCTGCTCTGATCGTAACACCTCATCCTGTGCAGTGGGAGGATGGCAGGCAGAAGCCAATGCTTAGCTCAAGGTCCTGTTGGAACCTTGAGCCGAGCCTGGCCGGGCTTCAAGCTTGAGCCTGTCTCGAGCTTTTAGCGTCTCTATTACATTGTGTTTATCAAGTCTCAGCTAGCTATGACATTGGAGCATTCCATAAATATAGATAGATATAAAGACACCTACTAGATGTCCCGGAACATGGCAAAAAGAAAGCTATGCACAGAAATGAAGCAGGTGTGCTTTGTATTGCACTTCTTGTAGGGTATATTACCGAAATAGAGAATGACGTGGAAGCTCTATTGATCATTCAGTCTCTTCTTGTTGTTGCCTTGGATGCTCAATTGGAGCCAATCTGCCAGGGTTTATCGACCATTAAAAAGGAGCTTGTGGTATAGTTGGTGTGTGCAGTTGACTGTGGAGGAGTTGTGTTCTAGAGCGTTGGCAGAGTGGCGAGGGTGGAGCAGGCAGGTGAGACGGTGATCAGTGGTCAGCCCTTGGGCTCTTTCTGTATAACTTGTGGATGCCTTCTTTCCATGTTCTGGATATTGTCAATAAAGAAGAACCTACGACGAAGATGGGCTACTCTGTACTATCTTTGCCACACTGGTGATGAGGATGGCATGGTGGCCCCAATCTGACTTTGGTATTATAAGACCTGGCAGAGAAACCACCTGTCATTCTTGAGGAATCTTGTGACATTGGGGGGTGTAATTTCAAAGGAAATTTTCATTGGATTTCAAAATATCCTAAAGTATTTACGGATTAAGTAGTTCTAATTAAGAATTTTAAACACAGTATCAAAGTTAGAGGATGTGTACCCATTAAGCACAAGTTATGTAATGTGCCTCTCAATGAGATGATTAGTCCAAAATGTTAACAAGTGCAGCAAGATGGTGGTATTGAATAGGCCTGGGCCAAAATTCCGTTCCGTTCACGGAAATTGCGATAATTTGGCATTTTCGCGTTCCGTGGAAAGCGCGAAAATGTCAATTGTTACATTCCGCAGCTTAGCGATAATTTGTTTCTTGCTCGCGCGGTAAAATAAATACATTCTCGCATGCGCGTGATCGCCTTACCTGAATCCCCGCGTTCGCTAAGTTTTCCCGACCCGGTCGCGTTCTCCACGAGATATTGGATTGTTGGTAGCCATTTTGCGCTGTCTCGCAACAGTTCGCGCTCGCATTGTCGCGCGAGTATGAGAAGATTGATCTCGAACACGTCCTTCTACACCGCGAGCGTGAGGACGCGGGCACGTATAATCGAACGCGAAAAGGAGAAAGACCCCGAACACGTCCTATCCAACGCGACAGGGAGCGAGAACGCGATCATGTCATTTTCGACACGCCATCGACATCTGGCGGAAGTAATGTGAAACTCTAGCATGTACAATTTTCAATTTGGAGAAGAATATCCGCTCTAGCAGCATGAAACCTTCTGCAAATGATGATTTTTGGATGAAAACTCCTCAGATTGACATTTGGCTGTCCTTTTTTTGTGCAAGGAGTCCTTTTTTAAAAAGGTGGGTAGAGGGAGGAAGTTACACAGAATCTACAACTTCCTGTTCCTGTCCAGCATGCTCCTCCCAGTGCTTTGTTCATCTCCTGCTCATTCTGCCTTTGGATTTTGAGCTGGAAAGATCACTCTTTTTGTCTGCTGCATCATTGCAATTGGATTTGAGGATTTTTTGAATAGGATATTTTACAAGTAAGTGGTTGTTGTGTCTGTTTGATTGTGGGCATTGCAGTTGTTGTAAATACAATTTATTTTTGGAAACTATCATTCCTTTAAAAAAAAAATGTGTAGTAGTCGGTAGTAGGCCCAAGCTAGTCATGGGCATGGCCTCATGGGTTTGTGCATGATGAAGCAACTGTTCCTTTGGTGTTTTTTTAATGTATTTCATTTTCAAGCATCATTTAGGGCATGGATGGCATTGAGTTGGGGAAGTGTGTTTTTTTGGGGTGGCCTTTCTGATGTTGTCGGGCCTGGCCATGTGGCTGGTGGCCATTTTGAAGCCTAGGCCTGCAAGCTTGCCTGGCCTTGTCTGCCAACATGCCTGCTTTTTCATCCACTAGGAGGTTGAAATACCGGTGCCGTTGCTTTAGGTTTAAACCACCCTTTCTTTGGCCAAACCTGCTTTTGGAGTGGATCCAATTCCCCTCTGGGCTTGGGGGGGTACTATGGTGCGCCTGGGTCTTTCTACGGTCCCTTCTTGACCCTTAACCCTCTGCTTTGGATCCTCCAAATTTCTCCCCCCAATCTATCCACTTCCATTTCTTGTCCATGCTAACCATTTTTCGCATCATTGTCCATCATGAACTCCATGCGAGAGCGCTTGTCGCCCTGCTTCATCTTACCTGCCATGGTCCCTTATGTACCAAATGCTATAGCCTTAGACTAACACCGCGTGTACAATGCTAGCTTAGAGACAGCCACCTTCCTGATACCAACGTAAGAACGCTCCCCTGGTACACTTAATTCCTCAGCACCATAGTCCTGCAGTATATATGCAATAGATGTTTGAAATCAGTCCACACACTCCGCTAGTCCTAGAAAAATTACCAGCTTGATGCTATTTAAACTGTATATTGATTTTGCGCAGCGCAAGTGTACAACGCAATCCCGAATTCAGCTGTTGCTTGCACACCTGTTTGTTCTCAATTGCCTCCCAACAAATTTTAAATTGAAAAACAACCCTTGTAATTAAGGCCCTGCTTCATCCCCGTGTTTGAAATGAACAGGTGTAATTAATCACTACTAAAATCAATCCTCCAGAGAATACACTAATACAAATGGCCCATCAGTGTTGAAACACAAACCACAACCTTAAAATTGCAATTGGTCTATTTTACTACACGTGCCTTTAAAACGAGCCTTAATGCTCTTGTCATGGAATCACTTTTTCAACATTTCCTAGTATACTGGAAACTTCTAATATGCTCTGTAGACTCCGGTCAAACTGCCCAGTGTCGCTCTCTACACGCTGGATACACACAGGGCCCAGCGTGTCTCTATACACGCTAACGCACGCTGGGGGCACAAACCGACTTTATCCCTGCCCCCTCCCACCTGGTTTTCAAGGCCTCCGAAAGTGCTGCCACTCAAAGCCAATCTCCGGTAATAGAGCTCCGAACCAAACGTGCGGGTGAGCGCTTATCGCCATACTGCACGAGTACCTGAGTTGCCTGCTTCTCGCCCTGCTCCACACAGACGTCCAGCACCTGTTCACCGCAATCGTAGTCCACTACGCGGTACAGTCCCGACCCCAGGCACCTTGAAATGCACGCTGCTCCCGCTTCCATCACAGGATTCAGGACGCGCGCTCTTATCTTCCCGGGCTCACAATCCTGCGACACGATCCTTCTCCGGGCGGGCAAGAGAACCTGCAAAATCAACAAATATTAACACTACGACCTAATGAGATCGCACAACAAGGATGGGGAGCGCAAAGAGGATGATTCCTCTGCTCCCCAGCCTTTTATTCAGGGCGAGTACTCGCCCCTCAGAGGGGGCGGGAGCTGGCGACTCGCGTGACCCGGAAGCGATTATTTCCACTTCGGGCCACGACCTGGTTCGCCCATTGGGTGGACGGTGAGCTTGTCGCGTCACTACTGGGCGCGACAGGCCCACCTCCGTTGAATCGTCAGGAGTCGGCAGGACCGCCATATTATCGGCGCGTCCGACGCCGGCCCCACCTTTCTAACTCCTTTTGCAAACCAGTTCATTGCATTTAATTTTGATAATGCACACTGTTTATTTTGTTATAAATCCACTGTCAGGCATGTGACAGACCAAAAAAGTAAATTTCATTTTTCACGGTTTATAAATCTTTTTACTCTGTATTCTATGAAAACGATGCCCTTATTGCTGGACCCTGCATGCACTGGTAAAATAACGCTGCACGTCTGCTTGTAGGAGTTGTAATAACTCACCACCACATAAGAGGCAGCATGTGCAATTGAAAACACACATGAACTCAGTCTGCTTAGGTTCACACACTTCAAAAGAACAGCCCATGTCAATCCTTGTTCAGAAGCATGTATTTCTAACGAGTTTAAGTTTAAAACGTGGACTAAACACGAGAGGAGACACCGGAGTGCAGACGTTCCCTAGACTGCCGTGAGCTTTGACATTCGCATTAATCTTCACTGGTAAGTTCAGTGCTGCAGCCTTTCATAAGTCTTTTTTTTTGATGTTTTTCCATTGATTGCACTGTTTCCGCAGTTATTGGTATTGGCTTTCTAACCTTTTCTACCCGTGGTTGCCTGAGTTTCTCTATCCCTTTTGTCCGTTGCCTTACTTTACATTTTAAAAATGCATCCCAGGCCTACAGATAAGCATCAGCTGGAAAGGACTGTCTTTTCCTTCTTGCCAAGAGAAGGCAAGTGCAGTGTCTACTTCTCCTGCTCTGCCACGGTCACCTGCCCCGCCATCTTTCATCTACTTCCTCTTCTTCGGACTCGCTGCCCCTATGTCCCTACCACCCTCCCCTCCCCCATCCTTTTCCCCTTTGCCCTCCCCCGCCTCCTGTTCTGAGCTCCCTACTGCACCCACACGTCCCTCTTGCTATCTACTATCTCAACACACGTTCTGCCGTTAAGCACTCTCATGAGCTTTCCGTTCTTTTAGATCTACATAAACCCGACATCTTATTTCTCACTGAGACCTGGTTTCGTGACTGTTCCCTCCCTTCCCTATTAGCGGCTCTCCCTACCACCTACTACGCCCTCCGAGCTGATCGTTCCACGGATAAAGTGGGCGGGGGCATTGCTTTGATCGCTCGGAAGGAACTTCTCTTCCAGTCTCTCTCCTTCCCCTCTATTGGCACGTCGGACTTCTTAGTAGTCCACTCTCTCTCCCTCAAAACCCCCCTCACTTGTCTACTCGTGTATCGTCCTCCCCAACCCTCCCCAGCCTTTCTCCCTGGGTTTCTAGAACTGGTGGCCACCCTAGCGGTTAACAATTCTTCCATCATGGTGCTAGGGGATTTTAAATTTTGGCCCTCCGACCCAGCTGAATGTGCCATGTCCAAAGCATTTTCTGACACCCTTTGTTCTCTTAATTTTAATTCCTATGTTCACCTCCCTACTCACACTCTCGGACACACTCTTGACCAGATTTGGTCCCTCAACTGTCCTATAAATTCACTCTCTATTTCTCCCTGTCCCTGGTCTGATCATTCTTTGATTTCTTTTTCTTCACCCCTTGATTTAACCCCTAAGCCCCCTCTTCCCAAAAATATCTGGGCACGTTCTTGGGGCTGGCTTGACACATCCTTAGTGGTTTCCACACTCCTCCCCCTTTTCCCTGACTTACTCGGATTACCGCTTACAACCCAAGCTTACTCCATTAACTCATGGCTCGTGTCAGGTTGCGACTCGATCGCTCCCCTCCGCCGAGTCTCCTCCAAACGGCTTAACGACTCCAACCGCTGGTTTACTGGGGACCTTAAGGCGCTAAAACTCTCAGTTCGACAGGCCGAACGTGCCTGGAGACGTCCATACCTTCCAAACCTTAAAACCCAGTACACTTCCCTGTTGTCCAAATATAAACTATTTTATCCACCAAAACGGAATATTTCTCTTCTAAAATCCTAGCCGCTGATAATCAGGCTAAAGAAATATTCTCTATCGTTCACAATCTTGCCTACGCTGACAGAACCACTCTTAAACCCCCGCCGTCACAGTCCCTATGCGATTCCCTGAATATTTACTTTTTGGACAAAATTGAAAAAATCAAAGCTAATATTCCTCCCCCGTCGTCGTCTTTCCTTAATGCCCCCTGCCCTGCCGTAAAGGCTCGCTTTGACTCACTTCCCCCCCCAACAGAAGAATCCTTTCTTTCCCTTCTACCTTTGGTTAAATCCGGTTCCCCTTTAGACCCTTGCCCTGCTCACATCCTCAGGCTCATTTTCACCACTTGTGTCTTACCCCCACTCTTTCCTTAACTCTTCTTTATCTCAGGGCGTGGTTCCCCCTATTCTTAAATCCGCTATCATTCTTCCCATCTTAAAAAAACCTGGCGCTGATCCCTCTGCCCCCGCCAACTTTCGACCTATTTCCTTACTTCCCTTCTTAGGGAAAGTACTGGAACGGCATGTAACTAGAGCCCTCACTTCGTTTGTGGAAGATAACCAGGTTTTAGCCCCCCGTCAGGCCGGATTCCGGCCTGCTCACTCCACCGAGTCTGTGGCGCTATCCGTGCTTGACAACCTTAGAGAAGGCATGGATACCAACCTCCCCCAGGCCCTGCTCCTCCTCGACCTATCTGCCGCCTTCGACACGGTGGACCATTCCATCCTACTTTCACGTGTCGGGGCGGCTGGAATCGGTGGAGTAACCCTGGTCTGGTTATCCTCCTTCCTTAGGGTTCGCACCCAAGCAGTGCGGTTGGGCGAGTTCTCGGCCGAGTCCTGCAAGGTTCCAAGTGGGGTTCCACAGGGTTCTTCCCTCTCTCCATTACTTTTTAACCTCTATATTGCCGCTCTTATTTTCGCCCTCCAACAAATGGAGGTCTCTGTATTTAATTATGCGGATGACCTCCAGCTTATATTTAATCTTTCTTCATCCTCTGACTCCATTTCTAACTTTCAAACTATTATGATTTTTATCCGGGACTGGATGAGTCACAACCACCTGAAACTTAACCCGGATAAAACCGAACTAGTTTTGACAGGTGGCTGTGCCAGTCCCTGGTCCTCTTTTTTCTGGCCCCCTTTCTTGGGTTCCCCTCCTTCTCCCTCTCCATCCGTCAAAGCCCTTGGATTCAAAATTAATGACCAACTCACTCTGCACTCCGAGGTGAGTTCGGTGGTGTCCTTCTTTCCTTTCTCTTCGCACCATCCGCAAGGTATCCCGCTTCTTCACTCTCCCTGCCCTAAAACTCATTGTACTGGCTATGGTAGTCTCTAAATTAGACTATGGCAACGCCTTATACTGCGGTATGCCCGCTTACAACACTAGACGGCTTCAACTGGTGCAGAACCAGGCCGCTCGACTAGTCTATAAGTTGGCCAGGTCACATCATGTTACCCCGCTCTTGAAATCACTGCATTGGCTCCCTATTCGTGAACGGTCATTGTTCAAGATGGGCTGTATTACTTTTCAGGCTCAGTTAGGCTTTGCCCCTGCCTTTATCTCTTCCGAGATAAAGCCATATACCCCGGCCAGAGAATTACGTTCATCTTCCCACCATCTGTTGGCTGTTCCCCGGTTTCGTCGTAAAAAATGGGGAGGCTCAAAATTCTCCACCATCGCCCCCACCTTCTGGAACTCACTTCCGTTTCAACTCAGGTCCCTGACCCAATATTCTTTGTTCCGGAAAGCATTAAAAACCTTTCTTTTCTCACAAGCATTTCCCCAATGAGTCTTTTCCTGCCTCCTGGTTACTGCCCACTGAAGTTTAGTGAACCACAGCGCCATGAAACCGTCAGGTGTACGTGTGCTCTAGAAATGATTTAAATTTAAACTTCTTCCCTCTTTCTGTCTCCATCTCGCTCCTCCTCACCTGCTGAAAACCGTGACTTCAAGAAACTGTTCCTATCCTCTTTCCTCTCCTTGCCTTCATCCTTTCCCCTATGAAATGAAGCCAAAAAACGTTTCCTGTAAATGCCCTTTTTTTCTGACTTTTTTTTATTACAAAGTGCAGTCGCGGGACAGAAGTAAAGGTTCAAAATGCAAAAAATAGCTAAATAAAGCAAGACCGAGTGGTCTCAAAGTGACCAGCTTGGTTTTCTTCAAACCTACACACATTAGTGCCACTTTAGAGTTTGCCGGCGAAGCGCTACTTTTGTTTTCTAGTCTTTCCACAACATTGCTCTTTCCAGGCGGGTAAGTGCACCATTCCTAGGGGTGCTGCAATACCTGGTAGATGCATGGAGCGGAAAACGTTTAATGTGATCCTTATCAGCTGTTTCCTCATTTAAGTTTATAAAATGTGTACTATGGCTCTGCAATCTGGGATGTGATCTTTTTAAACCTTACTGCTTACGTTTTTTAAGGATGTAAGCAATGGACATTGCAATGGGTCCCTTCCAGGTCCTGTAGTCATGTTAACTTTTCAGGCAAAAACGCGCATTAATTCTGAAAGAGTGTAAAAGCGTTAAGGTAACCATGTTCCCATTTGCCTTTCACATGCATTACTTAATCTTGAATTCCTTATGAGTTTGCTTTTTCCAGGACATTACTTTTTTTTCAGGCATTATATTACTCTTGCAATACCAAAGGGAATGATGGGCGGAGCATTTGAGCAAACCGGTCCTAGGATGATTGGTTCCAGACCAGGGAGGATCTGGCTTGGTCGTTCGGGCTGGACTGTTCCCATGAGGCACAGGGTCAAGACTGATTTGCATATGGCTGGGTTCAAACTGGAATGGCATGGTGAGCAAAAAAACGATGGATTTAGGCCCAGATCTCTGAACTGGCGTGAACGTATGACATTGTTCTGCATTCTGTCCAACTGTTTTTGCGTCATATTACTCTTGTCAAGTGCATAATTTGAATCGAGTCACATCCAGATGTTTTTAGCGGGGCACAATTGGGTTGTAGCTGAAGGCAGTGTGTTCCCCTCAGTGGGGCAGTATGGTGATTAGTGGGGGGAGAGGATGTGGCACTATAGCTTGAGCTGCTAAATTTGGAACTGGGGAACCAGGTTCAGCTTTCATGACCAGTCCACATGACCACACTCCTGAGGGAGCACATTCTCATGCTATACCCTAGAAGCCTTGGTGTCATAGCACTGGCAGATGGACCCTAGCGGTGGCAAGTAACTTTGAAGGCCTGTCCACCACAGTCCATACTTAAGTCCACCTAAAGTTTTATAGGTAGGCCTATGAAGCAGCAAATCCTAGAGCAACAGTGACTGTCACGGAGGTCACAGGACCCTTGAGGCCTGTCCGCTTCACCCATTGGTACCCTTTGGCCTTTTTTCATCAGTAGTAGAGCAACTCACCAGGAATCGACAATGCAGGATTTGCACGCACACCAAACTAAGTTCGCAAACTTGACTCTCTGCTTCATGCACAAACACTTTTAGTATGTACTGCCTGCTTTGGGGCCACTGGAATTATGAAGCAATAGAGGACATTGTTGCAGTGCTGACTAAATTATACAGCAAAAAAGGCTGCTGCATAATGCAGTACATTTTCTGATAACTTTATTATTTTGACATTTGTACACATACTAAGTCTTTGCAAAGATGTTGCCTCGGTACCAGTGTAACACCCAAATGCATTAATGAGAAAGGTGACCAGTCAACCTTTGACTCCTCTTTGCTGCAACACAAGCCACATTTTTTTAGTAACATTTAATCCATTGGAGCTACAACCAATTTTTTAGTTAGAATGGTCAGATTATGCAGCTGAAGATTTCTTATGTGGCAAATATGTCAGAGCCCTAATTATGTGGAAAACATTTGCAGAGAATATCCCCCTCCCCCCCCCCCCTTTCCACCTTAAGAGATGCTCTGCTTTTTAACCAGCAGATTCGGTATCCTTTCCCCCACTCAGAGGCTGGGGCTGGTACCCATGCTTCCATTCCTCGAGGGGTTCTGGTGGTACTCTGTGCCCTACTGATGCTCTTTCGTACCCCCTTCCCAATATGCTGTGTTTAATGCCCTGCCATCCACCGTTGCCCTTTTGGTGCCCCACACTCCAGGTGTCCTCTGTTTTGCACCCTCATCCCTTCCTAATACATGATGCTGTGTTTGGGTCTCTACCCTCCCGAGATACTTTGCATAGTAACCTCACTTCTCTCTTGCCAAGATGGCTTTAATTGGATACTCTGCTGTCCAGGCGGCGTGGCTTGTACCCTTATTACACATACATTTAATGCGTGGTACTTGGCAGGGCTGATGCAGGCTATATGTCCGGTAACTGGAGTTTAACGACATGTAATACTAACACATAGCCATATATTTTATTTTTTTAATCACCCCCCTCACTTGCTTCTTGTTGCATGCCAGACCATCTTGTGTGCTCAAGGTGCGCTCAAGGTACACGTCACTTATCAGTTAATTCTTTTTATTCTGTGTGATGTGTAAACTAATTGGCTCACCAATCTGTTTCACCTGACTGAAAGATTTACTTTTACAAAACGCTGAGAGCGTTGAACTAGAGAAAGTCAGTGAGATAAAGATGGCAGATAACGAGATGAAGAGAAGTTACATAGTTACAAGAGATGTGAGGGTGGAGGGAGAGCTGGATACTTGGCAGGGAGAGATGCAGCGAAACATGAAGGGAGTTGCAGAAGAAGAAATGAAAGGAGGATCTATGACGGGTGTTATGTAGATTTGTGGTGCACCATCACCCCAAAGGGTTTCTTGGCACTGAGCAGGTGTGAGCTGGAGGAGAGATTAGAGGGTGAGCAAGATGTACAGGAGGGCAGGTGAAAAGGAAATGTGTAGGGGCACAAGTGACAGGGAGGGCTGCAGAATTATTTCAAGTGGATAGACTGGTACAGAAGGGACAAGAGGACTAAGGAATTGATTAATGAGAATCAACATGGAAGTCTAAAGGTGTGAGGGAATGCAGCAAAATCATAAGTGACAGGCTGCAGGGAGAATGTAAGGGTTAAGCAAGAGCTGGTAGAGGTAATGAGCTGAAAACATGAATGAGTAAATGTGCAAGAGGGGAGGGTGAAGAGCTGTGGGAGATTAAAAAAAAATTGTTTTCACGAGGCAACAGCTTACCTTGCAGGGTGTGTCCTCATATCCACGGACATGTTACCATTACATGCATATGTGACAGCATCCCTATGAGTTGCCAGTTCCCTGGGTGCCTTGTGTTGCGTCTCGGAGCTTGAACGTAATTGGGTTGTAATGGACTGATATGATTATGGTTGGTGCAAGTATCTGATGGCATGTATTTGAAGGTTCTGACCAGCAAGTGTGCATTTCGGTGTCATTACGGGTTTCTGGAAGTACGTATCTCGGTGGGAATATCTGAATGGTGGTGTCTGGTGGTAGGTGTGGATGTCAGAGTGTTTGAATGCATGGGTGTCGTATGTACCTGAAGTATTGTGGTGTGGATGTTGGTCAGTGACCCTGGTTGGTAGATGTGTGCTATGGTTTATAAAGGTTCAACTATGGATATCCTATATCTGATGGTTACATGGGTATTCAAAGCTGTTCTTTGGTGTCTGAAGACATATCTCTTAAAGAACATCAGACACAAAGACCTGAGTGTCTGAAAAGGTTTATGAAGGAGTGTGAAGTTTTTTTTTTTTTTTTTTTTTAGAAAGCATTTCAATGTATAAGATTATTTAATGGTATTTCTTTTGATGTGGGTGTTAGTATGATGACCTATATCGTCTTGATGGGGTTCTTGTAAGCATTCATGCTGGTTAGTAAGTTCTAATGTGCAGTGGCCTGCTTGAATTTCTGTGCTGTATTTTGGTTTTAAATCATTTCTTGACAGGGTCTCAGTGTCCCCTTGTCAGGCAGTAAACATGAAAGTTTTATGGTAAATGTCTGACACAAAGTATTCTAGATACTGTTGATGAGACCCCCATGATGTGACTAAGTGCAACCATTTGTTCAGAGGGAGTACTTTCATATCTTTTTGATACTGCATGCTGATTCCTGAAAGTTAGTGATTGTCTGCTTCATATTGTTTGGGATATCTGTATTGGTTAGCTCCTGCATGTGCAAGTGCTATGGATGTTTGGTTTATGGAGGCATTTGAAGATGTCTGTTAGAGCTGGCATCTTTGGCATGATTTCCCCTTAATTTTTGCATTCAGACCTTCTGTTTTTGCTGACCTTCGGATTCTGCACATTTAACTAGTGCTAAAGTGTGTTCTTCCTAAGACATGGCAGAATTGGCTTGTACTCAATTGACATAATTAACTTATATGTACCCAGTTCAGTGCACTACATGTGCCCAGGGCCTGTAAATTAAATGCTACTAGTGGGCCTGCAGCACGGAGTGTGCCTCCCACTTAAACAGTCACAGCAACATCTATGGTAATGATGGGCACAGCCTCTCCAGACAGCATTAGTAAATTGCCTGAATTTCTGTGGCTGGAGTGTGGCAACCCATACATAGTATTAATGGAGGCTAGAGACTGGGCTACCATTCGAATTACAATGAGGGCCTTACTCGCAAATATCTGCTTATTTATTCTTTCTGAGCATTTACATTTGGTGAAAGGGAGGGGTAAGGTGGTAGTAATGCAGTTTTTTTGTTTAACAGGATGTAGTTCTTGCCAGGGACAACCTTTAGTCTTTCCCTGATTGAGAAGTCAAAAAGATGCAAGAGTTTGCCACATCAACAGCACATTTAGATACAGCTTTATTTGCACAACTATTGAGGTGAAGACCTTTTGACTATCTTTTGCTTAATGTAAACATTTTTTCTTTACATGGTGGAAACCAAACATGTGAACACTGTGATAAGGGGTGTGTTGGAGGTGGACTGAATAAGTACATGAACAAACATAGCCCTGCAGATAAGACTGTTGACCATGGTCAAAGAGGTGTCAGTAAGGTAAGTCTGTGGCTAGAAGGTATGCCAAATCTGTGGACCTCCTGGGAAAGCCACAAAAAGCAACTTTGTATACCCACTGCACCACATTTTACAGTGGGTTCAAGACAACCTTTCATTTTGCTTCTGGTGTCTGCACCAAGAATGTTTAGTTCAGGGACAGGTTGTAGGCACACTCACTCTTTTCCCTTTCTAGGTGGACCAGGAACTTCGACAACCATCAACTACACATGTTTAGCCTAGGGAAAGGTTGTTGGTTCATGGTTTGCAGCTTGCCTTAAGCTAATGCCTTCACTGAGGTGCTTTTTGCTACCAGCAGAGCCACGTTGTACAGTTGGTTTTTGGAGGGGGGGGGGGGGGGTCATACAGTGTATAAATCCCATGTTCATAAGACGTCATTGTACATTTCCTGTAACCAAGATTCAATGGATAAGACTAACTTCCATTCTCAAGTCTAAGAATGCAGACCACTGGTATGGCTAATGCTTTTGCAGTCTGCTGTGTCCATTTATATGCATTCCCAGGGTAAACGTTAAAGTGACATAGAAGAACGGTCTGCCCTGTCAGGTGGCTCCTATTTCGACTGTATCCATCTCCACACCTGTCCAAAGGTTATTCAACATGGTAGCATCCCAGAGCAGGTGGACAACGTCCCCTTCTGAGGTGTAACCTCTTTGGAATGCTGCCTAAGGAACAATTTAGGCAGCACTCAACTTCAGTGGGAACCAGTCCCATCCTTTCTGAACTTTGTATTCAGTTTCAAATGTGCTTCTGGAAGTGTTTATCTTGCAAAGCCATGAGGGCTGACCATTTATTGTTCAAGTAGTTCAATTGAAACCTATCCGACCACTACATTTTCAGCTGTTGGGATATAGATCTATCAGGTTTTCGAAAAGTCTAGATACTACCCCACGTATGGTCCCCACTTAAATGTTTAAGAATAGGCTTCTATGTAGGGGAATGGGCCCAAAATCTACTGAAACTTGGGTTGAGACATTGGTAGTCCCCAAAATGTGGATGTAGGAGCCCAATCTTCTATTGCACCTTTGCATATTTTTTCAGACTGTCCTCCGTAAGGAAGTCCTATGTTTTTAATACCTCTGGTTGAAAATTCCTCCCATTGTTTCTCAAAGTTGTATTGCATTTTTCTCCATATGAGCCTCTATTTGTTCTCCAAATATGGTGGGTGCTCTACGCCATACACATCTTTATGGTTTTCATTGAATGAGATGCTACTCTTTTACTGTTCCCTGTATAATGCATTCTAATACTACCAGAAGTGCATGCAGGGACGACTTCAGCTCTACCCATCTGGGAACATCTATTGAGTTAAGGAGGATGTATCATTTATGCAAAATTGGAACACTAGCCAGTAAATAAATCAATATATATATCGGCCAAAGGTCACTGCTTTTGGTCGTCTCTTGTAATGTATACATTTTAAAATGTGGTTTACGCCCTCCCTATAAACCATTTTCAAAAGTTGGTTTTAACCTCTCCAAACCAGATACGTTCTCACCCTTCCAGGTGGGACAGATCACTGATAAACATTTGTCATTTCATTTAAGAGTCACAAAAGTAAAACTGTCAATATTGTAATAGGTAAGAGTGAGGTGTGTGTCTGTGGGATTTGACAAACTGTCTCAAATGGAAGTATGTTTTTTACTTATTAGTCTAGTACGGTGCCCTGTCCCTTTGGGGAAAAAGGAGCCCATCTCTGCGAACTTTAATTTGAGCAAAATAACTACCACCAGCGGCACAGGGGCGGGCGGGTGCAGAGGTCAAAGGTAGAGTTCGGACCAATGCTTTTCAATGGAGACTGGGGGTGACTGCAGCCACAGTGCTTGCAGATAAGTAGATCGGTTGCAGGGGCCAAGCTTTGGGGGTTGGTACAAAGCACGGGGGGGGGGGCTACAAAACATCTAACATACACCACCACCGGCACTTGGATGGCTGAGTGCAGGGTGCTACTTCAGCGTCGGGTGCCCAATGTTTCTCAATGGAGTTTCTTCTTTTGACAAACAGGCTGTAGGTGGTTGTAGGAGGGAGACCAATGTCAACAGATGTAAGTAGAAGTTTAGGGGGGGTCGTAGGGACAAAGGGTATAACCGTAATGGATTAATGACATTGAAAGACGAAAGTGTAATTGGAGGTCCAAGGTCTACTGACATGATCCCCGGCACCAAATTAACCAATAAACCCAAGTATCAAGACAATTACAGTAATGCAACACTAGTAACAAATGATCCTAGGGTAGTGCAATAAAGACCTTGAAATACCTTAAGTATAATTAGAGGTCAAAGGTCAAAAAGCATAACCTCCTCTGACACAGTAACTAAATAGGATGAAAGTACTCATGACAATTCCAATAATGCCTCACTTGTAACAAATGATCTAACAGTAATTTATTAATGAGCATAAAAAAAACTTAGAACAGTGAAAATAGAGGTCAAAGTTCAAACCACATGGCGCCCCCCCCCCCCCCCCCCCCCCTTCCACCAATTTAGCCAAGAAACAAGTAAGGTCAAACACAGCAAAAACTTTAAAAAAAAAAAAAATTCAATGGAGGTCAAAAATGACCTACAATTCATGTCAAGTTCAGTGATACCAAACTTGCTGAAATTAATCCGAGGGTAACAGAATAAAAACTATAATATTTAAAAATGTTTGTTTAGGGGTCAAAGGTCCATTTTTTGACCTCTTATAAAATTTGACTAGTTGCCCTGTGAGATCAGACAGTGATTTTCTCCAGTGATACCTCACTTTGCTAAAACAATTTCACTGTTACATACATCCTTTGCACACTTCCAGGAGGTACAATTTAGGGTCAAAGGTCCAGGACTGTGCCTTTCAAGAGACTATGCATGAAATCGTATGACACCTATTCACCAAATATGCATCATTACTGTGGATGAAAGTCAGAAAATACATTTTTAGATGTTGGACACATCTCTAATAACTAGATTGAGAGCATTCTATGAAAAACAGACAAAACAGTGTTAGCCAATTTGTAGTACGTTCAGTGCTGTCAAAAGCAGCAAAAATATGTATTTTTGTGTCTTTACTGACGGGTGTCTCTGAAACATCCATTTTACTACTCTGAACCAATTCTGCTAAGCTTTTAACTTTAGATTCCGCATAACAAACGCTTGAAATGTATGTGCCTTCTATCGGTCATAAAATATGACAAATGGCCATAAACACAAAACAAATACAAATCTGCCTTTTTACCTTGTCAGTAAACAAAATAAATATTTTTGCCTCTGCTTTTAAAAACCTATTTTTTCATTACTCTACCAATGCGGTCATTTACACCTATTTTCATAGTCCTGTCTGTCATCTTGAATTGACATGTGACTTCAGGGTGTTTTTATAAAAAATTTTTTATATAAATTGATATTACAATAATACTGAAACCAAAAATATAGTTTCCCAACATTATAATCGTAATTACACAAACTACAGCATGTTAATGCAAAGCACTCAAGTCCTTAAATGGCTTGGCACTGATGTATTTTCAAGGGGCATTAATAGGGTTAACTGAGGGGTGGTAACTGAGTATGCTGCTCTTCATTGATGGGTGTAATTGAGTATGATGGATGGTAACTGGGAGTATGCTGCTGTGTAATTGCGGTGGTAACTGAGCACGCTTCTATGCTTCCTTGGGTGTTGCCGGGCAGTAGGTTGCTGTGCTTCATTGAGGGGCGGTACCGGAGAGTACGCTGATGTGCTTCATTGAGAGGTAGTAACTGGGAGTGTGCTTCAGTACCTAACTGAGGGATGCTAACTAAGCTGCTGTGCTTTGAGGGGTGGTGAATGGGATTGAGGGTGATGACTTAAGTACGCAACTGTACTTTCTTGATGGGTGGTAACTGAGTGGGCTGGTGTACTTTATTGAAGGTTGCTAACTGAGTGACAGCTGGTAACAGACTATGCTGGTGTGCTTCATTGATTGGCAATAACTGCAAGTACATTGCTGTGCTTCATTGAGGGGTTGTAACTTTTGTACACTGTTTTACTTAAGTTGTGGTAAGGGAATAAGATGGGTGGTAACTGGGCTTTTTTGAGGGGTATTGCTGGGCAGTAAATTGCTGTGCATTTTTGAGGTAAGTTAACTGGGAGTATGCTGCTATGCTTCATTGAGGTGGTAAGTCTGTCCGCTGCTCTGCTTAACAGAGGGATGATAGCTGACCGCTGCGGTGCTTTGAGAGGTGGTGAATGGGATTGAGAGGGATAATACTTTGATGCTGTGCTTTCTAAAGCTGTGATGTGCGCTGCTGAGCTTCTCTGAGGTGTGGTAACGGAGTACGCAGCTGTGCTTTCTTGATGGGAGGTAAATGGGAGTAGCCTGCTGTGCTACATTGAGGGGTGGTGTTAGGCCTGGCACCATGGCGTGAGTCTCCCTTCCACTTTTTGTTGCTGTGCTTCATGTGTTTTGCTGGTGTTAGCTGCTCAGAGCACTGTGCCACTGCCAACCAGTGCCACAGTGCCAGTCCTCCCTATATAAAATGTATATGTTGGTTGGATTCCATGATTGGCTTATTTGGTTTACTGTCATACCCCAGTAAAGTGCACCAGGAGTGCCCAGGGCTTGTAAATACAAATGCTGCTGGTGGGAGTGCAGCACTGGTTGTGCCACCCACAGAAACGGCCTGGTAAAATGTGTCTAAGGTCTGCCATTGCAGAACCTGTGTGCCGACTGGTACTGTCATGCTGACTGGGTAAGTGCCACCATTTGCCAGTCCCTAAACATTCCCTTAACTTCATATTTGTCACCCCTATGGTAGGCCCAAGGGCAGGGTGCGTTGTAAGCATAAGGTAGGACATGCCCTGATGTGTGTGGCATGTCCTAGTAGTGAATTACAGCCATTTTTGTTTTTCACAATTGTAAGGCTACCTGTTCCCATAGGCCAGAATGGGCTGTTAGAATTATTACATCCTATGATCCTAACAGACCCAGGGAACATGGTAGAAAATCGAGTTTAGTATGCCTAAACTCAGAATAATAAAATACATCTCTTAGCAAGGTTTATTTTAATGTTCTGTGTTTGCAAATGCCACTTTTAGAAAGTTGGCATTTGCTTGCCTAACCATTTCAGCCCGCCTCTGCGCTGATGTGTATCTGCCGTCTGGTTTGTGTGAGTTACAGGGCTGGGGAATTCCAGGAGACAGGCTGGGCAGCCAGGTGATAAATAGGAAGATTACACCAGGATGGGTGGGAGGAGTGCACCTGGACTTTGAATAGGGCCGTGCTCTGCCACCACAATGCTGGCTCCACCCCCTGTTGAGCATCTGTTGTCTCTGACATGATGCAGGCTTCTGCTTTCAGTGTGCAGGGCAAAGTGCTCAGAAACCGGACCGAACTAGGCAAGGGCCCTCCTGGCCTGCAAGAACAAAAGAAATGTATAAATGTAGGAGCCCTGGTCCTAAGAAGTTAGATCCTGCTACAAGACGAACCTCTGCCTGAGGGGAAGGAACCGGGAAAGCTGTAGGAGTACTGTTCCTGACCTGGGGATTGGCCTGCGGTGGTTGCCTTGCTGCTGAAGGAGAGGAGAAAGATTGCTGATAAACTTTACTTCAACTTGTGCTGTTTAAGATCTCCAAGGGCTTGTGACTGAGCTTGCCCCCTGAACGAAGTCCCAGGACCAGTGGACTTCACCCCCCTTGAGAACCGCTGTTCTACCTGTGAAGCTGAAGCCGAGATAAGTGTGCGCCTCCTAGATCGGCACGTACACTGGCAAGCCTGTGCCCAGCTGTCTGGCCCAAACCGCGACTAAGGCCCCCCTACGAACCGTAGCTCGCAACGTGAAGAAAGGACTTCGTGCCGCACTTTTATTGCCCCCTCTTCGCATCGTACTGCTCAGCGTGCCCCCCTACTCCTGTTGTGGGCAGGCTGCAGCACGTGGAGTGGTTGGTACGTCGCTCACCATCTGAGCGAACTGCCTGCTTTGCACCGTGCTGAAAAAGGCGCCGATCTCAAGGTACGGCTCGTACGCTGCAATGAAGAGCCAGCGCACCGTACCTCCGCACCATCCCCTCGAGCATCGTGACTGAGGCCCCCTATGAGCCGTAGCTCGCACCGCAACGAGGAGGACATCGCACCGTACAACGCGCTGGGATTAAACGCATCGTCCGTGACGAAGTTTCAAAGATACGGTACTGTGTCCGATAAGCACCGTTAGTGTACTCATCGCCCGGAGCGTCCTCCACGCTTGTGAGCCCCGCTCGTAAGCATCTTTCCAGCCCCGTACAATCGGTACGAAGAGTGAAGCGCACAGAACTATTGAAATACGCTTGAACCAAGAACTGCTTTATGCCAGTAAGTATTGTGGGCCTGTATCGTTATTGGGTCTAGTGATAAGTGATTATATAAAAGAAGTATTTTTGATAAACCCACTGAGGGGTGGTGTCGGAAGGTGGAATCTGACTATATGGTTGCCCCCAACTTTTTGCCTGGTATTTGAGTGGTTTTTGACTAGTCTAGCTGGGATCCTGCTATCCAGGACCCCAGCCTATCTGCTTTCTCCCTAAAAACAAATGGGAGTACCCTAGGTACCAACCAATTGGATGCGGAGGATACCCTGCCAGTCCCTTGTAGATGGTACCCAGGGCATGGGTGCCTCAGTGGGCCTACCAGGGCTGCAGCACTTATTGTGCCACCCTGGGACAGCCATACAAAATGACACCACCAGACCACTACTGTAGTCTGGGTAAGGTGGTGCTAGCACCCCTCACAGGGATATAGGTAGCCTATATCCCACCCCATTACAACACATGTACTCTCATAGGCCACCCCTATAGCAGGCCTTGGTAATCCTACAAGGCAGGGTGCTGAGGTAAGTGTGAGGGGGGACCCCTACCTGAGTAGGACCCCTCTGCAACCTTCGTAAAACCATTGCTGGGTTGTTTGTAGTGTAGCCATACCATATACTCTTAACCGCATTATAAGTCAATCGCGTTATCGCGATAACTTGAGAATGGCTACACAGAACCATATCGTGTTTGGTGTATAACATGTTGGAATCATACCCCCAGTCCAGCCATGGGCATGAGGGCACGATTCCCCCCTGCTAGAGGGGCGATATGGGAAAAGCGGCAGATTTTAGACACCAATTTAAAAAATGCATAGGTAACACAAAATGGATGCTACCGGCCACCTCCACAACTCTGGCTGCCTGTTGCTGGGGAAAACCCCAGCCTCGACAGCTGGACAATGGGGCTCCTGTGGCAGGGAGGTGCCAGCACCTTCCCAGACAGGATATGTGGATTGGAACAGGGTGGGTGCACCAAATGTCCTTTCAGAGTTGCACGTAGGCCAGCTACAGCGCCTGCATTCTGCATACACCGCTTGGAACCGGTTCAGGGGCATCCTGCCCCTCGCCCAGGCGGGAAACACACAAAGGGGAGAGGGTGTAGCCACTCTTTCCCGCCTCACCACTCATTGGTGGACACTACTATGGACACTCCCCTAATCTTGGGGATAAAGGTGAATAACGTGGCCCCAGAGCCTCAGATTAATCTTTAACTTTGGATTCTTGAACTTCGACTTGCTGCTGCCCAGCTGACGGAAAAATCTCCCTTGGGATAAAGGAGTTATCCCCCTGCTTGGCAGGCACCTGAAACACTGCAAGTGACCCGGTTGGAACTTTGCTTCTCCTACGGACTTCAACGACCTTCAGCTCCCTTGAGGTGGGTTTCCAGCGCATCCCAGAGGCCAGTGAGTGTGCTCAACGAGTTTGGGCACCGTGGCCTGCGTGGGTGCCGAGATCCCCAATACCCCAGGGCACCGGCCACCTCTTGCGTAGCACACAACCCTGACCAGTGGGGAAGTTGTGCTTTGGCCCGTTTGCGAGCCAACCATCTAACAGCAATTGTGCCAAGTATCCGCGCCCTAGCCCACTCCGGTGGCCCGTGGGTGCCCTTTTACGCACTCCAAATTGCCGCCTCCCGCGGTCCCTTGTCTCTCGACTTGTGGGCCCCAGCGGAGGTCAATCGTCACAAACAAGAGTTCCCCTGCTTGCTCCAGGCCTGCTCTCCAGTCTCCTCGAAGGAGACCTCCCTCAGACCTCGTGGGTCTGCACCGTAGCAGTTTTGTGAATCTTGTGTGGGTTGCGGTTGCCAAGGCTTAGTGGATCCAATCCGGACACTAACACCGCAGCGACCCTCATCCGACGTGGGACAGTCTCCCTCCAGAAGCTGGTCTTCCTCAAAGCCTTCCGGAGCCCGTGGCTGCAGAACCAAGCTACATCATCTTCACCTGAAGCACCCGACATCGAAGGGCTCTTTGCTTTGAGCCTCCTGGTCACTTTTCCGTGACCCAGACTCTGTCCCCTCTGCTTTCAGGTTCTTCACTTCAATCTTCACATCTTTGATCTTCACGGCATCGACGCTTTTGGCTAGCAGAACTTTTGACTATTTTCCCATTGAAAATCAGCCCGCGACCCGACATTGAAATCGACCTATGCACCCGGCTTCCCTGGGGCAGGTAACAGTGGTACTACGGTACTCCCGAGGTTGTGGGCTCTTCAAAAGCTTAACTCTAAAGTTTTAACTTTGTACTACTGCTAGAAGTATTTTTAAATGGTTTATTTCCAACCGTGACATTCTCCTTAGGCTTTAATAGAGATCCCGATAGCAGCTACTTGCATTGCACGCGCCTCCCGTGGGTCCCCTTCCTCATCACTTGGGGTGGATTCTTAAGGGGCAAGCGATCCTAAATGCCCTAGGCATTGTCTGTAGAATTGTTGTGGTTCTTATACCACTATTTTAGTATATGGTTTGGTCCCCCCCTGGGGCCCAATGTTAACAGTGCTATTTATTTGTATCGATCAATGCTTGTTTTATGTATAACTTTGCCTTAGCCTCCTAAAGAGACTGTGGGATTCTGTTTAGAAATAATACCTATATTTTATATATATATACACCTGTGTGGAATACTTTCATTTGGTCATTCAAGAGGTTATCTATAGTAAAACAATAAGCTTAACACTCCTTCAAGACTTAGCCTGAAGGCTGCTCTTCACAGCTACCACTAGGATAGCTTTCTTTAAAGGTTGTCTTTTAAACCTAATATCATAAGAGTCGAATTGGGCTGGTGCAAGGTGGCCACTAGAACTAGTGACCAGCATATGCCAGGCCAACTTCTCACTGGTGGCAACTGGCAGTAAGCTGCTGTCCATGAAAGGATGGTAACTGGGAATACGCTGCAATACTTTGGTATTGTCGGGCCTGTACTTTGCTGTGCTTCATTGAGTGATGCTAACTGACTATGCTGCTGTGCTTTGAGGGGTGGTGAATGGGATTTTGTTGGGTAATAGACTTCACTGCTGTGCTTTTTGGAGCAGTGATTAAATATGCTGCTGAGCTTAACTGAGGGGTTGTAACACTACGCTGCTGTGCTTTCTTGATGGGTGGTAAGACTATGCTGGTGTGCTTCATTGAGGAGCAATAACGGAGTACGTGGCTGTGCTTCATTGAGGGGTTGCAACTTGTGTACAGTGTTCTTCATTAAGTTGTGTTAAGGGAGTTTGATGGGAGTTAATTGTTGCGATACATCTGTATTTTGTGGTTCTGCTCTATGAACATTTGTATTGAAGGTTATCAAAATAAGATATAAAAACATAACACTTGTCGAGGGTTCTGAGGTTCTTAGAAAGGGTGTCCAGTGATATCTTAGTCCAACATTCCGTTACCTGAACGACCCCTGACATGCTACAGAATAGAGCAGAAGTGTGCTGAGAATGGTGAACTAGGAAGTAGTAGCTCTAGAGGGTAGTTGGTTACCGATGAACAGGCAAGCACATTGGCTACATAGTGGGTTATGGCAATGTAGCAAGGGTTAGGGCAGACAATTAGAAGGGTCTCTGTGCCTGGCCACGAGGGAGAAGTGGGACCACCGTCTGGCTTCTTGATTTATTTGTAAGTAACTTCAGTGCATTGGTACACTGGTCTTCATCAGACTATCTTTCATACCTCTGACTTTGCCATGTGCAAATGGTGTCTCAGGGCATTGGTGCGCCATTCCCTTCATGGGGCAATACTGCTGACCAGCCCTGCGCAATTCTCATCTCAGTGTTTTTATGCGCTGCTCCCTTTCGCGGGGCAATCTTGCATACAGTTGACCTGACCTGCATAATTTATGATTCAGTGCTATGGTGCACTGTTCCCTTCATGGTATGATCTTTGATGCACTGGTCCCTTCATGGGATGATCTTTGATGCACTGGTCCCTTCATGGGATGGTCTTTGATGCCCTGGTCCCTTCATGGGATGGTCTTTGATGCCCTGGTCCCTTCATGGGATGGTCTTTGATGCCCTGGTCCCTTCATGGGATGGTCTTTGATGCCCTGGTCCCTTCATGGGATGGTCTTTGATGCCCTGGTCCCTTCATGGGATGGTCTTTGATGCCCTGGTCCCTTCATGGGATGGTCTTTGATGCCCTGGTCCCTTCATGGGATGATCTTTAATGCCCTGGTCCCTTCATGGGTTGATCTTTGATGCACTGGTCCCTTCCCAGGATGATCTTGCATACCCTTAATCTGAGTGCTGTGATGCACCGTTCCCTTCATGGGATGATCTTTGATGCACCGTTCCCTTCATGGGATGATCTTTGATGCACCGTTCCCTTCATGGGATGATCTTTGATGCACCGGTCCCTTCATGGGATGATCTTTGATGCACCGGTCCCTTCATGGGATGGTCTTTGATGCACCGGTCCCTTCATGGGATGGTCTCTGATGCACCGGTCCCTTCATGGGATGGTCTCTGATGCACCGGTCCCTTCATGGGATGGTCTCTGATGCACCGGTCCCTTCATGGGATGGTCTCTGATGCACCGGTCCCTTCATGGGATGGTCTCTGATGCACCGGTCCCTTCATGGGATGGTCTCTGATGCACCGGTCCCTTCATGGGATGGTCTCTGATGCACCGGTCCCTTCATGGGATGGTCTCTGATGCACCGGTCCCTTCATGGGATGGTCTCTGATGCACCGGTCCCTTCATGGGATGGTCTCTGATGCACCGGTCCCTTCATGGGATGGTCTCTGATGCACCGGTCCCTTCATGGGATGGTCTCTGATGCACCGGTCCCTTCATGGGATGGTCTCTGATGCACCGGTCCCTTCATGGGATGGTCTCTGATGCACCGGTCCCTTCATGGGATGGTCTCTGATGCACCGGTCCCTTCATGGGATGGTCTCTGATGCACCGGTCCCTTCATGGGATGGTCTCTGATGCACCGGTCCCTTCATGGGATGGTCTCTGATGCACCGGTCCCTTCATGGGATGGTCTCTGATGCACCGGTCCCTTCATGGGATGGTCTCTGATGCACCGGTCCCTTCATGGGATGGTCTCTGATGCACCGGTCCCTTCATGGGATGGTCTCTGATGCACCGGTCCCTTCATGGGATGGTCTCTGATGCACCGGTCCCTTCATGGGATGGTCTCTGATGCACCGGTCCCCTCATGGGATGGTCTCTGATGCACCGGTCCCCTCATGGGATGGTCTCTGATGCACCGGTCCCTTCATGGGATGGTCTCTGATGCACCGGTCCCTTCATGGGATGGTCTCTGATGCACCGGTCCCTTCATGGGATGGTCTCTGATGCACCGGTCCCTTCATGGGATGGTCTCTGATGCACCGGTCCCTTCATGGGATGGTCTCTGATGCCCTGGTCCCTTCATGGGATGGTCTCTGATGCACCGGTCCCTTCATGGGATGGTCTCTGATGCACCGGTCCCTTCATGGGATGGTCTCTGATGCACCGGTCCCTTCATGGGATGGTCTCTGATGCACCGGTCCCTTCATGGGATGGTCTCTGATGCACCGGTCCCTTCATGGGATGGTCTCTGATGCACCGGTCCCTTCATGGGATGGTCTCTGATGCACCGGTCCCTTCATGGGATGGTCTCTGATGCACCGGTCCCTTCATGGGATGGTCTCTGATGCACCGGTCCCTTCATGGGATGGTCTCTGATGCACCGGTCCCTTCATGGGATGGTCTCTGATGCACCGGTCCCTTCATGGGATGGTCTCTGATGCACCGGTCCCTTCATGGGATGGTCTCTGATGCACCGGTCCCTTCATGGGATGGTCTCTGATGCACCGGTCCCTTCATGGGATGGTCTCTGATGCACCGGTCCCTTCATGGGATGGTCTCTGATGCACCGGTCCCTTCATGGGATGGTCTCTGATGCACCGGTCCCTTCATGGGATGGTCTCTGATGCACCGGTCCCTTCATGGGATGGTCTCTGATGCACCGGTCCCTTCATGGGATGGTCTCTGATGCACCGGTCCCTTCATGGGATGGTCTCTGATGCACCGGTCCCTTCATGGGATGGTCTCTGATGCACCGGTCCCTTCATGGGATGGTCTCTGATGCACCGGTCCCTTCATGGGATGGTCTCTGATGCACCGGTCCCTTCATGGGATGGTCTCTGATGCACCGGTCCCTTTATGGGATGGTCTCTGATGCACCGGTCCCTTTATGGGATGGTCTCTGATGCACCGGTCCCTTCATGGGATGGTCTCTGATGCACCGGTCCCTTCATGGGATGGTCTCTGATGCACCGGTCCCTTCATGGGATGGTCTCTGATGCACCGGTCCCTTCATGGGATGGTCTCTGATGCACCGGTCCCTTCATGGGATGGTCTCTGATGCACCGGTCCCTTCATGGGATGGTCTCTGATGCACTTGGCCCTTGATGGGATGGTCTCTGATGCACTTGGCCCTTGATGGGATGGTCTCTGATGCACTTGGCCCTTCATGGGATGATCTCTGATGCACTGGTCCCTTCATGGGACGATCTTTCATGCACTGGTCCCTTCATGGGACGATCTTTCATGCACCGGTCCCTTCATGGGACGATCTTTCATGCACCGGTCCCTTCATGGGACGATCTTTCATGCACCGGTCCCTTCATGGGACGATCTTTCATGCACCGGTCCCTTCATGGGACGATCTTTCATGCACCGGTCCCTTCATGGGACGATCTTTCATGCACCGGTCCCTTCATGGGACGATCTTTCATGCACCGGTCCCTTCATGGGACGATCTTTCATGCACCGGTCCCTTCATGGGACGATCTTTCATGCACCGGTCCCTTCATGGGACGATCTTTCATGCACCGGTCCCTTCATGGGACGATCTTTCATGCACCGGTCCCTTCATGGGACGATCTTTCATGCACCGGTCCCTTCATGGGACGATCTTTCATGCACCGGTCCCTTCATGGGACGATCTTTCATGCACCGGTCCCTTCATGGGACGATCTTTCATGCACCGGTCCCTTCATGGGACGATCTTTCATGCACCGGTCCCTTCATGGGACGATCTTTCATGCACCGGTCCCTTCATGGGACGATCTTTCATGCACCGGTCCCTTCATGGGACGATCTTTCATGCACCGGTCCCTTCATGGGACGATCTTTCATGCACCGGTCCCTTCATGGGACGATCTTTCATGCACCGGTCCCTTCATGGGACGATCTTTCATGCACCGGTCCCTTCATGGGACGATCTTTCATGCACCGGTCCCTTCATGGGACGATCTTTCATGCACCGGTCCCTTCATGGGACGATCTTTCATGCACCGGTCCCTTCATGGGACGATCTTTCATGCACCGGTCCCTTCATGGGACGATCTTTCATACACCGGTCCCTTCATGGGACGATCTTTCATACACCGGTCCCTTCATGGGACGATCTTTCATACACCGGTCCTTTCATGGGATATCCTTTGATGCACCGGTCCCTTCATGGGATATCCTTTGATGCACCGGTCCCTTCATGGGATATCCTTTGATGCACTGGTCCCTTCATGGGATATCCTTTGATGCACTGGTCCCTTCATGGGATATCCTTTGATGCACTGGTCCCTTCATGGGATATCCTTTGATGCACTGGTCCCTTCATGGGATATCCTTTGATGCACTGGTCCCTTCATGGGATATCCTTTGATGCACTGGTCCCTTCATGGGATATCCTTTGATGCACTGGTCCCTTCATGGGATATCCTTTGATGCACTGGTCCCTTCATGGGATATCCTTTGATGCACTGGTCCCTTCATGGGATGATCTGATGCACTGGTCCCTTTATGGGATGATCTTTGATGCTCTGGTCCCTTCATGGGATGATCTGATGCACTGGTCCCTTTATGGGATGATCTTTGATGCTCTGGTCCCTTCATGGGATATCCTTTGATGCACTGGTCCCTTCATGGGATATCCTTTGATGCACTGGTCCCTTCATGGGATGATCTGATGCACTGGTCCCTTTATGGGATGATCTTTGATGCTCTGGTCCCTTCATGGGATGTTCCTGCATACCTCTAATGAGTGCTGTTATGCACTGGTCCCTTCATAGGATGATCTCTGATGCACTGGGCCCTTCATGGGATGTTCCTGCATACCTCTAATCTGAGTGCTGTGATGCACTGGTTCTGTAGTAGGGGATCTCTGTGTATAGTCATAATCTATGAATAGTCCCGCCCATGTGCGGGGACCCCGGAGCAATCAAAAATATCTCTTAAGCTGTCCCGCATTTGCAAACCTGCAAAGACACTTAAGAGACAGACCAAATAATACAGCCTAATTACAACAAGGCTGCACTGGCCAGCACTTCCTCTGAAGTGAACACAAAAAACCAAAATAAAGTTTAAATGTCATTTTTATTCACATCTGACATTCTGCTTTATTATCACACACTGCCTTCACCAAAATCCCTTTAAACAATAGAGAGGAAGGGGTGGACAGACAAGCCCTATAGGCTGTCATTATGTGTCTGCTAAAGGGATACCGTGCCTTTAAGAAACTCTCCAGAGACCCCCGGTATCCCAGGATGCACAGCCAACACAAGTTACTTTCAGTTCTTTTTTCCGGCTCCTGCTAGCAGGACCCTGGAGCTTGAGCTCTACCTTTTTGGGTGGTTTATTAGATAAAGAATAAGGATTTTTGGATAAATAGTGTTTTCATTCGACGTCTAGAGCCTTTGTCTACTACTGCCTGCAATCTGGAGCAGTTTTGGCCCACTCTTAGCATGGCTTTATTCGATAAATGCCCTGAGTGTGGGAGAAAAAAGGCCAAGACGGACCCACATGCTGTTTGTATCCTCTGCTTGTCGCCCTCACATGTCCCAGCTACCTGTGCCATCTGTAAAACCTTTTCTAAAAGGACCCTGAGGGACAGGGAGAAGATTCGCCTTCAGGGACAGGAGCAGCAGAGGACCGGTGGGACTTCGGGGCATGGTGCTCTCCATCGCCCTTCTCCGCCCATGCTTCAGCCCCTGGAGGGACCTCCAGGCAGAGCAGGGAGCAGAAACGGCGCCTACCGGCTGGTAGGTCGCGCTCAACGTCGAAGGCGACGACGGCGAGGGTGAAGGCACCGGTATGCTCGCCGTCGAACCAGGGCTCTGGTTCGCGGCATCTTCGGCGTTCGACGTCGAGAGAGGGGCCGGCGGGACCCGGGACCGGGTCTCCGTCGAAGGTGTCGACGTCGACACCTTATCGGCGTCGTACCCAGCCCCATGGAGGATCCACTCGTCGCCGTCGACCCATGACTCGACGCTGACTAAGTCGACGCCGAGACCCCGGCACCTATCGTCCTGGCGGAGAAGATCGCCGTCTAGGCACGGTGTCGACGTCGAGGCACCGGGAGTCGACGTCGAGGCACCGGGAGTCGACGTCGAGGCACCGGGAGTCGACGTCGAGGCACCGGGAGTCGACGTCGAGGCACCGGGAGTCGACGTCGAGGCACCGGGAGTCGACGTCGAGGCACCGGGAGTCGACGTCGAGGCACCGGGAGTCGACGTCGAGGCACCGGGAGTCGACGTCGAGGCACCGGGAGTCGAGGCATCGGTCGACGTCGAGGCACCGGGAGTCGAGGCATCGGTCGACGTCGGAGGCATGGTTCGAGGCGCTCGACGGCGTTCGGCGTCGAGGGGGCGCCGACCGGCGAAGAGGCGCCGGACGAGGTCGACGTACAGTTCGACGTCTAGGACATCGGGGAACACGTCCTCAGTGATTACGATCTCCAGTCGGGGATCTGGGAGACGTTCCCCGTCGTTGGCTTCCACACGGGACAGGCCCACCAAGAGGAGGAGAGGGGCTGTGAGCCCGGTCAGTACTGGTGCGGGTTCTCCTGCAAGGAGTGATGGAGCTTCGGAGCATCTGTCCCCGCTCCGTCCTCAGAGGCCGCCTATGCCACCTGCGCCTGGCCTGTCTTCGGCTCCTCTGCCAGCGCCTGGTCTTCCACCTCTTCCGCTGCCTCTGGCCGCGCTTCCGCGGCCTGCATCTCCACCGCCGCTGCCTCCACCCCCGAGGGATCCCCACAGGCGGAGATCTCGCTCTCGCCCTCGCCGGCGATCAAGGAGTAGGCGCAGATCGTCCACTCGCTCTGGACATGGACGACGGAGGTATCGGTCTCGTTCCAGAGGCTCGAGGGGCACGGACTCTTCTGGGGCTGGCCGGTTTTCTCCCTCACTGTCGGAGACGCCTCCTACCCGCGTCTCCCCGGTGGATGACATTGCCACGTTCCAGGAGGTGCTGATGAGGGGGGCGGCGAAGTTGGGAATAGCAGTTACGACCCCGATTCCCACTACCTCTGTGATCTTTGAGACTTTACACAAGGCTCATCTGTCGTGCCCCCTCCTCCCATTGGTTCCGGGGTTGGAGGAATCTGCTATGGAGGTGTTCTTGGCGCCGGCCGTGGTGAAGCCGGCTCCCTCAAGACTGCAGAAAAAGTACAGGGCCCCTGAATCGGACCCGGCGTTCCTCAGGGTGGATCCTCCCCCGGACTCTGTCATTGTGGCGGCGGCTCGTAAGCAACACTCTACGACACTTTCGTCCACGGCTCCCCCGGATAAGGAGAGTCGCAAGATGGACTCCTTGGGGAGGAGGATGTGCTCCACGTCGGCCACGTCTATGAAGGCCGCTAGTGCCTCCGCTCTGTTGGGTCGTTATGACCGGTCTCTTTGGGACTCCCTCCAACAGTTCGCTGCCTCCCTGCCTAGAGATAAGAGGGAGGACTTTCAGGAGGTGCTGAACGAGGGCATGATGGTCTCTAACCAGATAATCAGTGCGGCGGGGGATATATCGTTGCTGGCGGCCCATTGGTACTGCCACGGCGTACACATGAGGAGGCATTCCTGGCTGAGGCTGACACCGCTCAAGCCTGAGGCACAGCAGAAGATCGCCTATTTGCCGTTCTCCGGCACTTCGCTGTCGTACTTTAATATTCGGGACCGCGTAGGGGACAGGGCCCTACCCCTGTCTATCTTGGTATTAGCGAACCGCAAATGGTAAATGCGGCATGTACGAGTGCTTTATATATCGTTCTAGCTATGAATGCACTGTGTACACGTTGTTCTGCTCCACTACGCGGGTTCCATTTTGGAAGCAGTGGCCATCTTGTCATTGCCCTCACATAGGCTATAATGGAGTAAATACGGGCCTCACAGTACATGGGCTTTCCCTCTGACTTCTCTGTGACCTGGGCAGCTGGCTCTGCTGCCCCAGGTCAAACCGGTCTCACGAGCTCCCCTTCCTCCGTCCACCTGTGATTAGCATCAGGGCTTGACCCGTCATAAAACCCTTTCATTCTACACAATCCTCCGGCTAATCTCTTCCACACCTGCTTGTTCCTGCTTTATGACTTGTTTGCCAAAACAGGAGATGCTCATGTTTATTGGGGTACATCAAACGTGGGATCTGAACCTTACTGTGTAAATCATTGTGGGCTGGCCGAACTGGAATGTGGGATGGTCATCATGACTCTGCCTTTTCTTTGTAATGTACACTTGTATATTGCCGTATCATAAAACCTAGGAATGTATGCTTGAGGCAAGGAAAAGCGTATTTAAGATGAAGTCCGTTCCTATGATTTTCAGCAGTCTCCTGAGAACATACACGCTGTTGTACTTCTAGGATACCTGTCATTGGTCTGCAGCCAATAAACGAATCTTTGACTTCACCCAGAAGACTCTGTGTTTCTGTAGGTCCGGAACAGGGTGAACCCAGAAGTCATAGGGTGTGTGCCCCTGCACCGCTGGGTCTAAAATACCCAGTACTTCAACGCTGTTCGGGTCTCATGCGGATGACGAGATGGCCTGCATGAAGGCCGAGGCAGAAACCCTGAAAGCTGTGGGGCTGGAGAGGCCCAAGGTGCAGAGGAGGTCCTTCCGCTCCGCTGGCAGGCGCTATTCCAAGCAAAGAGGTCAAGGGCGTCAGTCGGGCCACCAACAGCCGCAACAGTTCCCGAGGCCTTCCTTTCAGAAGCAGCAGAGGACAGCATCAGTCCTCTTCGGGGAACAAAGGCCCAGCCGGGTCGAAGCCCTGAAGGGTCGCTTCCCCCTCATCCGTTACCCGCTCCGGTGGGGGAGGGAAGTATTCAACACTACCTGGCAGAGTGGAGGACAATAACTCAGGACAAGTGGGTGCTGAATATTGTTTGCAGTGGTTACTGTCTTCGTTTCACCAGTCCGCCTCCACGGATTCCACCAGTGCGCTCCCCCTACATGGTGCGGGAGCTCCAGCGGGAGGCGGACGTTCTGTTAAGAAAAAGGGCGATAGAAGCGGTTCCTTTGAAGCAAAAAGGAAAAGGTCTCTACTCCCGGTTCTTTCTCGTAAGAAAAAAGGACAAGAACGAGTTCAGGCCTATTCTGGATCTGCGTCAAGCAAACAGGTGGATCCGCAGAGAAAAGTTCCGTATGTTGTCCCTGCATCAGATTTATCCTCCGTTGCATCGAGGAGACTGGCTGTGCGCCATAGATCTGCAGGACGCTTACTTTCATGTGCCGATCGCACCAAAGCATCGCAAGTTCCTGAGGTTTCTGGTAGGCAACAACCATTACCAGTATTCAGTACTCCCGTTTGGCCTGAAGTCTGCACCTCGGATGTTCTCCAAGTGCATGGCAGTGGTCGCGGCACACCTGCGGAAGAACAAGGTGTTTGTGTATCCATACCTGGACGATTGGTTGATCAAAGCGTCCACGTACCAGGAGGCCCAGTGCCATTTCAACAGGACTGCGGCCTTGCTTCATCGTCTGGGGCTGCACATCAACATGAATAAGTCAGTGCCGGTCCCTGTGCAGTGTCTCCAGTACTTGGGGGCTTCAGTCAATACTTTGACCGCAAGCGTGTGTCCTTCGGAGGAGAGACGCTTATCTATCCTTGGGAAGGCTCGGCATCTCATCTCCGCCCGCTCTCCTACAGTGAGGACGGTGTCTTCCTTGCTGGGGTCGATGGCCTCTTGCATCTTTCTCACCCCCAATGCACGTCTGCACATGAGGCCCCTGCAGGAATGTCTGGAGGACCAATGGGACCAGAGGCGAGGGCGTTGGGAGGACAAGATCCAGCTGTCTCAACACGCTCGGCAGTCTCTGAAATGGTGGTGTGCCCCAGAGAATGTCTGCAGAGGGACTCCTTTTCACAAGGATATTCCGGTCCAGACCATAGTGACCGATGCGTCTCTCCAGGGCTGGGGAGCGCATTCGGGCCCTCTTCAGATTCAGGGGATATGGTCGCAGATGGAGACGAGTTACCATATCAACTTTTTGGAACTCAGAGCAGTACACTTGGCCTTGAAGGCGTTCCATCCCTCCTTCAGGACGAACTCCCTGCTGGTTCAGACGGACAATACTACGACCATGTATTACCTCAACAAGCAGGGGCTCACGTTCCCGCACCCTGTCTCGGGAGGCACAGGCGATCTGGAACTGGCTGGTGGCCAGGAACCTGACGATCACGGCGACCCATCTGCCGGGGGTGCAGAATGCCCAAGCAGACGCTCTCAGCAGGCTTGTCCAAGAGAACCACGAGTGGGTGCTAAACGACGACGTGCTAAAAGACGTCTTCGCAGAGTGGGGCACTCCGGATATAGATCTGTTCGCCACGGCAGAAAACAGCAAATGCCGCGACTTCGCGTCCAGGTACTACCAACCAGGGGCGCTGGGGAATGCCCTATGGATCAGCTGGTCCAACAGCTTTCTCTACGCCTTTCCACCCATTCCCCTGATCCCGGCGGTGCTGATCAAGCTGTCGCAATCCAGAGCCAGGATGATTCTGATCGTGCCGGAGTGGCCGAGGCAATGGTGGTTCACCGACCTTCTTCATCAGTCTGTTCTCCCACACAAGCGCCTGCCGTGTCGGCCGGACCTTCTCACGAAGTTCGGAGGACAGATTGTTCACCCCAATCTCTCGTCCTTGAGTTTGGCAGCATGGCTCCTGAGCTAGTGCAATATGGGCATTTGAACCTGCCTCAGGACTGTATGGAGATTTTGAGAGAGGCAAAAAGACCGTCTACAAGGACTTCTTATGCCTATAAGTGGAAGAGATTCTGCTTATGGTGCAAGGCAAAGGACATTGACCCTACATCCTGTAAAGATGTTATTTTGCCTGATCTGCTGCAGTTGGCTCAGTCTGGGCTTAATTTTCAATCTCTTAAAGTTCATCTCGCAGCTTTGACTGCGTATAGGAAGGGCCCTTCTCAAACCTCATTTTTTCAAATCCCTGTAATTAAGGATTTTTTGGAGGGTTTGCGTAAAGTGTTCTCCCCCCCCCCCCCCCCCCCCCCCCCCCGGTTAGAAGACCTTCTCCACCGTGGGAATTGAATGTGGTGTTATCTAGATTGATGAGGGAGCCTTTTGAGCCTATCCATAAGGCTTCTTTACAGCATTTGTCTTGGAAGGCGGCCTTCCTTGTGGCCATTACATCGGCCAGGAGGGTGAGTGAGATTCAGGCTCTGTGTTGTCAAGAGCCGTATACTGTTTTTCATGCTTCTAAAGTAGTGATGCGTACCCATCCTAAATTTTTGCCTAAGGTGATATCAGATTTCCATGTAAATCAAATGATAACTTTGCCTACGTTTTTTCAGCATCCCTCCTCTCCGGCGGAGAGGTCTCTGCATTCACTTGATGTACGTAGGCTACTGAAATTCTATGTGGATAAGACAAAAGATATCCGCAGGTCGGATCAACTGTTTGTGAATTATGGTTCGGTGACAACTGGTTTAGCTACCTCAAACCAGTCCATCTCCAGATGGATTGTTTCCTGTATTTAGCTTTGTTACCAAAAAGCTAATAAAACATTGGGGGGTAAGCCTACGGCGCATTCGACTAGAGGCAAGGCTGCGACTACAGCTTTGCTTAGGAATGTTCCCATTGCTGACATTTGTAAGGCTGCCACCTGGAAGTCAGTCCATACGTTTACGAAGCATTACTGCCTGGATTCTGATGCTAGGGCAGATGCGCAGGTTGGACAGGCTTCGCTGAGGAATTTGTTTGCACAGTGATTTGTTGGTGTTTGGGCCTTACTCCACCGCTGCTTGTTGGTTGGGATGGGCTTGCCATTCTATTCATAGATTATGACTATACACAGAGATCCCCTACTACAGAAGGAGTAGTTTCTTACCTGTAACTCCAGTTCTGTAGTAGGGGTATCTGTTATAGTCATAAGCGACCCTCCCTCCTCCCCGGTGGAGTAAACTGATAGTATCAAGCCTGTTATACACCTTCAAAAAGAACTGAAAGTAACTTGTGTTGGCTGTGCATCCTGGGATACCGGGGGTCTCTGGAGAGTTTCTTAAAGGCACGGTATCCCTTTAGCAGACACATAATGACAGCCTATAGGGCTTGTCTGTCCACCCCTTCCTCTCTATTGTTTAAAGGGATTTTGGTGAAGGCAGTGTGTGATAATAAAGCAGAATGTCAGATGTGAATAAAAATGACATTTAAACTTTATTTTGGTTTTTTGTGTTCACTTCAGAGGAAGTGCTGGCCTGTGCAGCCTTGTTGTAATTAGGCTGTATTATTTTGTCTGTCTCTTAAGTGTCTTTGCAGGTTTGCAAATGCGGGACAGCTTAAAAGATATTTTTGATTGCTCCAGGGTCCCCGCACATGGGCGGGACTATTCATAGATTATGACTATACACAGAGATCCCCTACTACAGAACTGGAGTTACAGGTAAGAAACTACTCCTTCCTTCACGGGATGAACTTGCATACCTCTAATCTTGGTGCTGTGATGTACTGGTCCCTTCATGGGATCTCTGATGTACTGGTCCCTTCATGGGATCTCTGATGTACTGGTCCCTTCATGGGATGATCTCTGATGCACTGGTCCCTTCATGGGATGATCTTTGATGCACTGGTCCTCATGGGTTGATCTTTAATGCACTAATGGTCCCTTCATGGGTTGATCTTTGATGCACTGGTCCCTTCCCAGGATGATCTTGCATACCTCTAATCTGAGTGCTGTGATGCACTGGTCCCTTCATGGGATGATCTCTGATGTACTGGTCCCTTCATGGGATCTCTGATGTTCTGGTCCGTTCACGGGATGATCTTTGATGCACTGGTCCGTTCACGGGATGATCTTTGATGCACTGGTCCCTTCACGGGATGATCTTTGATGCACTGGTCCCTTCACGGGATGATCTTTGATGCACTGGTCCCTTCATGGGATCTCTGATGTACTGGTCCGTTCACGGGATGATCTTTGATGCACTGGTCCCTTCACGGGATGATCTTTGATGCACTGGTCCCTTCACGGGATGATCTTTGATGCACTGGTCCCTTCACGGGATGATCTTTGATGCACTGGTCCCTTCATGGGATGATCTTTGATGCACTGGTCCCTTCATGGGATGATCTTGCATACCTCTAATCTGAGTGCTGTGATATACTGGTCCCTTCATGGGATGATCTTGATGCACTGGTTCCCTTCATGGGATGATCTTTGTTGCACTGGCCCCTTCATGGGATATCCTTTGATGCACTGGTCATTTCATGGGATCATCTTTGATGCACTGGCCCCTTCATGGGATGATCTTTGATGCACTGGCCCCTTCATGGGATGATCTTTGATGCACTGGTCCCTTCATGGGATGATCTTGCATACCTCTAATCTGAGTGGCGTTGCTCTGGTCCCTTCATGGGATGATCTCTGATGCCCTGGTCCCTTCATGGTATGATCTCTGATGCCCTGGTCCCTTCATGGGCTCTCTGATGCACTGGTCCCTTCATGGGATCTCTGATGCACTGGTCCCTTCATGGGATGATCTTGTGTACCTCGAATCTGAGCTGTGATGCACTGGTCCCTTCATGGGATGAACTTTGATGCACTGGTCCCTTCATGGGATGATCTTTGATGCACTGGTCCCTTCATGGGATGATCTTTGATGCACTGGTCCCTTCATGGGATGATCTTTGATTCACTGGTCCCTTCATGGGATGATCTTTGATTCACTGGTCCCTTCATGGGATGATCTTTGCAGTGGTCCGTTCATTGGATGATCTTTGATGCACGAATGGTCCCTTCATTGGATGATCTTTGATGCACGAATGGTCCCTTCATGGGATGGTCTTTGATGCACGAATGGTCCCTTCATGGGATGGTCTTTGATGCACTGGTCCCTTCATGGGATGGTCTTTGATGCACTGGTCCCTTCATGGGATGGTCTTTGATGCACTGGTCCCTTCATGGGATGGTCTTTGATGCACTGGTCCCTTCATGGGATGGTCTTTGATGCACTGGTCCCTTCATGGGATGGTCTTTGATGCACTGGTCCCTTCATGGGATGGTCTTTGATGCACTGGTCCCTTCATGGGATGGTCTTTGATGCACTGGTCCCTTCATGGGATGGTCTTTGATGCACTGGTCCCTTCATGGGATGGTCTTTGATGCACTGGTCCCTTCATGGGATGGTCTTTGATGCACTGGTCCCTTCATGGGATGGTCTTTGATGCACTGGTCCCTTCATGGGATGATCTTCAATGCCTCTAATCTGAGTGCTGTTCTTCAATGCCTCTAATCTGAGTGCTGTGATGCACTGGTCCCTTCATGGGATGATCTTGGATGCACTGGTCCCTTCATGGGATGATCTTGGATGCCTCTAATCTGAGTGCTGTTCTTCAATGCCTCTAATCTGAGTGCTGTGATGCACTGGTCCCTTCATGGGATGATCTTGGATGCACTGGTCCCTTCATGGGATGATCTCTGATGTACTGGTCCCTTCACGGGATGATCTTTGATGCACTGGTCCTCATGGGTTGATCTTTAATGCACTAATGGTCCCTTCATGGGTTGATCTTTGATGCACTGGTCCCTTCCCAGGATGATCTTGCATACCTCTAATCTGAGTGCTGTGATGCACTGGTCCCTTCATGGGATGATCTTGGATGCACTGGTCCCTTCATGGGATCTCTGATGTACTGGTCCCTTCATGGGATGATCTCTGATGTACTGGTCCCTTCACGGGATGATCTTTGATGCACTGGTCCCTTCACGGGATGATCTTTGATGCACTGGTCCCTTCACGGGATGATCTTTGATGCACTGGTCCCTTCACGGGATGATCTTTGATACACTGGTCCCTTCATGGGATGATCTTGCATACCTCTAATCTGAGTGCTGTGATGCACTGGTCCCTTCATGGGGTGATCTCTGATGCACTGGTCCCTTCATGGGGTGATCTCTGATGCACTGGTCCCTTCATGGGATGATCTTTGATGCACTGGTCCCTTCATGGGATGATCTCTGATGCACTGGT
The DNA here is from genome assembly GCF_964204655.1 of Triturus cristatus. Taxonomy (NCBI): domain Eukaryota; kingdom Metazoa; phylum Chordata; class Amphibia; order Caudata; family Salamandridae; genus Triturus; species Triturus cristatus. Next base: position 408,744,382 of record NC_140591.1, read on the forward strand.
CCCTTCATGGGATGAACTTTGATGCACTGGTTCCTTAACGGTATGAACTTGCATACCTCTAATCTTAGTGCTGTGATGCACTGGTTCCTTCATGGGATGATCTTTGACGCACTGGTCCCTTCATGGGATGATCTTTGGCGCACTGGTCCCTTCATGGGATGATCTTTCGTACCTCGAATCAGAGTACTGTGATATACTGGTCCCTTCATGGGATGATCTTTGATGCCCTGGTCCCTTCATGGGATGATCTTTGATGCCCTGGTCCCTTCATGGGATGATCTTTGATGCCCTGGTCCCTTCATGGGATGATCTTTGATGCCCTGGTTCCTTCATGGGATGATCTTTGATGCCCTGGTCTCTTCATGGGATGATCTTGTATACCTCTAATCTGAGCTGTGATGCACTGGTCCCTTCATGGGAGGATCTCTGCACTGGTCCCTTCATGGGAGGATCTCTGCACTGGTCCCTTCAGGGGAGGATCTCTAATGCACTGGTCCCTTCATGGGATGATCTTGCATACCTCTAATCTGAGCTGTGATGCACTGGTCCCTTCATGGGATGATCTTTGATGCACTGGTCCCTTCATGGGATGATCTTTGATGCACTGGTCCCTTCACGGGATAATCTTTGATGCATTGGTCCCTTCACGGGATGATTTTTGATGCATTGGTCCCTTCACGGGGATGATCTTTGATGCATTGGTCCCTTCACGGGATGATCTTTGATGCATTGGTCCCTTCACGGGATGATCTTTGATGCATTGGTCCCTTCACGGGATGATCTTTGATGCATTGGTCCCTTCACGGGATGATCTTTGATGCATTGGTCCCTTCACGGGATGATCTTTGATGCATTGGTCCCTTCACGGGATGATCTCTGAAGCACTGGTCCCTTCACGGGATGATCTCTGAAGCACTGGTCCCTTCACGGGATGATCTCTGAAGCACTGGTCCCTTCATGGGATGATCTTTGATGCACTGGTCCCTTCATGGGATGATCTTGCATATCTCTAATCTGAGTGCTGTGATATACTGGTCCCTTCATGGGATGATCTTGATGCACTGGTCCCTTCATGGGATGATCTTGCATACCTCTAATCTGAGTGCTGTGATGCACTGGTCCCTTCATGGGATGATCTCTGATGCACTGGTCCCTTTATGGGATGATCTCTGATGCACTGGTCCCTTCATGGGATGGTCTTTGATGCACCAGTCCCTTCATGGGATGATCTTCAATGCCCTGGTCCCTTCATGGGATGATCTTGCATACCTCTAATCTGAGTGCTGTGATGCACTGGTCCCTTCATGGGATGATCTTGGATGCACTGGTCCCTTCATGGGATCTCTGATGTACTGGTCCCTTCATGGGATGATCTCTGATGCACTGGTCCCTTCACTGGATAATCTTTGATGCACTGGTCCCTTCATGCACTAATGGTCCCTTCATGGGTTGATCTTTGATGCACTGGTCCCTTCCCAGGATGATCTTGCATACCTCTAATCTGAGTGCTGTGATGCACTGGTCCCTTCATGGGATGATCTCTGATGCACTGGTCCCTTCATGGGATGATCTCTGATGCACTGGTCCCTTCACGGGATGAACTTTGATGCACTGGTTCCTTCACGGGATGAACTTGCATACCTCTAATCTTAGTGCTGTGATGCACTGGTTCCTTCATGGGATGATCTTTGACGCACTGGTCCCTTCATGGGATGATCTTGCGTACCTCTAATCTGAGTGCTGTGATGCACTGGTCCCTTCATGGGATGATCTCTGATGCACTGGTCCCTTCATGGGATGATCTCTGATGCACTGGTCCCTTCATGGGATGGTCTTTGATGCACTGGTCCCTTCATGGGATGGTCCCTTCATGGGATGGTCTTTGATGCACTGGTCCCTTCATGGGATGGTCTTTGATGCACTGGTCCCTTCATGGGATGGTCTTTGCACTGGTCCCTTCATGGGATGATCTTGGATGCACTGGTCCCTTCATGGGATGATCTTGGATGCACTGGTCCCTTCATGGGATGATCTTGGATGCACTGGTCCCTTCATGGGATGATCTTGGATGCACTGGTCCCTTCATGGGATGATCTTGGATGCACTGGTCCCTTCATGGGATGATCTTGGATGCACTGGTCCCTTCATGGGATGATCTTGGATGCACTGGTCCCTTCATGGGATGATCTTGGATGCACTGGTCCCTTCATGGGATGATCTTGGATGCACTGGTCCCTTCATGGGATGATCTTGGATGCACTGGTCCCTTCATGGGATGATCTTGGATGCACTGGTCCCTTCATGGGATGATCTTGGATGCACTGGTCCCTTCATGGGATGATCTTGGATGCACTGGTCCCTTCATGGGATGATCTTGGATGCACTGGTCCCTTCATGGGATGATCTTGGATGCACTGGTCCCTTCATGGGATGATCTTGGATGCACTGGTCCCTTCATGGGATGATCTTGGATGCACTGGTCCCTTCATGGGATGATCTTGGATGCACTGGTCCCTTCATGGGATGATCTTGGATGCACTGGTCCCTTCATGGGATGATCTTTGATGCACTGGTCCCTTCATGGGATGATCTTTGATGCACTGGTCCCTTCATGGGATGATCTTGATGCACTGTTTACTTCATGGGATGATCTTGATGCACTGTTTACTTCATGGGATGATCTCTGATGCACTGGTCCCTTCATGGGATCTCTGATGTACTGGTCCCTTCATGGGATGATCTCTGATGCACTGGTCCTCATGGGTTGATCTTTAATGCACTAATGGTCCCTTCATGGGTTGATCTTTGATGCACTGGTCCCTTCCCAGGATGATCTTGCATACCTCTAATCTGAGTGCTGTGATGCACTGGTCCCTTCATGGGATGATCTCTGATGCACTGGTCCCTTCATGGGATGATCTCTGATGCACTGGTCCCTTCATGGGATGGTCTCTGATGCACTTGGCCCTTGATGGGATGGTCTCTGATGCACTTGGCCCTTGATGGGATGGTCTCTGATGCACTTGGCCCTTGATGGGATGGTCTCTGATGCACTTGGCCCTTCATGGGATGGTCTTTCATGCACCGGTCCCTTCATGGGACGATCTTTCATGCACCGGTCCCTTCATGGGACGATCTTTCATGCACCGGTCCCTTCATGGGACGATCTTTCATGCACCGGTCCCTTCATGGGACGATCTTTCATGCACCGGTCCCTTCATGGGACGATCTTTCATGCACCGGTCCCTTCATGGGACGATCTTTCATGCACCGGTCCCTTCATGGGACGATCTTTCATGCACCGGTCCCTTCATGGGACGATCTTTCATGCACCGGTCCCTTCATGGGACGATCTTTCATGCACCGGTCCCTTCATGGGACGATCTTTCATGCACCGGTCCCTTCATGGGACGATCTTTCATGCACCGGTCCCTTCATGGGACGATCTTTCATGCACCGGTCCCTTCATGGGACGATCTTTCATGCACCGGTCCCTTCATGGGACGATCTTTCATGCACCGGTCCCTTCATGGGACGATCTTTCATGCACCGGTCCCTTCATGGGACGATCTTTCATGCACCGGTCCCTTCATGGGACGATCTTTCATGCACCGGTCCCTTCATGGGACGATCTTTCATGCACCGGTCCCTTCATGGGACGATCTTTCATGCACCGGTCCCTTCATGGGACGATCTTTCATGCACCGGTCCCTTCATGGGACGATCTTTCATACACCGGTCCCTTCATGGGACGATCTTTCATACACCGGTCCCTTCATGGGACGATCTTTCATACACCGGTCCTTTCATGGGATATCCTTTGATGCACCGGTCCCTTCATGGGATATCCTTTGATGCACCGGTCCCTTCATGGGATATCCTTTGATGCACCGGTCCCTTCATGGGATATCCTTTGATGCACCGGTCCCTTCATGGGATATCCTTTGATGCACCGGTCCCTTCATGGGATATCCTTTGATGCACTGGTCCCTTCATGGGATATCCTTTGATGCACTGGTCCCTTCATGGGATATCCTTTGATGCACTGGTCCCTTCATGGGATATCCTTTGATGCACTGGTCCCTTCATGGGATATCCTTTGATGCACTGGTCCCTTCATGGGATGATCTCTGATGCACTGGTCCCTTCATGGGATGATCTCTGATGCACTGGTCCCTTTATGGGATGATCTCTGATGCACCGGTCCCTTTATGGGATGATCTTTGATGCACCGGTCCCTTTATGGGATGATCTTTGATGCACCGGTCCCTTCATGGGATGGTCTCTGATGCACCGGTCCCTTCATGGGATGGTCTCTGATGCACCGGTCCCTTCATGGGATGGTCTCTGATGCACCGGTCCCTTCATGGGATGGTCTCTGATGCACCGGTCCCTTCATGGGATGGTCTCTGATGCACCGGTCCCTTCATGGGATGGTCTCTGATGCACCGGTCCCTTCATGGGATGGTCTCTGATGCACCGGTCCCTTCATGGGATGGTCTCTGATGCACCGGTCCCTTCATGGGATGGTCTCTGATGCACCGGTCCCTTCATGGGATGGTCTCTGATGCACCGGTCCCTTCATGGGATGGTCTCTGATGCACCGGTCCCTTCATGGGATGGTCTCTGATGCACCGGTCCCTTCATGGGATGGTCTCTGATGCACCGGTCCCTTCATGGGATGGTCTCTGATGCACCGGTCCCTTCATGGGATATCCTTTGATGCACTGGTCCCTTCATGGGATGATCTCTGATGCACCGGTCCCTTCATGGGACGATCTTTCATGCACCGGTCCCTTCATGGGACGATCTTTCATGCACCGGTCCCTTCATGGGACGATCTTTCATGCACCGGTCCCTTCATGGGACGATCTTTCATGCACCGGTCCCTTCATGGGATATCCTTTGATGCACCGGTCCCTTCATGGGATATCCTTTGATGCACTGGTCCTTTCATGGGATATCCTTTGATGCACTGGTCCCTTCATGGGATGATCTCTGATGCACTTGGCCCTTCATGGGATGATCTCTGATGCACCGGTCCCTTCATGGGACGATCTTTCATGCACCGGTCCCTTCATGGGACGATCTTTCATGCACCGGTCCCTTCATGGGACGATCTTTCATGCACCGGTCCCTTCATGGGACGATCTTTCATGCACCGGTCCCTTCATGGGACAATCTTTCATGCACCGGTCCCTTCATGGGACGATCTTTCATGCACCGGTCCCTTCATGGGACGATCTTTCATGCACCGGTCCCTTCATGGGACGATCTTTCATGCACCGGTCCCTTCATGGGACGATCTTTCATGCACCGGTCCCTTCATGGGACGATCTTTCATGCACCGGTCCCTTCATGGGACTATCTTTCATGCACCGGTCCCTTCATGGGATATCCTTTATGCACCGGTCCCTTCATGGGATATCCTTTATGCACCGGTCCCTTCATGGGATATCCTTTGATGCACTGGTCCTTTCATGGGATATCCTTTGATGCACTGGTCCCTTCATGGGATATCCTTTGATGCACTGGTCCCTTCATGGGATATCCTTTGATGCACTGGTCCCTTCATGGGATATCCTTTGATGCACTGGTCCCTTCATGGGATGATCTGATGCACTGGTCCCTTTATGGGATGATCTTTGATGCTCTGGTCCCTTCATGGGACGATCTTTCATGCACCGGTCCCTTCATGGGACGATCTTTCATGCACCGGTCCCTTCATGGGATGATCTTTCATGCACCGGTCCCTTCATGGGACGATCTTTCATGCACCGGTCCCTTCATGGGACGATCTTTCATGCACCGGTCCCTTCATGGGACGATCTTTCATGCACTGGTCCCTTCATGGGATATCCTTTGATGCACTGGTCCCTTCATGGGATATCCTTTGATGCACTGGTCCTTTCATGGGATATCCTTTGATGCACTGGTCCCTTCATGGGATATCCTTTGATGCACTGGTCCCTTCATGGGATATCCTTTGATGCACTGGTCCCTTCATGGGATATCCTTTGATGCACTGGTCCCTTCATGGGATATCCTTTGATGCACTGGTCCCTTCATGGGATATCCTTTGATGCACTGGTCCCTTTATGGGATGATCTGATGCACTGGTCCCTTTATGGGATGATCTGATGCACTGGTCCCTTCATGGGATGTTCCTGCATACCTCTAATGAGTGCTGTTATGCACTGGTCCCTTCATAGGATGATCTCTGATGCACTGGGCCCTTCATGGGATGTTCCTGCATACCTCTAATCTGAGTGCTGTGATGCACTGGTTCTGTAGTAGGGGATCTCTGTGTATAGTCATAATCTATGAATAGTCCCGCCCATGTGCGGGGACCCCGGAGCAATCAAAAATATCTCTTAAGCTGTCCCGCATTTGCAAACCTGAAAAGACACTTAAGAGACAGACCAAATAATACAGCCTAATTACAACAAGGCTGCACTGGCCAGCACTTCCTCTGAAGTGAACACAAAAAACCAAAATAAAGTTTAAATGTCATTTTTATTCACATCTGACATTCTGCTTTATTATATCACACTCCCTTCACCAAAATCCCTTTAAACAATAGAGAGGAAGGGGTGGACAGACAAGCCCTATAGGCTGTCATTATGTGTCTGCTAAAGGGATACCGTGCCTTTAAGAAACTCTCCAGAGACCCCCGGTATCCCAGGATGCACAGCCAACACAAGTTACTTTCAGTTCTTTTTTCCGGCTCCTGCTAGCAGGACCCTGGAGCTTGAGCTCTACCTTTTTGGGTGGTTTATTAGATAAAGAATAAGGATTTTTGGATAAATAGTGTTTTCATTCGACGTCTAGAGCCTTTGTCTACTACTGCCTGCAATCTGGAGCAGTTTTGGCCCACTCTTAGCATGGCTTTATTCGATAAATGCCCTGAGTGTGGGAGAAAAAAGGCCAAGACGGACCCACATGCTGTTTGTATCCTCTGCTTGTCGCCCTCACATGTCCCAGCTACCTGTGCCATCTGTAAAACCTTTTCTAAAAGGACCCTGAGGGACAGGGAGAAGATTCGCCTTCAGGGACAGGAGCAGCAGAGGACCGGTGGGACTTCGGGGCATGGTGCTCTCCATCGCCCTTCTCCGCCCATGCTTCAGCCCCTGGAGGGACCTCCAGGCAGAGCAGGGAGCAGAAACGGCGCCTACCGGCTGGTAGGTCGCGCTCAACGTCGAAGGCGACGACGGCGAGGGAGAAGGCACCGGTATGCTCGCCGTCGAACCAGGGCTCTTGTTCGCGGCATCTTCGGCGTTCGACGTCGAGAGAGGGGCCGGCGGGACCCGGGACCAGGTCTCCGTCGAAGGTGTCGACGTCGACACCTTATCGGCGTCGTACCCAGCCCCATGGAGGATCCACTCGTCGCCGTCGACCCATGACTCGACGCTGACTAAGTCGACGCCGAGACCCCGGCACCTATCGTCCTGGCGGAGAAGATCGCCGTCTAGACACAGGTCGCCGTCTAGGCACAGGTCGCCGTCGAGGCACAGGGAGTCGACGTCGAGGCACAGGGAGTCGACGTCGAGGCACAGGGAGTCGACGTCGAGGCACAGGGAGTCGACGTCGAGGCACCGGGAGTCGACGTCGAGGCACCGGGAGTCGACGTCGAGGCACCGGGAGTCGACGTCGAGGCACCGGGAGTCGACGTCGAGGCACCGGGAGTCGACGTCGAGGCACCGGGAGTAGACGTCGAGGCACCGGGAGTCGACGTCGAGGCACCGGGAGTCGAGGCATCGGTCGACGTCTAGGCACCGGGAGTCGAGGCATCGGTCGACGTCGGAGGCATGGTTCGAGGCGCTCGACGGCGTTCGGCGTCGAGGGGGGGCCGACCGGCGAAGAGGCGCCGGACGAGGTCGACGTACAGTTCGACGTCTAGGACATCGGGGAACACGTCCTCAGTGATTACGATCTCCAGTCGGGGATCTGGGAGACGTTCCCCGTCGTTGGCTTCCACACGGGACAGGCCCACCAAGAGGAGGAGAGGGGCTGTGAGCCCGGTCAGTACTGGTGCGGGTTCTCCTGCACGGAGTGATGGAGCTTCGGAGCATCTGTCCCCGCTCCGTCCTCAGAGGCCGCCTATGCCACCTGCGCCTGGCCTGCCTTCGGCTCCTCTGCCAGCGCCTGGTCTTCCACCTCTTCCGCTGCCTCTGGCCGCGATTCCGCGGCCTGCATCTCCACCGCCGCTGCCTCCACCCCCGAGGGATCCCCACAGGCGGAGATCTCGCTCTCGCCCTCGCCGGCGATCAAGGAGTAGGCGCAGATCGTCCACTCGCTCTGGACATGGACGACGGAGGTATCGGTCTCGTTCCAGAGGCTCGAGGGGCACGGACTCTTCTGGGGCTGGCCGGTTTTCTCCCTCACTGTCGGAGACGCCTCCTACCCGCGTCTCCCCGGTGGATGACATTGCCACGTTCCAGGAGGTGCTGATGAGGGGGGGCGGCGAAGTTGGGAATAGCAGTTACGACCCCGATTCCCACTACCTCGGTGATCTTTGAGACTTTACACAAGGCTCATCTGTCGTGCCCCCTCCTCCCATTGGTTCCGGGGTTGGAGGAATCTGCTATGGAGGTGTTCTTGGCGCCGGCCGTGGTGAAGCCGGCTCCCTCAAGACTGCAGAAAAAGTACAGGGCCCCTGAATCGGACCCGGCGTTCCTCAGGGTGGATCCTCCCCCGGACTCTGTCATTGTGGCGGCGGCTCGTAAGCAACACTCTACGACACTTTCGTCCACGGCTCCCCCGGATAAGGAGAGTCGCAAGATGGACTCCTTGGGGAGGAGGATGTGCTCCACGTCGGCCACGTCTATGAAGGCCGCTAGTGCCTCCGCTCTGTTGGGTCGTTATGACCGGTCTCTTTGGGACTCCCTCCAACAGTTCGCTGCCTCCCTGCCTAGAGATAAGAGGGAGGACTTTCAGGAGGTGCTGAACGAGGGCATGATGGTCTCTAACCAGATCATCAGTGCGGCGGGGGATATATCGTTGCTGGCGGCCCATTGGTACTGCCACGGCGTACACATGAGGAGGCATTCCTGGCTGAGGCTGACACCGCTCAAGCCTGAGGCACAGCAGAAGATCGCCTATTTGCCGTTCTCCGGCACTTCGCTGTCGTACTTGAATATTCGGGACCTGTAGGGGACAGGGCCCTACCCCTGTCTATCTTGGTATTAGCGAACCGCAAATGGTAAATGCGGCATGTACGAGTGCTTTATATATCGTTCTAGCTATGAATGCACTGTGTACACGTTATTCTGCTCCACTACGCGGATTCCATTTTGGAAGCAGTGGCCATCTTGTCATTGCCCTCACATAGGCTATAATGGAGTAAATACGGGCCTCACAGTACATGGGCTTTCCCTCTGACTTCTCTGTGACCTGGGCAGCTGGCTCTGCTGCCCCAGGTCAAACCGGTCTCACGAGCTCCCCTTCCTCCGTCCACCTGTGATTAGCATCAGGGCTTGACCCGTCATAAAACCCTTTCATTCTACACAATCCTCCGGCTAATCTCTTCCACACCTGCTTGTTCCTGCTTTATGACTTGTTTGCCAAAACAGGAGATGCTCATGTTTATTGGGGTGTCTGTTTACATCAAACGTGGGATCTGAACCTTACTGTGTAAATCATTGTGGGCTGGCCGAACTGGAATGTGGGATGGTCATCATGACTCTGCCTTTTCTTTGTAATGTACACTTGTATATTGCCGTATCATAAAACCTAGGAATGTATGCTTGAGGCAAGGAAAAGCGTATTTAAGATGAAGTCCGTTCCTATGATTTTCAGCAGTCTCCTGAGAACATACACGCTGTTGTACTTCTAGGATACCTGTCATTGGTCTGCAGCCAATAAACAAATCTTTGACTTCACCCAGAAGACTCTGTGTTTCTGTAGGTCCGGAACAGGGTGAACCCAGAAGTCATAGGGTGTGTGCCCCTGCACCGCTGGGTCTAAAATACCCAGTACTTCAACGCTGTTCGGGTCTCATGCGGATGACGAGATGGCCTGCATGAAGGCCGAGGCAGAAACCCTGAAAGCTGTGGGGCTGGAGAGGCCCAAGGTGCAGAGGAGGTCCTTCCGCTCCGCTGGCAGGCGCTATTCCAAGCAAAGAGGTCAAGGGCGTCAGTCGGGCCACCAACAGCCGCAACAGTTCCCGAGGCCTTCCTTTCAGAAGCAGCAGAGGACAGCATCAGTCCTCTTCGGGGAACAAAGGCCCAGCCGGGTCGAAGCCCTGAAGGGTCGCTTCCCCCTCATCCGTTACCCGCTCCGGTGGGGGGGGGGGGGGGAAGTTTAACACTACCTGGCAGAGTGGAGGACAATAACTCAGGACAAGTGGGTGCTGAATATTGTTTGCAGTGGTTACTGTCTTCGTTTCACCAGTCCGCCTCCACGGATTCCACCAGTGCGCTCCCCCTACATGGTGCGGGAGCTCCAGCGGGAGGCGGACGTTCTGTTAAGAAAAAGGGCGATAGAAGCGGTTCCTTTGAAGCAAAAAGGAAAAGGTCTCTACTCCCGGTTCTTTCTCGTAAGAAAAAAGGACAAGAACGAGTTCAGGCCTATTCTGGATCTGCGTCAAGCAAACAGGTGGATCCGCAGAGAAAAGTTCCGTATGTTGTCCCTGCATCAGATTTATCCTCCGTTGCATCGAGGAGACTGGCTGTGCGCCATAGATCTGCAGGACGCTTACTTTCATGTGCCGATCGCACCAAAGCATCGCAAGTTCCTGAGGTTTCTGGTAGGCAACAACCATTACCAGTATTCAGTACTCCCGTTTGGCCTGAAGTCTGCACCTCGGATGTTCTCCAAGTGCATGGCAGTGGTCGCGGCACACCTGCGGAAGAACAAGGTGTTTGTGTATCCATACCTGGACGATTGGTTGATCAAAGCGTCCACGTACCAGGAGGCCCAGTGCCATTTCAACAGGACTGCGGCCTTGCTTCATCGTCTGGGGCTGCACATCAACATGAATAAGTCAGTGCCGGTCCCTGTGCAGTGTCTCCAGTACTTGGGGGCTTCAGTCAATACTTTGACCGCAAGCGTGTGTCCTTCGGAGGAGAGACGCTTATCGATCCTTGGGAAGGCTCGGCATCTCATCTCCGCCCGCTCTCCTACAGTGAGGACGGTGTCTTCCTTGCTGGGGTCGATGGCCTCTTGCATCTTTCTCACCCCCAATGCACGTCTGCACATGAGGCCCCTGCAGGAATGTCTGGAGGACCAATGGGACCAGAGGCGAGGGCGTTGGGAGGACAAGATCCAGCTGTCTCAACACGCTCGGCAGTCTCTGAAATGGTGGTGTGCCCCAGAGAATGTCTGCAGAGGGACTCCTTTTCACAAGGATATTCCGGTCCAGACCATAGTGACCGATGCGTCTCTCCAGGGCTGGGGAGCGCATTCGGGCCCTCTTCAGATTCAGGGGATATGGTCGCAGATGGAGACGAGTTACCATATCAACTTTTTGGAACTCAGAGCAGTACACTTGGCCTTGAAGGCGTTCCATCCCTCCTTCAGGACGAACTCCCTGCTGGTTCAGACGGACAATACTACGACCATGTATTACCTCAACAAGCAGGGGCTCACGTTCCCGCACCCTGTCTCGGGAGGCACAGGCGATCTGGAACTGGCTGGTGGCCAGGAACCTGACGATCACGGCGACCCATCTGCCGGGGGTGCAGAATGCCCAAGCAGACGCTCTCAGCAGGCTTGTCCAAGAGAACCACGAGTGGGTGCTAAACGACGACGTGCTAAAAGACGTCTTCGCAGAGTGGGGCACTCCGGATATAGATCTGTTCGCCACGGCAGAAAACAGCAAATGCCGCGACTTCGCGTCCAGGTACTACCAACCAGGGGCGCTGGGGAATGCCCTATGGATCAGCTGGTCCAACAGCTTTCTCTACGCCTTTCCACCCATTCCCCTGATCCCGGCGGTGCTGATCAAGCTGTCGCAATCCAGAGCCAGGATGATTCTGATCGTGCCGGAGTGGCCGAGGCAATGGTGGTTCACCGACCTTCTTCATCAGTCTGTTCTCCCACACAAGCGCCTGCCGTGTCGGCCGGACCTTCTCACGAAGTTCGGAGGACAGATTGTTCACCCCAATCTCTCGTCCTTGAGTTTGGCAGCATGGCTCCTGAGCTAGTGCAATATGGGCATTTGAACCTGCCTCAGGACTGTATGGAGATTTTGAGAGAGGCAAAAAGACCGTCTACAAGGACTTCTTATGCCTATAAGTGGAAGAGATTCTGCTTATGGTGCAAGGCAAAGGACATTGACCCTACATCCTGTAAAGATGTTATTTTGCCTGATCTGCTGCAGTTGGCTCAGTCTGGGCTTAATTTTCAATCTCTTAAAGTTCATCTCGCAGCTTTGACTGCGTATAGGAAGGGCCCTTCTCAAACCTCATTTTTTCAAATCCCTGTAATGATTTTTTGGAGGGTTTGCGTAAGGTGTTCCCCCCCCCCCCCCCCCCCCCCCCCCCCGGTTAGAAGACCTTCTCCACCGTGGGAATTGAATGTGGTGTTATCTAGATTGATGAGGGAGCCTTTTGAGCCTATCCATAAGGCTTCTTTACAGCATTTGTCTTGGAAGGCGGCCTTCCTTGTGGCCATTACATCGGCCAGGAGGGTGAGTGAGATTCAGGCTCTGTGTTGTCAAGAGCCGTATACTGTTTTTCATGCTTCTAAAGTAGTGATGCGTACCCATCCTAAATTTTTGCCTAAGGTGATATCAGATTTCCATGTAAATCAAATGATAACTTTGCCTACGTTTTTTCAGCATCCCTCCTCTCCGGCGGAGAGGTCTCTGCATTCACTTGATGTACGTAGGCTACTGAAATTCTATGTGGATAAGACAAAAGATATCCGCAGGTCGGATCAACTGTTTGTGAATTATGGTTCGGTGAGAACTGGTTTAGCTACCTCAAACCAGTCCATCTCCAGATGGATTGTTTCCTGTATTTAGCTTTGTTACCAAAAAGCTAATAAAACATTGGGGGGTAAGCCTACGGCGCATTCGACTAGAGGCAAGGCTGCGACTACAGCTTTGCTTAGGAATGTTCCCATTGCTGACATTTGTAAGGCTGCCACCTGGAAGTCAGTCCATACGTTTACGAAGCATTACTGCCTGGATTCTGATGCTAGGGCAGATGCGCAGGTTGGACAGGCTTCGCTGAGGAATTTGTTTGCACAGTGATTTGTTGGTGTTTGGGCCTTACTCCACCGCTGCTTGTTGGTTGGGATGGGCTTGCCATTCTATTCATAGATTATGACTATACACAGAGATCCCCTACTACAGAAGGAGTAGTTTCTTACCTGTAACTCCAGTTCTGTAGTAGGGGTATCTCTGTTATAGTCATAAGCGACCCTCCCTCCTCCCCGGTGGAGTAAACTAATAGTATCAAGCCTGTTATACACCTTCAAAAAGAACTGAAAGTAACTTGTGTTGGCTGTGCATCCTGGGATACCGGGGGTCTCTGGAGAGTTTCTTAAAGGCACGGTATCCCTTTAGCAGACACATATTGACAGCCTATAGGGCTTGTCTGTCCACCCCTTCCTCTCTATTGTTTAAAGGGATTTTGGTGAAGGCAGTGTGTGATAATAAAGCAGAATGTCAGATGTGAATAAAAATGACATTTAAACTTTATTTTGGTTTTTTGTGTTCACTTCAGAGGAAGTGCTGGCCTGTGCAGCCTTGTTGTAATTAGGCTGTATTATTTTGTCTGTCTCTTAAGTGTCTTTGCAGGTTTGCAAATGCGGGACAGCTTAAAAGATATTTTTGATTGCTCCAGGGTCCCCGCACATGGGCGGGACTATTCATAGATTATGACTATACACAGAGATCCCCTACTACAGAACTGGAGTTACAGGTAAGAAACTACTCCTTCCTTCACGGGATGAACTTGCATACCTCTAATCTTGGTGCTGTGATGTACTGGTCCCTTCATGGGATCTCTGATGTACTGGTCCCTTCATGGGATGATCTCTGATGCACTGGTCCCTTCATGGGATGATCTTTGATGCACTGGTCCTCATGGGTTGATCTTTAATGCACTAATGGTCCCTTCATGGGTTGATCTTTGATGCACTGGTCCCTTCCCAGGATGATCTTGCATACCTCTAATCTGAGTGCTGTGATGCACTGGTCCCTTCATGGGATGATCTCTGATGTACTGGTCGCTTCATGGGATCTCTGATGTTCTGGTCCGTTCACGGGATGATCTCTGATGCACTGGTCCCTTCATGGGATGATCTTTGATGCACTGGTCCTCATGGGTTGATCTTTAATGCACTAATGGTCCCTTCATGGGTTGATCTTTGATGCACTGGTCCCTTCCCAGGATGATCTTGCATACCTCTAATCTGAGTGCTGTGATGCACTGGTCCCTTCATGGGATGATCTCTGATGTACTGGTCCCTTCATGGGATCTCTGATGTTCTGGTCCGTTCACGGGATGATCTTTGATGCACTGGTCCCTTCACGGGATGATCTTTGATGCACTGGTCCCTTCACGGGATGATCTTTGATGCACTGGTCCCTTCATGGGATGATCTCTGATGTACTGGTCCCTTCATGGGATCTCTGATGTTCTGGTCCGTTCACGGGATGATCTTTGATGCACTGGTCCCTTCACGGGATGATCTTTGATGCACTGGTCCCTTCACGGGATGATCTTTGATGCACTGGTCCCTTCATGGGATGATCTTTGATGCACTGGTCCCTTCATGGGATGATCTTGCATACCTCTAATCTGAGTGCTGTGATATACTGGTCCCTTCATGGGATGATCTTGATGCACTGGTTCCCTTCATGGGATGATCTTTGTTGCACTGGCCCCTTCATGGGATATCCTTTGATGCACTGGTCATTTCATGGTATCATCTTTGATGCACTGGCCCCTTCATGGGATGATCTTTGTTGCACTGGCCCCTTCATGGGATGATCTTTGATGCACTGGTCCCTTCATGGGATGATCTTGCATACCTCTAATCTGAGTGGCGTTGCTCTGGTCCCTTCATGGGATGATCTCTGATGCCCTGGTCCCTTCATGGTATGATCTCTGATGCCCTGGTCCCTTCATGGGCTCTCTGATGCACTGGTCCCTTCATGGGATCTCTGATGCACTGGTCCCTTCATGGGATGATCTTGTGTACCTCGAATCTGAGCTGTGATGCACTGGTCCCTTCATGGGATGAACTTTGATGCACTGGTCCCTTCATGGGATGATCTTTGATGCACTGGTCCCTTCATGGGATGATCTTTGATTCACTGGTCCCTTCATGGGATGATCTTTGATGCACGAATGGTCCCTTCATTGGATGATCTTTGATGCACGAATGGTCCCTTCATGGGATGGTCTTTGATGCACGAATGGTCCCTTCATGGGATGGTCTTTGATGCACTGGTCCCTTCATGGGATGGTCTTTGATGCACTGGTCCCTTCATGGGATGGTCTTTGATGCACTGGTCCCTTCATGGGATGGTCTTTGATGCACTGGTCCCTTCATGGGATGGTCTTTGATGCACTGGTCCCTTCATGGGATGGTCTTTGATGCACTGGTCCCTTCATGGGATGGTCTTTGATGCACTGGTCCCTTCATGGGATGGTGTTTGATGCACTGGTCCCTTCATGGGATGATCTTCAATGCCTCTAATCTGAGTGCTGTGATGCACTGGTCCCTTCATGGGATGATCTTGGATGCACTGGTCCCTTCATGGGATCTCTGATGTACTGGTCCCTTCATGGGATGATCTCTGATGTACTGGTCCCTTCACGGGATGATCTTTGATGCACTGGTCCCTTCACGGGATGATCTTTGATGCACTGGTCCCTTCACGGGATGATCTTTGATGCACTGGTCCCTTCACGGGATGATCTTTGATACACTGGTCCCTTCATGGGATGATCTTGCATACCTCTAATCTGAGTGCTGTGATGCACTGGTCCCTTCATGGGGTGATCTCTGATGCACTGGTCCCTTCATGGGATGATCTTTGATGCACTGGTCCCTTCATGGGATGATCTCTGATGCACTGGTCCCTTCATGGGATGAACTTTGATGCACTGGTTCCTTAACGGTATGAACTTGCATACCTCTAATCTTAGTGCTGTGATGCACTGGTTCCTTCATGGGATGATCTTTGACGCACTGGTCCCTTCATGGGATGATCTTTGGCGCACTGGTCCCTTCATGGGATGATCTTTCGTACCTCGAATCAGAGTACTGTGATATACTGGTCCCTTCATGGGATGATCTTTGATGCCCTGGTCCCTTCATGGGATGATCTTTGATGCCCTGGTCCCTTCATGGGATGATCTTTGATGCCCTGGTCCCTTCATGGGATGATCTTTGATGCCCTGGTTCCTTCATGGGATGATCTTTGATGCCCTGGTTCCTTCATGGGATGATCTTTGATGCCCTGGTCCCTTCATGGGATGATCTTGTATACCTCTAATCTGAGCTGTGATGCACTGGTCCCTTCATGGGAGGATCTCTGCACTGGTCCCTTCATGGGAGGATCTCTGCACTGGTCCCTTCAGGGGAGGATCTCTAATGCACTGGTCCCTTCATGGGATGATCTTGCATACCTCTAATCTGAGCTGTGATGCACTGGTCCCTTCATGGGATGATCTTTGATGCACTGGTCCCTTCATGGGATGATCTTTGATGCACTGGTCCCTTCACGGGATAATCTTTGATGCATTGGTCCCTTCACGGGATGATCTTTGATGCATTGGTCCCTTCACGGGGATGATCTTTGATGCATTGGTCCCTTCACGGGGATGATCTTTGATGCATTGGTCCCTTCACGGGATGATCTTTGATGCATTGGTCCCTTCACGGGATGATCTTTGATGCATTGGTCCCTTCACGGGATGATCTTTGATGCATTGGTCCCTTCACGGGATGATCTTTGATGCATTGGTCCCTTCACGGGATGATCTTTGATGCATTGGTCCCTTCACGGGATGATCTTTGATGCATTGGTCCCTTCACGGGATGAATTCTGAAGCACTGGTCCCTTCACGGGATGATCTCTGAAGCACTGGTCCCTTCATGGGATGATCTTTGATGCACTGGTCCCTTCATGGGATGATCTTGCATACCTCTAATCTGAGTGCTGTGATATACTGGTCCCTTCATGGGATGATCTTGCATACCTCTAATCTGAGTGCTGTGATGCACTGGTCCCTTCATGGGATGATCTCTGATGCACTGGTCCCTTTATGGGATGATCTCTGATGCACTGGTCCCTTCATGGGATGGTCTTTGATGCACTGGTCCCTTCATGGGATGGTGTTTGATGCACCAGTCCCTTCATGGGATGATCTTCAATGCCCTGGTCCCTTCATGGGATGATCTTGCATACCTCTAATCTGAGTGCTGTGATGCACTGGTCCCTTCATGGGATGATCTTGGATGCACTGGTCCCTTCATGGGATCTCTGATGTACTGGTCCCTTCATGGGATGATCTCTGATGCACTGGTCCCTTCACTGGATAATCTTTGATGCACTGGTCCCTTCATGGGTTAATCTTTAATGCACTAATGGTCCCTTCATGGGTTGATCTTTGATGCACTGGTCCCTTCCCAGGATGATCTTGCATACCTCTAATCTGAGTGCTGTGATGCACTGGTCCCTTCATGGGATGATCTCTGATGCACTGGTCCCTTCATGGGATGATCTCTGATGCACTGGTCCCTTCACGGGATGAACTTTGATGCACTGGTTCCTTCACGGGATGAACTTGCATACCTCTAATCTGAGTGCTGTGATGCACTGGTCCCTTCATGGGATGATCCCTGATGCACTGGTCCCTTCATGGGATGATCTCTGATGCACTGGTCCCTTCATGGGATGGTCTTTGATGCACTGGTCCCTTCATGGGATGGTCCCTTCATGGGATGGTCTTTGATGCACTGGTCCCTTCATGGGATGGTCTTTGATGCACTGGTCCCTTCATGGGATGGTCTTTGCACTGGTCCCTTCATGGGATGGTGTTTGATGCACTGGTCCCTTCATGGGATGATCTTCAATGCCTCTAATCTGAGTGCTGTGATGCACTGGTCCCTTCATGGGATGATCTTGGATGCACTGGTCCCTTCATGGGATGATCTTGGATGCACTGGTCCCTTCATGGGATGATCTTGGATGCACTGGTCCCTTCATGGGATGATCTTGGATGCACTGGTCCCTTCATGGGATGATCTTGGATGCACTGGTCCCTTCATGGGATGATCTTGGATGCACTGGTCCCTTCATGGGATGATCTTTGATGCACTGGTCCCTTCATGGGATGATCTTGATGCACTGTTTACTTCATGGGATGATCTCTGATGCACTGGTCCCTTCATGGGATCTCTGATGTACTGGTCCCTTCATGGGATGATCTCTGATGCACTGGTCCCTTCACGGGATGATCTTTGATGCACTGGTCCTCATGGGTTGATCTTTAATGCACTAATGGTCCCTTCATGGGTTGATCTTTGATGCACTGGTCCCTTCCCAGGATGATCTTGCATACCTCTAATCTGAGTGCTGTGATGCACTGGTCCCTTCATGGGGTGATCTCTGATGCACTGGTCCCTTCATGGGGTGATCTCTGATGCACTGGTCCCTTCATGGGAGGATCTCTGATGCACTGGTCCCTTCATGGGATGATCTCTGATGCACTGGTCCCTTCATGGGATGAACTTTGATGCACTGGTTCCTTAACGGGATGAACTTGCATACCTCTAATCTTAGTGCTGTGATGCACTGGTTCCTTCATGGGATGATCTTTGACGCACTGGTCCCTTCATGGGATGATCTTTGGCGCACTGGTCCCTTCATGGGATGATCTTTCGTACCTCGAATCAGAGTACTGTGATATACTGGTCCCTTCTTGGGATGATCTTGATGCACTGGTCCCTTCATGGGATGATCTTTGATGCCCTGGTCCCTTCATGGGATGATCTTTGATGCCCTGGTCCCTTCATGGGATGATCTTTGATGCCCTGGTCCCTTCATGGGATGATCTTTGATGCCCTGGTCCCTTCATGGGATGATCTTTGATGCCCTGGTTCATTCATGGAATGATCTTTGATGCCCTGGTCCCTTCATGGGATGATCTTGTATACCTCTAATCTGAGCTGTGATGCACTGGTCCCTTCAGTGGAGGATCTCTGATGCACTGGTCCCTTCAGTGGAGGATCTCTAATGCACTGGTCCCTTCATGGGATGATCTTGCATACCTCTAATCTGAGCTGTGATGCACTGGTCCCTTCATGGGATGATCTTTGATGCACTGGTCCCTTTATGGGATGATCTTTGATGCACTGGTCCCTTCACGGGATAATCTTTGATGCACTGGTCCCTTCACGGGATGATCTTTGATGCACTGGTCCCTTCATGGGATGATCTTGCATACCTCTAATCTGAGTGCTGTGATGCACTGGTCCCTTCATGGGATGATCTTGATGCACTGGTCCCTTCATGGGATGGTGTTTGATGCACTGGTCCCTTCATGGGATGGTGTTTGATGCACTGGTCCCTTCATGGGATGATCTTCAATGCCTCTAATCTGAGTGCTGTGATGCACTGGTCCCTTCATGGGATGATCGCTGATGCACTGGTCCCTTCATGGGATGATCGCGATGCACTGGTCCCTTCATGGGATGATCGCGATGCACTGGTCCCTTCATGGGATGATCGCGATGCACTGGTCCCTTCATGGGATGATCGCGATGCACTGGTCCCTTCACGGGATGATCTCTGATGCACTGGTCCCTTCACGGGATGATCTCTGATGCACTGGTCCCTTCACGGGATGATCTCTGATGCACTGGTCCCTTCACGGGATGATCTCTGATGCACTGGTCCCTTCACGGGATGATCTCTGATGCACTGGTCCCTTCACGGGATGATCTCTGATGCACTGGTCCCTTCACGGGATGATCTCTGATGCACTGGTCCCTTCACGGGATGATCTCTGATGCACTGGTCCCTTCACGGGATGATCTCTGATGCACTGGTCCCTTCACGGGATGATCTCTGATGCACTGGTCCCTTCACGGGATGATCTCTGATGCACTGGTCCCTTCACGGGATGATCTCTGATGCACTGGTCCCTTCACGGGATGATCTCTGATGCACTGGTCCCTTCACGGGATGATCTCTGATGCACTGGTCCCTTCACGGGATGATCTCTGATGCACTGGTCCCTTCACGGGATGATCTCTGATGCACTGGTCCCTTCACGGGATGATCTCTGATGCACTGGTCCCTTCACGGGATGATCTCTGATGCACTGGTCCCTTCACGGGATGATCTCTGATGCACTGGTCCCTTCACGGGATGATCTCTGATGCACTGGTCCCTTCACGGGATGATCTCTGATGCACTGGTCCCTTCACGGGATGATCTCTGATGCACTGGTCCCTTCACGGGATGATCTCTGATGCACTGGTCCCTTCACGGGATGATCTCTGATGCACTGGTCCCTTCACGGGATGATCTCTGATGCACTGGTCCCTTCACGGGATGATCTCTGATGCACTGGTCCCTTCACGGGATGATCTCTGATGCACTGGTCCCTTCACGGGATGATCTCTGATGCACTGGTCCCTTCACGGGATGATCTCTGATGCACTGGTCCCTTCACGGGATGATCTCTGATGCACTAATGGTCCCTTCATGGGATGATCTTTGATGCACTAATGGTCCCTTCATGGGATGATCTTTGATGCACTAATGGTCCCTTAATGGGTTGATCTTTGATGCACTAATGGTCCCTTCATGGGCTGATCTTGCATACATCTAATCTGAGTGCTGTGATGCACTGGTCCCTTCATGGGATGATCTCTGATGCACTCGCCCCTTCATGGGATGATCTCTGATGCACTCGCCCCTTCATGGGATGATCTCTGATGCACTCGCCCCTTCATGGGATGATCTCTGATGCACTGGCCCCTTCATGGGATGATCTCTGATGCACTGGCCCCTTCATGGGATGATCTCTGATGCACTGGCCCCTTCATGGGATGATCTCTGATGCACTGGTCCCTTCATGGGATGATCTCTGATGCACTGGTCCCTTCATGGGATGATCTCTGATGCACTGGTCCCTTCATGGGATGATCTCTGATGCACTGGTCCCTTCATGGGATGATCTTTAATGCCCTGGTCCCTTCATGGGATGATCTGTAATGCCCTGGTCCCTTCATGGGATGATCTTTAATGCCCTGGTCCCTTCATGGGATGATCTTTGCTGCACTAGTCCCTTCATGGGATGATCTTTGCTGCACTGGTCCCTTCTTGGGATGATCTTTGATGCACTGGTCCCTTCATGGGATCTTTGATGCACTGGTCCCTTCACGGGATTATCTCTGATGCACCGGTCCCTTCACGGGATGGTCTCTGATGCACCGGTCCCTTCATGGGATGGTCTCTGATGCACCGGCCCCTTCATGGGATGGTCTCTGATGCACCGGCCCCTTCATGGGATGGTCTCTGATGCACCGGCCCCTTCATGGGATGGTCTCTGTTGCACTGGCCCCTTCATGGGATGATCTCTGATGCGCTGGTCCCTTCATGGGATGATCTCTGATGCGCTGGTCCCTTCATGGGATGATCTCTGATGCGCTGGTCCCTTCATGGGATGATCTCTGCGCTGGTCCCTTCATGGGGTGATCTTTGATGCGCTGGTCCCTTCATGGGGTGATCTTTGATGCGCTGGTCCCTTCATGGGGTGATCTTTGATGCGCTGGTCCCTTCATGGGATGATCTTTAATGCACTGGTCCCTTCATGGGATATCCTTTGATGCACTGGTCCTTTCATGGGATATCCTTTGATGCTCTGGTCCCTTCATGGGATGATCTTGCATACCTGTAATCTGATCTTTGATGCACTGGTCCCTTCATGGGATGATCTTTGATGCACTGGTCCCTTCATGGGATGATCTTTGATGCACTGGTCCCTTCATGGGATGATCTTTGATGCACTGGTCCCTTCATGGGATGATCTTGGATGCACTGGTCCCTTCATGGGATCTCTGATGCACTGGTTCCTTCATGGGATCTCTGATGCACTGGTCCCTTCATGGGATGATCTCTGATGCACTGGTCCCTTCATGGGATGATCTCTGATGCACTGGTCACTTCATGGGTTGATCTTTAATGCACTAATGGTCCCTTCATGGGTTGATCTTTGATGCACTGGTCCCTTCCCAGGATGATCTTGCATACCTCTAATCTGAGTGCTGTGATGCACTGGTCCCTTTATGGGATTATCTTTGCACTGGTCCCTTCATGGGATGATCTTGCATACCTCTAATCGGAGTGCTGTGATGCACTTGTCCCTTCATGGGAAGATCTCTGATGCACTTGTCCCTTCATGGGATGATCTCTGATGCACTGGTCCCTTCATGGGATGATCTTGCGTACCTCTAATCTGAGTGCCGTGATGCACTGGTCCCTTCATGGGATGATCTTGATGCACTGGTCCCTTCATGGGATGATCTTGATGCACTGGTCCCTTCATGGGATGATCTCTGATGCACTGGTCCCTTCATGAGATGATCTCTGATGCACTGGTCCCTTCATGAGATGATCTCTGATGCACTGGTCCCTTCATGGGATGATCTCTGATGCACTGGTCCCTTCATGGGATGATCTCTGATGCACTGGTCCCTTCATGGGATGATCTCTGATGCACTGGTTCCTTCATGGGATGATCTCTGATGCACTGGTCCCTTCATGGGATGATCTTTGATGCACTGGTCCCTTCATGGGATGATCTTTGGTGCACTGGTCCCTTCACGGCATGATCTTTGATGCACTGGTCCCTTCATTGCATGATCTTTGATGCACTAATGGTCCCTTCATTGCATGATCTTTGATGCACTAATTGTCCCTTCATTGGATGATCTTTGATGCACTAATGGTCCCTTCATGGGATGATCTTTGATGCACTAATGGTCCCTTCATGGGATGATCTTTGATGCACTGGTCCCTTCATGGCATGATCTCTGATGCACTAATGGTCCCTTCACGGCATGATCTCTGATGCACTAATGGTCCCTTCACGGCATGATCTCTGATGCACTAATGGTCCCTTCACGGCATGATCTCTGATGCACTAATGGTCCCGTCACGGCATGATCTCTGATGCACTAATGGTCCCTTCACGGCATGATCTCTGATGCACTGGCCCCCTCACGGGATGATCTCTGATGCACTGGCCCCCTCACGGGATGATCTCTGATGCACTGGTCCATTCATGGGATGATCTCTGATGCACTGGTCCATTCATGGGATGATCTCTGATGCACTGGTCCCTTCATGGGATGATCTCTGATGCACTGGTCCCTTCATGGGATGATCTCTGATGCACTGGTCCCTTCATGGGATGATCTCTGATGCACTGGTCCCTTCATGGGATGATCTCTGATGCACTGGTCCCTTCATGGGATGATCTCTGATGCACTGGTCCCTTCATGGGATGATCTCTGATGCACTGGTCCCTTCATGGGATGATCTCTGATGCACTGGTCCCTTCATGGGATGATCTCTGATCTGGTCCCTTCATGGGATGATCTTTATTGCACTTTTCCCTTCATGGGATGATCTTGCATACCTCTAATCTGAGTGCTGTGATGCACTGGTCCCTCCATTGGATGATCTCTGATGCACTGGTCCCTTCATGGGATGATCTCTGATGCACTGGTCCCTTCATGGGATGATCTCTGATGCACTGGTCCCTTCATGGGATGATCTCTGATGCACTGGTCCCTTCATGGGATGATCTCTGATGCACTGGTCCCTTCATGGGATGATCTCTGATGCACTGGTCCCTTCATGGGATGATCTCTGATGCACTGGTCCCTTCATGGGATGATCTCTGATGCACTGGTCCCTTCATGGGATGATCTTGATGCACTGGTCCCTTCATGGGATGATCTTGATGCACTGGTCCCTTCATGGGATGATCTTGATGCACTGGTCCCTTCATGGGATGATCTTGATGCACTGGTCCCTTCATGGGATGATCTTGATGCACTGGTCCCTTCATGGGATGATCTTGATGCACTGGTCCCTTCATGGGATGATCTTGATGCACTGGTCCCTTCATGGGATGATCTTTGATCCACTGGTCCCTTCATGGGATGATCTTTGATCCACTGGTCCCTTCATGGGATGATCTTTGATCCACTGGTCCCTTCATGGGATGATCTTTGATCCACTGGTCCCTTCATGGGATGATCTTTGATCCACTGGTCCCTTCATGGGATGATCTTTGATGCACTGGTCCCTTCTTGGGATCATCTTTGATGCACTGGTCCCTTCTTGGGATCATCTTTGCACTGGTCCCTTCATGGGATCATCTTTGCACTGGTCCCTTCATGGGATGATCTCTGATGCACTCGTCCCTTCACGGGATGATCTCTGATGCACTCGTCCCTTCACGGGATGATCTTTGATCCACTGGTCCCTTCACGGGATGATCTTTGATCCACTGGTCCCTTCACGGGATGATCTTTGATGCACTGGCCCCTTCACGGGATGATCTCTGATGCTCTGGCCCCTTCACGGGATGATCTTTGATGCACCGGCCCCTTCACGGGATGATCTTTGATGCACCGGTCCCTTCACGGGATGATCTTTGATGCACCGGTCCCTTCACGGGATGATCTTTGATGCACCGGTCCCTTCACGGGATGATCTTTGATGCACCGGTCCCTTCACGGGATGATCTTTGATGCACCGGTCCCTTCACGGGATGATCTTTGATGCACCGGTCCCTTCACGGGATGATCTCTGCTGCACCGGTCCCTTCACGGGATGATCTCTGCTGCACCGGTCCCTTCACGGGATGATCTCTGCTGCACCGGTCCCTTCACGGGATGATCTTTGACGCACTGGTCCCTTCACGGGATGATCTTTGACGCACTGGTCCCTTCACGGGATGATCTTTGACGCACTGGCCCCTTATGGGAACATCTTTGACGCACTGGCCCCTTATGGGAACATCTTTGACGCACTGGCCCCTTATGGGAACATCTTTGACGCACTGGCCCCTTATGGGAACATCTTTGACGCACTGGCCCCTTATGGGAACATCTTTGACGCACTGGCCC
Organism: Triturus cristatus; assembly: GCF_964204655.1. Lineage (NCBI taxonomy): Eukaryota > Metazoa > Chordata > Amphibia > Caudata > Salamandridae > Triturus > Triturus cristatus. The sequence goes on from NC_140591.1 coordinate 408,769,504, forward strand.
CTTATGGGAACATCTTTGACGCACTGGCCCCTTCACGGTATGATCTTTGATGCACTGGTCCCTTCACGGTATGATCTTTGATGCACTGGTCCCTTCACGGGATGATCTTTGATGCACTGGTCCCTTCACGGGATGATCTCTGATGCACTGGTCCCTTCACGGGATGATCTCTGATGCACTGGTCCCTTCATGGGATGATCTCTGATGCACTGGTCCCTTCATGGGATGATCTCTGATGCACTGGTCCCTTCATGGGATGATCTCTGATGCACTGGTCCCTTCATGGGATTATCTTGCATACCTCTAATCTGAGTGCTGTGATGCACTGGTCCCTTCATGGGATGAACTCTGCTGCACTGGTCCCTTCACGGGATGAACTCTGCTGCACTGGTCCCTTCACGGGATGAACTCTGCTGCACTGGTCCCTTCACGGCATGATCTCTGCTGCACTGGTCCCTTCACGGGATGATCTCTGCTGCACTGGTCCCTTCACGGGATGATCTCTGCTGCACTGGTCCCTTCACGGGATGATCTCTGCTGCACTGGTCCCTTCACGGGATGATCTCTGCTGCACTGGTCCCTTCACGGGATGATCTCTGCTGCACTGGTCCCTTCACGGGATGATCTCTGCTGCACTGGTCCCTTCACGGGATGATCTCTGCTGCACTGGTCCCTTCACGGGATGATCTCTGCTGCACTGGTCCCTTCACGGGATGATCTCTGCTGCACTGGTCCCTTCACGGGATGATCTCTGCTGCACTGGTCCCTTCACGGGATGATCTCTGATGCACTGGTCCCTTCACGGGATGATCTCTGATGCACTGGTCCCTTCACGGGATGATCTCTGATGCACTGGCCCCTTCACGGGATGATCTCTGATGCACTGGTCCCTTCATGGGATGGTCTTGCATACCTCTAATCTTAGTGCTGTGATGCACTGGTCCCTTCACGGGATGATCTTTGATGCACTGGTCCCTTCACGGGATGATCTTTGATGCACTGGTCCCTTCACGGGATGATCTTTGATGCACTGGTCCCTTCACGGGATGATCTTTGATGCACTGGTCCCTTCACGGGATGATCTTTGATGCACTGGTCACTTCACGGGATGATCTTTGATGCACTGGTCACTTCACTGGATGATCTTTGATGCACTGGTCACTTCACTGGATGATCTTTGATGCACCGGTCCCTTCACGGGATGATCTTTGCACTGGTTCCTTCACGGGATGAACTTGCATACCTTTTATCTTAGTGCTGTGATGCACTGGTCCCTTCATGGGATGATCTCTGATGCACTGGTCCCTTCATGGGATGATCTTGATGCACTGGTCCTTTATGGGATGATCTTGGATGCACTGGTCCTTCATGGGATGGTCTTTGATGCACTGGTCCCTTCATGGGATGGTCTTTGATGCACTGGTCCCTTCATGGGATGGTCTTTGATGCACTGGTCCCTTCATGGGATGATCTTTGATGCACTGGTCCCTTCATGGGATGATCTTTGATGCACTGGTCCCTTCATGGGATGATCTTTGATGCACTGGTCCCTTCATGGGATGATCTTTGATGCACTGGTCCCTTCATGGGATGATCTTTAATGCCCTGGTCCCTTCATGGGATGATCTTTGATGCCCTGGTCCCTTCATGGGATGATCTTTGATGCCCTGGTCCCTTCATGGGATGATCTCTGATGCACTTGTCCCTTCATGGGATGATCTCTGATGCACTTGTCCCTTCATGGGATGATCTTGATGCACTGGTCCCTTCATGGGATGATCTTGATGCACTGGTCCCTTCATGGGATGATCTTGATGCACTGGTCCCTTCATGGGATGATCTTGATGCACTGGTCCCTTCATGGGATGATCTTGATGCACTGGTCCCTTCATGGGATGATCTTGATGCACTGGTCCCTTCATGGGATGATCTTTGATGCACTGGTCCCTTCATGGGATGATCTTGCATACCTCTAATCGAAGTGCTGTGATGCACTGGTCCCTTCATGGGATGATCTCTGATGCACTGGTCCCTTCATGGGATGATCTCTGATGCACTGGTCCCTTCATGGGATGATCTCTGATGCACTGGTCCCTTCATGGGATGATCTCTGATGCACTGGTCCCTTCATGGGATGATCTCTGATGCACTGGTCCCTTCATGGGATGAACTCTGATGCACTGGTCCCTTCATGGGATGATCTCTGATGCACTGGTCCCTTCATGGGATGATCTCTGATGCACTGGTCCCTTCATGGGATGATCTCTGATGCACTGGTCCCTTCATGGGATGATCTCTGATGCACTGGTCCCTTCATGGGATGATTTCTGATGCACTGGTCCCTTCATGGGATGATTTCTGATGCACTGGTCCCTTCATGGGATGATCTCTGATGCACTGGTCCCTTCATGGGATGATCTCTGATGCACTGGTCCCTTCATGGGATGATCTCTGATGCACTGGTCCCTTCATGGGATGATCTCTGATGCACTGGTCCCTTTATGGGATGATCTCTGATGCACTGGTCCCTTCATGGGATGATCTTTGATGCACTGGTCCCTTCATTGGATGATCTTTGATGCACTAATGGTCCCTTCATTGGATGATCTTTGATGCACTAATGGTCCCTTCATGGGATGATCTTTGATGCACTGGTCCCTTCATGGGATGATCTTTGATGCACTGGTCCCTTCATGGGATGATCTCTGATGCACTAATGGTCCCTTCACGGCATGATCTCTGATGCACTAATGGTCCCTTCACGGCATGATCTCTGATGCACTAATGGTCCCTTCACGGCATGATCTCTGATGCACTAATGGTCCCTTCACGGCATGATCTGATGCACTGGCCCCCTCACGGGATGATCTCTGATGCACTGGCCCCCTCACGGGATGATCTCTGATGCACTGGTCCATTCATGGGATGATCTCTGATGCACTGGTCCCTTCATGAGATGATCTCTGATGCACTGGTCCCTTCATGGGATGATCTCTGATGCACTGGTCCCTTCATGGGATGATCTCTGATGCACTGGTCCCTTCATGGGATGATCTCTGATCTGGTCCCTTCATGGGATGATCTTTATTGCACTTTTCCCTTCATGGGATGATCTTGCATACCTCTAATCTGAGTGCTGTGATGCACTGGTCCCTCCATTGGATGATCTCTGATGCACTGGTCCCTTCATGGGATGATCTCTGATGCACTGGTCCCTTCATGGGATGATCTCTGATGCACTGGTCCCTTCATGGGATGATCTCTGATGCACTTGTCCCTTCATGGGATGATCTCTGATGCACTTGTCCCTTCATGGGATGATCTCTGATGCACTTGTCCCTTCATGGGATGATCTCTGATGCACTTGTCCCTTCATGGGATGATCTCTGATGCACTTGTCCCTTCATGGGATGATCTCTGATGCACTTGTCCCTTCATGGGATGATCTCTGATGCACTTGTCCCTTCATGGGATGATCTCTGATGCACTTGTCCCTTCATGGGATGATCTCTGATGCACTGGTCCCTTCATGGGATGATCTCTGATGCACTGGTCCCTTCATGGGATGATCTCTGATGCACTGGTCCCTTCATGGGATGATCTTGATACACTGGTCCCTTCATGGGATGATCTTGATACACTGGTCCCTTCATGGGATGATCTTGATGCACTGGTCCCTTCATGGGATGATCTTGATGCACTGGTCCCTTCATGGGATGATCTTTCATGCACTGGTCCCTTCATGGGATGATCTTTCATGCACTGGTCCCTTCATGGGATGATCTTTGATGCACTGGTCCCTTCATGGGATGATCTTTGATGCACTGGTCCCTTCTTGGGATGATCTTTGATGCACTGGTCCCTTCATGGGATCATCTTTGCACTGGTCCCTTCATGGGATCATCTTTGCACTGGTCCCTTCACGGGATGATCTTTGACGCACTGGCCCCTTATGGGAACATCTTTGACGCACTGGCCCCTTATGGGAACATCTTTGACGCACTGGTCCCTTATGGGAACATCTTTGACGCACTGGTCCCTTATGGGAACATCTTTGACGCACTGGTCCCTTATGGGAACATCTTTGACGCACTGGTCCCTTCACGGGATGATCTTTGATGCACTGGTCCCTTCACGGGATGATCTTTGATGCACTGGTCCCTTCACGGTATGATCTTTGATGCACTGGTCCCTTCACGGGATGATCTTTGATGCACTGGTCCCTTCACGGGATGATCTCTGATGCACTGGTCCCTTCACGGGATGATCTCTGATGCACTGGTCCCTTCATGGGATGATCTCTGATGCACTGGTCCCTTCATGGGATGATCTCTGATGCACTGGTCCCTTCATGGGATTATCTTGCATACCTCTAATCTGAGTGCTGTGATGCACTGGTCCCTTCATGGGATGAACTCTGCTGCACTGGTCCCTTCACGGGATGAACTCTGCTGCACTGGTCCCTTCACGGCATGATCTCTGCTGCACTGGTCCCTTCACGGCATGATCTCTGCTGCACTGGTCCCTTCACGGCATGATCTCTGCTGCACTGGTCCCTTCACGGCATGATCTCTGCTGCACTGGTCCCTTCACGGCATGATCTCTGCTGCACTGGTCCCTTCACGGGATGATCTCTGCTGCACTGGTCCCTTCACGGGATGATCTCTGCTGCACTGGTCCCTTCATGGGATGATCTTTGATGCCCTGGTCCCTTCATGGGATGATCTTTGATGCCCTGGTCCCTTCATGGGATGATCTTTGATGCCCTGGTCACTTCATGGGATGATCTCTGATGCACTGGTCACTTCATGGGATGATCTCTGATGCACTTGTCCCTTCATGGGATGATCTCTGATGCACTTGTCCCTTCATGGGATGATCTCTGATGCACTTGTCCCTTCATGGGTTGATCTCTGATGCACTTGTCCCTTCATGGGTTGATCTTGATGCACTTGTCCCTTCATGGGTTGATCTTGATGCACTGGTCCCTTCATGGGATGATCTTGATGCACTGGTCCCTTCATGGGATGATCTTGATGCACTGGTCCCTTCATGGGATGATCTTGATGCACTGGTCCCTTCATGGGATGATCTTGATGCACTGGTCCCTTCATGGGATGATCTTGATGCACTGGTCCCTTCATGGGATGATCTTTGATGCCCTGGTCCCTTCATGGGATGATCTTTGATGCCCTGGTCCCTTCATGGGATGATCTTTGATGCCCTGGTCACTTCATGGGATGATCTCTGATGCACTGGTCACTTCATGGGATGATCTCTGATGCACTTGTCCCTTCATGGGATGATCTCTGATGCACTTGTCCCTTCATGGGATGATCTCTGATGCACTTGTCCCTTCATGGGTTGATCTTGATGCACTTGTCCCTTCATGGGTTGATCTTGATGCACTGGTCCCTTCATGGGATGATCTTGATGCACTGGTCCCTTCATGGGATGATCTTGATGCACTGGTCCCTTCATGGGATGATCTTGATGCACTGGTCCCTTCATGGGATGATCTTGATGCACTGGTCCCTTCATGGGATGATCTTGATGCACTGGTCCCTTCATGGGATGATCTTTGATGCACTGGTCCCTTCATGGGATGATCTTGCATACCTCTAATCGAAGTGCTGTGATGCACTGGTCCCTTCATGGGATGATCTCTGATGCACTGGTCCCTTCATGGGATGATCTCTGATGCACTGGTCCCTTCATGGGATGATCTCTGATGCACTGGTCCCTTCATGGGATGATCTCTGATGCACTGGTCCCTTCATGGGATGATCTCTGATGCACTGGTCCCTTCATGGGATGATCTCTGATGCACTGGTCCCTTCATGGGATGAACTCTGATGCACTGGTCCCTTCATGGGATGAACTCTGATGCACTGGCCCCTTCATGGGATGAACTCTGATGCACTGGCCCCTTCATGGGATGAACTCTGATGCACTGGCCCCTTCATGGGATGATCTCTGATGCACTGGCCCCTTCACAGGATGATGTTTGATGCACTGTTCCCTTCACAGGATGATGTTTGATGCACTAATGGTCCCTTCATGGGATGATGTTTGATGCACTAATGGTCCCTTCATGGGATGATGTTTGATGCACTAATGGTCCCTTCATGGGATGATCTTTGATGCACTGGTCCCTTCATGGGATGATCTTTAACCAAAGAAGCGCCACGGGCCGATCTAATCGGCCCTGTGTTAAAAGTGAAACTGTTCAGGCCGATCTGATCGGCCCATCAGCTGACACTCATTTGGGAGGGGTTTATTTCCTAAAAATGCCCCTTGAAAATCGAAAATACCTCTAATTCCACTCAGGAACATATCCATCTTACTTCAGAGGTGTATTCCTCCATATTTTGTCCGACATGCAGATATTTCGTCTTTTAAAAGTTGCGGCGAAATCATGTTTACAGAACAGAAACCAGTCTGCTCAAAGCTGCACAGGTCCTTCTCCACCCGTAGAGGGCGCAGAGCTCTATTCTGCCGTCAGCCCGAGAGACAGTGCAGCCAGTGTGCACACGTGACTTGACTGAATCGTGACTTCAGTTTGGGTTTGAAGTGCAGACATACAGAAACCAGCGCAGGTAGGGTCGTTTATTTTCCAAACAATACAATACATTCATTTTACTTTTGAAGACCCCTGGGTGTCAGGGTCAGTATTTAGCAATGAAAGGTGTGTTTGCGTAAATGGGGGATTCATTGGACATCACAGTTTGACAAAAGGACATTGAGGTACTGAGTTCTGTCCATGATGTCAGTCATTACACGATCTTTGGTGTCTGCATACTAACGGTGACGCTGAATATTTGCTTGGAAAAATACTGAGGTATTCTGGGAATAGAAGTCCCGACGGTTGGGTTTGGACACTGTTTCTTGTAACTGATAATGAGGCTTGTGGTATTATTAATGAGGCGAGTTCAACCCCGACAGTATGTACCATCGTATCACACTTTCATTTTGTGAACTACAGCCAAGTGTGACTTTACCAGTATATTACCATGGGGCTTGCCTACGCAATGAATCGGTGATATTTTGTTACAATCAGTTTTGCTAAGTTTTTCCAACTGACCTGCTGCCTTCATATGCCAGTAGCACTGCGCCACGGTTCTTTCAAAAGGCACAGGCCGGCTGACTAGGCTTGCAGTCTCAGCATGACTGCCTGCGTCACCCCCGCTGAATTGAGTCTAACCTCCCATACATAGAAAAAGGCACTATGGTTTCCATTTAAGTTATGAGTGTTATTTTGTTAGAACACTCAGCACTGAAAGCTGCTGCTCGATTGATGAATACAGGCCCCAGCTAGGCCCGCAGGATACAAGGGTTAGCTCTCCTGTAATGGAAGCTACAAGGAAGTTGGCACGGAAACTGCAAAGTACAAAGACAAAGTTTATTAACCCTTAAGGGTGGTCCTACAACCTATACAACACTCTTCAGTATTGCATAGAGTAGCACAAAACTTGCGTACACGGTCCCCTTTTATACACAACAGAGGGGCTCATAAGTGGGTGGATACAACATGAAGCAACATTCATTACCTTTTATGGTCCTTTTCGATACAGAATCAATATAAGGGCGGAGTTAACACACACCTTGAGCCCGCGAAAACTTGGTCAAGCAAGGACTAACTGATAACAGATGTGGTCAAGTCTGGGCATGCGCCAGACGGACAAAGGAGCTATTTATAGACTGTTACTAGGCAGATAACGAGAGCAACTGACACGAAGATAGGACTCTTCTCGTGCTGAACACGTGGAGACATGACAACACAAAATGGAGTCCAAACATTAGTCAACATAAGGGAAGAAACTCTGTCCTAAAGGGGAATTCATGTCTTTAGTGAATGCTTAATCACATCGCTGTTTCAATTTTCAACAGACGACCCTTTCAGCATTTACTGAAGACATCCGGTTTATTAGAATAATCATCATATGTCAATTTTCATCATTTCTTCTATTTCTTTAGTTAAATGTTTCGGATAGGTGACATTGGCAATAGCTTTCTTATTAGGAATACAGAATGACACACATAGGGAACAGAGTAAAGGACCACATTGGATACAAATGCAACAAGAAAACAGAATTGCTACGATAATGCAGAGACCAGTTAAAACCTTCCATCCCCATGCAGTGATCAATGCCCAAAACCATCCAGAAAAGGTCCAAGTGCCATTTTCTGTATGGATTTCAGCTGCAATTTTATGTAGTTTGTTGATAGCATTATAAACAGATGGCGAGTGGTCAGGAATAAACACACAACAACTACTTCCGATAATTTTACATGCTCCACCTCGGTCAGCTAACATAACATCTAACACCATACGATTCTGTAATGCAACAATCCTAGTAATTTGTAATTCTTCCGTAAGATTCCCAAGAGCAGCAGCGGTTTGATTTGTCACAGCCTCTACAACTCTTGTTAATCTTCGAACTTTCCTACTATTCAGGGCAGCTCCGACAAAGAAAAACAATCCTAAATTAAAATCAATATACTGCTGCAGGCTAGTATCAGTTTGGTCAACATCATCAATAGATAGAGTACGTTTATACCTATTTACAGTGACATTATTCAACAACTTCAAATCTTTATGATAAGATGCCGGTGCCAAAAATAAGAATGCTACATAACATACTCCGGACCAGCCGGCTGGCAAACGATAATAACCCTTATTCCCACATACTAAGTATGTATTATGGGATGCTAAGAAGGTACTATTATTCAACCCGCCAATGTTCAAGATAGTGATACAGTCACTAACACCAACAGGAATATAACCTACACTCTGAACACACAGGTACGCTTGAGCTTGTGCCACTTGAATCACAAATCGTTCTCTCCCCACAGTGTCTCTAGTGTTCGTGAAAATGTAGGGGATCGATTCATTGTCTGGTCGATACTCTTCCCATTCCCATATTGTCCCATTCGCTTGTGGATAACCATCTTTATCTTGGTGACATTCCCTATTAAGTCTAAAGAGTAATCGTCCCACTGTAGGTTTCCGTGTAGCAAAAAGCAAAGTGTACCATGCTCTACAGGAGCCATTATGAGAAAAAGGAAGAGGTATAAATGGCGTCCCTCCTTTCTTCTGATGAGCTGGCATCATACCACATATCCAACAGTTCGTAGCATTTGTAGCAACATGGGTATGATGCAACATCTGGATGAAAGTGTTATTCAAATAAGACTGACGATGCTTCAATTCTTGATACGGAAGGGTATAAAAGTAGTGCTCCTCAGGCACTGGGGTGGTCAAAACAAGCAACTCACGGGCAGGAGTCACATCCTCAACAAACCATGTGGTTATCCCAACAATAGCTACTGTAATAATAAAACCTGTTGCGCAAAGAATCTTCCTCTTCTCCATTTTAGAATGAAAAGTCAATACCTTCCTGAAACTAAAAGGTTGTCAGAACTCTTCCCCTTAGGCAGCGGTTGATTTCTTCACCAGCGGGCCAAGACTGGTGTCGCTACACTAATGCAGGGCTGATCCCCCCCCCCCCCCTTGCCACATTGGATCTCCGTTTCACTAACCTAAGGGCCGTTCTGACAACTTTGGATACAGCAGTCACTTCCTCGGTCTGAGGTGATATCATCTTCCTCCAGGAATCGCTTGGTCCGGAAAGAGCTCCTCAGTGTCGTTCGGTTCCACAGCATGGCCTTTCTCTGCAGTCAGAATTTCTCGATGGTCGGTCAATACAGCAGGCTCCACCAATCCGGGCGGCACTTTGCGACAGTGCAGGGAATGGATCCAGTTCTTTCGATTGGAAACCCGCACAGCCGTCCTCGTTGCAAGTAAGACTTGCTCAGGACCAACCCATCTCGGCTCCAAGCTGTTCGTCCTTTCAAAAATCTTCAGCATAACATAGTCTCCAGGTCGGAGATTATGACCTTCACCTGTGGACCGATCAGGGAGCGCCTCTCGGACCTGTTGATGAATAGAAACCAAATTATCCGTTAACTGCGCCAGATAATCATTCATTACACAAGGTACATCATACACAGACTTAGGTTTTGGTGGACCCCAAATATTCATTGGGCATCCAAAGACTATCTCATAAGGTGTGAGACCGGTTCGAGAATGCGGTATCGATCTAATTGACAATAATGCCAGCGGTAAAGCATCTGGCCAAGTCAAAGAAGTCGAAGCTTGGATCTTAGCGATTTTGAGCTTCAGCGTACCATTATACTTATCAACCAGTCCTGCAGACTGGGGGTGAAATATTGCATGGAACTTCTGGGTGATGCCTAGACCCTTCAGGACATACTTTATAACGTCCGCTATAAAGTGAGGACCGTTATCACTCCACAACAATCTGCAAACCCCGTATAGAGGGAAGAACTCCTTCAATAGCATCTTGGCGGTAGTCATTGCAGTATTGTCTTTCGTAGGGTATGCCTCAACCCATTTACTGAAGGCACAAACCACCACTAGAACATACTTCAGGTTGTTACAGCGTTCAAGCTGGATGTAATCCATCTGCAAAACCTCAAAGGGTGCAGTAGGTGTCGCAAATCCTCCTGCTGGAGTTCGGGTACCCTTTCCTGGGTTATACCTCAGGCAAATCATGCAGGTCTGCACTACCCTCTTTGCCGTGCTAGCAATCTCTGGATGCTCCCAGACTTGAGTAAGCAATTTTACAATTGCGGAAGCTCCAACATGTGCTAGCCCATGTGCCATCTGAACCATAGGTTGTACAAAAGCTGTGGGTAACTTCCATCTATCCATCTGCTTATTTCTCCAACAACCTTAATCATCCAATTCTCCATCATTAGACCATTGTTCCCGTTCCTTATCGGAAACTGTCCTCTGTATTTCCAGCACTTCTCTCCTTGCATCATGCCATCTTTCTACCTGCGACTTCACAACGTACATTGCAGTAGCACCAGGCTGCATCGCAGTCTCTTGTGCCACCCGGTCTGCCAAAGCATTCCCTTCTAAACTTTATCAACCACTTTCTTATGGGCACTGCATTTAATTATAGCAATCTTCTTTGGATATGTTAACGCAGTCAAAAGGTTGTGAACTAACTCGCCATGCATTATCTGTGCTCCATGTGACGTTAGAAACCCTCTCTCCTTCCAGAGTAGGCCGCAGTCATGCGCTACTCCGAAGGCATAGCGACTATCTGTATAGACATTCACACACAATCCTGCACTGAGCTCACATGCTCGTGTTAATGCTATCAGTTCCGCTGCTTGAGCTGATTTCTGCGTTATGCGTGCTGTCTCCACTATTGTTCGCAGTGTGGTAATTGCATACGCTGCTGAAGTCGTACCATCTGGTAGCTTCAGGCATGATCCGTCCACCCACAGTTCTCCATCCACATCTGAAAAGGGCGTATCCTGGAGATAAATACGACCCTTTGTCTGTTCCTCAGTCACAAGAATACAATCGTGTGCTTTTTGTGCTTCAGACTGAGTTTCCGGGAACGGCAACAATGTGGCCGGATTTAACGTTACACACCTCTTTAACGTAATATGAGGAGCCAAAAGCGTCAACTCATATCCCGTTAAACGGGCACTGGTCAAATGCTGCGTCTTTGTCTGCTTAAGCAGGGCATCAGCAGCATGGGGGACTAATACCAACAGCTTGTGAGAACACAATTCCCTCACTTTGACGTATTGACACAGCTGTCGCCGCAACCGAGCGAAAACAACCAGGCAATGCTCGGGCAACCGGATCAAGTACAGCCGAAAAATATGCACAAGTGCGCTGCTTGTCGCCGTGCATCTGCACTAAAACTGATAATGCACATCCATCTTTCTCATGCACATACAGTGAAAAGGGCTTCGTATAATCAGGGGTCCCTAACACTGGTGCTGAACAAAGAGCCTGTCACAATTTCTGAAAGGCAACTTCACACTCATTTGACCAGGGAAGAGGAATCGGTGTGTCCTTTGTCAAAAGGGCTAACAATGGTTTAGCTAGATGTGAAAATCCTAATATCCATTGCCTACAAAAAGAAACAAGACCCAAAAATGCACGCACGTCCTTCTGTGTGGAAGGCACTGGCGTGTCCAAAATTGCTTGAATACGATCTGGTGTGAGTGCACGCCCCTCCTTAGACAAAAGGTGACCCAAATAAGTCACCTTTGGTGTACAGAATTGCAATTTCTTCCTCGACACTTTGTGATTGTGAGATGCCAAAAAGGAAAGCAAGGATAACGTACTCCTCTCACACAGCTCAGGAGTGTCAGCCGCCAACAAGATATCATCGACATATTGTATAAGGGCGACACCCTCGGGCAGAACAAAGGAATCCAATTGCCTTTTCAATGCTTGACTGTAAATGCTAGGGCTTTCTGTGTAGCCCTGAGGAACTCTACAAAATCGATAAGACCTATTATTCAAAGTAAAACCAAAAAGGTATCGGCTATCAGGATGAATAGGGATTGAAAAGAAGGCATTTTTCAAATCAATAACTGAAAACGTGGTCGCCGTTGGCGGGACCAGAGTAAGCAACGTCGTGATATCAGAAACCACCGGATACTGAGGTATCACGATCTTGTTCACTTCCCTTAAATCAATGATAAACCGATAAACTTTGGCATCCGTATCTTTCTTCAAGATGGGTAAGATGGGACTGATGCAAACATTGTAGGGAACTCTTCCACTACTCCCACCTTAATCAAATCCTGCACAATCAGTATAAGTGCCTCCTCCCCCTCCTGGGAAATACGATACTGAGGGAGGCGCGGTAACACCGCACCCTCCTGGACACTAATGTGGACAGGCGGAATCACCATCTGTCCCACATCAGTATCCGAAGTAGCCCACATGGTACGAGGGAGGGAAGCCAAGACAGTATCCTCTACAACCACACATGCGTTCAGGCATAGGGTGATTATCGTTCAAGATCACACGCACTCCAGCAGGGGAGCAGCGGATCGTAGCCCTGAAGTGCTTGAGCATATCAAGACCCATAATGTTAGGTGTATTCGGGGCAGGCAGAAACGGACAGGGTGCAGAAAAGGGATCAACATGGAATGCAAGGGGTCGGGAAAGAGGGCTTCGAGAGAGTGTACCATCAAACCCTACCGATGTAACTATTAAGCCAGATGGGGGAGCCCTCGGAACCAATTGTTTAGACAGCGCACTGCGGGTGGCTCCTGTATCAACTAGGAACCGATCAGTAGAACCCAAAACCTTTGCTGAAACATAAGGACCCTTCTGATCAACCGGCACTTCAACGGATTCCAACCCCCATCCAACGCATGCTGCGAATCATGGTACCCAGAGCGGTCAGTCCCAGACATCTGATACTGGTGTTGCCGATCAAATACGTTAGGTCTATCTCGTTGCTGCGCGTTAGGGTCAAAACTAGCACGATCATTAGAATTTCCTCAAATTCGAAAAACCCCCTCTACTTCTCGATGGTCCCTGAGCACGTCCCTGGCGAGATGCATACAACGCCGGACAATCTCTGGCCCAATGACCCGACTGTTTACAATACGCACATTGATTTCGATTAACATCTGACCGACCCGAAGGGGGACCATAGAATCCTCCCCTACCTCTATCGACACCCCGACGAGGCGGACCATACACTTGCGCTAACATCACCTTTGTTTTTAAATCTTTCGATTTCTTCTCCTCCTGCCCCTTCGCTTCTTGTTCCTGATGCTCATAATACTGAGCTATAGTCAGGAGGGATGTCGGAGACGAGGTGGACCAAGAACTTTCACTCGCTTTTAAACGAGCTGCTATTTCCGGTAATAAATTTGCCACATATTTATCAACAAAAAGGTGTCGACCCGTATCCTCCGTAAGTGACTGACCACTAAAATCATGAAATGTCTCCTCAAAGCGCGTAAAGAAATCTGCAACTGATTCATCAACCTTCTGTTTACACGAGGCTAACATATTCCAGTCAATCTTTTTAGGGGGAATAATTGTTTTCAACTTGGTCAAAATAGCAGCGGGGAGATCTAAGATAACCTGAAGCTGTTTTTGCGCGGGTTTCCTCTCCCTATCCTCATCCTCAATCTCAGACCACTTAGCCTTAAAAACGGCTTGATCATCTACCTTCCACACAGATCGCCACATATCCGGTGGTAAGATAAGCCCAAAGAACAGATCTATATCTGCTAAGGTCATAGTACAAGAATTCAAGGCCCCTTCGACTTCTTCGTAAAAGGCCGCTGGATTCTTGCGGGGGTCAGGCAATGCATTCTTTAATGCCATAACATCAGCCCGATGCCAGGGAGTATAAACCCAATTATACACAAAATATCCCTTAGCATCGGCGGAAGTAATATCCGAACTAGTTCCCGCTCCTTTAGGAGGAACATACAAAGGTGCCGCCTCTCGCATTGGTTTAGCATGCACTAGTTCGCTCTTATCTGAGTGAGCGGTAGATGAGTGGTCATCGCCGATACGTGAATCCGACTGCTTTTCCTCCTCTGCGTTTAGGCGCGCTCTCTTTAAGGTCACTCGCCGCGTCCCGTAATGCAAACAGCCGTCGAGCCGCATCAGGTGCCTTAGAGGGAGAAAAAACACCATTACGTAATGCTTTAGCATCTAATACCACATCATCCGGCTCAAAAACATCTGAATATTTCCGAAAAACAGTAATCACTTCCTCAGAAAAGTGTCCCAAAAAATACAACTTCTCTCTATCCTGCCACTTTTCCCAAGAGTCCAACAATTCAGTGAGGGATAATTTGCCCTTAAGTGCACGAAAAGAAACTTTCCGAAGCTCACCCATTCGGTCAACCGGTAACATGGACCGCGTGTACCTTATCTGAAGCCGATCCAGAATCCTGTGACCTCGGGGCAGATGCACCAACATAAGGGGGCGGAGAGCGATCTAATAAATAAAAATCATCTTCCAGATTAGTAAGGACAGGATAAAGTGGCTGACGAACAGCATATTGACCCGAGACTTGCAACCTACGCTCTTTCTCTTGTCTTTCCGTCAGTTCTCTCTCCCCGCGACGCTTCGCTTCCTGTGCTCGCACATGATCATTCTTCCGTTGCTCTTTATCAAACAGCGCTTTCTCACGCTTTTCTCGCTCACGCACTTCCTTCACCCATAACCGCACACACTCAAACATATCTTGACGAGCACGCCGTTTACACATACACTGTTCCACATACTCAATCTTACGCATATCAAATGATCCATACAAAGGCCAGCGCAACTCGGGATCCTTTTTGGTGTATTTCCTCCATACTGTGCTGTACATTATAGAAGAAAGACCATGTTTCACATACATATCCCTATTAGGAGTCCCCTCTGGGGGAGCCGGAGCAGATTCCTCGAGGTTTCACCGGTTTCCAAAGCAGCAGCACCACTTACGGAGTGCGCTAAAAGCAGGCATGCTCAAAAATAATGCAAAATATGCAGTATTATCAAAAAATGGCACTTAAACTTTGCGCCGTTCAAATTTACACAGCTCCGGAGAAATATCTCCACATTACCTGCCTATATGTGTTGCAACGCATATATTCTCACAGTTATCAATACAAGATATGACCGGTCATCACAAATCAAACTCAAATGGCCAACCCAGGCGTCAAAAACTCGGAGCAAGTACCGTACAACGGTTCTTACCAATCAAGAGTGTCCAGATTCCAACTGCCAAGCTCCAAAATTCGCCCAAACGGCTGTCACGGCAAAACCGACAGAAGAGGTCTCAGTCGAGGACCGGCGCCACCCAGATGGTCAGTTCGGAAGGGAAGGAAGAAAACCTCGGGATGCCAGGACTAATCATGCCTCTGGCAGTGATCACATCCCCGGCCAAATTCCTCACCTTCGTCACGACCAGTCCTTCGAGCATCCGAGTCGCCGATGAGCCCCACGTGACGGGCGCCAATTGATGAATACAGGCCCCAGCTAGGCCCGCAGGATACAAGGGTTCGCTCTCCTGTAATGGAAGCTACAAGGAAGTTGGCACGGAAACTGCAAAGTACAAAGACAAAGTTTATTAACCCTTAAGGGTGGTCCTACAACCTATACAACACTTCAGTATTGCATAGAGTAGCACAAAGAACTTGCGTACACAGTCACCCTTTTATACACAACAGAGGGGCTCATAAGTGGGTGGATACAACATGAAGCAACATTCATTACCTTTTATGGTCATTTTCGATACAGAATCAATATATG
Organism: Triturus cristatus; assembly: GCF_964204655.1. Classification (NCBI taxonomy): domain Eukaryota; kingdom Metazoa; phylum Chordata; class Amphibia; order Caudata; family Salamandridae; genus Triturus; species Triturus cristatus. The sequence goes on from NC_140591.1 coordinate 408,785,628, forward strand.
GGTGGAGTTAACACACTCCTTGAGCCCGCGAAAACATGGTCAAGCAAGGACTAACTGATAACAGATGTGGTCAAGTCTGGGCATGCGCCAGACGGACAAAGGAGCTATTTATAGACTGTTACTAGGCAGATAACGAGAGCAACTGACACGAAGATAGGACTCTTCTCGTGCTGAACACGTGGAGACATGACAACACAAAATGGAGTCCAAACATTAGTCAACATAAGGGAAGAAACTCGGTCCTAAAGGGAAATTCATGTCTTTAGTGAATGCTTAATCACATCGCTGTTTCAATTTTCAACACGATGGTTGAAACTATTGGGAAACAGGCAGCTGCACACATGGAGCAGCCGACTGAACCCATTTTAGTGACTCTGTGCCTGCCACCATTACAAGAGACGCCTGCACAGTGAGTCCGACTCCCACACCACATGCAGCACTACATGCAGCAAGACTCGAGCACAGGTGACAGCTGAGGTCCGTGTTTTTCATTTTGGGGCCTCAGTCTTTGACTCTACTGAATGCTGGGGCAGTGTGGGTGAAGACTTGCTACGTCTGCTCTAAATAATTTACATTAATGCTTCAATTATTCTGAGCTGCCTATAGCTCTAAGAACTGTGGAGTCAAGCATTTAAATATGTAAAACGTGTGTAAGTACTTATGTAAACCATGAATTAATATCTATCTACCTCCTTGTTGGACGCTGCCAAGAGCATCTATTTTCAGATGTGACTTTTTCCTCATTGAAAAGTTGGGGCGCACATTTATAAATGTTTGTTTGCAAAAAAATATAAACTTTGGAATGTGACTTTGAAGACATGCAGTATGACTGCTCAGCTCAGTTTTTAGGTGCCTGCTATTGGCCCACTTTAGTTCTGTGACTTTTTAGTGTCTCAATGCTCAAATGGATGTAATTTTTGATATTTTATATGTTTACCTCGTCTAAATTGCTTCATGTTCTGGCGTGAAAGAGTCACTCATAGCATTCCATTCTTTTGTCTCCCAGCAGTGGCAGCAGGCCTTGTAAGGACGGCCCCAATGAAAATAGCATGAGCAGGTAATTCCCAAAGTTGTATTGAAGTGTAATACATTTTCAGCAGGGGTGGAGGTAGCAATGTGCTCATGGGGCATCATAAAATAGAGTACTAAGGTGTTGCAACATGAATGGAGCAGGGCACATCATACTTTCCTTACTTTGAATCATCAGGCTGATATTTTAAAAATATTTGTGATAAAATTCGAGCATCAAAGTGTGCAGTGAATTTATTATAAAATATGAAGGGATGAAGATGACGTGACTCATGCATGTGACACAAGTAATTTTTCATGCACTGATGGGTACATTTCAGTAGAACATGCTTTTGCAATCTGACCTCTTCAAACTGAAGACATACTTGGCTATGATTTAATTTTAGTGGTTGTGCAATTATCTCGGCCTGTCTTACCTGACAAGCTTATCTGTAAGAACGATTTATGTGAGTAAAGATCTCTCTCATGAAATGAAAATACAATTTGCTGCTTTCTAACTGGTATTTCCTATCAAGCAGCTTTACAAACTAAAGGCTCTGGGTTGAATGCTGTGGTTTCACACTTTTCCTAGTTGTGCCATGTATGTTTTTACAACCTTCAACTATATGCAACTTGAACACATGCGGAGGCAACTAGTTTAATTATTTTATGTCGGATGATGGAAGGATGAATGCATGTGTTTTCAATACTATGGCCATGTTTGTTGATAGGATTCAGACTACTTTTGTAAAAAAAGACCTGCACTTTTTTTGTAAATTCAGGTGGTATGTAAGGAGCAGGCCCAGTGACAAGATGGACAAGGTTTTGGTGAGGGAGGTGGGCTGAGTAGTTACCAGGAGCAATGAACTATGCTCCAGACTGTCAGTCTTGTTCCCAGTCATACCAGTTGAGGGATGATAAAGGCACACAATGCTCAGCCAGTTTTTGATAGAGCACTTCATGTGTCTATCTCCCTGATGTCACCAGCTGTTATCATTTAGCAGCTCCAAGGAATCTGCTTGTACAAAACATAACCAGAGACCAGTGTGGCTACAGACACCTGGCTCCTATTACCTACTACCTATCATATGGCTATGGTCATAGGTGTGTGTTTTTTTTTTAATGTGTTAGATGTTATAGTTTGATATAGACACCGAATGCATTCAAAGACACACTAGTATTTACAAACCAAGGCCCAACTGCAGACAACGAAAGCAACCCACCTCTGTTTACTCTTGAGAAGCTTGGTTTCCTACACATCTACAAAAATAGATGCATGCAATATTTTAATAAACTTTGCCTAATCAATATTACTGCTTCTTTTCTGTTTTCTGCACTCTCCTGTGCTCTTGTCTTCTCTTTTTCACCTTTCTCCCACTCTCCTCCTTTCTCGCCTGTTTTCCCAGCTGCTGCTGCCCCCGCGGCCCTTCCCCCAGCACAACCAGCGCGACCAATCCCCCTCCCCACCTCCCAGCTGTCCATCCCTTCCCGACCCCTACTTAATGGCGGCCGCTGCGGGGCCAGGCGAGCAAGACCACTGACTCTTGTCAGTGAAATTGCTCTCCCACCCTTGCAGCTCCACCATTGAGTGAGGCCTCCCCCAGCCTCTCCAGTGTGAGGGTTCGAGGCCCTCCTCACCCACAGGTTCACCTGCGCCTCATCCCTGGTGGTCCAGTGGACCCCTGTCTCCCCCTTTCCGCTACGTTTTCCACTCGTTATACTAGTTGGTGACTCGTTTTTCACCGTCTTTGCCAAATCTATATTCCTGCTTCTTTTCTGTTGTCTGCACTTTCCTGTGCTCTGCCTGTCTTTTCTTTTTCACCTTTCTCCCGCTTTCCGCTCCATTTTTCCACTTGTTTTTCACTCGCTTTTCACCATCTTTGCCTAATCTATATTCCTGCTTCCTTTCTGTTTTCTGCACTCTCCTGTGCTCTGCTTGTCTTCTCTTATTCACCTTTCTCCCACTCTCCTCATTCCCACCTGTTTTCCCCTGCCGCTGCTGCCCCTGCGGCCCCTTCCCCCCAGCACAACCAGCGCAACCAGTCCGCTTCCCCATTCCCACCTCCCAGCTGTCCAGCCCTCCCAGACACCTACTTAATCGCAGCCACTGCGCAGCTGTGCCAAAGGCAATCCCGTCTGCGCCCGTTTGTGACCCGACAGTGACCAGCGCCAGGAACCCTGGACCTCTGCCCCGCCAACGATACGACCCAGCAGCACTCCATAACTCAACCCAGGCCACAACAACTGCAAGCTAGCTTCACCAGCCGACACCCATGGACCCTTCAGCTGTCACCTCTGCTGACAAACCTACAGCACCACCAGGAATACGAACCCAGCACAACCCGACCGTAAGAACACACCCGAACCGAAGACGATGCTATGCATCCTCCTCAACGTTTGATCCCTCCACAAACACGCCACCGAAATCTGGGACCTCCTCAACAGCACCACCCCGGACTTCGCGTTCTTCAAGGAAACCTGGAGCAACACCACCTCGGAACTGGATATCACAATCGCCATTCCCCAAGGATACAAGATCTCCAGAAAGGACCTCCTCACCCGCCTGGGAGGAGGAAGCGCCATCATCCACAAATCCACCCTCCGCCTGAGCACACTCCCCGATGAGCCCACAGACATGATGGAACATCTACACTTCAAGATACAACATAGTGTCCTACGCAGACAACACCCAACTCATCTTCTCCCTATTCAACGAACCCAACACTGCCAGACACAACTTTCGAGAAGGCATGGAAGCCATTGCAAAATGGATGAAAAACAGCTGCCTACAACTATACACCGACAAGACAGAAGTACTCATCATGGGCCCAAACCCCAACGCCTGGAACGACACATGGTGGCCACCCGTCCTCGGAAACCCGCCCAACCCCATGGGCCACGCACGCAACCTGGGAATCATCCTGGACTCAGAGCTCAAAATGGACAGCCAGATCAACTCAGTCTCTTCCTCCTGCTTCCACACCCTCCGCCTCCTATATAAGACCTTCAAATGGATCCCCCTCGAACACAGAAAGACCGTCACTCTCGCCCTGATCACCAGCAGACTCGACTACGGCAACGCACTCAACGCCAGAATAAACAAAAACCTCACCCGCAAGCTACAGAACATCCAGAATGCCGCCGCAAGACTGGTCCTCAACCTGCCAAGACACTGCCACATCTCCCAGCACCTGCGCACACTCCACTGGCTCCCCACTGAGGCAAGAGTCACCTTCAAGATGCTCACCCACGCACACAAGGCCCTCCATGACACCAGACCAGCATACCTGAACAGCTGACTCAAATTCCACGTACCCCAAAGGACCCTACGATCAGCCCAGCTCTCCTATGCCATGGTCCCACGCACCAGAAAAACCAGATCGGAAGGCCACTCCTTCTCCTTCAACTCGACCAAAGCCTGGAACGCTCTTCCACTCCACCTCAGACAGACAACATTGTTTCCCATCTTCGTAAGAAACCTCAAACTTGGCTCATTGACAATACCCCTCCTTGATGGACTGGAACCTGCACCCCTCCACCCCCAGCACCTTGAGACCCTTGCTGGCGAGTTGTCGCGCTTAACAAAAGCTTGATTGATTGAATTCATATTTAAAATTTGCGTGAAACAAATGGGCATCCGGATTCTCCTGCTGCATATTTTCAAGGTACACTTTGCGGTATTATGTTTTTATTTGAAGGAAAAGTGTCAGGCTGGACCTGCACTTTCCCCAGGTTTCGAAAATGTATTGTGGGAGTCGAGCATTTTTTCAAAATGAAACATACTCACCGACTAAAATTTGCAGACCTTGTTGGGTTGGAAGGAGCTATGTATTTACAAGGCTGTGTTGTGTAAGGAGAGTCTGGTGAAAAGGTAGGTGGTTTTATCACTCAGGTGAGTTTTTGTGATCTTGTGCCTCGCCCCATCAAGGGTGGGTGTCTCTGGGTGTATCGTAGTGTCTTCACAGCCATTGGGCTGCTATTTAGCTGTTTAGGGTGTGTGGTGTGAATGTTTTTACATGGCTGGTGGGGGTGATTGTAGGTGTTTGGGGGATTTGTAAGAGTATCTTGAATGTTGTAAGCTGGTGCAAATTGAATGTTTGGCAATGTTTTGTGGATGTTTGGTTGTGTTGGGTAAGTTGGCAGAGAGGTAAGCGCATCGACAAAGTGCAAGAAATTAAATCTACATAGTCGTTTTTTTTGGCATACCAGCCTCAGTCCTTAACAAGGACTTGGTTTTCTTTCAACATACGGTATTCACTTGCCCTTGCATGACTGGATGCTAGTCAGCCCTGTTTTATGTCTGGAGGTCCTAGGTTTTCTTTGGTGAGGAACTGCAATTGTAAAAAGTTTTGTTTGAAGAGTTTGTTGGTCATGTTTTTTTCTTGGGTACAGGACACTTTTCCTTTTCTTTTAATCACATTAGTGAGGTTCCAGAAAAAATATGGAAACATATGAGGATATTGCCTGTGTTTGGGCTTTATTTTTTGAGTGATGCTTTGGAAGTAGTCTGATTTTGTGTGACTGTTCTGTTTGCAGTGTTTGGAGTCCTAAAACATTGTGCATTAGTATACATCCCTAAAACATTTTGCATTAATATTTGTCTGCTGGTTGGTTTTAAAATGTGCCATCTTGTAACCCCTGGTTTGTTTTATACCGGTTATTATATTGCTTTCAGAAAAATGATAGGTGAGTGGGTCAGATTTCAGCATAAATTCAATCAGATTTGGGTTCCCTTTCCCCTCTAGATTGTTATTGTCTTTGTCCCAGTGCTTTGCTGTGTCATTTGACCATTTGGCATTTGTTCATTGGGACGGTGCTGCCCCCTGGTTTGTCTGTTAGCCATTTATAAACTGCAGGTATTATTTACAGTATCATGGATAGGGTGATCTGTCACAAACATGTATGTTCCTGCCCATCTCAGCCTTTTCAAACTGTTGGCAGCTTACGTTCATAGGCAGCAGCACAAGCCATGTGCACCGGTTGGGGCTGGGAAGTATAGGCTCTTTAGCTTTACACAGCTATTGGTTGCTGAAGTCCTCCTTACAATGTGGTGTAAGCCCCAGAGATAGTGCTTCACGTGACCTCTGCAAATCATGGATTTAGCTCGGGTCACACGCACACCCTGCCTCCTGTACTACAAGGCAAATATTGCACTGTTCTTCCTTGCTACTTGAGTGAAAGTGTATAGCCTTTGCATGCACCAACTAGTTACCGGTTCCATAGCATTAGACATTCAATTGAAGGCCGGTACCTCTGGCGCAGTGCCAGGCATCATCACCAAGGGATGCCCCACCCCACATCTTTTGATTCCTTCACACATTATTTTTAGATAGTGTTCCAAAGTAATGCGCCAGATGTCGTCTTTTATTTCAGTTAGTTCTTACACTCGTAGGTGCCTAATAGAGGTACAGCGCCACATACCTCAACAACCACAAGTTCTCACACACTTCTCAGAATGTTCCACCCAGCCACACTCCTACTCGCGCACACACCTGCATATACAGAAGCAGATCTGGTAGTCATGCCTTCTAACTCCCTTCTAAAGCTTGGAATGATCTGGCCCTGCACATCAGAGCCACCTCTTGAGTTCTTGAATTCCACAAGAAACTGAAGACCTGACTCTTCACCTAGCCCCTACTCTGGCCAAAATATTTCCTTCTTCAGCACAGGGATACCCTTCCAGAATAACATAGCATAACATAACATGGATTTCTGATATCCTGCATAGGCATCTGACTTTGTGCCTCTTGCTACATGGCTTGTTTGATGAACCCGAAGCAAGCATTGGTCTCTTGGTATCTTGCTGTTAGGGAGATTGTCAGATGGGTTGTTAGTCTGGAAGGAAGGGTCCTGTTCTGTGACTATCTTTTGGTCTCAGCTTGGATAAACAATGAGCTTAGCCTTGCATGACCTTGCGGACAGTGCAGAGTAAATAGAACTGCTCTACTCTGCATAATAAATAGCAGTCTAACTTATCAGAAATGGATACAGAGAAGCATACTGTGTTGACTGACAAGTGGGTGGATATAAACCAGTGGAAAGTCAGTCACGTTTGATGTGGGGGTGAGAGGGTGACCAATGTCTTTTTGGAAATGATTTGATTGCCCTTGGTTTAGCACTACATGGTTTAACTAATACCAACCATGTTCTGCATGAGAGTTTCTGATGGAATGCGCTGCCTCTGAAAATGCTACTTACAATCCAACTCTGCATAGTAAGAGGGCGAGTATCAAATAAATGGATGGGTGCAATTTGGGGATGTGTGACTAGTAGTATTTAATCATTAAAATATGTTTTTTATTCACATGGTGGAAACCGTACTCATGAGAACACTTTGATGGTGTCTGTGATGAAGGTGAAAAAGATGAACAATCACGTCACGCTGGAAAGACTGTTGGATGTTGCCAAAGAAACATCATTCAGGTAAGTCGGTGACTAGAAGGTATACCAAATCTGTAGACCTCCTGGGAAGCATCTTGGTATACGCTCTAGGAATCCGGATCAAGTTTTTACTCTTTCCACAAGAGGAGCATAGGGTCAGGTTATAGACATACTCTTTTTTTCCCTCCTAGGTGGACCAGGAACTTCAACAATAGTTAACTACACGTTTAGCTTAAGGACAGCTTGCAGGTTTATGGCAGCTTGCCTTGAGCTAATGCCCTCACTGAGGTGTTTTTGCTGCCAGCAGAGCCACAGCACCACTTTGTACAGTTGGTTCAAGGCAACCTGCCTCTCGTTTTGCATCTCCTTGCTCTGCCATGAATGTTTAGAACCGGGACAGGAGGTAGGCACTCTCTCTCTCTTTTTCCCCTTCTAGGTGGACCAGAACTTCGACAACCATCAACTAGACATGTTTAGCCTAGGGACAGCTTGTAGGTACATGCTTTGCAGCTTGCCTTGAGCTAATGCCCTCACTGAGGTGCGTTTATTGCCAGCAGATCCACAGCACCACTTTGTACAGTTGGTTCAAGGCAACCTAGCTCCTGTTTTGTGTCTCCTGGCTCTGCCATGAATGTTTAGAACAGGGACAGGTTGTAGGCACACTCTCTCTTTCCCCTTCTAGGTGGACCAGAACTTCGACAACCGTCAACTAGACATGTTTAGCCTAGGGACAGCTTGTAGGTACATGCTTTGCAGCTTGCCTTGAGCTAATGCCCTCACTGAGGTGCGTTTATTGCCAGCAGATCCACAGCACCACTTTGTACAGTTGGTTCAAGGCAACCTAGCTCCTGTTTTGTGTCTCCTGGCTCTGCCATGAATGTTTAGAACAGGGACAGGTTGTAGGCACACTCTCTCTTTCCCCTTCTAGGTGGACCAGAACTTCGACAACCGTCAACTAGACATGTTTAGCCTAGGGACAGCTTGTAGGTACATGCTTTGCAGCTTGCCTTGAGCTAATGCCCTCACTGAGGTGCGTTTATTGCCAGCAGATCCACAGCACCACTTTGTACAGTTGGTTCAAGGCAACCTAGCTCCTGTTTTGTGTCTCCTGGCTCTGCCATGAATGTTTAGAACAGGGACAGGTTGTAGGCACACTCTCTCTCTTTTTCCCCTTCTAGGTGGACCTGAACTTCAACAACCGTCAACTAGACATGTTTAGCCTAGGGACAGCTTGTAGGTACATGCTTTGCAGGTACATGCTTTGCAGCTTGCCTAAAGCTAATGCCCTCACTGAGGTGCGTTTGCTGCCAGCAGAGCCACAGAACTACTTTGTACAGTTGGTTCAAGGCAACCTCGCTCTTGTTGTGTCTCCTGTATAGTGGGCATGTTGTACTTGTGCACATAGGTAGTATAGATGGAAATCCGGTGCCTCAAAGCCTCCTAAATGGTATGGTTGGGTCAAGACCTTCCAGCTCGTTCTGGCCCGTTTGCCTGCCCATGTCAGCCTTTGCATACTGGAACGCAGTCTCCCAAAAAAGGCTGCATTTAACCAGATTGGTACGTTCCAGAACAGCTACAGAAACCGTGGTAATACAATCATTTTCTGTAAGACTATCCTGTTCGCCATTGAGAGTGACATTTTTCTCCATTTATCTACTTTATCTTCTAATCTCACCAGTGCTTTCCCATAATTCTCTCTAATAACCAGTTCTGGGTCCCGACGGATCCAGACCCATGAGTATTTAACTGGGTCTGTCCACCATTTTAGAGGATATTCCATTTGGGGTTTCCCTGTTTCCGCCGTTAAGGGTATCACCACTGATTTGTTCCAGTTAATGCGAAGGCCCGCATTTCTCTTGTATTTAACATATTCCCTAATGAGCAAGTTTAGGTGTCTATCTGGGTGTGTAGTGTAGAGGACCATATCGTCCGCATACAACGCAATGCCAATGGGGCGGAGACCGAACTGCAGGGCCGATTCCAAGTGTTTCTGTCTAATCTTGCATGCCAGTGGTTCTAGTATTAGTGCAAAGAGCATTGGGGATAGTGGGCAGCCTTGTCTGGTGCCGCGTTTTATCTCTATGCGGTTGGATGTGGAGCCATTTATTCTTACCCAAGCCTTGGGAACCGAGTACAATAGCGATATCCATTTTAGAAATGGTTCTGGAAATCCCATCGTGCGGAGGGTGGTGAACTTAAAATCCCATTCTATTGAGTCGAATGCCTTGGCGGCGGATAACAGAGCTGGCGTGTTTGGGTCTAATTGATGGTATAGTGCAAAAATGGTACGAATGTTGTGGGTGGTTGACCGTGTTGGCATAAAGCCTGCCTGGTCAGGCAGCACCAGATTACAGAGGAGAGGTTGTATTCTGTTCGCTATTATTTTTGCTAATATCTTAGCGTCTATGTTTATCAGGGGTAAGGGTCTATATGATTCGCACTCATTGGGGTCCTTGCCCGGCTTCGGGAGTGGTATCAGGAGCGCCTCATTTAAGGAGGACGGAAGTGTGCCCTCCTCATAAGCCTCTTCAAGCATTTCAGCAAAATGTGGAATCAGAAGGTCACAATATTCTTTATAAAAATCACCCGGAAGACCATCCAGTCCCGGCGCTTTATTGTTGGGCAGTGAATTGATGGCATCTATTATTTCATCGCGGGTGATATGATGGCAAAGGTATTCTTGGTGGGCGTCTGATAGCCAAGCCAGCGCCACGTCATCGAGATAATCCCGAATTTCTGCCGTGGAAGACTTGCTCTGGGCAGTATACAGATTGGTATAAAAATTAGTGAAGCAATCTAATATGGTTGGGGTGTCGTAGACTGTTTGATGCTGTGCGTCCTGAATCTGTGTAATGTATGCAGAGGTGTGGGCGGTTCTGATTTTGAAAGGCAGCGCTCTGCCAGGTCTCCCCCCCTTCCCCATAGTTTCTGGTGATGTACTTGCGCGAAACGTGTTTAATCTCATCCTCTGCAAGTGCATTATGTGTCGATCTGTATCGATAATCTAATATGGACCAATAATGTTGTATCGTGTGTTTTCAAATTCTCGTTCCAGTCTGACAATTTCAGCTTCCGTCCTATCTAATTGTCCATGTATATCCTTCAATATTCCTGCGTGTTTCCCAATGCAGTGGGCCCGTATGGTAACTTTAAATGCTTCCCACAGTGTTCTAGTGCTCTGTACTGAGCCTGCGTTATTTTAAAACAAATCTATTATTGCGTGCCGTAGCTCTTCCTTGAATAACTGGTCTTGTAATGCCGTTGGCCTCAACCTCCACGTGAATTGTCTTGGAGTGTGTGTTGGGATTTGCAGTATGAGGATGACTGGGGCATGGTCCGAAAGCGTTTTAGGTGCGTGTGTAATTGCCGTTGTCCACGTACATGCATCTCGGGATATCAGCCAATCAATCCTGGACCATGTGAGATGTTGAGGAGAAGCACGTCTCTTCTTTACGGTCTGGATTTCTGACTCTCCATATATCCACCATGTCCCAATCACCTATCCCGTCTCTTAGGACTTTTGCCAATTGTTTACCATATCTATCTATCCCAGTTGACCTGTCCAGTGTGGGGTCTAGGCATGTATTAAAGTCCCCACCCAGAGAATAGCTCCGGTATGGAGGTTGCGTAATTGCATCCAGATGTGTGCGTAAAAAGCAGTATTCGGGCATATACATTTACAATTGTTAACACTGTGCCCCCAAAGCAGCCTTGTACTAGAACATATCGCCCTTGGTCGTCTTTTATAGATTTAATGAGTGTGAAGGGTGTATTACATTTGATCCATATAAGTACCACTCTCGCGTAGGAGGAGTAGGACGACGCCAACCTATATGTAGCCCATCTGGCCCCTATTCGTGTCTCTATTAACTCTGTCAGATGTGTCTCCTGTAAACGGGCAACATCTATTTTATGCCTGTCCAGGTATGCTAGTACCTTACGAATTTTCCGTGGGTCATGCAGTCCTCTAACATTCCAGGTTAAGAGCGTCAGTGGTCTGTGCTGCTGCAAAGCGTCAGCCATCTGCCGGTATTCCGCCATCAGCCTGGTGCGAGTGTCTATGGTGTATGAAATTGTCCCTCACGAGTCCCTCTGTTATAGTGCCACCATCTGGATTTTTTTGCTTCCCCCCCCCCACCCACTCCACCTCCCTTTCCCTAGTGGAGCCATACTCAATAGTAACATTTAACATCTCCGTAGAGATAAACAAAAAAGAGAAAACAACCTAACAATTGGTGTGGTGCACACGTAGGGGTCAGAGTTGCCCACCCGTTTCTTGTGACTAGGCCACATGGGTTCCGCCCTGAGACACATACTATAAATTCCAACACTGTACTGTAGTTCTAAGCAGTTTTGCGAGAGAGCACCCTCCAGCGAATGTCAGTGAATTCTGCCCGACTCCAAACAGTGATAAACATGACAGCTTAAAGAGCAAAGGTATAACTGTTTACAATTAACTTATCTGATCCATCAGTCCGTGGGCCATCTATGTGTTAGCAACGTTCAGTCCTTGCCCCATGGGATGAGTCCGCCCCACATTCAGGCAATTCGCCGTTGCAGCCCACTTGTGTTCATTAGATCGTGATCACTCCACATCTGATGTAGCAGACTGGTCCCCATGGTCTCCTCTCAGTGATCTTCTTCTTGGTCCCAGCTTACCCCTCTGCTGCGCGAACTTCACCACCTCCGATGGTTCAGCAAAGATCTGAGTTTTACCATCCACTATGAGCTTTAGTCTGGCCGGATTTAGCATGGCGTACGGAATATTCAATTCTCTAAATTTCTGTTTTGCTGTGGAGATTTTTTTTTGCGCTTCCTGTAGCGATGACGTGAAATCTGGATAGATGGAGATATCCATGCCTTCGTAAGATAACTCTTGTCTCTGTAATTTAATATCTTGACGATGATTTGCGTTGTTCTGGAGCCAAGAGGAGGTTTGGGTCCCAGCGATCTGTGGGCTCTCTCCACAATAAATACCTCAGAACGTCTCCCGACCCAGTAGGAATATGAGCAGCTGCTCTACATAGTGTTCCATTTGGCCTGTATTTATCGGCTCTGAAACTCCCATTAAGCGGAGGTTACTCCTTCGGGACCGGGCCTCCAAGTCTTCCGACTTTGCCGTTATGACCGCCAGTTGCTTCTCCATCTTCGACTGTTTCGCTTCCATCTGCACCTGTCAGTCTTCGGCTTCAGATATTCTCCGGTTTGCCTCGTCCAGTCTTTCCGTGTGTTTATCCATACGCTCTGACATCCTGTCTACTCTATGCGTCAAGGAGTCAATCTTCCCATCTATGTTCGACAGTGCTGTTTGAATTGTGGTGAACATGGTTTGGATGTCATCGTTCGTCACCCCGCCTGTTGCTCCCATTGTTGATTGTGGCGTTGTCTGCTCAGCAGCACTTTGGTCCTGATGTTTCTTCGTGTGATCAAAGGTGAATTTGGGCTGGGTGCGATCTGTTTTACCCATTTTACGATATGTGGTTAACCTTACCCACAGGGATATTGGTAGCTGCGACCCCAGGTGGGAGGTGATTTAAGTTAGGACTCTCCATCCAGTCTGTAGTGAGTCGATGAGCTCTGCGTTTTATGACGCTCAGGTCCAGTGCGTGTGTGTAGTTCTAATCACTATGCCGTGACAGCACTGCGGGTTCCGGTAGGCAGATGGAAGTGCCAATTCACATGGGGGGTTTTACAGGGTTTCTCTGGGCCTTGCTTTACTGACCAATATCTCAAATTGTCGAGGTGTCTTGCTGGTGTAGCCTTCCGCCTCTGTCTCTTGGCCCCACACTAACGTTAGTCTGCCCCCAGTTATATTTGCACGGACTCAGCCTCTTACTTGTACCACCCTTGTGTTCTATCAGTCAGTTGACTCTTGTTGGAAAGAGAAATGCTGACACGTGGTTAGTAGCTCAGCTGAGTGGGGAGGGGACGGTCCAGGGCTCCCCCCCCCCCCCCTCCGAGTCCAGCCGACCTCAGGCACTGTGTTCCTCCGTGCCTCCACCGTAGATCACGCCCAAAGGGTATTCATTCACATAATTATCTGCAGGCACATTCAGGCAGTCAGTGTCCCTGTTGACCTGGCCCCGAGGCCGCCACAGCAAGTAATCCCAGCTTACAGTTGAATCAGACCTGTGCCCTTCTTTTCATTGACTCAGTGTGGCCTTCTAGCGAGGTCGCTCCTCCCTGTGTCTCTTACCTCCATTCACGCACGGGCAGCCGCTTATACACTCCCCGGTGTCCTTCAGCCGTCAGTGCTGTGCAGTGGTAGGTTAGATTGTGCCCCCGGTCTTTAACGTTAAGTCCGCTTACCGCGCCTCTAGCAGTTCTCCAGCACGCATGGGGCCCCAATAAATCTTCCGCCGCTCTCCCTGAGCACTGTGTACAGCGCCAGTCTTCACGTGCAAATTCCACCAATGTGCCAGGCGGTCTCGGCCCCGGAATCGTGGCTTCAGCGGGGCTTACTGTCTCCCAGCGCGTCCTTTCACCTAGTCTCACGGCTCCGCTGTCGCTTTCTATTGGAGAGGCGCAGTTATTAGGTCTTTGTTGCAGGCCACGACCACCGTTTTCGGTGACGGGCGTCACTTCTCTGCGGGCTCCGTCTCCTCAGCTTTCACCTAGGGTGCAGTCTCATGCAGATAGCGTTGAAAGGATCGGTTTGAAGGATATTTGGGCTTGCACGAGGAGCTCGCTTAACAGACGGCCATTGCGCTCCAAGGCTAGCTCCGCCCCCCGCCTTTGCTTGATTCTTATCTGGATATGGCTGACAATGTTTTCAACTCTGCTACCGGTGGCATTGAATTGACATAGGGATTGTGTTGTACAACTGCATTGCCCTACCTTCACAGAGCAAGACTTTTCCTCTCTCAGCCTCTGAAGGCTGTCTCGGGTGAAAAGGCCACCTGTGAACTCTTATGTACCTGAAGCAAACTACTTTACCAATCGGTCCAGGGTGATGTTCAATTTGTCTATGGACGTTTATTGTGGGAATTGTGACATGTTACCTGGCGTGGTTGCTTTTTGACACCTGGAGGGAGTTGCATACCCGACTGCTATATTGGATGATATTAAGCAAATTAGAGGGGAGGTGAATAACCTGTCTAAAACCTGGGCATTTAACAGTATTGCAAAGAAAGGGATCTCTGTAGGGATAAATCAAGCAATTCATTTGTCAAGAATATTCAACTTGTAGGTATGTCTAAAGCAGTGGGATCTATGGGTGTCTGCGCACATTGGTGTTTGATTGTAGGCATAAGTGAATGGCCCAATGAAAAGGTGTCATCCTCAATCATACTTTGTGTCATTTTGGAAAGTTGGGAAAGTCCTAGAAAAAATAAAGATGCCTTTAAGTTTTGTGGTTAACTTGTCACATTTGCAAGTGCTTCAAAGACAGAGGTCAAATGTCTGGCTATCTCTTCTGACAAATTGCTGCAGAATTGGTGTTTACATTTCTTTCTCTGACTGCAAAGTGAAAGGAGTTTTCAAAGTGAATTATGTGAAAAAATGTAGGAAGCTGGCTCCGTATGTGATATTGCCACTAGGTGATAATACCATGCAGAGAGTCCAAGGGGTCTCCAAGTGTACAGGGCTCAACGTTGAACCCAAACTGCTCTATTAGTGGTAGTGTTAGCAAGCAGCATTAGGCCTAACACAGAGGACTGTAAAACATGGATTGCACAACCGTGATCAATAAAGGACCTATGAGTCAAAAAGGAGATCCACAACAATTTTAGAAAATATACTTTGTTTGTATTTTAAGACTAAGATCTTCACAATAAGGTAAGTACGTTTATAAATAAAAATACTTTTCACTTGCCAGAATATTTTCAGAACAGTTCAATATCCTATGGTGAAAACAATATAGCAGTAAAACAGGTAAGTACCACATTTGCAGTTTCAGTCTTCGGGACCAAAGGTC
The DNA here is from genome assembly GCF_964204655.1 of Triturus cristatus. Taxonomy (NCBI): domain Eukaryota; kingdom Metazoa; phylum Chordata; class Amphibia; order Caudata; family Salamandridae; genus Triturus; species Triturus cristatus. The sequence continues at coordinate 408,800,932 of NC_140591.1, forward strand.
AGCTAGGGTAAAGAGAGTACCAAAACTGCACCACCAGTGGCACAGGGGCAGCTGGGAAAGCAAAAGACACGCAATTGATGGACGGAATGCAGAACAAATCAAAACATTCACCCCCAGTCAAGAGATCTGGGTTAAATCCATCATTTTGTTCACCATGCCACCCCGGTTTAGACCTGGCCATATGCAAATCAGTCTTGACCCTGTGCCTCATGGGAACAGTCCAGCCCGAACTGCCGGCGGGTGCAGAGGTCAAAGTCTGAGGTTGGCCCAATGCTTTCCCATGGAGACTGGGAGTGCCTAGAGCCACACTGCTTGCAGATAAGTAGATAGGTTGCAGGTGCCAAGCTTTGGGGGTTAGCTCAAGCACAGGGGGGGCTTCAAAGCAGAACCAAACATACACCGGAGAGACCAATGATTGCAGAAGTAAGTAGAGGTGTAGGGGGGTCATAGGGGCAGGAAGGATCCAGCCGTAATGTATTAATGACATTTAAAGACTTAAATTGTAATTAGAGGTCAAAGGTCAACAGACATGATCCCCCGACACCAATTAAACCAATGAAAATGCAAGTATTTATCAAGACAATTACAATAATGCAACACTAGTAACTAATGATCCAAGGGTAGTGCAATAACGACCTTGATACACCTAAACAAGTATAATTAGAGGTCAAAGGTCAAAAAGCATAACCTCCTCCAACACAGTAACTAAGGAGGATGTAGATACACATAATTACAATTCCAATAATGCCTCACTTGTAATAAATGATCTAACAGTAATGGATTAATGACCATGAAACACTTAGAACAGTGTAAATAGAGGTCAAAGGTCAAATTACATGACCCCCCTCCCACCAATTTAATGAACAAAAATTTAAGTACTTATTACAACTCAACCACTGCAACACTTGTAAACAATGGTCTCACCATAATGGAACAAACACCTTAAAACACCTACAATGACTACAAATAGAGGTCAAAGGTCAAATATTACGACCTCTACAAAAATTTGAACAAGGAAAAAATAGTACTTCATGTTGAGTCCAATAATGCCACACTTCTTAAAATTGATCCAAGGGTAACAGAATAAAGAGAAAAAAGGTTACAAGAAATGTGTATTTAGGGGTCAAAGGTCATGTTTGTTCACCTCTCATAAAATTTGAATAGTTGACCTGTGAGACCAGACAATGACCTTTCCGAAGATACCTCACTTTGCAAAAACCAAATTCACTGATACAAAGATATATCCTTTGCACACTTCTAAGAGCTACCATTTAGGGTCAAAGGTCAAGGACTGTGACCTTCAGGAGTTATATGCATGAAATCATATGCCAACTAATCACAAAATATTCATCACTACTGTGCATAAAAGTCAGAAAATACATTTTGAGGTGTTGAACATATGTCCAATAACAAGACTAAGATCATTATATGAAAAACATCAACAGACGAAACAGCATGTCGGCCATTTTGTAGCATGTAAAGTGCTGTGAAAGGCAGCAAAAATATGTATTTTCATATATTTACTAACAGTAGTCTCAAACATCCATTTTACTTCTGTGAACCAATTCTGCTAGGCTTATATAAGTTTAGATTCTGCACATCAATAGAAAAACATGAAAAATGTATGTGCCTTATATCTATGTCATTGTATGACAAAGCCATAAACACAAACAAAATTAAAATCAAAATCTGTCCTATTACCAGGTGAGCAAACAGACAAATATTTCTGCGTATCTGCTTTTGGAAAACACTTTATTTTTATTACCCTACCAACGCGGTCATTTACTCTTATCATTTTCAGTCACCTGGCGGCCATCTTGAATTGTGTCATGTGACTTCAGGGTGTTTTATAAATGTAAGTTTTATATATAAATGAATAGTACAAGAAGTACTGAAACCAAAAATATATAGTTTCCCAACATTATAATCATAATTACACAAACTACAGCATGTTGAAGCAAAGCACTCCAAAAAGTCATTAAATGGCTTGGCACTGAAACATTTTCAATAGGGTTAATGCCCTGGTCCCTTCATGGGATAATCTTGCATACCTCTAATCTGAGTGCTGTGATGCTCTGGTCCCTTCATGGGATGATCTTGATGCACTGGTCCCTTCATGGGATGATCTTGATGCACTGGTCCCTTCATGGGATGATCTTGATGCACTGGTCCCTTCATGGGATGATCTTGATGCACTGGTCCCTTCATGGGATGATCTTGATGCACTGGTCCCTTCATGGGATGATCTTGATGCACTGGTACCTTCATGGGATGATCTTGATGCACTGGTCCCTTCACGGGATGGTCTTTATTGCACTGGTCCCTTCATGGGATGATCTTTATCGCACTGGTCCCTTCATTGGATGATCTTTGATGCACTGGTCCCTTCATGGGATGATCTTTGCACTATTCCCTTCATGGGATGATCTTGCATACCTCTAATCTGAGAGCTGTGATGCACTGGTTTCTCCATGGGATGGTCTTTGATGCACTGGTCCCTCCATGGGATGGTCTTTGATGCACTGGTCCCTTCATGGGATGGTCTTTGATACACTGGTCCCTTCATGGGATGATCTTGCATACCTCTAATCTGAGTGCTGTGATGCACTGGTCCCTTCATGGGATGATCTTGATGCACTGGTCCCTTCATGGGATGATCTTGATGCACTGGTCCCTTCACGGGATGATCTTGATGCACTGGTCCCTTCACGGGATGATCTTGATGCACTGGTCCCTTCATGGGATGATCTTTGATGCACTGGTCCCTTCATTGGATGATCTTTGATGCACTGGTCCCTTCATGGGATGATCTTTGCACTATTCCCTTCATGGGATGATCTTACATACCTCTAATCTGAGAGCTGTGATGCACTGGTCCCTCCATGGGATGGTCTTTGATGCACTGGTCCCTCCATGGGATGGTCTTTGATGCACTGGTCCCTTCATGGGATGGTCTTTGATACACTGGTCCCTTCATGGGATGATCTTGCATACCTCCAATCTGAGTGCTGTGATGCACTGGTCCCTTCACGGGATGATCTCTGTTGCACTGGTCCCTTCACGGGATGATCTCTGTTGCACTGGTCCCTTCACGGGATGATCTCTGCACTGGTCCCTTCACGGGATGATCTCTGATGCACTGGTCCCTTCATGGGATGATCTCTGATGCACTGGTCCCTTCATGGGATGATCTCTGATGCACTGGTCCCTTCATGGGATGATCTCTGATGCACTGGTCCCTTCATGGGATGATCTCTGATGCACTGGTCCCTTCATGGGATGATCTTTGATCCACTGGTCCCTTCATGGGATGATCTTTGATCCACTGGTCCCTTCATGGGATGATCTTTGATCCACTGGTCCCTTCATGGGATGATCTTTGATGCACTGGTCCCTTCACAGGATGATCTCTGATGCACTGGTCCCTTCACGGGATGATCTTGCATACCTCCAATCTGAGTGCTGTGATGCACTGGTCCCTTCATGGGATGATCTCTGATGCCCTGGTCCTTTCATGGGATCTTTGATGCACTGGTCCCTTCATGGGATGATCTTTGATGCACTGGTCCCTTCATGGGATGATCTTTGCACTGGTCCCTTCATGGGAGCATCTTTGCACTGGTCCCTTCATGGGATGATCTCTGATGCACTGGTCCCTTCATGGGATGATCTCTGATGCACTGGTCCCTTCATGGGATGATCTCTGATGCACTGGTCCCTTCATGGGATGATCTCTGATGCACTGGTCCCTTCATGGGATGATCTCTGATGCACTGGTCCCTTCATGGGATGATCTCTGATGCACTGGTCCCTTCATGGGATGATCTCTGATGCACTGGTCCCTTCATGGGATGATCTCTGATGCACTGGTCCCTTCATGGGATGATCTCTGATGCACTGGTCCCTTCATGGGATGATCTCTGATGCACTGGTCCCTTCATGGGATGATCTCTGATGCACTGGTCCCTTCATGGGACGATGTTTGATGCACTGGTCCCTATATTGGATGATCTTTGCACTAATGGTCCCTTCATGGGATGATCTCTGATGCACTGGTCCCTTCATGGGATGATCTCTGATCTGGTCCCTTCATGGGATGATCTTGCATACCTCCAATCTGAGTGCTGTGATGCACTGGTCCCTTCATGGGATCATCTTGCATACCTCCAATCTGAGTGCTGTGATGCACTGGTCCCTTCATGGGATGATCTTTAATGCCCTGGTCCTTTCATGGGATGATCTTGCATACCTCTAATCTGAGTGCTGTGATGCACTTGTCCCTTCATGAGATGATCCCTGATGCACTGGCCCCTTCATGGGAGGATCTCTGATGCACTGGCCCCTTCATGGGGATGATCTCTGATGCACCTGCCCCTTCATGGGGATGATCTCTGATGCACTGGCCCCTTCATGGGGATGATCTCTGATGCACTGGCCCCTTCATGGGGATGATCTCTGATGCACTGGCCCCTTCATGGGGATGATCTCTGATGCACTGGCCCCTTCATGGGGATGATCTCTGATGCACTGGCCCCTTCATGGGATGATCTTGATGCACTGGTCCCTTCGTGGGATGATCTTGATGCACTGGTCCCTTCATGGGATGATCTTGATGCACTGGTCCCTTCATGGGATGATCTTGATGCACTGGTCCCTTCATGGGATGATCTTGATGCACTGGTCCCTTCATGGGATGATCTTGATGCACTGGTCCCTTCATGGGATGATCTTTAAAGCCCTGGTCCCTTCATGGGATGATCTTGCATACCTCTAATCTGAGTGCTGTGATGCACTGGTCCCTTCACGGGATGATCTCTGATGCACTGGTCCCTTCACGGGATGATCTCTGATGCACTGGTCCCTTCACGGGATGATCTCTGATGCACTGGTCCCTTCACGGGATGATCTCTGATGCACTGGTCCCTTCACGGGATGATCTCTGATGCACTTGTCCCTTCACGGGATGATCTCTGATGCACTTGTCCCTTCACGGGATGATCTCTGATGCACTGGTCCCTTCACGGGATGATCTCTGATGCACTGGTCCCTTCACGGGATGATCTCTGATGCACTGGTCCCTTCACGGGATGATCTCTGATGGACTGGTCCCTTCACGGGATGATCTCTGATGGACTGGTCCCTTCATGGGATGATTTCTGATGGACTGGTCCCTTCATGGGATGATTTCTGATGGACTGGTCCCTTCATGGGATGATTTCTGATGGACTGGTCCCTTCATGGGGTGATTTCTGATGGACTGGTCCCTTCATGGGATGATTTCTGATGGACTGGTCCCTTCATGGGATGATTTCTGATCTGGTCCCTTCATGGGATCTTTATTGCACTTTTCCCTTCATGGGATGATCTTGCATACCTCCAATCTGAGTGCTGTGATGCACTGGTCCCTTCATGGGATGATCTTTGATGCACCGTTCCCTTCATGGGATGATCTTTGATGCACCGTTCCCTTCATGGGATGATCTTTGATGCACCGTTCCCTTCATGGGATGATCTTTGATGCACCGTTCCCTTCATGGGATGATCTTTGATGCACCGTTCCCTTCATGGGATGATCTTTGATGCACCGTTCCCTTCATGGGATGATCTTTGATGCACCGTTCCCTTCATGGGATGGTCTCTGATGCACCGTTCCCTTCATGGGATGGTCTCTGATGCACCGTTCCCTTCATGGGATGGTCTCTGATGCACCGGTCCCTTCATGGGATGGTCTCTGATGCACCGGTCCCTTCATGGGATGGTCTCTGATGCACCGGTCCCTTCATGGGATGGTCTCTGATGCACCGGTCCCTTCATGGGATGGTCTCTGATGCACCGGTCCCTTCATGGGATGGTCTCTGATGCACCGGTCCCTTCATGGGATGGTCTCTGATGCACCGGTCCCTTCATGGGATGATCTCTGATGCACCGGTCCCTTCATGGGATGATCTTTCATGCACCGGTCCCTTCATGGGATGATCTTTCATGCACCGGTCCCTTCATGGGATGATCTTTCATGCACCGGTCCCTTCATGGGATGATCTTTCATGCACCGGTCCCTTCATGGGATGATCTTTCATGCACCGGTCCCTTCATGGGACGATCTTTCATACACCGGTCCCTTCATGGGACGATCTTTCATACACCGGTCCCTTCATGGGACGATCTTTCATACACTGGTCCCTTCATGGGATGATCTTTCATACACTGGTCCTTTCATGGGATATCCTTTGATGCACTGGTCCCTTCATGGGATATCCTTTGATGCACTGGTCCCTTCATGGGATATCCTTTGATGCACTGGTCCCTTCATGGGATGATCTGATGCACTGGTCCCTTCATGGGATGATCTGATGCACTGGTCCCTTCATGGGATGATCTGATGCACTGGTCCCTTCATGGGATGATCTCTGATGCACTGGTCCCTTCATGGGATGATCTCTGATGCACTGGTCCCTTCATGGGATGATCTCTGATGCACTGGTCCCTTCATGGGATGATCTCTGATGCACTGGTCCCTTTATGGGATGATCTCTGATGCACTGGTCCCTTTATGGGATGATCTCTGATGCACTGGTCCCTTTATGGGATGATCTCTGATGCACTGGTCCCTTTATGGGATGATCTCATGCACTGGTCCCTTCATGGGATGATCTCTGATGCACTGGTCCCTTCATGGGATGATCTCTGATGCACTGGTCCCTTTATGGGATGATCTTTGATGCTCTGGTCCCTTTATGGGATGGTCTTTGATGCTCTGGTCCCTTTATGGGATGGTCTTTGATGCTCTGGTCCCTTCATGGGATGGTCTCTGATGCACCGGTCCCTTCATGGGATGGTCTCTGATGCACCGGTCCCTTCATGGGATGGTCTCTGATGCACCGGTCCCTTCATGGGATGGTCTCTGATGCACCGGTCCCTTCATGGGATGGTCTCTGATGCACCGGTCCCTTCATGGGATGGTCTCTGATGCACCGGTCCCTTCATGGGATGGTCTCTGATGCACCGGTCCCTTCATGGGATGGTCTCTGATGCACCGGTCCCTTCATGGGATGGTCTCTGATGCACCGGTCCCTTCATGGGATGGTCTCTGATGCACCGGTCCCTTCATGGGATGGTCTCTGATGCACCGGTCCCTTCATGGGATGGTCTCTGATGCACCGGTCCCTTCATGGGATGGTCTCTGATGCACCGGTCCCTTCATGGGATGGTCTCTGATGCACCGGTCCCTTCATGGGATGGTCTCTGATGCACCGGTCCCTTCATGGGATGGTCTCTGATGCACCGGTCCCTTCATGGGATGGACTCTGATGCACCGGTCCCTTCATGGGATGGTCTCTGATGCACCGGTCCCTTCATGGGATGGTCTCTGATGCACCGGTCCCTTCATGGGATGGTCTCTGATGCACCGGTCCCTTCATGGGATGGTCTCTGATGCACCGGTCCCTTCATGGGATGGTCTCTGATGCACCGGTCCCTTCATGGGATGGTCTCTGATGCACCGGTCCCTTCATGGGATGGTCTCTGATGCACCGGTCCCTTCATGGGATGGTCTCTGATGCACCGGTCCCTTCATGGGATGGTCTCTGATGCACCGGTCCCTTCATGGGATGGTCTCTGATGCACCGGTCCCTTCATGGGATGGTCTCTGATGCACCTGGCCCTTCATGGGATGGTCTTTCATGCACCGGTCCCTTCATGGGATGGTCTCTGATGCACCTGGCCCTTCATGGGATGGTCTTTCATGCACCGGTCCCTTCATGGGACCATCTTTCATGCACCGGTCCCTTCATGGGACGATCTTTCATGCACCGGTCCCTTCATGGGACGATCTTTCATGCACCGGTCCCTTCATGGGACTATCTTTCATGCACCGGTCCCTTCATGGGACTATCTTTCATGCACCGGTCCCTTCATGGGACTATCTTTCATGCACCGGTCCCTTCATGGGACGATCTTTCATGCACCGGTCCCTTCATGGGATATCCTTTGATGCACCGGTCCCTTCATGGGATATCCTTTGATGCACTGGTCCCTTCATGGGATATCCTTTGATGCACTGGTCCCTTCATGGGATATCCTTTGATGCACTGGTCCCTTCATGGGATATCCTTTGATGCACTGGTCCCTTCATGGGATGTTCCTGCATACCTCTAATCTGAGTGCTGTGATGCACTGGTTCTGTAGTAGGGGATCTCTGTGTATAGTCATAATCTATGAATAGTCCCTCCCATGTGCGGGGACCCCGGAGCAATCAAAAATATCTCTTAAGCTGTCCCGCATTTGCAAACCTGCAAAGACACTTAAGAGACAGACCAAATAATACAGCCTAATTACAACAAGGCTGCACTGGCCAGCACTTCCTCTGAAGTGAACACAAAAAACCAAAATAAAGTTTAAATGTCATTTTTATTCACATCTGACATTCTGCTTTATTATATCACACTCCCTTCACCAAAATCCCTTTAAACAATAGAGAGGAAGGGGTGGACAGACAAGCCCTATAGGCTGTCATTATGTGTCTGCTAAAGGGATACCGTGCCTTTAAGAAACTCTCCAGAGACCCCCGGTATCCCAGGATGCACAGCCAACACAAGTTACTTTCAGTTCTTTTTTCCGGCTCCTGCTAGCAGGACCCTGGAGCTTGAGCTCTACCTTTTTGGGTGGTTTATTAGATAAAGAATAAGGATTTTTGGATAAATAGTGTTTTCATTCGACGTCTAGAGCCTTTGTCTACTACTGCCTGCAATCTGGAGCAGTTTTGGCCCACTCTTAGCATGGCTTTATTCGATAAATGCCCTGAGTGTGGGAGAAAAAAGGCCAAGACGGACCCACATGCTGTTTGTATCCTCTGCTTGTCGCCCTCACATGTCCCAGCTACCTGTGCCATCTGTAAAACCTTTTCTAAAAGGACCCTGAGGGACAGGGAGAAGATTCGCCTTCAGGGACAGGAGCAGCAGAGGACCGGTGGGACTTCGGGGCATGGTGCTCTCCATCGCCCTTCTCCGCCCATGCTTCAGCCCCTGGAGGGACCTCCAGGCAGAGCAGGGAGCAGAAACGGCGCCTACCGGCGGGTAGGTCGCGCTCAACGTCGAAGGCGACGACGGCGAGGGAGAAGGCACAGGTATGCTCGCCGTCGAACCAGGGCTCTGGTTCGCGGCATCCTCGGCGTTCGACGTCGAGAGAGGGGCCGGCGGGACCCGGGACCGGGTCTCCGTCGAAGGTGTCGACGTCGACACCTTATCGGCGTCGTACCCAGCCCCATGGAGGATCCACTCGTCGCCGTCGACCCATGACTCGACGCTGACTAAGTCGACGCCGAGACCCCGGCACCTATCGTCCTGGCGGAGAAGATCGCTGTCTAGACACAGGTCGCCGTCGAGGCACCGGGAGTCGCCGTCGAGGCACCGGGAGTCGCCGTCGAGGCACCGGGAGTCGCCGTCGAGGCACCGGGAGTCGCCGTCGAGGCACCGGGAGTCGCCGTCGAGGCACCGGGAGTCGCCGTCGAGGCACCGGGAGTCGCCGTCGAGGCACCGGGAGTCGCCGTCGAGGCACCGGGAGTCGCCGTCGAGGCACCGGGAGTCGCCGTCGAGGCACCGGGAGTCGCCGTCGAGGCACCGGGAGTCGCCGTCGAGGCACCGGGAGTCGCCGTCGAGGCACCGGGAGTCGCCGTCGAGGCACCGGGAGTCGAGGCATCGGTCGACGTCGGAGGCATGGTTCGAGGCGCTCGACGTCGAGACGGCGTTCGGCGTCGAGGGGGCGCCGACCGGTGAAGAGGCGCCGGACGAGGTCGACGTACAGTTCGACGTCTAGGACATCGGGGAACACGTCCTCAGTGATTACGATCTCCAGTCGGGGATCTGGGAGACGTTCCCCGTCGTTGGCTTCCACACGGGACAGGCCCACCAAGAGGAGGAGAGGGGCTGTGAGCCCGGTCAGTACTGGTGCGGGTTCTCCTGCACGGAGTGATGGAGCTTCGGAGCATCTGTCCCCGCTCCGTCCTCAGAGGCCGCCTATGCCACCTGCGCCTGGCCTGCCTTCGGCTCCTCTGCCAGCGCCTGGTCTTCCACCTCTTCCGCTGCCTCTGGCCGCGATTCCGCGGCCTGCATCTCCACCGCCTCTGCCTCCACCCCCGAGGGATCCCCACAGGCGGAGATCTCGCTCTCGCCCTCGCCGGCGATCAAGGAGTAGGCGCAGATCGTCCACTCGCTCTGGACATGGACGACGGAGGTATCGGTCTCGTTCCAGAGGCTCGAGGGGCACGGACTCTTCTGGGGCTGGCCGGTTTTCTCCCTCACTGTCGGAGACGCCTCCTACCCGCGTCTCCCCGGTGGATGACATTGCCACGTTCCAGGAGGTGCTGATGAGGGGGGGGCGGCGAAGTTGGGAATAGCAGTTACGACCCCGATTCCCACTACCTCGGTGATCTTTGAGACTTTACACAAGGCTCATCTGTCGTGCCCCCTCCTCCCATTGGTTCCGGGGTTGGAGGAATCTGCTATGGAGGTGTTCTTGGCGCCGGCCGTGGTGAAGCCGGCTCCCTCAAGACTGCAGAAAAAGTACAGGGCCCCTGAATCGGACCCGGCGTTCCTCAGGGTGGATCCTCCCCCGGACTCTGTCATTGTGGCGGCGGCTCGTAAGCAACACTCTACGACACTTTCGTCCACGGCTCCCCCGGATAAGGAGAGTCGCAAGATGGACTCCTTGGAGGAGGATGTGCTCCACGTCGGCCACGTCTATGAAGGCCGCTAGTGCCTCCGCTCTGTTGGGTCGTTATGACCGGTCTCTTTGGGACTCCCTCCAACAGTTCGCTGCCTCCCTGCCTAGAGATAAGAGGGAGGACTTTCAGGAGGTGCTGAACGAGGGCATGATGGTCTCTAACCAGATCATCAGTGCGGCGGGGGATATATTGTTGCTGGCGGCCCATTGGTACTGCCACGGCGTACACATGAGGAGGCATTCCTGGCTGAGGCTGACACCGCTCAAGCCTGAGGCACAGCAGAAGATCGCCTATTTGCCGTTCTCCGGCACTTCGCTGTCGTACTTTAATATTCGGGACCGCGTAGGGGACAGGGCCCTACCCCTGTCTATCTTGGTATTAGCGAACCGCAAATGGTAAATGCGGCATGTACGAGTGCTTTATATATCGTTCTAGCTATGAATGCACTGTGTACACGTTATTCTGCTCCACTACGCGGGTTCCATTTTGGAAGCAGTGGCCATCTTGTCATTGCCCTCACATAGGCTATAATGGAGTAAATACGGGCCTCACAGTACATGGGCTTTCCCTCTGACTTCTCTGTGACCTGGGCAGCTGGCTCTGCTGCCCCAGGTCAAACCGGTCTCACGAGCTCCCCTTCCTCCGTCCACCTGTGATTAGCATCAGGGCTTGACCCGTCATAAAACCCTTTCATTCTACACAATCCTCCGGCTAATCTCTTCCACACCTGCTTGTTCCTGCTTTATGACTTGTTTGCCAAAACAGGAGATGCTCATGTTTATTGGGGTGTCTGTTTACATCAAACGTGGGATCTGAACCTTACTGTGTAAATCATTGTGGGCTGGCCGAACTGGAATGTGGGATGGTCATCATGACTCTGCCTTTTCTTTGTAATGTACACTTGTATATTGCCGTATCATAAAACCTAGGAATGTATGCTTGAGGCAAGGAAAAGCGTATTTAAGATGAAGTCCGTTCCTATGATTTTCAGCAGTCTCCTGAGAACATACACGCTGTTGTACTTCTAGGATACCTGTCATTGGTCTGCAGCCAATAAACGAATCTTTGACTTCACCCAGAAGACTCTGTGTTTCTGTAGGTCCGGAACAGGGTGAACCCAGAAGTCATAGGGTGTGTGCCCCTGCACCGCTGGGTCTAAAATACCCAGTACTTCAACGCTGTTCGGGTCTCATGCGGATGACGAGATGGCCTGCATGAAGGCCGAGGCAGAAACCCTGAAAGCTGTGGGGCTGGAGAGGCCCAAGGTGCAGAGGAGGTCCTTCCGCTCCGCTGGCAGGCGCTATTCCAAGCAAAGAGGTCAAGGGCGTCAGTCGGGCCACCAACAGCCGCAACAGTTCCCGAGGCCTTCCTTTCAGAAGCAGCAGAGGACAGCATCAGTCCTCTTCGGGGAACAAAGGCCCAGCCGGGTCGAAGCCCTGAAGGGTCGCTTCCCCCTCATCCGTTACCCGCTCCGGTGGGGGGGGGGAAGTATTCAACACTACCTGGCAGAGTGGAGGACAATAACTCAGGACAAGTGGGTGCTGAATATTGTTTGCAGTGGTTACTGTCTTCGTTTCACCAGTCCGCCTCCACGGATTCCACCAGTGCGCTCCCCCTACATGGTGCGGGAGCTCCAGCGGGAGGCGGACGTTCTGTTAAGAAAAAGGGCGATAGAAGCGGTTCCTTTGAAGCAAAAAGGAAAAGGTCTCTACTCCCGGTTCTTTCTCGGAAGAAAAAAGGACAAGAACGAGTTCAGGCCTATTCTGGATCTGCGTCAAGCAAACAGGTGGATCCGCAGAGAAAAGTTCCGTATGTTGTCCCTGCATCAGATTTATCCTCCGTTGCATCGAGGAGACTGGCTGTGCGCCATAGATCTGCAGGACGCTTACTTTCATGTGCCGATCGCACCAAAGCATCGCAAGTTCCTGAGGTTTCTGGTAGGCAACAACCATTACCAGTATTCAGTACTCCCGTTTGGCCTGAAGTCTGCACCTCGGATGTTCTCCAAGTGCATGGCAGTGGTCGCGGCACACCTGCGGAAGAACAAGGTGTTTGTGTATCCATACCTGGACGATTGGTTGATCAAAGCGTCCACGTACCAGGAGGCCCAGTGCCATTTCAACAGGACTGCGGCCTTGCTTCATCGTCTGGGGCTGCACATCAACATGAATAAGTCAGTGCCGGTCCCTGTGCAGTGTCTCCAGTACTTGGGGGCTTCAGTCAATACTTTGACCGCAAGCGTGTGTCCTTCGGAGGAGAGACGCTTATCGATCCTTGGGAAGGCTCGGCATCTCATCTCCGCCCGCTCTCCTACAGTGAGGACGGTGTCTTCCTTGCTGGGGTCGATGGCCTCTTGCATCTTTCTCACCCCCAATGCACGTCTGCACATGAGGCCCCTGCAGGAATGTCTGGAGGACCAATGGGACCAGAGGCGAGGGCGTTGGGAGGACAAGATCCAGCTGTCTCAACACGCTCGGCAGTCTCTGAAATGGTGGTGTGCCCCAGAGAATGTCTGCAGAGGGACTCCTTTTCACAAGGATATTCCGGTCCAGACCATAGTGACCGATGCGTCTCTCCAGGGCTGGGGAGCGCATTCGGGCCCTCTTCAGATTCAGGGGATATGGTCGCAGATGGAGACGAGTTACCATATCAACTTTTTGGAACTCAGAGCAGTACACTTGGCCTTGAAGGCGTTCCATCCCTCCTTCAGGACGAACTCCCTGCTGGTTCAGACGGACAATACTACGACCATGTATTACCTCAACAAGCAGGGGCTCACGTTCCCGCACCCTGTCTCGGGAGGCACAGGCGATCTGGAACTGGCTGGTGGCCAGGAACCTGACGATCACGGCGACCCATCTGCCGGGGGTGCAGAATGCCCAAGCAGACGCTCTCAGCAGGCTTGTCCAAGAGAACCACGAGTGGGTGCTAAACGACGACGTGCTAAAAGACGTCTTCGCAGAGTGGGGCACTCCGGATATAGATCTGTTCGCCACGGCAGAAAACAGCAAATGCCGCGACTTCGCGTCCAGGTACTACCAACCAGGGGCGCTGGGGAATGCCCTATGGATCAGCTGGTCCAACAGCTTTCTCTACGCCTTTCCACCCATTCCCCTGATCCCGGCGGTGCTGATCAAGCTGTCACAATCCAGAGCCAGGATGATTCTGATCGTGCCGGAGTGGCCGAGGCAATGGTGGTTCACCGACCTTCTTCATCAGTCTGTTCTCCCACACAAGCGCCTGCCGTGTCGGCCGGACCTTCTCACGAAGTTCGGAGGACAGATTGTTCACCCCAATCTCTCGTCCTTGAGTTTGGCAGCATGGCTCCTGAGCTAGTGCAATATGGGCATTTGAACCTGCCTCAGGACTGTATGGAGATTTTGAGAGAGGCAAAAAGACCGTCTACAAGGACTTCTTATGCCTATAAGTGGAAGAGATTCTGCTTATGGTGCAAGGCAAAGGACATTGACCCTACATCCTGTAAAGATGTTATTTTGCCTGATCTGCTGCAGTTGGCTCAGTCTGGGCTTAATTTTCAATCTCTTAAAGTTCATCTCGCAGCTTTGACTGCGTATAGGAAGGGCCCTTCTCAAACCTCATTTTTTCAAATCCCTGTAATGATTTTTTGGAGGGTTTGCGTAAGGTGTTCCCCCCCCCCCCCCCCCCCCCCCGGTTAGAAGACCTTCTCCACCGTGGGAATTGAATGTGGTGTTATCTAGATTGATGAGGGAGCCTTTTGAGCCTATCCATAAGGCTTCTTTACAGCATTTGTCTTGGAAGGCGGCCTTCCTTGTGGCCATTACATCGGCCAGGAGGGTGAGTGAGATTCAGGCTCTGTGTTGTCAGCCGTATACTGTTTTTCATGCTTCTAAAGTAGTGATGCGTACCCATCCTAAATTTTTGCCTAAGGTGATATCAGATTTCCATGTAAATCAAATGATAACTTTGCCTACGTTTTTTCAGCATCCCTCCTCTCCGGCGGAGAGGTCTCTGCATTCACTTGATGTACGTAGGCTACTGAAATTCTATGTGGATAAGACAAAAGATATCCGCAGGTCGGATCAACTGTTTGTGAATTATGGTTCGGTGAGAACTGGTTTAGCTACCTCAAACCAGTCCATCTCCAGATGGATGGTTTCCTGTATTTAGCTTTGTTACCAAAAAGCTAATAAAACATTGGGGGGTAAGCCTACGGCGCATTCGACTAGAGGCAAGGCTGCGACTACAGCTTTGCTTAGGAATGTTCCCATTGCTGACATTTGTAAGGCTGCCACCTGGAAGTCAGTCCATACGTTTACGAAGCATTACTGCCTGGATTCTGATGCTAGGGCAGATGCGCAGGTTGGACAGGCTTCGCTGAGGAATTTGTTTGCACAGTGATTTGTTGGTGTTTGGGCCTTACTCCACCGCTGCTTGTTGGTTGGGATGGGCTTGCCATTCTATTCATAGATTATGACTATACACAGAGATCCCCTACTACAGAAGGAGTAGTTTCTTACCTGTAACTCCAGTTCTGTAGTAGGGGTATCTCTGTTATAGTCATAAGCGACCCTCCCTCCTCCCCGGTGGAGTAAACTGATAGTATCAGGCCTGTTGTTATACACCTTCAAAAAGAACTGAAAGTAACTTGTGTTGGCTGTGCATCCTGGGATACCGGGGGTCTCTGGAGAGTTTCTTAAAGGCACGGTATCCCTTTAGCAGACACATAATGACAGCCTATAGGGCTTGTCTGTCCACCCCTTCCTCTCTATTGTTTAAAGGGATTTTGGTGAAGGCAGTGTGTGATAATAAAGCAGAATGTCAGATGTGAATAAAAATGACATTTAAACTTTATTTTGGTTTTTTGTGTTCACTTCAGAGGAAGTGCTGGCCTGTGCAGCCTTGTTGTAATTAGGCTGTATTATTTTGTCTGTCTCTTAAGTGTCTTTGCAGGTTTGCAAATGCGGGACAGCTTAAAAGATATTTTTGATTGCTCCAGGGTCCCCGCACATGGGCGGGACTATTCATAGATTATGACTATACACAGAGATCCCCTACTACAGAACTGGAGTTACAGGTAAGAAACTACTCCTTCCCTCACGGGATGAACTTGCATACCTCTAATCTTGGTGCTGTGATGTACTGGTCCCTTCATGGGATCTCTGATGTACTGGTCCCTTCATGGGATGATCTCTGATGCACTGGTCCCTTCATGGGATGATCTCTGATGCACTGGTCCCTTCATGGGATGATCTTTAATGCACTAATGGTCCCTTCATGGGTTGATCTTTGATGCACTGGTCCCTTCATGGGATGATCTTTGATGCACTGGTCCCTTCATGGGTTGATCTTTGATGCACTGGTCCCTTCATGGGATGATCTTGATGCACTGGTTCCCTTCATGGGATGATCTTTGTTGCACTGGCCCCTTCATGGGATATCCTTTGATGCACTGGTCATTTCATGGGATCATCTTTGATGCACTGGCCCCTTCATGGGATGATCTTTGATGCACTGGCCCCTTCATGGGATGATCTTTGATGCACTGGCCCCTTCATGGGATGATCTTTGATGCACTGGCCCCTTCATGGGATGATCTTTGATGCACTGGCCCCTTCATGGGATGATCTTTGATGCACTGGTCCCTTCATGGGATGATCTTGCATACCTCTAATCTGAGTGGCGTTGCTCTGGTCCCTTCATGGGATGATCTCTGATGCCCTGGTCCCTTCATGGTATGATCTCTGATGCCCTGGTCCCTTCATGGGCTCTCTGATGCACTGGTCCCTTCATGGGATGAACTTTGATGCACTGGTCCCTTCATTGGATGATCTTTGATGCACGAATGGTCCCTTCATGGGATGGTCTTTGATGCACTGGTCCCTTCATGGGATGGTCTTTGATGCACTGGTCCCTTCATGGGATGGTCTTTGATGCACTGGTCCCTTCATGGGATGGTCTTTGATGCACTGGTCCCTTCATGGGATGGTCTTTGATGCACTGGTCCCTTCATGGGATGGTGTTTGATGCACTGGTCCCTTCATGGGATGATCTTCAATGCCTCTAATCTGAGTGCTGTGATGCACTGGTCCCTTCATGGGATGATCTTGGATGCACTGGTCCCTTCATGGGATGATCTCTGATGTACTGGTCCCTTCACGGGATGATCTTTGATGCACTGGTCCTCATGGGTTGATCTTTAATGCACTAATGGTCCCTTCATGGGTTGATCTTTGATGCACTGGTCCCTTCGCAGGATGATCTTGCATACCTCTAATCTGAGTGCTGTGATGCACTGGTCCCTTCATGGGATGATCTTTGATGCCCTGGTTTCTTCATGGGATGATCTTTGATGCCCTGGTCCCTTCATGGGATGATCTTTGATGCCCTGGTCCCTTCATGGGATGATCTTTGATGCCCTGGTCCCTTCATGGGATGATCTTTGATGCCCTGGTTCCTTCATGGGATGATCTTTGATGCCCTGGTTCCTTCATGGGATGATCTTTGATGCCCTGGTCCCTTCATGGGATGATCTTGTATACCTCTAATCTGAGCTGTGATGCACTGGTCCCTTCATGGGAGGATCTCTGATGCACTGGTCCCTTCATGGGAGGATCTCTGCACTGGTCCCTTCAGGGGAGGATCTCTAATGCACTGGTCCCTTCATGGGATGATCTTGCATACCTCTAATCTGAGCTGTGATGCACTGGTCCCTTCATGGGATGATCTTTGATGCACTGGTCCCTTCATGGGATGATCTTTGATGCACTGGTCCCTTCATGGGATGATCTTTGATGCACTGGTCCCTTCATGGGATGGTCTTTGATGCACTGGTCCCTTCATGGGATGGTCTTTGATGCACTGGTCCCTTCATGGGATGATCTTTGATGCACTGGTCCCTTCACGGGATGATCTTTGATGCATTGGTCCCTTCACGGGATGATCTTTGATGCATTGGTCCCTTCACGGGATGATCTTTGATGCATTGGTCCCTTCACGGGATGATCTTTGATGCATTGGTCCCTTCACGGGATGATCTTTGATGCATTGGTCCCTTCACGGGATGATCTTTGATGCATTGGTCCCTTCACGGGATGATCTTTGATGCATTGGTCCCTTCACGGGATGATCTTTGATGCATTGGTCCCTTCACGGGATGATCTCTGAAGCACTGGTCCCTTCACGGGATGATCTCTGAAGCACTGGTCCCTTCATGGGATGATCTTTGATGCACTGGTCCCTTCATGGGATGATCTTGCATACCTCTAATCTGAGTGCTGTGATGCACTGGTCCCTTCATTGGATGATCTTGGATACACTGGTCCCTTCATGGGATCTCTGATGCACTGGTCCCTTCATGGGATGATCTGATGCACTGGTCCCTTCACGGGATGAACTTTGATGCACTGGTTCCTTCACGGGATGAACTTGCATACCTCTAATCTTAGTGCTGTGATGCACTGGTTCCTTCATGGGATGATCTTTGACGCACTGGTCCCTTCATGGGATGATCTTGCGTACCTCTAATCTGAGTGCTGTGATGCACTGGTCCCTTCATGGGATGATCCCTGATGCACTGGTCCCTTCATGGGATGATCCCTGATGCACTGGTCCCTTCATGGGATGATCTCTGATGCACTGGTCCCTTCATGGGATGATCTCTGATGCACTGGTCCCTTCATGGGATGGTCTTTGATGCACTGGTCCCTTCATGGGATGGTCTTTGATGCACTGGTCCCTTCATGGGATGGTCTTTGATGCACTGGTCCCTTCATGGGATGGTCTTTGATGCACTGGTCCCTTCATGGGATGGTCTTTGCACTGGTCCCTTCATGGGATGGTGTTTGATGCACTGGTCCCTTCATGGGATGATCTTGGATGCACTGGTCCCTTCATGGGATGATCTTGGATGCACTGGTCCCTTCATGGGATGATCTTGGATGCACTGGTCCCTTCATGGGATGATCTTGGATGCACTGGTCCCTTCATGGGATGATCTTTGATGCACTGGTCCCTTCATGGGATGATCTTGATGCACTGTTTACTTCATGGGATGATCTCTGATGCACTGGTCCCTTCATGGGATCTCTGATGCACTGGTCCCTTCACGGGATGATCTCTGATGCACTGGTCCCTTCACGGGATGATCTCTAATGCACTGGTCCCTTCACGGGATGATCTTTAATGCACTAATGGTCCCTTCATGGGTTGATCTTTAATGCACTAATGGTCCCTTCATGGGTTGATCTTTGATGCACTGGTCCCTTCCCAGGATGATCTTGCATACCTCTAATCTGAGTGCTGTGATGCACTGGTCCCTTCATGGGATCATCTTGGATGCACTGGTCCCTTCATGGGATCTCTGATGTACTGGTCCCTTCATGGGATGATCTCTGATGTACTGGTCCCTTCATGGGATGATCTGATGTACTGGTCCCTTCATGGGATGATCTTTGATGCACTGGTCCCTTCACGGGATGATCTTTGATACACTGGTCCCTTCATGGGATGATCTTTGATGCACTGGTCCCTTCATGGGATGATCTTGCATACCTCTAATCTGAGTGCTGTGATGCACTTGTCCCTTCATGGGGTGATCTCTGATGCACTGGTCCCTTCATGGGGTGATCTCTGATGCACTGGTCCCTTCATGGGATGATCTCTGATGCACTGGTCCCTTCATGGGATGATCTCTGATGCACTGGTCCCTTCATGGGATGAACTTTGATGCACTGGTTCCTTAACGGGATGAACTTGCATACCTCTAATCTTAGTGCTGTGATGCACTGGTTCCTTCATGGGATGATCTTTGACGCACTGGTCCCTTCATGGGATGATCTTTGGCGCACTGGTCCCTTCATGGGATGATCTTTCGTACCTCGAATCAGAGTACTGTGATATACTGGTCCCTTCTTGGGATGATCTTGATGCACTGGTCCCTTCATGGGATGATCTTTAATGCCCTGGTCCCTTCATGGGATGATCTTTGATGCCCTGGTCCCTTCATGGGATGATCTTTGATGCCCTGGTCCCTTCATGGGATGATCTTTGATGCCTTGGTCCCTTCATGGGATGATCTTTGATGCCATGGTCCCTTCATGGGATGATCTTTGATGCCCTGGTTCATTCATGGGATGATCTTTGATGCCCTGGTCCCTTCATGGGATGATCTTGTATACCTCTAATCTGAGCTGTGATGCACTGGTCCCTTCAGTGGAGGATCTCTGATGCACTGGTCCCTTCAGTGGAGGATCTCTGATGCACTGGTCCCTTCAGTGGAGGATCTCTAATGCACTGGTCCCTTCATGGGATGATCTTGCATACCTCTAATCTGAGCTGTGATGCACTGGTCCCTTCATGGGATGATCTTTGATGCACTGGTCCCTTCACGGGATAATCTTTGATGCACTGGTCCCTTCACGGGATGATCTTTGATGCACTGGTCCCTTCATGGGGTGATCTTGCATACCTCTAATCTGAGTGCTGTGATGCACTGGTCCCTTCATGGGATGATCTTGATGCACTGGTCCCTTCATGGGATGATCTTGCATACCTCTAATCTGAGTGCTGTGATGCACTGGTCCCTTCATGGGATGATCTCTGATGCACTGGTCCCTTCATGGGATGATCTCTGATGCACTGGTCCCTTCATGGGATGATCTTTGATGCCCTGGTCCCTTCATGGGATGATCTTTGATGCCCTGGTCCCTTCATGGGATGATCTTTGATGCCCTGGTCCCTTCATGGGATTATCTTTGATGCCCTGGTCCCTTCATGGGATGATCTTGTATACCTCTAATCTGAGTGCTGTGATGCACTGGTCCCTTCATGGGATGATCTCTGATGCACTGGTCCCTTCATGGGATGGTCTTTGATGCACTGGTCCCTTCATGGGATGGTCTTTGATGCACTGGTCCCTTCATGGGATGGTCTTTGATGCACTGGTCCCTTCATGGGATGGTCTTTGATGCACTGGTCCCTTCATGGGATGGTCTTTGATGCACTGGTCCCTTCATGGGATGGTCTTTGATGCACTGGTCCCTTCATGGGATGGTGTTTGATGCACTGGTCCCTTCATGGGATGGTGTTTGATGCACTGGTCCCTTCATGGGATGGTGTTTGATGCACTGGTCCCTTCATGGGATGATCTTCAATGCCTCTAATCTGAGTGCTGTGATGCACTGGTCCCTTCATGGGATGATCGCTGATGCACTGGTCCCTTCATGGGATGATCGCGATGCACTGGTCCCTTCATGGGATGATCTTGATGCACTGGTCCCTTCATGGGATGATCTTGATGCACTGGTCCCTTCATGGGATGATCTTGATGCACTGGTCCCTTCATGGGATGATCTTGATGCACTGGTCCCTTCACGGGATGATCTCTGATGCACTGGTCCCTTCACGGGATGATCTCTGATGCACTGGTCCCTTCACGGGATGATCTCTGATGCACTGGTCCCTTCACGGGATGATCTCTGATGCACTGGTCCCTTCACGGGATGATCTCTGATGCACTGGTCCCTTCACGGGATGATCTCTGATGCACTGGTCCCTTCACGGGATGATCTCTGATGCACTGGTCCCTTCACGGGATGATCTCTGATGCACTGGTCCCTTCACGGGATGATCTCTGATGCACTGGTCCCTTCACGGGATGATCTCTGATGCACTGGTCCCTTCACGGGATGATCTCTGATGCACTGGTCCCTTCACGGGATGATCTCTGATGCACTGGCCCCTTCACGGGATGATCTCTGATGCCCTGTTCCCTTCACGGGATGATCTTTGATGCACTAATGGTCCCTTCACGGGCTGATCTTTGATGCACTGGTCCCTTCATGGGCTGATCTTTGATGCACTGGTCCCTTCATGGGCTGATCTTGCATACATCTAATCTGAGTGCTGTGATACACTCGTCCCTTCCCAGGATGATCTTGCACAGCTCTCTAATCTGAGAGCTGTGATGCACTGGTCCCTCATGGGATGATCTCTGATGCACTCGCCCCTTCATGGGATGATCTCTGATGCACTCGCCCCTTCATGGGATGATCTCTGATGCACTCGCCCCTTCATGGGATGATCTCTGATGCACTGGCCCCTTCATGGGATGATCTCTGATGCACTGGCCCCTTCATGGGATGATCTCTGATGCACTGGCCCCTTCATGGGATGATCTCTGATGCACTGGCCCCTTCATGGGATGATCTCTGATGCACTGGCCCCTTCATGGGATGATCTCTGATGCACTGGTCCCTTCATGGGATGATCTCTAATGCCCTGGTCCCTTCATGGGATGATCTCTGATGCCCTGGTCCCTTCATGGGATGATCTCTGATGCCCTGGTCCCTTCATGGGATGATCTTTAATGCCCTGGTCCCTTCATGGGATGATCTTTAATGCCCTGGTCCCTTCATGGGATGATCTTTAATGCCCTGGTCCCTTCATGGGATGATCTTTGCTGCACTGGTCCCTTCATGGGATCATCTTTGCACTGGTCCCTTCATGGGATGATCTTGCATACCTCTAATCTGAGCTGTGATGCACTGGTCCCTTCATGGGATGATGTTTGATGCACTGGTCCCTTCACGGGATGATCTTGCATACCTCTAATCTGAGAGCTGTGATGCACTGGTCCCTCCATGGGATGATCTTTGATGCACTGGTCCCTCCATGGGATGATCTTTGATGCACTGGTCCCTCCATGGGATGATCTTTGATGCACTGGTCCCTTCATGGGATGATCTCTGATGCACTGGCCCCTTCACGGGATGATCTCTGATGCACTGGCCCCTTCACGGCATGATCTCTGATGCACTGGCCCCTTCACGGCATGATCTCTGATGCACTGGCCCCTTCACGGCATGATCTCTGATGCACTGGCCCCTTCACGGCATGATCTCTGATGCACTGGCCCCTTCACGGCATGATCTCTGATGCACTGGCCCCTTCACGGCATGATCTCTGATGCACTGGCCCCTTCACGGCATGATCTCTGATGCACTGGCCCCTTCACGGCATGATGTTTGATGCACTGGTCCCTTCACGGGATGATGTTTGATGCACTGGTCCCTTCACGGGATGATCTTGCATACCTCTAATCTGAGAGCTGTGATGCACTGGTCCCTCCATGGGATGATCTTTGATGCACTGGTCCCTTCATGGGATGATCTCTGATGCACTGGCCCCTTCATGGGATGATCTCTGATGCACTGGCCCCTTCACGGCATGATCTCTGTTGCACTGGCCCCTTCACGGCATGATCTCTGATGCACTGGCCCCTTCACGGCATGATCTCTGATGCACTGGCCCCTTCACGGCATGATCTCTGATGCACTGGCCCCTTCACGGCATGATCTCTGATGCACTGGCCCCTTCACGGCATGATCTCTGATGCACTGGCCCCTTCACGGCATGATCTCTGATGCACTGGCCCCTTCACGGCATGATCTCTGATGCACTGGCCCCTTCACGGCATGATCTCTGATGCACTGGCCCCTTCACGGCATGATCTCTGATGCACTGGCCCCTTCACGGCATGATCTCTGATGCACTGGCCCCTTCACGGCATGATCTCTGATGCACTGGCCCCTTCACGGCATGATCTCTGATGCACTGGCCCCTTCACGGCATGATCTCTGATGCACTGGCCCCTTCACGGCATGATCTCTGATGCACTGGCCCCTTCACGGCATGATCTCTGATGCACTGGCCCCTTCACGGCATGATCTCTGATGCACTGGCCCCTTCACGGCATGATCTCTGATGCACTGGCCCCTTCACGGCATGATCTCTGATGCACTGGCCCCTTCACGGCATGATCTCTGATGCACTGGCCCCTTCACGGCATGATCTCTGATGCACTGGCCCCTTCACGGCATGATCTCTGATGCACTGGCCCCTTCACGGCATGATCTCTGATGCACTGGCCCCTTCACGGCATGATCTCTGATGCACTGGCCCCTTCACGGCATGATCTCTGATGCACTGGCCCCTTCACGGCATGATCTCTGATGCACTGGCCCCTTCACGGCATGATCTCTGATGCACTGGCCCCTTCACGGCATGATCTCTGATGCACTGGCCCCTTCACGGCATGATCTCTGATGCACTGGCCCCTTCACGGCATGATCTCTGATGCACTGGCCCCTTCACGGCATGATCTCTGATGCACTGGCCCCTTCACGGCATGATCTCTGATGCACTGGCCCCTTCACGGCATGATCTCTGATGCACTGGCCCCTTCACGGCATGATCTCTGATGCACTGGCCCCTTCACGGCATGATCTCTGATGCACTGGCCCCTTCACGGCATGATCTCTGATGCACTGGCCCCTTCACGGCATGATCTCTGATGCACTGGCCCCTTCACGGCATGATCTCTGATGCACTGGCCCCTTCACGGCATGATCTCTGATGCACTGGCCCCTTCACGGCATGATCTCTGATGCACTGGCCCCTTCACGGCATGATCTCTGATGCACTGGCCCCTTCACGGCATGATCTCTGATGCACTGGCCCCTTCACGGCATGATCTCTGATGCACTGGCCCCTTCACGGCATGATCTCTGATGCACTGGCCCCTTCACGGCATGATCTCTGATGCACTGGCCCCTTCACGGCATGATCTCTGATGCACTGGCCCCTTCACGGCATGATCTCTGATGCACTGGCCCCTTCACGGCATGATCTCTGATGCACTGGCCCCTTCACGGCATGATCTCTGATGCACTGGCCCCTTCACGGCATGATCTCTGATGCACTGGCCCCTTCACGGCATGATCTCTGATGCACTGGCCCCTTCACGGCATGATCTCTGATGCACTGGCCCCTTCACGGCATGATCTCTGATGCACTGGCCCCTTCACGGCATGATCTCTGATGCACTGGCCCCTTCACGGCATGATCTCTGATGCACTGGCCCCTTCACGGCATGATCTCTGATGCACTGGCCCCTTCACGGCATGATCTCTGATGCACTGGCCCCTTCACGGCATGATCTCTGATGCACTGGCCCCTTCACGGCATGATCTCTGATGCACTGGCCCCTTCACGGCATGATCTCTGATGCACTGGCCCCTTCACGGCATGATCTCTGATGCACTGGCCCCTTCACGGCATGATCTCTGATGCACTGGCCCCTTCACGGCATGATCTCTGATGCACTGGCCCCTTCACGGCATGATCTCTGATGCACTGGCCCCTTCACGGCATGATCTCTGATGCACTGGCCCCTTCACGGCATGATCTCTGATGCACTGGCCCCTTCACGGCATGATCTCTGATGCACTGGCCCCTTCACGGCATGATCTCTGATGCACTGGCCCCTTCACGGCATGATCTCTGATGCACTGGCCCCTTCACGGCATGATCTCTGATGCACTGGCCCCTTCACGGCATGATCTCTGATGCACTGGCCCCTTCACGGCATGATCTCTGATGCACTGGCCCCTTCACGGCATGATCTTGCATACCTCTAATCTGAGTGCTGTGATGCACTGGTCCCTTCACGGGATGATCTCTGCACTGGCCCCTTCATGGGATGATCTTTGATGCACTAATGGTCCCTTCACGGGATGATCTTTGATGCACTAATGGTCCCTTCACGGGATGATCTTTGATGCACTAATGGTCCCTTCACGGGATGATCTTTGATGCACTAATGGTCCCTTCACGGGATGATCTTTGATGCACTGGTCCCTTCACGGGATGATCTTTGATGCACTGGTCCCTTCACGGGATGATCTTTGATGCACTGGTCCCTTCACGGGATGATCTTTGATGCACTGGTCCCTTCACGGGATGATCTCTGATGCACTGGCCCCTTCACGGCATGATCTCTGATGCACTGGCCCCTTCACGGCATGATCTCTGATGCACTGGCCCCTTCACGGCATGATCTCTGATGCACTGGCCCCTTCACGGCATGATCTCTGATGCACTGGCCCCTTCACGGCATGATCTCTGATGCACTGGCCCCTTCACGGCATGATCTCTGATGCACTGGCCCCTTCACGGCATGATCTCTGATGCACTGGCCCCTTCACGGGATGATGTTTGATGCACTGGTCCCTTCACGGGATGATCTTGCATACCTCTAATCTGAGAGCTGTGATGCACTGGTCCCTCCATGGGATGATCTTTGATGCACTGGTCCCTCCATGGGATGATCTTTGATGCACTGGTCCCTCCATGGGATGATCTTTGATGCACTGGTCCCTTCATGGGATGATCTTTGATGCACTGGTCCCTTCATGGGATGATCTTTGATGCACTAATGGTCCCTTCATGGGATGATCTTTGATGCACTAATGGTCCCTTCATGGGATGATCTTTGATGCACTAATGGTCCCTTCATGGGATGATCTTTGATGCACTAATGGTCCCTTCATGGGATGATCTTTGATGCACTAATGGTCCCTTCACGGGATGATCTTTGATGCACTAATGGTCCCTTCACGGGATGATCTTTGATGCACTAATGGTCCCTTCACGGGATGATCTTTGATGCACTGGTCCCTTCACGGGATGATCTTTGATGCACTGGTCCCTTCACGGGATGATCTTTGATGCACTGGACCCTTCACGGGATGATCTTTGATGCACTGGACCCTTCACGGGATGATCTTTGATGCACTGGTCCCTTCACGGGATGATCTTTGATGCACTGGTCCCTTCACGGGATGATCTTTGATGCACTGGTCCCTTCACGGGATGATCTTTGATGCACTGGTTCCTTCACGGGATGATCTTGCATACCTCTAATCTGAGTGCTGTGTTGCTCTGGTCCATTATTGGGATCATCTTTGATGCACTGGTCCCTTCATGGGATGATCTCTGATGCACTGGCCCCTTCATGGGATGATCTCTGATGCACTGGCCCCTTCATGGGATGATCTCTGATGCACTGGCCCCTTCATGGGATGATCTCTGATGCACTGGCCCCTTCATGGGATCGCTGAGGCCCTGGTCCCTTCATGGGATGGTCTTGCATACCTCTAATCTCAGTGCTGTGATCCACTGGTCCCTTCACGGGATGATCTTTGATGAACTGGTCCCTTCACGGGATGATCTTTGATGCACTGGTCCCATCATGGGATGATCTTTGACGCACTGGTCCCTTCACGGGATGATCTTTGACGCACTGGTCCCTTCATGGGATGGTCGTGATGCACTGGTCCTTTATGGGATGATCTCTGATGCACTGGTCCCTTCATGGGATGATCTCTGATGCACTGGTCCCTTCATGGGATGATCTCTGATGCACTAATGGTCCCTTCATGGGATGATCTTTGATGCACTAATGGTCCCTTCATGGGATGATCTTTGATGCACTAATGGTCCCTTCATGGGATGATCTCTGATGCACTGGTCCCTTCATGGGATGATCTCTGATGCACTGGTCCCTTCACGGGATGATCTCTGATGCACTGGTCCCTTCACGGGATGATCTCTGATGCACTGGTCCCTTCACGGGATGATCTCTGATGCACTGGTCCCTTCACGGGATGATCTCTGATGCACTGGTCCCTTCACGGGATGATCTCTGATGCACTGGTCCCTTCACGGGATGATCTCTGATGCACTGGTCCCTTCACGGGATGATCTCTGATGCACTGGTCCCTTCACGGGATGATCTCTGATGCACTGGTCCCTTCACGGGATGATCTCTGATGCACTGGTCCCTTCACGGGATGATCTCTGATGCACTGGTCCCTTCACGGGATGATCTCTGATGCACTGGTCCCTTCACGGGATGATCTCTGATGCACTGGTCCCTTCACGGGATGATCTCTGATGCACTGGTCCCTTCACGGGATGATCTCTGATGCACTGGTCCCTTCACGGGATGATCTCTGATGCACTGGTCCCTTCACGGGATGATCTCTGATGCACTGGTCCCTTCACGGGATGATCTCTGATGCACTGGTCCCTTCACGGGATGATCTCTGATGCACTGGTCCCTTCACGGGATGATCTCTGATGCACTGGTCCCTTCACGGGATGATCTCTGATGCACTGGTCCCTTCACGGGATGATCTCTGATGCACTGGTCCCTTCACGGGATGATCTCTGATGCACTGGTCCCTTCACGGGATGATCTCTGATGCACTGGTCCCTTCACGGGATGATCTCTGATGCACTGGTCCCTTCACGGGATGATCTCTGATGCACTGGTCCCTTCACGGGATGATCTCTGATGCACTGGTCCCTTCACGGGATGATCTCTGATGCACTGGTCCCTTCACGGGATGATCTCTGATGCACTGGTCCCTTCACGGGATGATCTCTGATGCACTGGTCCCTTCACGGGATGATCTCTGATGCACTGGTCCCTTCACGGGATGATCTCTGATGCACTGGTCCCTTCACGGGATGATCTCTGATGCACTGGTCCCTTCACGGGATGATCTCTGATGCACTGGTCCCTTCACGGGATGATCTCTGATGCACTGGTCCCTTCACGGGATGATCTCTGATGCACTGGTCCCTTCACGGGATGATCTCTGAAGTACTGGTCCCTTCATGGGATGGTCTTTGCACCGGTCCCTACATGGGATGATCTTCAATGCCCTGGTCCCTTCATGGGATGATCTTCAATGCCCTGGTCCCTTCATGGGATGATCTTGGATGCACTGGTCCCTTCATGGTATCTCTGATGTACTGGTCCCTTCATGGGTTGATCTTTGATGCACTGGTCCCTTCACTGGATGATCTTGCATACCTCTAATCTTAGTGCTGTGATGCACTGGTTCCTTCATGGGATGATCTCTGATGCACTGGTCCCTTCATGGGATGATCTCTGATGCACTGGTCCCTTCATGGGATGAACTTTGATGCACTGGTTCCTTCACGGGATGAACTTGCATACCTCTAATCTTAGTGCTGTGATGCACTGGTCCCTTCATGGGATGATCTTTGACGCACTGGTCCCTTCTTGGGATGATCTTGCGTACCTCGAATCAGATTACTGATATACTGGTCCCTTCATGGGATGATCTTGCATACCTCTAATCTGAGTGCTGTGATGCACTGGTCCCTTCATGGGATGATCTTGATGCACAGTTCCCTTCATGGGATGATCTTTGATGCCCTGGTCCCTTCATGGGATGATCTTTGATGCCCTGGTCCCTTCATGGGATGATCTTTGATGCCCTGGTCCCTTCATGGGATGATCTTTGATGCCCTGGTCCCTTCATGGGATGATCTTTGATGCCCTGGTCCCTTCATGGGATGATCTTTGATGCCCTGGTCCCTTCATGGGATGATCTTTGATGCCCTGGTCCCTTCATGGGATGATCTTGTATACCTCTAATCTGAGTGCTGTGATGCACTCATCCCTTCATGGGATGATCTCTGATGCACTGGTCCCTTCATGGGATGATCTCTGATGCACTGGTCCCTTCATGGGATGGTCTTTGATGCACTGGTCCCTTCATGGGATGGTCTTTGATGCACTGGTCCCTTCATGGGATGGTCTTTGATGCACTGGTCCCTTCATGGGATGGTCTTTGATGCACTGGTCCCTTCATGTATGGTCTTTGATGCACTGGTCCCTTCATGGGATGGTGTTTGCACTGGTCCCTTCATGGGATGATCTTCATTGCCTCTAATCTGAGTGCTGTGATGCACTGGTCCCTTCATGGGATGGTGTTTGCACTGGTCCCTTCATGGGATGATCTTCATTGCCTCTAATCTGAGTGCTGTGATGCACTGGTCCCTTCATGGGATGATCTTGGATGCACTGGTCCCTTCATGGGATGATCTTGGATGCACTGGTCCCTTCATGGGATGATCTTGGATGCACTGGTCCCTTCATGGGATGATCTTGGATGCACTGGTCCCTTCATGGGATGATCTTGGATGCACTGGTCCCTTCATGGGATGATCTTGGATGCACTGGTCCCTTCATGGGATGATCTTGGATGCACTGGTCCCTTCATGGGATGATCTTGGATGCACTGGTCCCTTCATGGGATGATCTTGGATGCACTGGTCCCTTCATGGGATGATCTTGGATGCACTGGCCCCTTCATGGGATGATCTTGGATGCACTGGCCCCTTCATGGGATGATCTTGGATGCACTGGTCCCTTCATGGGATGATCTTTGATGCACTGGCCCCTTCATGGGATGATCTTTGATGCACTGGCCCCTTCATGGGATGATCTTTGATGCCCTGGTCCGTTAATGGGGTGATCTGATGCCCTGGTCCCTTCATGGGATGATCTGATGCCCTGGTCCCTTCATGGGATGATTTGATGCACTGGTCCCTTCACGGGATGATCGCTGATGCACTGGTCCCTTCACGGGATGATCGCTGATGCACTGGTCCCTTCACGGGATGATCGCTGATGCACTGGTCCCTTCACGGGATGATCGCTGATGCACTGGTCCCTTCACGGGATGATCTCTGATGCACTGGTCCCTTCACGGGATGATCTCTGATGCACTGGTCCCTTCACGGGATGATCTCTGATGCACTGGTCCCTTCACGGGATGATCTCTGATGCACTGGTCCCTTCACGGGATGATCTCTGATGCACTGGTCCCTTCACGGGATGATCTCTGATGCACTGGTCCCTTCACGGGATGATCTCTGATGCACTGGTCCCTTCACGGGATGATCTCTGATGCACTGGTCCCTTCACGGGATGATCTCTGATGCACTGGTCCCTTCACGGGATGATCTCTGATGCACTGGTCCCTTCACGGGATGATCTCTGATGCACTGGTCCCTTCACGGGATGATCTCTGATGCACTGGTCCCTTCACGGGATGATCTCTGATGCACTGGTCCCTTCACGGGATGATCTCTGATGCACTGGTCCCTTCACGGGATGATCTCTGAAGTACTGGTCCCTTCACGGGATGGTCTTTGCACTGGTCCCTACATGGGATGGTGTTTGATGCACCGGTCCCTACATGGGATGATCTTCAATGCCCTGGTCCCTTCATGGGATGATCTTGCATACCTCTAATCTGAGTGCTGTGATGCACTGGTCCCTTCATGGGATGATCTTGGATGCACTGGTCCCTTCATGGTATCTCTGATGTACTGGTCCCTTCATGGGTTGATCTTTGATGCACTGGTCCCTTCACTGGATGATCTTGCATACCTCTAATCTTAGTGCTGTGATGCACTGGTTCCTTCATGGGATGATCTCTGATGCACTGGTCCCTTCATGGGATGATCTCTGATGCACTGGTCCCTTCATGGGATGAACTTTGATGCACTGGTTCCTTCACGGGATGAACTTGCATACCTCTAATCTTAGTGCTGTGATGCACTGGTTCCTTCATGGGATGATCTTTGACGCACTGGTCCCTTCATGGGATGATCTTTGACGCACTGGTCCCTTCTTGGGATGATCTTGCGTACATCGAATCAGATTACTGATATACTGGTCCCTTCATGGGATGATCTTGCATACCTCTAATCTGAGTGCTGTGATGCACTGGTCCCTTCATGGGATGATCTTGATGCACAGTTCCCTTCATGGGATGATCTTTGATGCCCTGGTCCCTTCATGGGATGATCTTTGATGCCCTGGTCCCTTCATGGGATGATCTTTGATGCCCTGGTCCCTTCATGGGATGATCTTTGATGCCCTGGTCCCTTCATGGGATGATCTTTGATGCCCTGGTCCCTTCATGGGATGATCTTTGATGCCCTGGTCCCTTCATGGGATGATCTTGTATACCTCTAATCTGAGTGCTGTGATGCACTCATCCCTTCATGGGATGATCTCTGATGCACTGGTCCCTTCATGGGATGATCTCTGATGCACTGGTCCCTTCATGGGATGGTCTTTGATGCACTGGTCCCTTCATGGGATGGTCTTTGATGCACTGGTCCCTTCATGGGATGGTCTTTGATGCACTGGTCCCTTCATGTATGGTCTTTGATGCACTGGTCCCTTCATGGGATGGTGTTTGCACTGGTCCCTTCATGGGATGATCTTCATTGCCTCTAATCTGAGTGCTGTGATGCACTGGTCCCTTCATGGGATGATCTTGGATGCACTGGTCCCTTCATGGGATGATCTTGGATGCACTGGTCCCTTCATGGGATGATCTTGGATGCACTGGTCCCTTCATGGGATGATCTTGGATGCACTGGTCCCTTCATGGGATGATCTTGGATGCACTGGTCCCTTCATGGGATGATCTTGGATGCACTGGTCCCTTCATGGGATGATCTTGGATGCACTGGTCCCTTCATGGGATGATCTTGGATGCACTGGTCCCTTCATGGGATGATCTTGGATGCACTGGTCCCTTCATGGGATGATCTTTGACGCACTGGTCCCTTCATGGGATGATCTTTGACGCACTGGTCCCTTCTTGGGATGATCTTGCGTACATCGAATCAGATTAATGATATACTGGTCCCTTCATGGGATGATCTTGCATACCTCTAATCTGAGTGCTGTGATGCACTGGTCCCTTCATGGGATGATCTTGATGCACAGTTCCCTTCATGGGATGATCTTTGATGCCCTGGTCCCTTCATGGGATGATCTTTGATGCCCTGGTCCCTTCATGGGATGATCTTTGATGCCCTGGTCCCTTCATGGGATGATCTTTGATGCCCTGGTCCCTTCATGGGATGATCTTTGATGCCCTGGTCCCTTCATGGGATGATCTTGTATACCTCTAATCTGAGTGCTGTGATGCACTCATCCCTTCATGGGATGATCTCTGATGCACTGGTCCCTTCATGGGATGATCTCTGATGCACTGGTCCCTTCATGGGATGGTCTTTGATGCACTGGTCCCTTCATGGGATGGTCTTTGATGCACTGGTCCCTTCATGGGATGGTCTTTGATGCACTGGTCCCTTCATGTATGGTCTTTGATGCACTGGTCCCTTCATGGGATGGTGTTTGCACTGGTCCCTTCATGGGATGATCTTCATTGCCTCTAATCTGAGTGCTGTGATGCACTGGTCCCTTCATGGGATGATCTTGGATGCACTGGTCCCTTCATGGGATGATCTTGGATGCACTGGTCCCTTCATGGGATGATCTTGGATGCACTGGTCCCTTCATGGGATGATCTTGGATGCACTGGTCCCTTCATGGGATGATCTTGGATGCACTGGTCCCTTCATGGGATGATCTTGGATGCACTGGTCCCTTCATGGGATGATCTTGGATGCACTGGTCCCTTCATGGGATGATCTTGGATGCACTGGTCCCTTCATGGGATGATCTTGGATGCACTGGTCCCTTCATGGGATGATCTTGGATGCACTGGTCCCTTCATGGGATGATCTTGGATGCACTGGTCCCTTCATGGGATGATCTTGGATGCACTGGTCCCTTCATGGGATGATCTTGGATGCACTGGTCCCTTCATGGGATGATCTTGGATGCACTGGCCCCTTCATGGGATGCTCTTTGATGCCCTGGTCCCTTAATGGGATGATCTGATGCCCTGGTCCCTTAATGGGATGATCTGATGCACTGGTCCCTTCATGGGATGATTTGATGCACTGGTCCCTTCACGGGATGATCGCTGATGCACTGGTCCCTTCACGGGATGATCTCTGATGCACTGGTCCCTTCACGGGATGATCTCTGATGCACTGGTCCCTTCACGGGATGATCTCTGATGCACTGGTCCCTTCACGGGATGATCTCTGATGCACTGGTCCCTTCACGGGATGATCTCTGATGCACTGGTCCCTTCACGGGATGATCTCTGATGCACTGGTCCCTTCACGGGATGATCTCTGATGCACTGGTCCCTTCACGGGATGATCTCTGATGCACTGGTCCCTTCACGGGATGATCTCTGATGCACTGGTCCCTTCACGGGATGATCTCTGATGCACTGGTCCCTTCACGGGATGATCTCTGATGCACTGGTCCCTTCACGGGATGATCTCTGATGCACTGGTCCCTTCACGGGATGATCTCTGATGCACTGGTCCCTTCACGGGATGATCTCTGATGCACTGGTTCCTTCATGGGATGATCTTGCATACCTCTAATCTGAGTGCTGTGATGCACTGGTTCCTTCTCGGGATGATCTTGCATACCTCTAATCTGAGTGCTGTGATGCACTGGTCCCTTCATGGGATGATCCCCATTATGCACTGGTCCCTTCATGGGATGATCTCTGATGCCCTGGTCCCTTCATGGGATGATCTTGCATACCTCTAATCTGAGTGCTGTGATGCACTTGTCCCTTCATGAGATGATCCCTGATGCACTGGTCCCTTCATGGGATCATCTTGCATACCTCCAATCTGAGTGCTGTGATGCACTGGTCCCTTCACGGGATGATCTCTGATGCACTGGTCCCTTCACGGGATGATCTCTGATGCACTGGTCCCTTCACGGGATGATCTCTGATGCACTGGTCCCTTCACGGGATGATCTCTGATGCACTGGTCCCTTCACGGGATGATCTCTGATGCACTGGTCCCTTCACGGGATGATCTCTGATGCACTGGTCCCTTCACGGGATGATCTCTGATGCACTGGTCCCTTCACGGGATCATCTTTGCACTGGTCCCTTCATGGGATGATCTTGCATACCTCTAATCTGAGCTGTGATGCACTGGTCCCTTCATGGGATGATCTTTGATGCACTGGCCCCTTCATGGGATGATCTTTGATGCAATAATGGTCCCTTCATGGGATGATCTTTGCACTAATGGTCCCTTCATGAGATGATCTTTGATGCACTGGTCCCTTCACGGGATGATCTTTGATGCACTGGACCCTTCACGGGATGATCTTTGATGCACTGGACCCTTCACGGGATGATCTTTGATGCACTGGACCCTTCACGGGATGATCTTTGATGCACTGGTCCCTTCACGGGATGATCTTTGATGCACTGGTCCCTTCACGGGATGATCTTTGATGCACTGGTCCCTTCACGGGATGATGTTTGATGCACTGGTTCCTTCACGGGATGATCTTGCATACCTCTAATCTGAGTGCTGTGTTGCTCTGGTCCATTATTGGGATCATCTTTGATGCACTGGTCCCTTCATGGGATAATCTTTGCACTGGTCCCTTCATGGGATGATCTCTGATGCACTGGCCCCTTCATGGGATGATCTCTGATGCACTGGCCCCTTCATGGGATGATCTCTGATGCACTGGCCCCTTCATGGGATCGCTGAGGCCCTGGTCCCTTCATGGGATGGTCTTGCATACCTCTAATCTCAGTGCTGTGATCCACTGGTCCCTTCACGGGATGATCTTTGATGCACTGGTTCCTTCTCGGGATGATCTTGCATACCTCTAATCTGAGTGCTGTGTTGCTCTGGTCCATTCATGGGATCATCTTTGATGCACTGGTCCCTTCATGGGATCATCTTTGCACTGGTCCCTTCACGGGATGATCTCTGATGCACTGGTCCCTTCACGGGATGATCTCTGATGCACTGGTCCCTTCACGGGATGATCTTTGATGAACTGGTCCCATCATGGGATGATCTTTGATGCACTGGTCACTTCACGGGATGATCTTTGACGCACTGGTCCCTTCATGGGATGATCTTTGACGCACTGGTGCTTTATGGGATGATCTCTGATGCACTGGTCCCTTCATGGGATGATCTCTGATGCACTGGTCCCTTCTTGGGATGATCTTTGATGCACTGGTCCCTTCATGGGATCATATTTGCACTGGTCCCTTCATGGGATCATCTTTGCACTGGTCCCTTCATGGGATGATCTTGCATACCTCTAATCTGAGCTGTGATGCACTGGTCCCTTCATGGGATGATCTCTGATGCACTGGTCCCTTCATGGGATGATCTCTGATGCACTGGCCCTTCATGGGATGATCTCTGATGCACTGGCCCCTTCATGGGATGATCTCTGATGCACTGGCCCCTTCATGGGATGATCTCTGATGCACTGGCCCCTTCATGGGATGATCTCTGATGCACTGGCCCCTTCATGGGATGATCTCTGATGCACTGGCCCCTTCATGGGATGATCTCTGATGCACTGGCCCCTTCATGGGATGATCTCTGATGCACTGGCCCCTTCATGGGATGATCTCTGATGCACTGGCCCCTTCATGGGATGATCTCTGATGCACTGGCCCCTTCATGGGATGATCTCTGATGCACTGGCCCCTTCATGGGATGATCTCTGATGCACTGGCCCCTTCATGGGATGATCTCTGATGCACTGGCCCCTTCATGGGATGATCTCTGATGCACTGGCCCCTTCATGGGATGATCTCTGATGCACTGGCCCCTTCATGGGATGATCTCTGATGCTGGCCCCTTCATGGGATGATCTCTGATGCACTGGCCCCTTCATGGGATGATCTCTGATGCACTGGCCCCTTCATGGGATGATCTCTGATGCACTGGCCCCTTCATGGGATGATCTCTGATGCACTGGCCCCTTCATGGGATGATCTCTGATGCACTGGCCCCTTCATGGGATGATCTTTGATGCACTGGCCCCTTCACGGCATGATCTTTGATGCACTGGTCCCTTCACGGCATGATCTTTGATGCACTGGTCCCTTCACGGCATGATCTTTGATGCACTGGTCCCTTCACGCCATGATCTTTGATGCACTGGTCCCTTCACGGCATGATCTTTGATGCACTGGTCCCTTCACGGGATGATCTCTGATGCACTGGTCCCTTCATGGGATGATCTTTGATGCACTGGTCCCTTCATGGGATGATCCTCCATACATCTAATCTGAGTGCTGTGATGCACTGTCCCTTCCCAGGGTG
The DNA here is from genome assembly GCF_964204655.1 of Triturus cristatus. Lineage (NCBI taxonomy): Eukaryota > Metazoa > Chordata > Amphibia > Caudata > Salamandridae > Triturus > Triturus cristatus. Next base: position 408,837,362 of record NC_140591.1, read on the forward strand.
ATCTTGCACAGCTCTCTAATCTGAGAGCTGTGATGCACTGGTCCCTCCATGGGATGATCTTTGATGCACTGGTCCCTTCATGGGATTATCTTTGATGCACTAATGGTCCCTTCATGGGTTGATCTTTGATGCACTGGTCCCTTCATGGGATGATCCTGCATACATCTAATCTGAGTGCTGTGATGCACTCGTCCCTTCCCAGGATGATCTTGCACAGCTCTCTAATCTGAGAGCTGTGATGCACTGGTCCCTCCATGGGATGATCTTTGATGCACTGGTCCCTTCATGGGATGGTCTTTGATGCACTGGTCCCTTCTTGGGATGGTCTTTGATGCACTGGTCCCTTCTTGGGATGATCTTTGATGCACTGGTCCCTTCATGGGATGGTCTTTAATGCCATGGTCCCTTCATGGGATGATCTTGCATACCTCTAATCTGAGTGCTGTGATGCACTGGTCCCTTCATGGGATAATCTCTGATGCACTGGTCCCTTCATGGGATGATCTCTGATGCACTGGTCCCTTCATGGGATGATCTCTGATGCACTGGTCCCTTCATGGGATGATCTCTGATGCACTGGTCCCTTCATGGGATGATCTCTGATGCACTGGTCCCTTCATGGGCTGATCTCTGAAGCACTGGTCCCTTCATGGGATGATCTTGCATACATCTAATCTGAGTGCTGTGATGTACTCGTCCCTTCCCAGGATGATCTTGCACAGCTTTCTAATCTGAGAGCTGTGATGCACTGGTCCCTTCATGGGATGATCTGATGCACTGGTCCCTTCATGGGATGATCTGATGCACTGGTCCCTTCATGGGATGATCTGATGCACTGGTCCCTTCATGGGATGATCTCTGATGCACTGGTCCCTTCATGGGATGATCTCTGATGCACTGGTCTCTTCATGGGATGATCTCTGATGGACTGGTCTCTTCATGGGATGATCTCTGATGCACTTGTCCCTTCATGGGATGATCTCTGATGCACTTGTCCCTTCATGGGATGATCTCTGATGCACTGGTCCCTTCATGGAATGATCTCTGCTGCACTGGTCCCTTCATGGAATGATCTTTGCTGCACTGGTCCCTTCATGGGATGATCTTTGATGCACTGGTCACTTCATGGGATGATCTCTGATGCACTGGTCTCTTCATGGGATGATCTCTGATGCACTTTTCCCTTCATGGGATGATCTCTGATGCACTGGTCCCTTCATGGGATGATCTCTGATGCACTGGTCCCTTCATGGGATGATCTCTGATGCACTGGTCCCTTCATGGGATGATCTCTGATGCACTGGTCCCTTCATGGGATGATCTCTGATGCACTGGTCCCTTCATGGGATGATCTCTGATGCACTGGTCCCTTCATGGGATGATCTCTGATGCACTGGTCCCTTCATGGGATGATCTCTGATGCACTGGTCCCTTCATGGGATGATCTCTGATGCACTGGTCCCTTCATGGGATGATCTTTGATGCACTGGTCCCTTCATGGGATGATCTTGCATACCTCTAATCTAAGTGCTGTGATGTACTGGTCCCTTCATGGGATGATCTCTGATGCACTGGCCCCTTCATGGGATGATCTCTGATGCACTGGCCCCTTCATGGCATGATCTCTGATGCACTGGCCCCTTCATGGCATGATCTCTGATGCACTGGCCCCTTCATGGCATGATCTCTGATGCACTGGCCCCTTCATGGGATGATCTCTGATGCCCTGGTCCCTTCATGGGATGATCTCTGATGCCCTGGTCCCTTCATGGGATGATCTTTGATGCCCTGGTCCTTTCATGGGATGATCTTTGATGCCCTGGTCCTTTCATGGGATGATCTCTGATGCACTAATGGTCCCTTCACGGGATGATCTTGGATGCACTGGTCCCTTCACGGGATGATCTTGGATGCACTGGTCCCTTCATGGGATGATCTTGGATGCACTGGTCCCTTCATGGGATGATCTTGGATGCACTGGTCCCTTCATGGGATGATCTTGGATGCACTGGTCCCTTCATGGGATGATCTTCGATGCACTGGTCCCTTCATGGGATTATCTTGCATACCTCTAATCTGAGTGCTGTGATGCACTGGTCCCTTCACGGGATGATCTTTGATGCCCTGGTCCCTTCATGGGATGATCTTGCATACCTCTAATCTGAGTGCTGTGATGCACTGGTCCCTTCACGGGATGATCTCTGCACTGGCCCCTTCATGGGATGATCTCTGATGCACTAATGGTCCCTTCATGGGATGATCTCTGATGCACTGGCCCCTTCATGGGATGATCTCTGATGCACTGGTCCCTTCACGGGATGATCTCTGCACTGGTCCCTTCACTGGATGATCTTTGATGCACTAATGGTCCCTTCACGGGATGATCTCTGATGCACTGGTCCCTTCACGGGATGATCTTTGATGCACTGGTTCCTTCACGGGATGATCTTGCATACCTCTAATCTGAGTGCTGTGATGCACTGGTTCCTTCTCGGGATGATCTTGCATACCTCTAATCTGAGTGCTGTGATGCACTGGTCCCTTCATGGGATGATCTCTGATGCACTGGTCCCTTCATGGGATGATCTCTGATGCACTGGTCCCTTCACGGGATGATCTCTGATGCACTGGTCCCTTCACGGGATGATCTCTGATGCACTGGTCCCTTCACGGGATGATCTCTGATGCACTGGTCCCTTCACGGGATGATCTCTGATGCACTGGTCCCTTCACGGGATGATCTCTGATGCACTGGTCCCTTCACGGGATGATCTCTGATGCACTGGTCCCTTCACGGGATGATCTCTGATGCACTGGTCCCTTCACGGGATGATCTCTGATGCACTGGTCCCTTCACGGGATGATCTCTGATGCACTGGTCCCTTCACGGGATGATCTCTGATGCACTGGTCCCTTCACGGGATGATCTCTGATGCACTGGTCCCTTCACGGGATGATCTCTGATGCACTGGTCCCTTCACGGGATGATCTCTGATGCACTGGTCCCTTCACGGGATGATCTCTGATGCACTGGTCCCTTCACGGGATGATCTCTGATGCACTGGTCCCTTCACGGGATGATCTCTGATGCACTGGTCCCTTCACGGGATGATCTCTGATGCACTGGTCCCTTCACGGGATGATCTCTGATGCACTGGTCCCTTCACGGGATGATCTCTGATGCACTGGTCCCTTCACGGGATGATCTCTGATGCACTGGTCCCTTCACGGGATGATCTCTGATGCACTGGTCCCTTCACGGGATGATCTCTGATGCACTGGTCCCTTCACGGGATGATCTCTGATGCACTGGTCCCTTCACGGGATGATCTCTGATGCACTGGTCCCTTCACGGGATGATCTCTGATGCACTGGTCCCTTCACGGGATGATCTCTGATGCACTGGCCCCTTCACGGGATGATCTCTGATGCACTGGCCCCTTCACGGGATGATCTCTGATGCACTGGCCCCTTCACGGGATGATCTCTGATGCACTGGCCCCTTCACGGGATGATCTCTGATGCACTGGCCCCTTCACGGGATGATCTCTGATGCACTGGCCCCTTCACGGGATGATCTCTGATGCACTGGCCCCTTCACGGGATGATCTCTGATGCACTGGCCCCTTCACGGGATGATCTCTGATGCACTGGCCCCTTCACGGGATGATCTCTGATGCACTGGCCCCTTCACGGGATGATCTCTGATGCACTGGCCCCTTCACGGGATGATCTCTGATGCACTGGCCCCTTCACGGGATGATCTCTGATGCACTGGCCCCTTCATGGGATGATCTCTGATGCACTGGCCCCTTCATGGGATGATCTCTGATGCACTGGCCCCTTCATGGGATGATCTCTGATGCACTGGCCCCTTCACGGCATGATCTTTCATGCACTGGCCCCTTCACGGCATGATCTTTCATGCACTGGCCCCTTCACGGCATGATCTTTCATGCACTGGCCCCTTCACGGCATGATCTTTGATGCACTGGTCCCTTCACGGGATGATCTTTGATGCACTGGTTCCTTAATGGGGATGATCTCTGTTGCACTGGTCCCTTCATGGGATGATCTCTGATGCACTGGTCCCTTCATGGGATGATCTTTGATGCACTGGTCCCTTCATGGGATGATCTTTGATGCACTAATGGTCCCTTCATGGGTTGATCTTTGATGCACTGGTCCCTTCATGGGATGATCCTGCATACATCTAATCTGAGTGCTGTGATGCACTCGTCCCTTCCCAGGATGATCTTGCACAGCTCTCTAATCTGAGAGCTGTGATGCACTGGTCCCTCCATGGGATGATCTTTGATGCACTGGTCCCTTCATGGGATGGTCTTTGATGCACTGGTCCCTTCTTGGGATGGTCTTTGATGCACTGGTCCCTTCTTGGGATGATCTTTGATGCACTGGTCCCTTCATGGGATGATCTTTAATGCCCTGGTCCCTTCATGGGATGATCTTGCATACCTCTAATCTGAGTGCTGTGATGCACTGGTCCCTTCATGGGATGATCTCTGATGCACTGGTCCCTTCATGGGATGATCTCTGATGCACTGGTCCCTTCATGGGCTGATCTCTGAAGCACTGGTCCCTTCATGGGATGATCTTGCATACATCTAATCTGAGTGCTGTGATGTACTCGTCCCTTCCCAGGATGATCTTGCACAGCTTTCTAATCTGAGAGCTGTGATGCACTGGTCCCTTCATGGGATGATCTGATGGACTGGTCCCTTCATGGGATGATCTGATGCACTGGTCCCTTCATGGGATGATCTGATGCACTGGTCCCTTCATGGGATGATCTGATGCACTGGTCCCTTCATGGGATGATCTGATGCACTGGTCCCTTCATGGGATGATCTCTGATGCACTTGTCCCTTCATGGGATGATCTCTGATGCACTTGTCCCTTCATGGGATGATCTCTGATGCACTTGTCCCTTCATGGGATGATCTCTGATGCACTTGTCCCTTCATGGAATGATCTTTGCTGCACTGGTCCCTTCATGGGATGATCTTTGATGCACTGGTCAGTTCATGGGATGATCTCTGATGCACTGGTCTCTTCATGGGATGATCTCTGATGCACTGGTCTCTTCATGGGATGATCTCTGATGCACTTGTCCCTTCATGGGATGATCTCTGATGCACTAGTCCCTTCATGGGATGATCTCTGATGCACTGGTCCCTTCATGGGATGATCTTGCGTACCTCTAATCTGAGTGCTGTGATGCACTGGTCCCTTCATGAGTATCGTGATGCACTGGTCTCTTCATGGGATGATCTCTGATGCACTGGTCTCTTCATGGGATGATCTCTGATGCACTGGTCCCTTAATGGGATGATCTTGCATACCTCTAATCTGAGTGCTGTGATGCACTTGTCCCTTCATGAGATGATCCCTGATGCACTGGTCCCTTCATGGGATCATCTTGCATACCTCCAATCTGAGTGCTGTGATGCACTGGTCCCTTCACGGGATGATCTCTGATGCACTGGTCCCTTCACGGGATGATCTCTGATGCACTGGTCCCTTCACGGGATGATCTCTGATGCACTGGTCCCTTCACGGGATGATCTCTGATGCACTGGTCCCTTCACGGGATGATCTCTGATGCACTGGTCCCTTCACGGGATGATCTCTGATGCACTGGTCCCTTCACGGGATGATCTCTGATGCACTGGTCCCTTCACGGGATGATCTCTGATGCACTGGTCCCTTCACGGGATGATCTCTGATGCACTGGTCCCTTCACGGGATCATCTTTGCACTGGTCCCTTCATGGGATGATCTTGCATACCTCTAATCTGAGCTGTGATGCACTGGTCCCTTCATGGGATGATCTTTGATGCACTGGCCCCTTCATGGGATGATCTTTGATGCAATAATGGTCCCTTCATGGGATGATCTTTGCACTAATGGTCCCTTCATGAGATGATCTTTGATGCACTGGTCCCTTCACGGGATGATCTTTGATGCACTGGACCCTTCACGGGATGATCTTTGATGCACTGGACCCTTCACGGGATGATCTTTGATGCACTGGACCCTTCACGGGATGATCTTTGATGCACTGGTCCCTTCACGGGATGATCTTTGATGCACTGGTCCCTTCACGGGATGATCTTTGATGCACTGGTCCCTTCACGGGATGATCTTTGATGCACTGGTCCCTTCACGGGATGATGTTTGATGCACTGGTTCCTTCACGGGATGATCTTGCATACCTCTAATCTGAGTGCTGTGTTGCTCTGGTCCATTATTGGGATCATCTTTGATGCACTGGTCCCTTCATGGGATAATCTTTGCACTGGTCCCTTCATGGGATGATCTCTGATGCACTGGCCCCTTCATGGGATGATCTCTGATGCACTGGCCCCTTCATGGGATGATCTCTGATGCACTGGCCCCTTCATGGGATCGCTGAGGCCCTGGTCCCTTCATGGGATGGTCTTGCATACCTCTAATCTCAGTGCTGTGATCCACTGGTCCCTTCACGGGATGATCTTTGATGCACTGGTTCCTTCTCGGGATGATCTTGCATACCTCTAATCTGAGTGCTGTGTTGCTCTGGTCCATTCATGGGATCATCTTTGATGCACTGGTCCCTTCATGGGATCATCTTTGCACTGGTCCCTTCACGGGATGATCTCTGATGCACTGGTCCCTTCACGGGATGATCTCTGATGCACTGGTCCCTTCACGGGATGATCTCTGATGCACTGGTCCCTTCACGGGATGATCTTTGATGAACTGGTCCCATCATGGGATGATCTTTGATGCACTGGTCACTTCACGGGATGATCTTTGACGCACTGGTCCCTTCATGGGATGATCTTTGACGCACTGGTGCTTTATGGGATGATCTCTGATGCACTGGTCCCTTCATGGGATGATCTCTGATGCACTGGTCCCTTCTTGGGATGATCTTTGATGCACTGGTCCCTTCATGGGATCATATTTGCACTGGTCCCTTCATGGGATCATCTTTGCACTGGTCCCTTCATGGGATGATCTTGCATACCTCTAATCTGAGCTGTGATGCACTGGTCCCTTCATGGGATGATCTCTGATGCACTGGTCCCTTCATGGGATGATCTCTGATGCACTGGCCCTTCATGGGATGATCTCTGATGCACTGGCCCTTCATGGGATGATCTCTGATGCACTGGCCCCTTCATGGGATGATCTCTGATGCACTGGCCCCTTCATGGGATGATCTCTGATGCACTGGCCCCTTCATGGGATGATCTCTGATGCACTGGCCCCTTCATGGGATGATCTCTGATGCACTGGCCCCTTCATGGGATGATCTCTGATGCACTGGCCCCTTCATGGGATGATCTCTGATGCACTGGCCCCTTCATGGGATGATCTCTGATGCACTGGCCCCTTCATGGGATGATCTCTGATGCACTGGCCCCTTCATGGGATGATCTCTGATGCACTGGCCCCTTCATGGGATGATCTCTGATGCACTGGCCCCTTCATGGGATGATCTCTGATGCACTGGCCCCTTCATGGGATGATCTCTGATGCTGGCCCCTTCATGGGATGATCTCTGATGCACTGGCCCCTTCATGGGATGATCTCTGATGCACTGGCCCCTTCATGGGATGATCTCTGATGCACTGGCCCCTTCATGGGATGATCTCTGATGCACTGGCCCCTTCATGGGATGATCTCTGATGCACTGGCCCCTTCATGGCATGATCTCTGATGCACTGGTCCCTTCACGGCATGATCTTTGATGCACTGGTCCCTTCACGGCATGATCTTTGATGCACTGGTCCCTTCACGGCATGATCTTTGATGCACTGGTCCCTTCACGGCATGATCTTTGATGCACTGGTCCCTTCACGGGATGATCTTTGATGCACTGGTCCCTTCACGGGATGATCTCTGATGCACTGGTCCCTTCATGGGATGATCTTTGATGCACTGGTCCCTTCATGGGATGATCCTCCATACATCTAATCTGAGTGCTGTGATGCACTGTCCCTTCCCAGGGTGATCTTGCACAGCTCTCTAATCTGAGAGCTGTGATGCACTGGTCCCTCCATGGGATGATCTTTGATGCACTGGTCCCTTCATGGGATTATCTTTGATGCACTAATGGTCCCTTCATGGGTTGATCTTTGATGCACTGGTCCCTTCATGGGATGATCCTGCATACATCTAATCTGAGTGCTGTGATGCACTCGTCCCTTCCCAGGATGATCTTGCACAGCTCTCTAATCTGAGAGCTGTGATGCACTGGTCCCTCCATGGGATGATCTTTGATGCACTGGTCCCTTCATGGGATGGTCTTTGATGCACTGGTCCCTTCTTGGGATGGTCTTTGATGCACTGGTCCCTTCTTGGGATGATCTTTGATGCACTGGTCCCTTCATGGGATGGTCTTTAATGCCATGGTCCCTTCATGGGATGATCTTGCATACCTCTAATCTGAGTGCTGTGATGCACTGGTCCCTTCATGGGATAATCTCTGATGCACTGGTCCCTTCATGGGATGATCTCTGATGCACTGGTCCCTTCATGGGATGATCTCTGATGCACTGGTCCCTTCATGGGATGATCTCTGATGCACTGGTCCCTTCATGGGATGATCTCTGATGCACTGGTCCCTTCATGGGCTGATCTCTGAAGCACTGGTCCCTTCATGGGATGATCTTGCATACATCTAATCTGAGTGCTGTGATGTACTCGTCCCTTCCCAGGATGATCTTGCACAGCTTTCTAATCTGAGAGCTGTGATGCACTGGTCCCTTCATGGGATGATCTGATGCACTGGTCCCTTCATGGGATGATCTGATGCACTGGTCCCTTCATGGGATGATCTGATGCACTGGTCCCTTCATGGGATGATCTCTGATGCACTGGTCCCTTCATGGGATGATCTCTGATGCACTGGTCCCTTCATGGGATGATCTCTGATGCACTGGTCTCTTCATGGGATGATCTCTGATGCACTGGTCTCTTCATGGGATGATCTCTGATGCACTGGTCTCTTCATGGGATGATCTCTGCACTTGTCCCTTCATGGGATGATCTCTGATGCACTTGTCCCTTCATGGGATGATCTCTGATGCACTGGTCCCTTCATGGAATGATCTCTGCTGCACTGGTCCCTTCATGGAATGATCTTTGCTGCACTGGTCACTTCATGGGATGATCTTTGATGCACTGGTCACTTCATGGGATGATCTCTGATGCACTGGTCTCTTCATGGGATGATCTCTGATGCACTTTTCCCTTCATGGGATGATCTCTGATGCACTGGTCCCTTCATGGGATGATCTCTGATGCACTGGTCCCTTCATGGGATGATCTTGCATACCTCTAATCTAAGTGCTGTGATGTACTGGTCCCTTCATGGGATGATCTCTGATGCACTGGCCCCTTCATGGCATGATCTCTGATGCACTGGCCCCTTCATGGGATGATCTCTGATGCACTGGTCCCTTCATGGGATGATCTCTGATGCCCTGGTCCCTTCATGGGATGATCTTTGATGCCCTGGTCCCTTCATGGGATGATCTTTGATGCCCTGGTCCTTTCATGGGATGATCTCTGATGCACTAATGGTCCCTTCACGGGATGATCTTGGATGCACTGGTCCCTTCACGGGATGATCTTGGATGCACTGGTCCCTTCATGGGATGATCTTGGATGCACTGGTCCCTTCATGGGATGATCTTCGATGCACTGGTCCCTTCATGGGATTATCTTGCATACCTCTAATCTGAGTGCTGTGATGCACTGGTCCCTTCACGGGATGATCTTTGATGCCCTGGTCCCTTCATGGGATGATCTTGCATACCTCTAATCTGAGTGCTGTGATGCACTGGTCCCTTCACGGGATGATCTCTGCACTGGCCCCTTCATGGGATGATCTCTGATGCACTAATGGTCCCTTCATGGGATGATCTCTGATGCACTGGCCCCTTCATGGGATGATCTCTGATGCACTGGTCCCTTCACGGGATGATCTCTGCACTGGTCCCTTCACTGGATGATCTTTGATGCACTAATGGTCCCTTCACGGGATGATCTTTGATGCACTGGTCCCTTCACGGGATGATCTTTGATGCACTGGTTCCTTCACGGGATGATCTTGCATACCTCTAATCTGAGTGCTGTGATGCACTGGTTCCTTCTCGGGATGATCTTGCATACCTCTAATCTGAGTGCTGTGATGCACTGGTCCCTTCATGGGATGATCTCTGATGCACTGGTCCCTTCATGGGATGATCTCTGATGCACTGGTCCCTTCACGGGATGATCTCTGATGCACTGGTCCCTTCACGGGATGATCTCTGATGCACTGGTCCCTTCACGGGATGATCTCTGATGCACTGGTCCCTTCACGGGATGATCTCTGATGCACTGGTCCCTTCACGGGATGATCTCTGATGCACTGGTCCCTTCACGGGATGATCTCTGATGCACTGGTCCCTTCACGGGATGATCTCTGATGCACTGGTCCCTTCACGGGATGATCTCTGATGCACTGGTCCCTTCACGGGATGATCTCTGATGCACTGGTCCCTTCACGGGATGATCTCTGATGCACTGGTCCCTTCACGGGATGATCTCTGATGCACTGGTCCCTTCACGGGATGATCTCTGATGCACTGGTCCCTTCACGGGATGATCTCTGATGCACTGGTCCCTTCACGGGATGATCTCTGATGCACTGGTCCCTTCACGGGATGATCTCTGATGCACTGGTCCCTTCACGGGATGATCTCTGATGCACTGGTCCCTTCACGGGATGATCTCTGATGCACTGGTCCCTTCACGGGATGATCTCTGATGCACTGGTCCCTTCACGGGATGATCTCTGATGCACTGGTCCCTTCACGGGATGATCTCTGATGCACTGGTCCCTTCACGGGATGATCTCTGATGCACTGGTCCCTTCACGGGATGATCTCTGATGCACTGGTCCCTTCACGGGATGATCTCTGATGCACTGGTCCCTTCACGGGATGATCTCTGATGCACTGGTCCCTTCACGGGATGATCTCTGATGCACTGGTCCCTTCACGGGATGATCTCTGATGCACTGGTCCCTTCACGGGATGATCTCTGATGCACTGGTCCCTTCACGGGATGATCTCTGATGCACTGGTCCCTTCACGGGATGATCTCTGATGCACTGGCCCCTTCACGGGATGATCTCTGATGCACTGGCCCCTTCACGGGATGATCTCTGATGCACTGGCCCCTTCACGGGATGATCTCTGATGCACTGGCCCCTTCACGGGATGATCTCTGATGCACTGGCCCCTTCACGGGATGATCTCTGATGCACTGGCCCCTTCACGGGATGATCTCTGATGCACTGGCCCCTTCACGGGATGATCTCTGATGCACTGGCCCCTTCACGGGATGATCTCTGATGCACTGGCCCCTTCACGGGATGATCTCTGATGCACTGGCCCCTTCACGGGATGATCTCTGATGCACTGGCCCCTTCATGGGATGATCTCTGATGCACTGGCCCCTTCATGGGATGATCTCTGATGCACTGGCCCCTTCACGGGATGATCTCTGATGCACTGGCCCCTTCACGGCATGATCTTTCATGCACTGGCCCCTTCACGGCATGATCTTTCATGCACTGGTCCCTTCACGGCATGTTTTTTGATGCACTGGTCCCTTCACGGCATGTTTTTTGATGCACTGGTCCCTTCACGGCATGATCTTTGATGCACTGGTCCCTTCACGGCATGATCTTTGATGCACTGGTCCCTTCACGGGATGATCTTTGATGCACTGGTTCCTTAATGGGGATGATCTCTGTTGCACTGGTCCCTTCATGGGATGATCTCTGATGCACTGGTCCCTTCATGGGATGATCTTTGATGCACTGGTCCCTTCATGGGATGATCCTCCATACATCTAACCTGAGTGCTGTGATGCACTGTCCCTTCCCAGGGTGATCTTGCACAGCTCTCTAATCTGAGAGCTGTGATGCACTGGTCCCTCCATGGGATGATCTTTGATGCACTGGTCCCTTCATGGGATGATCTTTGATGCACTAATGGTCCCTTCATGGGTTGATCTTTGATGCACTGGTCCCTTCATGGGATGATCCTGCATACATCTAATCTGAGTGCTGTGATGCACTCGTCCCTTTCCAGGATGATCTTGCACAGCTCTCTAATCTGAGAGCTGTGATGCACTGGTCCCTCCATGGGATGATCTTTGATGCACTGGTCCCTTCATGGGATGGTCTTTGATGCACTGGTCCCTTCTTGGGATGGTCTTTGATGCACTGGTCCCTTCTTGGGATGATCTTTGATGCACTGGTCCCTTCATGGGATGATCTTTAATGCCCTGGTCCCTTCATGGGATGATCTTGCATACCTCTAATCTGAGTGCTGTGATGCACTGGTCCCTTCATGGGATGATCTCTGATGCACTGGTCCCTTCATGGGATGATCTCTGATGCACTGGTCCCTTCATGGGATGATCTCTGATGCACTGGTCCCTTCATGGGATGATCTCTGATGCACTGGTCCCTTCATGGGATGATCTCTGATGCACTGGTCCCTTCATGGGCTGATCTCTGAAGCACTGGTCCCTTCATGGGATGATCTTGCATACATCTAATCTGAGTGCTGTGATGTACTCGTCCCTTCCCAGGATGATCTTGCACAGCTTTCTAATCTGAGAGCTGTGATGCACTGGTCCCTTCATGGGATGATCTGATGGACTGGTCCCTTCATGGGATGATCTGATGCACTGGTCCCTTCATGGGATGATCTGATGCACTGGTCCCTTCATGGGATGATCTGATGCACTGGTCCCTTCATGGGATGATCTCTGATGCACTGGTCCCTTCATGGGATGATCTCTGATGCACTTGTCCCTTCATGGGATGATCTCTGATGCACTTGTCCCTTCATGGGATGATCTCTGATGCACTTGTCCCTTCATGGGATGATCTCTGATGCACTTGTCCCTTCATGGAATGATCTTTGCTGCACTGGTCCCTTCATGGGATGATCTTTGATGCACTGGTCAGTTCATGGGATGATCTCTGATGCACTGGTCACTTCATGGGATGATCTCTGATGCACTGGTCTCTTCATGGGATGATCTCTGATGCACTTGTCCCTTCATGGGATGATCTCTGATGCACTAGTCCCTTCATGGGATGATCTCTGATGCACTGGTCCCTTCATGGGATGATCTTGCGTACCTCTAATCTGAGTGCTGTGATGCACTGGTCCCTTCATGAGTATCGTGATGCACTGGTCTCTTCATGGGATGATCTCTGATGCACTGGTCTCTTCATGGGATGATCTCTGATGCACTGGTCCCTTCATGGGATGATCTCTGATGCACTGGTCCCTTCATGGGATGATCTCTGATGCACTGGTCCCTTCATGAGATGATCTCTGATGCACTGGTCCCTTCATGGGATGATCTCTGATGCACTGGTCCCTTCATGGGATGATCTCTGATGCACTAGTCCCTTCATGGGATGATCTTTGATGCACTGGTCCCTTCATGGGATGATCTTGCGTACCTCTAATCTGAGTGCTGTGATGCACTGGTCCCTTCATGAGTATCGTGATGCACTGGTCTCTTCATGGGATGATCTCTGATGCACTGGTCTCTTCATGGGATGATCTCTGATGCACTGGTCCCTTCACGGGATGATCTTGGATGCACTGGTCCCTTCACGGGATGATCTTTGATGCCCTGGTCCCTTCATGGGATGATCTTGCATACCTCTAATCTGAGTGCTGTGATGCACTGGTCCCTTCACGGGATGATCTCTGCACTGGCCCCTTCATGGGATGATCTCTGATGCACTGGTCCCTTCACGGGATGATCTCTGATGCACTGGTCCCTTCATGGGATGATCTTGCATACCTCTAATCTGAGTGCTGTGATGCACTCGTCCCTTCCCAGGATGATCTTGCACAGCTCTCTAATCTGAGAACTGTGATGCACTGGTCCATTCATGGGATTATCTCTGATGCACTGGTCACTTCATGGGATTATCTCTGATGCACTGGTCACTTCATGGGATGATCGTGATGCACTGGTCCCTTCATGGGATGATCGTGATGCACTGGTCCCTTCATGGGATGATCTCTGATGCACTGGTCCCTTCATGGGATGATCTCTGATGCACTGGTCCCTTCATGGGATGATCTCTGATGCACTGGTCCCTTCATGGGATGATCTCTGATGCACTGGCCCCTTCATGGGATGATCTCTGATGCACTGGCCCCTTCATGGGATGATCTCTGATGCACTGGCCCCTTCATGGGATGATCTCGGATGCACTGGCCCCTTCATGGGATGATCTTTGATGCACTGGCCCCTTCATGGGATCATCTTTGCACTGGTCCCTTCATGGGATGATCTTGCATACCTCTAATCTGAGCTGTGATGCACTGGTCCCTTCATGGGATGATCTCTGATGCACTGGCCCCTTCATGGGATGATCTCTGATGCACTGGCCCCTTCATGGGATGATCTCTGATGCACTGGCCCCTTCATGGGATGATCTCTGATGCACTGGCCCCTTCATGGGATGATCTCTGATGCACTGGCCCCTTCATGGGATCGCTGAGGCCCTGGTCCCTTCATGGGATGGTCTTGCATACCTCTAATCTCAGTGCTGTGATGCACTGGTCCCTTCACGGGATGATCTTTGATGAACTGGTCCCTTCACGGGATGATCTTTGATGAACTGGTCCCTTCACGGGATGATCTTTGATGCACTGGTCCCTTCACGGGATGATCTTTGATGCACTGGTTCCTTCACGGGATGATCTTGCATACCTCTAATCTGAGTGCTGTGTTGCTCTGGTCCATTCATGGGATGATCTCTGATGCACTGGCCCCTTAATGGGATGATCTCTGATGCACTGGCCCCTTAATGGGATGATCTCTGATGAACTGGTCCCTTAATGGGATGATCTTTGATGAACTGGTCCCTTCACGGGATGATCTTTGATGAACTGGTCCCTTCACGGGATGATCTTTGATGAACTGGTCCCTTCACGGGATGATCTTTGATGAACTGGTCCCTTCACGGGATGATCTTTGATGAACTGGTCCCTTCACGGGATGATCTTTGATGAACTGGTCCCTTCACGGGATGATCTTTGATGAACTGGTCCCTTCACGGGATGATCTCTGATGCACTGGTCCCTTCACGGGATGATCTCTGATGCACTGGTCCCTTCACGGGATGATCTCTGATGCACTGGTCCCTTCACGGGATGATCTCTGATGCACTGGTCCCTTCACGGGATGATCTCTGATGCACTGGTCCCTTCACGGGATGATCTCTGATGCACTGGTCCCTTCACGGGATGATCCTTGATGCACTGGTCACTTCACGGGATGATCCTTGATGCACTGGTCACTTCACGGGATGATCCTTGATGCACTGGTCACTTCACGGGATGATCCTTGATGCACTGGTCACTTCACGGGATGATCTCTGATGCACTGGTCCCTTCACGGGATGATCTCTGATGCACTGGCCCCTTCACGGGATGATCTCTGATGCACTGGCCCCTTCATGGGATGATCTCTGATGCACTGGCCCCTTCATGGGATGATCTCTGATGCACTGGCCCCTTCATGGGATGATCTCTGATGCACTGGCCCCTTCATGGGATGATCTCTGATGCACTGGCCCCTTCATGGGATGATCTCTGATGCACTGGCCCCTTCATGGGATGATCTCTGATGCACTGGCCCCTTCACGGGATGATCTCTGATGCACTGGCCCCTTCACGGGATGATCTCTGATGCACTGGCCCCTTCACGGGATGATCTCTGATGCACTGGCCCCTTCACGGGATGATCTCTGATGCACTGGCCCCTTCACGGGATGATCTCTGATGCACTGGTCCCTTCACGGGATGATCTCTGATGCACTGGTCCCTTCACGGGATGATCTCTGATGCACTGGTCCCTTCACGGGATGATCTCTGATGCACTGGTCCCTTCACGGGATGATCTTGCATACCTCTAATCTGAGTGCTGTGTTGCTCTGGTCCATTCATGGGATGATCTCTGATGCACTGGTCCCTTAATGGGATGATCTCTGATGCACTGGTCCCTTAATGGGATGATCTCTGATGCACTGGTCCCTTAATGGGATGATCTCTGATGCACTGGTCCCTTAATGGGATGATCTCTGATGCACTGGTCCCTTAATGGGATGATCTCTGATGCACTGGTCCCTTCACGGGATGATCTTGGATGCACTGGTCCCTTCACGGGATGATCTTGGATGCACTGGTCCCTTCATGGGATGATCTCTGATGCACTGGTCCCTTCACGGGATGATCTTTGATACACTGGTCCCTTCATGGGATGATCTCTGATGCACTGGTCCCTTCATGGGATGATCTTTGACGCACTGGTCCCTTCACGGGATGATCTTTGACGCACTGGTCCCTTCATGGGATGATCTTGATGCACTGGTCCTTTATGGGATGATCTCTGATGCACTGGTCCCTTCAGGGGATGATCTCTGATGCACTGGTCTCTTCACGGGATGATCTCTGATGCACTGGTCTCTTCACGGGATGATCTCTGATGCACTGGTCTCTTCACGAGATGATCTCTGATGCACTGGTCTCTTCACGAGATGATCTCTGATGCACTGGTCCCTTCACGGGATGATCTCTGATGCACTGGTCCCTTCACGGGATGATCTCTGATGCACTGGTCCCTTCACAGGATGATCTCTGATGCACTGGTCCCTTCACAGGATGATCTCTGATGCACTGGTCCCTTCACGGGATGATCTCTGATGCACTGGTCCCTTCACGGGATGATCTCTGATGCACTGGTCCCTTCACGGGATGATCTCTGATGCACTGGTCCCTTCACGGGATGATCTCTGATGCACTGGTCCCTTCACGGGATGATCTCTGATGCACTGGTCCCTTCATGGGATGATCTTGCATACCTCTAATATAAGTGCTGTGATGCACTGGCCCCTTCATGGGATGATCTCTGATGCACTGGCCCCTTCATGGGATGAGCTCTGATGCACTGGCCCCTTCATGGGATGAGCTCTGATGCACTGGCCCCTTCATGGGATGAGCTCTGATGCACTGGCCCCTTCATGGGATGAGCTCTGATGCACTGGCCCCTTCATGGGATGAGCTCTGATGCACTGGCCCCTTCATGGGATGAGCTCTGATGCACTGGCCCCTTCATGGGATGAGCTCTGATGCACTGGCCCCTTCATGGGATGAGCTCTGATGCACTGGCCCCTTCATGGGATGAGCTCTGATGCACTGGCCCCTTCATGGGATGAGCTCTGATGCACTGGCCCCTTCATGGGATGAGCTCTGATGCACTGGCCCCTTCATGGGATGAGCTCTGATGCACTGGCCCCTTCATGGGATGAGCTCTGATGCACTGGCCCCTTCATGGGATGAGCTCTGATGCACTGGCCCCTTCATGGGATGAGCTCTGATGCACTGGCCCCTTCATGGGATGAGCTCTGATGCACTGGCCCCTTCATGGGATGATCTCTGATGCACTGGCCCCTTCATGGGATGATCTCTGATGCACTGGCCCCTTCATGGGATGATCTCTGATGCACTGGCCCCTTCATGGGATGATCTCTGATGCCCTGGCCCCTTCATGGGATGATCTCTGATGCCCTGGCCCCTTCATGGGATGATCTCTGATGCCCTGGCCCCTTCATGGGATGATCTCTGATGCCCTGGTCCCTTCATGGGATGATCTCTAATGCCCTGGTCCCTTCATGGGATGATCTCTAATGCCCTGGTCCCTTCATGGGATGATGTTTTAATGCCCTGGTCCCTTCATGGGATGATGTTTTAATGCCCTGGTCCCTTCATGGGATGATGTTTTAATGCCCTGGTCCCTTCATGGGATGATCTCTGATGCACTGGTCCCTTCATGGGCTGATCTCTGGTGCACTGGTCCCTTCACGGGTTGATCTCTGATGCACTGGTCCCTTCATGGGATGATCTTGCATACATCTAATCTGAGTGCTGTGATGCACTCGTCACTTCCCAGGATGATCTTGCACAGCTCTCTAATCTGAGAGCTGTGATGCACTGGTCCCTTCATGGGATGATCTGATGCACTGGTCACTTCATGGGATGATTTCTGATGCACTGGTCCCTTCATGGGATGATCTTGCGTACCTCTAATTTGAGTGCTGTGATGCACTGGTCCCTTCATGGGATGATCGTGATGCACTGGTCCCTTCATGGGATGATTGTGATGCACTGGTCCCTTCATGGGATGATCGTGATGCACTGGTCCCTTCATAGGATGATCGTGATGCACTGGTCCCTTCATGGGATGATCGTGATGCACTGGTCCCTTCATGGGATGATCGTGATGCACTGGTCCCTTCATGGGATGATCTTTGATGCACTGGTCCCTTCATGGGATGATCTCTGATGCACTGGTCCCTTCATGGGATGATCTCTGATGCACTGGTCCGTTCATGGGATGATCTTTGATGCACTGGTCCCTTCATGGGATGATCTTGCATACCTCTAATCTAAGTGCTGTGATGTACTGGCCCCTTCATGGGATGATCTCTGATGCACTGGCCCCTTCATGGGATGATCTCTGATGCACTGGCCCCTTCATGGGATGATCTCTGATGCACTGGCCCCTTCATGGGATGATCTCTGATGCACTGGTCCCTTCATGGGATGATCTCTGATGCACTGGTCCCTTTATAGGATCATCTCTGATGCACTGGTCCCTTTATGGGATGATCTTTAATGCCCTGGTCCCTTCATGGGATGATCTCTGATGCACTGGTCCTTTCATGGGATGATCTGATGCACTGGTACCTTCATGGGATGATCTTTAATGCCCTGGTCGCTTCATGGGATGATCTTTGCTGCACTGGTCCCTTCATGGGATGATCTTTGCTGCACTGGTCCCTTCTTGGGAACATCTTGCATACCTCTAATCTGATCTCTGATGCACTGGCCCCTTCATGGGATGATCTCTGATGCACTGGCCCCTTCATGGGATGATCTCTGATGCACTGGCCCCTTCATGGGATGATCTCTGATGCACTGGCCCCTTCATGGGATGATCTCTGATGCACTGGCCCCTTCATGGGATGATCTCTGATGCACTGGCCCCTTCATGGGATGATCTCTGATGCACTGGCCCCTTCATGGGATGATCTCTGATGCACTGGCCCCTTCATGGGATGATCTCTGATGCACTGGCCCCTTCATGGGATGATCTCTGATGCACTGGCCCCTTCATGGGATGATCTCTGATGCACTGGCCCCTTCATGGGATGATCTCTGATGCACTGGCCCCTTCATGGGATGATCTCTGATGCACTGGCCCCTTCATGGGATGATATCTGATGCACTGGCCCCTTCATGGGATGATCTCTGATGCACTGGCCCCTTCATGGGATCGCTGAGGCCCTGGTCCCTTCATGGGATGGTCTTGCATACCTCTAATCTCAGTGCTGTGATGCACTGGTCCCTTCACGGGATGATCTTTGATGAACTGGTCCCTTCACGGGATGATCTTTGATGAACTGGTCCCTTCACGGGATGATCTTTGATGAACTGGTCCCTTCACGGGATGATCTTTGATGAACTGGTCCCTTCACGGGATGATCTTTAATGCCCTGGTCGCTTCATGGGATGATCTTTGCTGCACTGGTCCCTTCATGGGATGATCTTTGCTGCACTGGTCCCTTCTTGGGAACATCTTTGATGCACTGGTCCCTTCATGGGATGATCTTGCATACCTCTAATCTGAGTGCTGTGTTGCTCTGGTCCATTCATGGGATGATCTCTGATGCACTGGTCCCTTAATGGGATGATCTCTGATGCACTGGTCCCTTAATGGGATGATCTCTGATGCACTGGTCCCTTAATGGGATGATCTCTGATGCACTGGTCCCTTCACGGGATGATCTTTGATGAACTGGTCCCTTCACGGGATGATCTTGGATGCACTGGTCACTTCACAGGATGATCTCGGATGCACTGGTCCCTTCATGGGATGATCTCTGATGCACTGGTCCCTTCACGGGATGATCTCTGATGCACTGGTCCCTTCACGGGATGATCTCTGATGCACTGGTCCCTTCACGGGATGATCTCTGATGCACTGGTCACTTCACGGGATGATCTCTGACGCACTGGTCCCTTCACGGGATGATCTTTGACGCACTGGTCCCTTCATGGGATGATCTTTGACGCACTGGTCCCTTCATGGGATGATCTTGATGCACTGGTCCTTTATGGGATGATCTCTGATGCACTGGTCCCTTCACGGGATGATCTCTGATGCACTGGTCCCTTCACGGGATGATCTTTGATGCACTGGTCCCTTCACGGGATGATCTTTGATGCACTGGTCCCTTCACGGGATGATCTTTGATGCACTGGTCCCTTCACGGGATGATCTTTGATGCACTGGTCCCTTCACGGGATGATCTTTGATACACTGGTCACTTCACGGGATGATCTTTGATACACTGGTCATTTCACGGGATGATCTTTGACGCACTGGTCCCTTCACGGGATGATCTTTGACGCACTGGTCCCTTCATGGGATGATCTTTGACGCACTGGTCCCTTCATGGGATGATCTTTGACGCACTGGTCCCTTCATGGGATGATCTTTGACGCACTGGTCCCTTCATGGGATGATCTTTGACGCACTGGTCCCTTCACGGGATGATCTTTGACGCACTGGTCCCTTCACGGGATGATCTTTGACGCACTGGTCCCTTCACGGGATGATCTCTGACGCACTGGTCCCTTCACGGGATGATCTCTGACGCACTGGTCCCTTCACGGGATGATCTCTGACGCACTGGTCCCTTCACGGGATGATCTCTGATGCACTGGTCCCTTCACGGGATGATCTCTGATGCACTGGTCCCTTCACGGGATGATCGCTGATGCACTGGTCCCTTCACGGGATGATCTCTGATGCACTGGTCCCTTCACGGGATGATCTCTGATGCACTGGTCCCTTCACGGGATGATCTCTGATGCACTGGTCCCTTCACGGGATGATCTCTGATGCACTGGTCCCTTCACGGGATGATCTCTGATGCACTGGTCCCTTCACGGGATGATCTTTGATGCACTGGTCCCTTCATGGGATGATCTTGCATACCTCTAATCGAAGTGCTGTGATGCACTGGTCCCTTCATGGGATGATCTCTGATGCACTGGCCCCTTCATGGGATGATCTCTGATGCACTGGCCCCTTCATGGGATGATCTCTGATGCACTGGCCCCTTCATGGGATGATCTGATGCACTGGCCCCTTCATGGGATGATCTCTGATGCACTGGCCCCTTCATGGGATGATCTCTGATGCACTGGCCCCTTCATGGGATGATCTCTGATGCACTGGTCCCTTCATGGGATGATCTCTGATGCACTGGTCCCTTCATGGGATGATCTCTGATGCACTGGCCCCTTCATGGGATGATCTCTGATGCACTGGTCCCTTCACGGGATGATCTCTGCACTCGTCCCTTCACGGGATGATGTTTGCACTGGTCCCTTCATTGGATCATCTTTGATGCACTAATGGTCCCTTCACGGGATGATCTCTGATGCACTGGCCCCTTCACGGGATGATCTTTGATGCACTGGTCCCTTCATGGGATGATCTTGCATACCTCTAATCTAAGTGCTGTGATGCACTGGTCCCTTCATGGGATGATCTCTGATGCACTGGCCCCTTCATGGGCTGATCTCTGATGCCCTGGTCCCTTCATGGGCTGATCTCTGATGCCCTGGTCCCTTCATGGGCTGATCTCTGATGCCCTGGTCCCTTCATGGGCTGATCTCTGATGCCCTGGTCCCTTCATGGGCTGATCTCTGATGCACTGGTCCCTTCACGGGATGATCTCTGATGCACTGGTCCCTTCATGGAATGATCTTGCATACATCTAATCTGAGTGCTGTGATGCACTCGTCCCTTCATGGGATGATCTGATGCACTGGTCACTTCATGGGATGATCTCTGATGCACTGGTCACATCATGGGATGATCTCTGATGCACTGGTCACATCATGGGATGATCTCTGATGCACTTGTCCCTTCATGGGGTGATCTCTGATGCACTTGTCCCTTCATGGGATGATCTCTGATGCACTGGTCCCTTCATGGGATGATCTTGCGTACCTCTAATCTGAGTGCTGTGATGCACTGGTCCCTTCATGGGATGATCGTGATGCACTGGTCCCTTCATGGGATGATCGTGATGCACTGGTCCCTTCATGGGATGATCGTGATGCACTGGTCCCTTCATGGGATGATCGTGATGCACTGGTCCCTTCATGGGATGATCGTGATGCACTGGTCCCTTCATGGGATGATCGTGATGCACTGGTCCCTTCATGGGATGATCGTGATGCACTGGTCCCTTCATGGGATGATCGTGATGCACTGGTCCCTTCATGGGATGATCGTGATGCACTGGTCCCTTCATGGGATGATCGTGATGCACTGGTCCCTTCATGGGATGATCGTGATGCACTGGTCCCTTCATGGGATGATCGTGATGCACTGGTCCCTTCATTTGATGATCTCTGATGCACTGGTCCCTTCATGGGATGATCTCTGATGCACTGGCCCCTTCATGGGATGATCTCTGATGCACTGGCCCCTTCATGGGATGATCTCTGATGCACTGGTCACTTCACGGGATGATCTTTGATGCACTGGTCCCTTCACGGGATGATCTTTGACGCACTGGTCCCTTCACGGGATGATCTTTGACGCACTGGTCCCTTCACGGGATGATCTTTGACGCACTGGTCCCTTCACGGGATGATCTTTGACGCACTGGTCCCTTCACGGGATGATCTTTGACGCACTGGTCCCTTCACGGGATGATCTTTGACGCACTGGTCCCTTCACGGGATGATCTTTGACGCACTGGTCCCTTCACGGGATGATCTTTGACGCACTGGTCCCTTCACGGGATGATCTTTGACGCACTGGTCCCTTCATGGGATGATCTTTGACGCACTGGTCGCTTCACGGGATGATCTTTGAGGCACTGGTTCCTTCACGGGATGATCTTTGAGGCACTGGTTCCTTCACGGGATGATCTTTGAGGCACTGGTTCCTTCACGGGATGATCTTTGACGCACTGGTTCCTTCACGGGATGATCTTTGACGCACTGGTTCCTTCACGGGATGATCTTTGACGCACTGGTTCCTTCATGGGATGATCTTTGCTGCCCTGGTCCTTTCATGGGATGATCTCTGATGCACTAATGGTCCCTTCACGGGATGATCTTGGATGCACTGGTCCCTTCACGGGATGATCTCTGATGCCCTGGTCCCTTCACGGGATGATCTCTGATGCACTGGTCCCTTCACGGGATGATCTCTGATGCACTGGTCACTTCACGGGATGATCTCTGATGCACTGGTCACTTCACGGGATGATTTTTGATGCACTGGTCACTTCACGGGATGATTTTTGATGCACTGGTCACTTCACGGGATGATTTTTGATGCACTGGTCACTTCACGGGATGATCTTGCATACCTCTAATCTGAGTGCTGTGTTGCTCTGGTCCATTCATGGGATCATCTTTGATGCACTGGTCCCTTCATGGGATCATCTTTGCACTGGTCCCTTAATGGGATGATCTCTGATGCACTGGTCCCTTCACGGGATGATCTTTGAACTGGTCCCTTCACGGGATGATCTTTGAACTGGTCCCATCACGGGATTATCTTTGAACTGGTCCCTTCACGGGATGATCTTTGATGCACTGGTCACTTCACGGGATGATCTTTGATGCACTGGTCACTTCATGGGATGATCTCTGATGCACTGGTCACTTCATGGGATGATCTCTGATGCACTGGTCCCTTCATGGGATGATCTCTGATGCACTGGTCCCTTCATGGGATGATCTCTGATGCACTGGTCCCTTCATGGGATGATCTTTGATGCACTGGTCCCTTCATGGGATGATCTCTGATGCACTGGCCCCTTCATGGGATGATCTCTGATGCACTGGCCCCTTCATGGGATGATCTCTGATGCACTGGCCCCTTCATGGGATGATCTCTGATGCACTGGCCCCTTCATGGGATGATCTCTGATGCACTGGCCCCTTCATGGGATGATCTCTGATGCACTGGCCCCTTCATGGGATGATCTCTGATGCACTGGCCCCTTCATGGGATGATCTCTGATGCACTGGCCCCTTCATGGGATGATCTCTGATGCACTGGCCCCTTCATGGGATGATCTCTGATGCACTGGCCCCTTCATGGGATGATCTCTGATGCACTGGCCCCTTCATGGGATGATCTCTGATGCCCTGGCCCCTTCATGGGATGATCTCTGATGCCCTGGCCCCTTCATGGGATGATCTCTGATGCCCTGGCCCCTTCATGGGATGATCTCTGATGCCCTGGCCCCTTCATGGGATGATCTATGATGCACTGGTCCCTTCATGGGATGATCTTTAATGCCCTGGTCGCTTCATGGGATGATCTTTGATGCACTGGTCCCTTCATGGGATGATCTTGCATACCTCTAATCTGAGCTGTGATGCACTGGCCCCTTCATGGGATGATCTCTGATGCACTGGCCCCATCATGGGATCGCTGAGGCCCTGGTCCCTTCATGGGATGGTCTTGCATACCTCTAATCTCAGTGCTGTGATGCACTGGTCCCTTCACGGGATGATCTTTGATGCACTGGTCCCTTCACGGGATGATCTTTGATGCACTGGTCCCTTCACGGGATGATCTTTGATGCACTGGTCCCTTCACGGGATGATCTTTGATGCACTGGTCCCTTCACGGGATGATCTTTGATGCACTGGCCCCTTCATGGGATGATCTCTGATGCACTGGCCCCTTCATGGGATGATCTCTGATGCACTGGCCCCTTCATGGGATGATCTCTGATGCACTGGCCCCTTCATGGCATGATCTTTGATGCACTGGTCCCTTCACGGCATGATCTTTGATGCACTGGTCCCTTCACGGCATGATCTTTGATGCACTGGTCCCTTCACGGCATGATCTTTGATGCACTGGTCCCTTCACGGCATGATCTTTGATGCACTGGTCCCTTCACGGCATGATCTTTGATGCCCTGGTCCCTTCATGGGCTGATCTCTGATGCACTGGTCCCTTCACGGGATGATCTCTGATGCACTGGTCCCTTCATGGAATGATCTTGCATACATCTAATCTGAGTGCTGTGATGCACTCGTCCCTTCATGGGATGATCTGATGCACTGGTCACTTCATGGGATGATCTCTGATGCACTGGTCACATCATGGGATGATCTCTGATGCACTGGTCACATCATGGGATGATCTCTGATGCACTTGTCCCTTCATGGGGTGATCTCTGATGCACTTGTCCCTTCATGGGATGATCTCTGATGCACTGGTCCCTTCATGGGATGATCTTGCGTACCTCTAATCTGAGTGCTGTGATGCACTGGTCCCTTCATGGGATGATCGTGATGCACTGGTCCCTTCATGGGATGATCGTGATGCACTGGTCCCTTCATGGGATGATCGTGATGCACTGGTCCCTTCATGGGATGATCGTGATGCACTGGTCCCTTCATGGGATGATCGTGATGCACTGGTCCCTTCATGGGATGATCGTGATGCACTGGTCCCTTCATGGGATGATCGTGATGCACTGGTCCCTTCATGGGATGATCGTGATGCACTGGTCCCTTCATGGGATGATCGTGATGCACTGGTCCCTTCATGGGATGATCGTGATGCACTGGTCCCTTCATGGGATGATCGTGATGCACTGGTCCCTTCATGGGATGATCGTGATGCACTGGTCCCTTCATTTGATGATCTCTGATGCACTGGTCCCTTCATGGGATGATCTCTGATGCACTGGCCCCTTCATGGGATGATCTCTGATGCACTGGCCCCTTCATGGGATGATCTCTGATGCACTGGTCACTTCACGGGATGATCTTTGATGCACTGGTCCCTTCACGGGATGATCTTTGACGCACTGGTCCCTTCACGGGATGATCTTTGACGCACTGGTCCCTTCACGGGATGATCTTTGACGCACTGGTCCCTTCACGGGATGATCTTTGACGCACTGGTCCCTTCACGGGATGATCTTTGACGCACTGGTCCCTTCACGGGATGATCTTTGACGCACTGGTCCCTTCACGGGATGATCTTTGACGCACTGGTCCCTTCACGGGATGATCTTTGACGCACTGGTCCCTTCACGGGATGATCTTTGACGCACTGGTCCCTTCATGGGATGATCTTTGACGCACTGGTCGCTTCACGGGATGATCTTTGAGGCACTGGTTCCTTCACGGGATGATCTTTGAGGCACTGGTTCCTTCACGGGATGATCTTTGAGGCACTGGTTCCTTCACGGGATGATCTTTGACGCACTGGTTCCTTCACGGGATGATCTTTGACGCACTGGTTCCTTCACGGGATGATCTTTGACGCACTGGTTCCTTCATGGGATGATCTTTGCTGCCCTGGTCCTTTCATGGGATGATCTCTGATGCACTAATGGTCCCTTCACGGGATGATCTTGGATGCACTGGTCCCTTCACGGGATGATCTCTGATGCCCTGGTCCCTTCACGGGATGATCTCTGATGCACTGGTCCCTTCACGGGATGATCTCTGATGCACTGGTCACTTCACGGGATGATCTCTGATGCACTGGTCACTTCACGGGATGATTTTTGATGCACTGGTCACTTCACGGGATGATTTTTGATGCACTGGTCACTTCACGGGATGATTTTTGATGCACTGGTCACTTCACGGGATGATCTTGCATACCTCTAATCTGAGTGCTGTGTTGCTCTGGTCCATTCATGGGATCATCTTTGATGCACTGGTCCCTTCATGGGATCATCTTTGCACTGGTCCCTTAATGGGATGATCTCTGATGCACTGGTCCCTTCACGGGATGATCTTTGAACTGGTCCCTTCACGGGATGATCTTTGAACTGGTCCCATCACGGGATTATCTTTGAACTGGTCCCTTCACGGGATGATCTTTGATGCACTGGTCACTTCACGGGATGATCTTTGATGCACTGGTCACTTCATGGGATGATCTCTGATGCACTGGTCACTTCATGGGATGATCTCTGATGCACTGGTCCCTTCATGGGATGATCTCTGATGCACTGGTCCCTTCATGGGATGATCTCTGATGCACTGGTCCCTTCATGGGATGATCTTTGATGCACTGGTCCCTTCATGGGATGATCTCTGATGCACTGGCCCCTTCATGGGATGATCTCTGATGCACTGGCCCCTTCATGGGATGATCTCTGATGCACTGGCCCCTTCATGGGATGATCTCTGATGCACTGGCCCCTTCATGGGATGATCTCTGATGCACTGGCCCCTTCATGGGATGATCTCTGATGCACTGGCCCCTTCATGGGATGATCTCTGATGCACTGGCCCCTTCATGGGATGATCTCTGATGCACTGGCCCCTTCATGGGATGATCTCTGATGCACTGGCCCCTTCATGGGATGATCTCTGATGCACTGGCCCCTTCATGGGATGATCTCTGATGCACTGGCCCCTTCATGGGATGATCTCTGATGCCCTGGCCCCTTCATGGGATGATCTCTGATGCCCTGGCCCCTTCATGGGATGATCTCTGATGCCCTGGCCCCTTCATGGGATGATCTCTGATGCCCTGGCCCCTTCATGGGATGATCTATGATGCACTGGTCCCTTCATGGGATGATCTTTAATGCCCTGGTCGCTTCATGGGATGATCTTTGATGCACTGGTCCCTTCATGGGATGATCTTGCATACCTCTAATCTGAGCTGTGATGCACTGGCCCCTTCATGGGATGATCTCTGATGCACTGGCCCCATCATGGGATCGCTGAGGCCCTGGTCCCTTCATGGGATGGTCTTGCATACCTCTAATCTCAGTGCTGTGATGCACTGGTCCCTTCACGGGATGATCTTTGATGCACTGGTCCCTTCACGGGATGATCTTTGATGCACTGGTCCCTTCACGGGATGATCTTTGATGCACTGGTCCCTTCACGGGATGATCTTTGATGCACTGGTCCCTTCACGGGATGATCTTTGATGCACTGGCCCCTTCATGGGATGATCTCTGATGCACTGGCCCCTTCATGGGATGATCTCTGATGCACTGGCCCCTTCATGGGATGATCTCTGATGCACTGGCCCCTTCATGGCATGATCTTTGATGCACTGGTCCCTTCACGGCATGATCTTTGATGCACTGGTCCCTTCACGGCATGATCTTTGATGCACTGGTCCCTTCACGGCATGATCTTTGATGCACTGGTCCCTTCACGGCATGATCTTTGATGCACTGGTCCCTTCACGGCATGATCTTTGATGCACTGGTCCCTTCACGGGATGATCTTTGATGCACTGGTCCCTTCATGGGATGATCTCTGATGCACTGGTCCCTTCATGGGATGATCTTTGATGCACTGGTCCCTTCATGGGATGATCCTCCATACATCTAATCTGAGTGCTGTGATGCACTGTCCCTTCCCAGGGTGATCTTGCACAGCTCTCTAATCTGAGAGCTGTGATGCACTGGTCCCTCCATGGGATGATCTTTGATGCACTGGTCCCTTCATGGGATTATCTTTGATGCACTAATGGTCCCTTCATGGGTTGATCTTTGATGCACTGGTCCCTTCATGGGATGATCCTGCATACATCTAATCTGAGTGCTGTGATGCACTCGTCCCTTCCCAGGATGATCTTGCACAGCTCTCTAATCTGAGAGCTGTGATGCACTGGTCCCTCCATGGGATGATCTTTGATGCACTGGTCCCTTCATGGGATGGTCTTTGATGCACTGGTCCCTTCTTGGGATGGTCTTTGATGCACTGGTCCCTTCTTGGGATGATCTTTGATGCACTGGTCCCTTCATGGGATGGTCTTTAATGCCATGGTCCCTTCATGGGATGATCTTGCATACCTCTAATCTGAGTGCTGTGATGCACTGGTCCCTTCATGGGATAATCTCTGATGCACTGGTCCCTTCATGGGATGATCTCTGATGCACTGGTCCCTTCATGGGATGATCTCTGATGCACTGGTCCCTTCATGGGATGATCTCTGATGCACTGGTCCCTTCATGGGATGATCTCTGATGCACTGGTCCCTTCATGGGCTGATCTCTGAAGCACTGGTCCCTTCATGGGATGATCTTGCATACATCTAATCTGAGTGCTGTGATGTACTCGTCCCTTCCCAGGATGATCTTGCACAGCTTTCTAATCTGAGAGCTGTGATGCACTGGTCCCTTCATGGGATGATCTGATGCACTGGTCCCTTCATGGGATGATCTGATGCACTGGTCCCTTCATGGGATGATCTGATGCACTGGTCCCTTCATGGGATGATCTCTGATGCACTGGTCCCTTCATGGGATGATCTCTGATGCACTGGTCCCTTCATGGGATGATCTCTGATGCACTGGTCTCTTCATGGGATGATCTCTGATGCACTGGTCTCTTCATGGGATGATCTCTGCACTTGTCCCTTCATGGGATGATCTCTGATGCACTTGTCCCTTCATGGGATGATCTCTGATGCACTGGTCCCTTCATGGAATGATCTCTGCTGCACTGGTCCCTTCATGGAATGATCTTTGCTGCACTGGTCCCTTCATGGGATGATCTTTGATGCACTGGTCACTTCATGGGATGATCTCTGATGCACTGGTCTCTTCATGGGATGATCTCTGATGCACTTTTCCCTTCATGGGATGATCTCTGATGCACTGGTCCCTTCATGGGATGATCTCTGATGCACTGGTCCCTTCATGGGATGATCTTGCATACCTCTAATCTAAGTGCTGTGATGTACTGGTCCCTTCATGGGATGATCTCTGATGCACTGGCCCCTTCATGGGATGATCTCTGATGCACTGGCCCCTTCATGGGATGATCTCTGATGCACTGGCCCCTTCATGGCATGATCTCTGATGCACTGGCCCCTTCATGGCATGATCTCTGATGCACTGGCCCCTTCATGGGATGATCTCTGATGCACTGGTCCCTTCATGGGATGATCTCTGATGCCCTGGTCCCTTCATGGGATGATCTTTGATGCCCTGGTCCCTTCATGGGATGATCTTTGATGCCCTGGTCCCTTCATGGGATGATCTTGGATGCACTGGTCCCTTCACGGGATGATCTTGGATGCACTGGTCCCTTCATGGGATGATCTTGGATGCACTGGTCCCTTCATGGGATGATCTTCGATGCACTGGTCCCTTCATGGGATTATCTTGCATACCTCTAATCTGAGTGCTGTGATGCACTGGTCCCTTCACGGGATGATCTTTGATGCCCTGGTCCCTTCATGGGATGATCTTGCATACCTCTAATCTGAGTGCTGTGATGCACTGGTCCCTTCACGGGATGATCTCTGCACTGGCCCCTTCATGGGATGATCTCTGATGCACTAATGGTCCCTTCATGGGATGATCTCTGATGCACTGGCCCCTTCATGGGATGATCTCTGATGCACTGGTCCCTTCACGGGATGATCTCTGCACTGGTCCCTTCACTGGATGATCTTTGATGCACTAATGGTCCCTTCACGGGATGATCTTTGATGCACTGGTCCCTTCACGGGATGATCTTTGATGCACTGGTTCCTTCACGGGATGATCTTGCATACCTCTAATCTGAGTGCTGTGATGCACTGGTTCCTTCTCGGGATGATCTTGCATACCTCTAATCTGAGTGCTGTGATGCACTGGTCCCTTCATGGGATGATCTCTGATGCACTGGTCCCTTCATGGGATGATCTCTGATGCACTGGTCCCTTCACGGGATGATCTCTGATGCACTGGTCCCTTCACGGGATGATCTCTGATGCACTGGTCCCTTCACGGGATGATCTCTGATGCACTGGTCCCTTCACGGGATGATCTCTGATGCACTGGTCCCTTCACGGGATGATCTCTGATGCACTGGTCCCTTCACGGGATGATCTCTGATGCACTGGTCCCTTCACGGGATGATCTCTGATGCACTGGTCCCTTCACGGGATGATCTCTGATGCACTGGTCCCTTCACGGGATGATCTCTGATGCACTGGTCCCTTCACGGGATGATCTCTGATGCACTGGTCCCTTCACGGGATGATCTCTGATGCACTGGTCCCTTCACGGGATGATCTCTGATGCACTGGTCCCTTCACGGGATGATCTCTGATGCACTGGTCCCTTCACGGGATGATCTCTGATGCACTGGTCCCTTCACGGGATGATCTCTGATGCACTGGTCCCTTCACGGGATGATCTCTGATGCACTGGTCCCTTCACGGGATGATCTCTGATGCACTGGTCCCTTCACGGGATGATCTCTGATGCACTGGTCCCTTCACGGGATGATCTCTGATGCACTGGTCCCTTCACGGGATGATCTCTGATGCACTGGTCCCTTCACGGGATGATCTCTGATGCACTGGTCCCTTCACGGGATGATCTCTGATGCACTGGTCCCTTCACGGGATGATCTCTGATGCACTGGTCCCTTCACGGGATGATCTCTGATGCACTGGTCCCTTCACGGGATGATCTCTGATGCACTGGTCCCTTCACGGGATGATCTCTGATGCACTGGTCCCTTCACGGGATGATCTCTGATGCACTGGTCCCTTCACGGGATGATCTCTGATGCACTGGTCCCTTCACGGGATGATCTCTGATGCACTGGCCCCTTCACGGGATGATCTCTGATGCACTGGCCCCTTCACGGGATGATCTCTGATGCACTGGCCCCTTCACGGGATGATCTCTGATGCACTGGCCCCTTCACGGGATGATCTCTGATGCACTGGCCCCTTCACGGGATGATCTCTGATGCACTGGCCCCTTCACGGGATGATCTCTGATGCACTGGCCCCTTCACGGGATGATCTCTGATGCACTGGCCCCTTCACGGGATGATCTCTGATGCACTGGCCCCTTCACGGGATGATCTCTGATGCACTGGCCCCTTCATGGGATGATCTCTGATGCACTGGCCCCTTCACGGGATGATCTCTGATGCACTGGCCCCTTCACGGCATGATCTTTCATGCACTGGCCCCTTCACGGCATGATCTTTCATGCACTGGCCCCTTCACGGCATGATCTTTCATGCACTGGTCCCTTCACGGCATGTTTTTTGATGCACTGGTCCCTTCACGGCATGATCTTTGATGCACTGGTCCCTTCACGGCATGATCTTTGATGCACTGGTCCCTTCACGGGATGATCTTTGATGCACTGGTTCCTTAATGGGGATGATCTCTGTTGCACTGGTCCCTTCATGGGATGATCTCTGTTGCACTGGTCCCTTCATGGGATGATCTCTGATGCACTGGTCCCTTCATGGGATGATCTTTGATGCACTGGTCCCTTCATGGGATGATCCTCCATACATCTAACCTGAGTGCTGTGATGCACTGTCCCTTCCCAGGGTGATCTTGCACAGCTCTCTAATCTGAGAGCTGTGATGCACTGGTCCCTCCATGGGATGATCTTTGATGCACTGGTCCCTTCATGGGATGATCTTTGATGCACTAATGGTCCCTTCATGGGTTGATCTTTGATGCACTGGTCCCTTCATGGGATGATCCTGCATACATCTAATCTGAGTGCTGTGATGCACTCGTCCCTTTCCAGGATGATCTTGCACAGCTCTCTAATCTGAGAGCTGTGATGCACTGGTCCCTCCATGGGATGATCTTTGATGCACTGGTCCCTTCATGGGATGGTCTTTGATGCACTGGTCCCTTCTTGGGATGGTCTTTGATGCACTGGTCCCTTCTTGGGATGATCTTTGATGCACTGGTCCCTTCATGGGATGATCTTTAATGCCCTGGTCCCTTCATGGGATGATCTTGCATACCTCTAATCTGAGTGCTGTGATGCACTGGTCCCTTCATGGGATGATCTCTGATGCACTGGTCCCTTCATGGGATGATCTCTGATGCACTGGTCCCTTCATGGGATGATCTCTGATGCACTGGTCCCTTCATGGGATGATCTCTGATGCACTGGTCCCTTCATGGGATGATCTCTGATGCACTGGTCCCTTCATGGGCTGATCTCTGAAGCACTGGTCCCTTCATGGGATGATCTTGCATACATCTAATCTGAGTGCTGTGATGTACTCGTCCCTTCCCAGGATGATCTTGCACAGCTTTCTAATCTGAGAGCTGTGATGCACTGGTCCCTTC
This sequence comes from Triturus cristatus, assembly GCF_964204655.1. Classification (NCBI taxonomy): domain Eukaryota; kingdom Metazoa; phylum Chordata; class Amphibia; order Caudata; family Salamandridae; genus Triturus; species Triturus cristatus. The sequence goes on from NC_140591.1 coordinate 408,870,653, forward strand.
ATGGGATGATCTGATGGACTGGTCCCTTCATGGGATGATCTGATGCACTGGTCCCTTCATGGGATGATCTGATGCACTGGTCCCTTCATGGGATGATCTGATGCACTGGTCCCTTCATGGGATGATCTCTGATGCACTGGTCCCTTCATGGGATGATCTCTGATGCACTTGTCCCTTCATGGGATGATCTCTGATGCACTTGTCCCTTCATGGGATGATCTCTGATGCACTTGTCCCTTCATGGGATGATCTCTGATGCACTTGTCCCTTCATGGGATGATCTCTGATGCACTGGTCCCTTCATGGGATGATCTTTGATGCACTGGTCAGTTCATGGGATGATCTCTGATGCACTGGTCACTTCATGGGATGATCTCTGATGCACTGGTCTCTTCATGGGATGATCTCTGATGCACTTGTCCCTTCATGGGATGATCTCTGATGCACTAGTCCCTTCATGGGATGATCTCTGATGCACTGGTCCCTTCATGGGATGATCTTGCGTACCTCTAATCTGAGTGCTGTGATGCACTGGTCCCTTCATGAGTATCGTGATGCACTGGTCTCTTCATGGGATGATCTCTGATGCACTGGTCTCTTCATGGGATGATCTCTGATGCACTGGTCTCTTCATGGGATGATCTCTGATGCACTGGTCCCTTCATGGGATGATCTCTGATGCACTGGTCCCTTCATGAGATGATCTCTGATGCACTGGTCCCTTCATGGGATGATCTCTGATGCACTGGTCCCTTCATGGGATGATCTCTGATGCACTAGTCCCTTCATGGGATGATCTTTGATGCACTGGTCCCTTCATGGGATGATCTTGCGTACCTCTAATCTGAGTGCTGTGATGCACTGGTCCCTTCATGAGTATCGTGATGCACTGGTCTCTTCATGGGATGATCTCTGATGCACTGGTCTCTTCATGGGATGATCTCTGATGCACTGGTCCCTTCACGGGATGATCTTGGATGCACTGGTCCCTTCACGGGATGATCTTTGATGCCCTGGTCCCTTCATGGGATGATCTTGCATACCTCTAATCTGAGTGCTGTGATGCACTGGTCCCTTCACGGGATGATCTCTGCACTGGCCCCTTCATGGGATGATCTCTGATGCACTGGTCCCTTCACGGGATGATCTCTGATGCACTGGTCCCTTCATGGGATGATCTTGCATACCTCTAATCTGAGTGCTGTGATGCACTCGTCCCTTCCCAGGATGATCTTGCACAGCTCTCTAATCTGAGAACTGTGATGCACTGGTCCATTCATGGGATTATCTCTGATGCACTGGTCACTTCATGGGATTATCTCTGATGCACTGGTCACTTCATGGGATGATCTCTGATGCACTGGTCACTTCATGGGATGATCTCTGATGCACTGGTCACTTCATGGGATGATCTCTGATGCACTGGTCACTTCATGGGATGATCTGATGCACTTGTCCCTTCATGGGATGATCTCTGATGCACTGGTCCCTTCATGGGATGATCGTGATGCACTGGTCCCTTCATGGGATGATCGTGATGCACTGGTCCCTTCATGGGATGATCGTGATGCACTGGTCCCTTCATGGGATGATCGTGATGCACTGGTCCCTTCATGGGATGATCTCTGATGCACTGGTCCCTTCATGGGATGATCTCTGATGCACTGGTCCCTTCATGGGATGATCTCTGATGCACTGGTCCCTTCATGGGATGATCTCTGATGCACTGGCCCCTTCATGGGATGATCTCTGATGCACTGGCCCCTTCATGGGATGATCTCTGATGCACTGGCCCCTTCATGGGATGATCTCTGATGCACTGGCCCCTTCATGGGATGATCTTTGATGCACTGGCCCCTTCATGGGATCATCTTTGCACTGGTCCCTTCATGGGATGATCTTGCATACCTCTAATCTGAGCTGTGATGCACTGGTCCCTTCATGGGATGATCTCTGATGCACTGGCCCCTTCATGGGATGATCTCTGATGCACTGGCCCCTTCATGGGATGATCTCTGATGCACTGGCCCCTTCATGGGATGATCTCTGATGCACTGGCCCCTTCATGGGATGATCTCTGATGCACTGGCCCCTTCATGGGATCGCTGAGGCCCTGGTCCCTTCATGGGATGGTCTTGCATACCTCTAATCTCAGTGCTGTGATGCACTGGTCCCTTCACGGGATGATCTTTGATGAACTGGTCCCTTCACGGGATGATCTTTGATGAACTGGTCCCTTCACGGGATGATCTTTGATGCACTGGTCCCTTCACGGGATGATCTTTGATGCACTGGTTCCTTCACGGGATGATCTTGCATACCTCTAATCTGAGTGCTGTGTTGCTCTGGTCCATTCATGGGATGATCTCTGATGCACTGGCCCCTTAATGGGATGATCTCTGATGCACTGGCCCCTTAATGGGATGATCTCTGATGAACTGGTCCCTTAATGGGATGATCTTTGATGAACTGGTCCCTTCACGGGATGAGCTCTGATGCACTGGTCCCTTCACGGGATGATCTTTGATGAACTGGTCCCTTCACGGGATGATCTTTGATGAACTGGTCCCTTCACGGGATGATCTTTGATGAACTGGTCCCTTCACGGGATGATCTTTGATGAACTGGTCCCTTCACGGGATGATCTCTGATGCACTGGTCCCTTCACGGGATGATCTCTGATGCACTGGTCCCTTCACGGGATGATCTCTGATGCACTGGTCCCTTCACGGGATGATCTCTGATGCACTGGTCCCTTCACGGGATGATCTCTGATGCACTGGTCCCTTCACGGGATGATCTCTGATGCACTGGTCCCTTCACGGGATGATCCTTGATGCACTGGTCACTTCACGGGATGATCCTTGATGCACTGGTCACTTCACGGGATGATCCTTGATGCACTGGTCACTTCACGGGATGATCCTTGATGCACTGGTCACTTCACGGGATGATCTCTGATGCACTGGTCCCTTCACGGGATGATCTCTGATGCACTGGCCCCTTCATGGGATGATCTCTGATGCACTGGCCCCTTCATGGGATGATCTCTGATGCACTGGCCCCTTCATGGGATGATCTCTGATGCACTGGCCCCTTCATGGGATGATCTCTGATGCACTGGCCCCTTCATGGGATGATCTCTGATGCACTGGCCCCTTCATGGGATGATCTCTGATGCACTGGCCCCTTCATGGGATGATCTCTGATGCACTGGCCCCTTCATGGGATGATCTCTGATGCACTGGCCCCTCATGGGATGATCTCTGATGCACTGGCCCCTTCATGGGATGATCTCTGATGCACTGGCCCCTTCATGGGATGATCTCTGATGCACTGGCCCCTTCATGGGATGATCTCTGATGCACTGGCCCCTTCACGGGATGATCTCTGATGCACTGGCCCCTTCACGGGATGATCTCTGATGCACTGGCCCCTTCACGGGATGATCTCTGATGCACTGGCCCCTTCACGGGATGATCTCTGATGCACTGGTCCCTTCACGGGATGATCTCTGATGCACTGGTCCCTTCATGGGATGATCTTGCATACCTCTAATCTGAGTGCTGTGTTGCTCTGGTCCATTCATGGGATGATCTCTGATGCACTGGTCCCTTAATGGGATGATCTCTGATGCACTGGTCCCTTAATGGGATGATCTCTGATGCACTGGTCCCTTAATGGGATGATCTCTGATGCACTGGTCCCTTAATGGGATGATCTCTGATGCACTGGTCCCTTAATGGGATGATCTCTGATGCACTGGTCCCTTAATGGGATGATCTCTGATGCACTGGTCCCTTCACGGGATGATCTTGGATGCACTGGTCCCTTCACGGGATGATCTTGGATGCACTGGTCCCTTCATGGGATGATCTCTGATGCACTGGTCCCTTCACGGGATGATCTTTGATACACTGGTCCCTTCACGGGATGATCTTTGACGCACTGGTCCCTTCACGTGATGATCTTTGACGCACTGGTCCCTTCATGGGATGATCTTGATGCACTGGTCCTTTATGGGATGATCTCTGATGCACTGGTCCCTTCAGGGGATGATCTCTGATGCACTGGTCTCTTCACGGGATGATCTCTGATGCACTGGTCTCTTCACGGGATGATCTCTGATGCACTGGTCTCTTCACGAGATGATCTCTGATGCACTGGTCTCTTCACGAGATGATCTCTGATGCACTGGTCCCTTCACGGGATGATCTCTGCACTGGTCCCTTCACGGGATGATCTCTGATGCACTGGTCCCTTCACGGGATGATCTCTGATGCACTGGTCCCTTCACAGGATGATCTCTGATGCACTGGTCCCTTCACAGGATGATCTCTGATGCACTGGTCCCTTCACGGGATGATCTCTGATGCACTGGTCCCTTCACGGGATGATCTCTGATGCACTGGTCCCTTCACGGGATGATCTCTGATGCACTGGTCCCTTCACGGGATGATCTCTGATGCACTGGTCCCTTCACGGGATGATCTCTGATGCACTGGTCCCTTCATGGGATGATCTTGCATACCTCTAATATAAGTGCTGTGATGCACTGGCCCCTTCATGGGATGATCTCTGATGCACTGGCCCCTTCATGGGATGAGCTCTGATGCACTGGCCCCTTCATGGGATGAGCTCTGATGCACTGGCCCCTTCATGGGATGAGCTCTGATGCACTGGCCCCTTCATGGGATGAGCTCTGATGCACTGGCCCCTTCATGGGATGAGCTCTGATGCACTGGCCCCTTCATGGGATGAGCTCTGATGCACTGGCCCCTTCATGGGATGAGCTCTGATGCACTGGCCCCTTCATGGGATGAGCTCTGATGCACTGGCCCCTTCATGGGATGAGCTCTGATGCACTGGCCCCTTCATGGGATGAGCTCTGATGCACTGGCCCCTTCATGGGATGAGCTCTGATGCACTGGCCCCTTCATGGGATGAGCTCTGATGCACTGGCCCCTTCATGGGATGAGCTCTGATGCACTGGCCCCTTCATGGGATGAGCTCTGATGCACTGGCCCCTTCATGGGATGAGCTCTGATGCACTGGCCCCTTCATGGGATGAGCTCTGATGCACTGGCCCCTTCATGGGATGAGCTCTGATGCACTGGCCCCTTCATGGGATGAGCTCTGATGCACTGGCCCCTTCATGGGATGAGCTCTGATGCACTGGCCCCTTCATGGGATGAGCTCTGATGCACTGGCCCCTTCATGGGATGAGCTCTGATGCACTGGCCCCTTCATGGGATGAGCTCTGATGCACTGGCCCCTTCATGGGATGAGCTCTGATGCACTGGCCCCTTCATGGGATGATCTCTGATGCCCTGGCCCCTTCATGGGATGATCTCTGATGCCCTGGCCCCTTCATGGGATGATCTCTGATGCCCTGGCCCCTTCATGGGATGATCTCTGATGCCCTGGCCCCTTCATGGGATGATCTCTGATGCCCTGGTCCCTTCATGGGATGATCTCTAATGCCCTGGTCCCTTCATGGGATGATCTCTAATGCCCTGGTCCCTTCATGGGATGATGTTTTAATGCCCTGGTCCCTTCATGGGATGATGTTTTAATGCCCTGGTCCCTTCATGGGATGATGTTTTAATGCCCTGGTCCCTTCATGGGATGATCTCTGATGCACTGGTCCCTTCATGGGCTGATCTCTGGTGCACTGGTCCCTTCACGGGTTGATCTCTGATGCACTGGTCCCTTCATGGGATGATCTTGCATACATCTAATCTGAGTGCTGTGATGCACTCGTCACTTCCCAGGATGATCTTGCACAGCTCTCTAATCTGAGAGCTGTGATGCACTGGTCCCTTCATGGGATGATCTGATGCACTGGTCACTTCATGGGATGATTTCTGATGCACTGGTCCCTTCATGGGATGATCTTGCGTACCTCTAATTTGAGTGCTGTGATGCACTGGTCCCTTCATGGGATGATCGTGATGCACTGGTCCCTTCATGGGATGATTGTGATGCACTGGTCCCTTCATGGGATGATCGTGATGCACTGGTCCCTTCATAGGATGATCGTGATGCACTGGTCCCTTCATGGGATGATCGTGATGCACTGGTCCCTTCATGGGATGATCGTGATGCACTGGTCCCTTCATGGGATGATCGTGATGCACTGGTCCCTTCATGGGATGATCTCTGATGCACTGGTCCCTTCATGGGATGATCTCTGATGCACTGGTCCCTTCATGGGATGATCTCTGATGCACTGGTCCGTTCATGGGATGATCTTTGATGCACTGGTCCCTTCATGGGATGATCTTGCATACCTCTAATCTAAGTGCTGTGATGTACTGGCCCCTTCATGGGATGATCTCTGATGCACTGGCCCCTTCATGGGATGATCTCTGATGCACTGGCCCCTTCATGGGATGATCTCTGATGCACTGGCCCCTTCATGGGATGATCTCTGATGCACTGGTCCCTTCATGGGATGATCTCTGATGCACTGGTCCCTTTATAGGATCATCTCTGATGCACTGGTCCCTTTATGGGATGATCTTTAATGCCCTGGTCCCTTCATGGGATGATCTCTGATGCACTGGTCCTTTCATGGGATGATCTGATGCACTGGTACCTTCATGGGATGATCTTTAATGCCCTGGTCGCTTCATGGGATGATCTTTGCTGCACTGGTCCCTTCATGGGATGATCTTTGCTGCACTGGTCCCTTCTTGGGAACATCTTGCATACCTCTAATCTGATCTCTGATGCACTGGCCCCTTCATGGGATGATCTCTGATGCACTGGCCCCTTCATGGGATGATCTCTGATGCACTGGCCCCTTCATGGGATGATCTCTGATGCACTGGCCCCTTCATGGGATGATCTCTGATGCACTGGCCCCTTCATGGGATGATCTCTGATGCACTGGCCCCTTCATGGGATGATCTCTGATGCACTGGCCCCTTCATGGTATGATCTCTGATGCACTGGCCCCTTCATGGGATGATCTCTGATGCACTGGCCCCTTCATGGGATGATCTCTGATGCACTGGCCCCTTCATGGGATGATCTCTGATGCACTGGCCCCTTCATGGGATGATCTCTGATGCACTGGCCCCTTCATGGGATGATCTCTGATGCACTGGCCCCTTCATGGGATGATATCTGATGCACTGGCCCCTTCATGGGATGATCTCTGATGCACTGGCCCCTTCATGGGATCGCTGAGGCCCTGGTCCCTTCATGGGATGGTCTTGCATACCTCTAATCTCAGTGCTGTGATGCACTGGTCCCTTCACGGGATGATCTTTGATGAACTGGTCCCTTCACGGGATGATCTTTGATGAACTGGTCCCTTCACGGGATGATCTTTGATGAACTGGTCCCTTCACGGGATGATCTTTGATGAACTGGTCCCTTCACGGGATGATCTTTGATGAACTGGTCCCTTCACGGGATGATCTTTAATGCCCTGGTCGCTTCATGGGATGATCTTTGCTGCACTGGTCCCTTCTTGGGAACATCTTTGATGCACTGGTCCCTTCATGGGATGATCTTGCATACCTCTAATCTGAGTGCTGTGTTGCTCTGGTCCATTCATGGGATGATCTCTGATGCACTGGTCCCTTAATGGGATGATCTCTGATGCACTGGTCCCTTAATGGGATGATCTCTGATGCACTGGTCCCTTAATGGGATGATCTCTGATGCACTGGTCCCTTCACGGGATGATCTTTGATGAACTGGTCCCTTCACGGGATGATCTTGGATGCACTGGTCACTTCACAGGATGATCTCGGATGCACTGGTCCCTTCATGGGATGATCTCTGATGCACTGGTCCCTTCACGGGATGATCTCTGATGCACTGGTCCCTTCACGGGATGATCTCTGATGCACTGGTCCCTTCACGGGATGATCTCTGATGCACTGGTCACTTCACGGGATGATCTCTGACGCACTGGTCCCTTCATGGGATGATCTTTGACGCACTGGTCCCTTCATGGGATGATCTTTGACGCACTGGTCCCTTCATGGGATGATCTTGATGCACTGGTCCTTTATGGGATGATCTCTGATGCACTGGTCCCTTCACGGGATGATCTCTGATGCACTGGTCCCTTCACGGGATGATCTTTGATGCACTGGTCCCTTCACGGGATGATCTTTGATGCACTGGTCCCTTCACGGGATGATCTTTGATGCACTGGTCCCTTCACGGGATGATCTTTGATACACTGGTCACTTCACGGGATGATCTTTGATACACTGGTCATTTCACGGGATGATCTTTGACGCACTGGTCCCTTCATGGGATGATCTTTGACGCACTGGTCCCTTCATGGGATGATCTTTGACGCACTGGTCCCTTCATGGGATGATCTTTGACGCACTGGTCCCTTCATGGGATGATCTTTGACGCACTGGTCCCTTCATGGGATGATCTTTGACGCACTGGTCCCTTCACGGGATGATCTTTGACGCACTGGTCCCTTCACGGGATGATCTTTGACGCACTGGTCCCTTCACGGGATGATCTCTGACGCACTGGTCCCTTCACGGGATGATCTCTGATGCACTGGTCCCTTCACGGGATGATCTCTGATGCACTGGTCCCTTCACGGGATGATCTCTGATGCACTGGTCCCTTCACGGGATGATCTCTGATGCACTGGTCCCTTCACGGGATGATCGCTGATGCACTGGTCCCTTCACGGGATGATCTCTGATGCACTGGTCCCTTCACGGGATGATCTCTGATGCACTGGTCCCTTCACGGGATGATCTCTGATGCACTGGTCCCTTCACGGGATGATCTCTGATGCACTGGTCCCTTCACGGGATGATCTCTGATGCACTGGTCCCTTCACGGGATGATCTTTGATGCACTGGTCCCTTCATGGGATGATCTTGCATACCTCTAATCGAAGTGCTGTGATGCACTGGTCCCTTCATGGGATGATCTCTGATGCACTGGCCCCTTCATGGGATGATCTCTGATGCACTGGCCCCTTCATGGGATGATCTCTGATGCACTGGCCCCTTCATGGGATGATCTGATGCACTGGCCCCTTCATGGGATGATCTCTGATGCACTGGCCCCTTCATGGGATGATCTCTGATGCACTGGCCCCTTCATGGGATGATCTCTGATGCACTGGTCCCTTCATGGGATGATCTCTGATGCACTGGTCCCTTCATGGGATGATCTCTGATGCACTGGCCCCTTCATGGGATGATCTCTGATGCACTGGTCCCTTCATGGGATGATCTCTGCACTCGTCCCTTCACGGGATGATGTTTGCACTGGTCCCTTCATTGGATCATCTTTGATGCACTAATGGTCCCTTCACGGGATGATCTCTGATGCACTGGCCCCTTCACGGGATGATCTTTGATGCACTGGTCCCTTCATGGGATGATCTTGCATACCTCTAATCTAAGTGCTGTGATGCACTGGTCCCTTCATGGGATGATCTCTGATGCACTGGCCCCTTCATGGGCTGATCTCTGATGCCCTGGTCCCTTCATGGGCTGATCTCTGATGCCCTGGTCCCTTCATGGGCTGATCTCTGATGCCCTGGTCCCTTCATGGGCTGATCTCTGATGCCCTGGTCCCTTCATGGGCTGATCTCTGATGCCCTGGTCCCTTCATGGGCTGATCTCTGATGCACTGGTCCCTTCACGGGATGATCTCTGATGCACTGGTCCCTTCATGGAATGATCTTGCATACATCTAATCTGAGTGCTGTGATGCACTCGTCCCTTCATGGGATGATCTGATGCACTGGTCACTTCATGGGATGATCTCTGATGCACTGGTCACATCATGGGATGATCTCTGATGCACTGGTCACATCATGGGATGATCTCTGATGCACTTGTCCCTTCATGGGGTGATCTCTGATGCACTTGTCCCTTCATGGGATGATCTCTGATGCACTGGTCCCTTCATGGGATGATCTTGCGCACCTCTAATCTGAGTGCTGTGATGCACTGGTCCCTTCATGGGATGATCGTGATGCACTGGTCCCTTCATGGGATGATCGTGATGCACTGGTCCCTTCATGGGATGATCGTGATGCACTGGTCCCTTCATGGGATGATCGTGATGCACTGGTCCCTTCATGGGATGATCGTGATGCACTGGTCCCTTCATGGGATGATCGTGATGCACTGGTCCCTTCATGGGATGATCGTGATGCACTGGTCCCTTCATGGGATGATCGTGATGCACTGGTCCCTTCATGGGATGATCGTGATGCACTGGTCCCTTCATGGGATGATCGTGATGCACTGGTCCCTTCATGGGATGATCGTGATGCACTGGTCCCTTCATGGGATGATCGTGATGCACTGGTCCCTTCATGGGATGATCTCTGATGCACTGGCCCCTTCATGGGATGATCTCTGATGCACTGGCCCCTTCATGGGATGATCTCTGATGCACTGGCCCCTTCATGGGATGATCTCTGATGCACTGGTCCCTTCACGGGATGATCTTTGACGCACTGGTCCCTTCACGGGATGATCTTTGACGCACTGGTCCCTTCACGGGATGATCTTTGACGCACTGGTCCCTTCACGGGATGATCTTTGACGCACTGGTCCCTTCACGGGATGATCTTTGACGCACTGGTCCCTTCACGGGATGATCTTTGACGCACTGGTCCCTTCACGGGATGATCTTTGACGCACTGGTCCCTTCACGGGATGATCTTTGACGCACTGGTCCCTTCACGGGATGATCTTTGACGCACTGGTCCCTTCACGGGATGATCTTTGACGCACTGGTCCCTTCACGGGATGATCTTTGACGCACTGGTCCCTTCACGGGATGATCTTTGAGGCACTGGTCCCTTCACGGGATGATCTTTGAGGCACTGGTTCCTTCACGGGATGATCTTTGAGGCACTGGTTCCTTCACGGGATGATCTTTGAGGCACTGGTTCCTTCACGGGATGATCTTTGACGCACTGGTTCCTTCACGGGATGATCTTTGACGCACTGGTTCCTTCACGGGATGATCTTTGACGCACTGGTTCCTTCACGGGATGATCTTTGACGCCCTGGTCCCTTCACGGGATGATCTCTGATGCCCTGGTCCCTTCACGGGATGATCTCTGATGCCCTGGTCCCTTCACGGGATGATCTCTGATGCCCTGGTCCCTTCACGGGATGATCTCTGATGCACTGGTCCCTTCACGGGATGATCTCTGATGCACTGGTCACTTCACGGGATGATTTTTGATGCACTGGTCACTTCACGGGATGATTTTTGATGCACTGGTCACTTCACGGGATGATTTTTGATGCACTGGTCACTTCACGGGATGATTTTTGATGCACTGGTCACTTCACGGGATGATCTTGCATACCTCTAATCTGAGTGCTGTGTTGCTCTGGTCCATTCATGGGATCATCTTTGATGCACTGGTCCCTTCATGGGATCATCTTTGCACTGGTCCCTTAATGGGATGATCTCTGATGCACTGGTCCCTTCACGGGATGATCTTTGAACTGGTCCCTTCACGGGATGATCTTTGAACTGGTCCCATCACGGGATTATCTTTGAACTGGTCACTTCACGGGATGATCTTTGATGCACTGGTCACTTCACGGGATGATCTTTGATGCACTGGTCACTTCATGGGATGATCTCTGATGCACTGGTCCCTTCATGGGATGATCTCTGATGCACTGGTCCCTTCATGGGATGATCTCTGATGCACTGGTCCCTTCATGGGATGATCTCTGATGCACTGGTCCCTTCATGGGATGATCTTTGATGCACTGGTCCCTTCATGGGATGATCTCTGATGCACTGGCCCCTTCATGGGATGATCTCTGATGCACTGGCCCCTTCATGGGATGATCTCTGATGCACTGGCCCCTTCATGGGATGATCTCTGATGCACTGGCCCCTTCATGGGATGATCTCTGATGCACTGGCCCCTTCATGGGATGATCTCTGATGCACTGGCCCCTTCATGGGATGATCTCTGATGCACTGGCCCCTTCATGGGATGATCTCTGATGCACTGGCCCCTTCATGGGATGATCTCTGATGCACTGGCCCCTTCATGGGATGATCTCTGATGCACTGGCCCCTTCATGGGATGATCTCTGATGCACTGGCCCCTTCATGGGATGATCTCTGATGCACTGGCCCCTTCATGGGATGATCTCTGATGCACTGGCCCCTTCATGGGATGATCTCTGATGCACTGGCCCCTTCATGGGATGATCTCTGATGCCCTGGCCCCTTCATGGGATGATCTCTGATGCCCTGGCCCCTTCATGGGATGATCTCTGATGCCCTGGCCCCTTCATGGGATGATCTCTGATGCCCTGGCCCCTTCATGGGATGATCTATGATGCACTGGTCCCTTCATGGGATGATCTTTGATGCCCTGGTCGCTTCATGGGATGATCTTTGATGCACTGGTCCCTTCATGGGATGATCTTGCATACCTCTAATCTGAGCTGTGATGCACTGGCCCCTTCATGGGATGATCTCTGATGCACTGGCCCCATCATGGGATCGCTGAGGCCCTGGTCCCTTCATGGGATGGTCTTGCATACCTCTAATCTCAGTGCTGTGATGCACTGGTCCCTTCACGGGATGATCTTTGATGCACTGGTCCCTTCACGGGATGATCTTTGATGCACTGGTCCCTTCACGGGATGATCTTTGATGCACTGGTCCCTTCACGGGATGATCTTTGATGCACTGGTCCCTTCACGGGATGATCTTTGCACTGGTCCCTTCACGGGATGATCTTTGATGCACTGGTCCCTTCACGGGATGATCTTTGATGCACTGGTCCCTTCACGGGATGATCTTTGATGCACTGGTCCCTTCACGGGATGATCTTTGATGCACTGGTCCCTTCACGGGATGATCTTGGATGTACTGGTCCCTTCACGGGATGATCTTGGATGCACTGGTCCCTTCACGGGATGATCTTTGATGCACTGGTTCCTTCACGGGATGATCTTGCATACCTCTAATCTAAGTGCTGTGATGCACTCGTCCCTTCCCAGGATGATCTTGCACAGCTCTCTAATCTGAGAGCTGTGATGCACTGGTCCCTTCATGGGATGATCTGATGCACTGGTCACTTCATGGGATGATCTCTGATGCACTGGTCCCTTCACGGGATGATCTTTGACGCACTGGTCCCTTCATGGGATGATCTTTGACGCACTGGTCCCTTCACGGGATGATCTCTGATGCACTGGTCCCTTCACGGGATGATCTCTGATGCACTGGTCCCTTCACGGGATGATCTCTGATGCACTGGTCCCTTCACGGGATGATCTCTGATGCACTGGTCCCTTCACGGGATGATCTCTGATGCACTGGCCCCTTCATGGGATGATCTCTGATGCACTGGCCCCTTCATGGGATGATCTCTGATGCACTGGCCCCTTCATGGGATGATCTGATGCGCTGGTCCCTTCATGGGATGATCTCTGATGCACTGGTCCCTTCACGGGATGATCTCTGATGCACTGGTCCCTTCACGGGATGATCTCTGATGTACTGGTCCCTTCACGGGATGATCTCTGATGCACTGGTCCCTTCACGGGATGATCTCTGATGCACTGGTCCCTTCACGGGATGATCTTTGATGCACTGGTCCCTTCACGGGATGATCTTTGATGCACTGGTCCCTTCACGGGATGATCTCTGATGCACTGGTCCCTTCACGGGATGATCTCTGATGCACTGGTCCCTTCACGGGATGATCTCTGATGCACTGGTCCCTTCACGGGATGATCTCTGATGCACTGGTCCCTTCACGGGATGATCTCTGATGCACTGTTCCCTTCACGGGATGATCTCTGATGCACTGGTCCCTTCACGGGATGATCTCTGATGCCCTGGTCCCTTCACGGGATGATCTCTGATGCCCTGGTCCCTTCACGGGATGATCTCTGATGCCCTGGTCCCTTCACGGGATGATCTCTGATGCCCTGGTCCCTTCACGGGATGATCTCTGATGCCCTGGTCCCTTCACGGGATGATCTCTGATGCCCTGGTCCCTTCACGGGCTGATCTCTGATGCCCTGGTCCCTTCACGGGCTGATCTCTGATGCCCTGGTCCCTTCACGGGCTGATATCTGATGCCCTGGTCCCTTCACGGGCTGATATCTGATGCCCTGGTCCCTTCACGGGATGATATCTGATGCCCTGGTCCCTTCACGGGATGATCGTGATGCACTGGTCCCTTCACGGGATGATCGTGATGCACTGGTCCCTTCACGGGATGATCGTGATGCACTGGTCCCTTCACGGGATGATCGTGATGCACTGGTCCCTTCATGGGATGATCTCTGATGCACTGGTCCCTTCATGGGATGATCTCTGATGCACTGGTCCCTTCATGGGATGATCTCTGATGCACTGGTCCCTTCATGGGATGATCTCTGATGCACTGGTCCCTTCATGGGATGATCTCTGATGCACTGGCCCCTTCATGGGATGATCTCTGATGCACTGGTCCCTTCACGGGATGATCTTGCATACCTCTAATCTGAGTGCTGTGTTGCTCTGGTCCATTCATGGGATCATCTTTGATGCACTGGTCCCTTCATGGGATCATGTTTGCACTGGTCCCTTAATGGGATGATCTCTGATGCACTGGTCCCTTCACGGGATGATCTTTGAACTGGTCCCTTCACGGGATGATCTTTGAACTGGTCCCATCACGGGATTATCTTTGAACTGGTCACTTCACGGGATGATCTTTGATGCACTGGTCACTTCACGGGATGATCTGATGCACTGGTCCCTTCATGGGATGATCTCTGATGCACTGGTCCCTTCATGGGATGATCTCTGATGCACTGGTCCCTTCATGGGATGATCTCTGATGCACTGGTCCCTTCATGGGATGATCTTTGATGCACTGGTCCCTTCATGGGATGATCTTTGATGCACTGGCCCCTTCATGGGATGATCTTTGATGCACTGGCCCCTTCATGGGATGATCTCTGATGCACTGGCCCCTTCATGGGATGATCTCTGATGCACTGGCCCCTTCATGGGATGATCTCTGATGCACTGGCCCCTTCATGGGATGATCTCTGATGCACTGGCCCCTTCATGGGATGATCTCTGATGCACTGGCCCCTTCATGGGATGATCTCTGATGCACTGGCCCCTTCATGGGATGATCTCTGATGCACTGGCCCCTTCATGGGATGATCTCTGATGCACTGGCCCCTTCATGGGATGATCTCTGATGCACTGGCCCCTTCATGGGGTGATCTCTGATGCACTGGCCCCTTCATGGGGTGATCTCTGATGCACTGGCCCCTTCATGGGGTGATCTCTGATGCACTGGCCCCTTCATGGGATGATCTCTGATGCACTGGCCCCTTCATGGGATGATCTCTGATGCACTGGCCCCTTCATGGGATGATCTCTGATGCACTGGCCCCTTCATGGGATGATCTCTGATGCACTGGCCCCTTCATGGGATGATCTCTGATGCACTGGCCCCTTCATGGGATGATCTCTGATGCCCTGGTCCCTTTATGGGATGATCTCTGATGCCCTGGTCCCTTTATGGGATGATCTGATGCACTGGCCCCTTCATGGGATGATCTCTGATGCCCTGGCCCCTTCATGGGATGATCTCTGATGCACTGGTCCCTTCATGGGATGATCTTTAATGCCCTGGTCGCTTCATGGGATGATCTTTGCTGCACTGGTCCCTTCTTGGGATGATCTTTGCTGCACTGGTCCCTTCTTGGGATGATCTTTGATGCACTGGTCCCTTCATGGGATTATCTTTGCACTGGTCCCTTCATGGGATGATCTCTGATGCACTGGCCCCTTCATGGGATGATCTCTGATGCACTGGCCCCATCATGGGATCGCTGAGGCCCTGGTCCCTTCACAGGATGATCTTTGATGAACTGGTCCCTTCACGGGATGATCTTTGATGCACTGGTCCCTTCACGGGATGATCTTTGATGCACTGGTCCCTTCACGGGATGATCTTTGATGCACTGGTCCCTTCACGGGATGATCTTTGATGCACTGGTCCCTTCACGGGATGATCTTTGATGCACTGGTCCCTTCACGGGATAATCTTTGATGCACTGGTCCCTTCACGGGATGATCTTTGATGCACTGGTCCCTTCACGGGATGATCTTGGATGCACTGGTCCCTTCACGGGATGATCTTGGATGCACTGGTCCCTTCACGGGATGATCTTTGATGCACTGGTTCCTTCACGGGATGATCTTGCATACCTCTAATCTGAGTGCTGTGTTGCTCTGGTCCATTCATGGGATCATCTTTGATGCACTGGTCCCTTCATGGGATCATCTTTGCACTGGTCCCTTAATGGGATGATCTTTGATACACTGGTCACTTCACGGGATGATCTTTGATACACTGGTCACTTCACGGGATGATCTTTGACGCACTGGTTCCTTCATGGGATGATCTTTGACGCACTGGTCCCTTCATGGGATGATCTTGATGCACTGGTCCCTTCACGGGATGATCTCTGATGCCCTGGTCCCTTCACGGGATGATCTCTGATGCCCTGGTCCCTTCACGGGATGATCTCTGATGCCCTGGTCCCTTCACGGGATGATCTCTGATGCCCTGGTCCCTTCACAGGATGATCTCTGATGCCCTGGTCCCTTCACGGGATGATCTCTGATGCCCTGGTCCCTTCACGGGATGATCTCTGATGCCCTGGTCCCTTCACGGGATGATCTCTGATGCACTGGTCCCTTCACGGGATGATCTGATGCACTGGTCCCTTCACGGGATGATCTCTGATGCACTGGTCCCTTCACGGGATGATCTCTGATGCACTGGTCCCTTCATGGGATGATCTTTGATGCACTGGTCCCTTCATGGGATGATCTTGCATACCTCTAATCTAAGTGCTGTGATGCACTCGTCCCTTCCCAGGATGATCTTGCACAGCTCTCTAATCTGAGAGCTGTGATGCACTGGTCCCTTCATGGGATGATCTGATGCACTGGTCACTTCATGGGATGATCTCTGATGCACTGGTCCCTTCACGGGATGATCTTTGACGCACTGGTCCCTTCACGGGATGATCTCTGATGCACTGGTCCCTTCACGGGATGATCTCTGATGCACTGGTCCCTTCACGGGATGATCTCTGATGCCCTGGTCCCTTCACGGGATGATCTCTGATGCCCTGGTCCCTTCACGGGATGATCTCTGATGCCCTGGTCCCTTCACGGGATGATCTCTGATGCCCTGGTCCCTTCACGGGATGATCTTTGATGCCCTGGTCCCTTCACGGGATGATCTTTGATGCCCTGGTCCCTTCACGGGATGATCTTTGATGCCCTGGTCCCTTCACGGGATGATCTTTGATGCCCTGGTCCCTTCACGGGATGATCTTTGATGCCCTGGTCCCTTCACGGGATGATCTCTGATGCACTGGTCCCTTCACGGGATGATCTCTGATACACTTGTCCCTTCATGGCATGATCTCTGATGCACTTGTCCCTTCATGGCATGATCTCTGATGCACTTGTCCCTTCATGGGATGATCTCTGATGCACTTGTCCCTTCATGGGATGATCTCTGATGCACTGGTCCCTATCATGGGATCATCTTGCATACCTCTAATCTGAGTGCTGTGATGCACTGGTCCCTTCATGGGATGATCGTGATGCACTGGTCCCTTCATGGGATGATCGTGATGCACTGGTCCCTTCATGGGATGATCGTGATGCACTGGTCCCTTCATGGGATGATCGTGATGCACTGGTCCCTTCATGGGATGATCGTGATGCACTGGTCCCTTCATGGGATGATCGTGATGCACTGGTCCCTTCATGGGATGATCTCTGATGCACTGGTCCCTTCATGGGATGATCTCTGATGCACTGGTCCCTTCATGGGATGATCTCTGATGCACTGGTCCCTTCATGGGATGATCTCTGATGCACTGGTCCCTTCATGGGATGATCTCTGATGCACTGGTCCCTTCATGGGATGATCTCTGATGCACTGGTCCCTTCATGGGATGATCTCTGATGCACTGGTCCCTTCATGGGATGATCTCTGATGCACTGGTCCCTTCATGGGATGATCTCTGATGCCCTGGTCCCTTCATGGGATGATCTCTGATGCACTGGTCCCTTCTTGGGATCATCTTTGCACTGGTCCCTTCATGGGATGATCTTGCATACCTCTAATCTGAGCTGTGATGCACTGGTCCCTTCATGGGATGATCTCTGATGCACTGGTCCCTTCACGGGATGATCTTTGAACTGGTCCCATCACGGGATGTTCTTTGATGCACTGGTCACTTCACGGGATGATCTTTGACGCACTGGTCCCTTCATGGGATGATCTTTGACGCACTGGTCCCTTCATGGGATGATCTTTGACGCACTGGTCCCTTCATGGGATGATCTTTGACGCACTGGTCCCTTCATGGGATGATCTTTGACGCACTGGTCCCTTCATGGGATGATCTTTGACGCACTGGTCCCTTCATGGGATGATCTTTGACGCACTGGTCCCTTCATGGGATGATCTTTGACGCACTGGTCCCTTCATGGGATGATCTTTGATGCACTAATGGTCCCTTCATTGGATGATCTTTGATGCTCTAATGGTCCCTTCATTGGATGATCTTTGATGCACTAATGGTCCCTTCATGGGATGATCTCTGATGCACTGGTCCTTTCATGGGATGACCTGATGCACTGGTCCCTTCATGGGATGATCTTTAATGCCCTGGTCCCTTCATGGGATGATCTTGGATGCACTGGTCCCTTCATGGGATGATCTTGGATGCACTGGTCCCTTCATGGGATGATCTCTGATGCACTGGTCCCTTCATGGGATGATCTCTGATGCACTGGTCCCTTCATGGGATGATCTCTGATGCACTGGTCCCTTCATGGGATGATCTCTGATGCACTGGTCCCTTCATGGGATGATCTCTGATGCACTGGTCCCTTCATGGGATGATCTCTGATGCACTGGTCCCTTCATGGGATGATCTCTGATGCACTGGTCCCTTCACGGGATGATCTCTGCACTGGTCCCTTCACGGGATGATCTCTGATGCACTGGCCCCTTCATGGGATGATCTCTGATGCACTGGCCCCTTCACGGGATGATCTCTGATGCACTGGTCCCTTCACGGGATGATCTCTGATGCACTGGTCCCTTCACGGGATGATCTCTGATGCACTGGTCCCTTCACGGGATGATCTCTGATGCACTGGTCCCTTCACGGGATGATCTCTGATGCACTGGTCCCTTCACGGGATGATCTCTGATGCACTGGTCCCTTCACGGGATGATCTCTGATGCACTGGTCTCTTCACGGGATGATCTCTGATGCACTGGTCCCTTCACGGGATGATCTCTGATGCACTGGTCCCTTCACGGGATGATCTCTGATGCACTGGTCCCTTCACGGGATGATCTCTGATGCACTGGTCCCTTCACGGGATGATCTCTGATGCACTGGTCTCTTCACGGGATGATCTCTGATGCACTGGTCCCTTCACGGGATGATCTCTGATGCACTGGTCCCTTCACGGGATGATCTCTGATGCACTGGTCCCTTCACGGGATGATCTCTGATGCACTGGTCCCTTCACGGGATGATCTCTGATGCACTGGTCCCTTCACGGGATGATCTCTGATGCACTGGTCCCTTCACGGGATGATCTCTGATGCACTGGTCCCTTCACGGGATGATCTTGCATACCTCTAATCTGAGTGCTGTGATGCACTGGTCCCTTCATGGGATGATCTTTGATCCTCTGGTCCCTTCATGGGATGATCTTTGATCCTCTGGTCCCTTCATGGGATGATCTCTGATGCACTGGCCCCTTCATGGGATGATCTCTGATGCACTGGCCCCTTCATGGGATGATCTCTGATGCACTGGCCCCTTCATGGGATGATCTCTGATGCACTGGCCCCTTCATGGGATGATCTCTGATGCACTGGCCCCTTCATGGGATGATCTCTGATGCACTGGCCCCTTCATGGGATGATCTCTGATGCACTGGCCCCTTCATGGGATGATCTCTAATGCACTGGCCCCTTCATGGGATGATCTCTAATGCACTGGCCCCTTCATGGGATGATCTTTGATGCACTGGTCCCTTCATGGGATGATTTTGCATACCTCTAATCGAAGTGCTGTGATGTACTGGCCCCGTCACGGGATGATCTCTGATGCCCTGGTCCCTTCACGGGATGATCTTTGACGCACTGGTCCCTTCATGGGATGATCTTGATGCACTGGTCCCTTCACGGGATGATCTCTGATGCCCTGGTCCCTTCACGGGATGATCTCTGATGCCCTGGTCCCTTCACGGGATGATCTCTGATGCCCTGGTCCCTTCACGGGATGATCTCTGATGCCCTGGTCCCTTCACGGGATGATCTCTGATGCCCTGGTCCCTTCACGGGATGATCTCTGATGCACTGGTCCCTTCACGGGATGATCTCTGATGCACTGGTCCCTTCACGGGATGATCTCTGATGCACTGGTCCCTTCACGGGATGATCTCTGATGCACTGGTCCCTTCACGGGATGATCTCTGATGCACTGGTCCCTTCACGGGATGATCTCTGATGCACTGGTCCCTTCACGGGATGATCTCTGATGCACTGGTCCCTTCACGGGATGATCTCTGATGCACTGGTCCCTTCACGGGATGATCTTTGATGCACTGGTCCCTTCATGGGATGATCTTGCATACCTCTAATCTAAGTGCTGTGATGCACTCGTCCCTTCCCAGGATGATCTTGCACAGCTCTCTAATCTGAGAGCTGTGATGCACTGGTCCCTTCATGGGATGATCTGATGCACTGGTCACTTCATGGGATGATCTCTGATGCACTGGTCCCTTCACGGGATGATCTTTGACGCACTGGTTCCTTCATGGGATGATCTTTGACGCACTGGTCCCTTCACGGGATGATCTCTGATGCACTGGTCCCTTCACGGGATGATCTCTGATGCCCTGGTCCCTTCACGGGATGATCTCTGATGCCCTGGTCCCTTCACGGGATGATCTCTGATGCCCTGGTCCCTTCACGGGATGATCTCTGATGCCCTGGTCCCTTCACGGGATGATCTCTGATGCCCTGGTCCCTTCACGGGATGATCTCTGATGCCCTGGTCCCTTCACGGGATGATCTCTGATGCCCTGGTCCCTTCACGGGATGATCTCTGATGCACTGGTCCCTTCACGGGATGATCTCTGATGCACTGGTCCCTTCACGGGATGATCTCTGATGCACTGGTCCCTTCACGGGATGATCTCTGATGCACTTGTCCCTTCATGGCATGATCTCTGATGCACTTGTCCCTTCATGGGAATATCTCTGATGCACTTGTCCCTTCATGGGATGATCTCTGATGCACTGGTCCCTATCATGGGATCATCTTGCATACCTCTAATCTGAGTGCTGTGATGCACTGGTCCCTTCATGGGATGATCGTGATGCACTGGTCCCTTCATGGGATGATCGTGATGCACTGGTCCCTTCATGGGATGATCGTGATGCACTGGTCCCTTCATGGGATGATCGTGATGCACTGGTCCCTTCATGGGATGATCGTGATGCACTGGTCCCTTCATGGGATGATCGTGATGCACTGGTCCCTTCATGGGATGATCGTGATGCACTGGTCCCTTCATGGGATGATCTCTGATGCACTGGCCCCTTCATGGGATGATCTTTGATGCACTGGTCCCTTCATGGGATGATTTTGCATACCTCTAATCGAAGTGCTGTGATGTACTGGCCCCGTCATGGGATGATCTCTGATGCACTGGTCCCTTCACGGGATGATCTCTGATGCACTGGTCCCTTCACGGGATGATCTCTGATGCACTGGTCCCTTCACGGGATGATCTCTGATGCCCTGGTCCCTTCACGGGATGATCTCTGATGCCCTGGTCCCTTCACGGGATGATCTCTGATGCCCTGGTCCCTTCACGGGATGATCTCTGATGCCCTGGTCCCTTCACGGGATGATCTCTGATGCCCTGGTCCCTTCACGGGATGATCTCTGATGCCCTGGTCCCTTCACGGGATGATCTCTGATGCACTGGTCCCTTCACGGGATGATCTCTGATGCACTGGTCCCTTCACGGGATGATCTCTGATGCACTGGTCCCTTCACGGGATGATCTCTGATGCACTGGTCCCTTCACGGGATGATCTCTGATGCACTGGTCCCTTCACAGGATGATCTCTGATGCACTTGTCTCTTCATGGCATGATCTCTGATGCACTTGTCCCTTCATGGCATGATCTCTGATGCACTTGTCCCTTCATGGGATGATCTCTGATGCACTTGTCCCTTCATGGGATGATCTCTGATGCACTGGTCCCTATCATGGGATCATCTTGCATACCTCTAATCTGAGTGCTGTGATGCACTGGTCCCTTCATGGGATGATCGTGATGCACTGGTCCCTTCATGGGATGATCGTGATGCACTGGTCCCTTCATGGGATGATCTCTGATGCACTGGTCCCTTCTTGGGATCATCTTTGCACTGGTCCCTTCATGGGATGATCTTGCATACCTCTAATCTGAGCTGTGATGCACTGGTCCCTTCATGGGATGATCTCTGATGCACTGGTCCCTTCACGGGATGATCTTTGAACTGGTCCCATCTCGGGATGATCTTTGAACTGGTCCCATCACGGGATGTTCTTTGATGCACTGGTCACTTCACGGGATGATCTTTGACGCACTGGTCCCTTCATGGGATGATCTTTGACGCACTGGTCCCTTCATGGGATGATCTTTGACGCACTGGTCCCTTCATGGGATGATCTTTGACGCACTGGTCCCTTCATGGGATGATCTTTGACGCACTGGTCCCTTCATGGGATGATCTTTGATGCACTAATGGTCCCTTCATTGGATGATCTTTGACGCACTGGTCCCTTCATGGGATGATCTTTGATGCACTAATGGTCCCTTCATTGGATGATCTTTGATGCACTAATGGTCCCTTCATGGGATGATCTCTGATGCACTGGTCCTTTCATGGGATGATCTGATGCACTGGTCCCTTCATGGGATGATCTTTAATGCCCTGGTCCCTTCACGGGATGATCTTTCATGCACTGGTCCCTTCATGGGATGATCTCTGATGCACTGGCCCCTTCATGGGATGATCTCTGATGCACTGGCCCCTTCATGGGATGATCTCTGATGCACTGGCCCCTTCATGGGATGATCTCTGATGCACTGGCCCCTTCATGGGATGATCTCTGATGCACTGGCCCCTTCATGGGATGATCTCTGATGCACTGGCCCCTTCATGGGATGATCTCTAATGCACTGGCCCCTTCATGGGATGATCTTTGATGCACTGGTCCCTTCATGGGATGATTTTGCATACCTCTAATCGAAGTGCTGTGATGCACTGGCCCCGTCATGGGATGATCTCTGATGCACTGGCCCCGTCATGGGATGATCTCTGATGCACTGGCCCCGTCATGGGATGATCTCTGATGCACTGGCCCCGTCATGGGATGATCTCTGATGCACTGGCCCCGTCATGGGATGATCTCTGATGCACTGGCCCCTTCATGGGATGATCTCTGATGCACTGGCCCCTTCATGGGATGATCTCTGATGCACTGGCCCCTTCATGGGATGATCTCTGATGCACTGGTTCCTTCATGGGATGATCTCTGATGCACTGGTTCCTTCATGGGATGATCTCTGATGCACTGGTCCCTTCATGGGATGATCTCTGATGCCCTGGTCCCTTCATGGGATGATGTTTCTCCAGTATTAGGGTGTCTTTCATAGATTCACATGCTTGAATATTCCCCGTCGTCGGAGTGGGAGTCCCACGGTAAATAAAATAGCAATATATATATATATATATATAGTAAAATATATACATAAGTAATCATATAATTAGTGCATATAGGTGTAAAACACACATAGTGTACCTATAAGAGAAAAACTCCATAGGAATACAATGGAGAGAGACAAAAGACCTTTGTAGTCTATCTCTGTCATTATGTAAGTCCGAACTCCAGCCAATCAGGCGTCAGCCCCTCTCTAGAACCTTCTCCTCAGAGCTTCTCACCTCAGATTTTCTACCGCACGTCGTGTGACAGGGAGTCTCCCTGAGCTCTGCTCAGTTTTTGTCAGTAAGGATGTCTTCTAGTAAGAAATCTTTGTTCAGACCATGTTCTTCATGTGGAAAGCTGCGTTTGTTCTCTGAGGACCCACACAGTAAGTGTATTTACTGTTTATATCCTGACCATGAGGTGGCAAAATGTAAATTTTGTAGAACTTTTTCTACAAAAACTCTAAAGGACAGAGAAGGCCGCCTGCTATTATGGCTACAGAGACTGAAGGACAAGGATAACCCACTCTCTGATGTGGAAAGTCTCTTTTCTGGTCGTTCCCAACCAGCCTCTAAGCGCAGTAGTGTGCAGGAGTTACCATCTCCTTTCCTGAAGAAGAAGAAGCTGGCTTTGCCTCTGATAACTGCCACCTCTGTGGTCTCACCTACTGCATTGTCGCCTAAGGGACACTGTTCTCAGGCTGCTGAGGCGTCTACTTCCTCTGGGAAAAAATTGTCAGCCTCGTCGACGATGCTTCCGACGACGAGATCTGCTGTTTCTACCTCGTCGACGGTGACCCCGACGACGACGTCAGCTGCTTCGTCGTCGACGAGCGTTATGTCGACGTTATCCTCGTCGACGATTACCATCAGTTCTTCAAGGGCGGTGACTTCTGTTGTGCCCATTATTTTGACGTCGACGAAGAAGGCAAAGGTTCCGTCGACGAAGACTGGGTCGTCGACGAAGACGTCGTCGAGCTCGTCGACGCCCGCTCCGTCGGCGAAGAAAAAGAAGATCTCGTCGACGACACTGTCGACGGTGGTTCCGTCGACGAAAGCCTTGTCTACGAAGACCTCGACGACGGCTCCGTCGGCAGCGGCTCCGTCGACGGTGGCTCCGTCGACGGTGGCCCCGTCGACGGTGGCCCCGTCGACGGCGAATCCGACGACGGCAATTTTGTTACCACAGACTTCGTCGACGATAATTCCGTCGACCATCATTCCGTCGACGACGGCTCCATCGACGAGTACATCTCCACAGACATTTGTAAGGGTACAAATAAGAGGTGTTGCGTCTACCCAGAAAACAAGAAGGGAACAACAGCCTCAGCTAGCTTCAGCGTCGGTTTCGTCTTTAGCTGGAGTTTCTTGGACACCGTTACCTCCTACTGTGGGCCCGGATAGCCAGGAACATAATATTCCTGTGGGAGATGCACAGCCTCCCTCACCATTATTTGCTACGGATTCGGATCAGGAGTCCGAAGGGTTACCGGAGTCTTTCGGAACGGCACAAAGTCCATCCGACTTAGTTATTAAGTGCCAGGATGTCAGTAGTGAGGATGAGGATCCGGTATATATACACCAGGCCCCTCCGAAGCATAGAACGGCGACCCTTCCTTTGTCGCTCATTACTAATCTCCAACGCATGTTGGACGACTACAACCAACGGTTCCCTCTATCCCCTCAACGTTCAGAGGTTCCGTCAACCCCGGTGATTCCAGCAGTTGTTCCACCGGTACCTGTAAATCCTGCTCCTCAGATACCGCCTGTACCGCCACAACAGGTTCCGGAAAGGTTGTTGCCTCATTATGAGCCTGTAGAGGAAGGCCCTCAGGACACAGAAGAGGGTGAAATCCCAGATGATGATGGGGATGTAGATGACAATGATGATGATATGGCGGAGTGGGACAATTACCAGGCACAAACACCATCCCCCTCACAGATAGTAACAGGGGATTCACCTCCAGTGGACATAGCCAACTTTCACCAACTGATGGAAAGGGCATCACACCGTTTTAAGTTAACAACGGAGCGCAGGGAGGAAGATTGCTTCCTTTATGACTTCAAGAATCAACCTTACAAACAGACTCATGCTATTCCCATAGTTGAGTTTATTTGGGAAGAAGGCAAGAAATTAATGCAGACACCGAATACCTTGCCAGCTCAGGTGCCTCGATTGGAAAAGAAATATAAGGCACCAATAGGAACCCCAGCATGCCTCACGGGTCAGGCTAAACCTGAGTCGGTCGTTACGCAGGCAGCGCAACGTAAGGCGAAAAATCCGGCATCTTCTATCACCTCACCTCCGGATCGTGACGGACGTCGGATGGATGCCATAGGGCGTAAATTCTCTTCTATGGCCTCTACGGTGGTTAGAGCTGCTAATGCCTTGGCCATCCTGGGACGATATGACAGACAAGTTTGGGCTGATATCTCGGATGTGGTTCAGGAGTTACCAGAGCCATCTAAAGTGGAGGCAATGAAGTTGCTCCAAGAGGGAGAAGCGGCATCGGCGGAAATAATCGATTGTGCAGTGGACATCGCCTGCATGGGTTTCCGTCAGCTTGCTGGAGCGGCTGTTCTGCGTAGGCAAGGATGGTTAAAATCTACATCCTTTCGTCAGGAGGTTCAGTCCATGATCCTAAACATGGCATATGACGGAGAGTCTTTATTTGGGAGCCATGTCGATGAGGCTCTACAGTCCATAAAGAAAGACACTGAAACAGCTAGATCACTAGGAAACCTTCAATTTCAGCGGAGTAATTTTCGTGGTGCACGCGGACGCGGCACCTCCTCAAGTTTTCGAAGAGACAATAAACAATACAAACCTTACAATCAAGGGTCCAACCGTTACTCTTATGGACAGCAACAGCAAACATCACGGCAGCAAACCTCCAAGTCATATAGAGGAAAATCTTCATATAGAGGAACCGCATCAAAGAGACAGTGACTCTTACCGGATGGACAAGGTTGGAGGTCGAATCTCTCTGTTCTTTTCCCAATGGTCCTCCATCTCAAAGGACCGTTGGGTTTTGGACATTGTGAAGAAGGGACACGCCTTAGAATTCACCAAATTCCCTCCTCCCACTCCACCCTCCGGACCACCACCAGCTCACATGAAAGAACTGTTGCATCAAGTACGACTTTTAAGGCAAAAAGGAGCTATAGAACTGGTACCAGTGTCTCAGAAGGGAAAAGGTTTTTATTCCCGGTTCTTTTTGATCACAAAGAAGAACGGAGAGTGGAGGCCCATCCTCGATCTAAGAGCACTAAACAAATATATAAAGAGCCAATCCTTCCGTATGATGACGCTGGTAGACATCTTGCGCTTACTCTTGCAGGAAGATTTTCTGATGACGATAGATCTCCAGGATGCCTATTTTCATATCCCTATTTTACAGCGGCATCGAAAGTTCCTGCGTTTTCGAGTGGGTCAACACGATTACCAATTCAAAGTGTTACCATTTGGCCTGCGCTCGGCCCCTCGAGTGTTCACGAAGGTACTGGCTCCAGTAATAGCGTATTTGCGCCTCCAGGGAGTGCAAATATTTCCTTACCTGGACGATTTTCTCCTGAAATCTCAGTCAAGCACTCAACTGCGACAACACACTCTTCTGTGCCAGAACGTGCTTCGCTCTTTAGGCCTGTCCGTCAATGTGGAAAAATCCCAACTTCATCCGTACCAACAAAGAGATTTCCTGGGCGCAACTCTGGAGACTGTGTCAGCGAAGGCATTCCTCTCCCAGGAGCGTCTCAAAAAGATGCTGCGACTGGTGGCTCTGATCAGATCAAGAGAGTCAGTTTCTGTGAGACTATTAAAATCATTTTTGGGGATGGCGTCATCATCCATTGCCTTGATCCCTCATTGCCGGCTGAGGACACGTCCTATTCAGGAAGCTCTGGATGCTCAGTGGCGTCAGGTAACGGGATCTTTCCACGACTTGATATGTGTCACAGATCAGATAAAGTCAGCACTCACATGGTGGGCAATTCCAGCCAACTTGACGGAAGGCATGTCCTTTCTGTCGTTGCCACCGGACAGAACACTCACAACGGACGCCTCATTGGAAGGATGGGGCGCACATTTGGAGGATCTCTCTGTGAAAGGAAGATGGTCAACACATCAAAGATCTTGGCACATCAACAAGTTGGAACTGATGGCGATTTTTCTGGCTCTAAAATCATTTCTGCCTCTGCTCCAAGGAGAGTCAGTGCTAATACAGACAGACAACACAACCTGTATGCACTATGTCAACAAACAGGGCGGAACAAAATCCCCAAGTCTCTCCAGGTTAGCTCAAAGAATTTGGGACTGGTCTCTCAGTCATCAGATCTTGCTTACGGCAGTACACCTGCCAGGAGTATCCAATGTCCTAGCGGATTCCCTGAGCAGGTCCTCCTCGTCGACCCACGAGTGGGAGTTACACCAACCCACTCTAGAGAGGATATTCCAACTATGGGGCCGTCCGCAACTCGATCTCTTTGCTACGCCGGAGAACCGGAAATGCCGAAATTACGCAAGCTGGCATCCCCACAAGGAATCACAAGGGAATGCCCTTTTGATAAACTGGTGCAATCTATTTGCGTACGCCTTTCCTCCAATACCCCTCATACCTCGGGTTCTTTGGAAGATGAGGAGACAACCTTGCCACCTGATCCTAATAGCCCCGCGCTGGCCACGGCAAGCGTGGTTCTCAGAACTGCTCCTCCTGTCCCAATGCCAACCAATCCTCCTGCAACATCGGACGGATCTGCTCACAATGAGCGAAGGGAGAATTTGTCATCCAAATCCCTCCTCACTGAGCTTATCAGCCTGGAACCTGAACACCATGAGTTCGCCCACCTAGACATCCCGCAGGATTGTAGGGATATTTTGGCCCAGGCAAGAGCACCTTCTACAATCAGGACGTACAAGTTTAAATGGAAACGTTTCTGCCATTGGTGTGCTGCTAACGGAGTCCATCCGATACATTCCACGGCAGAGCAATTGCTACCATTCTTCTTGCACCTAGCCAGTTCTGGACTGTCGCATGCAACCCTAAGGGTTTTTCTAGCAGCCATTTCACGTTTCCGGCAAGATGGATCAAGTTCCCTTTGTTCCTCAAGAATAATCCGCCAATTCTTTAAGGGTCTATTCCGGAAATTTCCGCCAGTTCGGCGTCCTCCTCCGTTGTGGCACCTCAACGTTGTGTTAGCACAATTGATGAGACCTCCGTTCGAGCCCATTCACAAGGCCGACCTAAAATATCTCACTTGGAAAGTGGCTCTACTTCTGGCACTAACGTCTTCTCGTCGTGTCAGTGACATCCATGCTTTTACCATCAAACCTCCGTTCCTGCAGTTCAAACCGGATGCTGTAGTGTTACGCACCAATCCATCATTTCTACCCAAGGTGCCTACTGACTTTCACATTAATGAGCCAGTAATATTAAAGACATTTTTTGCCAATCCTCAGACACCTGCAGAACAAAGATTACATTCTTTGGACGTCAAGCGGTGTCTTAAGTTCTACATCAGTAAGACAGCTTCTTTCAGGAAATCCGATCAACTTTTTATAGCCTATGGACGCTGTCATAAAGGACGTCAGGTTACTAAACCAACGATTGCACGCTGGATCTCGGCAGCTATTGTCTTCTGCCACCAAAGGGCAAATAAACCTCTGCAGTCTCCAGTGAGGGCACACTCCACTAGGGCAGTGTCATCATCTACTGCCTTATTTGCTGGAGTATCTTTGCAACACATCTGCAGAGCAGCTACGTGGTCGACCAGACACACGTTTACTAAGCACTACTGCTTGGCAACTTTAAGCGAGGAGGATGCTGCAGTGGGACAGGCAGTGCTGCGCAATCTTTTTAAGTAAGGTGAGCCTCTTCCTCCCGCCTCCATATTGTTTCCATATATATATATTATGCATTTACAATGTTACAGTTGTTTCTATACTGTTTTTATGCATAAGAAGATTGATTATCTATATATGTTGAATCTATTTTGGCATGGAAACAATGGTGATTGTTACTGCTAGCTATTCTATATTCAAGCATGTGAATCTATGAAAGACACCCTAATACTGGAGAAGAACAATTGTTACTTACCTGTAAACAGGTGGTTCTCCAGTATTGGTGTCTTTCATAGATTCACATGCGACCCTCCCTCCTCCCTTCAGAGGCTCTCTTCTCCTCATGCACTTTACAGTCACTCTTGTGCTACGAAAATCTGAGGTGAGAAGCTCTGAGGAGAAGGTTCTAGAGAGGGGCTGACGCCTGATTGGCTGGAGTTCGGACTTACATAATGACAGAGATAGACTACAAAGGTCTTTTGTCTCTCTCCATTGTATTCCTATGGAGTTTTTCTCTTATAGGTACACTATGTGTGTTTTACACCTATATGCACTAATTATATGATTACTTATGTATATATTTTACTATATATATATATATATATTGCTATTTTATTTACCGTGGGACTCCCACTCCGACGACGGGGAATATTCAAGCATGTGAATCTATGAAAGACACCAATACTGGAGAACCACCTGTTTACAGGTAAGTAACAATTGTTCTTAATGCCCTGGTCCCTTCGTGGGCTGATCTCTGATGCACTGGTCCCTTCACGGGATGATATCTGATGCACTGGTCCCTTCATGGGATGATGTTTAATGCCCTGGTCCCTTCATGGGATCTTTGAGGCACTAATGGTCCCTTCATGGGTTGATCTTTGATGCACTGGTCCCTTCATGGGCTGATCTCTGATGCACTGGTCCCTTCATGGGATGATCTTGCATACATCTAATCTGAGTGCTGTGATGCACTCGTCCCTTCCCAGGATGATCTTGCACAGCTCTCTAATCTGAGAGCTGTGATGCACTGGTCCCTTCATGGGATGATCTGATGCACTGGTCCCTTCATGGGATGATCTTGCATACCTCTAATCGAAGTGCTGTGATGCACTGGCCCCTTCATGGGATGATCTCTGATGCACTGGCCCCTTCATGGGATGATCTCTGATGCACTGGCCCCTTCATGGGATGATCTCTGATGCACTGGCCCCTTCATGGGATGATCTCTGATGCACTGGCCCCTTCATGGGATGATCTCTGATGCACTGGCCCCTTCATGGGATGATCTCTGATGCACTGGTCCCTTCATGGGATGATCTCTGATGCACTGGTCCCTTCATGGGATGATCTCTGATGCACTGGTCCCTTCATGGGATGATCTCTGATGCACTGGTCCCTTCATGGGATGATCTTTGCTGCACTGGTCCCTTCATGGGATGATCTTTGCTGCACTGGTCCCTTCATGGGATGATCTTTGCTGCACTGGTCCCTTCTTGGGATGATCTTTGCTGCACTGGTCCCTTCTTGGGATGATCTTTGATGCACTGGTCCCTTCTTGGGATGATCTTTGATGCACTGGTCCCTTCATGGGATCATTTTTGCACTGGTCCCTTCATGGGATCATCTTTGCACTGGTCCCTTCATGGGATGATCTTGCATACCTCTAATCTGAGCTCTGATGCACTGGCCCCTTCATGGGATGATCTGATGCACTGGCCCCTTCATAGGATGATCTGATGCACTGGCCCCTTCATGGGATGATCTCTGATGCACTGGCCCCTTCATGGGATGATCTCTGATGCACTGGCCCCTTCATGGGATGATCTCTGATGCACTGGCCCCTTCATGGGATGATCTCTGATGCACTGGCCCCATCTCTGATGCACTGGCCCCTTCATGGGATGATCTCTGATGCACTGGCCCCTTCATGGGATGATCTCTGATGCACTGGCCCCTTCATGGGATGATCTCTGATGCACTGGCCCCTTCATGGGATGATCTCTGATGCACTGGCCCCTTCATGGGATGATCTCTGATGCACTGGCCCCTTCATGGGATGATCTCTGATGCACTGGCCCCTTCATGGGATGATCTCTGATGCACTGGCCCCTTCATGGGATGATCTCTGATGCACTGGCCCCTTCATGGGATGATCTCTGATGCACTGGCCCCTTCATGGGATGATCTCTGATGCACTGGCCCCTTCATGGGCTGATCTCTGATGCACTGGTCCCTTTATGGGCTGATCTCTGATGCACTGGTCCCTTTATGGGCTGATCTCTGATGCACTGGTCCCTTCGTGGGCTGATCTCTGATGCACTGGTCCCTTCACGGGATGATCTCTGATGCACTGGTCCCTTCACGGGATGATCTCTAATGCACTGGCCCCTTCACGGGATGATCTCTGATGCACTGGTCCTTTCATGGGATGATCTGATGCACTGGTCCCTTCATGGGATGATCTTTGCTGCACTGGTCCCTTCATGGGATGATCTTTGCTGCACTGGTCCCTTCATGGGATGATCTTTGCTGCACTGGTCCCTTCATGGGATGATCTTTGCTGCACTGGTCCCTTCATGGGATGATCTTTGCTGCACTGGTCCCTTCATGGGATGATCTTTGCTGCACTGGTCCCTTCATGGGATGATCTTTGCTGCACTGGTCCCTTCATGGGATGATCTTTGCTGCACTGGTCCCTTCATGGGATGATCTTTGCTGCACTGGTCCCTTCATGGGATGATCTTTGCTGCACTGGTCCCTTCATGGGATGATCTTTGCTGCACTGGTCCCTTCATGGGATGATCTTTGCTGCACTGGTCCCTTCATGGGATCTTCTTTGCACTGGTCCCTTCATGGGATGATCTTGCATACCTCTAATCTGAGCTGGGATGCACTGGTCCCTTCATGGGATGATCTCTGATGCACTGGCCCCTTCATGGGATGATCTCTGATGCACTGGCCCCTTCATGGGATGATCTCTGATGCACTGGCCCCTTCATGGGATGATCTCTGATGCACTGGCCCCTTCATGGGATGATCTCGGATGCACTGGCCCCTTCATGGGATGATCTCGGATGCACTGGCCCCTTCATGGGATGATCTCGGATGCACTGGCCCCTTCATGGGATGATCTCGGATGCACTGGCCCCTTCATGGGATGATCTCGGATGCACTGGCCCCTTCATGGGATGATCTCGGATGCACTGGCCCCTTCATGGGATGATCTCGGATGCACTGGCCCCTTCATGGGATGATCTCGGATGCACTGGCCCCTTCATGGGATGATCTCGGATGCACTGGCCCCTTCATGGGATGATCTCGGATGCACTGGCCCCTTCATGGGATGATCTCGGATGCACTGGCCCCTTCATGGGATGATCTCGGATGCACTGGCCCCTTCATGGGATGATCTCGGATGCACTGGCCCCTTCATGGGATGATCTCGGATGCACTGGCCCCTTCATGGGATGATCTCGGATGCACTGGCCCCTTCATGGGATGATCTCGGATGCACTGGCCCCTTCATGGGATGATCTCGGATGCACTGGCCCCTTCATGGGATGATCTCGGATGCACTGGCCCCTTCATGGGATGATCTCGGATGCACTGGCCCCTTCATGGGATGATCTCTGATGCACTGGCCCCTTCATGGGATGATCTCTGATGCACTGGCCCCTTCATGGGATGATCTCTGATGCACTGGCCCCTTCACGGCATGATCTTTCATGCACTGGTCCCTTCACGGCATGATCTTTCATGCACTGGCCCCTTCACGGCATGATCTTTCATGCACTGGTCCCTTCACGGCATGATCTTTCATGCACTGGTCCCTTCACGGCATGATCTTTCATGCACTGGTCCCTTCACGGCATGATCTTTCATGCACTGGTCCCTTCACGGCATGATCTTTCATGCACTGGTCCCTTCACGGCATGATCTTTCATGCACTGGTCCCTTCACGGCATGATCTTTCATGCACTGGTCCCTTCACGGCATGATCTTTCATGCACTGGTCCCTTCACGGCATGATCTTTGATGCACTGGTCCCTTCACGGCATGATCTTTGATGCACTGGTCCCTTCACGGCATGATCTTTGATGCACTGGTCCCTTCACGGCATGATCTTTGATGCACTGGTCCCTTCACGGCATGATCTTTGATGCACTGGCCCCTTCACGGGATGATCTCTGATGCACTGGTCCCTTCACGGGATGATCTTTGATGCACTGGTCCCTTCATGGGATGATCTTGCATACCTCTAATTTGAGTGCTGTGATGCACTGGTCCCTTCATGGGATGATCTCGGATGCACTGGCCCCTTCATGGGATGATCTCTGATGCACTGGCCCCTTCATGGGATGATCTCTGATGCACTGGCCCCTTCATGGGATGATCTCTGATGCACTGGCCCCTTCATGGGATGATCTCTGATGCACTGGCCCCTTCATGGGATGATCTCTGATGCACTGGTCCCTTCATGGGATGATCTCTGATGCACTGGCCCCTTCATGGGATGATCTCTGATGCACTGGCCCCTTCATGGGATGATCTCTGATGCACTGGCCCCTTCATGGGATGATCTCTGATGCACTGGTCCCTTCATGGGATGATCTCTGATGCACTGGTCCCTTCACGGGATGATCTCTGATGCACTGGTCCCTTCACGGGATGATCTCTGATGCACTGGTCCCTTCACGGGATGATCTCTGATGCACTGGTCCCTTCACGGGATGATCTCTGATGCACTGGTCCCTTCACGGGATGATCTCTGATGCACTGGTCCCTTCACGGGATGATCTGATGCACTGGTCCCTTCACGGGATGATCTCTGATGCACTGGTCCCTTCACGGGATGATCTCTGATGCACTGGTCCCTTCACGGGATGATCTCTGATGCACTGGTCCCTTCACGGGATGATCTCTGATGCACTGGTCCCTTCACGGCATGATCTCTGATGCACTGGTCCCTTCACGGCATGATCTCTGATGCACTGGTCCCTTCACGGCATGATCTCTGATGCACTGGTCCCTTCACGGCATGATCTTTGATGCACTGGTCCCTTCACGGCATGATCTTTGATGCACTGGTCCCTTCACGGCATGATCTCTGATGCACTGGTCCCTTCACGGGATGATCTCTGATGCACTGGCCCCTTCACGGGATGATCTCTGATGCACTGGTCCCTTCACGGGATGATCTTTGATGCACTGGTCCCTTCATGGGATGATCTTGCATACCTCTAATTTGAGTGCTGTGATGCACTGGTCCCTTCATGGGATGATCTCGGATGCACTGGCCCCTTCATGGGATGATCTCTGATGCACTGGCCCCTTCATGGGATGATCTCTGATGCACTGGCCCCTTCATGGGATGATCTCTGATGCACTGGCCCCTTCATGGGATGATCTCTGATGCACTGGCCCCTTCATGGGATGATCTCTGATGCACTGGCCCCTTCATGGGATGATCTCTGATGCACTGGCCCCTTCATGGGATGATCTCTGATGCACTGGCCCCTTCATGGGATGATCTCTGATGCACTGGCCCCTTCATGGGATGATCTCTGATGCACTGGTCCCTTCACGGGATGATCTCTGATGCACTGGTCCCTTCACGGGATGATCTCTGATGCACTGGTCCCTTCACGGGATGATCTCTGATGCACTGGTCCCTTCACGGGATGATCTCTGATGCACTGGTCCCTTCACGGGATGATCTCTGATGCACTGGTCCCTTCACGGGATGATCTCTGATGCACTGGTCCCTTCACGGGATGATCTCTGATGCACTGGTCCCTTCACGGGATGATCTCTGATGCACTGGTCCCTTCACGGGATGATCTCTGATGCACTGGCCCCTTCACGGGATGATCTCTGATGCACTGGCCCCTTCACGGGATGATCTCTGATGCACTGGCCCCTTCACGGGATGATCTCTGATGCACTGGCCCCTTCACGGGATGATCTCTGATGCACTGGCCCCTTCACGGGATGATCTCTGATGCACTAATGGTCCCTTCACTGGATGATCTGTGATGCACTAATGGTCCCTTCATGGGATGATCTGTGATGCACTAATGGTCCCTTCATGGGATGATCTGTGATGCACTGGCCCCTTCATGGGATGATCTCTGATGCACTGGTCCCTTCATGGGATGATCTTGCATACCTCTAATCTAAGTGCTGTGATGCACTGGTCCCTTCATGGGATGATCTCTGATGCACTGGTCCCTTCTTGGGATGATCTCTGATGCACTGGTCCCTTCATGGGATGATGTTTAATGCACTGGTCCCTTCATGGGATGATCTTGCATACATCTAATCTGAGTGCTGTGATGCACTCGTCCCTTCCCAGGATGATCTTGCACAGCTCTCTAATCTGAGAGCTGTGATGCACTGGTCCCTTCATGGGATGATCTGATGCACTGGTCCCTTCATGGGATGATCTGATGCACTGGTCCCTTCATGGGATGATCTGATGCACTGGTCACTTCATGGGATGATCTGATGCACTGGTCACTTCATGGGATGATCTGATGCACTTGTCCCTTCATGGGATGATCTCTGATGCACTTGTCCCTTCATGGGATGATCTCTGATGCACTTGTCCCTTCATGGGATGATCTCTGATGCACTTGTCCCTTCATGGGATGATCTCTGATGCACTTGTCCCTTCATGGGATGATCTCTGATGCACTGGTCCCTTCATGGGATGATCTCTGATGCACTGGTCCCTTCATGGGATGATCTCTGATGCACTGGTCCCTTCATGGGATGATCTCTGCACTGGTCCCTTCATGGGATGATCTCTGCACTGGTCCCTTCATGGGATGATCTCTGATGCACTGGTCCCTTCATGGGATGATCTCTGATGCACTGGTCCCTTCATGGGATGATCTCTGATGCACACCTCTAATCTAAGTGCTGTGATGCACTGGCCCCTTCATGGGATGATCTCTGATGCACCGGCCCCTTCATGGGATGATCTCTGATGCACTGGCCCCTTCATGGGATGATCTCTGATGCACTGGCCCCTTCATGGGATGATCTCTGATGCACTGGCCCCTTCATGGGATGATCTCTGATGCACTGGCCCCTTCATGGGATGATCTCTGATGCACTGGCCCCTTCATGGGATGATGTCTGATGCACTGGTCCCTTCATGGGATGATCTGATGCACTGGTCCTTTCATGGGATGATCTGATGCCCTGGTCCCTTCATGGGATGATCTTTGCTGCACTGGTCCCTTCATGGGATGATCTTTGCTGCACTGGTCCCTTCATGGGATGATCTTTGCTGCACTGGTCCCTTCATGGGATCATCTTTGCACTGGTCCCTTCATGGGATGATCTTGCATACCTCTAATCTGAGCTGTGATGCACTGGCCCCTTCATGGGGGATGATCTCTGATGCACTGGCTGGCCCCTTCATGGGATGATCTCTGATGCACTGGCTGGCCCCTTCATGGGATGATCTCTGATGCACTGGCCCCTTCATGGGATGATCTCTGATGCACTGGCCCCTTCATGGGATGATCTTTGCACTGGTCTCTTCATGGGATGATCTTGCATACCTCTAATCTAAGTGCTGTGATGCACTGGCCCCTTCATGGGATGATCTCTGATGCACTGGCCCCTTCATGGGATGATCTCTGATGCACTGGCCCCTTCATGGGATGATCTCTGATGCACTGGCCCCTTCATGGGATGATCTCTGATGCACTGGCCCCTTCATGGGATGATCTCTGATGCACTGGCCCCTTCATGGGATGATCTCTGATGCACTGGCCCCTTCATGGGATGATCTCTGCACTGGTCCCTTCATGGGATGATCTCTGGTCCCTTCATGGGATGATCTCTGGTCCCTTCATGGGATGATCTCTGGTCCCTTCATGGGATGATCTCTGGTCCCTTCATGGGATGATCTCTGGTCCCTTCATGGGATGATCGTGATGCACTGGCCCCTTCATGGGATGATCGTGATGCACTGGTCCCTTCATGGGATGATCGTTGATGCACTGGTCCCTTCATGGGATGATCGTTGATGCACTGGTCACTTCATGGGATGATCTCTGATGCACTGGTCCCTTCATGGGATCATCTTTGCACTGGTCCCTTCATGGGATGATCTTGCATACCTCTAATCTGAGCTGTGATGCACTGGTCCCTTCATGGGATGATCTTTGATGCACTGGCCCCTTCATGGGATGATCTCTGATGCACTGGCCCCTTCATGGGATGATCTCTGATGCACTGGCCCCTTCATGGGATGATCTCTGATGCACTGGCCCCTTCATGGGATGATCTCTGATGCACTGGCCCCTTCATGGGATGATCTCTGATGCACTGGCCCCTTCATGGGATGATCTCTGATGCACTGGCCCCTTCATGGGATGATCTCTGATGCACTGGCCCCTTCATGGGATGATCTCTGATGCACTGGCCCCTTCATGGGATGATCTCTGATGCACTGGCCCCTTCATGGGATGATCTCTGATGCACTGGCCCCTTCATGGGATGATCTCTGATGCACTGGCCCCTTCATGGGATGATCTCTGATGCACTGGCCCCTTCACGGGATGATCTCTGATGCACTGGTCCCTTCACGGCATGATCTCTGATGCACTGGTCCCTTCACGGCATGATCTCTGATGCACTGGTCCCTTCACGGCATGATCTCTGATGCACTGGTCCCTTCACGGCATGATCTCTGATGCACTGGTCCCTTCACGGCATGATCTCTGATGCACTGGTCCCTTCACTGGATGATGTTTGATGCACTAATGGTCCCTTCATTGGATGATCTCTGATGCACTAATGGTCCCTTCATGGGATGATCTCTGATGCACTGGTCCCTTCATGGGATGATCGTTGATGCACTGGTCCCTTCATGGGATGATCTCTGATGCACTGGCCCCTTCATGGGATGATCTCTGATGCACTGGCCCCTTCATGGGATCATCTTTGCACTGGTCCCTTCATGGGATCATCTTTGCACTGGTCCCTTCATGGGATCATCTTTGCACTGGTCCCTTCATGGGATGATTTTGCATACCTCTAATCTGAGCTGTGATGCACTGGTCCCTTCATGGGATGATCTTTGATGCACTGGTCCCTTCATGTTATGATCTCTGATGCACTGGCCCCTTCATGGGATGATCTCTGATGCACTGGTCCCTTCATGGGATGATCTTTGATGCACTAATGGTCCCTTCATGGGATTATCTTTGATGCACTAATGGTCCCTTCATGGGATTATCTTGCATACCTCTAATCTGAGTGCTGTGATGCACTGGTCCCTTCATGGGATGATCTCTGCACTCGTCCCTTCATGGGATGATCTCTGATGCACTTGTCCCTTCACGGGATGATCTCTGATGCACTGGTCCCTTCACGGGATGATCTCTGATGCACTGGTCCCTTCACGGGATGATCTCTGATGCACTGGTCCCTTCACGGGATGATCTCTGATGCACTGGTCCCTTCACGGGATGATCTCTGATGCACTGGTCCCTTCACGGGATGATCTCTGATGCACTGGTCCCTTCACGGGATGATCTCTGATGCACTGGTCCCTTCACGGGATGATCTCTGATGCACTGGTCCCTTCACGGGATGATCTCTGATGCACTGGTCCCTTCACGGGATGATCTCTGATGCACTGGTCCCTTCACGGGATGATCTCTGATGCACTGGTCCCTTCACGGGATGATCTCTGATGCACTGGTCCCTTCACGGGATGATCTCTGATGCAGTGGTCCCTTCACGGGATGATCTCTGATGCACTGGTTCCTTCACGGGATGATCTTGCATACCTCTAATCTGAGTGCTGTGATGCACTGGTCCCTTCATGGGATGATCTTTGATCCACTGGTCCCTTCATGGGATGATCTTTGATCCACTGGTCCCTTCATGGGATGATCTTTGATCCACTGGTCCCTTCATGGGAAGATCTTTCATGCACTGGTCCCTTCATGGGAAGATCTTTCATGCACTGGTTACTTCATGGGATGATCTTTCATGCACTGGTCCCTTCATGGGATGATCTTTCATGCACTGGTCCCTTCATGGGATGATCTTTCATGCACTGGTCCCTTCATGGGATGATCTTTCATGCACTGGTCCCTTCATGGGATGATCTCTGATGCACTGGTCCCTTCATGGGATGATGTTTGATGCACTGGTCCCTTCATTGGATGATCTTTGCACTAATGGTCCCTTCACGGGATGATCTCTGATGCACTGGCCCCTTCACGGGATGATCTCTGATGCACTGGTCCCTTCACGGGATGATCTCTGATGCACTGGTCCCTTCACGGGATGATCTCTGATGCACTGGTCCCTTCACAGGATGATCTCTGATGCACTGGTCCCTTCACGGGATGATCTCTGATGCACTGGTCCCTTCACGGGATGATCTCTGATGCACTGGTCCCTTCACGGGATGATCTCTGATGCACTGGTCCCTTCACGGGATGATCTTGCATACCTCTAATCTGAGTGCTGTGATGCACTGGTTCCTTCTCGGGATGATCTTGCATACCTCTAATCTGAGTGCTGTGATGCACTGGTCCCTTCATGGGATGATGTTTGATCCCCTGGTCCCTTCATGGGATGATGTTTAATGCCCTGGTCCCTTCACGGGATGATCTCTGATGCACTGGTCCCTTCACGGGATGATCTCTGATGCACTGGTCCCTTCACGGGATGATCTCTGATGCACTGGTCCCTTCACGGGATGATCTCTGATGCACTGGTCCCTTCACGGGATGATCTCTGATGCACTGGTCCCTTCACGGGATGATCTCTGATGCACTGGTCCCTTCACGGGATGATCTCTGATGCACTGGTCCCTTCACGGGATGATCTCTGATGCACTGGTCCCTTCACGGGATGATCTCTGATGCACTGGTCCCTTCACGGGATGATCTCTGATGCACTGGTCCCTTCACGAGATGATCTCTGATGCACTGGTCCCTTCACGGCATGATCTCTGATGCACTGGTCCCTTCACGGCATGTTTGATGCACTGGTCCCTTCATTGGATGATCTTTGATGCACTAATGGTCCCTTCATTGGATGATCTCTGATGCACTAATGGTCCCTTCACGGGATGATCTCTGATGCACTGGTCCCTTCACGGGATGATCTCTGATGCACTGGTCCCTTCACGGGATGATCTCTGATGCACTGGTCCCTTCACGGGATGATCTCTGATGCACTGGTCCCTTCATGGGATGATCTTTAATGCCCTGGTCGCTTCATGGGATGATCTTTGATGCACTGGTCCCTTCTTAGGATCATCTTTGATGCACTGGTCCCTTCATGGGATCATTTTTGTACTGGTCCCTTCATGGGATCATCTTTGCACTGGTCCCTTCATGGGATGATCTTGCATACCTCTAATCTGAGCTGTGATGCACTGGTCCCTTCATGGGATGATCTCTGATGCACTGGTCCCTTCACGGGATGATCTTTGAACTGGTCCCATCACGGGATGATCTTTGAACTGGTCCCATCACGGGATGATCTTTGATGCACTGGTCACTTCACGGGATGATCTTTGATGCACTGGTCCCTTCATGGGATGATCTTTGACGCACTGGTCCCTTCATGGGATGATCTTTGACGCACTGGTCCCTTCATGGGATGATCTTTGAAGCACTGGTCCCTTCATGGGATGATCTTTGAAGCACTGGTCCCTTCATGGGATGATCTTTGAAGCACTGGTCCCTTCATGGGATGATCTTTGATGCACTAATGGTCCCTTCATTGGATGATCTTTGATGCACTAATGGTCCCTTCATGGGATGATCTCTGATGCACTGGTCCTTTCATGGGATGATCTGATGCACTGGTCCCTTCATGGGATGATCTTTAATGCCCTGGTCGCTTCATGGGATGATCTTTGATGCCCTGGTCCCTTCACGGGATGATCTCTGATGCACTGGTCCCTTCACGGGATGATCTCTGATGCACTGGTCCCTTCACGGGATGATCTCTGATGCACTGGTCCCTTCACGGGATGATCTCTGATGCACTGGTCCCTTCACGGGATGATCTCTGATGCACTGGTCCCTTCACGGGATGATCTCTGATGCACTGGTCCCTTCATTGGATGATCTCTGATGCACTGGTCCCTTCACGGGATGATCTCTGATGCACTGGTCCCTTCACGGGATGATCTGTGATGCACTGGTACCTTCATGGGATGATCTGTGATGCACTGGTACCTTCATGGGATGATCTGTGATGCACTGGTACCTTCATGGGATGATCTGTGATGCACTGGTACCTTCATGGGATGATCTGTGATGCACTGGTCCCTTCATGGGATGATCTTGGATGCACTGGTCCCTTCATGGGATGATCTTGGATGCAGTGGTCCCTTCATGGGATGATCTTGGATGCACTGGTCCCTTCATGGGATGATCTTGGATGCACTGGTCCCTTCATGGGATGATCTTGGATGCACTGGTCCCTTCATGGGATGATCTTGGATGCACTGGTCCCTTCATGGGATCTTGGATGCACTGGTCCCTTCATGGGATGATCTTGGATGCACTGGTCCCTTCATGGGATGATCTTGGATGCACTGGTCCCTTCATGGGATGATCTTGGATGCACTGGTCCCTTCATGGGATGATCTTGGATGCACTGGTCCCTTCATGGGATGATCTCTGATGCACTGGCCCCTTCATGGGATGATCTCTGATGCACTGGCCCCTTCATGGGATGATCTCTGATGCACTGGCCCCTTCATGGGATGATCTCTGATGCACTGGCCCCTTCATGGGATGATCTCTGATGCACTGGCCCCTTCATGGGATGATCTCTGATGCACTGGCCCCTTCATGGGATGATCTCTGATGCACTGGCCCCTTCATGGGATGATCTTTGATGCACTGGTCCCTTCATGGGATGATCTTGCATACCTCTAATCGAAGTGCTGTGATGTACTGGCCCCGTCATGGGATGATCTCTGATGCACTGGCCCCGTCATGGGATGATCTCTGATGCACTGGCCCCGTCATGGGATGATCTCTGATGCACTGGCCCCTTCATGGGATGATCTCTGATGCACTGGCCCCTTCATGGGATGATCTCTGATGCACTGGCCCCTTCATGGGATGATCTCTGATGCACTGGC
Source organism: Triturus cristatus (assembly GCF_964204655.1). Classification (NCBI taxonomy): domain Eukaryota; kingdom Metazoa; phylum Chordata; class Amphibia; order Caudata; family Salamandridae; genus Triturus; species Triturus cristatus. Next base: position 408,913,500 of record NC_140591.1, read on the forward strand.
CCCTTCATGGGATGATCTCTGATGCACTGGCCCCTTCATGGGATGATCTCTGATGCACTGGCCCCTTCATGGGATGATCTCGGATGCACTGGCCCCTTCATGGGATGATCTCGGATGCACTGGCCCCTTCATGGGATGATCTCGGATGCACTGGCCCCTTCATGGGATGATCTTGGATGCACTGGCCCCTTCATGGGATGATCTTGGATGCACTGGCCCCTTCATGGGATGATCTCGGATGCACTGGCCCCTTCATGGGATGATCTCGGATGCACTGGCCCCTTCATGGGATGATCTCGGATGCACTGGCCCCTTCATGGGATGATCTCGGATGCACTGGCCCCTTCATGGGATGATCTCGGATGCACTGGCCCCTTCATGGGATGATCTCGGATGCACTGGCCCCTTCATGGGATGATCTCGGATGCACTGGCCCCTTCATGGGATGATCTCGGATGCACTGGCCCCTTCATGGGATGATCTCGGATGCACTGGCCCCTTCATGGGATGATCTCGGATGCACTGGCCCCTTCATGGGATGATCTCGGATGCACTGGCCCCTTCATGGGATGATCTCGGATGCACTGGCCCCTTCATGGGATGATCTCGGATGCACTGGCCCCTTCATGGGATGATCTCGGATGCACTGGCCCCTTCATGGGATGATCTCGGATGCACTGGCCCCTTCATGGGATGATCTCGGATGCACTGGCCCCTTCATGGGATGATCTCGGATGCACTGGCCCCTTCATGGGATGATCTCGGATGCACTGGCCCCTTCATGGGATGATCTCGGATGCACTGGCCCCTTCATGGGATGATCTCGGATGCACTGGCCCCTTCATGGGATGATCTCGGATGCACTGGCCCCTTCATGGGATGATCTCGGATGCACTGGCCCCTTCATGGGATGATCTCGGATGCACTGGCCCCTTCATGGGATGATCTCGGATGCACTGGCCCCTTCATGGGATGATCTCGGATGCACTGGCCCCTTCATGGGATGATCTCGGATGCACTGGCCCCTTCATGGGATGATCTCGGATGCACTGGCCCCTTCATGGGATGATCTCGGATGCACTGGCCCCTTCATGGGATGATCTCGGATGCACTGGCCCCTTCATGGGATGATCTCGGATGCACTGGCCCCTTCATGGGATGATCTCGGATGCACTGGCCCCTTCATGGGATGATCTCGGATGCACTGGCCCCTTCATGGGATGATCTCGGATGCACTGGCCCCTTCACGGCATGGTCTTTCATGCACTGGCCCCTTCACGGCATGGTCTTTCATGCACTGGCCCCTTCACGGCATGATCTTTCATGCACTGGCCCCTTCACGGCATGATCTTTCATGCACTGGCCCCTTCACGGCATGATCTTTCATGCACTGGCCCCTTCACGGCATGATCTTTCATGCACTGGCCCCTTCACGGCATGATCTTTCATGCACTGGTCCCTTCACGGCATGATCTTTCATGCACTGGTCCCTTCACGGCATGATCTTTCATGCACTGGTCCCTTCACGGCATGATCTTTCATGCACTGGTCCCTTCACGGCATGATCTTTCATGCACTGGTCCCTTCACGGCATGATGTTTGCACTGGCCCCTTCATGGGATGATCTTGCATACCTCTAATTTGAGTGCTGTGATGCACTGGTCCCTTCATGGGATGATCTCTGCACTCGTCCCTTCATGGGATGATCTCTGATGCACTGGTCCCTTCATGATGATCTCTGATGCACTGGTCCCTTCATGGGATGATCTCTGATGCACTGGCCCCTTCACGGGATGATCTCTGATGCACTGGCCCCTTCACGGGATGATCTCTGATGCACTGGCCCCTTCACGGGATGATCTCTGATGCACTGGTCCCTTCATGGGATGATCTCTGATGCACTGGCCCCTTCACGGGATGATCTCTGATGCACTGGCCCCTTCACGGGATGATCTCTGATGCACTGGCCCCTTCACGGGATGATCTTTGATGCACTGGTCCCTTCACGGGATGATCTCTGATGCACTAATTGTCCCTTCACGGGATGATCTCTGATGCACTAATTGTCCCTTCACGGGATGATCTCTGATGCACTAATTGTCCCTTCACGGGATGATCTCTGATGCACTAATTGTCCCTTCACGGGATGATCTCTGATGCACTAATGGTCCCTTCACGGGATGATCTCTGATGCACTAATGGTCCCTTCACGGGATGATCTCTGATGCACTAATGGTCCCTTCACGGGATGATCTCTGATGCACTAATGGTCCCTTCACGGGATGATCTCTGATGCACTAATGGTCCCTTCACGGGATGATCTCTGATGCCCTGGTCCCTTCACGGGATGATCTCTGATGCACTGGTCCCTTCACGGGATGATCTCTGATGCACTGGTCCCTTCACGGGATGATCTCTGATGCACTGGTCCCTTCACGGGATGATCTCTGATGCACTGGTCCCTTCACGGGATGATCTCTGATGCACTGGTCCCTTCACGGGATGATCTCTGATGCACTGGTCCCTTCACGGGATGATCTCTGATGCACTGGTCCCTTCACGGGATGATCTCTGATGCACTGGTCCCTTCACGGGATGATCTCTGATGCACTGGTCCCTTCACAGGATGATCTCTGATGCACTGGTCCCTTCATGGGATGATCTTGCATACATCTAATCTGAGTGCTGTGATGCACTCGTCCCTTCACAGGATGATCTCTGATGCACTGGTCCCTTCATGGGATGATCTTGCATACATCTAATCTGAGTGCTGTGATGCACTCGTCCCTTCCCAGGATGATCTTTCACAGCTCTCTAATCTGAGAGCTGTGATGCACTGGTCCCTTCATGGGATGATCTGATGCACTGGTCCCTTCATGGGATGATCTGATGCACTGGTCCCTTCATGGGATGATCTGATGCACTGGTCCCTTCATGGGATGATCTGATGCACTGGTCACTTAATGGGATGATCTGATGCACTGGTCACTTCATGGGATGATCTGATGCACTGGTCACTTCATGGGATGATCTGATGCACTTGTCCCTTCATGGGATGATCTCTGATGCACTAGTCCCTTCATGGGATGATCTCTGATGCACTGGTCCCTTCATGGGATGATCTCTGATGCACTGGTCCCTTCATGGGATGATCTCTGATGCACTGGTCCCTTCATGGGATGATCTCTGATGCACTGGCTGGCCCCTTCATGGGATGATCTCTGATGCACTGGCTGGCCCCTTCATGGGATGATCTCTGATGCACTGGCTGGCCCCTTCATGGGATGATCTCTGATGCACTGGCCCCTTCATGGAATGATCTCTGATGCACTGGCTGGCCCCTTCATGGGATGATCTCTGATGCACTGGCTGGCCCCTTCATGGGATGATCTCTGATGCACTGGCTGGCCCCTTCATGGGATGATCTCTGATGCACTGGCCCCTTCATGGGATGATCTCTGATCCCTTCATGGGATGATCGTGATGCACTGGTCCCTTCATGGGATGATCGTGATGCACTGGTCCCTTCATGGGATGATCGTGATGCACTGGTCCCTTCATGGAATGATCGTTGATGCACTGGTCCCTTCATGGGATGATCGTTGATGCACTGGTCCCTTCATGGGATGATCTCTGCACTCGTCCCTTCATGGGATGATCTCTGATGCACTGGTACCTTCATGGTATGATCTCTGATGCACTTGTCCCTTCACGGGATGATCTCTGATGCACTGGTCCCTTCACGGGATGATCTCTGATGCACTGGTCCCTTCACGGGATGATCTCTGATGCACTGGTCCCTTCACGGGATGATCTCTGATGCACTGGTCCCTTCACGGGATGATCTCTGATGCACTGGTCCCTTCACGGGATGATCTCTGATGCACTGGTCCCTTCACGGGATGATCTCTGATGCACTGGTCCCTTCACGGGATGATCTCTGATGCACTGGTCCCTTCACGGGATGATCTCTGATGCACTGGTCCCTTCACGGGATGATCTCTGATGCACTGGTCCCTTCACGGGATGATCTCTGATGCACTGGTCCCTTCACGGGATGATCTTGCATACCTCTAATCTGAGTGCTGTGATGCACTGGTTCCTTCTCGGGATGATCTTGCATACCTCTAATCTGAGTGCTGTGATGCACTGGTCCCTTCATGGGATGATGTTTGATCCACTGGTCCCTTCATGGGATGATCTTTGATGCACTGGTCCCTTCATGGGATGATCTTGCATACCTCTAATCTAAGTGCTGTGATGTGCTTGTCCCTTCATGGGATGATCTCTGATGCACTTGTCCCTTCATGGGATGATCTCTGATGCACTTGTCCCTTCATGGGATGATCTCTGATGCACTTGTCCCTTCATGGGATGATCTCTGATGCACTGGTCCCTTCATGGGATGATCTCTGATGCATTGGTCCTTTATGGGATGATCTCTGATGCACTGGTCCCTTCATGGGATGATCTTTGATGCACTGGTCCCTTCATGGGATGATCTTGCATACCTCTAATCTAAGTGCTGTGATGTACTGGTCCCTTCATGGGATGATCTCTGATGCACACCTCTAATCTAAGTGCTGTGATGTACTGGCCCCTTCATGGGATGATCTCTGATGCACTGGCCCCTTCATGGGATGATCTCTGATGCACTGGTCCCTTCATGGGATGATGTCTGATGCACTGGTCCCTTCATGGGATGATCTTTAATGCCCCTGGTCCCTTCATGGGATGATCTCTGATGCACTGGTCCTTTCATGGGATGATCTGATGCACTGGTCCCTTCATGGGATGATCTTTCATGCCCTGGTCCCTTCATGGGATGATCTTTGCTGCACTGGTCCCTTCATGGGATGATCTTTGCTGCACTGGTCCCTTCATGGGATGATCTTTGCTGCACTGGTCCCTTCATGGGATGATCTTTGCTGCACTGGTCCCTTCATGGGATGATCTTTGCTGCACTGGTCCCTTCATGGGATGATCTTTGCTGCACTGGTCCCTTCATGGGATCATCTTTGCTGCACTGGTCCCTTCATGGGATGATCTTGCATACCTCTAATCTAAGCTGTGATGCACTGGTCCCTTCATGGGATGATCTTTGATGCACTGGCCCCTTCATGGGATGATCTCTGATGCACTGGCCCCTTCATGGGATGATCTCTGATGCACTGGCCCCTTCATGGGATGATCTCTGATGCACTGGCCCCTTCATGGGATGATCTCTGATGCACTGGCCCCTTCATGGGATGATCTCTGATGCACTGGCCCCTTCATGGGATGATCTCTGATGCACTGGCCCCTTCATGGGATGATCTCTGATGCACTGGCCCCTTCATGGGATGATCTCTGATGCACTGGCCCCTTCATGGGATGATCTCTGATGCACTGGCCCCTTCATGGGATGATCTCTGATGCACTGGCCCCTTCATGGGATGATCGTGATGCACTGGCCCCTTCATGGGATGATCGTGATGCACTGGTCCCTTCATGGGATGATCGTGATGCACTGGTCCCTTCATGGGATGATCGTGATGCACTGGTCCCTTCATGGGATGATCGCGATGCACTGGTCCCTTCATGGGATGATCTCTGATGCACTGGTCCCTTCATGGGATGATCTCTGATGCACTGGTCCCTTCATGGGATGATCTCTGATGCACTGGTCCCTTCATGGGATGATCTCTGATGCACTGGTCCCTTCATGGGATGATCTTTGCATTGGTCCCTTCATGGGATCATCTTTGCACTGGTCCCTTCATGGGATCATCTTTGCACTGGTCCCTTCATGGGATCATCTTTGCACTGGTCCCTTCATGGGATCATCTTTGCACTGGTCCCTTCATGGGATCATATTTGCACTGGTCCCTTCATGGGATGATCTTGCATACCTCTAATCTGAGCTGTGATGCACTGGCCCCTTCATGGGATGATCTCTGATGCACTGGCCCCTTCATGGCATGATCTCTGATGCACTGGCCCCTTCATGGGATGATCTCTGATGCACTGGCCCCTTCATGGCATGATCTCTGATGCACTGGCCCCTTCATGGCATGATCTCTGATGCACTGGCCCCTTCATGGCATGATCTCTGATGCACTGGCCCCTTCATGGCATGATCTCTGATGCACTGGCCCCTTCATGGCATGATCTCTGATGCACTGGCCCCTTCATGGCATGATCTCTGATGCACTGGCCCCTTCATGGCATGATCTCTGATGCACTGGCCCCTTCATGGCATGATCTCTGATGCACTGGCCCCTTCATGGCATGATCTCTGATGCACTGGCCCCTTCATGGCATGATCTCTGATGCACTGGCCCCTTCATGGCATGATCTCTGATGCACTGGCCCCTTCATGGGATGATCTCTGATGCACTGGCCCCTTCATGGGATGATCTCTGATGCACTGGTCCCTTCATGGGATGATCTCTGATGCACTGGCCCCTTCATGGGATGATCTTTGATGCACTGGTTCCTTCATGGGATGATCTTGCATACCTCTAATCTGAGTGCTGTGATGCACTGGTCCCTTCATGGGATGATCTTTGATCCACTGGTCCCTTCATGGGATGATCTTTGATCCACTGGTCCCTTCATGGGATGATCTTTGATCCACTGGTCCCTTCAAGGGATGATCTTTCATGCACTGGTCCCTTCATGGGATGATCTCTGATGCACTGGTCCCTTCATGGGATGATGTTTGATGCACTGGTCCCTTCATTGGATGATCTTTGCACTAATGGTCCCTTAATGGGATGATCTCGGATGCACTGGTCCCTTCACGGGATGATCTCGGATGCACTGGTCCCTTCACGGGATGATCTCTGATGCACTGGTCCCTTCACGGGATGATCTCTGATGCACTGGTCCCTTCACGGGATGATCTCTGATGCACTGGTCCCTTCACGGGATGATCTCTGATGCACTGGTCCCTTCACGGGATGATCTCTGATGCACTGGTCCCTTCACGGGATGATCTCTGATGCACTGGTCCCTTCACGGGATGATCTCTGATGCACTGGTCCCTTCACGGGATGATCTTGCATACCTCTAATCTGAGTGCTGTGATGCACTGGTTCCTTCTCGGGATGATCTTGCATACCTCTAATCTGAGTGCTGTGATGCACTGGTCCCTTCATGGGATGATGTTTGATCCACTGGTCCCTTCATGGGATGATGTTTAATGCCCTGGTCCCTTCACGGGATGATCTCTGATGCCCTGGTCCCTTCACGGGATGATCTCTGATGCCCTCTGATGCCCTGGTCCCTTCACGGGATGATCTCTGATGCCCTGGTCCCTTCACGGGATGATCTCTGATGCACTGGTCCCTTCACGGGATGATCTCTGATGCACTGGTCCCTTCACGGGATGATCTCTGATGCACTGGTCCCTTCACGGGATGATCTTGCATACCTCTAATCTGAGTGCTGTGATGCACTCGTCCCTTCCCAGGATGATCTTGCACAGCTCTCTAATTTGAGAGCTGTGATGCACTGGTCCCTTCATGGGATGATCTGATGCACTGGTCCCTTCATGGGATGATCTTTGATGCACTGGTCCCTTCATGGGATGATCTTGCATACCTCTAATCTAAGTGCTGTGATGTACTTGTCCCTTCATGGGATGATCTCTGATGCACTTGTCCCTTCATGGGATGATCTCTGATGCACTTGTCCCTTCATGGGATGATCTCTGATGCACTGGTCCCTTCATGGGATGATCTTGCGTACCTCTAATCTGAGTGCTGTGATGCACTGGTCCTTTCATGGGATGATCGTGATGCACTGGTCCCTTCATGGGATGATCGTGATGCACTGGTCCCTTCATGGGATGATCGTGATGCACTGGTCCCTTCATGGGATGATCGTGATGCACTGGTCCCTTCATGGGATGATCGTGATGCACTGGTCCCTTCATGGGATGATCGTGATGCACTGGTCCCTTCATGGGATGATCGTGATGCACTGGTCCCTTCATGGGATGATCGTGATGCACTGGTCCCTTCATGGGATGATCGTGATGCACTGGTCCCTTCATGGGATGATCGTGATGCACTGGTCCCTTCATGGGATGATCTGATGCACTGGTCCCTTCATGGGATGATCTCTGATGCACTGGTCCCTTCATGGGATGATGTCTGATGCACTGGTCCCTTCATGGGATGATGTCTGATGCACTGGTCCCTTCATGGGATGATGTCTGATGCACTGGTCCCTTCATGGGATGATCTCTGATGCACTGGTCCCTTCATGGGATGATCTCTGATGCACTGGTCCCTTCATGGGATGATCTCTGATGCATTGGTCCTTTATGGGATGATCTCTGATGCACTGGTCCTTTATGGGATGATCTCTGATGCACTGGTCCCTTCATGGGATGATCTTTGATGCACTGGTCCCTTCATGGGATGATCTTGCATACCTCTAATCTAAGTGCTGTGATGTACTGGCTCCTTCATGGGATGATCTCTGATGCACTGGCTCCTTCATGGGATGATCTCTGATGCACTGGTCCCTTCATGGGATGATGTCTGATGCACTGGTCTCTTCATGGGATGATATTTAATGCCCCTGGTCCCTTCATGGGATGATCTCTGATGCACTGGTCCTTTCATGGGATGATCTGATGCACTGGTCCCTTCATGGGATGATCTTTCATGCCCTGGTCCCTTCATGGGATGATCTTTGCTGCACTGGTCCCTTCATGGGATGATCTTTGCTGCACTGGTCCCTTCATGGGATGATCTTTGCTGCACTGGTCCCTTCATGGGATGATCTTTGCTGCACTGGTCCCTTCATGGGATGATCTTTGCTGCACTGGTCCCTTCATGGGATGATCTTTGCTGCACTGGTCCCTTCATGGGATGATCTTTGCTGCACTGGTCCCTTCATGGGATGATCTTTGCTGCACTGGTCCCTTCATGGGATGATCTTTGCTGCACTGGTCCCTTCATGGGATCATCTTTGCTGCACTGGTCCCTTCATGGGATGATCTTGCATACCTCTAATCTGAGCTGTGATGCACTGGTCCCTTCATGGGATGATCTCTGATGCACTGGTCCCTTCATGGGATGATCTCTGATGCACTGGCCCCTTCATGGGATGATCTCTGATGCACTGGCCCCTTCATGGCATGATCTCTGATGCACTGGCCCCTTCATGGCATGATCTCTGATGCACTGGCCCCTTCATGGCATGATCTCTGATGCACTGGCCCCTTCATGGCATGATCTCTGATGCACTGGCCCCTTCATGGGATGATCTCTGATGCACTGGCCCCTTCATGGGATGATCTCTGATGCACTGGCCCCTTCATGGGATGATCTCTGATGCACTGGCCCCTTCATGGGATGATCTCTGATGCACTGGCCCCTTCATGGGATGATCGTGATGCACTGGCCCCTTCATGGGATGATCGTGATGCACTGGCCCCTTCATGGGATGATCGTGATGCACTGGCCCCTTCATGGGATGATCGTGATGCACTGGTCCCTTCATGGGATGATCGTGATGCACTGGTCCCTTCATGGGATGATCTCTGATGCACTGGTCCCTTCATGGGATGATCTCTGATGCACTGGTCCCTTCATGGGATGATCTCTGATGCACTGGTCCCTTCATGGGATGATCTCTGCTCCACTGGTCCCTTCATGGGATGATCTCTGCTGCACTGGTCCCTTCTTGGGATGATCTTTGATGCACTGGTCCCTTCATGGGATCATCTTTGCACTGGTCCCTTCATGGGATCATCTTTGCACTGGTCCCTTCATGGGATCATCTTTGCACTGGTCCCTTCATGGGATCATCTTTGCACTGGTCCCTTCATGGGATCATCTTTGCACTGGTCCCTTCATGGGATCATCTTTGCACTGGTCCCTTCATGGGATCATCTTTGCACTGGTCCCTTCATGGGATGATCTTGCATACCTCTAATCTGAGCTGTGATGCACTGGTCCCTTCATGGGATGATCTCTGATGCACTGGTCCCTTCATGGGATGATCTCTGATGCACTGGCCCCTTCACGGGATGATCTCTGATGCACTGGCCCCTTCACGGGATGATCTCTGATGCACTGGCCCCTTCACGGGATGATCTCTGATGCACTGGCCCCTTCACGGGATGATCTCTGATGCACTGGCCCCTTCACGGGATGATCTCTGATGCACTGGCCCCCTCACGGGATGATCTCTGATGCACTGGCCCCCTCACGGGATGATCTCTGATGCACTGGCCCCTTCACGGGATGATCTCTGATGCACTGGCCCCTTCACGGGATGATCTCTGATGCACTGGCCCCTTCACGGGATGATCTCTGATGCACTGGCCCCTTCACGGGATGATCTCTGATGCACTGGCCCCTTCACGGGATGATCTCTGATGCACTGGCCCCTTCACGGGATGATCTCTGATGCACTGGCCCCTTCACGGGATGATCTCTGATGCACTGGCCCCTTCACGGGATGATCTCTGATGCACTGGCCCCTTCACGGGATGATCTCTGATGCACTGGCCCCTTCACGGGATGATCTCTGATGCACTGGCCCCTTCACGGGATGATCTCTGATGCACTGGCCCCTTCACGGGATGATCTCTGATGCACTGGCCCCTTCACGGGATGATCTCTGATGCACTGGCCCCTTCACGGGATGATCTCTGATGCACTGGCCCCTTCACGGGATGATCTCTGATGCACTGGCCCCTTCACGGGATGATCTCTGATGCACTGGCCCCTTCACGGGATGATCTCTGATGCACTGGCCCCTTCACGGGATGATCTCTGATGCACTGGCCCCTTCACGGGATGATCTCTGATGCACTGGCCCCTTCACGGGATGATCTCTGATGCACTGGCCCCTTCACGGGATGATCTCTGATGCACTGGCCCCTTCACGGGATGATCTCTGATGCACTGGCCCCTTCACGGGATGATCTCTGATGCACTGGCCCCTTCACGGGATGATCTCTGATGCACTGGCCCCTTCACGGGATGATCTCTGATGCACTGGCCCCTTCACGGGATGATCTCTGATGCACTGGCCCCTTCACGGGATGATCTCTGATGCACTGGCCCCTTCACGGGATGATCTCTGATGCACTGGCCCCTTCACGGGATGATCTCTGATGCACTGGCCCCTTCACGGGATGATCTTTGATGCACTGGTCCCTTCACGGGATGATCTTTGATGCACTGGTCCCTTCACGGGATGATCTTTGATGCACTAATGGTCCCTTCACGGGATGATCTCTGATGCACTGGTCCCTTCACGGGATGATCTCTGATGCACTGGTCCCTTCACGGGATGATCTCTGATGCACTGGTCCCTTCACGGGATGATCTCTGATGCACTGGTCCCTTCACGGGATGATCTCTGATCTGGTCCCTTCACGGGATGATCTTTATTGCACGTTTCCCTTCATGGGATGATCTTTATTGCACGTTTCCCTTCATGGGATGATCTTTATTGCACGTTTCCCTTCATGGGATGATCTTGCATACCTCTAATCTGAGTGCTGTGATGCACTGGTCCCTTCATGGGATGATCTCTGATGCACCGGTCCCTTCACGGGATGAGCTCTGATGCACCGGTCCCTTCACGGGATGAGCTCTGATGCACCGGTCCCTTCACGGGATGAGCTCTGATGCACCGGTCCCTTCACGGGATGATCTCTGATGCACCGGTCCCTTCACGGGATGATCTCTGATGCACCGGTCCCTTCACGGGATGATCTCTGATGCACCGGTCCCTTCACGGGATGATCTCTGATGCACCGGTCCCTTCACGGGATGATCTCTGATGCACCGGTCCCTTCACGGGATGATCTCTGATGCACCGGTCCCTTCACGGGATGATCTCTGATGCACCGGTCCCTTCACGGGATGATCTCTGATGCACCGGTCCCTTCACGGGATGATCTCTGCTGCACTGGTCCCTTCACGGCATGATCTTTGCACTGGTCCCTTCACGGCATGATCTTTGCACTGGTCCCTTCACGGCATGATCTTTGCACTGGTCCCTTCACGGCATGATCTTTGCACTGGTCCCTTCACGGCATGATCTTTGATGCACTGGTCCCTTCATGGGATGATCTTTGATGCACTGGTCCCTTCATGGGATGGTCTTTGATGCACTGGTCCCTTCATGGGATGATCTTTGATGCACTGGTCCCTTCATGGGATGATCTTTAATGCCCTGGTCCCTTCATGGGATGATCTTGCATACCTCTAATCTGAGTGCTGTGATGCACTGGTCCCTTCATGGGATGATCTCTGATGCACTGGTCCCTTCATGGGATGATCTCTGATGCACTGGTCCCTTCATGGGATGATCTCTGATGCACTGGTCCCTTCATGGGATGATCTTGATGCACTGGTCCCTTCATGGGATGATCTTGATGCACTGGTCCCTTCATGGGAGGATCTTGCATACCTCTAATCTGAGTGCTGTGATGCACTGGTCCCTTCATAGGATCATCTTGCATACCTCTAATCTGAGTGCTGTGATGCACTGGTCCCTTCATGGGATGATCTCTGATGCACTGGTCCCTTCATGGGATGATCTCTGATGCACTGGCCCCTTCATGGGATGATCTGATGCACTGGTCCCTTCATGGGATGATCTCTGATGCACTGGTCCCTTCATGGGATGATCTCTGATGCACTGGTCCCTTCATGGGATGATCTCTGATGCACTGGTCCCTTCACGGGATGATCTCTGATGCACTGGTCCCTTCACGGGATGATCTCTGATGCACTGGTCCCTTCACGGGATGATCTCTGATGCACTGGTCCCTTCACGGGATGATCTCTGATGCACTGGTCCCTTCACGGGATGATCTCTGATGCACTGGTCCCTTCACGGGATGATCTCTGATGCACTGGTCCCTTCACGGGATGATCTCTGATGCACTGGTCCCTTCACGGGATGATCTCTGATGCACTGGTCCCTTCACGGGATGATCTCTGATGCACTGGTCCCTTCACGGGATGATCTCTGATGCACTGGTCCCTTCACGGGATGATCTCTGATGCACTGGTCCCTTCACGGGATGATCTCTGATGCACTGGTCCCTTCACGGGATGATCTCTGATGCACTGGTCCCTTCACGGGATGATCTCTGATGCACTGGTCCCTTCACGGGATGATCTCTGATGCACTGGTCCCTTCACGGGATGATCTCTGATGCACTGGTCCCTTCACGGGATGATCTCTGATGCACTGGTCCCTTCACGGGATGATCTCTGATGCACTGGTCCCTTCACGGGATGATCTCTGATGCACTGGTCCCTTCACGGGATGATCTCTGATGCACTGGTCCCTTCACGGGATGATCTCTGATGCACTGGTCCCTTCACGGGATGATCTCTGATGCACTGGTCCCTTCACGGGATGATCTCTGATCTGGTCCCTTCATGGGATGATCTTGCATACCTCTAATCTGAGTGCTGTGATGCACTGGTCTCTTCATGGGATGATCTCTGATGCACTGGTCCCTTCATGGGGATGATCTCTGATGCACTGGTCCCTTCATGGGATGATCTTTGTTGCACTGGTCCCTTCATGGGATCGCTGAGGCCCTGGTCCCTTCATGGGATGGTCTTTGATGCACTGGTCCCTTCATGGGATGATCTTGCATACCTCTAATCTGAGAGCTGTGATGCACTGGTCCCTTCATGGGATGGTCTTTGATGCACTGGTCCCTTCATGGGATGATCTTGCATACCTCTAATCTGAGAGCTGTGATGCACTGGTCCCTTCATGGGATGATCTTTGATGCACTGGTCCCTTCATGGGATGATCTTTGATGCACTGGTCCCTTCATGGGATCATCTTTGCACTGGTCCCTTCATGGGATCATCTTTGCACTGGTCCCTTCATGGGATCATCTTTGCACTGGTCCCTTCATGGGATCATCTTTGCACTGGTCCCTTCATGGGATCATCTTTGCACTGGTCCCTTCATGGGATCATCTTTGCACTGGTCCCTTCATGGGATCATCTTTGCACTGGTCCCTTCATGGGATCATCTCTGATGCACTCGTCCCTTCATGGGATGATCTCTGATGCACTCGTCCCTTCATGGGATGATCTCTGATGCACTCGTCCCTTCATGGGATGATCTCTGATGCACTCGTCCCTTCATGGGATGATCTCTGATGCACTCGTCCCTTCATGGGATGATCTCTGATGCACTCGTCCCTTCATGGGATGATCTCTGATGCACTCGTCCCTTCATGGGATGATCTCTGATGCACTCGTCCCTTCATGGGATGATCTCTGATGCACTCGTCCCTTCATGGGATGATCTCTGATGCACTCGTCCCTTCATGGGATGATCTCTGATGCACTCGTCCCTTCATGGGATGATCTCTGATGCACTCGTCCCTTCATGGGATGATCTCTGATGCACTCGTCCCTTCATGGGATGATCTCTGATGCACTCGTCCCTTCATGGGATGATCTCTGATGCACTCGTCCCTTCATGGGATGATCTCTGATGCACTCGTCCCTTCATGGGATGATCTCTGATGCACTCGTCCCTTCATGGGATGATCTCTGATGCACTCGTCCCTTCATGGGATGATCTCTGATGCACTCGTCCCTTCATGGGATGATCTCTGATGCACTCGTCCCTTCATGGGATGATCTCTGATGCACTCGTCCCTTCATGGGATGATCTCTGATGCACTCGTCCCTTCATGGGATGATCTCTGATGCACTCGTCCCTTCATGGGATGATCTCTGATGCACTCGTCCCTTCATGGGATGATCTCTGATGCACTCGTCCCTTCATGGGATGATCTCTGATGCACTCGTCCCTTCATGGGATGATCTCTGATGCACTCGTCCCTTCATGGGATGATCTCTGATGCACTCGTCCCTTCATGGGATGATCTCTGATGCACTCGTCCCTTCATGGGATGATCTCTGATGCACTCGTCCCTTCATGGGATGATCTCTGATGCACTCGTCCCTTCATGGGATGATCTCTGATGCACTCGTCCCTTCATGGGATGATCTCTGATGCACTCGTCCCTTCATGGGATGATCTCTGATGCACTGGTCCCTTCATGGGATGATCTCTGATGCACTGGTCCCTTCATGGGATGATCTCTGATGCACTGGTCCCTTCATGGGATGATCTTTATTGCACTTTTCCCTTCATGGGATGATCTTGCATACCTCTAATCGGAGTGCTGTGATGCACTGGTCCCTTCATGGGATGATCTCTGATGCACTGGTCCCTTCATGGGATGATCTCTGATGCACTGGTCCCTTCATGGGATGATCTCTGATGCACTGGTCCCTTCATGGGATGATCTCTGATGCACTGGTCCCTTCACGGGATGATCTCTGATGCACTGGTCCCTTCACGGGATGATCTCTGATGCACTGGTCCCTTCACGGGATGATCTCTGATGCACTGGTCCCTTCACGGGATGATCTCTGATGCACTGGTCCCTTCACGGGATGATCTCTGATGCACTGGTCCCTTCACGGGATGATCTCTGATGCACTGGTCCCTTCACGGGATGATCTCTGATGCACTGGTCCCTTCACGGGATGATCTCTGATGCACTGGTCCCTTCACGGGATGATCTCTGATGCACTGGTCCCTTCACGGGATGATCTCTGATGCACTGGTCCCTTCACGGGATGATCTCTGATGCACTGGTCCCTTCATGGGATGATCTTTATTGCACTTTTCCCTTCATGGGATGATCTTGCATACCTCCAATCTGAGTGCTGTGATGCACTGGTCCCTTCATGGGATGATCTTTAATGCCCTGGTCCTTTCATGGGATGATCTTTAATCCACTGGTCCCTTCATGGGATGATATTTGTTGCACTGGTCCCTTCATGGGATCGCTGAGGCCCTGGTCCCTTCATGGGATGATCTTTGATGCACTGGTCCCTTCATGGGATGGTCTTTGATGCACTGGTCCCTTCATGGGATGGTCTTTGATGCACTGGTCCCTTCATGGGATGATCTTTGATGCACTGGTCCCTTCATGGGATGATCTTTGATGCCCTGGTCCCTTCATGGGATGATCTTTGATGCCCTGGTCCCTTCATGGGATGATCTTTAATGCCCTGGTCCCTTCATGGGATGATCTTGCATACCTCTAATCTGAGTGCTGTGATGCACTGGTCCCTTCATAGGATCATCTTGCATACCTCTAATCTGAGTGCTGTGATGCACTGGTCCCTTCATGGGATGATCTCTGATGCACTGGTCCCTTCATGGGATGATCTCTGATGCACTGGCCCCTTCATGGGATGATCTCTGATGCACTGGCCCCTTCACGGGATGATCTCTGATGCACTGGCCCCTTCACGGGATGATCTCTGATGCACTGGCCCCTTCACGGGATGATCTCTGATGCACTGGTCCCTTCACGGGATGATCTCTGATGCACTGGTCCCTTCACGGGATGATCTCTGATGCACTGGTCCCTTCACGGGATGATCTCTGATGCACTGGTCCCTTCACGGGATGATCTCTGATGCACTGGTCCCTTCACGGGATGATCTCTGATGCACTGGTCCCTTCACGGGATGATCTCTGATGCACTGGTCCCTTCACGGGATGATCTCTGATGCACTGGTCCCTTCACGGGATGATCTCTGATGCACTGGTCTCTTCACGGGATGATCTCTGATGCACTGGTCCCTTCACGGGATGATCTCTGATGCACTGGTCCCTTCACGGGATGATCTCTGATGCACTGGTCCCTTCACGGGATGATCTCTGATGCACTGGTCCCTTCACGGGATGATCTCTGATGCACTGGTCCCTTCACGGGATTATCTTTATTGCACTTTTCCCTTCACCGGATGATCTTTATTGCACTTTTCCCTTCATGGGATGATCTTGCATACCTCTAATCTGAGTGCTGTGATGCACTGGTCCCTTCATGGGATGATCTCTGATGCACTGGTCCCTTCATGGGATGATCTCTGATGCCCTGGTCCCTTCATGGAATGATCTTGCATACCTCTAATCTGAGTGCTGTGATGCACTTGTCCCTTCATGAGATGATCCCTGATGCACTGGCCCCTTCATGGGAGGATCTCTGATGCACTGGCCCCTTCATTGGAGGATCTCTGATGCACTTGCCCCTTCATTGGGGATGATCTCTGATGCACTGGCCCCTTCATGGGGATGATCTCTGATGCACTGGCCCCTTCATGGGGATGATCTCTGATGCACTGGCCCCTTCATGGGGATGATCTCTGATGCACTGGTCCCTTCATGGGGATGATCTCTGATGCACTGGTCCCTTCATGGGGATGATCTCTGATGCACTGGTCCCTTCATGGGGATGATCTCTGATGCACTGGTCCCTTCATGGGGATGATCTGATGCACTGGTCCCTTCATGGGGATGATCTCTGATGCACTGGTCCCTTCATGGGATGATCTTTGTTGCACTGGTCCCTTCATGGGATCGCTGAGGCCCTGGTCCCTTCATGGGATGGTCTTTGATGCACTGGTCCCTTCATGGGATTATCTTGAATACCTCTAATCTGAGAGCTGTGATGCACTGGTCCCTTCATGGGATGATCTTTGATGCACTGGTCCCTTCATGGGATGATCTTTGATGCACTGGTCCCTTCATGGGATGGTCTTTGATGCACTGGTCCCTTCATGGGATGATCTTTGATGCCCTGGTCCCTTAATGGGATGATCTTTAATGCCCTGGTCCCTTCATGGGATGATCTTGCATACCTCTAATCTGAGAGCTGTGATGCACTGGTCCCTTCATGGGATGATCTTTGATGCACTGGTCCCTTCATGGGATGATCTTTGATGCACTGGTCCCTTCATGGGATGATCTCTGGTGCACTGGTCCCTTCATGGGATGATCTCTGGTGCACTGGTCCCTTCATGGGATGATCTCTGGTGCACTGGTCCCTTCATGGGATGATCTCTGGTGCACTGGTCCCTTCATGGGATGATCTCTGATGCACTGGTCCCTTCATGGGATGATCTCTGATGCACTGGTCCCTTCATGGGAAGACCTCTGATGCACTGGTCCCTTCATGGGAAGACCTCTGATGCACTGGTCCCTTCATGGGAAGACCTCTGATGCACTGGTCCCTTCATGGGAAGACCTTTGGTCCCTTCATGGGAAGACCTTTGGTCCCTTCATGGGAAGACCTTTGGTCCCTTCATGGGAAGACCTTTGGTCCCTTCATGGGAAGACCTTTGGTCCCTTCATGGGAAGACCTTTGGTCCCTTCATGGGAAGACCTTTGGTCCCTTCATGGGAAGACCTTTGGTCCCTTCATGGGAAGACCTTTGGTCCCTTCATGGGAAGACCTTTGGTCCCTTCATGGGAAGACCTTTGGTCCCTTCATGGGAAGACCTTTGGTCCCTTCATGGGAAGACCTTTGGTCCCTTCATGGGAAGACCTTTGGTCCCTTCATGGGAAGACCTTTGGTCCCTTCATGGGAAGACCTTTGGTCCCTTCATGGGAAGACCTTTGGTCCCTTCATGGGAAGACCTTTGGTCCCTTCATGGGAAGACCTTTGGTCCCTTCATGGGAAGACCTTTGGTCCCTTCATGGGAAGACCTTTGGTCCCTTCATGGGAAGACCTTTGGTCCCTTCATGGGAAGACCTTTGGTCCCTTCATGGGAAGACCTTTGGTCCCTTCATGGGAAGACCTTTGGTCCCTTCACGGGAAGACCTGATGCACTGCTCCCTTCACGGGAAGACCTGATGCACTGCTCCCTTCACGGGAAGATCTGATGCACTGCTCCCTTCACGGGAAGATCTGATGCACTGCTCCCTTCACGGGAAGATCTGATGCACTGCTCCCTTCACGGGATGATCTGATGCACTGCTCCCTTCACGGGATGATCTGATGCACTGCTCCCTTCACGGGATGATCTGATGCACTGCTCCCTTCACGGGATGATCTGATGCACTGCTCCCTTCACGGGATGATCTGATGCACTGCTCCCTTCACGGGATGATCTGATGCACTGCTCCCTTCACGGGATGATCTGATGCACTGCTCCCTTCACGGGATGATCTGATGCACTGCTCCCTTCACGGGATGATCTGATGCACTGCTCCCTTCACGGGATGATCTCTGATGCACTGCTCCCTTCACGGGATGATCTCTGATGCACTGCTCCCTTCACGGGATGATCTCTGATGCACTGCTCCCTTCACGGGATGATCTCTGATGCACTGCTCCCTTCACGGGATGATCTCTGATGCACTGCTCCCTTCACGGGATGATCTCTGATGCACTGCTCCCTTCACGGGATGATCTCTGATGCACTGCTCCCTTCACGGGATGATCTCTGATGCACTGCTCCCTTCACGGGATGATCTCTGATGCACTGCTCCCTTCACGGGATGATCTCTGATGCACTGCTCCCTTCACGGGATGATCTCTGATGCACTGCTCCCTTCACGGGATGATCTCTGATGCACTGCTCCCTTCACGGGATGATCTCTGATGCACTGCTCCCTTCACGGGATGATCTCTGATGCACTGCTCCCTTCACGGGATGATCTCTGATGCACTGCTCCCTTCACGGGATGATCTCTGATGCACTGCTCCCTTCACGGGATGATCTCTGATGCACTGCTCCCTTCACGGGATGATCTCTGATGCACTGCTCCCTTCACGGGATGATCTCTGATGCACTGCTCCCTTCACGGGATGATCTCTGATGCACTGCTCCCTTCACGGGATGATCTCTGATGCACTGCTCCCTTCACGGGATGATCTCTGATGCACTGCTCCCTTCACGGGATGATCTCTGATGCACTGGTCCCTTCACGGGATGATCTGTGATGCACTGGTCCCTTCACGGGATGATCTGTGATGCACTGGTCCCTTCACGGGATGATCTGTGATGCACTGGTCCCTTCACGGGATGATCTTTGTTGCACTGGTCCCTTCACGGGATGATCTTTGTTGCACTGGTCCCTTCACGGGATGATCTTTGATGCACTGGTCCCTTCACGGGATGATCTTTGCACTGGTCCCCTCATGGGATGATCTTGCATACCTCTAATCTGAGTGCTGTAATGCACTGGTCTCTTCATCGGATGATCTTGATGCACTGGTCCCTTTATGGGTTGATCTTGCATACCTCTAATCTTAGTGCTGTGGTGCACTGGTCCCTTCATGGGAAGATCTTTGGTCCCTTCATGGGAAGATCTTTGGTCCCTTCATGGGAAGATCTTTGGTCCCTTCATGGGAAGATCTTTGGTCCCTTCATGGGAAGATCTTTGGTCCCTTCATGGGAAGATCTTTGGTCCCTTCATGGGAAGATCTTTGGTCCCTTCATGGGAAGATCTTGCATACCTTTAATCTGAGTGCTGTGATGCACTGGTCCCTTCATGGGATGATCTTTGGTCCCTTCATGGGATGATCTTTGATGCACTGGTCCCTTCATGGGATGATCCTGCATACCTCTAATCTTAGTGCTGTGATGCACTGGTCCCTTCATGGGATGATCCTTGATGCACTGGTCCCTACATGGGATGATCTTTGATGCACTGGTCCCTTCATGGGATGATCCTCCATACCTCTAATCTTAGTGCTGTGATTTACTGGTCCCTTCATGGGATGATCTTTGATGCACTGGTCCCTTCATGGGATGATCTTTGGTACCTTCATGGGGATGATCTTTGATGAACTGGTCCCTTCATGGGATGATCCTGCATACCTCTAATCTTAGTGCTGTGTTTCACTGGTCCCTTCATGGGAGGATCTTTGATGCACTGGTCCCTTCATGGGAGGATCTTTGATGCACTGGTCCCTTCATGGGAGGATCTTTGATGCACTGGTCCCTTCATGGGAGGATCTTTGATGCACTGGTCCCTTCATGGGAGGATCTTTGATGCACTGGTCCCTTCATGGGAGGATCTTTGGTGCACTGGTCCCTTCATGGGAGGATCTTTGGTGCACTGGTCCCTTCATGGGATGATCTTTGGTGCACTGGTCCCTTCATGGGATGATCTTTGGTGCACTGGTCCCTTCATGGGATGATCTTTGGTGCACTGGTCCCTTCATTGGATGATCTCTGATGCACTGGTCCCTTCATGGGATGATCTCTGATGCACTGGTCCCTTCATGGGATGATCTCTGATGCACTGGTCCCTTCATGGGATGATCTCTGATGCACTGGTCCCTTCATGGGATGATCTCTGATGCACTGGTCCCTTCATGGGATGATCTCTGATGCAGTGGTCCCTTCATGGGATGATCTGATGCAGTGGTCCCTTCATGGGATGATCTCTGATGCAGTGGTCCATTCATTGAATGATCTTTGATCCACTGGTCCCTTCATGGTTTGATCTTGCATACCTCTAATCTGAGTGCTGTGATGCACTGGTCCCTTCACGGGATGATCTCTGATGCACTGGTCCCTTCATGGGATGATCTCTGATGCACTGGTCCCTTCACGGGATGATCTCTGATGCACTGGTCCCTTCACGGGATGATCTCTGATGCACTGGTCCCTTCACGGGATGATCTCTGATGCACTGGTCCCTTCACGGGATGATCTCTGATGCACTGGTCCCTTCACGGGATGATCTCTGATGCACTGGTCCCTTCACGGGATGATCTCTGATGCACTGGTCCCTTCACGGGATGATCTCTGATGCACTGGTCCCTTCACGGGATGATCTCTGATGCACTGGTCTCTTCACGGGATGATCGCTGATGCATTGGTCCCTTCATGGGATGGTCTTTGCACTGGTCCCTTCATGGGATGATCTTGCATACATCTAATCTTAGTGCTGTAATGCACTGGTCTCTTCATCGGATGATCTCTGATGCACTGCTCCCTTCATGGGATGATCTCTGATGCACTGCTCCCTTCATGGGATGATCTCTGATGCACTGCTCCCTTCAAGGGATGATCTCTGACGCACTGGTCCCTTCATGGGATGATCTGACGCACTGGTCCCTTCATGGGAAGGTCTTTGGTCCCTTCATGGGAAGGTCTTTGGTCCCTTCATGGGAAGGTCTTTGGTCCCTTCATGGGAAGGTCTTTGGTCCCTTCATGGGGAGGTCTTTGGTCCCTTCATGGGGAGGTCTTTGGTCCCTTCATGGGGAGGTCTTTGGTCCCTTCATGGGGAGGTCTTTGGTCCCTTCATGGGGAGGTCTTTGGTCCCTTCATGGGGAGGTCTTTGGTCCCTTCATGGGGAGGTCTTTGGTCCCTTCATGGGGAGGTCTTTGGTCCCTTCATGGGGAGGTCTTTGGTCCCTTCATGGGGAGGTCTTTGGTCCCTTCATGGGGAGGTCTTTGGTCCCTTCATGGGGAGGTCTTTGGTCCCTTCATGGGGAGGTCTTTGGTCCCTTCATGGGGAGGTCTTTGGTCCCTTCATGGGGAGGTCTTTGGTCCCTTCATGGGGAGGTCTTTGGTCCCTTCATGGGGAGGTCTTTGGTCCCTTCATGGGGAGGTCTTTGGTCCCTTCATGGGGAGGTCTTTGGTCCCTTCATGGGGAGGTCTTTGGTCCCTTCATGGGGAGGTCTTTGGTCCCTTCATGGGGAGGTCTTTGGTCCCTTCATGGGGAGGTCTTTGGTCCCTTCATGGGGAGGTCTTTGGTCCCTTCATGGGGAGGTCTTTGGTCCCTTCATGGGGAGGTCTTTGGTCCCTTCATGGGGAGGTCTTTGGTCCCTTCATGGGGAGGTCTTTGGTCCCTTCATGGGGAGGTCTTTGGTCCCTTCATGGGGAGGTCTTTGGTCCCTTCATGGGGAGGTCTTTGGTCCCTTCATGGGGAGGTCTTTGGTCCCTTCATGGGGAGGTCTTTGGTCCCTTCATGGGGAGGTCTTTGGTCCCTTCATGGGGAGGTCTTTGGTCCCTTCATGGGGAGGTCTTTGGTCCCTTCATGGGGAGGTCTTTGGTCCCTTCATGGGGAGGTCTTTGGTCCCTTCATGGGGAGGTCTTTGGTCCCTTCATGGGGAGGTCTTTGGTCCCTTCATGGGGAGGTCTTTGGTCCCTTCATGGGGAGGTCTTTGGTCCCTTCATGGGGAGGTCTTTGGTCCCTTCATGGGGAGGTCTTTGGTCCCTTCATGGGGAGGTCTTTGGTCCCTTCGTGGGGAGGTCTTTGGTCCCTTCGTGGGGAGGTCTTTGGTCCCTTCGTGGGGAGGTCTTTGGTCCCTTCGTGGGGAGGTCTTTGGTCCCTTCGTGGGGAGGTCTTTGGTCCCTTCGTGGGGAGGTCTTTGGTCCCTTCGTGGGGAGGTCTTTGGTCCCTTCGTGGGATGATCTTTGTTGCACTGGTCCCTTCGTGGGATGATCTTTGTTGCACTGGTCCCTTCGTGGGATGATCTTTGATGCACTGGTCCCTTCGTGGGATGATCTTTGATGCACTGGTCCCTTCGTGGGATGATCTTTGATGCACTGGTCCCTTCGTGGGATGATCTTTGCACTGCTCCCTTCATGGGATGATCTTTGATGCGCTGGTCCCTTCATGGGATGAACTTTGATGCGCTGGTCCCTTCATGGGATGAACTTTGATGCGCTGGTCCCTTCATGGGATGAACTTTGATGCGCTGGTCCCTTCATGGGATGATCTTTGATGCGCTGGTCCCTTAATGGGATGATCTTTGATGCGCTGGTCCCTTCATGGGATGATTTTTGATGCACTGGTCCCTTCAAGGGATGATTTTGCATATCTCTAATCTGAGTGCTGTGATGCGCTGGTCCCTTCATGGGATGTTCTTTGATGCACTGGTCCCTTCATGGGATGATCCTTGAAGCACTGGTCCCTTCATGGGATGATCCTTGAAGCACTGGTCCCTTCATGGGATGATCTTTGATGCACTGGTCCCTTCATGGGATGATCTTTGATGCACCGGTCCCCCCATTGGATGATCTTTGATGCACTGGTACCGTCATGGGATGATCTTGCATACCTCTAATCTGAGTGCTGTGATGCTCTGGTCCCTTCATGGGATGATCTCTGATGCACTGGTCCCTTCATGGGATGATCTTTGATGCACTGGTCCCTTCATGTGATGATCTTTGATGCACTGGTCCCTTCATGGGATGATCTTTGATGCACTGGTCCCTTCATGGGATGATCTTTGATGCACTGGTCCCTTCATGGGAGTATCTCCGATGCACTGGTCCCTTCCTGGGATGTTTGCACTGGTCCCTTCCTGGGATGTTTGCACTGGTCCCTTCATGGGATGATGTTTGCACTGGTCCCTTCATGGGATGTTTGCACTGGTCCTTTCATGGGATGATCTCTGATGCACTGGTCCCTTCATGGGATGATCTTTGATGCACTGGTCCCTTCATGGGACGATGTTTGCACTGGTCCCTTCATGGGACGATGTTTGCACTGGTCCCTTCATGGGACGATGTTTGCACTGGTCCCTTCATGGGACGATGTTTGCACTGGTCCCTTCATGGGACGATGTTTGCACTGGTCCCTTCATGGGACGATGTTTGCACTGGTCCCTTCATGGGACGATGTTTGATGCACTGGTCCCATCATGGGATGATCTTTGATGCACTGGTCCCATCATGGGATGATCTTTGATGCACTGGTCCCATCATGGGATGATCTTTGATGCACTGGTCCCATCATGGGATGATCTTTGATGCACTGGTCCCTTGATGGGATGATCTTTTATCCACTGGTCACTTCATGGGATGATCTTTGCACTGGTCCCTTCATGGGATGATCTTTGCACTGGTCCCTTCATGGGATGATCTTTGCACTGGTCCCTTCATGGGATAATCTTTGCACTGGTCCCTTCATGGGATAATCTTTGCACTGGTCCCTTCATGGGATGATCTTTGATGCACCGGTCCCTAAATGGGATGATCTTTGATGCACCGGTCCCTAAATGGGATGATCTTTGATGCACCGGTCCCTTCATGGGATGATCCTTGAAGCACTGGTCCCTTCATGGGATGATCTTTGATGCACTGGTCCCTTCATGGGATTATCTGTGATGCACTGGTCCCTTCATGGGATTATCTGTGATGCACTGGTCCCCTCCTTGGATTATCTGTGATGCACTGGTCCCCTCATTGGATTATCTGTGATGCACTGGTCCCTTCATGGGAAGATCTTTGCACTGGTCCCTTCATGTGAAGATCTTTGATGCACTGGTCCCTTCATGTGAAGATCTTTGATGCACTGGTGCTTTCATGGGAAGATCTTTGATGCACTGGTCCCTTAATGGGATGATCTGTGATGCACTGGTCCCTTCATGGGATGATCTTTGATGCACTGGTCCCCCCATTGGATGATCTTTGATGCACTGGTCCCTTCATGGGATGATGTTTGCACTGGTCCCTTCATGGGATGATGTTTGCACTGGTCCCTTCATGGGATGATGTTTGCACTGGTCCCTTCATGGGATGATGTTTGCACTGGTCCCTTCATGGGATGATGTTTGCACTGGTCCCTTCATGGGATGATGTTTGCACTGGTCCCTTCATGGGATGATGTTTGCACTGGTCCCTTCATGGGATGATGTTTGCACTGGTCCCTTCATGGGATGATGTTTGCACTGGTCCCTTCATGGGATGATGTTTGCACTGGTCCCTTCATGGGATGATGTTTGCACTGGTCCCTTCATGGGATGATGTTTGCACTGGTCCCTTCATGGGATGATGTTTGCACTGGTCCCTTCATGGGATGATGTTTGCACTGGTCCCTTCATGGGATGATGTTTGCACTGGTCCCTTCATGGGATGATGTTTGCACTGGTCCCTTCATGGGATGATGTTTGCACTGGTCCCTTCATGGGATGATGTTTGCACTGGTCCCTTCATGGGATGATGTTTGCACTGGTCCCTTCATGGGATGATGTTTGCACTGGTCCCTTCATGGGATGATGTTTGCACTGGTCCCTTCATGGGATGATGTTTGCACTGGTCCCTTCATGGGATGATGTTTGCACTGGTCCCTTCATGGGATGATCTTTGATGCACTGGTCCCTTCAAGGGATGATCTTGCATACCTCTAATCAGAGTGCTGTGATGCACTGGTCCCATCATGGGATGATCTTTGATGCACTGGTCCCTTCATGGGATGATCTTTGATGCACTGGTCCCTTCATGGGATGATCTTTTATCCACTGGTCCCTTCATGGGATGATCTTCTATCCACTGGTCCCTTCATGGGATGATCTTTTATCCACTGGTCCCTTCATGGGATGATCTTTTATCCACTGGTCCCTTCATGGGATGATCTTTTATCCACTGGTCCCTTCATGGGATGATCTTTGCACTGGTCCCTTCATAGGATAATCTTTGCACTGGTCCCTTCATGGGATGATCTTTGATGCACCGGTCCCTTCATGGGATGATCTTTGATGCACCGGTCCCTTAATGGGATGATCTTTGATGCACTGGTCCCTTCATTGGATGATCTCTGATGCACTGCTCCCTTCATGGGATGATCTTTGATGCACTGGTCCCTTCAAGGGATGATCTTGCATATCTCTAATCTGAATGCTGTGATGCGCTGGTCCCTTCATGGGATGTTCTTTGAAGCACTGGTCCCTTCATGGGATGATCCTTGAAGCACTGGTCCCTTCATGGGATGATCTTTGATGCACTGGTCCCTTCATGGGATGATCTGTGATGCACTGGTCCCTTCATGGGATGATCTGTGATGCACTGGTCCCCCCATGGGATGATCTTTGATGCACTGGTCCCTTCATGGGAAGATCTTTGATGCACTGGTCCCTTCATGGGAAGATCTTTGATGCACTGGTCCCTTCATGTGAAGATCTTTGATGCACTGGTCCTTTCATGGGAAGTTCTTTGATGCACTGGTCCCTTCATGGGATGATCTTTGATGCACTGGTCCCCCCATTGGATGATCTTTGATGCACTGGTCCCTTCATGGGATGATCTTGCATATCTCTAATCTGAGTGCTGTGATGCCCTGGTCCCTTAATGGGATGATCTTTGATGCACTGGTCCCTTCATGGGATGATCTTTGATGCACTGGTCCCTTCATGGGATGATCTTTGATGCACTGGTCCCTTCATGGGATGAACTTTGATGCACTGGTCCCTTCATGGGATGAACTTTGATGCACTGGTCCCTTCATGGGATGAACTTTGATGCACTGGTCCCTTCATGGGATGAACTTTGATGCACTGGTCCCTTCATGGGATGAACTTTGATGCACTGGTCCCTTCATGGGATGAACTTTGATGCACTGGTCCCTTCATTGGATGATCTTTGATGCACTGGTCCCTTCATGGGATGATCTTTGATGCACTGGTCACTTCATGGGATGATCTTTGATGCACTGCTCCCTTAATGGGATGATCTTTGATGCACTGGTCCCTTCATGGGATGATTTTTGATGCACTGGTCCCTTCATGGGATGATTTTGCATATCTCTAATCTGAGTGCTGTGATGCGCTGGTCCCTTCATGGTATGTTCTTTGATGCACTGGTCCCTTCATGGGATGATCATTGATGCACTGGTCCCTTCAAGGGATGATCTTGCATATCTCTAGTCTGAATGCTGTGATGCACTGGTCCCTTCATGGGATGATCTTTTATCCACTGGTCCCTTCATGGGATGATCTTTTATCCACTGGTCCCTTCATGGGATGATCTTTGCACTGGTCCCTTCATGGGATGATCTTTGCACTGGTCCCTTCATGGGATGATCTTTGCACTGGGCCCTTCATGGGATGATCTTTGCACTGGTCCCTTCATGGGATGATCATTGATGCACTGGTCCCTTCAAGGGATGATCTTGCATATCTCTAGTCTGAATGCTGTGATGCACTGGTCCCTTCATGGGATGATCTTTGATGCACTGGTCCCTTCATGGGATGATCTTTGATGCACTGGTCCCTTCATGGGATGATCTTTGATGCACTGGTCCCTTCATGGGATGATCTTTGATGCACTGGTCCCTTCATGGGATGATCTTTGATGCACTGGTCCCTTCATGGGATGATCTTTGCACTGGTCCCTTCATGGGATGATGTTTGCACTGGTCCCTTCATGGGAAGATCTTTGATGCACTGGTCCCTTCATGGGATGGTCTTTGATGCACTGGTCCCTTCATGGGATGGTCTTTGATGCACTGGTCCCTTCATGGGATGGTCTTTGATGCACTGGTCCCTTCATGGGATGATATTGCATAACTCTAATCTGGGTGCTGTGATGCACTGGTCCCTTGATGGGATGATCTTTGATGCACTGGTCCTTTGATGGGATGATCTTTGATGCACTGGTCCTTTGATGGGATGATCTTTGATGCACTGGTCCCTTGATGGGATGATCTTGCTTACATCTAATCTGAGAGCTGTGATGCACTGTGCCCTTCATAGGATAATCTGTGATGCACTGTGCCCTTCATAGGATGATCTGTGATGCATTGGTCCCTTCATGGGATGATCTTTGAAGCACTGGTCCCTTAATGGGATGATCTTGCATACCTCTAATGAGTACTGTCATGCACTGGCCCCTTCATGTGATGATCTGTGATGCACTGGCCCCTTCATGGGATGATCTGTGATGCACTGGCCCCTTCATGGGATGATCTGTGATGCACTGGCCCCTTCATGGGATGATCTGTGATGCACTGGCCCCTTCATGGGATGATCTGTGATGCACTGGTCCCTTCAAGGGATGATCTGTGATGCACTGGTCCCTTCATGGGATGATCTGTGATGCACTGGTCCCTTCATGGGATGGTCTTTGATGCACTGGTCCCTTCATGGGATGATATTGCATACCTCTAATCTGGGTGCTGTGATGCACTGGTCCCTTGATGGGATGATCTTTGATGCACTGGTCCCTTGATGGGATGATCTTTGATGCACTGGTCCCTTGATGGGATGATCTTTGATGCACTGGTCCCTTGATGGGATGATCTTGCTTACATCTAATCTGAGAGCTGTGATGCACTGTGCCCTTCATAGGATAATCTGTGATGCACTGTGCCCTTCATAGGATGATCTGTGATGCATTGGTCCCTTCATGGGATGATCTTTGAAGC
The DNA here is from genome assembly GCF_964204655.1 of Triturus cristatus. Taxonomy (NCBI): domain Eukaryota; kingdom Metazoa; phylum Chordata; class Amphibia; order Caudata; family Salamandridae; genus Triturus; species Triturus cristatus. The sequence continues at coordinate 408,942,484 of NC_140591.1, forward strand.
ACTGGTCCCTTAATGGGATGATCTTGCATACCTCTGAGTACTGTCATGCACTGGCCCCTTCATGTGATGATCTGTGATGCACTGGTCCCTTCATGGGATTATCTTTGATGCACTGGCCCCTTCATGGGATGATCTGTGATGCACTGGTCCCTTCATGGGATGATCTGTGATGCACTGGTCCCTTCATGGGATGATCTGTGATGCACTGGTCCCTTCATGGGATGATCTGTGATGCACTGGTCCCTTCATGGGATGATCTGTGATGCACTGGTCCCTTCATGGGATGATCTGTGATGCACTGGTCCCTTCATGGGATGATCTGTGATGCACTGGTCCCTTCATGGGATGATCTGTGATGCACTGGTCCCTTCATGGGATGATCTGTGATGCACTGGTCCCTTCATGGGATGATCTGTGATGCACTGGTCCCTTCATGGGATGATCTGTGATGCACTGGTCCCTTCATGGGATGATCTGTGATGCACTGGTCCCTTCATGGGATGATGTTTGCACTGGTCCCTTCATGGGATGATGTTTGCACTGCTCCCTTCATGGGATGATGTTTGCACTGCTCCCTTCATGGGATGATGTTTGCACTGCTCCCTTCATGGGATGATGTTTGCACTGCTCCCTTCATGGGATGATGTTTGCACTGGTCCCTTCATGGGATGATATTGCATACATCTAATCCGAGTGCTTTGATGCTCTGGTCCCTTCATGGGATGATCTTTGATGGACTGGTCCCTTCATGGGATGATCTTTGATGCACTGGTCCCTTCATGGGATGATCTTTGATGCACTGGTCCCTTCATGGGATGATATTTGATGCACTGGTCCCTTCATGGGATGATCTTGCATACCTCTAATCTGAGTGCTGTGATGCGCTGGTCCCTTCATGGGAGTATCTCGGATGCACTGGTCCCTTCATGGGATGATGTTTGCACTGGTCCCTTCATGGGATGATGTTTGCACTGGTCCCTTCATGGGATGATGTTTGCACTGGTCCCTTCATGGGATGATGTTTGCACTGGTCCCTTCATGGGATGATGTTTGCACTGGTCCCTTCATGGGATGATGTTTGCACTGGTCCCTTCATGGGATGATGTTTGCACTGGTCCCTTCATGGGATGATGTTTGCACTGGTCCCTTCATGGGATGATGTTTGCACTGGTCCCTTCATGGGATGATGTTTGCACTGGCCCCTTCATGGGATGATGTTTGCACTGGCCCCTTCATGGGATGATGTTTGCACTGGCCCCTTCATGGGATGATGTTTGATGCACTGGCCCCTTCATGGGATGATGTTTGATGCACTGGCCCCTTCATGGGATGATGTTTGATGCACTGGCCCCTTCATGGGATGATGTTTGATGCACTGGCCTCTTCATGGGATGATCTTTGCACTGGTCCCTTAATGGGATGATATTGCATACCTCTAATCTGAGTACTGTGATGCACTGGCCCCTTCATAGGATGATGTTTGATGCACTGGCCCCTTCATGGGATGATGTTTGATGCACTGGCCCCTTCATGGGATGATGTTTGATGCACTGGCCCCTTCATGGGATGATGTTTGATGCACTGGCCCCTTCATGGGATGATGTTTGATGCACTGGCCCCTTCATGGGATGATGTTTGATGCACTGGCCCCTTCATGGGATGATGTTTGATGCACTGGCCCCTTCATGGGATGATGTTTGATGCACTGGCCCCTTCATGGGATGATGTTTGATGCACTGGCCCCTTCATGGGATGATGTTTGATGCACTGGCCCCTTCATGGGATGATGTTTGATGCACTGGCCCCTTCATGGGATGATGTTTGATGCACTGGCCCCTTCATGGGATGTTTGATGCACTGGCCCCTTCATGGGATGATGTTTGATGCACTGGCCCCTTCATGGGATGATCTTTGATGCACAGGCCCCTTCATAAAATGATCTTGCATACGTCTAATCTGAGTGGTGTGATGCACTGGTCCCTTCATGGGATGATCTTTGATGCACTGGTCCCTTCATGGGATGATCTTTGATTCACTGGTCCCTTCATGGGATGATCTTTGATTCACTGGTCCCTTCATGGGATGATCTTTGATGCACTGGTCCCTTCATGGGATGATCTTTGATGCACTGGTCCCTTCATGTGATGATCTTTGCACCGGTCCCTTCATGTGATGATCTTTGATGCACCGGTCCCTTCATGTGATGATCTTTGATGCACCGGTCCCTTCATTGGATGATCTTTGATGCACTGGTCCCTTCATTGGATGATCTCTGATGCACTGGTCCCTTCAAGGGATGATCTTGCATATCTCTAGTCTGAATGCTGTGATGCCCTGGTCCCTTCATGGGATGATCCTTGAAGCACTGGTCCCTTCATGGGATGATCTTTCATGCACTGGTCCCTTCATGGGATTATCTGTGATGCACTGGTCCCTTCATGGGATGATCTTTGCACTGGTCCCTTCATGGGATGATCTTTGATGCACTGGTCCCCTCATGGGATGATCTTTGATGCACTGGTCCCCTCATGGGAAGATCTTTGATGCACTGGTCCCTTCATGGGAAGATCTTTGATGCACTGGTCCCTTCATGGGAAGATCTTTGATGCACTGGTCCCTTCATGGGAAGATCTTTGCACTGGTCCCTTCATGGGAAGATCTTTGATGCACTGGTCCCATCATGGGATGATCTTTGATGCACTGGTCCCATCATGGGATGATCTTTGATGCACTGGTCCCTTCATGGGATGATCTTTGATGCACTGGTCCCTTCATGGGATGATCTTTGATGCACTGGTCCCTTCATGGGATGATCTTTGATGCACTGGTCCCTTCATGGGATGTTCTTTGATGCGCTGGTCCCTTCATGGGATGATCTTTGATGCACTGGTCCCTTCATGGGATGATCTTTGCACTGGTCCCTTCATGGGATGATCTTTGCACTGGTCCCTTCAAGGGATGATCTGTGATGCACTGGTCCCTGCATGGGATGATCTGTGATGTACTGGCCCCTTCATGGGATGATCTGTGATGCACTGGCCCCTTCATGGGATGATCTGTGATGCACTGGCCCCTTCATGGGATGATCTGTGATGCACTGGCCCCTTCATGGGATGATCTGTGATGCACTGGCCCCTTCATGGGATGATCTGTGATGCACTGGCCCCTTCACGGGATGATCTGTGATGCTCTGGTCCCTTCACAGGATGATCTCTGATGCACTGGTCCCTTCATGGGATGATCTCTGATGCACTGGTCCCTTCATGGGATGATCTTTGATGCACTGGTCCCTTAATGGGATGATCTTTGATGCACTGGTCCCTTCATGGGATGATCTTTGATGCACTGGTCCCTTCATGGGATGATCTTTGAACTGGTCCCTTCATGGGATGATCTTTGCACTGGTCCCTTCATGGGATGATCTTTCCACTGGTCCCTTCATGGGATGATCTTGCATACATCTAATCTGAGTGCCGTGATGCACTGGTCCTTTCATGGGATGATCTCTGATGCACTGGTCCCTTCATGGGATTATCTTTGATGCACTGGTCCCTTCATGGGATGATCTTGCATACCTCTAATCTGAGTGCTGTGATGCACTGTTCCCTTCATGGGATGATCTTTGATGCACTGGTCCCTTCATGGGATGATCTTTGCACTGGTCCCTTCATGGGATGATCTTTGCACTGGTCCCTTCATGGGATGATGTTTGCACTGGTCCCTTCATGGGATGATGTTTGCACTGGTCCCTTCATGGGATGATGTTTGCACTGGTCCCTTCATGGGATGATGTTTGCACTGGTCCCTTCATGGGATGATGTTTGCACTGGTCCCTTCATGGGATGATGTTTGCACTGGTCCCTTCATGGGATGATGTTTGCACTGGTCCCTTCATGGGATGATGTTTGCACTGGTCCCTTCATGGGATGATGTTTGCACTGGTCCCTTCATGGGATGATGTTTGCACTGGTCCCTTCATGGGATGATGTTTGCACTGGTCCCTTCATGGGATGATGTTTGCACTGGTTCCTTCAAGGGATGATCTTGCATACCTCTAATCTGAGTGCTGTGATGCACTGGTCCCTTCATGGGATAATCTTTGCACTGGTCCCTTCATGGGATGATCTTTGCATTGGTCCCTTCATGGGATGATCTTTGCACTGGTCCCTTCATGGGATGATCTTTGATGCACTGGTCCCTTCATGGGATGATCTTTGATGCACTGGACCCTTCATGGGATGATCTCTGATGCACTGGACCCTTCATGGGATGATCTTTGATGCAGTGGACCCTTCATGGGATGATCTTTGATGCACTGGACCCTTCATGGGATGATGTTTGCACTGGTCCCTTCATGGGATGATGTTTGCACTGGTCCCTTCATGGGATGATGTTTGCACTGGTTCCTTCAAGGGATGATCTTGCATACCTCTAATCTGAGTGCTGTGATGCACTGGTCCTTTCACGGGATGATCTCTGATGCACTGGTCCCTTCATGGGAAGATCTTGCATACCTCTAATCTGAAAGATGTGATGCACTGGTCCCTTCATGGGATAATCTTTGCACTGGTCCCTTCATGGGATGATCTTTGCATTGGTCCCTTCATGGGATGATCTTTGCACTGGTCCCTTCATGGGATGATCTTTGATGCACTGGTCCCTTCATGGGATGATCTTTGATGCACTGGTCCCTTCATGGGATGATCTTTGATGCACTGGACCCTTCATGGGATGATCTCTGATGCACTGGACCCTTCATGGGATGATCTTTGATGCAGTGGACCCTTCATGGGATGATCTTTGATGCACTGGACCCTTCATGGGATGATGTTTGCACTGGTCCCTTCATGGGATGATGTTTGCACTGGTCCCTTCATGGGATGATGTTTGCACTGGTCCCTTCATGGGATGATGTTTGCACTGGCCCCTTCATGGGATGATGTTTGCACTGGCCCCTTCATGGGATGATGTTTGCACTGGTCCCTTCATGGGATGATGTTTGCACTGGCCCCTTCATGGGATGATGTTTGCACTGCTCCCTTCATGGGATGATGTTTGCACTTCTCCCTTCATGGGATGATGTTTGCACTGCTCCCTTCATGGGATGATGTTTGCACTGGTCCCTTCATGGGATGATGTTTGCACTGGTCCCTTCATGGGATGATGTTTGCACTGGTCCCTTCATGGGATGATATTGCATACATCTAATCCGAGTGCTTTGATGCTCTGGTCCCTTCATGGGATGATCTCTGATGCACTGGTCCCTTCATGGGATGATCTTTGATGCACTGGTCTCTTAATGGGATGATCTTTGATGGACTGGTCCCTTCATGGGATGATCTTTGATGCACTGGTCCCTTCATGGGATGATCTTTGATGCACTGGTCCCTTCATGGGATGATCTTTGATGCAGTGGTCCCTTCATGGGATGATCTTGCATACCTCTAATCTGAGTGCTGTGATGCGCTGGTCCCTTCATGGGAGTATCTCGGATGCACTGGTCCCTTCATGGGATGATCTGTGATGCACTGGTCCCTTCATGGGATGATCTGTGATGCACTGGTCCCTTCATGGGATGATCTGTGATGCACTGGTCCCTTCATGGGATGATGTTTGCACTGGTCCCTTCATGGGATGATGTTTGCACTGGTCCCTTCATGGGATGATGTTTGCACTGGTTCCTTCATGGGATGATGTTTGCACTGGTCCCTTCATGGGATGATGTTTGCACTGGTCCCTTCATGGGATGATGTTTGCACTGGCCCCTTCATGGGATGATGTTTGCACTGGCCCCTTCATGGGATGATGTTTGCACTGGCCCCTTCATGGGATGATGTTTGCACTGGCCCCTTCATGGGATGATGTTTGCACTGGCCCCTTCATGGGATGATGTTTGCACTGGCCCCTTCATGGGATGATGTTTGCACTGGCCCCTTCATGGGATGATGTTTGCACTGGCCCCTTCATGGGATGATGTTTGATGCACTGGCCCCTTCATGGGATGATGTTTGATGCACTGGCCTCTTCATGGGATGATCTTTGCACTGGTCCCTTAATGGGATGATATTGCATACCTCTAATCTGAGTACTGTGATGCACTGGCCCCTTCATAGGATGATGTTTGATGCACTGGCCCCTTCATGGGATGATCTGTGATGCACTGGTCCCTTCATGGGATGATCTGTGATGCACTGGTCCCTTCATGGGATGATGTTTGCACTGGTCCCTTCATGGGATGATGTTTGCACTGGTCCCTTCATGGGATGATGTTTGCACTGGTCCCTTCATGGGATGATGTTTGCACTGGTCCCTTCATGGGATGATGTTTGCACTGGTCCCTTCATGGGATGATGTTTGATGCACTGGCCCCTTCATGGGATGATGTTTGATGCACTGGCCCCTTCATGGGATGATGTTTGCACTGGTCCCTTCATGGGATGATGTTTGATGCACTGGCCCCTTCATGGGATGATGTTTGATGCACTGGCCCCTTCATAAAATGATCTTGCATACGTCTAATCTGAGTGGTGTGATGGAATGGTCCCTTCATGGGATGATCTTTGATGCACTGGTCCCTTCATGGGATGATCTTTGATTCACTGGTCCCTTCATGGGATGATCTTTGATTCACTGGTCCCTTCATGGGATGATCTTTGATTCACTGGTCCCTTCATGGGATGATCTTTGATTCACTGGTCCCTTCATGGGATGATCTTTGATGCACTGGTCCCTTCATGGGATGATCTTTGATGCACTGGTCCCTTCATGGGATGATCTTTGATGCACTGGTCCCTTAATGGGATGATCTTTGCACTGGTCCCTTCATGTGATGATCTTTGATGCACCGGTCCCTTCATGTGATGATCTTTGATGCACCGGTCCCTTCATGTGATGATCTTTGATGCACCGGTCCCTTCATGTGATGATCTCTGATGCACTGGTCCCTTCAAGGGATGATCTTGCATATCTCTAGTCTGAATGCTGTGATGCCCTGATCCCTTCATGGGATGATCTTTGAAGCACTGGTCCCTTCATGGGATGATCTTTGATGCACTGGTCCCTTCATGGGATTATCTGTGATGCACTGGTCCCTTCATGGGATGATCTTTGCACTGGTCCCTTCATGGGATGATCTTTGATGCACTGGTCCCTTTATGGGATGATCTTTGATGCACTGGTCCCCTCATGGGAAGATCTTTGATGCACTGGTCCCTTCATGGGAAGATCTTTGATGCACTGGTCCCTTCATGGGAAGATCTTTGATGCACTGGTCCCTTCATGGGAAGATCTTTGATGCACTGGTCCCTTCATGGGAAGATCTTTGATGCACTGGTCCTTTCATGGGATGATCTTTGATGCACTGGTCCCTTCATGGGATGATCTTTGATGCACTGGTCCCTTCATGGGATGATCTTGCATACCTCTAATCTGAGCTATGGTGCACTGGTCCCTTCATGGGATGATCTTTAATGCACTGGTCCCTTCATGGGATGATCTTTGATGCACTGGTCCCTTCATGGGATGATCTTTGATGCACTGGTCCCTTCATGGGATGATCTTTGATGCACTGGTCCCTTCATGGGATGATCTTTGATGCACTGGTCCCTTCATGGGATGTTCTTTGATGCACTGGTCCCTTCATGGGATGATCTTTGATGCACTGGTCCCTTCATGGGATGATCTTTGCACTGGTCCCTTCATGGGATGATCTTTGCACTGGTCCCTTCAAGGGATGATCTGTGATGCACTGGTCCCTGCATGGGATGATCTGTGATGCACTGGCCCCTTCATGGGATGATCTGTGATGCACTGGCCCCTTCATGGGATGATCTGTGATGCACTGGCCCCTTCATGGGATGATCTGTGATGCACTGGCCCCTTCATGGGATGATCTGTGATGCACTGGCCCCTTCACGGGATGATCTGTGATGCACTGGTCCCTTCACGGGATGATCTGTGATGCACTGGTCCCTTCACGGGATGATCTCTGATGCACTGGTCCCTTCACGGGATGATCTTTGATGCACTGGTCCCTTCACGGGATGATCTTTGATGCACTGGTCCCTTCACGGGATGATCTTTGATGCACTGGTCCCTTCATGGGATGATCTCTGATGCACTGGTCCCTTCATGGGATGATCTTTGAACTGGTCCCTTCATGGGATGATCTTTGCACTGGTCCCTTCATGGGATGATCTCTGATGCACTGGTCCCTTCATGGGATTATCTTTGATGCACTGGTCCCTTCATGGGATGATCTTGCATACCTCTAATCTGAGTGCTGTGATGCACTGTTCCCTTCATGGGATGATCTTTGATGCACTGGTCCCTTCATGGGATGATGTTTGCACTGGTCCCTTCATGGGATGATGTTTGCACTGGTCCCTTCATGGGATGATGTTTGCACTGGTCCCTTCATGGGATGATGTTTGCACTGGTCCCTTCATGGGATGATGTTTGCACTGGTCCCTTCATGGGATGATGTTTGCACTGGCCCCTTCATGGGATGATGTTTGATGCACTGGCCTCTTCATGGGATGATCTTTGCACTGGTCCCTTAATGGGATGATATTGCATACCTCTAATCTGAGTACTGTGATGCACTGGCCCCTTCATGGGATGATGTTTGATGCACTGGCCCCTTCATGGGATGATGTTTGATGCACTGGCCCCTTCATGGAATGATGTTTGATGCACTGGCCCCTTCATGGGATGATGTTTGATGCACTGGCCCCTTCATGGGATGATCTTTGATGCACAGGCCCCTTCATAAAATGATCTTGCATACGTCTAATCTGAGTGGTGTGATGGAATGGTCCCTTCATGGGATGATCTTTGATGCACTGGTCCCTTCATGGGATGATGTTTGCACTGGTCCCTTCATGGGATGATGTTTGCACTGGTCCCTTCATGGGATGATGTTTGCACTGGTCCCTTCACGGGATGATGTTTGCACTGGTCCCTTCACGGGATGATCTTTGCACTGGTCCCTTCACGGGATGATCTTTGCACTGGTCCCTTCACGGGATGATCTTTGCACTGGTCCCTTCACGGGATGATCTTTGATGCACTGGTCCCTTCACGGGATGATCTTTGATGCACTGGTCCCTTCACGGGATGATCTTTGATGCACTGGTCCCTTCACGGGATGATCTTTGATGCACTGGTCCCTTCACGGGATGATCTTTGATGCACTGGTCCCTTCACGGGATGATCTTTGCACTGGTCCCTTCACGGGATGCTCTTTGATGCACTGGTCCCTTCACGGGATGCTCTTTGATGCACTGGTCCCTTCATGGGATGCTCTTTGATGCATTGGTCCCTTCATGGGATGCTCTTTGCACTGGTCCCTTCATGGGATGCTCTTGCATACATCTAATCTGAGTGCTGTGATGCACTGGTCCTTTCATTGGATGATCTCTGATGCACTGGTCCCTTCATGGGATGATCTTTGATGCACTGGTCCCTTCATGGGATGATCTTTGATGCACTGGTCCCTTCATGGGATGATCTTTGCACTGGCCCCTTAATAAAATGATCTTGCATACCTCTAATCTGAGTGCTGTGATGCACTGGTCCCTTCATGGGATGATCTTTGATGCACTGGTCCCTTCATGGGATGATCTTTGATGCACTGGTCCCTTCATGGGATGAACTTTGATGCACTGGTCCCTTCATGGGATGATCTCTGATGCACTGGCCCCTTCATGGGATGATCTTTGCACTGGCCCCTTCATGGGATGATCTTTGCACTGGCCCCTTCATGGGATGATCTTTGCACTGGCCCCTTCATGGGATGATCTTTGCACTGGCCCCTTCATGGGATGATCTTTGCACTGGCCCCTTCATGGGATGATCTTTGCACTGGCCCCTTCATGGGATGATCTTTGCACTGGCCCCTTCATGGGATGATCTTTGCACTGGCCCCTTCATGGGATGATCTTTGCACTGGTCCCTTCATGGGATGATCTTTGCACTGGTCCCTTCATGGGATGATCTTTGCACTGCTCTCTTCATGGGATGATCTTTGCACTGGTCCCTTCATAGGATGATCTTTGCACTGGTCCCTTCACGGGAAGATCTGTGATGCACTGGTCCCTTCACGGGAAGATCTGTGATGCACTGGTCCCTTCACGGGAAGATCTGTGATGCACTGGTCCCTTCACGGGAAGATCTGTGATGCACTGGTCCCTTCACGGGAAGATCTGTGATGCACTGGTCCCTTCATGGGAAGATCTGTGATGCACTGGTCCCTTCATGGGAAGATCTGTGATGCACTGGTCCCTTCATGGGAAGATCTGTGATGCACTGGTCCCTTCATGGGAAGATCTGTGATGCACTAGTCCCGTCATGGGAAGATCTGTGATGCACTGGTCTCTTCATGGGATGATCTTTGATGCACTAGTCCCTTCATGGGATGATCTTTGATGCACCGATGCCTTCATGGGATAATCTTTGATGCACCGGTCCCTTCATGGGATGATCTTTGATGCACTAGTCCCTTCATGGGATTATCTTGCATACCTCTAATCTGAGTGCTGTGATGGACTGGTCCCTTAATGGGATGAACTTTGATGCACTGGTCCCTTCACAGGATGATCTCTGATGCACTGGTCCCTTCATAGGATGATCTTTGATGCACTGGTCCCTTCATGGGATGATCTTTGATGCACTGGTCCCTTCATGGGATGATCTTTGATGCACTGGTCCCTTCATGGGATGGTCTTTGATGCCCTGGTCCCTTCATGGGATGATCTTTGATGCCCTGGTCCCTTCATGGGATGATCTTTGATGCCCTGGTCCCTTCATGGGATGATCTTTGATGCCCTGGTCCCTTCATGGGATGATCTTTGATGCCCTGGTCCCTTCATGGGATGATCTTTGATGCCCTGGTCCCTTCAGGGGATGATCTTTGATGCACTGATCCCTTCATGGGATGTTCTTGCATACCTCTAATCCGAGTGCTGTGATGCACTGGTCCCTTCATGGGTTGATCTTTGATGCACTGGTCCCTTCAGGGGATGATCTTTGATGCACTGGTCCCTTCAGGGGATGATCTTTGATGCACTGGTCCCTTCATGGGATGATCTTTGCACTGGCCTCTTCATGGGATGATCTTTGATGCACTGGCCCCTTCATAAAATGATCTTGCATACCTCTAATCTGAGTGCTGTGATGGACTGGTCCCTTCATGGGATGTTCTTTGAGGCACTGGTCCCTTCATGGGATGTTCTTTGATGCACTGGTCCCTTCATGGGATGTTCTTTGATGCACTGGTCCCTTCATGGGAGGATCTTTGCACTGGTCCCTTCATGGGAGGATCTTTGCACTGGTCCCTTCGTGGGATGATCTTTGCATTGGTCCCTTCGTGGGATGATCTTTGCATTGGTCCCTTCGTGGGATGATCTTTGCATTGGTCCCTTCGTGGGATGATCTTTGCACTGGTCCCTTCGTGGGATGATCTTTGCACTGGTCCCTTCGTGGGATGATCTTTGCACTGGTCCCTTCGTGGGATGATCTTTGCACTGGTCCCTTCGTGGGATGATCTTTGCACTGGTCCCTTCGTGGGATGATCTTTGCACTGGTCCCTTCGTGGGATGATCTTTGCACTGGTCCCTTCGTGGGATGATCTTTGCACTGGTCCCTTCGTGGGATGATCTTTGCACTGGTCCCTTCGTGGGATGATCTTTGCACTGGTCCCTTCGTGGGATGATCTTTGCACTGGTCCCTTCATGGGATGATCTTTGATGCACTGGTCCCTTCATGGGATGATCTTTGATGCACTTTGATGCACTGGTCCCTTCATGGGATGATCTTTGATGCACTGGTCCCTTCATGGGATGATCTTTGATGCACTGGTCCCTTCATGGGATGATCTAGCATACCTCTAATCTGAGTTCTGTGATGCACTGCCCCTTCATAGGATGATATTTGATGCACTGGTCCCTTCATGGGATGATATTTGATGCACTGGTCCCTTCATGGGATGATATTTGATGCACTGGTCCCTTCATGGGATGATATTTGATGCACTGGTCCCTTCATGGGATGATATTTGATGCACTGGTCAGTTCATGGGATGATCTTTGATGCACTGGTCCCTTGATGGGATCATCTTTGATGCACTGGTCCCTTGATGGGATGATCTTTGATGCACTGGTCCCTCGATGGGATGATCTTTGATGCACTGGTCCCTCCATGGGATGATCTTTCCACTGGTCCCTTCATGGGATGATCTTTCCACTGGTCCCTTCATGGGATGATCTTGCATGCCTCTAATCTGAGTGCTGTGATGCACTAGTCTCTAAATGGGATGATCTCTGATGCACTGGTCCCTTCATGGGAAGGTCTTTGATGCACTGGTCCCTTCATGGGATAATCTTTCCACTGGTCCCTTCATGGGATGATCTTGCATGCCTCTAATCTGAGTGCCGTGATGCACTGGTCCTTTCATGGGATGATCTCTGATGCACTGGTCCCTTCATGGGATTATCTTTGATGCACTGGTCCCTTCATGGGATTATCTTTGATGCACTGGTCCCTTCATGGGATGATCTTTGCACTGGTCCCTTCATGGGATGATCTTTGCACTGGTCCCTTCATGGGATGATCTTTGCACTGGTCCCTTCATGGGATGATCTTTGCACTGGTCCCTTCATGGGATGATCTTTGCACTGGTCCCTTCATGGGATGATCTTTGCACTGGTCCCTTCATGGGATGATCTTTGCACTGGTCCCTTCATGGGATGATCTTTGCACTGGTCCCTTCATGGGATGATCTTTGCACTGGTCCCTTCATGGGATGATCTTTGATGCACTGGTCCCTTCATGGGATGATCTTTGATGCACTGGTCCCTTCATGGGATGATCTTTGCACTGGTCCCTTCATGGGATGATCTTTGCACTGGTCCCTTCATGGGATGATCTTGCATACCTCTAATCTGAGTGCTGTGATGCACTGGTCCTTTCACGGGATGATCTCTGATGCACTGGTCCCTTCATGGGAAGATCTTTGCATTGGTCCCTTCATGGGATGATCTTTGCACTGGTCCCTTCATGGGATGATCTTTGCATTGGTCCCTTCATGGGATGATCTTTGCATTGGTCCCTTCATGGGATGATCTTTGCATTGGTCCCTTCATGGGATGATCTTTGCATTGGTCCCTTCATGGGATGATCTTTGCATTGGTCCCTTCATGGGATGATCTTTGCATTGGTCCCTTCATGGGATGATCTTTGATGCACTGGACCCTTCATGGGATGATCTCTAATGCACTGGACCCTTCATGGGATGATCTTTGATGCACTGGACCCTTCATGGGATGATGTTTGCACTGGTCCCTTCATGGGATGTTTGCACTGGTCCCTTCATGGGATGATGTTTGCACTGGTCCCTTCATGGGATGATGTTTGCACTGGTCCCTTCATGGGATGATGTTTGCACTGGTCCCTTCATGGGATGATGTTTGCACTGGTCCCTTCATGGGATGATGTTTGCACTGGTCCCTTCATGGGATGATGTTTGCACTGGTCCCTTCATGGGATGATGTTTGCACTGGTCCCTTCATGGGATGATGTTTGCACTGGTCCCTTCATGGGATGATGTTTGCACTGGTCCCTTCATGGGATGATGTTTGCACTGGTCCCTTCATGGGATGATGTTTGCACTGGTCCCTTCATGGGATGATGTTTGCACTGGTCCCTTCATGGGATGATGTTTGCACTGGTCCCTTCATGGGATGATGTTTGCACTGGCCCCTTCATGGGATGATCTTTGCACTGGTCCCTTAATGGGATGATGTTGCATACCTCTAATCTGAGTACTGTGATGCACTGGCCCCTTCATAGGATGATGTTTGATGCACTGGCCCCTTCATGGGACGATGTTTGATGCACTGGCCCCTTCATGGGACGATGTTTGATGCACTGGCCCCTTCATGGGATGATGTTTGATGCACTGGCCCCTTCATGGGATGGTGTTTGATGCACTGGCCCCTTCATGGGATGGTGTTTGATGCACTGGCCCCTTCATGGGATGGTGTTTGATGCACTGGCCCCTTCATGGGATGGTGTTTGATGCACTGGCCCCTTCATGGGATGGTGTTTGATGCACTGGCCCCTTCATGGGATGGTGTTTGATGCACTGGCCCCTTCATGGGATGATGTTTGATGCACTGGCCCCTTCATGGGATGATGTTTGATGCACTGGCCCCTTCATGGGATGATGTTTGATGCACTGGCCCCTTCATGGGATGATGTTTGATGCACTGGCCCCTTCATGGGATGATGTTTGATGCACTGGCCCCTTCATGGGATGATGTTTGATGCACTGGCCCCTTCATGGGATGATCTTTGCACAGGCCCCTTCATAAAATGATCTTGCATACGTCTAATCTGAGTGCTGCAATGGAATGGTCCCTTCATGGGATGATCTTTGATGCACTGGTCCCTTCATGGGATGATGTTTGCACTGGTCCCTTCACGGGATGATGTTTGCACTGGTCCCTTCACGGGATGATGTTTGCACTGGTCCCTTCACAGGATGATGTTTGCACTGGTCCCTTCACGGGATGATGTTTGCACTGGTCCCTTCACGGGATGATGTTTGCACTGGTCCCTTCACGGGATGCTCTTTGATGCACTGGTCCCTTCACGGGATGCTCTTTGATGCACTGGTCCCTTCACGGGATGCTCTTTGATGCACTGGTCCCTTCACGGGATGCTCTTTGATGCACTGGTCCCTTCACGGGATGCTCTTTGATGCACTGGTCCCTTCATGGGATGCTCTTTGATGCACTGGTCCCTTCATGGGATGCTCTTTGATGCACTGGTCCCTTCATGGGATGCTATTGCATACATCTAATCTGAGTGCTGTGATGCACTGGTCCTTTCATTGGATGATCTCTGATGCACTGGTCCCTTCATGGGATGATCTTGCTTACATCTAATCTGAGTGCTCTGATGCACTGGTCCCTTCATAGGATGATCTGTGATGCACTGGTCCCTTCATGAGATGAGCTTTGATGCACTGGTCCCTTAATAGGATGATATTGCATACCTCTAATCTGAGTACTGTGATGCACTGGCCCCTTCATAGGATGATGTTTGATGCACTGGCCCCTTCATGGGATGAATTGTGATGCACTGGTCCCTTCATGGGATGAATTGTGATGCACTGGTCCCTTCATGGGATGAATTGTGATGCACTGGTCCCTTCATGGGATGAATTGTGATGCACTGGTCCCTTCATGGGATGAATTGTGATGCACTGGTCCCTTCATGGGATGAATTGTGATGCACTGGTCCCTTCATGGGATGAATTGTGATGCACTGGTCCCTTCATGGGATGAATTGTGATGCACTGGTCCCTTCATGGGATCATCTGTGATGCACTGGTCCCTTTATCGGATGATCTCTGATGCACTGGTACCTTCATGGGATGATCTTGCATACCTCTAATCCGAGTGTTGTGATGCACTGGTCCCTTCATGGGATGATCTTTGCACTGGTCCCTTCATGGGATGATCTTTGCACTGGTCCCTTCATGGGATGATCTTTGCACTGGTCCCTTCATGGGATGATCTTTGATGCACTGGTCCCTTCATGGGATGATCTTTGATGCACTGGTCCCATCATGGGATGATCTTTGATGCACTAGCCCCTTCATAAGATGATCTTGCATACCTCTAATCTAAGTGCTTTGATGCACTGGTCCCTTCATGGGATGCACTGGTCCCTTCATGGGATGCACTGGTCCCTTCATGGGATGCACTGGTCCCTTCATGGGATGCACTGGTCCCTTCATGGGATGCACTGGTCCCTTCATGGGATGCACTGGTCCCTTCATGGGATGCACTGGTCCCTTCATGGGATGCACTGGTCCCTTCATGGGATGCACTGGTCCCTTCATGGGATGCACTGGTCCCTTCATGGGATGCACTGGTCCCTTCATGGGATGCACTGGTCCCTTCATGGGATGCACTGGTCCCTTCATGGGATGCACTGGTCCCTTCATGGGATGCACTGGTCCCTTCATGGGATGCACTGGTCCCTTCATGGGATGCACTGGTCCCTTCATGGGATGCACTGGTCCCTTCATGGGATGCACTGGTCCCTTCATGGGATGCACTGGTCCCTTCATGGGATGCACTGGTCCCTTCATGGGATGCACTGGTCCCTTCATGGGATGCACTGGTCCCTTCATGGGATGCACTGGTCCCTTCATGGGATGCACTGGTCCCTTCATGGGATGCACTGGTCCCTTCATGGGATGCACTGGTCCCTTCATGGGATGATGTTTGCACTGGTCCCTTCATGGGATGATGTTTGCACTGGTCCCTTCATGGGATGATGTTTGCACTGGTCCCTTCATGGGATGATGTTTGCACTGGTCCCTTCATGGGATGATGTTTGCACTGGTCCCTTCATGGGATGATGTTTGCACTGGTCCCTTCATGGGATGATGTTTGCACTGGTCCCTTCATGGGATGATGTTTGCACTGGTCCCTTCATGGGATGATGTTTGCACTGGTCCCTTCATGGGATGATGTTTGCACTGGTCCCTTCATGGGATGATGTTTGCACTGGTCCCTTCATGGGATGATGTTTGCACTGGTCCCTTCATGGGATGATGTTTGCACTGGTCCCTTCATGGGATGATGTTTGCACTGGTCCCTTCATGGGATGATGTTTGCACTGGTCCCTTCATGGGATGATGTTTGCACTGGTCCCTTCATGGGATAATGTTTGCACTGGTCCCTTCATGGGATGATGTTTGCACTGGTCCCTTCATGGGATGATGTTTGCACTGGTCCCTTCATGGGATGATCTCTGATGCACTGGTCCCTTCATGGGATGATCTGTGATGCACTAATGGTCCCTTAATGGTGTGATCTTTGATGCACTGGTCCCTTCATGGGGTGATCTCTGATGCACTGGTCCCTTCATGGGATGATCTCTGATGCACTGGTCCCTTCATGGGATGATCTTTGATGCACTGGTCCCTTCATGGTGTGATCTTTGATGCACTGGTCCCTTCATGGGATGATCTTTGCACTGGTCCCTTCATGGGATGATCTTTGCACTGGTCCCTTCATGGGATGATGTTTGCACTGGTTCCTTCATGGGAGGATCTTGCATACCTCTAATCTGAGTGCTGTGATGCCCTGGTCCCTTAATGGGATGATCTTTGATGCACTGGTCCCTTCATGGGATGATCTTTGATCCACTGGTCCCTTCATGGGATGATCTTTGATCCACTGGTCCCTTCATGGGATGATCTTTGATCCACTGGTCCCTTCATGGGATGATCTTTGCACTGGTCCCTTCATGGGATGATCTTTGCACTGGTCCCTTCATGGGATGATCTCTGATGCACTGGTCCCTTCATGGGATGATCTGTGATGCACTAATGGTCCCTCCATTGGATGATCTTTGATGCACTAATGGTCCCTTCATGGGATGATCTTTGATGCACTGGTCCCTTCATGGGATGAAATCTGATGCACTGGTCCCTTCATGGGATGAAATCTGATGCACTGGTCCCTTCATGGGATGATCTCTGATGCACTGGTCCCTTCATGGGATGATCTCTGATGCACTGGTCCCTTCATGGGATGATCTCTGATGCACTGGTCCCTTCATGGGATGATCTGTGATGCACTAATGGTCCCTTAATGGTGTGATCTTTGATGCACTGGTCCCTTCATGGGGTGATCTCTGATGCACTGGTCCCTTCATGGGATGATCTCTGATGCACTGGTCCCTTCATGGGATGATCTTTGATGCACTGGTCCCTTCATGGTGTGATCTTTGATGCACTGGTCCCTTCATGGGATGATCTTTGCACTGGTCCCTTCATGGGATGATCTTTGCACTGGTCCCTTCATGGGATGATGTTTGCACTGGTTCCTTCATGGGAGGATCTTGCATACCTCTAATCTGAGTGCTGTGATGCCCTGGTCCCTTAATGGGATGATCTTTGATGCACTGGTCCCTTCATGGGATGATCTTTAATGCACTGGTCCCTTCATGGGATGATCTTTAATGCACTGGTCCCTTGATGGGATGATCTTTGATGCACTGGTCCCTTCATGGGATGATCTTTGATCCACTGTTCCCTTCATGGGATGATGTTTGCACTGGTCCCTTCATGGGATGATCTCTGATGCACTGGTCCCTTCAAGGGATGATCTTGCATACCTCTAATCAGAGTGCTGTGATGCACTAGTCCCTTCATGGGATGATCTTTGATGCACTGGTCCCATCATGGGATGATCTTTGATGCACTGGTCCCTTCATGGGATGATCTTTGATGCACTGGTCCCTTCATGGGATGATCTTTGATGCACTGGTCCCTTCATGGGATGATCTTTGATGCACTGGTCCCTTCATGGGATGATCTTTGATGCACTGGTCCCTTCATGGGATGATCTTTGATGCACTGGTCCCTTCATGGGATGATCTTTGATGCACTGGTCCCTTCATGGGATGATCTTTGCACTGGTCCCTTCATGGGATAATCTTTGCACTGGTCCCTTCATGGGATGATCTTTGCACTGGTCCCTTCATGGGATAATCTTTGCACTGGTCCCTTCATGGGATAATCTTTGCACTGGTCCCTTAATGGGATGATCTTTGATGCACTGGTCCCTTAATGGGATGATCTTTGATGCACTGGTCCCTTAATGGGATGATCTTTGATGCACTGGTCCCTTCATTGGATGATCTCTGATGCACTGGTCCCTTCATGGGATGATCTTTGATGCACTGGTCCCTTCAAGGGATGATCCTTGAAGCACTGGTCCCTTCATGGGATGATCCTTGAAGCACTGGTCCCTTCATGGGATGATCCTTGATGCACTGGTCCCCCCATGGGATGATCTTTGATGCACTGGTCCCCCCATGGGATGATCTTTGATGCACTGGTCCCCCCATGGGATGATCTTTGATGCACTGGTCCCCCCATGGGATGATCTGTGATGCACTGGTCCCCTCATTGGATGATCTTTGATGCACTGGTCCCTTCATGGGAAGATCTTTGATGCACTGGTCCCTTCATGGGAAGATCTTTGATGCACTGGTCCCTTCATGGGATGATCTTTGATGCACTGGTCCCTTCATGGGATGATCTTTGATGCACTGGTCCCTTCATGGGATGATCTTTGATGCACTGGTCCCTTCATGGGATGATCTTTGATGCACCGGTCCCCCCATTGGATGATCTTTGATGCACTGGTCCCGTCATGGGATGATCTTGCATACCTCTAATCTGAGTGCTGTGATGCACTGGTCCCTTCATGGGATGATCTTTGAGGCACTGGTCCCTTCATGGGATGATCTTTGATGCACCTGTCCCTTCATGGGATGATCTTTGATGCACTGGTCCCTTCATGGGAAGATCTTTGAAGCACTGGTCCCTTCATGGGATGATCTGTGATGCACTGGTCCGTTCATGGGATGATCTTTGATGCACTGGTCCCTTCATGGGATGATCTTTGAGGCACTGGTCCCTTCATGGGATGATCTTTGATGCACCTGTCCCCTCATTGAATTATCTTTGCACTGGTCCCTTCATGGGATGATCTTTGAAGCACTGGTCCCTTCATGGGATGATCTTTGAGGCACTGGTCCCTTCATGGGATGATCTTTGAGGCACTGGTCCCTTCATGGGATGATCTTTGATGCACCTGTCCCTTCATGGGATGATCTTTGATGCACTGGTCCCCTCATTGAATTATCTTTGCACTGGTCCCTTCATGAGAAGATCTTTGCACTGGTCCCTTCATGGGAAGATCTTTGAAGCACTGGTCCCTTCATGGGATGATCTGTGATGCACTGGTCCCCCCATGGGATGATCTGTGATGCACTGGTCCCCCCATGGGATGATCTGTGATGCACTGGTCCCTTCATGGGATGATCTTTGATGCACTGGTCCCCTCATTGAATTATCTTTGCACTGGTCCCTTCATGAGAAGATCTTTGCACTGGTCCCTTCATGGGAAGATCTTTGCACTGGTCCCTTCATGGGAAGATCTTTGATGCACTGGTCCCTTCATGGGAAGATCTTTGAAGCACTGGTCCCTTCATGGGATGATCTGTGATGCACTGGTCCCCCCATTGGATGATCTTTGATGCACTGGTCCGTTCAAGGGATGATCTTGCATATCTCTAGTCTGAATGCTGTGATGCGCTGGTCCCTTCATGGGATGTTCTTTGATGCACTGGTCCCTTCATGGGATGATCTTTGCACTGGTCCCTTCATGGGATGATCTTTGATGCACTGGTCCCTTCATGGGATGATCTTTGATGCACTGGTCCCTTCATGGGATGATCTTTGATCCACTGGTCCCTTCATGGGATGATCTTTGATCCACTGGTCCCTTCATGGGATGATCTTTGATCCACTGGTCCCTTCATGGGATGATCTTTGATCCACTGGTCCCTTCATGGGATGATCTTTGATCCACTGGTCCCTTCATGGGATGATCTTTGATCCACTGGTCCCTTCATGGGATGATCTTTGATCCACTGGTCCCTTCATGGGATGATCTTTGATCCACTGGTCCCTTCATGGGATGATCTTTGATCCACTGGTCCCTTCATGGGATGATCTTTGATCCACTGGTCCCTTCATGGGATGATCTTTGATCCACTGGTCCCTTCATGGGATGATCTTTGATCCACTGGTCCCTTCATGGGATGATCTTTGATCCACTGGTCCCTTCATGGGATGATCTTTGATCCACTGGTCCCTTCATGGGATGATCTTTGCACTGGTCCCTTCATGGGATGATCTTTGCACTGGTCCCTTCATGGGATGATCATTGATGCACTGGTCCCTTCAAGGGATGATCTTGCATATCTCTAGTCTGAATGTTGTGATGCACTGGTCCCTTCATGGGATGATCTTTGATGCACTGGTCCCTTCATGGGATGATCTTTGATGCACTGGTCCCTTGATGGGATGATGTTTGCACTGGTCCCTTGATGGGATGATGTTTGCACTGGTCCCTTGATGGGATGATGTTTGCACTGGTCCCTTGATGGGATGATGTTTGCACTGGTCCCTTGATGGGATGATCTTTGATGCACTGGTCCCTTAATGGGATGATCTTTGATGCACTGGTCCCTTCATGGGATGATCTTTGATGCACTGGTCCCTTCATGGGATGATCTTTCCACTGGTCCCTTCATGGGATGATCTTTCCACTGGTCCCTTCGTGGGATGATCTTTGATGCACTGGTCCCTTCGTGGGATGATCTTTGATGCACTGGTCCCTTCATGGGATGATCTTTGATGCACTGGTCCCTTCATGGGATGATCTTTGATGCACTGGTCCCTTCATGGGATGATCTTTGATGCACTGGTCCCTTCATGGGATGATCTTTAAAGCACTGGTCCCTTCATGGGATGATCTTTAAAGCACTGGACCCTTCATGGGATGATGTTTGCACTGGTCCCTTCATGGGATGATGTTTGCACTGGCCCCTTCATTTTGATGCACTGGTCCCTTCATGGGATGATGTTTGATGCACTGGCCTCTTCATGGGATGATGTTTGCACTGGTCCCTTAATGGGATGATATTGCATACCTCTAATCAGAGTACTGTGATGCACTGGCCCCTTCATGGGCTGATGTTTGATGCACTGGCCCCTTCATGGGCTGATGTTTGATGCACTGGCCCCTTCATGGGCTGATGTTTGATGCACTGGCCCCTTCATGGGCTGATGTTTGATGCACTGGCCCCTTCATGGGCTGATGTTTGATGCACTGGCCCCTTCATGGGCTGATGTTTGATGCACTGGCCCCTTCATGGGCTGATGTTTGATGCACTGGCCCCTTCATGGGCTGATGTTTGATGCACTGGCCCCTTCATGGGCTGATGTTTGATGCACTGGCCCCTTCATGGGCTGATGTTTGATGCACTGGCCCCTTCATGGGCTGATGTTTGATGCACTGGCCCCTTCATGGGCTGATGTTTGATGCACTGGCCCCTTCATGGGCTGATGTTTGATGCACTGGCCCCTTCATGGGCTGATGTTTGATGCACTGGCCCCTTCATGGGCTGATGTTTGATGCACTGGCCCCTTCATGGGCTGATGTTTGATGCACTGGCCCCTTCATGGGCTGATGTTTGATGCACTGGCCCCTTCATGGGCTGATGTTTGATGCACTGGCCCCTTCATGGGATGATGTTTGATGCACTGGCCCCTTCATGGGATGATGTTTGATGCACTGGCCCCTTCATGGGATGATGTTTGATGCACTGGCCCCTTCATGGGATGGTGTTTGATGCACTGGCCCCTTCATGGGATGATGTTTGATGCACTGGCCCCTTCATGGGATGATGTTTGATGCACTGGCCCCTTCATAAAATGATCTTGCATACGTCTAATCTGAGTGCTGTGATGGAATGGTCCCTTCACGGGATCATGTTTGCACTGGTCCCTTCACGGGATGATGTTTGCACTGGTCCCTTCACGGGATGATGTTTGCACTGGTCCCTTCACGGGATGATGTTTGCACTGGTCCCTTCACGGGATGATGTTTGCACTGGTCCCTTCACGGGATGATGTTTGCACTGGTCCCTTCACGGGATGATGTTTGCACTGGTCCCTTCACGGGATGATGTTTGCACTGGTCCCTTCACGGGATGATGTTTGCACTGGTCCCTTCACGGGATGATGTTTGCACTGGTCCCTTCACGGGATGATGTTTGCACTGGTCCCTTCACGGGATGATGTTTGCACTGGTCCCTTCACGGGATGATGTTTGCACTGGTCCCTTCACGGGATGATGTTTGCACTGGTCCCTTCACGGGATGATGTTTGCACTGGTCCCTTCACGGGATGATGTTTGCACTGGTCCCTTCACGGGACGATGTTTGCACTGGTCCCTTCACGGGACGATGTTTGCACTGGTCCCTTCACGGGACGATGTTTGCACTGGTCCCTTCACGGGACGATGTTTGCACTGGTCCCTTCACGGGACGATGTTTGCACTGGTCCCTTCACGGGACGATGTTTGCACTGGTCCCTTCACGGGACGATGTTTGCACTGGTCCCTTCACGGGACGATGTTTGCACTGGTCCCTTCACGGGACGATGTTTGCACTGGTCCCTTCACGGGACGATGTTTGCACTGGTCCCTTCACGGGACGATGTTTGCACTGGTCCCTTCACGGGACGATGTTTGCACTGGTCCCTTCACGGGATGATGTTTGCACTGGTCCCTTCACGGGATGATGTTTGCACTGGTCCCTTCACGGGATGATGTTTGCACTGGTCCCTTCACGGGATGATGTTTGCACTGGTCCCTTCACGGGATGATGTTTGCACTGGTCCCTTCACGGGATGATGTTTGCACTGGTCCCTTCACGGGATGATGTTTGCACTGGTCCCTTCACGGGATGATGTTTGCACTGGTCCCTTCACGGGATGATGTTTGCACTGGTCCCTTCACGGGATGATGTTTGCACTGGTCCCTTCACGGGATGATGTTTGCACTGGTCCCTTCACGGGATGATGTTTGCACTGGTCCCTTCACGGGATGATGTTTGCACTGGTCCCTTCACGGGATGATCTTTGCACTGGTCCTTTACCGGGATGATCTTTGCACTGGTCCCTTCATGGGATGATATTGCATACATCTAATCTGAGTACTGTGCTGCACTGGCCCCTTCATGGGATGATATTGCACACCTCTAATCTGAGTACTGTGATGCACTGGCCCCTTCATGGGATGATGTTTGATGCACTGGCCCCTTCATGGGATGATGTTTGATGCACTGGCCCCTTCATGGGATGATGTTTGATGCACTGGCCCCTTCATGGGATGATGTTTGATGCACTGGCCCCTTCATGGGATGATGTTTGATGCACTGGTCCCTTCATGGAATGGTCTTTGATGCACTGGTCCCTTCATGGGATGATCTTTGATGCACTGGTCCCTTCATGGGATGATCTTTGATGCACTGGTCCCTTCATGGGATGATGTTTGCACTGGTCCCTTCACGGGATGATGTTTGCACTGGTCCCTTCACGGGATGATGTTTGCACTGGTCCCTTCACGGGATGATGTTTGCACTGGTCCCTTCACGGGATGATGTTTGCACTGGTCCCTTCACGGGATGATGTTTGCACTGGTCCCTTCACGGGATGATGTTTGCACTGGTCCCTTCACGGGATGATGTTTGCACTGGTCCCTTCACGGGATGATGTTTGCACTGGTCCCTTCACGGGATGATGTTTGCACTGGTCCCTTCACGGGATGATGTTTGCACTGGTCCCTTCACGGGATGATGTTTGCACTGGTCCCTTCACGGGATGATGTTTGCACTGGTCCCTTCACGGGATGATGTTTGCACTGGTCCCTTCACGGGATGATGTTTGCACTGGTCCCTTCACGGGATGATGTTTGCACTGGTCCCTTCACGGGATGATGTTTGCACTGGTCCCTTCACGGGATGATGTTTGCACTGGTCCCTTCATGGGATGATCTTGCATGGCTCTAATCTGAGTGCTGTGATGCACTGGTCCCTTCATGGGATGATCTTGCTTACCTCTAATCTGAGTGCTGTGATGCACTGGTCCCTTCATAGGATGATCTGTGATGCACTGGTCCCTTCATGGGATGATCTTTGATGCACTGGTCCCTTCACGGGATGATGTTTGCACTGGTCCCTTCACGGGATGATGTTTGCACTGGTCCCTTCACGGGATGATGTTTGCACTGGTCCCTTCATGGGATGATGTTTGCACTGGTCCCTTCATGGGATGATGTTTGCACTGGTCCCTTCATGGGATGATCTTGCATGGCTCTAATCTGAGTGCTGTGATGCACTGGTCCCTTCATGGGATGATCTTGCTTACCTCTAATCTGAGTGCTGTGATGCACTGGTCCCTTCATAGGATGATCTGTGATGCACTGGTCCCTTCATGGGATGATCTTTGATGCACTGGTCCCTTAATAGGATGATATTGCATTCCTCTAATCTGAGTACTGTGATGCACTGGCCCCTTCATAGGATGATCTGTGATGCACTGGTCCCTTCATGGGATGATCTGTGATGCACTGGTCCCTTCATGGGATGATCTGTGATGCACTGGTCCCTTCATGGGATGATCTGTGATGCACTGGTCCCTTCATGGGATGATCTGTGATGCACTGGTCCCTTCATGGGATGATCTGTGATGCACTGGTCCCTTCATGGGATGATCTGTGATGCACTGGTCCCTTTATGGGATGATCTCAGATGCACTGGTCCCTTTATGGGATGATCTCAGATGCACTGGTCCCTTTATGGGATGATCTCAGATGCACTGGTCCCTTCATGGGATGATCTCAGATGCACTGGTCCCTTCATGGGATGATCTTGCATACCTCTAATCTGAGTGCTGTAATGCACTGGTCCCTTCATGGGATGATCTTTGCACTGGTCCCTTCATGGGATGATCTTTGCACTGGTCCCTTCATGGGATGATCTTTGCACTGGTCCCTTCATGGGATGATATTGCATACATCTAATCTGAGTGCTGTGATGCTCTAGTCCCTTCATGGGATGATGTTTGCACTGGTCCCTTCATGGGATGATGTTTGCACTGGTCCCTTCATGGGATGATGTTTGCACTGGTCCCTTCATGGGATGATGTTTGCACTGGTCCCTTCATGGGATGATGTTTGCACTGGTCCCTTCATGGGATGATGTTTGCACTGGTCCCTTCATGGGATGATGTTTGCACTGGTCCCTTCATGGGATGATGTTTGCACTGGTCCCTTCATGGGACGATGTTTGCACTGGTCCCTTCATGGGACGATGTTTGCACTGGTCCCTTCATGGGACGATGTTTGCACTGGTCCCTTCATGGGACGATGTTTGCACTGGTCCCTTCATGGGACGATGTTTGCACTGGTCCCTTCATGGGACGATGTTTGCACTGGTCCCTTCATGGGACGATGTTTGCACTGGTCCCTTCATGGGACGATGTTTGCACTGGTCCCTTCATGGGACGATGTTTGCACTGGTCCCTTCATGGGACGATGTTTGCACTGGTCCCTTCATGGGACGATGTTTGCACTGGTCCCTTCATGGGACGATGTTTGCACTGGTCCCTTCATGGGACGATGTTTGCACTGGTCCCTTCATGGGACGATGTTTGCACTGGTCCCTTCATGGGACGATGTTTGCACTGGTCCCTTCATGGGACGATGTTTGCACTGGTCCCTTCATGGGACGATGTTTGCACTGGTCCCTTCATGGGACGATGTTTGCACTGGTCCCTTCATGGGACGATGTTTGCACTGGTCCCTTCATGGGACGATGTTTGCACTGGTCCCTTCATGGGACGATGTTTGCACTGGTCCCTTCATGGGACGATGTTTGCACTGGTCCCTTCATGGGACGATGTTTGCACTGGTCCCTTCATGGGACGATGTTTGCACTGGTCCCTTCATGGGACGATGTTTGCACTGGTCCCTTCATGGGACGATGTTTGCACTGGTCCCTTCATGGGACGATGTTTGCACTGGTCCCTTCATGGGACGATGTTTGCACTGGTCCCTTCATGGGACGATGTTTGCACTGGTCCCTTCATGGGACGATGTTTGCACTGGTCCCTTCATGGGACGATGTTTGCACTGGTCCCTTCATGGGACGATGTTTGCACTGGTCCCTTCATGGGACGATGTTTGCACTGGTCCCTTCATGGGACGATGTTTGCACTGGTCCCTTCATGGGACGATGTTTGCACTGGTCCCTTCATGGGACGATGTTTGCACTGGTCCCTTCATGGGACGATGTTTGCACTGGTCCCTTCATGGGACGATGTTTGCACTGGTCCCTTCATGGGACGATGTTTGCACTGGTCCCTTCATGGGACGATGTTTGCACTGGTCCCTTCATGGGACGATGTTTGCACTGGTCCCTTCATGGGACGATGTTTGCACTGGTCCCTTCATGGGACGATGTTTGATGCACTGGTCCCTTCATGGGACGATGTTTGATGCACTGGTCCCTTCATGGGACGATGTTTGATGCACTGGTCCCTTCATGGGACGATGTTTGATGCACTGGTCCCTTCATGGGACGATGTTTGATGCACTGGTCCCTTCATGGGACGATGTTTGATGCACTGGTCCCTTCATGGGACGATGTTTGATGCACTGGTCCCTTCATGGGACGATGTTTGATGCACTGGTCCCTTCATGGGACGATGTTTGATGCACTGGTCCCTTCATGGGACGATGTTTGATGCACTGGTCCCTTCATGGGACGATGTTTGATGCACTGGTCCCTTCATGGGACGATGTTTGATGCACTGGTCCCTTCATGGGACGATGTTTGATGCACTGGTCCCTTGATGGGACGATGTTTGATGCACTGGTCCCTTGATGGGACGATGTTTGATGCACTGGTCCCTTGATGGGACGATGTTTGATGCACTGGTCCCTTGATGGGACGATCTTTGATGCACTGGTCCCTTGATGGGATGATCTTTGATGCACTGGTCCCTTCATGGGATGTTCTTGCATACCTCTAATCCGAGTGCTGTGATGCACTGGTCCCTTCATGGGATGATCTTGGATGCACTGGTCCCTTCATGGGATGATCTTTGATGCACTGGTCCCTTCAGGGGATGATCTTTGATGCACTGGTCCCTTCATGGGATGATCTTTGATGCAGTGGCCCCTTCATAAGATGATCTTGCATACCTCTAATCTAAGTGCTTTGATGCACTGGTCCCTTCATGGGATGATCTTTGATGCACTGGTCCCTTCAATGGAAGATCTTTGCACTGATTCCTTCATGGGATGTTCTTGCATACCTCTAATCTGAGTGCCCTGATGCACTGATCCCTTCATGGGATGATCTTTGATGCACTGATCACTTTATGGGATTATCTTTGATGCACTGGTCCCTTCATGAGATGATCTTTGATGCTCAGGTCCATTCATGGGATGATCTTTGATGCACTGGTCCCTTCATGGGATGATCTTTGATGGGATGATGTTTGCACTGGTCCCTTCATGGGATGATGCTTGTACTGGGCCCTTCATGTGATGATGCTTGTACTGGTCCCTTCATGGGATGATGCTTGCACTGGTCCCTTCATGGGATGATGCTTGCACTGGTCCCTTCATGGGATGATGTTTGCACTGGTCCCTTCATGGGATGATGTTTGCACTGGTCCCTTCATGGGATGATGTTTGCACTGGTCCCTTCATGGGATGATGTTTGCACTGGTCCCTTCATGGGATGATGTTTGCACTGGTCCCTTCATGGGATGATGTTTGCACTGGTCCCTTCATGGGATGATGTTTGCACTGGTCCCTTCATGGGATGATGTTTGCACTGGTCCCTTCATGGGATGATGTTTGCACTGGTCCCTTCATGGGATGATGTTTGCACTGGTCCCTTCATGGGATGATGTTTGCACTGGTCCCTTCATGGGATGATGTTTGCACTGGTCCCTTCATGGGATGATGTTTGCACTGGTCCCTTCATGGGATGATGTTTGCACTGGTCCCTTCATGGGATGATGTTTGCACTGGTCCCTTCATGGGATGATGTTTGCACTGGTCCCTTCATGGGATGATGTTTGCACTGGTCCCTTCATGGGATGATTTTTGCACTGGTCCCTTCATGGGATGATCTTTGCACTGGTCCCTTCATGGGATGATCTCTGATGCACTGGTCCCTTCAAGGGATGATCTTGCATACCTCTAATCAGAGTGCTGTGATGCACTAGTCCCTTCATGGGATGATCTTTGATGCACTGGTTCCATCATGGGATGATCTTTGATGCACTGGTCCCTTCATGGGATGATCTTTGATGCACTGGTCCCTTCATGGGATGATCTTTGATGCACTGGTCCCTTCATGGGATGATCTTTGATGCACTGGTCCCTTCATGGGATGATCTTTGATGCACTGGTCCCTTCATGGGATGATCTTTGATTTTTGCACTGGTCCCTTCATGGGATAATCTTTGCACTGGTCCCTTCATGGGATAATCTTTGCACTGGTCCCTTCATGGGATAATCTTTGCACTGGTCCCTTCATGGGATAATCTTTGCACTGGTCCCTTCATGGGATAATCTTTGCACTGGTCCCTTCATGGGATAATCTTTGCACTGGTCCCTTCATGGGATGATCTTTGATGCACTGGTCCCTTCATGGGATGATCTTTGATGCACTGGTCCCTTAATGGGATGATCTTTGATGCACTGGTCCCTTAATGGGATGATCTTTGATGCACTGGTCCCTTCATTGGATGATCTCTGATGCACTGGTCCCTTCATGGGATGATCTTTGATGCACTGGTCCCTTCAAGGGATGATCTTGCATATCTCTAATCTGAATGCTGTGATGTGCTGGTCCCTTCATGGGATGTTCTTTGATGCACTGGTCCCTTCATGGGATGATCTTTGATGCACTGGTCCCTTCATGGGATGATCTTTGATGCACTGGTCCCTTCATGGGATGATCTTTGATGCACTGGTCCCCCCATGGGATGATCTGTGATGCACTGGTCCCCCCATGGGATGATCTTTGATGCACTGGTCCCCTCATTGGATGATCTTTGATGCACTGGTCCCTTCATGGGAAGATCTTTGATGCACTGGTCCCTTCATGGGAAGATCTTTGATGCATTGGTCCCTTCATGGGATGAACTTTGATGCACTGGTCCCTTCATGGGATGATCTTTGATGCACTGGTCCCTTCATGGGATGATCTTTGATGCACTGGTCCCTTCATGGGATGATCTTTGATGCACTGGTCCCGTCATGGGATGATCTTGCATACCTCCAATCTGAGTGCTGTGATGCACTGGTCCCTTCATGGGATGATCTTTGAGGCACTGGTCCCTTCATGGGATGATCTTTGATGCACCTGTCCCTTCATGGGATGATCTTTGATGCACTGGTCCCTTCATGGGAAGATCTGTGATGCACTGGTCCCTTCATGGGAAGATCTGTGATGCACTGGTCCGTTCATGGGATGATCTTTGATGCACTGGTCCCTTCATGGGATGATCTTTGAGGCACTGGTCCCTTCATGGGATGATCTTTGATGCACCTGTCCCTTCATGGGATGATCTTTGATGCACTGGTCCCCTCATTGAATTATCTTTGCACTGGTCCCTTCATGGGATGATCCTTGAAGCACTGGTCCCTTCATGGGATGATCCTTGAAGCACTGGTCCCTTCATGGGATGATCTTTGAGGCACTGGTCCCTTCATGGGATGATCTTTGATGCACTGGTCCCCTCATTGAATTATCTTTGCACTGGTCCCTTCATGAGAAGATCTTTGCACTGGTCCCTTCATGGGAAGATCTTTGATGCACTGGTCCCTTCATGGGAAGATCTTTGATGCACTGGTCCCTTCATGGGAAGATCTTTGAAGCACTGGTCCCTTCATGGGATGATCTGTGATGCACTGGTCCCTTCATGGGATGATCTGTGATGCACTGGTCCCTTCATGGGATGATCTGTGATGCACTGGTCCCCCCATGGGATGATCTGTGATGCACTGGTCCCCCCATGGGATGATCTGTGATGCACTGGTCCCTTCATGGGATGATCTGTGATGCACTGGTC
Source organism: Triturus cristatus (assembly GCF_964204655.1). Classification (NCBI taxonomy): domain Eukaryota; kingdom Metazoa; phylum Chordata; class Amphibia; order Caudata; family Salamandridae; genus Triturus; species Triturus cristatus. The sequence continues at coordinate 408,973,088 of NC_140591.1, forward strand.
CGTTCATGGGATGATCTTTGATGCACTGGTCCCCCCATTGGATGATCTTTGATGCACTGGTCCGTTCAAGGGATGATCTTGCATATCTCTAGTCTGAATGCTGTGATGCGCTGGTCCCTTCATGGGATGTTCTTTGATGCACTGGTCCCTTCATGGGATGATCTTTGCACTGGTCCCTTCATGGGATGATCTTTGCACTGGTCCCTTCATGGGATGATCTTTGATGCACTGGTCCCTTCATGGGATGATCTTTGATGCACTGGTCCCTTCATGGGATGATCTTTGATGCACTGGTCCCTTCATGGGATGATCTTTGATGCACTGGTCCCTTCATGGGATGATCTTTGATCCACTGGTCCCTTCATGGGATGATCTTTGATCCACTGGTCCCTTCATGGGATGATCTTTGATCCACTGGTCCCTTCATGGGATGATCTTTGATCCACTGGTCCCTTCATGGGATGATCTTTGATCCACTGGTCCCTTCATGGGATGATCTTTGATCCACTGGTCCCTTCATGGGATGATCTTTGCACTGATCCCTTCATGGGATAATCTTTGCACTGGTCCCTTCATGGGATGATCATTGATGCACTGGTCCCTTCAAGGGATGATCTTGCATATCTCTAGTCTGAATGCTGTGATGCACTGGTCCCTTCATGGGATGATCTTTGATGCACTGGTCCCTTCATGGGATGATCTTTGATGCACTGGTCCCTTCACGGGATGATGTTTGCACTGGTCCCTTCACGGGATGATGTTTGCACTGGTCCCTTCACGGGATGATGTTTGCACTGGTCCCTTCACGGGATGATGTTTGCACTGGTCCCTTCACGGGATGATGTTTGCACTGGTCCCTTCACGGGATGATGTTTGCACTGGTCCCTTCACGGGATGATGTTTGCACTGGTCCCTTGATGGGATGATGTTTGCACTGGTCCCTTGATGGGATGATGTTTGCACTGGTCCCTTGATGGGATGATGTTTGCACTGGTCCCTTGATGGGATGATGTTTGCACTGGTCCCTTGATGGGATGATCTTTGCACTGGTCCCTTGATGGGATGATCTTTGATGCACTGGTCCCTTGATGGGATGATCTTTGCACTGGTCCCTTGATGGGATGATCTTGCTTACATCTAATCTGAGAGCTGTGATGCACTGTGCCCTTCATAGGATAATCTGTGATGCACTGTGCCCTTCATAGGATGATCTGTGATGCACTGGTCCCTTCATGGGATGATCTTTGAAGCACTGGTCCCTTAATGGGATGATCTTGCATACCTCTAATGAGTACTGTGATGCACTGGCCCCTTCATGTGATGATCTGTGATGCACTGGCCCCTTCATGGGATGATCTGTCATGCACTGGCCCCTTCATGGGATGATCTGTGATGCACTGGCCCCTTCATGGGATGATCTGTGATGCACTGGCCCCTTCATGGGATGATCTGTGATGCACTGGCCCCTTCATGGGATGATCTGTGATGCACTGGCCCCTTCATGGGATGATCTGTGATGCACTGGCCCCTTCATGGGATGAATTGTGATGCACTGGCCCCTTCATGGGATGATCTGTGATGCACTGGCCCCTTCATGGGATGATCTGTGATGCACTGGCCCCTTCAAGGGATGATCTGTGATGCACTGGTCCCTTCAAGGGATGATCTGTGATGCACTGGCCCCTTCAAGGGATGATCTGTGATGCACTGGCCCCTTCAAGGGATGATCTGTGATGCACTGGTCCCTTCATGGGATGATCTTTGATGCACTGGTCCCTTCATGGGATGATCTTTGATGCACTGGTCCCTTCATGGGATGATCTTGCATACCTCTAATCTGAGTGCTGTGATGCACTGGTCCCTTCATGGGATGATCTTTGCACTGGTCCCTTCATGGGAAGATCTTTGCACTGATCCCTTCATGGGATGATCTTGCTTGGCTCTAATCGGAGTGCTGTGATGGACTGGTCCCTTCATGGGATGATCTTTGATGCACTGGTCCCTTCATGGGATGGTCTTTGATGCACTGGTCCCTTCATGGGATGATCTTTCCACTGGTCCCTTCATGGGATGATCTTTGCACTGGTCCCTTCATGGGATGATCTTTGCACTGGTCCCTTCATGGGATGATCTTTGATGCACTGGTCCCTTCATGGGATGATCTTTGATGCACTGGTCCCTTCATGGGATGATCTTTGATGCACTGGTCCCTTCATGGGATGATCTTTAAAGCACTGGTCCCTTCATGGGATGATCTTTAAAGCACTGGACCCTTCATGGGATGATCTTTAAAGCACTGGACCCTTCATGGGATGATGTTTGCACTGGTCCCTTCACGGGATGATGTTTGCACTGGTCCCTTCATGGGATGATGTTTGCACTGGTCCCTTCATGGGATGATGTTTGCACTGGTCCCTTCATGGGATGATGTTTGCACTGGTCCCTTCATGGGATGATGTTTGCACTGGTCCCTTCATGGGATGATCTTTGCACTGGCCCCTTATGGGATGATCTTTGCACTGGCCTCTTCATGGGATGATCTTTGCACTGGTCCCTTAATGGGATGATATTGCATACCTCTAATCTGAGTACTGTGATGCACTGGCCCCTTCATAGGATGATGTTTGATGCACTGGCCCCTTCATGGGATGATGTTTGATGCACTGGCCCCTTCATGGGATGATGTTTGATGCACTGGCCCCTTCATGGGATGATGTTTGATGCACTGGCCCCTTCATGGGATGATGTTTGATGCACTGGCCCCTTCATGGGATGATGTTTGATGCACTGGCCCCTTCATGGGATGATGTTTGATGCACTGGCCCCTTCATGGGATGATGTTTGATGCACTGGCCCCTTCATGGGATGATGTTTGATGCACTGGCCCCTTCATGGGATGATGTTTGATGCACTGGCCCCTTCATGGGATGATGTTTGATGCACTGGCCCCTTCATGGGATGATGTTTGATGCACTGGCCCCTTCATGGGATGATGTTTGATGCACAGGCCCCTTCATAAAATGATCTTGCATACGTCTAATCTGAGTGCTGTGATGGAATGGTCCCTTCATGGGATGATCTTTGATGCACTGGTCCCTTCATGGGATGATCTTTGATGCACTGGTCCCTTCATGGGATGATCTTTGATGCACTGGTCCCTTCATGGGATGATCTTTGATGCACTGGACCCTTCATGGGATGATCTCTGATGCACTGGACCCTTCACGGGATGATCTCTGATGCACTGGTCCCTTCACGGGATGATCTCTGATGCACTGGACCCTTCACGGGATGATCTCTGATGCACTGGACCCTTCACGGGATGATCTCTGATGCACTGGACCCTTCATGGGATGATCTCTGATGCACTGGACCCTTCATGGGATGATCTCTGATGCACTGGACCCTTCATGGGATGAGCTTTGATGCACTGGTCCCTTCATGGGATGATGTTTGCACTGGTCCCTTCATGGGATGATGTTTGATGCACTGGTCCCTTCATGGGATGATCTTGCATACCTCTAATCTGAGTGCTGTGATGCACTGTTCCCTTCATGGGATGATCTTTCCACTGGTCCCTTCATGGGATGATCTTTGCACTGGTCCCTTCACGGGATGATGTTTGCACTGGTCCCTTCACGGGATGATGTTTGCACTGGTCCCTTCACGGGATGATGTTTGCACTGGTCCCTTCACGGGATGATGTTTGCACTGGTCCCTTCATGGGATGATGTTTGCACTGGTCCCTTCATGGGATGATGTTTGCACTGGTCCCTTCATGGGACGATGTTTGCACTGGTCCCTTCATGGGACGATGTTTGCACTGGTCCCTTCATGGGACGATGTTTGCACTGGTCCCTTCATGGGACGATGTTTGCACTGGTCCCTTCATGGGACGATGTTTGCACTGGTCCCTTCATGGGACGATGTTTGCACTGGTCCCTTCATGGGACGATGTTTGCACTGGTCCCTTCATGGGACGATGTTTGCACTGGTCCCTTCATGGGACGATGTTTGCACTGGTCCCTTCATGGGACGATGTTTGCACTGGTCCCTTCATGGGACGATGTTTGCACTGGTCCCTTCATGGGACGATGTTTGCACTGGTCCCTTCATGGGACGATGTTTGCACTGGTCCCTTCATGGGACGATGTTTGCACTGGTCCCTTCATGGGACGATGTTTGCACTGGTCCCTTCATGGGACGATGTTTGCACTGGTCCCTTCATGGGACGATGTTTGCACTGGTCCCTTCATGGGACGATGTTTGCACTGGTCCCTTCATGGGACGATGTTTGCACTGGTCCCTTCATGGGACGATGTTTGCACTGGTCCCTTCATGGGACGATGTTTGCACTGGTCCCTTCATGGGACGATGTTTGCACTGGTCCCTTCATGGGACGATGTTTGCACTGGTCCCTTCATGGGACGATGTTTGCACTGGTCCCTTCATGGGACGATGTTTGCACTGGTCCCTTCATGGGACGATGTTTGCACTGGTCCCTTCATGGGACGATGTTTGCACTGGTCCCTTCATGGGACGATGTTTGCACTGGTCCCTTCATGGGACGATGTTTGCACTGGTCCCTTCATGGGACGATGTTTGCACTGGTCCCTTCATGGGGCGATCTTTGATGCACTGGTCCCTACATGGGGCGATCTTTGATGCACTGGTCCCTTCATGGGACGATCTTTGATGCACTGGTCCCTTCATGGGACGATCTTTGATGCACTGGTCCCTTCATGGGATGATCTTTGATGCACTGGTCCCTTCATGGGATGATCTCTGATGCACTGGTCCCTTCATGGGATGATCTTTGATGCACTGGTCCCTTCATGGGATGATATTGCATACATCTAATCTGAGTGCCGTGATGCACTGGTCCTTTCATGGGATGTTCTTCCATACCTCTAATCCGAGTGCTGTGATGCACTGGTCCCTTCATGGGATGATCTTTAATGCACTGGTCCCTTGATGGGATGATCTTTGATACACTGGTCCATTGATTGGATGATGTTTGATGCACTGGTCCCTTCATGGGAAGATCTTTGCACTGATCACTTCATGGGATGTTCTTGCATACCTCTAATCCGAGTGCTGTGATGCACTGGTCCCTTCATGGGATGATCTTAGATGCACTGGTCCCTTCATGGGATGATCTTTGATGCACCGGTCCCTTCAGGGGATGATCTTTGATGCACTGGTCCCTTCATGGGATGATCTCTGCACTGGTCCCTTCATGGGATGATCTTTCATCCACTCATCCCTTCAAGGGATGATCTTGCATATCTCTAGTCTGAATGCTGTGATGCACTGGTCCCTTCATGGGATGATCTTTGATGCACTGGTGCTTTCATGGGAAGATATTTGATGCACTGGTCCCTTAATGGGATGATCTGTGATGCACTGGTCCCTTCATGGGATGATCTTTGATGCACTGGTCCCCCCATTGGATGATCTTTGATGCACTGGTCCCTTCATGGGATGATCTTGCATACCTCTAATCTGAGTGCTGTGATGCCCTGGTCCCTTAATGGGATGATCTTTGATGCACTGGTCCCTTCATGGGATGATCTTTGATGCACTGTTCCCTTCATGGGCTAATGTTTGCACTGATCCCTTCATGGGATGATCTTTGATGCACTGATCCCTTCATGGGATGATCTTTGATGCACTGGTCCCTTCATGAGATGATCTTTGATGCTCCGGTCCATTCATGGGATGATCTTTGATCCACTCGTCCCTTCAAGGGATGATCTTGCATATCTCTAGTCTGAATGCTGTGATGCACTGGTCCCTTCATGGGATGATCTTTGATGGGATGATGTTTGCACTGGTCCCTTCATGGGATGATGTTTGCACTGGTCCCTTCATGGGATGATCTTTGATGGGATGATGTTTGCACTGGTCCCTTCATGGGATGATGTTTGCACTGGTCCCTTCATGGGATGATGTTTGCACTGGTCCCTTCATGGGATGATGTTTGCACTGGTCCCTTCATGGGATGATGTTTGCACTGGTCCCTTCATGGGATGATGTTTGCACTGGTCCCTTCATGGGATGATGTTTGCACTGGTCCCTTCATGGGATGATGTTTGCACTGGTCCCTTCATGGGATGATGTTTGCACTGGTCCCTTCATGGGATGATCTTTGATGCACTGGTCCCCTCATTGGATGATCTTTGATGCACTGGTCCCTTCATGGGAAGATCTTTGCACTGGTCCCTTCATGTGAAGATGTTTGATGCACTGGTGCTTTCATGGGATGATCTGTGATGCACTGGTCCCTTAATGGGATGATCTGTGATGCACTGGTCCCTTAATGGGATGATCTGTGATGCACTGGTCCCTTCATGGGATGATCTTTGATGCACTGGTCCCCCCATTGGATGATCTTTGATGCACTGGTCCCTTCATGGGATGATCTTTTATCCACTCATCCCTTCAAGGGATGATCTTGCATATCTCTAGTCTGAATGCTGTGATGCACTGGTCCCTTCATGGGATGATCTTTGATGGGATGATCTTTGCACTGGTCCCTTCATGGGATGATCTTTGCACTGGTCCCTTCATGGGATGATCTTTGCACTGGTCCCTTCATGGGATGATCTTTGCACTGGTCCCTTCATGGGATGATCTTTGCACTGGTCCCTTCAAGGGATGATCTTGCATACCTCTAATCAGAGTGCTGTGATGCACTGGTCCCTTCATGGGATGATCTTTGATGCACTGGTCCCTTCATGGGATGATCTTTGATGCACTGGTCCCTTCATGGGATGATCTTTGATGCACTGGTCCCTTCATGGGATGATCTTTGATGCACTGGTCCCTTCATGGGATGATCTTTGATGCACTGGTCCCTTCATGGGATGATCTTTGATGCACTGGTCCCTTCATGGGATGATCTTTGATCCACTGGTCCCTTCATGGGATCATCTTTTATCCACTGGTCCCTTCATGGGATGATCTTTGCACTGGTCCCTTCATGGGATCATCTTTGCACTGGTCCCTTCATGGGATAATCTTTGCACTGGTCCCTTCATGGGATAATCTTTGCACTGGTCCCTTAATGGGATGATCTTTGATGCACCGGTCCCTTAATGGGATGATCTTTGCACTGGTCCCTTCATTGGATGATCTCTGATGCACTGCTCCCTTCATGGGATGATCTTTGCACTGGTCCCTTCAAGGGATGATCTTGCATATCTCTAATCTGAATGCTGTGATGCGCTGGTCCCTTCATGGGACGATGTTTGCACTGGTCCCTTCATGGGACGATGTTTGCACTGGTCCCTTCATGGGACGATGTTTGCACTGGTCCCGTCATGGGACGATGTTTGCACTGGTCCCTTCATGGGACGATGTTTGCACTGGTCCCTTCATGGGACGATGTTTGCACTGGTCCCTTCATGGGACGATGTTTGCACTGGTCCCTTCATGGGACGATGTTTGCACTGGTCCCTTCATGGGACGATGTTTGCACTGGTCCCTTCATGGGACGATGTTTGCACTGGTCCCTTCATGGGACGATGTTTGATGCACTGGTCCCTTCATGGGACGATGTTTGATGCACTGGTCCCTTCATGGGACGATGTTTGATGCACTGGTCCCTTCATGGGACGATGTTTGATGCACTGGTCCCTTCATGGGACGATGTTTGATGCACTGGTCCCTTCATGGGACGATGTTTGATGCACTGGTCCCTTCATGGGACGATGTTTGATGCACTGGTCCCTTCATGGGACGATCTTTGATGCACTGGTCCCTTCATGGGACGATCTTTGATGCACTGGTCCCTTCATGGGACGATCTTTGATGCACTGGTCCCTTCATGGGACGATCTTTGATGCACTGGTCCCTTCATGGGACGATCTTTGATGCACTGGTCCCTTCATGGGATGATCTTTGATGCACTGGTCCCTTCATGGGATGATCTCTGATGCACTGGTCCCTTCATGGGAAGATCTTTGCACTGATCCCTTCATGGGATGTTCTTGCATACCTCTAATCCGAGTGCTGTGATGCACTGGTCCCTTCATGGGATGATCTTTAATGCACTGGTCCCTTGATGGGATGATCTTTGATACACTGGTCCATTGATTGGATGATGTTTGATGCACTGGTCCCTTCATGGGATGATCTCTGCACTGGTCCCTTCATGGGATGATCTTTGATGCACCGGTCCCTTCAGGGGATGATCTTTGATGCACTGGTCCCTTCATGGGATGATCTCTGCACTGGTCCCTTCATGGGATGATCTTTCATCCACTCATCCCTTCAAGGGATGATCTTGCATATCTCTAGTCTGAATGCTGTGATGCACTGGTCCCTTCATGGGATGATCTTTGATGCACTGGTGCTTTCATGGGATGATCTTTGATGCACTGGTCCCCCCATTGGATGATCTTTGATGCACTGGTCCCTTCATGGGATGATCTTTGATGCACTGTTCCCTTCATGGGCTAATGTTTGCACTGATCCCTTCATGGGATGATCTTTGATGCACTGATCCCTTCATGGGATGATCTTTGATGCACTGGTCCCTTCATGAGATGATCTTTGATGCTCAGGTCCATTCATGGGATGATCTTTTATCCACTCGTCCCTTCAAGGGATGATCTTGCATATCTCTAGTCTGAATGCTGTGATGCACTGGTCCCTTCATGGGATGATCTTTGATGGGATGATGTTTGCACTGGTCCCTTCATGGGATGATGTTTGCACTGGTCCCTTCATGGGATGATGTTTGCACTGGTCCCTTCATGGGATGATGTTTGCACTGGTCCCTTCATGGGATGATGTTTGCACTGGTCCCTTCATGGGATGATGTTTGCACTGGTCCCTTCATGGGATGATCTTTGATGCACTGGTCCCCTCATTGGATGATCTTTGATGCACTGGTCCCTTCATGGGAAGATCTTTGCACTGGTCCCTTCATGTGAAGATGTTTGATGCACTGGTGCTTTCATGGGATGATCTGTGATGCACTGGTCCCTTAATGGGATGATCTGTGATGCACTGGTCCCTTCATGGGATGATCTTTGATGCACTGGTCCCCCCATTGGATGATCTTTGATGCACTGGTCCCTTCATGGGATGATCTTTTATCCACTCATCCCTTCAAGGGATGATCTTGCGTATCTCTAGTCTGAATGCTGTGATGCACTGGTCCCTTCATGGGATGATCTTTGATGGGATGATCTTTGCACTGGTCCCTTCATGGGATGATCTTTGCACTGGTCCCTTCATGGGATGATCTTTGCACTGGTCCCTTCATGGGATGATCTTTGCACTGGTCCCTTCATGGGATGATCTTTGCACTGGTCCCTTCAAGGGATGATCTTGCATACCTCTAATCAGAGTGCTGTGATGCACTGGTCCCTTCATGGGATGATCTTTGATGCACTGGTCCCTTCATGGGATGATCTTTGATGCACTGGTCCCTTCATGGGATGATCTTTGATGCACTGGTCCCTTCATGGGATGATCTTTGATGCACTGGTCCCTTCATGGGATCATCTTTTATCCACTGGTCCCTTCATGGGATGATCTTTGCACTGGTCCCTTCATGGGATGATCTTTGCACTGGTCCCTTCATGGGATAATCTTTGCACTGGTCCCTTCATGGGATAATCTTTGCACTGGTCCCTTAATGGGATGATCTTTGATGCACCGGTCCCTTAATGGGATGATCTTTGCACTGGTCCCTTCATTGGATGATCTCTGATGCACTGCTCCCTTCATGGGATGATCTTTGCACTGGTCCCTTCAAGGGATGATCTTGCATATCTCTAATCTGAATGCTGTGATGCGCTGGTCCCTTCATGGGATGTTCTTTGATGCACTGGTCCCTTCATGGGATGATCCTTGATGCACTGGTCCCTTCATGGGATGATCCGTGAAGCACTGGTCCCTTCATGGGATGATCCGTGAAGCACTGGTCCCTTCATGGGATGATCCGTGAAGCACTGGTCCCTTCATGGGATGATCTGTGATGCACTGGTCCCTTCATGGGATGATCTTTGATGCACTGGTCCCTTCATGGGATGATCTGTGATGCACTGGTCCCTTCATGGGATGATCTGTGATGCACTGGTCCCTTCATGGGAAGATCTTTGATGCACTGGTCCCTTCATGTGAAGATCTTTGATGCACTGGTCCCTTCATGTGAAGATCTTTGATGCACTGGTCCTTTCATGGGATGATCTGTGATGCACTGGTCCCTTCATGGGATGATCTTTGATGCACTGGTCCCCCATTGGATGATCTTTGATGCACTGGTCCCTTCATGGGATGATCTTGCATACCTCTAATCTGAGTGCTGTGATGCCCTGGTCCCTTAATGGGATGATCTTTGATGCACTGGTCCCTTCATGGGATGAACTTTGATGCACTGGTCCCTTCATTGGATGGTCTTTGATGCACTGGTCCCTTAATGGGATGATCTTTGATGCACTGGTCCCTTCATGGGATGATCTTTGATGCACTGGTCCCTTCATGGGATGATTTTTGATGCACTGGTCCCTTCAAGGGATGATTTTGCATATCTCTAATCTGAGTGCTGTGATGCGCTGGTCCCTTCATGGGATGTTCTTTGATGCACTGGTCCCTTCATGGGATGATCCTTGAAGCACTGGTCCCTTCATGGGATCATGTTTGATGCACTGGCCCCTTCATGGGATCATGTTTGATGCACTGGCCCCTTCATGGGATGATGTTTGATGCACTGGCCCCTTCATGGGATGATGTTTGATGCACTGGCCCCTTCATGGGATGTTTGATGCACTGGCCCCTTCATGGGATGATGTTTGATGCACTGGCCCCTTCATGGGATGATGTTTGATGCACTGGCCCCTTCATGGGATGATGTTTGATGCACTGGCCCCTTCATGGGATGATGTTTGATGCACTGGCCCCTTCATGGGATGATGTTTGATGCACTGGCCCCTTCATGGGATGATGTTTGATGCACTGGCCCCTTCATGGGATGATGTTTGATGCACTGGCCCCTTCATGGGATGATGTTTGATGCACTGGCCCCTTCATGGGATGATGTTTGATGCACTGGCCCCTTCATGGGATGATGTTTGATGCACTGGCCCCTTCATGGGATGATGTTTGATGCACTGGCCCCTTCATGGGATGATCTTTGATGCACAGGCCCCTTCATAAAATGATCTTGCATACGTCTAATCTGAGTGCTGTGATGGAATGGTCCCTTCATGGGATGATCTTTTATCCACTGGTCCCTTCACGGGATGATCTTTGCACTGGTCCCTTCACGGGATGATCTTTGCACTGGTCCCTTCACGGGATGATCTTTGCACTGGTCCCTTCACGGGATGATCTTTGCACTGGTCCCTTCACGGGATGATCTATGCACTGGTCCCTTCACGGGATGATCTATGCACTGGTCCCTTCATGGGATGATCTTGCTTACATCTAATCTGAGTGCTGTGATGCACTGGTCCCTTCATGGGATGATCTGTGATGCACTGGTCCCTTCATGGGATGATCTGTGATGCACTGGTCCCTTCATGGGATGATCTGTGATGCACTGGTCCCTTCATGGGATGATCTGTGATGCACTGGTCCCTTCATGGGATGATCTGTGATGCACTGGTCCCTTCATGGGATGATCTGTGATGCACTGGTCCCTTCATGGGATGAATTGTGATGCACTGGTCCCTTCATGGGATGATCTGTGATGCACTGGTCCCTTCATGGGATGATCTGTGATGCACTGGTCCCTTCATGGGATGATCTGTGATGCACTGGTCCCTTCATGGGATGATCTGTGATGCACTGGTCCCTTCATCGGATGATCTGTGATGCACTGGTCCCTTTATCGGATGATCTCTGATGCACTGGTACCTTCATGGGATGATCTTGCATACCTCTAATCTGAGTGCTGTAATGCACTGGTCCCTTCATGGGATGGTGTTTGATGCACTGGCCCCTTAATGGGATGTTTGATGCACTGGCCCCTTAATGGGATGATGTTTGATGCACTGGTCCCTTCATGGGATGATCTTTGCACTGGTCCCTTCATGGGATGATCTTTGCACTGGTCCCTTCATGGGATGATCTTTGATGCACTGGTCCCTTCATGGGATGATCTTTGATGCACTGGTCCCTTCATGAGATGATCTTTGATGCACTGGTCCCTTCATGGGATGATCTCTGATGCACTGGACCCTTCATGGGATGATCTCTGATGCACTGGACCCTTCATGGGATGATCTCTGATGCACTGGACCCTTCATGGGATGATCTCTGATGCACTGGACCCTTCATGGGATGATCTCTGATGCGCTGGACCCTTCATGGGATGATCTCTGATGCGCTGGACCCTTCATGGGATGAGCTTTGATGCACTGGTCCATTCATGGGATGATGTTTGCACTGGTCCCTTCATGGGATGATGTTTGATGCACTGGTCCCTTCATGGGATGATGTTTGATGCACTGGCCCCTTCATGGGATGATGTTTGATGCACTGGCCCCTTCATGGGATGATCTTTGATGCACAGCCCCCTTCATAAAATGATCTTGCATACGTCTAATCTGAGTGCTGTGATGGAATGGTCCCTTCATGGGATGATCTTTGATGCACTGGTCCCTTCATGGGATGATCTTTGATACACTGGTCCCTTCATGGGATGATCTTGCATGGCTCTAATCTGAGTGCTGTGATGCACTGGTCCCTTCATGGGATGATCTTTGATGCACTGGTCCCTTCATGGGATGATGTTTGCACTGGTCCCTTCATTTGGATGATGTTTGCACTGGTCCCTTCATTTGGATGATGTTTGCACTGGTCCCTTCATTTGGATGATGTTTGCACTGGTCCCTTCAGGGGATGATGTTTGCACTGGTCCCTTCAGGGGATGATGTTTGCACTGGTCCCTTCAGGGGATGATGTTTGCACTGGTCCCTTCAGGGGATGATCTTTGCACTGGTCCCTTCACGGGATGATGTTTGCACTGGTCCCTTCACGGGATGATGTTTGCACTGGTCCCTTCACGGGATGATGTTTGCACTGGTCCCTTCACGGGATGATGTTTGCACTGGTCCCTTCACGGGATGATGTTTGCACTGGTCCCTTCACGGGATGATGTTTGCACTGGTCCCTTCACGGGATGATGTTTGCACTGGTCCCTTCACGGGATGTTTGCACTGGTCCCTTCACGGGATGATGTTTGCACTGGTCCCTTCACGGGATGATGTTTGCACTGGTCCCTTCACGGGATGATGTTTGCACTGGTCCCTTCACGGGATGATGTTTGCACTGGTCCCTTCACGGGATGATGTTTGCACTGGTCCCTTCACGGGATGATGTTTGCACTGGTCCCTTCACGGGATGATGTTTGCACTGGTCCCTTCACGGGATGATGTTTGCACTGGTCCCTTCACGGGATGTTTGCACTGGTCCCTTCACGGGATGATGTTTGCACTGGTCCCTTCACGGGATGATGTTTGCACTGGTCCCTTCACGGGATGATGTTTGCACTGGTCCCTTCACGGGATGATGTTTGCACTGGTCCCTTCACGGGATGATGTTTGCACTGGTCCCTTCACGGGATGATGTTTGCACTGGTCCCTTCACGGGATGATGTTTGCACTGGTCCCTTCACGGGATGATGTTTGCACTGGTCCCTTCACGGGATGATGTTTGCACTGGTCCCTTCACGGGATGATGTTTGCACTGGTCCCTTCACGGGATGATGTTTGCACTGGTCCCTTCACGGGATGATGTTTGCACTGGTCCCTTCACGGGATGATGTTTGCACTGGTCCCTTCACGGGATGATCTTGCATGGTTCTAATCTGAGTGCTGTGATGCACTGGTCCCTTCATGGGATGATCTTGCATGGTTCTAATCTGAGTGCTGTGATGCACTGGTCCCTTCATAGGATGATCTGTGATGCACTGGTCCCTTCATGGGATGATCTTTGATGCACTGGTCCCTTAATAGGATGATATTGCATACCTCTAATCTGAGTACTGTGATGCACTGGCCCCTTCATAGGATGATCTGTGATGCACTGGCCCCTTCATGGGATGATCTGTGATGCACTGGTCCCTTCATGGGATGATCTGTGATGCACTGGTCCCTTCATGGGATGATCTGTGATGCACTGGTCCCTTCATGGGATGGTCTCTGATGCACTGGTCCCTTTATCGGATGGTCTCTGATGCACTGGTACCTTCATGGGATGATCTTGCATACCTCTAATCTGAGTGCTGTAATGCACTGGTCCCTTCATGGGATGATCTTGTAACTGGTCCCTTCATGGGATGATCTTTGCACTGGTCCCTTCATGGGATGATCTTTGCACTGGTCCCTTCATGGGATGATCTTTGCACTGGTCCCTTCATGGGATGATCTTTGCACTGGTCCCTTCATGGGATGATCTTTGATGCACTGGTCCCTTCATGGGATGATCTTTGATGCACTGGTCCCTTCATGGGATGATATTGCATACATCTAATTGGAGTGCTGTGATGCTCTGGTCCCTTCATGGGATGATCTCTGATGCACTGGTCCCTTCATGGGATGAGCTTTGATGCACTGGTCCCTTCATGGGATGAGCTTTGATGCACTGGTCCCTTCATGGGATGAGCTTTGATGCACTGGTCCCTTCATGGGATGAGCTTTGATGCACCGGTCCCTTCAGGGGATGATCTTTGATGCACTGGTCCCTTCAGGGGATGATCTTTGATGCACTGGTCCCTTCAGGGGATGATCTTTGATGCACTGGTCCCTTCAGGGGATGATCTTTGATGCACTGGTCCCTTCATGGGATGATCTTTGATGCACTGGTCCCTTCATGGGATGATCTTTGATGCACTGGTCCCTTCATGGGAGTATGTCTGATGCACTGGTCCCTTCATGGGATGCACTGGTCCCTTCATGGGATGCACTGGTCCCTTCATGGGATGCACTGGTCCCTTCATGGGATGCACTGGTCCCTTCATGGGATGCACTGGTCCCTTCATGGGATGCACTGGTCCCTTCATGGGATGCACTGGTCCCTTCATGGGATGCACTGGTCCCTTCATGGGATGCACTGGTCCCTTCATGGGATGCACTGGTCCCTTCATGGGATGCACTGGTCCCTTCATGGGATGCACTGGTCCCTTCATGGGATGCACTGGTCCCTTCCTGGGATGATGTTCACTGGTCCCTTCATGGGATGATGTTTGCACTGGTCCCTTCATGGGATGATGTTTGCACTGGTCCCTTCATGGGATGATGTTTGCACTGGTCCCTTCATGGGATGATGTTTGCACTGGTCCCTTCATGGGATGATGTTTGCACTGGTCCCTTCATGGGATGATGTTTGCACTGGTCCCTTCATGGGATGATGTTTGCACTGGTCCCTTCATGGGATGATGTTTGCACTGGTCCCTTCATGGGATGATCTTTGATGCACTGTTCCCTTCATGGGCTAATGTTTGCACTGGTCCCTTCATGGGATGGTCTTGCATACGTCTAGTCTGAGTGCCCTGATGCACTGATCCCTTCATGGGATGATCTTTGATGCACTGGTCCCTTCATGAGATGATCTTTGATGCTCAGGTCCATTCATGGGATGATCTTTTATCCACTCATCCCTTCAAGGGATGATCTTGCATATCTCTAGTCTGAATGCTGTGATGCACTGGTCCCTTCATGGGATGATCTTTGATGGGATGATGTTTGCACTGGTCCCTTCATGGGATTATGTTTGCACTGGTCCCTTCATGGGATGATGTTTGCACTGGTCCCTTCATGGGATGTTTGCACTGGTCCCTTCATGGGATGATGTTTGCACTGGTCCCTTCATGGGATGATGTTTGCACTGGTCCCTTCATGGGATGATGTTTGCACTGGTCCCTTCATGGGATGATGTTTGCACTGGTCCCTTCATGGGATGATGTTTGCACTGGTCCCTTCATGGGATGATGTTTGCACTGGTCCCTTCATGGGATGATCTTTGCACTGGTCCCTTCATGGGATGATCTTTGATGCACCGGTCCCTAAATGGGATGATCTTTGATGCACCGGTCCCTTCATGGGATCATCCTTGAAGCACTGGTCCCCCCATGGGATGATCTGTGATGCACTGGTCCCCCCATGGGATGATCTGTGATGCACTGGTCCCCTCATTGGATGATCTTTGATGCACTGGTCCCCTCATTGGATGATCTTTGATGCACTGGTCCCTTCATGGGAAGATCTTTGCACTGGTCCCTTCACGGGAAGATCTTTGCACTGGTCCCTTCACGGGATGATCTGTGATGCACTGGTCCCTTAATGGGATGATCTGTGATGCACTGGTCCCTTCATGGGATGATCTTTGATGCACTGGTCCCCCCATTGGATGATCTTTGATGCACTGGTCCCTTCATGGGATGATCTTTTATCCACTCATCCCTTCAAGGGATGATCTTGCATATCTCTAGTCTGAATGCTGTGATGCACTGGTCCCTTCATGGGATGATCTTTGCACTGGTCCCTTCATGGGATGATCTTTGCACTGGTCCCTTCATGGGATGATCTTTGCACTGGTCCCTTCATGGGATGATCTTTGCACTGGTCCCTTCATGGGATGATCTTTGCACTGGTCCCTTCATGGGATGATCTTTGCACTGGTCCCTTCATGGGATAATCTTTGCACTGGTCCCTTCATGGGATAATCTTTTATCCACTGGTCCCTTCATGGGATAATCTTTTATCCACTGGTCCCTTCATGGGATGAGCTTTTATCCACTGGTCACTTCATGGGATGATCTTTGCACTGGTCCCTTCATGGGATGATCTTTGCACTGGTCCCTTCATGGGATAATCTTTGCACTGGTCCCTTCATGGGATAATCTTTGCACTGGTCCCTTCATGGGATGATCTTTGATGCACCGGTCCCTTAATGGGATGATCTCTGATGCACTGGTCCCTTCATTGGATGATCTCTGATGCACTGGTCCCTTCATGGGATGATCTTTGCACTGGTCCCTTCAAGGGATGATCTTGCATATCTCTAATCTGAATGCTGTGATGCGCTGGTCCCTTCATGGGATGTTCTTTGATGCACTGGTCCCTTCATGGGATGATCCTAGATGCACTGGTCCCTTCATGGGATGATCCTTGAAGCACTGGTCCCTTCATGGGATGATCTTTGATGCACTGGTCCCTTCATGGGATTATCTGTGATGCACTGGTCCCTTCATGGGATGATCTTTGATGCACTGGTCCCCCATGGGATGATCTGTGATGCACTGGTCCCTTCATGGGATGATCTTTGATGCACTGGTCCCCTCATTGGATGATCTTTGATGCACTGGTCCCTTCATGGGAAGATCTTTGCACTGGTCCCTTCATGGGAAGATCTTTGCACTGGTCCCTTCATGGGATGATCCTAGATGCACTGGTCCCTTCATGGGATGATCCTTGAAGCACTGGTCCCTTCATGGGATGATCTTTGATGCACTGGTCCCTTCATGGGATGATCTTTGATGCACTGGTCCCTTCATGGGATTATCTGTGATGCACTGGTCCCTTCATGGGATGATCTGTGATGCACTGGTCCCTTCATGGGATGATCTTTGATGCACTGGTCCCCCCATTGGATGATCTTTGATGCACTGGTCCCTTCATGGGATGATCTTTGATGCACTGGTCCCTTCATTGGATGGTCTTTGATGCACTGGTCCCTTCATGGGATGATCTTTGATGCACTGGTCCCTTAATGGGATGATCTTTGATGCACTGGTCCCTTCATGGGATGATTTTTGATGCACTGGTCCCTTCAAGGGATGATTTTGCATATCTCTAATCTGAGTGCTGTGATGCGCTGGTCCCTTCATGGGATGTTCTTTGATGCACTGGTCCCTTCATGGGATGATCCTTGAAGCACTGGTCCCTTCATGGGATGATCCTTGAAGCACTGGTCCCTTCATGGGATGATCCTTGAAGCACTGGTCCCTTCATGGGATGATCCTTGAAGCACTGGTCCCTTCATGGGATGATCTTTGATGCACTGGTCCCTTCATGGGATGATCTTTGATGCACCGGTCCCCCCATTGGATGATCTTTGATGCACTGGTCCCGTCATGGGATGATCTTGCATACCTCTAATCTGTGTGCTGTGATGCGCTGGTCCCTTCATGGGAGGATCTTTGATGCACTGGTCCCTTCATGGGATGATCTCTGATGCACTGGTCCCTTCATGGGATGATCTCTGATGCACTGGTCCCTTCATGGGATGATCTCTGATGCACTGGTCCCTTCATGGGATGATCTTTGATGCACTGGTCCCTTCATGGGATGATCTTTGATGCACTGGTCCCTTCATGGGAGTATCTCTGATGCACTGGTCCCTTCCTGGGATGCACTGGTCCCTTCCTGGGATGATGTTTGCACTGGTCCCTTCCTGGGATGATGTTTGCACTGGTCCCTTCATGGGATGATGTTTGCACTGGTCCCTTCATGGGACGATGTTTGCACTGGTCCCTTCATGGGACGATCTTTGATGTACTGGTCCCTTCATGGGATGATCTTTGATGCACTGGCCCCTTCATAAGATGATCTTGCATACCTCTAATCTAAGTGCTTTGATGCACTGGTCCCTTCATGGGATGATCTTTGATGCACTGGTCCCTTCATGGGAAGATCTTTGATGCACTGGTCCCTTCATGGGATGATCTTTGATGCACTGGTCCCTTCATGGGATGATCTTGCATACCTCTAATCTGAGTGCCCTGATGCACTGATCCCTTCATGGGATGTTCTTTGATGCTCAGGTCCCTTCATGGGATGATCTTTGCACTGGTCCCTTCATGGGATGATCTTTGCACTGGTCCCTTCATGGGATAATCTTTGCACTGGTCCCTTCATGGGATGATCTTTGATGCACTGGTCCCCTCATTGGATGATCTTTGATGCACTGGTCCCTTCATGGGAAGATCTTTGCACTGGTCACTTCATGTGAAGATCTTTGATGCACTGATGCTTTCATGGGAAGATCTTTGATGCACTGGTCCCTTAATGGGATAATCTGTGATGCACTGGTCCCTTAATGGGATGATCTGTGATGCACTGGTCCCTTCATGGGATGATCTTTGATGCACTGGTCCCCCCATTGGATGATCTTTGATGCACTGGTCCCTTCATGGGATGATCTTGCATACCTCTAATCTGAGTGCTGTGATGCCCTGGTCCCTTAATGGGATGATCTTTGATGCACTGGTCCCTTCATGGGATGAACTTTGATGGGATGATGTTTGCACTGGTCCCTTCATGGGATGATGTTTGCACTGGTCCCTTCATGGGATGATCTCTGATGCACTGGTCCCTTCATGGGATGATCTTTTATCCACTGGTCCCTTCATGGGATGATCTTTTATCGACTGGTCACTTCATGGGATGATCTTTGCACTGGTCCCTTCATGGGATGATCTTTGCACTGGTCCCTTCATGGGATAATCTTTGCACTGGTCCCTTCATGGGATAATCTTTGCACTGGTCCCTTCATGGGATAATCTTTGCACTGGTCCCTTCATGGGATGATCTTTGATGCACCGGTCCCTTCATGGGATGATCTTTGATGCACCGGTCCCTTCATGGGATGATCTTTGATGCACCGGTCCCTTAATGGGATGATCTTTGATGCACTGGTCCCTTCATGGGATGATCTTTAATGCACTGGTCCCTTCAAGGAATGATCTTGCATATCTCTAATCTGAATGCTGTGATGCGCTGGTCCCTTCATGGGATGTTCTTTGATGCACTGGTCCCTTCATGGGATGATCCTTGAAGCACTGGTCCCTTCATGGGATGATCTTTGATGCACTGGTCCCCTCATTGGATGATCTTTGCTGCACTGGTCCCTTCATGGGAAGATCTTTGCACTGGTCCCTTCATGTGAAGATCTTTGATGCACTAGTCCTTTCATGGGATGATCTGTGATGCACTGGTCCCTTAATGGGATGATCTGTGATGCACTGGTCCCTTCATGGGATGATCTTTGATGCACTGGTCCACTCATTGGATGATGTTTGATGCACTGGTCCCTTCATGGGATGATCTTGCATACCTCTAATCTGAGTGCTGTGATGCCCTGGTCCCTTAATGGGATGATCTTTGATGCACTGGTCCCTTCATGGGATGAACTTTGATGTGCTGGTCCCTTCATTGGATGATCTTTTATGCACTGGTCCCTTAATGGGATTATCTTTGATGCACTGGTCCCTTCATGGGATGATTTTTGATGCACTGGTCCCTTCAAGGGATGATTTTGCATATCTCTAATCTGAGTGCTGTGATGCGCTGGTCCCTTCATGGGATGTTCTTTGATGCACTGGTCCCTTCATGGGATGATCCTTGAAGCACTGGTCCCTTCATGGGATGATCCTTGAAGCACTGGTCCCTTCATGGGATGATCCTTGAAGCACTGGTCCCTTCATGGGATGATCTTTGATGCACTGGTCCCTTCATGGGATGATCTTTGATGCACCGGTCCCCCCATTGGATGATCTTTGATGCACTGGTCCCGTCATGGGATGATCTTGCATACCTCTAATCTGAGTGCTGTGATGCGCTGGTCCCTTCATGGGAGGATCTTTGATTCACTGGTCCCTTCATGGGATGATCTTTGATGCACTGGTCCCTTCATGGGATGATCTTTGCACTGGTCCCTTCATGGGAGTATCTCCGATGCACTGGTCCCTTCATGGGATGAACTGGTCCCTTCATGGGATGATGTTTGCACTGGTCCCTTCATGGGATGATGTTTGCACTGGTCCCTTCATGGGATGATCTCTGATGCACTGGTCCCTTCATGGGATGATCTCTGATGCACTGGTTCCTTCATGGGATGATCTTTGATGCACTGGTCCCTTCATGGGATGATCTTTGATGCACTGGTCCCTTCATGGGATGATGTTTGCACTGGTCCCTTCATGGGATGATGTTTGCACTGGTCCCTTCATGGGATGATGTTTGCACTGGTCCCTTCATGGGATGATGTTTGCACTGGTCCCTTCATGGGATGATGATTGCACTGGTCCCTTCATGGGATGATGTTTGCACTGGTCCCTTCATGGGATGATGTTTGCACTGGTCCCTTCATGGGATGATGTTTGCACTGGTCCCTTCATGGGATGATGTTTGCACTGGTCCCTTCATGGGATGATGTTTGCACTGGTCCCTTCATGGGATGATGTTTGCACTGGTCCCTTCATGGGATGATGTTTGCACTGGTCCCTTCATGGGATGATGTTTGCACTGGTCCCTTCATGGGATGATGTTTGCACTGGTCCCTTCATGGGACGATCTTTGATGCACTGGTCCCTTCATGGGACAATCTTTGATGCACTGGTCCCTTCATGGGATGATCTTTGATGCACTGGTCCCTTCATGGGATGATATTGCATACATCTAATCTGAGTGCCGTGATGCACTGGTCCATTCATGGGATGATCTCTGATGCACTGGTCCCTTCATGGGAAGATCTTTGCACTGATCCCTTCATGAGATGTTCTTCCATACCTCTAATCCGAGTGCTGTGATGCACTGGTCCCTTTATGGGATGATCTTTAATGCACTGGTCCCTTCATGGGATGATCTTTGATGCACTGGTCCCTTGATGGGATGATCTTTGATGCACTGGTCCCTTCATGGGAAGATCTTTGCACTGATCCCTTCATGGGATGTTCTTGCATACCTCTAATCCGAGTGCTGTGATGCACTGGTCCCTTCATGGGATGATCTTTGATTCACTGGTCCCTTCATGGGATGATCTTTGCACTGGCCCCTTCATAAGATGATCTTGCATACCTCTAATCTAAGTGCGTTGATGCAC
This sequence comes from Triturus cristatus, assembly GCF_964204655.1. Classification (NCBI taxonomy): domain Eukaryota; kingdom Metazoa; phylum Chordata; class Amphibia; order Caudata; family Salamandridae; genus Triturus; species Triturus cristatus. The sequence continues at coordinate 408,994,931 of NC_140591.1, forward strand.
TGGTCCCTTCATGGGATGATCTTTGATGCACTGGTCCCTTCATGGGAAGATCTTTGATGCACTGGTCCCTTCATGGGATGATCTTTGATGCACTGGTCCCTTCATGGGATGATCTTGCATACCTCTAATCTGAGTGCCCTGATGCACTGATCCCTTCATGGGATGTTCTTTGATGCACTGATCCCTTCATGGGCTAATGTTTGCACTGATCCCTTCATGGGATGATCTTTGATGCACTGGTCCCTTCATGAGATGATCTTTGATGCTCCGGTCCATTCATGGGATGATCTTTTATCCACTCATCCCTTCAAGGGATGATCTTGCATATCTCTAGTCTGAATGCTGTGATGCACTGGTCCCTTCATGGGATGATCTTTGATGCACTGGTCCCTTCATGGGATGATCTTTGATGCACTGGTCCCATCATGGGATGATCTTTGATGCACTGGTCCCTTCATGGGATGATCTTTTATCCACTGGTCACTTCATGGGATGATCTTTGCACTGGTCCCTTCATGGGATGATCTTTGCACTGGTCCCTTCATGGGATGATCTTTGCACTGGTCCCTTCATAGGATAATCTTTGCACTGGTCCCTTCATGGGATAATCTTTGCACTGGTCCCTTCATGGGATGATCTTTGATGCACCGGTCCCTTAATGGGATGATCTTTGATGCACTGGTCCCTTCATTGGATGATCTCTGATGCACTGGTCCCTTCATGGGATGATCTTTGATGCCCTGGTCCCTTCAAGGGATGATCTTGCATATCTCTAATCTGAATGCTGTGATGCGCTGGTCCCTTCATGGGATGTTCTTTGATGCGCTGGTCCCTTCATGGGATGATCTGTGATGCACTGGTGCCTTCATGGGATGATCTGTGATGCACTGGTCCCTTCATGGGATTATCTGTGATGCACTGGTCCCTTCATGGGATTATCTGTGATGCACTGGTCCCTTCATGGGATGATCTTTGATGCACTGGTCCCCCCCATGGGATGATCTGTGATGCACTGGTCCCTTCATTGGATGATCTTTGATGCACTGGTCCCTTCATGGGAAGATCTTTGCACTGGTCCCTTCATGTGAAGATCTTTGATGCACTGGTCCTTTCATGGGAAGTTCTTTGATGCACTGGTCCCTTAATGGGATGATCTGTGATGCACTGGTCCCTTCATGGGATGATCTTTGATGCACTGGTCCCCCCATTGGATGATCTTTGATGCACTGGTCCCTTCATGGGATGATCTTGCATATCTCTAATCTGAGTGCTGTGATGCCCTGGTCCCTTAATGGGATGATCTTTGATGCACTGGTCCCTTCATGGGATGAACTTTGATGCACTGGTCCCTTCATGGGATGAACTTTGATGCACTGGTCCCTTCATTGGATGATCTTTGATGCACTGGTCCCTTCATGGGATGATCTTTGATGCACTGGTCCCTTCATGGGATGATCTTTGATGCACTGGTCCCTTCATGGGATGATCTTTGATGCACTGGTCCCTTCATGGGATGATCTTTGATGCACTGCGCCCTTAATGGGATGATCTTTGATGCACTGGTCCCTTCATGGGATGATTTTTGATGCACTGGTCCCTTCAAGGGATGATTTTGCATATCTCTAATCTGAGTGCTGTGATGCGCTGGTCCCTTCATGGGATGTTCTTTGATGCACTGGTCCCTTCATGGGATGATCCTTGAAGCACTGGTCCCTTCATGGGATGATCCTTGAAGCACTGGTCCCTTCATGGTATGATCCTTGAAGCACTGGTCCCTTCATGGGATGATCCTTGAAGCACTGGTCCCTTCATGGGATGATCTTTGATGCACCGGTCCCTTCATGGGATGATCTTTGATGCGCCGGTCCCCCCATTGGATGATCTTTGATGCACCGGTCCCGTCATGGGATGATCTTGCATACCTCTAATCTGAGTGCTGTGATGCGCTGGTCCCTTCATGGGATGTTCTTTGATGCACTGGTCCCTTCATGGGATGATCCTTGAAGCACTGGTCCCTTCATGGTATGATCCTTGAAGCACTGGTCCCTTCATGGTATGATCCTTGAAGCACTGGTCCCTTCATGGGATGATCTTTGATGCACTGGTCCCTTCATGGGATGATCTTTGATGCACCGGTCCCCCCATTGGATGATCTTTGATGCACCGGTCCCGTCATGGGATGATCTTGCATACCTCTAATCTGAGTGCTGTGATGCACTGGTCCCCCCATGGGATGATCTGTGATGCACTGGTCCCTTCATGGGATGATCTTTGATGCACTGGTCCCCTCATTGAATTATCTTTGCACTGGTCCCTTCACGAGAAGATCTTTGCACTGGTCCCTTCATGAGAAGATCTTTGCACTGGTCCCTTCATGAGAAGATCTTTGCACTGGTCCCTTCATGGGAAGATCTTTGCACTGGTCCCTTCATGGGAAGATCTTTGCACTGGTCCCTTCATGGGAAGATCTTTGCACTGGTCCCTTCATGGGAAGATCTTTGCACTGGTCCCTTCATGGGAAGATCTTTGCTGCACTGGTCCCTTCATGGGATGATCTTTGCTGCACTGGTCCCTTCATGGGATGATCTTTTATCCACTGGTCCCTTCATGGGATGATCTTTTATCCACTGGTCCCTTCATGGGATGATCTTTTATCCACTGGTCCCTTCATGGGATGATCTTTTATCCACTGGTCCCTTCATGGGATGATCTTTGCACTGGTCCCTTCATGGGATAATCTTTGCACTGGTCCCTTCATGGGATGATCTTTGCACTGGTCCCTTCATGGGATGATCTTTGCACTGGTCCCTTCATGGGATGATCTTTGCACTGGTCCCTTCATGGGATGATCATTGATGCACTGGTCCCTTCAAGGGATGATCTTGCATATCTCTAGTCTGAATGCTATGATGCCCTGGTCCCTTCATGGGATGATCTTTTATCCACTGGTCCCTTCATGGGATGATCTTTTATCCACTGGTCCCTTCATGGGATGATCTTTTATCCCCTGGTCCCTTCATGGGATGATCTTTGCACTGGTCCCTTCATTGGATAATCTTTGCACTGGGCCCTTCATGGGATGATCTTTGCACTGGGCCCTTCATGGGATGATCTTTGCACTGGTCCCTTCAAGGGATGATCTTGCATATCTCTAGTCTGAATGCTGTGATGCACTGGTCCCTTCATGGGATGATCTTTGATGCACTGGTCCCTTCATGGGATGATCTTTGATGCACTGGTCCCTTAATGGGATGATCTTTGATGCACTGGTCCCTTCACGGGATGATATTGCATACCTCTAATCTGGGTGCTGTGATGCACTGGTCCCTTGATGGGATGATCTTTGATGCACTGGTCCCTTGATGGGATGATCTTTGATGCACTGGTCCCTTGATGGGATGATCTTTGATGCACTGGTCCCTTGATGGGATGATCTTGCTTACATCTAATCTGAGAGCTGTGATGCACTGTGCCCTTCATGGGATAATCTGTGATGCACTGTGCCCTTCATAGGATGATCTGTGATGCATTGGTCCCTTCATGGGATGATCTTTGAAGCACTGGTCCCTTAATGGGATGATCTTGCATACCTCTAATGAGTACTGTCATGCACTGGCCCCTTCATGTGATGATCTCTGATGCACTGGCCCCTTCATGGGATGATCTGTGATGCACTGGCCCCTTCATGGGATGATCTGTGATGCACTGGCCCCTTCATGGGATGATCTGTGATGCACTGGCCCCTTCATGGGATGATCTGTGATGCACTGGCCCCTTCATGGGATGATCTGTGATGCACTGGCCCCTTCATGGGATGATCTGTGATGCACTGGCCCCTTCATGGGATGATCTGTGATGCACTGGCCCCTTCAAGGGATGATCTGTGATGCACTGGTCCCTTCAAGGGATGATCTGTGATGCACTGGTCCCTTCAAGGGATGATCTGTGATGCACTGGTCCCTTCATTGGATGATCTTTGATGCACTGGTCCCTTCATGGGATGATCTTTGCACTGGTCCCTTCATGGGATGATGTTTGCACTGCTCCCTTCATGGGATGATGTTTGCACTGCTCCCTTCATGGGATGATGTTTGCACTGCTCCCTTCATGGGATGATGTTTGCACTGCTCCCTTCATGGGATGATGTTTGCACTGCTCCCTTCATGGGATGATGTTTGCACTGCTCCCTTCATGGGATGATGTTTGCACTGGTCCCTTCATGGGATGATGTTTGCACTGGTCCCTTCATGGGATGATGTTTGCACTGGTCCCTTCATGGGATGATGTTTGCACTGGTCCCTTCATGGGATGATGTTTGCACTGGTCCCTTCATGGGATGATGTTTGCACTGGTCCCTTCATGGGATGATGTTTGCACTGGTCCCTTCATGGGATGATGTTTGCACTGGTCCCTTCATGGGATGATGTTTGCACTGGTCCCTTCATGGGATGATGTTTGCACTGGTCCCTTCATGGGATGATGTTTGCACTGGTCCCTTCATGGGATGATCTTTGCACTGGTCCCTTCATGGGATGATCTTTGCACTGGTCCCTTCATGGGATGATCTGTGATGCACTGGTCCCTTCATGGGATGATCTTTGATGCACTGGTCCCTTCATGGGATGATCTTTGATGCACTGGTCCCTTCATGGGAAGAACTGTGATGCACTGTCCCTTCATGGGACGATCTTTGATGCCCTGGTCCCTTCATGGGACGATCTTTGATGCCCTGGTCCCTTCATGGGACGATCTTTGATGCCCTGGTCCCTTCATGGGATGATCTTTGATGCCCTGGTCCCTTCATGGGATGATCTTTGATGCCCTGGTCCCTTCATGGGATGATCTTTGATGCCCTGGTCCCTTCATGGGATGATCTTTGATGCCCTGGTCCCTTCCTGGGATGATCTTTGATGCCCTGGTCCCTTCCTGGGATGATCTTTGATGCCCTGGTCCCTTCATGGGATGATCTTTGATGCCCTGGTCCCTTCATGGGATGATCTTTGATGCCCTGGTCCCTTCATGGGATGATCTTTGATGCCCTTGTCCCTTCATGGGATGATCTTTGATGCGCTGGTCCCTACATGGGAAGGTCTTTGATGCACTGGTCCCTTCATGGGATGATCTTTCCACTGGTCCCTTCATGGGATGATCTTGCATACCTCTAATCCGAGTGTTGTGATGCACTGGTCCCTTCATGGGATGTTTGCACTGGTCCCTTCATGGGATGTTTGCACTGGTCCCTTCATGGGATGATCCTTGATGCACTGGTCCCTTCATGGGATGATCCTTGATGCACTGGTCCCTTCATGGGATGATCCTTGATGCACTGGTCCCTTCATGGGATGATCTTTGATGCAGTGGTCCCTTCATGGGATGATATTGCATACATCTAATCTGAGTGCCGTGATGCACTGGTCCTTTCATGGGATGATCTCTGATGCACTTGTCCCTTCATGGGAAGATCTTTGCACTGATCCCTTCATGGGATGATCTTGCATGGCTCTAATCGGAGTGCTGTGATGCACCGGTCCCTTCATGGGGTGATCATTGATGCACTGGCCCCTTCATAAAATGATCTTGCATACCTCTAATCAGAGTGCTGTGATGGACTGGTCCCTTCATGGGATGATCTTTGATGCACTGGTCCCTTCATGGGATGATCTTTGATGCACTGGTCCCTTCATGGGATGATCTTTCCACTGGTCCCTTCATGGGATGATCTTTGCACTGGTCCCTTCATGGGATGATCTTTGCACTGGTCCCTTCATGGGATGATCTTTGCACTGGTCCCTTCATGGGATGATCTTTGCACTGGTCCCTTCATGGGATGATCTTTGATGCACTGGTCCCTTCATGGGATGATCTTTGATGCACTGGACCCTTCATGGGATGATCTTTAAAGCACTGGACCCTTCATGGGATGATCTTTGATGCACTGGTCCCTTCATGGGATGATGTTTGCACTGGTCCCTTCATGGGATGATGTTTGCACTGGTCCCTTCATGGGATGTTTGCACTGGTCCCTTCATGGGATGATGTTTGCACTGGTCCCTTCATGGGATGATGTTTGCACTGGTCCCTTCATGGGATGATGTTTGCACTGGCCCCTTCATGGGATGATGTTTGATGCACTGGTCCCTTCATGGGATGATGTTTGATGCACTGGTCCCTTCATGGGATGATGTTTGCACTGGTCCCTTCACGGGATCATGTTTGCACTGGTCCCTTCACGGGATCATGTTTGCACTGGTCCCTTCACGGGATGATGTTTGCACTGGTCCCTTCACGGGATGATGTTTGCACTGGTCCCTTCACGGGATGATGTTTGCACTGGTCCCTTCACGGGATGATGTTTGCACTGGTCCCTTCACGGGATGATGTTTGCACTGGTCCCTTCACGGGATGATGTTTGCACTGGTCCCTTCACGGGATGATGTTTGCACTGGTCCCTTCACGGGATGATGTTTGCACTGGTCCCTTCACGGGATGATGTTTGCACTGGTCCCTTCACGGGATGATGTTTGCACTGGTCCCTTCACGGGATGATGTTTGCACTGGTCCCTTCACGGGATGATGTTTGCACTGGTCCCTTCACGGGATGATGTTTGCACTGGTCCCTTCACGGGATGATGTTTGCACTGGTCCCTTCACGGGATGATGTTTGCACTGGTCCCTTCACGGGATGATATTGCATACATCTAATCTGAGTACTGTGCTGCACTGGCCCCTTCATGGGATGATATTGCACACCTCTAATCTGAGTACTGTGATGCACTGGCCCCTTCATGGGATGATGTTCGATGCACTGGCCCCTTCATGGGATGATGTTCGATGCACTGGCCCCTTCATGGGATGATGTTTGATGCACTGGCCCCTTCATGGAATGATCTTTGATGCACTGGTCCCTTCATGGGATGATCTTTGCACTGGTCCCTTCAGGGGATGATGTTTGCACTGGTCCCTTCAGGGGATGATGTTTGCACTGGTCCCTTCAGGGGATGATGTTTGCACTGGTCCCTTCAGGGGATGATGTTTGATGCACTGGCCCCTTCATGGGATGATGTTTGATGCACTGGCCCCTTCATGGAATGGTCTTTGATGCACTGGTCCCTTCATGGGATGATTTGTGATGCACTGGCCCCTTCATGGGATGATCTGTGATGCACTGGTCCCTTCATGGGATGATGTGTGCACTGGTCCCTTCACGGGATGATGTTTGCACTGGTCCCTTCACGGGATGATGTTTGCACTGGTCCCTTCACGGGATGATGTTTGCACTGGTCCCTTCACGGGATGATGTTTGCACTGGTCCCTTCACGGGATGATGTTTGCACTGGTCCCTTCACGGGATGATGTTTGCTTTGCACTGGTCCCTTCACGGGATGATGTTTGCACTGGTCCCTTCACGGGATGATGTTTGCACTGGTCCCTTCACGGGATGATGTTTGCACTGTTCCCTTCACGGGATGATGTTTGCACTGTTCCCTTCACGGGATGATGTTTGCACTGTTCCCTTCACGGGATGATGTTTGCACTGTTCCCTTCACGGGATGATGTTTGCACTGTTCCCTTCACGGGATGATGTTTGCACTGTTCCCTTCACGGGATGATCTTTGCACTGGTCCCTTCATGGGAAGATCTTTGCACTGGTCCCTTCATGGGAAGATCTTTGCACTGGTCCCTTCATGGGAAGATCTTTGCACTGGTCCCTTCATGGGATGCTCTTTGATGCACTGGTCCCATCATGGGATGCTCTTTGATGCACTGGTCCCTTCATGGGATGCTCTTTAATGCACTGGTCCCTTCATGGGATGATCTTGCATACCTCTAATCTGAGTGCTGTGATGCACTGGTCCCTTCATGGGATGATCTTTGATACACTGGTCCCTTCATGGGATGATCTTGCATGGCTCTAATCTGAGTGCTGTGATGCACTGGTCCCTTCATAGGATGATCTGTGATGCACTGGTCCCTTCATGGGATGATCTTTGATGCACTGGTCCCTTAATAGGATGATATTGCATTCCTCTAATCTGAGTACTGTGATGCACTGGCCCCTTCATAGGATGATCTGTGATGCACTGGCCCCTTCATGGGATGATCTGTGATGCACTGGTCCCTTCATGGGATGATCTGTGATGCACTGGTCCCTTCATGGGATGATCTGTGATGCACTGGTCCCTTCATGGGATGATCTGTGATGCACTGGTCCCTTCATGGGATGATCTGTGATGCACTGGTCCCTTCATGGGATTATCTGTGATGCACTGGTCCCTTCATGGGATGATCTGTGATGCACTGGTCCCTTTATGGGATGATCTCTGATGCACTGGTCCGTTCATGGGATGATCTTGCATACCTCTAATCTGAGTGCTGTAATGCACTGGTCCCTTCATGGGATGATCTTTGCACTGGTCCCTTCATGGGATGATCTTTGCACTGGTCCCTTCATGGGATGATCTTTGCACTGGTCCCTTCATGGGATGATCTTTGCACTGGTCCCTTCATGGGATGATCTTTGCACTGGTCCCTTCATGGGATGATCTTTGCACTGGTCCCTTCATGGGATGATCTTTGATGCACTGGTCCCTTCATGGGATGATATTGCATACATCTAATTTGAGTGCTGTGATGCTCTAGTCCCTTCATGGGATGATCTCTGATGCACTGGTCCCTTCATGGGATGATCTTTGATGCACTGGTCCCTTCATGGGATGATCTTTGATGCACTGGTCCCTTCATGGGATGATCTTTGATGCACTGGTCCCTTCATGGGATGATCTTTGATGCAGTGGTCCCTTCATGGGATGATATTGCATACATCTAATCTGAGTGCTGTGATGCTCTAGTCCCTTCATGGGATGATCTCTGATGCGCTGGTCCCTTCATGGGAGTATCTCTGATGCACTGGTCCCTTCATGGGATGCACTGGTCCCTTCATGGGATGCACTGGTCCCTTCATGGGATGCACTGGTCCCTTCATGGGATGCACTGGTCCCTTCATGGGATGCACTGGTCCCTTCATGGGATGATGTTTGCACTGGTCCCTTCATGGGATGATGTTTGCACTGGTCCCTTCATGGGATGATGTTTGCACTGGTCCCTTCATGGGATGATGTTTGCACTGGTCCCTTCATGGGATGATGTTTGCACTGGTCCCTTCATGGGATGATGTTTGCACTGGTCCCTTCATGGGATGATGTTTGCACTGGTCCCTTCATGGGATGATGTTTGCACTGGTCCCTTCATGGGATGATGTTTGCACTGGTCCCTTCATGGGATGATGTTTGCACTGGTCCCTTCATGGGATGATGTTTGCACTGGTCCCTTCATGGGATGATGTTTGCACTGGTCCCTTCATGGGATGATGTTTGCACTGGTCCCTTCATGGGATGATGTTTGCACTGGTCCCTTCATGGGATGATGTTTGCACTGGTCCCTTCATGGGATGATGTTTGCACTGGTCCCTTCATGGGATGATGTTTGCACTGGTCCCTTCATGGGATGATGTTTGCACTGGTCCCTTCATGGGATGATGTTTGCACTGGTCCCTTCATGGGATGATGTTTGCACTGGTCCCTTCATGGGACGATGTTTGCACTGGTCCCTTCATGGGACGATGTTTGCACTGGTCCCTTCATGGGACGATGTTTGCACTGGTCCCTTCATGGGACGATGTTTGCACTGGTCCCTTCATGGGACGATGTTTGCACTGGTCCCTTCATGGGACGATGTTTGCACTGGTCCCTTCATGGGACGATGTTTGCACTGGTCCCTTCATGGGACGATGTTTGCACTGGTCCCTTCATGGGACGATGTTTGCACTGGTCCCTTCATGGGACGATGTTTGCACTGGTCCCTTCATGGGACGATGTTTGCACTGGTCCCTTCATGGGACGATGTTTGCACTGGTCCCTTCATGGGACGATGTTTGCACTGGTCCCTTCATGGGACGATGTTTGCACTGGTCCCTTCATGGGACGATGTTTGCACTGGTCCCTTCATGGGACGATGTTTGCACTGGTCCCTTCATGGGACGATCTTTGATGCACTGGTCCCTTCATGGGACGATCTTTGATGCACTGGTCCCTTCATGGGAAGATATTTGCACTGATCCCTTCATGGGATGTTCTTCCATACCTCTAAACCGAGTGCTGTGATGCACTGGTCCCTTCATGGGATGATCTTTAATGCGCTGGTCCCTTGATGGGATGATCTTTAATGCACTGGTCCCTTGATGGGATGATCTTTAATGCACTGGTCCCTTGATGGGATGATCTTTGATGCACTGGTCCCTTCATGGGAAGATCTTTGCACTGTTCCCTTCATGGGAAGATCTTTGCACTGGTCCCTTCATGGGATGTTCTTGCATACCTCTAATCCGAGTGCTGTGATGCACTGGTCCCTTCATGGGATGATCTTTGATGCACTGGTCCCTTCATGGGATGATCTTTGATGCACCGGTCCCTTCAGGGGATGATCTTTGATGCACTGGTCCCTTCATGGGATGATCTTTGATGCCCTGGTCCCTTCATAAGATGATCTTGCATACCTCTAATCTAAGTGCTTTGATGCACTGGTCCCTTCATGGGAAGATCTTTGATGCACTGGTCCCTTCATGGGATGATCTTTGATGCACTGATCCCTTCATGGGCTAATGTTTGCACTGGTCCCTTCATGGGATGATCTTTGCACTGGTCCCTTCATGGGATGATCTTTGCACTGGTCCCTTCATGGGATGATCTTTGCACTGGTCCCTTCATGAGATGATCTTTGATGCTCAGGTCCATTCATGGGATGATCTTTTATCCACTCATCCCTTCAAGGGATGATCTTGCATATCTCTAGTCTGAATGCTGTGATGCACTGGCCCCTTCATGGGATGATCTGTGATGCACTGGCCCCTTCATGGGATGATCTGTGATGCACTGGTCCCTTCAAGGTTTGATCTGTGATGCACTGGTCCCTTCAAGGGATGATCTGTGATGCACTGGGCCCTTCATGGGATGATCTGTGATGCACTGGGCCCTTCATGGGATGATCTGTGATGCACTGGGCCCTTCATGGGATGATCTTTGATGCACTGGTCCCTTCATGGGATGATCTTTGATGCACTGGTCCCTTCATGGGATGATCTTGCATACCTCTAATCTGAGTGCTGTGATGGACTGGTCCCTTGATGGGATGATCTTTGATGCACTGGTCCCTTCATGGGATGATCTGTGATGCACTGGCCTCTTCATGGGATGATCTTTGATGCACTGGCCTCTTCATGGGATGATCTTTGATGCACTGGCCCCTTAATAAAATGATCTTGCATACCTCTAATCTGAGTGCTGTGACGGACTGGTCCCTTCATGGGATGATCTTTGATGCACTGGTCCCTTCATTGGATGATGTTTACACTGGTCCCTTCATGGGATGATCTTTGCACTGGTCCCTTCATGGGATGATCTTTGCACTGGTCCCTTCATGGGATGATCTTTGCACTGGTCCCTTCATGGGATGATCTTTGCACTGGTCCCTTCATGGGATGATCTTTGCACTGGTCCCTTCACAGGATGATGTTTGCACTGGTCCCTTCACGGGATGATCTGTGATGCACTGGTCCCTTCACGGGATGATCTGTGATGCACTGGTCCCTTCATGGGATGATCTTTGATGCACCGGTCCCTTCATGGGATAATCTTTGATGCACTGGTCCCTTCATGGGATGATATTGCATACATCTAATCCGAGTGCTGTGATGGACTGGTCCCTTAATGGGATGAAGTTTGATGCACTAGTCCCTTCACAGGATGATCTCTGATGCACTGGTACCTTCATAGGATGATCTTTGATGCACTGGTACCTTCATAGGATGATCTTTGATGCACTGGTCCCTTCAAGGGATGATCTTGCATATCTCTAGTCTGAATGCAGTGATGCACTGGTCCCTTCATGGGATGATCTTTGATGCACTGGTCCCTTCATGGGATGATCTTTGATGCCCTTGTCCCTTCATGGGATGATCTTTGATGCACTGGTCCCTTCATGGGATGATATTGCATACATCTAATCTGAGTGCTGTGATGCACTGGTCCCTTCATGGGTTGATCTTTGATGCACCGGTCTCTTCAGGGGATGATCTTTGATGCACTGATCCCTTCATGGGATGTTCTTGCATACCTCTAATCAGAGTGCTGTGATGCACTGGTCCCTTCATGGGTTGATCTTTGATGCACTGGTCCCTTCATGGGTTGATCTTTGATGCACCGGTCCCTTCAGGGGATGATCTTTGATGCACTGGTCCCTTCAGGGGATGATCTTTGATGCACTGGTCCCTTCAGGGGATGATCTTTGATGCACTGGTCCCTTCAGGGGGTGATCTTTGATGCACTGGTCCCTTCATGGGATGATCTTTGCACTGGCCTCTTCATGGGATGATCTTTGATGCACTGGCCCCTTCATAAAATGATCTTGCATACCTCTAACCTGAGTGCTGTGATGGACTGGTCCCTTCATGGGATGTTCTTTGATGCACTGGTCCCTTCATGGGATGATCTTTGATGCACTGGTCCCTTCATGGGATGATGTTTGCACTGGTCCCTTCATGGGAGGGTCTTTGCACTGGTCCCTTCATGGGAGGGTCTTTGCACTGGTCCCTTCATGGGAGGATCTTTGCACTGGTCCCTTCGTGGGATGATCTTTGCACTGGTCCCTTCGTGGGATGATCTTTGCACTGGTCCCTTCGTGGGATGATCTTTGCACTGGTCCCTTCGTGGGATGATCTTTGCACTGGTCCCTTCGTGGGATGATCTTTGCACTGGTCCCTTCATGGGATGATCTTTGCACTGGTCCCTTCATGGGATGATCTAGCATACCTCTAATCTGAGTTCTGTGATGCACTGCCCCTTCATAGGATGATATTTGATGCACTGGTTCCTTCATGGGATGATCTTTGATGCACTGGTCCCTTCATGGAATGATCTTTGATGCACTGGTCCCTTGATGGGATCATCTTTGATGCACTGGTCCCTTGATGGGATCATCTTTGATGCACTGGTCCCTTGATGGGATCATCTTTGATGCACTGGTCCCTTGATGGGATGATCTTTGATGCACTGGTCCCTTGATGGGATGATCTTTGATGCACTGGTCCCTTGATGGGATGATCTTTGATGCACTGGTCCCTTGATGGGATGATCTTTGATGCACTGGTCCCTTGATGGGATGATCTTTGATGCACTGGTCCCTTGATGGGATGATCTTTGATGCACTGGTCCCTTGATGGGATGATCTTTGATGCACTGGTCCCTTGATGGGATTATCTTTGATGCACTGGTCCCTTGATGGGATGATCTTTGATGCACTGGTCCCTTGATGGGATGATCTTTGATGCACTGGTCCCTTGATGGGATGATCTTTGATGCACTGGTCCCTTGATGGGATTATCTTTGATGCACTGGTCCCTTGATGGGATGATCTTTGATGCACTGGTCCCTTCATGGGATGATCTTGCATGCCTCTAATCTGAGTGCTGTGATGCGCTGGTCCCTAAATGGGATGATCTCAGATGCACTGGTCCCTTCCTGGGAAGGTCTTTGATGCACTGGTCCCTTCATGGGATGATCTTTCCACTGGTCCCTTCATGGGATGATCTTGCATACCTCTAATCCGAGTGTTGTGATGCACTGGTCCCTTCATGGGATGTTTGCACTGGTCCCTTCATGGGATGTTTGCACTGGTCCCTTCATGGGATGTTTGCACTGGTCCCTTCATGGGATGTTTGCACTGGTCCCTTCATGGGATGTTTGCACTGGTCCCTTCATGGGATGTTTGCACTGGTCCCTTCATGGGATGTTTGCACTGGTCCCTTCATGGGATGTTTGCACTGGTCCCTTCATGGGATGTTTGCACTGGTCCCTTCATGGGATGTTTGCACTGGTCCCTTCATGGGATGTTTGCACTGGTCCCTTCATGGGATGTTTGCACTGGTCCCTTCATGGGATGTTTGCACTGGTCCCTTCATGGGATGTTTGCACTGGTCCCTTCATGGGATGATCTTTGCACTGGTCCCTTCATGGGATGATCTTTGCACTGGTCCCTTCATGGGATGATCTTTGCACTGGTCCCTTCATGGGATGATCTTTGCACTGGTCCCTTCATGGGATGATCTTTGCACTGGTCCCTTCATGGGATGATCTTTGCACTGGTCCCTTCATGGGATGATCTTTGCACTGGTCCCTTCATGGGATGATCTTTGATGCACTGGTCCCTTCATGGGATGATCTCTGATGCACTGGTCCCTTCATGGGAAGATCTTTCATACCCCTAATCTGAGAGATGATACACTGGTCCCTTCATGGGATAATCTTTGCACTGGTCCCTTCATGGGATGATCTTTGCACTGGTCCCTTCATGGGATGATCTTTGATGCACTGGTCCCTTCATGGGATGATCTTTGATGCACTGGTCCCTTCATGGGTTGATCTTTGATGCACTGGTCCCTTCATGGGATGATCTTTGATGCACTGGTCCCTTCATGGGATGATCTTTGATGCACTGGTCCCTTCATGGGATGATCTTTGATGCACTGGTCCCTTCATGGGATGATCTTTGATGCACTGGTCCCTTCATGGGATGATCTTTGATGCACTGGTCCCTTCATGGGATGATCTTTGATGCACTGGTCCCTTCATGGGATGATCTTTGATGCACTGGTCCCTTCATGGGATGATCTTTGATGCACTGGTCCCTTCATGGGATGATCTTTGATGCACTGGTCCCTTCATGGGATGATCTCTGATGCACTGGTCCCTTCATGGGATGATCTCTGATGCACTGGTCCCTTCATGGGATGATCTCTGATGCACTGGTCCCTTCATGGGATGATCTCTGATGCACTGGTCCCTTCATGGGATGATCTTTGCACTTGTCCCTTCATGGGATGATCTTTGCACTGGCCCCTTCATGGGATGATGTTTGCACTGGCCCCTTCATGGGATGATGTTTGCACTGGCCCTTTCATGGGATGATGTTTGATGCACTGGTCCCTTCATGGGATGATGTTTGATGCACTGGCCTCTTCATGGGATGATCTTTCCACTGGTCCCTTCATGGGATGATCTTTCCACTGGTCCCTTCGTGGGATGATCTTGCATACCTCTAATCTGAGTGCTGTGATGCACTGGTCCCTTCATGGGATGATCTTGCATGCCTCTAATCTGAGTGCTGTGATGCGCTGGTCCCTAAATGGGATGATCTCTGATGCACTGGTCCCTTCCTGGGAAGGTCTTTGATGCACTGGTCCCTTCATGGGATGATCTTTCCACTGGTCCCTTCATGGGATGATCTTGCATACCTCTAATCCGAGTGTTGTGATGCACTGGTCCCTTCATGGGATGTTTGCACTGGTCCCTTCATGGGATGTTTGCACTGGTCCCTTCATGGGATGTTTGCACTGGTCCCTTCATGGGATGTTTGCACTGGTCCCTTCATGGGATGTTTGCACTGGTCCCTTCATGGGATGTTTGCACTGGTCCCTTCATGGGATGATCTTTGCACTGGTCCCTTCATGGGATGATCTTTGCACTGGTCCCTTCATGGGATGATCTTTGCACTGGTCCCTTCATGGGATGATCTTTGCACTGGTCCCTTCATGGGATGATCTTTGCACTGGTCCCTTCATGGGATGATCTTTGCACTGGTCCCTTCATGGGATGATCTTTGCACTGGTCCCTTCATGGGATGATCTTTGCACTGGTCCCTTCATGGGATGATCTTTGCACTGGTCCCTTCATGGGATGATCTTTGCACTGGTCCCTTCATGGGATGATCTTTGCACTGGTCCCTTCATGGGATGATCTTTGCACTGGTCCCTTCATGGGATGATCTTTGCACTGGTCCCTTCATGGGATGATCTTTGCACTGGTCCCTTCATGGGATGATCTTTGCACTGGTCCCTTCATGGGATGATCTTTGATGCACTGGTCCCTTCATGGGATGATCTTTGATGCACTGGTCCCTTCATGGGAAGATATTTGATGCACTGGTCCTTTCAAGGGATGATCTCTGATGCACTGGTCCCTTCATGGGAAGATCTTTCATACCCCTAATCTGAGAGATGTGATGCACTGGTCCCTTCATGGGATGATCTTTGATGCACTGGTCCCTTCATGGGATGATCTTTGATGCACTGGTCCCTTCATGGGATGATCTTTGATGCACTGGTCCCTTCATGGGATGATCTTTGATGCACTGGTCCCTTCATGGGATGATCTTTGATGCACTGGTCCCTTCATGGGATGATCTTTGATGCACTGGTCCCTTCATGGGATGATCTTTGATGCACTGGTCCCTTCATGGGATGATCTTTGATGCACTGGTCCCTTCATGGGATGATCTTTGATGCACTGGTCCCTTCATGGGATGATCTTTGATGCACTGGTCCCTTCATGGGATGATCTCTGATGCACTGGTCCCTTCATGGGATGATCTCTGATGCACTGGTCCCTTCATGGGATGATCTCTGATGCACTGGTCCCTTCATGGGATGATCTCTGATGCACTGGTCCCTTCATGGGATGATCTCTGATGCACTGGTCCCTTCATGGGATGATCTTTGCACTTGTCCCTTCATGGGATGATCTTTGCACTGGTCCCTTCATGGGATGATGTTTGCACTGGTCCCTTCATGGGATGATGTTTGATGCACTGGTCCCTTCATGGGATGATGTTTGATGCACTGGCCTCTTCATGGGATGATCTTTGCACTGGTCCCTTAATGGGATGATATTGCATACCTCTAATCTGAGTACTGTGATGCACTGGCCCCTTCATGGGATGATGTGATGCACTGGCCCCCTCATGGGATGATGTTTGATGCACTGGCCCCCTCATGGGATGATGTTTGATGCACTGGCCCCCTCATGGGATGATGTTTGATGCACTGGCCCCTTCATGGGATGATGTTTGATGCACTGGCCGCTTCATGGGATGATGTTTGATGCACTGGCCCCTTCATGGGATGATGTTTGATGCACTGGCCCCTTCATGGGATGAAGTTTGATGCACTGGCCCCTTCACGGGATGATGTTTGATGCACTGGCCCCTTCACGGGATGATGTTTGATGCACTGGCCCCTTCACGGGATGATGTTTGATGCACTGGCCCCTTCACGGGATGATGTTTGATGCACTGGCCCCTTCACGGGATGCTGTTTGATGCACTGGCCCCTTCACGGGATGATGTTTGATGCACTGGCCCCTTCACGGGATGATCTTTGATGCACTGGCCCCTTCACGGGATGATCTTTGATGCACAGGCCCCTTCATAAAATGATCTTGCATACGTCTAATCTGAGTGCTGTGATGGAATGGTCCCTTCATGGGATGATGTTTGATGCACTGGTCCCTTCATGGGATGATGTTTGGACTGGTCCCTTCATGGGATGATGTTTGCACTGGTCCCTTCATGGGATGATGTTTGCACTGGTCCCTTCATGGGATGATGTTTGTACTGGTCCCTTCACGGGATGATGTTTGCACTGGTCCCTTCACGGGATGATGTTTGCACTGGTCCCTTCACGGGATGATGTTTGCACTGGTCCCTTCACGGGATGATGTTTGCACTGGTCCCTTCACGGGATGATGTTTGCACTGGTCCCTTCACGGGATGTTTGCACTGGTCCCTTCACGGGATGATGTTTGCACTGGTCCCTTCACGGGATGATGTTTGCACTGGTCCCTTCACGGGATGATGTTTGCACTGGTCCCTTCACGGGATGATGTTTGCACTGGTCCCTTCACGGGATGATGTTTGCACTGGTCCCTTCACGGGATGATGTTTGCACTGGTCCCTACACGGGATGATGTTTGCACTGGTCCCTACACGGGATGATTTTTGATGCACTGGTCCCTTCATGGGATGCTCTTTGATGCACTGGTCCCTTCATGGGATGCTCTTTGATGCACTGGTCCCTTCATGGGATGCTCTTTGATGCACTGGTCCCTTCATGGGATGCTCTTTAATGCACTGGTCCCTTCATGGGATGATATTGCATACATCTAATTTGAGTGCTGTGATGCACTGGTCCTTTCATGGGATGATCTCTGATGCAATGGTCCCTTCATGGGATGATCTTTGATACACTGGTCCCTTCATGGGATGATCTTGCATGGCTCTAATCTGAGTGCTGTGATGCACTGGTCCCTTCATGGGATGAACTTGCTTACATCTAATCTGAGTGCTGTGATGCACTGGTCCCTTCATAGGATGATATGTGATGCACTGGTCCCTTCATGGGATGATCTTTGATGCACTGGTCCCTTAATAGGATGATATTGCATACCTCTAATCTGAGTACTGTGATGCACTGGCCCCTTCATAGGATGATCTGTGATGCACTGGCCCCTTCATAGGATGATCTGTGATGCACTGGTCCCTTCATGGGATGATCTGTGATGCACTGGTCCCTTCATGGGATGAATTGTGATGCACTGGTCCCTTCATGGGATGATCTGTGATGCACTGGTCCCTTCATGGGATGGTCTGTGATGCACTGGTCCCTTCATGGGATGATCTTGCATACCTCTAATCTGAGTGCTGTAATGCACTGGTCCCTTCATGGGATGATCTTTGCACTGATTCCTTCATGGGATGATCTTTGCACTGATTCCTTCATGGGATGATCTTTGAACTGGTCCCTTCATGGGATGATCTTTGCACTGGTCCCTTCATGGGATGATCTTTGCACTGGTCCCTTCATGGGATGATCTTTGCACTGGTCCCTTCATGGGATGATCTTTGCACTGGTCCCTTCATGGGATGATCTTTGCACTGGTCCCTTCATGGGATGATCTTTGATGCACTGGTCCCTTCATGGGATGATCTCTGATGCACTGGTCCCTTCATGGGATGATCTTTGATGCACTGGTCCCTTCATGGGATGATCTTTGATGCACTGGTCCCTTCATGGGATGATCTTTGATGCACTGGTCCCTTCATGGGATGATCTTTGTTGCGCTGGTCCCTTCATGGGATGATCTTGCATACCTCTAATCTGAGTGCTGTGATGCGCTGGTCCTTTCATGGGAGTATCTCTGATGCACTGGTCCCTTCATGGGATGCACTGGTCCCTTCATGGGATGCACTGGTCCCTTCATGGGACGATGTTTGCACTGGTCTCTTCATGGGACGATGTTTGCACTGGTCCCTTCATGGGACGATGTTTGCACTGGTCCCTTCATGGGACGATGTTTGCACTGGTCCCTTCATGGGACGATGTTTGCACTGGTCCCTTCATGGGACGATGTTTGCACTGGTCCCTTCATGGGACGATGTTTGCACTGGTCCCTTCATGGGACGATGTTTGCACTGGTCCCTTCATGGGACGATGTTTGCACTGGTCCCTTCATGGGACGATGTTTGCACTGGTCCCTTCATGGGACGATGTTTGCACTGGTCCCTTCATGGGACGATGTTTGCACTGGTCCCTTCATGGGACGATGTTTGCACTGGTCCCTTCATGGGACGATGTTTGCACTGGTCCCTTCATGGGACGATGTTTGCACTGGTCCCTTCATGGGACGATGTTTGCACTGGTCCCTTCATGGGACGATGTTTGCACTGGTCCCTTCATGGGACGATGTTTGCACTGGTCCCTTCATGGGACGATGTTTGCACTGGTCCCTTCATGGGACGATGTTTGCACTGGTCCCTTCATGGGACGATGTTTGCACTGGTCCCTTCATGGGACGATGTTTGCACTGGTCCCTTCATGGGACGATGTTTGCACTGGTCCCTTCATGGGACGATGTTTGCACTGGTCCCTTCATGGGACGATGTTTGCACTGGTCCCTTCATGGGACGATGTTTGCACTGGTCCCTTCATGGGACGATGTTTGCACTGGTCCCTTCATGGGACGATGTTTGCACTGGTCCCTTCATGGGACGATGTTTGCACTGGTCCCTTCATGGGACGATGTTTGCACTGGTCCCTTCATGGGACGATGTTTGCACTGGTCCCTTCATGGGACGATGTTTGCACTGGTCCCTTCATGGGACGATGTTTGCACTGGTCCCTTCATGGGACGATGTTTGCACTGGTCCCTTCATGGGACGATGTTTGCACTGGTCCCTTCATGGGACGATGTTTGCACTGGTCCCTTCATGGGACGATGTTTGCACTGGTCCCTTCATGGGACGATGTTTGCACTGGTCCCTTCATGGGACGATGTTTGCACTGGTCCCTTCATGGGACGATGTTTGCACTGGTCCCTTCATGGGACGATGTTTGCACTGGTCCCTTCATGGGACGATGTTTGCACTGGTCCCTTCATGGGACGATGTTTGCACTGGTCCCTTCATGGGACGATGTTTGCACTGGTCCCTTCATGGGACGATGTTTGCACTGGTCCCTTCATGGGACGATCTTTGATGCACTGGTCCCTTCAGGGGATGATCTTTGATGCACTGGTCCCTTCAGGGGATGATCTTTGATGCACTGGTCCCTTCAGGGGATGATCTTTGATGCACTGGTCCCTTCATGGGATGATCTTTGCACTGGCCTCTTCATGGGATGATCTTTGATGCACTGGCCCCTTCATAAAATGATCTTGCATACCTCTAACCTGAGTGCTGTGATGGACTGGTCCCTTCATGGGATGTTCTTTGATGCACTGGTCCCTTCATGGGATGATCTTTCCACTGGTCCCTTCATGGGATGATCTTGCATACCTCTAATGCGAGTGTTGTGATGCACTGGTCCCTTCATGGGATGTTTGCACTGGTCCCTTCATGGGATGTTTGCACTGGTCCCTTCATGGGATGTTTGCACTGGTCCCTTCATGGGATGATCTTTGCACTGGTCCCTTCATGGGATGTTCTTCCATACCTCTAAACCGAGTGCTGTGATGCACTGGTCCCTTGATGGGATAATCTTTAATGCGCTGGTCCCTTGATGGGACGATCTTTAATGCACTGGTCCCTTGATGGGATGATCTTTGATGCACTGGTCCCTTGATGGGAAGATCTTTGCACTGATCCCTTCATGGGATGTTCTTGCATACCTCTAATCCGAGTGCTGTGATGCACTGGTCCCTTCATGGGATGATCTTTGATGCACTGGTCCCTTCATGGGATGATCTTTGATGCACCGGTCCCTTCAGGGGATGATCTTTGATGCACTGGTCCCTTCATGGGATGATCTTTGATGCATTGGTCCCTTCATAAATTGATCTTGCATACCTCTAATCTAAGTGCTTTGATGCACTGGTCCCTTTATGGGATGATCTTTGATGCACTGGCCCCTTCATAAGATGATCTTGCATACCTCTAATCTAAGTGCTTTGTTGCACTGGTCCCTTCATGGGAAGATCTTTGATGCACTGGTCCCTTCATGGGATGATCTTTGATGCACTGATCCCTTCATGGGCTAATGTTTGCACTGGTCCCTTCATGGGATGGTCTTGCATACCTCTAGTCTGAGTACCCTGATGCACTGATCCCTTCATGGGATGATCTTTGATGCACTGATCCCTTCATGGGATGATCTTTGATGCACTGATCCCTTCATGGGATGATCTTTGATGCACTGGTCCCTTCATGGGATGATCTTTGATGCACTGGTCCCTTCATGGGATGATCTTTGATGCACTGGTCCCTTCATGGGATGATCTTTGATGCACTGGTCCCTTCATGGGATGATCTTTGATGCACTGGTCCCTTCATGGGATGATCTTTGATGCACTGGTCCCTTCATGGGATGATCTTTGATGCCCTTGTCCCTTCACGGGATGATCTTTGATGCACTGGTCCCTTCACGGGATGCTCTTTGATGCACTGGTCCCTTCACGGGATGCTCTTTGATGCACTGGTCCCTTCACGGGATGCTCTTTGATGCACTGGTCCCTTCACGGGATGATCTTTGATGCACTGGTCCCTTCATGGGATGATCTTTAATGCACTGGTCCCTTCATGGGATGATCTTTAATGCACTGGTCCCTTCATGGGATGATCTTTAATGCACTGGTCCCTTCATGGGATGATCTTTAATGCACTGGTCCCTTCATGGGATGATATTGCATACATCTAATCCGAGTGCTGTGATGCACTGGTACCTTCATGGGTTGAATCTTGATGCACCGGTCCCTTCAGGGGATGATCTTTGATGCACTGGTCCCTTCAGGGGATGATCTTTGATGCACTGGTCCCTTCAGGGGATGATCTTTGATGCACTGGTCCCTTCAGGGGATGATCTTTGATGCACTGGTCCCTTCATGGGATGATCTTTGCACTGGCCTCTTCATGGGATGATCTTTGATGCACTGGCCCCTTCATAAAATGATCTTGCATACCTCTAACCTGAGTGCTGTGATGGACTGGTCCCTTCATGGGATGTTCTTTGATGCACTGGTCCCTTCATGGGATGATCTTTGATGCACTGGTCCCTTCATTGGATGATGTTTGCACGGGTCCCTTGATGGGAGGGTCTTTGCACTGGTCCCTTCATGGGAGGGTCTTTGCACTGGTCCCTTCATGGGAGGATCTTTGCACTGGTCCCTTCGTGGGATGATCTTTGCACTGGTCCCTTCGTGGGATGATCTTTGCACTGGTCCCTTCGTGGGATGATCTTTGCACTGGTCCCTTCGTGGGATGATCTTTGCACTGGTCCCTTCGTGGGATGATCTTTGCACTGGTCCCTTCATGGGATGATCTAGCATACCTCTAATCTGAGTTCTGTGATGCACTGCCCCTTCATAGGATGATATTTGATGCACTGGTCCCTTCATAGGATGATATTTGATGCACTGGTCCCTTCATGGAATGATCTTTGATGCACTGGTCCCTTGATGGGATCATCTTTGATGCACTGGTCCCTTGATGGGATCATCTTTGATGCACTGGTCCTTTGATGGGATGATCTTTGATGCACTGGTCCCTTGATGGGATGATCTTTGCACTGGTCCCTTGATGGGATGATCTTTGATGCACTGGTCCCTTGATGGGATGATCTTTGATGCACTGGTCCCTTGATGGGATGATCTTTGATGCACTGGTCCCTTGATGGGATGATCTTTGATGCACTGGTCCCTTGATGGGATGATCTTTGATGCACTGGTCCCTTCATGGGATGATCTTTCCACTGGTCCCTTCATGGGATGATCTTTCCACTGGTCCCTTCATGGGATGATCTTGCATACCTCTAATCTGAGTGCTGTGATGCACTGGTCCCTTCATGGGATGATCTTGCATGCCTCTAATCTGAATGCTGTGATGCGCTGGTCCCTAAATGGGATGATCTCTGATGCACTGGTCCCTTCCTGGGAAGGTCTTTGATGCACTGGTCCCTTCATGGGATGATCTTTCCACTGGTCCCTTCATGGGATGATCTTGCATACCTCTAATGCGAGTGTTGTGATGCACTGGTCCCTTCATGGGATGTTTGCACTGGTCCCTTCATGGGATGTTTGCACTGGTCCCTTCATGGGATGATCTTTGCACTGGTCCCTTCATGGGATGATCTTTGCACTGGTCCCTTCATGGGATGATCTTTGCACTGGTCCCTTCATGGGATGATCTTTGCACTGGTCCCTTCATGGGATGATCTTTGCACTGGTCCCTTCATGGGATGATCTTTGCACTGGTCCCTTCATGGGATGATCTTTGCACTGGTCCCTTCATGGGATGATCTTTGCACTGGTCCCTTCATGGGATGATCTTTGCACTGGTCCCTTCATGGGATGATCTTTGCACTGGTCCCTTCATGGGATGATCTTTGCACTGGTCCCTTCATGGGATGATCTTTGCACTGGTCCCTTCATGGGATGATCTTTGCACTGGTCCCTTCATGGGATGATCTTTGCACTGGTCCCTTCATGGGATGATCTTTGCACTGGTCCCTTCATGGGATGATCTTTGATGCACTGGTCCCTTCATGGGATGATCTTTGATGCACTGGTCCCTTTATGGGATGATCTTTGATGCACTGGTCCCTTCATGGGATGATCTTTGATGCACTGGTCCCTTCATGGGATGATCTTTGATGCACTGGTCCCTTCATGGGATGATCTTGCATACCTCTAATCTGAGTGCTGTGATGCACTGGTCCTTTCACGGGATGATCTCTGATGCACTGGTCCCTTCATGGGATGATCTTTGCACTGGTCCCTTCATGGGATGATCTTTGCACTGGTCCCTTCATGGGATGATCTTTGCACTGGTCCCTTCATGGGATGATCTTTGCACTGGTCCCTTCATGGGATGATCTTTGCACTGGTCCCTTCATGGGATGATCTTTGCACTGGTCCCTTCATGGGATGATCTTTGCACTGGTCCCTTCATGGGATGATCTTTGCACTGGTCCCTTCATGGGATGATCTTTGCACTGGTCCCTTCATGGGATGATCTTTGCACTGGTCCCTTCATGGGATGATCTTTGCACTGGTCCCTTCATGGGATGATCTTTGATGCACTGGTCCCTTCATGGGATGATCTTTGATGCACTGGTCCCTTCATGGGATGATCTTTGATGCACTGGTCCCTTCATGGGATGATCTCTGATGCACTGGTCCCTTCATGGGATGATCTCTGATGCACTGGTCCCTTCATGGGATGATCTTTGATGCCCTTGTCCCTTCATGGGATGATCTTTGATGCACTGGTCCCTTCACGGGATGATCTTTGATGCACTGGTCCCTTCACGGGATGCTCTTTGATGCACTGGTCCCTTCACGGGATGCTCTTTGATGCACTGGTCCCTTCATGGGATGATCTTTGATGCACTGGTCCCTTCATGGGATGATCTTTGATGCACTGGTCCCTTCATGGGATGATCTTTAATGCACTGGTCCCTTCATGGGATGATCTTTAATGCACTGGTCCCTTCATGGGATGATCTTTAATGCACTGGTCCCTTCATGGGATGATATTGCATACATCTAATCCGAGTGCTGTGATGCACTGGTCCCTTCATTGGTTGATCTTTGATGCACCGGTCCCTTCAGGGGATGTTCTTGCATACCTCTAATCAGAGTGCTGTGATGCACTGGTACCTTCATGGGTTGAACCTTGATGCACCGGTCCCTTCAGGGGATGATCTTTGATGCACTGGTCCCTTCAGGGGATGATCTTTGATGCACTGGTCCCTTCAGGGGATGATCTTTGATGCACTGGTCCCTTCAGGGGATGATCTTTGATGCACTGGTCCCTTCATGGGATGATCTTTGCACTGGCCTCTTCATGGGATGATCTTTGATGCACTGGCCCCTTCATAAAATGATCTTGCATACCTCTAACCTGAGTGCTGTGATGGACTGGTCCCTTCATGGGATGTTCTTTGATGCACTGGTCCCTTCATGGGATGATCTTTGATGCACTGGTCCCTTCATTGGATGATGTTTGCACTGGTCCCTTGATGGGAGGGTCTTTGCACTGGTCCCTTCATGGGAGGATCTTTGCACTGGTCCCTTCATGGGAGGATCTTTGCACTGGTCCCTTCGTGGGAGGATCTTTGCACTGGTCCCTTCGTGGGATGATCTTTGCACTGGTCCCTTCGTGGGATGATCTTTGCACTGGTCCCTTCGTGGGATGATCTTTGCACTGGTCCCTTCGTGGGATGATCTTTGCACTGGTCCCTTCGTGGGATGATCTTTGCACTGGTCCCTTCGTGGGATGATCTTTGCACTGGTCCCTTCATGGGATGATCTTTGCACTGGTCCCTTCATGGGATGATCTTTGCACTGGTCCCTTCATGGGATGATCTAGCATACCTCTAATCTGAGTTCTGTGATGCACTGCCCCTTCATAGGATGATATTTGATGCACTGGTCCCTTCATGGGATGATATTTGATGCATTGGTTCCTTCATGGGATGATCTTTGATGCACTGGTCCCTTCATGGAATGATCTTTGATGCACTGGTCCCTTGATGGGATCATCTTTGATGCACTGGTCCCTTGATGGGATGATCTTTGATGCACTGGTCCCTTGATGGGATGATCTTTGATGCACTGGTCCCTTGATGGGATGATCTTTGATGCACTGGTCCCTTGATGGGATGATCTTTGATGCACTGGTCCCTTGATGGGATGATCTTTGATGCACTGGTCCCTTGATGGGATGATCTTTGATGCACTGGTCCCTTGATGGGATGATCTTTGATGCACTGGTCCCTTGATGGGATGATCTTTGATGCACTGGTCCCTTGATGGGATGATCTTTGATGCACTGGTCCCTTGATGGGATGATCTTTGATGCACTGGTCCCTTGATGGGATGATCTTTGATGCACTGGTCCCTTGATGGGATGATCTTTGATGCACTGGTCCCTTCATGGGATGATCTTTCCACTGGTCCCTTCATGGGATGATCTTTCCACTGGTCCCTTCATGGGATGATCTTGCATACCTCTAATCTGAGTGCTGTGATGCACTGGTCCCTTCATGGGATGATCTTGCATGCCTCTAATCTGAATGCTGTGATGCACTGGTCCCTTGATGGGATGATCTTTGATGCACTGGTTCCTTCATGGGATGATCTTTGATGCACTGGTCCCTTCATGGGATGATCTTTGATGCACTGGCCCCTTCATAAAATGATCTTGCATACCTCTAACCTGAGTGCTGTGATGGACTGGTCCCTTCATGGGATGTTCTTTGATGCACTGGTCCCTTCATGGGATGATCTTTCCACTGGTCCCTTCATGGGATGATCTTGCATACCTCTAATGCGAGTGTTGTGATGCACTGGTCCCTTCATGGGATGTTTGCACTGGTCCCTTCATGGGATGTTTGCACTGGTCCCTTCATGGGATGTTTGCACTGGTCCCTTCATGGGATGATCTTTGCACTGGTCCCTTCATGGGATGATCTTTGCACTGGTCCCTTCATGGGATGATCTTTGCACTGGTCCCTTCATGGGATGATCTTTGCACTGGTCCCTTCATTGGATGATATTTGCACTGGTCCCTTCATGGGATGATATTTGCACTGGTCCCTTCATGGGATGATCTTTGCACTGGTCCCTTCATGGGATGATCTTTGCACTGGTCCCTTCATGGGATGATCTTTGCACTGGTCCCTTCATGGGATGATCTTTGCACTGGTCCCTTCATGGGATGATCTTTGCACTGGTCCCTTCATGGGATGATCTTTGCACTGGTCCCTTCATGGGATGATCTTTGCACTGGTCCCTTCATGGGATGATCTTTGCACTGGTCCCTTCATGGGATGATCTTTGCACTGGTCCCTTCATGGGATGATCTTTGCACTGGTCCCTTCATGGGATGATCTTTGATGCACTGGTCCCTTCATGGGATGATCTTTGATGCACTGGTCCCTTCATGGGATGATCTCTGATGCACTGGTCCCTTCATGGGATGATCTCTGATGCACTGGTCCCTTCATGGGATGATCTCTGATGCACTGGTCCCTTCATGGGATGATCTCTGATGCACTGGTCCCTTCATGGGATGATCTCTGATGCACTGGACCCTTCATGGGATGATGTTTGATGCACTGGTCCCTTCATGGGATGATGTTTGATGCACTGGCCTCTTCATGGGATGATCTTTGCACTGGTCCCTTAATGGGATGATATTGCATACCTCTAATCTGAGTACTGTGATGCACTGGCCCCTTCATGGGATGTGTGATGCACTGGCCCCTTCATGGGATGATGTGTGATGCACTGGCCCCTTCATGGGATGATGTGTGATGCACTGGCCCCTTCATGGGATGATGTGTGATGCACTGGCCCCTTCATGGGATGATGTTTGATGCACTGGCCCCTTTATGGGTTGATCTTTGATGCACCGGTCCCTTCAGGGGATGATCTTTGATGCACTGATCCCTTCATGGGATGTTCTTGCATACCTCTAATCAGAGTGCTGTGATGCACTGGTCCCTTCATGGGTTGAACCTTGATGCACTGGTCCCTTCAGGGGATGATCTTTGATGCACTGGTCCCTTCAGGGGATGATCTTTGATGCACTGGTCCCTTCAGGGGATGATCTTTGATGCACTGGTCCCTTCATGGGATGATCTTTGCACTGGCCTCTTCATGGGATGATCTTTGATGCACTGGCCCCTTCATAAAATGATCTTGCATACCTCTAACCTGAGTGCTGTGATGGACTGGTCCCTTCATGGGATGTTCTTTGATGCACTGGTCCCTTCATGGGATGTTCTTTGATGCACTGGTCCCTTCATGGGATGATCTTTGCACTGGTCCCTTCATGGGATGATCTTTGCACTGGTCCCTTCATGGGATGATCTTTGCACTGGTCCCTTCATGGGATGATCTAGCATACCTCTAATCTGAGTTCTGTGATGCACTGCCCCTTCATAGGATGATATTTGATGCACTGGTCCCTTCATGGGATGATATTTGATGCACTGGTCCCTTCATGGGATGATATTTGATGCACTGGTTCCTTCATGGGATGATCTTTGATGCACTGGTCCCTTGATGGGATCATCTTTGATGCACTGGTCCCTTGATGGGATCATCTTTGATGCACTGGTCCCTTGATGGGATCATCTTTGATGCACTGGTCCCTTGATGGGATCATCTTTGATGCACTGGTCCCTTGATGGGATGATCTTTGATGCACTGGTCCCTTGATGGGATGATCTTTGATGCACTGGTCCCTTGATGGGATGATCTTTGATGCACTGGTCCCTTGATGGGATGATCTTTGATGCACTGGTCCCTTGATGGGATGATCTTTGATGCACTGGTCCCTTGATGGGATGATCTTTGATGCACTGGTCCCTTGATGGGATGATCTTTGATGCACTGGTCCCTTGATGGGATGATCTTTGCACTGGTCCCTTCACGGGATGATCTTTCCACTGGTCCCTTCATGGGATGATCTTGCATACCTCTAATGCGAGTGTTGTGATGCACTGGTCCCTTCATGGGATCTTTGCACTGGTCCCTTCATGGGATGATCTTTGCACTGGTCCCTTCATGGGATGATCTTTGCACTGGTCCCTTCATGGGATGATCTTTGCACTGGTCCCTTCATGGGATGATCTTTGCACTGGTCCCTTCATTGGATGATCTTTGCACTGGTCCCTTCATGGGATGATCTTTGCACTGGTCCCTTCATGGGATGATCTTTGCACTGGTCCCTTCATGGGATGATCTTTGCACTGGTCCCTTCATGGGATGATCTTTGCACTGGTCCCTTCATGGGATGATCTTTGCACTGGTCCCTTCATGGGATGATCTTTGCACTGGTCCCTTCATGGGATGATCTTTGCACTGGTCCCTTCATGGGAGGATCTTGCATACCTCTAATCTGAGTGCTGTGATGTACTGGTCCCTTCATGGGATGATCTTTGATGCTCTGGTCCCTTCATGGGATGATCTTTGATGCTCTGGTCCCTTCATGGGATGATCTTTGATGCACTGGTCCCTTCATGGGATGATCTTGCATACCTCTAATCTGAGTGCTGTGATGCACTGGTCCTTTCACGGGATGATCTCTGATGCACTGGTCCCTTCATGGGAAGATCTTTCATACCCCTAATCTGAGAGATGTGATGCACTGGTCCCTTCATGGGATGATCTTTGCACTGGTCCCTTCATGGGATGATCTTTGCACTGGTCCCTTCATGGGATGATCTTTGCACTGGTCCCTTCATGGGATGATCTTTGCACTGGTCCCTTCATGAGATGATCTTTGATGCACTGGTCCCTTCATGGGATGATCTTTGATGCACTGGTCCCTTCATGGGATGATCTTTGATGCACTGGTCCCTTCATGGGATGATCTCTGATGCACTGGTCCCTTCATGGGATGATCTCTGATGCACTGGACCCTTCATGGGATGATGTTTGCAGTGGCCCCTTCATGGGATGATGTTTGATGCACTGGTCCCTTCATGGGATGATGTTTGATGCACTGGTCCCTTCATGGGATGATGTTTGATGCACTGGCCTCTTCATGGGATGATCTTTGCACTGGTCCCTTAATGGGATGATATTGCATACCTCTAATCTGAGTACTGTGATGCACCGGCCCCTTCATGGGATGATGTTTGATGCACTGGCCCCTTCATGGGATGTTTGATGCACTGGCCCGTTCATGGGATGATGTTTGATTGCACTGGCCCCTTCATGGGATGATGTTTGATTGCACTGGCCCCTTCATGGGATGATATTTGATGCACTGGTTCCTTCATGGGATGATCTTTGATGCACTGGTCCCTTCATGGAATGATCTTTGATGCACTGGTCCCTTCATGATGATGTTTGATTGCACTGGTCCCTTCATGGGATGATGTTTGATTGCACTGGCCCCTTCATGGGATGATGTTTGATGCACTGGCCCCTTCATGGGATGATGTTTGATGCACTGGCCCCTTCATGGGATGATGTTTGATGCACTGGCCCCTTCATGGGATGATGTTTGATGCACTGGCCCCTTCATGGGATGATCTTTGATGCACTGGCCCCTTCATGGGATGATCTTTGATGCACTGGCCCCTTCATGGGATGATCTTTGATGCACAGGCCCCTTCATAAAATGATCTTGCATACGTCTAATCTGAGTGCTGTGATGGAATGGTCCCTTCATGGGATGATCTTTGATGCACTGGTCCCTTCATGGGATGAGGTTTGCACTGGTCCCTTCATGGGACGATGTTTGCACTGGTCCCTTCATGGGACGATGTTTGCACTGGTCCCTTCATGGGACGATCTTTGATGCACTGGTCCCTTCATTGGAAGATATTTGCACTGATCCCTTCATGGGATGTTCTTCCATACCTCTAAACCGAGTGCTGTGATGCACTGGTCCCTTGATGGGATAATCTTTAATGCGCTGGTCCCTTGATGGGACGATCTTTAATGCACTGGTCCCTTGATGGGATGATCTTTGATGCACTGGTCCCTTGATGGGAAGATCTTTGCACTGATCCCTTCATGGGATGTTCTTGCATACCTCTAATCCGAGTGCTGTGATGCACTGGTCCCTTCATGGGATGATCTTTGATGCACTGGTCCCTTCATGGGATGATCTTTGATGCACCGGTCCCTTCAGGGGATGATCTTTGATGCACTGGTCCCTTCATGGGATGATCTTTGATGCATTGGTCCCTTCATAAATTGATCTTGCATACCTCTAATCTAAGTGCTTTGATGCACTGGTCCCTTTATGGGATGATCTTTGATGCACTGGCCCCTTCATAAGATGATCTTGCATACCTCTAATCTAAGTGCTTTGTTGCACTGGTCCCTTCATGGGAAGATCTTTGATGCACTGGTCCCTTCATGGGATGATCTTTGATGCACTGATCCCTTCATGGGCTAATGTTTGCACTGGTCCCTTCATGGGATGGTCTTGCATACCTCTAGTCTGAGTACCCTGATGCACTGATCCCTTCATGGGATGATCTTTGATGCACTGATCCCTTCATGGGATGATCTTTGATGCACTGGTCCCTTCATGGGATGATCTTTGATGCACTGGTCCCTTCATGGGATGATCTTTGATGCACTGGTCCCTTCATGGGATGATCTTTGATGCACTGGTCCCTTCATGGGATGATCTTTGATGCACTGGTCCCTTCATGGGATGATCTTTGATGCACTGGTCCCTTCATGGGATGATCTTTGATGCACTGGTCCCTTCATGGGATGATCTTTGATGCACTGGTCCCTTCATGGGATGATCTTTGATGCCCTTGTCCCTTCATGGGATGATCTCTGAGTCACTGGTCCCTTCACGGGATGATCTTTGATGCACTGGTCCCTTCACGGGATGCTCTTTGATGCACTGGTCCCTTCACGGGATGCTCTTTGATGCACTGGTCCCTTCATGGGATGATCTTTGATGCACTGGTCCCTTCATGGGATGATCTTTAATGCACTGGTCCCTTCATGGGATGATCTTTAATGCACTGGTCCCTTCATGGGATGATCTTTAATGCACTGGTCCCTTCATGGGATGATCTTTAATGCACTGGTCCCTTCATGGGATGATATTGCATACATCTAATCCGAGTGCTGTGATGCACTGGTACCTTCATGGGTTGAATCTTGATGCACCGGTCCCTTCAGGGGATGATCTTTGATGCACTGGTCCCTTCAGGGGATGATCTTTGATGCACTGGTCCCTTCAGGGGATGATCTTTGATGCACTGGTCCCTTCAGGGGATGATCTTTGATGCACTGGTCCCTTCAGGGGATGATCTTTGCACTGGCCTCTTCATGGGATGATCTTTGATGCACTGGCCCCTTCATAAAATGATCTTGCATACCTCTAACCTGAGTGCTGTGATGGACTGGTCCCTTCATGGGATGTTCTTTGATGCACTGGTCCCTTCATGGGATGATCTTTGATGCACTGGTCCCTTCATTGGATGATGTTTGCACTGGTCCCTTGATGGGAGGGTCTTTGCACTGGTCCCTTCATGGGAGGGTCTTTGCACTGGTCCCTTCATGGGAGGATCTTTGCACTGGTCCCTTCGTGGGATGATCTTTGCACTGGTCCCTTCGTGGGATGATCTTTGCACTGGTCCCTTCGTGGGATGATCTTTGCACTGGTCCCTTCGTGGGATGATCTTTGCACTGGTCCCTTCGTGGGATGATCTTTGCACTGGTCCCTTCATGGGATGATCTAGCATACCTCTAATCTGAGTTCTGTGATGCACTGCCCCTTCATAGGATGATATTTGATGCACTGGTCCCTTCATAGGATGATATTTGATGCACTGGTCCCTTCATGGAATGATCTTTGATGCACTGGTCCCTTGATGGGATCATCTTTGATGCACTGGTCCCTTGATGGGATCATCTTTGATGCACTGGTCCCTTCATGGGATGATCTTTGATGCACTGGTCCCTTCATGGGATGATCTTTGATGCACTGGTCCCTTCATGGGATGATATTTGCACTGGTCCCTTCATGGGATGATATTTGCACTGGTCCCTTCATGGGATGATCTTTGCACTGGTCCCTTCATGGGATGATCTTTGCACTGGTCCCTTCATGGGATGATCTTTGCACTGGTCCCTTCATGGGATGATCTTTGATGCACTGGTCCCTTCATGGGATGATCTTTGATGCACTGGTCCCTTCATGGGATGATCTTTGATGCACTGGTCCCTTCATGGGATGATCTTGCATACCTCTAATCTGAGTGCTGTGATGCACTGGTCCTTTCACGGGATGATCTCTGATGCACTGGTCCCTTCATGGGAAGATCTTTCATACCCCTAATCTGAGAGATGTGATGCACTGGTCCCTTCATGGGATGATCTTTGCACTGGTCCCTTCATGGGATGATCTTTGCACTGGTCCCTTCATGGGATGATCTTTGCACTGGTCCCTTCATGGGATGATCTTTGCACTGGTCCCTTCATGGGATGATCTTTGCACTGGTCCCTTCATGGGATGATCTTTGCACTGGTCCCTTCATGGGATGATCTTTGCACTGGTCCCTTCATGGGATGATCTTTGCACTGGTCCCTTCATGGGATGATCTTTGATGCACTGGTCCCTTCATGGGATGATCTTTGATGCACTGGTCCCTTCATGGGATGATCTTTGATGCACTGGTCCCTTCATGGGATGATCTTTGATGCACTGGTCCCTTCATGGGACGATGTTTGCACTGGTCCCTTCATGGGACGATGTTTGCACTGGTCCCTTCATGGGACGATGTTTGCACTGGTCCCTTCATGGGACGATCTTTGATGCACTGGTCCCTTCATTGGAAGATATTTGCACTGATCTCTTCATGGGATGTTCTTCCATACCTCTAAACCGAGTGCTGTGATGCACTGGTCCCTTGATGGGATAATCTTTAATGCGCTGGTCCCTTGATGGGACGATCTTTAATGCACTGGTCCCTTGATGGGATGATCTTTGATGCACTGGTCCCTTGATGGGAAGATCTTTGCACTGATCCCTTCATGGGATGTTCTTGCATACCTCTAATCCGAGTGCTGTGATGCACTGGTCCCTTCATGGGATGATCTTTGATGCACTGGTCCCTTCATGGGATGATCTTTGATGCACCGGTCCCTTCAGGGGATGATCTTTGATGCACTGGTCCCTTCATGGGATGATCTTTGATGCATTGGTCCCTTCATAAATTGATCTTGCATACCTCTAATCTAAGTGCTTTGATGCACTGGTCCCTTTATGGGATGATCTTTGATGCACTGGCCCCTTCATAAGATGATCTTGCATACCTCTAATCTAAGTGCTTTGTTGCACTGGTCCCTTCATGGGAAGATCTTTGATGCACTGGTCCCTTCATGGGATGATCTTTGATGCACTGATCCCTTCATGGGCTAATGTTTGCACTGGTCCCTTCATGGGATGGTCTTGCATACCTCTAGTCTGAGTACCCTGATGCACTGATCCCTTCATGGGATGATCTTTGATGCACTGATCCCTTCATGGGATGATCTTTGATGCACTGGTCCCTTCATGGGATGATCTTTGATGCACTGGTCCCTTCATGGGATGATCTTTGATGCACTGGTCCCTTCATGGGATGATCTTTGATGCACTGGTCCCTTCATGGGATGATCTTTAATGCACTGGTCCCTTCATGGGATGATCTTTAATGCACTGGTCCCTTCATGGGATGATCTTTAATGCACTGGTCCCTTCATGGGATGATCTTTAATGCACTGGTCCCTTCATGGGATGATATTGCATACATCTAATCCGAGTGCTGTGATGCACTGGTCCCTTCATGGGTTGATCTTTGATGCACCGGTCCCTTCAGGGGATGTTCTTGCATACCTCTAATCAGAGTGCTGTGATGCACTGGTACCTTCATGGGTTGAATCTTGATGCACCGGTCCCTTCAGGGGATGATCTTTGATGCACTGGTCCCTTCAGGGGATGATCTTTGATGCACTGGTCCCTTCAGGGGATGATCTTTGATGCACTGGTCCCTTCAGGGGATGATCTTTGATGCACTGGTCCCTTCAGGGGATGATCTTTGATGCACTGGTCCCTTCATGGGATGATCTTTGCACTGGCCTCTTCATGGGATGATCTTTGATGCACTGGCCCCTTCATAAAACGATCTTGCATACCTCTAACCTGAGTGCTGTGATGGACTGGTCCCTTCATGGGATGTTCTTTGATGCACTGGTCCCTTCATGGGATGATCTTTGATGCACTGGTCCCTTCATTGGATGATGTTTGCACTGGTCCCTTGATGGGAGGGTCTTTGCACTGGTCCCTTCATGGGAGGGTCTTTGCACTGGTCCCTTCATGGGAGGATCTTTGCACTGGTCCCTTCGTGGGATGATCTTTGCACTGGTCCCTTCGTGGGATGATCTTTGCACTGGTCCCTTCGTGGGATGATCTTTGCACTGGTCCCTTCGTGGGATGATCTTTGCACTGGTCCCTTCGTGGGATGATCTTTGCACTGGTCCCTTCGTGGGATGATCTTTGCACTGGTCCCTTCATGGGATGATCTAGCATACCTCTAATCTGAGTTCTGTGATGCACTGCCCCTTCATAGGATGATATTTGATGCACTGGTCCCTTCATAGGATGATATTTGATGCACTGGTCCCTTCATGGAATGATCTTTGATGCACTGGTCCCTTGATGGGATCATCTTTGATGCACTGGTCCCTTGATGGGATCATCTTTGATGCACTGGTCCTTTGATGGGATGATCTTTGATGCACTGGTCCCTTGATGGGATGATCTTTGCACTGGTCCCTTGATGGGATGATCTTTGATGCACTGGTCCCTTGATGGGATGATCTTTGATGCACTGGTCCCTTGATGGGATGATCTTTGATGCACTGGTCCCTTGATGGGATGATCTTTGATGCACTGGTCCCTTGATGGGATGATCTTTGATGCACTGGTCCCTTCATGGGATGATCTTTGATGCACTGGTCCCTTCATGGGATGATCTTTCCACTGGTCCCTTCATGGGATGATCTTGCATACCTCTAATGCGAGTGTTGTGATGCACTGGTCCCTTCATGGGATGTTTGCACTGGTCCCTTCATGGGATGTTTGCACTGGTCCCTTCATGGGATGATCTTTGCACTGGTCCCTTCATGGGATGATCTTTGCACTGGTCCCTTCATGGGATGATCTTTGCACTGGTCCCTTCATGGGATGATCTTTGCACTGGTCCCTTCATGGGATGATCTTTGCACTGGTCCCTTCATGGGATGATCTTTGCACTGGTCCCTTCATGGGATGATCTTTGCACTGGTCCCTTCATGGGATGATCTTTGCACTGGTCCCTTCATGGGATGATCTTTGCACTGGTCCCTTCATGGGATGATCTTTGCACTGGTCCCTTCATGGGATGATCTTTGATGCACTGGTCCCTTCATGGGATGATCTTTGATGCACTGGTCCCTTTATGGGATGATCTTTGATGCACTGGTCCCTTTATGGGATGATCTTTGATGCACTGGTCCCTTCATGGGATGATCTTTGATGCACTGGTCCCTTCATGGGATGATCTTTGATGCACTGGTCCCTTCATGGGATGATCTTGCATACCTCTAATCTGAGTGCTGTGATGCACTGGTCCTTTCACGGGATGATCTCTGATGCACTGGTCCCTTCATGGGAAGATCTTTCATACCCCTAATCTGAGAGATGTGATGCACTGGTCCCTTCATGGGATGATCTTTGCACTGGTCCCTTCATGGGATGATCTTTGCACTGGTCCCTTCATGGGATGATCTTTGCACTGGTCCCTTCATGGGATGATCTTTGCACTGGTCCCTTCATGGGATGATCTTTGCACTGGTCCCTTCATGGGATGATCTTTGCACTGGTCCCTTCATGGGATGATCTTTGCACTGGTCCCTTCATGGGATGATCTTTGCACTGGTCCCTTCATGGGATGATCTTTGCACTGGTCCCTTCATGGGATGATCTTTGCACTGGTCCCTTCATGGGATGATCTTTGCACTGGTCCCTTCATGGGATGATCTTTGATGCACTGGTCCCTTCATGGGATGATCTTTGATGCACTGGTCCCTTCATGGGATGATCTTTGCACTGGTCCCTTCATGGGATGATCTTTGATGCACTGGTCCCTTCACGGGATGATCTTTGATGCACTGGTCCCTTCACGGGATGCTCTTTGATGCACTGGTCCCTTCATGGGATGCTCTTTGATGCACTGGTCCCTTCATGGGATGATCTTTGCACTGGTCCCTTCATGGGATGATCTTTGATGCACTGGTCCCTTCATGGGATGATCTTTGATGCACTGGTCCCTTCATGGGATGATCTCTGATGCACTGGTCCCTTCATGGGATGATCTCTGATGCACTGGTCCCTTCATGGGATGATCTTTGATGCCCTGGTCCCTTCACGGGATGATCTTTGATGCACTGGTCCCTTCACGGGATGATCTTTGATGCACTGGTCCCTTCACGGGATGCTCTTTGATGCACTGGTCCCTTCACGGGATGCTCTTTGATGCACTGGTCCCTTCATGGGATGCTCTTTGATGCACTGGTCCCTTCATGGGATGCTCTTTGATGCACTGGTCCCTTCATGGGATGCTCTTTAATGCACTGGTCCCTTCATGGGATGATCTTTAATGCACTGGTCCCTTCATGGGATGATCTTTAATGCACTGGTCCCTTCATGGGATGATAATGCATACATCTAATCCGAGTGCTGTGATGCACTGGTCCCTTCATTGGTTGATCTTTGATGCACCGGTCCCTTCAGGGGATGTTCTTGCATACCTCTAATCAGAGTGCTGTGATGCACTGGTACCTTCATGGGTTGAACCTTGATGCACCGGTCCCTTCAGGGGATGATCTTTGATGCACTGGTCCCTTCAGGGGATGATCTTTGATGCACTGGTCCCTTCAGGGGATGATCTTTGATGCACTGGTCCCTTCAGGGGATGATCTTTGATGCACTGGTCCCTTCATGGGATGATCTTTGCACTGGCCTCTTCATGGGATGATCTTTGCACTGGCCCCTTCATAAAATGATCTTGCATACCTCTAACCTGAGTGCTGTGATGGACTGGTCCCTTCATGGGATGTTCTTTGATGCACTGGTCCCTTCATGGGATGATCTTTGATGCACTGGTCCCTTCATTGGATGATGTTTGCACTGGTCCCTTGATGGGAGGGTCTTTGCACTGGTCCCTTGATGGGAGGGTCTTTGCACTGGTCCCTTGATGGGAGGGTCTTTGCACTGGTCCCTTCATGGGAGGATCTTTGCACTGGTCCCTTCATGGGAGGATCTTTGCACTGGTCCCTTCGTGGGATGATCTTTGCACTGGTCCCTTCGTGGGATGATCTTTGCACTGGTCCCTTCGTGGGATGATCTTTGCACTGGTCCCTTCGTGGGATGATCTTTGCACTGGTCCCTTCGTGGGATGATCTTTGCACTGGTCCCTTCGTGGGATGATCTTTGCACTGGTCCCTTCATGGGATGATCTTTGCACTGGTCCCTTCATGGGATGATCTTTGCACTGGTCCCTTCATGGGATGATCTAGCATACCTCTAATCTGAGTTCTGTGATGCACTGCCCCTTCATAGGATGATATTTGATGCACTGGTCCCTTCATGGGATGATATTTGATGCATTGGTTCCTTCATGGGATGATCTTTGATGCACTGGTCCCTTCATGGAATGATCTTTGATGCACTGGTCCCTTGATGGGATCATCTTTGATGCACTGGTCCCTTGATGGGATGATCTTTGATGCACTGGTCCCTTGATGGGATGATCTTTGATGCACTGGTCCCTTGATGGGATCATCTTTGATGCACTGGTCCCTTGATGGGATGATCTTTGATGCACTGGTCCCTTGATGGGATGATCTTTGATGCACTGGTCCCTTGATGGGATGATCTTTGATGCACTGGTCCCTTGATGGGATGATCTTTGATGCACTGGTCCCTTGATGGGATGATCTTTGATGCACTGGTCCCTTGATGGGATGATCTTTGATGCACTGGTCCCTTGATGGGATGATCTTTGATGCACTGGTCCCTTCATGGGATGATCTTTGATGCACTGGTCCCTTCATGGGATGATCTTTCCACTGGTCCCTTCATGGGATGATCTTTCCACTGGTCCCTTCATGGGATGATCTTGCATACCTCTAATCTGAGTGCTGTGATGCACTGGTCCCTTCATGGGATGATCTTGCATGCCTCTAATCTGAATGCTGTGATGCGCTGGTCCCTAAATGGGATGATCTCTGATGCACTGGTCCCTTCCTGGGAAGGTCTTTGATGCACTGGTCCCTTCATGGGATGATCTTTCCACTGGTCCCTTCATGGGATGATCTTGCATACCTCTAATGCGAGTGTTGTGATGCACTGGTCCCTTCATGGGATGTTTGCACTGGTCCCTTCATGGGATGTTTGCACTGGTCCCTTCATGGGATGTTTGCACTGGTCCCTTCATGGGATGATCTTTGCACTGGTCCCTTCATGGGATGATCTTTGCACTGGTCCCTTCATGGGATGATCTTTGCACTGGTCCCTTCATTGGATGATATTTGCACTGGTCCCTTCATGGGATGATCTTTGCACTGGTCCCTTCATGGGATGATCTTTGCACTGGTCCCTTCATGGGATGATCTTTGCACTGGTCCCTTCATGGGATGATCTTTGCACTGGTCCCTTCATGGGATGATCTTTGATGCACTGGTCCCTTCATGGGATGATCTTTGATGCACTGGTCCCTTCATGGGATGATCTTTGATGCACTGGTCCCTTCATGGGATGATCTTGCATACCTCTAATCTGAGTGCTGTGATGCACTGGTCCTTTCACGGGATGATCTCTGATGCACTGGTCCCTTCATGGGAAGATCTTTCATACCCCTAATCTGAGAGATGTGATGCACTGGTCCCTTCATGGGATGATCTTTGCACTGGTCCCTTCATGGGATGATCTTTGCACTGGTCCCTTCATGGGATGATCTTTGCACTGGTCCCTTCATGGGATGATCTTTGCACTGGTCCCTTCATGGGATGATCTTTGCACTGGTCCCTTCATGGGATGATCTTTGCACTGGTCCCTTCATGGGATGATCTTTGATGCACTGGTCCCTTCATGGGATGATCTTTGATGCACTGGTCCCTTCATGGGATGATCTCTGATGCACTGGTCCCTTCATGGGATGATCTCTGATGCACTGGTCCCTTCATGGGATGATCTCTGATGCACTGGACCCTTCATGGGATGATGTTTGATGCACTGGTCCCTTCATGGGATGATGTTTGCACTGGCCTCTTCATGGGATGATCTTTGCACTGGTCCCTTAATGGGATGATATTGCATACCTCTAATCTGAGTACTGTGATGCACTGGCCCCTTCATGGGATGATGTGTGATGCACTGGCCCCTTCATGGGATGATGTGTGATGCACTGGCCCCTTCATGGGATGATGTTTGATGCACTGGCCCCTTTATGGGTTGATCTTTGATGCACCGGTCCCTTCAGGGGATGATCTTTGATGCACTGATCCCTTCATGGGATGTTCTTGCATACCTCTAATCAGAGTGCTGTGATGCACTGGTCCCTTCATGGGTTGAACCTTGATGCACTGGTCCCTTCAGGGGATGATCTTTGATGCACTGGTCCCTTCAGGGGATGATCTTTGATGCATCACTGGTCCCTTCATGGGATGATCTTTGCACTGGCCTCTTCATGGGATGATCTTTGATGCACTGGCCCCTTCATAAAATGATCTTGCATACCTCTAACCTGAGTGCTGTGATGGACTGGTCCCTTCATGGGATGCTCTTTGATGCACTGGTCCCTTCATGGGATGCTCTTTGATGCACTGGTCCCTTCATGGGATGATCTTTGATGCACTGGTCCCTTCATGGGATGATCTTTAATGCACTGGTCCCTTCATGGGATGATCTTTAATGCACTGGTCCCTTCATGGGATGATCTTTAATGCACTGGTCCCTTCATGGGATGATAATGCATACATCTAATCCGAGTGCTGTGATGCACTGGTCCCTTCATTGGTTGATCTTTGATGCACCGGTCCCTTCAGGGGATGTTCTTGCATACCTCTAATCAGAGTGCTGTGATGCACTGGTACCTTCATGGGTTGAACCTTGATGCACCGGTCCCTTCAGGGGATGATCTTTGATGCACTGGTCCCTTCAGGGGATGATCTTTGATGCACTGGTCCCTTCAGGGGATGATCTTTGATGCACTGGTCCCTTCAGGGGATGATCTTTGATGCACTGGTCCCTTCATGGGATGATCTTTGCACTGGCCTCTTCATGGGATGATCTTTGCACTGGCCCCTTCATAAAATGATCTTGCATACCTCTAACCTGAGTGCTGTGATGGACTGGTCCCTTCATGGGATGTTCTTTGATGCACTGGTCCCTTCATGGGATGATCTTTGATGCACTGGTCCCTTCATTGGATGATGTTTGCACTGGTCCCTTGATGGGAGGGTCTTTGCACTGGTCCCTTCATGGGAGGATCTTTGCACTGGTCCCTTCATGGGAGGATCTTTGCACTGGTCCCTTCGTGGGATGATCTTTGCACTGGTCCCTTCGTGGGATGATCTTTGCACTGGTCCCTTCGTGGGATGATCTTTGCACTGGTCCCTTCGTGGGATGATCTTTGCACTGGTCCCTTCGTGGGATGATCTTTGCACTGGTCCCTTCGTGGGATGATCTTTGCACTGGTCCCTTCATGGGATGATCTTTGCACTGGTCCCTTCATGGGATGATCTTTGCACTGGTCCCTTCATGGGATGATCTAGCATACCTCTAATCTGAGTTCTGTGATGCACTGCCCCTTCATAGGATGATATTTGATGCACTGGTCCCTTCATGGGATGATATTTGATGCATTGGTTCCTTCATGGGATGATCTTTGATGCACTGGTCCCTTCATGGAATGATCTTTGATGCACTGGTCCCTTGATGGGATCATCTTTGATGCACTGGTCCCTTGATGGGATGATCTTTGATGCACTGGTCCCTTGATGGGATGATCTTTGATGCACTGGTCCCTTGATGGGATGATCTTTGATGCACTGGTCCCTTGATGGGATGATCTTTGATGCACTGGTCCCTTGATGGGATGATCTTTGATGCACTGGTCCCTTGATGGGATGATCTTTGATGCACTGGTCCCTTGATGGGATGATCTTTGATGCACTGGTCCCTTGATGGGATGATCTTTGATGCACTGGTCCCTTGATGGGATGATCTTTGATGCACTGGTCCCTTGATGGGATGATCTTTGATGCACTGGTCCCTTGATGGGATGATCTTTGATGCACTGGTCCCTTGATGGGATGATCTTTGATGCACTGGTCCCTTGATGGGATGATCTTTGATGCACTGGTCCCTTGATGGGATGATCTTTGATGCACTGGTCCCTTCATGGGATGATCTTTCCACTGGTCCCTTCATGGGATGATCTTGCATACCTCTAATCTGAGTGCTGTGATGCACTGGTCCCTTCATGGGATGATCTTGCATGCCTCTAATCTGAATGCTGTGATGCGCTGGTCCCTAAATGGGATGATCTCTGATGCACTGGTCCCTTCCTGGGAAGGTCTTTGATGCACTGGTCCCTTCATGGGATGATCTTTCCACTGGTCCCTTCATGGGATGATCTTGCATACCTCTAATGCGAGTGTTGTGATGCACTGGTCCCTTCATGGGATGTTTGCACTGGTCCCTTCATGGGATGTTTGCACTGGTCCCTTCATGGGATGTTTGCACTGGTCCCTTCATGGGATGTTTGCACTGGTCCCTTCATGGGATGATCTTTGCACTGGTCCCTTCATGGGATGATCTTTGCACTGGTCCCTTCATGGGATGATCTTTGCACTGGTCCCTTCATTGGATGATATTTGCACTGGTCCCTTCATGGGATGATATTTGCACTGGTCCCTTCATGGGATGATATTTGCACTGGTCCCTTCATGGGATGATCTTTGCACTGGTCCCTTCATGGGATGATCTTTGCACTGGTCCCTTCATGGGATGATCTTTGCACTGGTCCCTTCATGGGATGATCTTTGATGCACTGGTCCCTTCATGGGATGATCTTTGATGCACTGGTCCCTTCATGGGATGATCTTTGATGCACTGGTCCCTTCATGGGATGATCTTGCATACCTCTAATCTGAGTGCTGTGATGCACTGGTCCTTTCACGGGATGATCTCTGATGCACTGGTCCCTTCATGGGAAGATCTTTCATACCCCTAATCTGAGAGATGTGATGCACTGGTCCCTTCATGGGATGATCTTTGCACTGGTCCCTTCATGGGATGATCTTTGCACTGGTCCCTTCATGGGATGATCTTTGCACTGGTCCCTTCATGGGATGATCTTTGCACTGGTCCCTTCATGGGATGATCTTTGCACTGGTCCCTTCATGGGATGATCTTTGCACTGGTCCCTTCATGGGATGATCTTTGATGCACTGGTCCCTTCATGGGATGATCTTTGATGCACTGGTCCCTTCATGGGATGATCTCTGATGCACTGGTCCCTTCATGGGATGATCTCTGATGCACTGGTCCCTTCATGGGATGATCTCTGATGCACTGGACCCTTCATGGGATGATGTTTGATGCACTGGTCCCTTCATGGGATGATGTTTGCACTGGCCTCTTCATGGGATGATCTTTGCACTGGTCCCTTAATGGGATGATATTGCATACCTCTAATCTGAGTACTGTGATGCACTGGCCCCTTCATGGGATGATGTGTGATGCACTGGCCCCTTCATGGGATGATGTGTGATGCACTGGCCCCTTCATGGGATGATGTTTGATGCACTGGCCCCTTTATGGGTTGATCTTTGATGCACCGGTCCCTTCAGGGGATGATCTTTGATGCACTGATCCCTTCATGGGATGTTCTTGCATACCTCTAATCAGAGTGCTGTGATGCACTGGTCCCTTCATGGGTTGAACCTTGATGCACTGGTCCCTTCAGGGGATGATCTTTGATGCACTGGTCCCTTCAGGGGATGATCTTTGATGCATCACTGGTCCCTTCATGGGATGATCTTTGCACTGGCCTCTTCATGGGATGATCTTTGATGCACTGGCCCCTTCATAAAATGATCTTGCATACCTCTAACCTGAGTGCTGTGATGGACTGGTCCCTTCATGGGATGTTCTTTGATGCACTGGTCCCTTCATGGGATGATCTTTGATGCACTGGTCCCTTCATGGGATGATCTTTGCACTGGTCCCTTCATGGGATGATCTTTGCACTGGTCCCTTCATGGGATGATCTAGCATACCTCTAATCTGAGTTCTGTGATGCACTGCCCCTTCATAGGATGATATTTGATGCACTGGTCCCTTCATGGGATGATATTTGATGCACTGGTCCCTTCATGGGATGATATTTGATGCACTGGTTCCTTCATGGGATGATCTTTGATGCACTGGTCCCTTGATGGGATCATCTGTGATGCACTGGTCCCTTCATGGGATGATATTTGATGCACTGGTCCCTT
The DNA here is from genome assembly GCF_964204655.1 of Triturus cristatus. Lineage (NCBI taxonomy): Eukaryota > Metazoa > Chordata > Amphibia > Caudata > Salamandridae > Triturus > Triturus cristatus. The sequence goes on from NC_140591.1 coordinate 409,039,393, forward strand.
CATGGGATGATATTTGATGCACTGGTCCCTTCATGGGATGATCTTTGATGCACTGGTCCCTTGATGGGATCATCTTTGATGCACTGGTCCCTTGATGGGATCATCTTTGATGCACTGGTCCCTTGATGGGATCATCTTTGATGCACTGGTCCCTTGATGGGATCATCTTTGATGCACTGGTCCCTTGATGGGATCATCTTTGATGCACTGGTCCCTTGATGGGATGATCTTTGATGCACTGGTCCCTTGATGGGATGATCTTTGATGCACTGGTCCCTTGATGGGATGATCTTTGATGCACTGGTCCCTTGATGGGATGATCTTTGATGCACTGGTCCCTTGATGGGATGATCTTTGATGCACTGGTCCCTTGATGGGATGATCTTTGATGCACTGGTCCCTTGATGGGATGATCTTTGATGCACTGGTCCCTTGATGGGATGATCTTTGATGCACTGGTCCCTTGATGGGATGATCTTTGATGCACTGGTCCCTTGATGGGATGATCTTTGATGCACTGGTCCCTTGATGGGATGATCTTTGCACTGGTCCCTTCACGGGATGGTCTTTCCACTGGTCCCTTCATGGGATGATCTTGCATACCTCTAATCTGAGTGCTGTGATGCACTGGTCCCTTCATGGGATGATCTTGCATGCCTCTAATCTGAGTGCTGTGATGCGCTGGTCCCTAAATGGGATGATCTCTGATGCACTGGTCCCTTCCTGGGAAGGTCTTTGATGCACTGGTCCCTTCATGGGATGATCTTTCCACTGGTCCCTTCATGGGATGATCTTGCATACCTCTAATGCGAGTGTTGTGATGCACTGGTCCCTTCATGGGATGTTTGCACTGGTCCCTTCATGGGATCTTTGCACTGGTCCCTTCATGGGATGATCTTTGCACTGGTCCCTTCATGGGATGATCTTTGCACTGGTCCCTTCATGGGATGATCTTTGCACTGGTCCCTTCATTGGATGATCTTTGCACTGGTCCCTTCATGGGATGATCTTTGCACTGGTCCCTTCATGGGATGATCTTTGCACTGGTCCCTTCATGGGATGATCTTTGCACTGGTCCCTTCATGGGATGATCTTTGCACTGGTCCCTTCATGGGATGATCTTTGCACTGGTCCCTTCATGGGATGATCTTTGCACTGGTCCCTTCATGGGATGATCTTTGCACTGGTCCCTTCATGGGATGATCTTTGCACTGGTCCCTTCATGGGAGGATCTTGCATACCTCTAATCTGAGTGCTGTGATGTACTGGTCCCTTCATGGGATGATCTTTGATGCTCTGGTCCCTTCATGGGATGATCTTTGATGCTCTGGTCCCTTCATGGGATGATCTTTGATGCACTGGTCCCTTCATGGGATGATCTTGCATACCTCTAATCTGAGTGCTGTGATGCACTGGTCCCTTCATGGGAGGATCTTGCATACCTCTAATCTGAGTGCTGTGATGTACTGGTCCCTTCATGGGATGATCTTTGATGCTCTGGTCCCTTCATGGGATGATCTTTGATGCTCTGGTCCCTTCATGGGATGATCTTTGATGCACTGGTCCCTTCATGGGAAGATCTTTCATACCCCTAATCTGAGAGATGTGATGCACTGGTCCCTTCATGGGATGATCTTTGCACTGGTCCCTTCATGGGATGATCTTTGCACTGGTCCCTTCATGGGATGATCTTTGCACTGGTCCCTTCATGGGATGATCTTTGCACTGGTCCCTTCATGGGATGATCTTTGCACTGGTCCCTTCATGGGATGTTCTTTGCACTGGTCCCTTCATGGGATGATCTTTGCACTGGTCCCTTCATGGGATGATCTTTGATGCACTGGTCCCTTCATGGGATGATCTTTGATGCACTGGTCCCTTCATGGGATGATCTTTGATGCACTGGTCCCTTCATGGGATGATCTCTGATGCACTGGTCCCTTCATGGGATGATCTCTGATGCAGTGGCCCCTTCATGGGATGATGTTTGCAGTGGCCCCTTCATGGGATGATCTTTGCACTGGTCCCTTAATGGGATGATATTGCATACCTCTAATCTGAGTACTGTGATGCACCGGCCCCTTCATGGGATGATGTTTGATGCACTGGCCCCTTCATGGGATGTTTGATGCACTGGCCCGTTCATGGGATGATGTTTGATTGCACTGGCCCCTTCATGGGATGATGTTTGATTGCACTGGCCCCTTCATGGGATGATATTTGATGCACTGGTTCCTTCATGGGATGATCTTTGATGCACTGGTCCCTTCATGGAATGATCTTTGATGCACTGGTCCCTTCATGATGATGTTTGATTGCACTGGTCCCTTCATGGGATGATGTTTGATTGCACTGGCCCCTTCATGGGATGATGTTTGATGCACTGGCCCCTTCATGGGATGATGTTTGATGCACTGGCCCCTTCATGGGATGATGTTTGATGCACTGGCCCCTTCATGGGATGATCTTTGATGCACTGGCCCCTTCATGGGATGATCTTTGATGCACTGGCCCCTTCATGGGATGATCTTTGATGCACTGGCCCCTTCATGGGATGATCTTTGATGCACAGGCCCCTTCATAAAATGATCTTGCATACGTCTAATCTGAGTGCTGTGATGGAATGGTCCCTTCATGGGATGATCTTTGATGCACTGGTCCCTTCATGGGATGAGGTTTGCACTGGTCCCTTCATGGGACGATGTTTGCACTGGTCCCTTCATGGGACGATCTTTGATGCACTGGTCCCTTCATTGGAAGATATTTGCACTGATCCCTTCATGGGATGTTCTTCCATACCTCTAAACCGAGTGCTGTGATGCACTGGTCCCTTGATGGGATAATCTTTAATGCGCTGGTCCCTTGATGGGACGATCTTTAATGCACTGGTCCCTTGATGGGATGATCTTTGATGCACTGGTCCCTTGATGGGAAGATCTTTGCACTGATCCCTTCATGGGATGTTCTTGCATACCTCTAATCCGAGTGCTGTGATGCACTGGTCCCTTCATGGGATGATCTTTGATGCACTGGTCCCTTCATGGGATGATCTTTGATGCACCGGTCCCTTCAGGGGATGATCTTTGATGCACTGGTCCCTTCATGGGATGATCTTTGATGCATTGGTCCCTTCATAAATTGATCTTGCATACCTCTAATCTAAGTGCTTTGATGCACTGGTCCCTTTATGGGATGATCTTTGATGCACTGGCCCCTTCATAAGATGATCTTGCATACCTCTAATCTAAGTGCTTTGTTGCACTGGTCCCTTCATGGGAAGATCTTTGATGCACTGGTCCCTTCATGGGATGATCTTTGATGCACTGATCCCTTCATGGGCTAATGTTTGCACTGGTCCCTTCATGGGATGGTCTTGCATACCTCTAGTCTGAGTACCCTGATGCACTGATCCCTTCATGGGATGATCTTTGATGCACTGATCCCTTCATGGGATGATCTTTGATGCACTGGTCCCTTCATGGGATGATCTTTGATGCACTGGTCCCTTCATGGGATGATCTTTGATGCACTGGTCCCTTCATGGGATGATCTTTGATGCACTGGTCCCTTCATGGGATGATCTTTGATGCACTGGTCCCTTCATGGGATGATCTTTGATGCCCTTGTCCCTTCATGGGATGATCTCTGAGTCACTGGTCCCTTCACGGGATGCTCTTTGATGCACTGGTCCCTTCACGGGATGCTCTTTGATGCACTGGTCCCTTCACGGGATGCTCTTTGATGCACTGGTCCCTTCATGGGATGATCTTTGATGCACTGGTCCCTTCATGGGATGATCTTTAATGCACTGGTCCCTTCATGGGATGATCTTTAATGCACTGGTCCCTTCATGGGATGATCTTTAATGCACTGGTCCCTTCATGGGATGATCTTTAATGCACTGGTCCCTTCATGGGATGATATTGCATACATCTAATCCGAGTGCTGTGATGCACTGGTCCCTTCATGGGTTGATCTTTGATGCACCGGTCCCTTCAGGGGATGTTCTTGCATACCTCTAATCAGAGTGCTGTGATGCACTGGTACCTTCATGGGTTGAATCTTGATGCACCGGTCCCTTCAGGGGATGATCTTTGATGCACTGGTCCCTTCAGGGGATGATCTTTGATGCACTGGTCCCTTCAGGGGATGATCTTTGATGCACTGGTCCCTTCAGGGGATGATCTTTGCACTGGTCCCTTCAGGGGATGATCTTTGATGCACTGGTCCCTTCAGGGGATGATCTTTGATGCACTGGTCCCTTCATGGGATGATCTTTGCACTGGCCTCTTCATGGGATGATCTTTGATGCACTGGCCCCTTCATAAAATGATCTTGCATACCTCTAACCTGAGTGCTGTGATGGACTGGTCCCTTCATGGGATGTTCTTTGATGCACTGGTCCCTTCATGGGATGATCTTTGATGCACTGGTCCCTTCATTGGATGATGTTTGCACTGGTCCCTTGATGGGAGGGTCTTTGCACTGGTCCCTTGATGGGAGGGTCTTTGCACTGGTCCCTTCATGGGAGGATCTTTGCACTGGTCCCTTCGTGGGATGATCTTTGCACTGGTCCCTTCGTGGGATGATCTTTGCACTGGTCCCTTCGTGGGATGATCTTTGCACTGGTCCCTTCGTGGGATGATCTTTGCACTGGTCCCTTCGTGGGATGATCTTTGCACTGGTCCCTTCATGGGATGATCTAGCATACCTCTAATCTGAGTTCTGTGATGCACTGCCCCTTCATAGGATGATATTTGATGCACTGGTCCCTTCATAGGATGATATTTGATGCACTGGTCCCTTCATGGAATGATCTTTGATGCACTGGTCACTTGATGGGATCATCTTTGATGCACTGGTCCCTTGATGGGATCATCTTTGATGCACTGGTCCTTTGATGGGATGATCTTTGATGCACTGGTCCCTTGATGGGATGATCTTTGCACTGGTCCCTTGATGGGATGATCTTTGATGCACTGGTCCCTTGATGGGATGATCTTTGATGCACTGGTCCCTTGATGGGATGATCTTTGATGCACTGGTCCCTTGATGGGATGATCTTTGATGCACTGGTCCCTTGATGGGATGATCTTTGATGCACTGGTCCCTTGATGGGATGATCTTTGATGCACTGGTCCCTTCATGGGATGATCTTTCCACTGGTCCCTTCATGGGATGATCTTTCCACTGGTCCCTTCATGGGATGATCTTGCATACCTCTAATCTGAGTGCTGTGATGCACTGGTCCCTTCATGGGATGATCTTGCATGCCTCTAATCTGAATGCTGTGATGCGCTGGTCCCTAAATGGGATGATCTCTGATGCACTGGTCCCTTCCTGGGAAGGTCTTTGATGCACTGGTCCCTTCATGGGATGATCTTTCCACTGGTCCCTTCATGGGATGATCTTGCATACCTCTAATGCGAGTGTTGTGATGCACTGGTCCCTTCATGGGATGTTTGCACTGGTCCCTTCATGGGATCTTTGCACTGGTCCCTTCATGGGATGATCTTTGCACTGGTCCCTTCATGGGATGATCTTTGATGCACTGGTCCCTTCACGGGATCTTTGATGCACTGGTCCCTTCACAGGATGCTCTTTGATGCACTGGTCCCTTCATGGGATGCTCTTTGATGCACTGGTCCCTTCATGGGATGATCTTTGCACTGGTCCCTTCATGGGATGATCTTTGCACTGGTCCCTTCATGGGATGATCTTTGCACTGGTCCCTTCATGGGATGATCTTTGCACTGGTCCCTTCATGGGATGATCTTTGCACTGGTCCCTTCATGGGATGATCTTTGCACTGGTCCCTTCATGGGATGATCTTTGCACTGGTCCCTTCATGGGATGATCTTTGCACTGGTCCCTTCATGGGATGATCTTTGCACTGGTCCCTTCATGGGATGATCTTTGCACTGGTCCCTTCATGGGATGATCTTTGCACTGGTCCCTTCATGGGATGATCTTTGCACTGGTCCCTTCATGGGATGATCTTTGCACTGGTCCCTTCATGGGATGATCTTTGATGCACTGGTCCCTTCATGGGATGATCTTTGATGCACTGGTCCCTTCATGGGATGATCTTTGATGCACTGGTCCCTTCATGGGATGATCTTTGATGCACTGGTCCCTTCATGGGATGATCTTTGATGCACTGGTCCCTTCATGGGATGATCTTGCATACCTCTAATCTGAGTGCTGTGATGCACTGGTCCTTTCACGGGATGATCTCTGATGCACTGGTCCCTTCATGGGAAGATCTTTCATACCCCTAATCTGAGAGATGTGATGCACTGGTCCCTTCATGGGATGATCTTTGCACTGGTCCCTTCATGGGATGATCTTTGCACTGGTCCCTTCATGGGATGATCTTTGCACTGGTCCCTTCATGGGATGATCTTTGCACTGGTCCCTTCATGGGATGATCTTTGCACTGGTCCCTTCATGGGATGATCTTTGCACTGGTCCCTTCATGGGATGATCTTTGCACTGGTCCCTTCATGGGATGATCTTTGCACTGGTCCCTTCATGGGATGATCTTTGCACTGGTCCCTTCATGGGATGATCTTTGCACTGGTCCCTTCATGGGATGATCTTTGATGCACTGGTCCCTTCATGGGATGATCTTTGATGCACTGGTCCCTTCATGGGATGATCTCTGATGCACTGGTCCCTTCATGGGATGATCTCTGATGCACTGGTCCCTTCATGGGATGATCTTTGATGCCCTTGTCCCTTCATGGGATGATCTTTGATGCACTGGTCCCTTCACGGGATGCTCTTTGATGCACTGGTCCCTTCACGGGATGCTCTTTGATGCACTGGTCCCTTCATGGGATGATCTTTGATGCACTGGTCCCTTCATGGGATGATCTTTGATGCACTGGTCCCTTCATGGGATGATCTTTAATGCACTGGTCCCTTCATGGGATGATCTTTAATGCACTGGTCCCTTCATGGGATGATCTTTAATGCACTGGTCCCTTCATGGGATGATCTTTAATGCACTGGTCCCTTCATGGGATGATATTGCATACATCTAATCCGAGTGCTGTGATGCACTGGTCCCTTCATTGGTTTATCTTTGATGCACCGGTCCCTTCAGGGGATGTTCTTGCATACCTCTAATCAGAGTGCTGTGATGCACTGGTACCTTCATGGGTTGAACCTTGATGCACCGGTCCCTTCAGGGGATGATCTTTGATGCACTGGTCCCTTCAGGGGATGATCTTTGATGCACTGGTCCCTTCATGGGATGATCTTTGCACTGGCCTCTTCATGGGATGATCTTTGATGCACTGGCCCCTTCATAAAATGATCTTGCATACCTCTAACCTGAGTGCTGTGATGGACTGGTCCCTTCATGGGATGTTCTTTGATGCACTGGTCCCTTCATGGGATGATCTTTGATGCACTGGTCCCTTCATTGGATGATGTTTGCACTGGTCCCTTGATGGGAGGGTCTTTGCACTGGTCCCTTCATGGGAGGATCTTTGCACTGGTCCCTTCATGGGAGGATCTTTGCACTGGTCCCTTCGTGGGATGATCTTTGCACTGGTCCCTTCGTGGGATGATCTTTGCACTGGTCCCTTCGTGGGATGATCTTTGCACTGGTCCCTTCGTGGGATGATCTTTGCACTGGTCCCTTCGTGGGATGATCTTTGCACTGGTCCCTTCATGGGATGATCTTTGCACTGGTCCCTTCATGGGATGATCTAGCATACCTCTAATCTGAGTTCTGTGATGCACTGCCCCTTCATAGGATGATATTTGATGCACTGGTCCCTTCATGGGATGATATTTGATGCATTGGTTCCTTCATGGGATGATCTTTGATGCACTGGTCCCTTCATGGAATGATCTTTGATGCACTGGTCCCTTGATGGGATCATCTTTGATGCACTGGTCCCTTGATGGGATGATCTTTGATGCACTGGTCCCTTGATGGGATGATCTTTGATGCACTGGTCCCTTGATGGGATGATCTTTGATGCACTGGTCCCTTGATGGGATGATCTTTGATGCACTGGTCCCTTGATGGGATGATCTTTGATGCACTGGTCCCTTGATGGGATGATCTTTGATGCACTGGTCCCTTGATGGGATGATCTTTGATGCACTGGTCCCTTGATGGGATGATCTTTGATGCACTGGTCCCTTGATGGGATGATCTTTGATGCACTGGTCCCTTGATGGGATGATCTTTGATGCACTGGTCCCTTCATGGGATGATCTTTCCACTGGTCCCTTCATGGGATGATCTTTCCACTGGTCCCTTCATGGGATGATCTTGCATACCTCTAATCTGAGTGCTGTGATGCACTGGTCCCTTCATGGGATGATCTTGCATGCCTCTAATCTGAATGCTGTGATGCGCTGGTCCCTAAATGGGATGATCTCTGATGCACTGGTCCCTTCCTGGGAAGGTCTTTGATGCACTGGTCCCTTCATGGGATGATCTTTCCACTGGTCCCTTCATGGGATGATCTTGCATACCTCTAATGCGAGTGTTGTGATGCACTGGTCCCTTCATGGGATGTTTGCACTGGTCCCTTCATGGGATGTTTGCACTGGTCCCTTCATGGGATGTTTGCACTGGTCCCTTCATGGGATGTTTGCACTGGTCCCTTCATGGGATGTTTGCACTGGTCCCTTCATGGGATGTTTGCACTGGTCCCTTCATGGGATGTTTGCACTGGTCCCTTCATGGGATGTTTGCACTGGTCCCTTCATGGGATGATCTTTGCACTGGTCCCTTCATGGGATGATCTTTGCACTGGTCCCTTCATTGGATGATATTTGCACTGGTCCCTTCATGGGATGATATTTGCACTGGTCCCTTCATGGGATGATATTTGCACTGGTCCCTTCATGGGATGATCTTTGCACTGGTCCCTTCATGGGATGATCTTTGCACTGGTCCCTTCATGGGATGATCTTTGCACTGGTCCCTTCATGGGATGATCTTTGATGCACTGGTCCCTTCATGGGATGAGGTTTGCACTGGTCCCTTCATGGGATGATGTTTGCACTGGTCCCTTCACGGGATGATGTTTGCACTGGTCCCTTCACGGGATGATGTTTGCACTGGTCCCTTCACGGGATGATGTTTGCACTGGTCCCTTCACGGGATGATGTTTGCACTGGTCCCTTCACGGGATGATGTTTGCACTGGTCCCTTCACGGGATGATGTTTGCACTGGTCCCTTCACGGGATGATGTTTGCACTGGTCCCTTCACGGGATGATGTTTGCACTGGTCCCTTCACGGGATGATGTTTGCACTGGTCCCTTCACGGGATGATGTTTGCACTGGTCCCTTCACGGGATGATGTTTGCACTGGTCCCTTCACGGGATGATGTTTGCACTGGTCCCTTCACGGGATGATGTTTGCACTGGTCCCTTCACGGGATGATGTTTGCACTGGTCCCTTCACGGGATGATGTTTGCACTGGTCCCTTCACGGGATGATGTTTGCACTGGTCCCTTCACGGGATGATGTTTGCACTGGTCCCTTCACGGGATGATGTTTGCACTGGTCCCTTCACGGGATGATGTTTGCACTGGTCCCTTCACGGGATGATGTTTGCACTGGTCCCTTCACGGGATGATGTTTGCACTGGTCCCTTCACGGGATGATGTTTGCACTGGTCCCTTCACGGGATGATGTTTGCACTGGTCCCTTCACGGGATGATGTTTGCACTGGTCCCTTCACGGGATGATGTTTGCACTGGTCCCTTCACGGGATGATGTTTGCACTGGTCCCTTCACGGGATGATGTTTGCACTGGTCCCTTCACGGGATGATGTTTGCACTGGTCCCTTCACGGGATGATGTTTGCACTGGTCCCTTCACGGGATGATGTTTGCACTGGTCCCTTCACGGGATGATGTTTGCACTGGTCCCTTCACGGGATGATCTCTGATGCACTGGTCTCTTCACGGGATGATCTCTGATGCACTGGTCCCTTCATGGGATGATCTCTGATGCACTGGTCCCTTCATGGGATGATCTCTGATGCACTGGTCCCTTCATGGGATGATCTCTGATGCACTGGTCCCTTCACGGGATGATGTTTGCACTGGTCCCTTCACGGGATGATCTCTGATGCACTGGTCTCTTCATGGGATGATCTCTGATGCACTGGTCTCTTCGTGGGATGATCTCTGATGCACTGGTCTCTTCGTGGGATGATCTCTGATGCACTGGTCCCTTCGTGGGATGATCTTTGCACTGGTCCCTTCGTGGGATGATCTTTGCACTGGTCCCTTCGTGGGATGATCTTTGCACTGGTCCCTTCGTGGGATGATCTTTGCACTGGTCCCTTCGTGGGATGATCTTTGCACTGGTCCCTTCATGGGATGATCTTTGATGCACTGGTCCCTTCATGGGATGATCTCTGATGCACTGGTCCCTTCATGGGATGATCTCTGATGCACTGGACCCTTCATGGGATGATGTTTGCACTGGTCCCTTCATGGGATGATCTTTGATGCACTGGTCCCTTCATGGGATGATCTTTGATGCACTGGTCCCTTCATGGGATGATCTTTAATGCACTGGTCCCTTCATGGGATGATCTTTGATGCACTGGTCCCTTCATGGGATGATCTTTGATGCACTGGTCCCTTCATGGGATGATCTTTGATGCACTGGTCCCTTAATGGGATGATCTTTGATGCACTGGTCCCTTCATGGGATGATCTTTGATGCACTGGTCCCTTCGTGGGATGATCTTTGATGCACTGGTCCCTTCGTGGGATGATCTTTGATGCACTGGTCCCTTCATGGGATGATCTTTGATGCACTGGTCCCTTCATGGGATGATCTTTGATGCACTGGTCCCTTCATGGGATGATCTTTGATGCACTGGTCCCTTCATGGGATGATCTTTGATGCACTGGTCCCTTCATGGGATGATCTTTGCACTGGTCCCTTCATGGGATGATCTTTGCACTGGTCCCTTCATGGGATGATCTTTGCACTGGTCCCTTCATGGGATGATCTTTGCACTGGTCCCTTCATGGGATGATCTTTGCACTGGTCCCTTCATGGGATGATCTTTGCACTGGTGGTCCCTTCATGGGATGATCTTTGCACTGGTCCCTTCATGGGATGATCTTTGCACTGGTCCCTTAATGTAGTGATCTTTGCACTGGTCCCTTCATGGGATGATCTTTGCACTGGTCCCTTCATGGGATGATCTTTGATGCACTGGTCCCTTCATGGGATGATCTTTGATGCACTGGTCCCTTCATGGGATGATCTTTGCACTGGTCCCTTCATGGGATGATCTTTGCACTGGTCCCTTCATGGGATGATCTTTGCACTGGTGGTCCCTTCATGGGATGATCTTTGCACTGGTCCCTTCATGGGATGATCTTTGCACTGGTCCCTTAATGTAGTGATCTTTGCACTGGTCCCTTCATGGGATGATCTTTGCACTGGTCCCTTCATGGGATGATCTTTGATGCACTGGTCCCTTCATGGGATGATCTTTGATGCACTGGTCCCTTCATGGGATGATCTTTGATGCACTGGTCCCTTAATGGGATGATCTTTGCACTGGTCTCTTAATGGGATGATCTTTGCACTGGTCTCTTCATGGGATGATCTTTGATGCACCGGTCCCTTCAGGGGATGATCTTTGATGCACTGGTCCCTTCACGGGATGCTCTTTGATGCACTGGTCCCTTCACGGGATGATCTTTGATGCACTGGTCCCTTCACGGGATGATCTTTGATGCACTGGTCCCTTCATGGGATGATCTTTGATGCACTGGCCCCTTCATTGGATGATCTTTGATGCACTGGCCCCTTCATGGGATGATATTGCATACCTATAATCTGAGAGCTTTGATGCACTGGTCCCTTCATAAAATGATCTTGCATACCTATAATCTGAGAGCTTTGATGCACTGGTCCCTTCATGGGATGATCTTTGATGCACTGGTCCCTTAATGGGATGATCTTTGATGCACTGGTCCCTTAATGGGATGATCTTTGCACTGGTCTCTTCATGGGATGATCTTTGATGCACTGGTCCCTTAATGGGATGATCTTTGCACTGGTCCCTTCATGGGATGATCTTTGCACTGGTCCCTTCATGGGATGATCTTTGCACTGGTCCCTTCATGGGATGATCTTTGCACTGGTCCCTTCATGGGATGATCTTTGCACTGGTGGTCCCTTCATGGGATGATCTTTGCGCTGGTCCCTTCATGGGATGATCTTTGCGCTGGTCCCTTCATGGGATGATCTTTGCGCTGGTCCCTTCATGGGATGATCTTTGTACTGGTCCCTTCATGGGATGATCTTTGATGCACTGGTCCCTTCATGGGAGGATCTTGCATACCTCTAATCTGAGTGCTGTACTGGTCCCTTCATGGGATGATCTTTGATGCACTGGTCCCTTCATGGGATGATCTTTGATGCACTGGTCCCTTCATGGGATGATCTTTGATGGACTGGTCTCTTCATGGGATGATCTTTGGTGGACTGGTCCCTTCATGGGATGATCTTTGATGCACTGGCCCCTTCATAAAATGATCTTGCATACCTCTAATCTGAGAGCTTTGATGCACTGGTCCCTTCATGGGATGATCTTTGATGCACTGGTCCCTTCATAAACTGATCTTGCATACCTATATTCTGAGAGCTTTGATGCACTGGTCCCTTCATGGGATGATCTTTGATGCACTGGTCCCTTCATGGGATGATCTTTGATGCACTGGTCCCTTCATGGGATGATCTTTGATGCACTGGTCCCTTCATGGGATGATCTTTGATGCACTGGTCCCTTCATGGGATGATCTTTGATGCACTGGTCCCTTCATGGGATGATCTTTGCACTGGTCCCTTCATGGGATGATCTTTGCACTGGTCCCTTCATGGGATGATCTTTGCACTGGTCCCTTCATGGGATGATCTTTGCACTGGTCCCTTCATGGGATGATCTTTGCACTGGTCCCTTCATGGGATGATCTTTGCACTGGTCCCTTCATGGGATGATCTTTGCACTGGTCCCTTCATGGGATGATCTTTGCACTGGTCCCTTCATGGGATGATCTTTGCACTGGTCCCTTCATGGGATGATCTTTGCACTGGTCCCTTCATGGGATGATCTTTGATGCACTGGTCCCTTCATGGGATGATCTTTGATGCACTGGTCCCTTCATGGGATGATCTTTGATGCACTGGTCCCTTCATGGGATGATCTTTGATGCACTGGTCCCTTCATGGGATGATCTTTGATGCACTGGTCCCTTCATGGGATGATCTTTGCACTGGTCCCTTCATGGGATGATCTTTGATGCACTGGTCCCTTCATAAAATGATCTTGCATACCTCTAATCTGAGAGCTTTGATGCACTGGTCCCTTCATGGGATGATCATTGATGCACTGGTCCCTTCATGGGATGATCTGTGATGCACTGGTCCCTTCATGGGATGATCTTTGATGCACTGGTCCCTTCATGGGATGATCTTTGATGCACTGGTCCCTTCAGGGGATGATCTTTGATGCACTGGTCCCTTCAGGGGATGATCTTTGATGCACTGGTCCCTTCATGGGATGATCTTGCATACCTCTAATCTGAGTGCTGTGATGTACTGGTCCCTTCATGGGATGATCTTTGATGCACTGGTCCCTTCATGGGATGATCTTTGATGCACTGGTCCCTTCATGGGATGATCTTTGCACTGGTCCCTTCATGGGATGATCTTTGCACTGGTCCCTTCATGGGATGATCTTTGCACTGGTCCCTTCATGGGATGATCTTTGCACTGGTCCCTTCATGGGATGATCTTTGCACTGGTCCCTTCATGGGATGATCTTTGCACTGGTCCCTTCATGGGATGATCTTTGCACTGGTCCCTTCATGGGAAGATCTTTGATGCACTGGTCCCTTCATGGGATGATCTTTGATGCACTGGTCCCTTCATGGGATGATCTTTGATGCACTGGTCCCTTCATGGGATGATCTTTGCACTGGTCCCTTCATGGGATGATCTTTGATGCACTGGTCCCATAATGGGATGATCTTTGATGCACTGGCCCCTTCATAAAATGATCTTGCATACTTATAATCTGAGAGCTTTGATGCACTGGTCCCTTCATGGGATGATCTTTGATGCACTGGTCCCTTCATGGGATGATCTTTGATGCACTGGTCCCTTCATGGGATGATCTTTGATGCACCCCTTCCCTTCATGGGATGATCTTTGATGCACTGGTCCCTTCATGGGATGATCTTTGATGCACTGGTCCCTTAATGGGATGATCTTTGCACTGGTCCCTTCATGGGATGATCTTTGCACTGGTCCCTTCATGGGATGATCTTTGCACTGGTCCCTTCATGGGATGATCTTTGCACTGGTCCCTTCATGGGATGATCTTTGCACTGGTCCCTTCATGGGATGATCTTTGCACTGGTCCCTTCATGGGATGATCTTTGCACTGGTCCCTTCATGGGATGATCTTTGCACTGGTCCCTTCATGGGATGATCTTTGCACTGGTCCCTTCATGGGATGATCTTTGCACTGGTCCCTTCATGGGATGATCTTTGCACTGGTCCCTTCATGGGATGATCTTTGCACTGGTCCCTTCATGGGATGATCTTTGCACTGGTCCCTTCGTGGGATGATCTTTGATGCACTGGTCCCTTCGTGGGATGATCTTTGCACTGGTCCCTTCGTGGGATGATCTTTGCACTGGTCCCTTCATGGGATGATCTAGCATACCTCTAATCTGAGTTCTGTGATGCACTGCCCCTTCATAGGATGATATTTGATGCACTGGTCCCTTCATAGGATGATATTTGATGCACTGGTCCCTTCATGGAATGATCTTTGATGCAATGGTCCCTTGATGGGTTCATCTTTGATGCACTGGTCCCTTGATGGGATCATCTTTGATGCACTGGTCCTTTGATGGGATGATCTTTGATGCACTGGTCCCTTGATGGGATGATCTTTGCACTGGTCCCTTGATGGGATGATCTTTGATGCACTGGTCCCTTGATGGGATGATCTTTGATGCACTGGTCCCTTGATGGGATGATCTTTGATGCACTGGTCCCTTGATGGGATGATCTTTGATGCACTGGTCCCTTCATGGGATGATCTTTCCACTGGTCCCTTCATGGGATGATCTTTCCACTGGTCCCTTCATGGGATGATCTTGCATACCTCTAATCTGAGTGCTGTGATGCACTGGTCCCTTCATGGGATGATCTTGCATGCCTCTAATCTGAATGCTGTGATGCGCTGGTCCCTAAATGGGATGATCTCTGATGCACTGGTCACTTCCTGGGAAGGTCTTTGATGCACTGGTCCCTTCATGGGATGATCTTTCCACTGGTCCCTTCATGGGATAATCTTGCATACCTCTAATGCGAGTGTTGTGATGCACTGGTCCCTTCATGGGATGTTTGTACTGGTCCCTTCATGGGATGTTTGCACTGGTCCCTTACTCCCTTCATGGGATGTTTGCACTGGTCCCTTCATTGGATGATCTTTGCACTGGTCCCTTCATGGGATGATCTTTGCACTGGTCCCTTCATGGGATGATCGTTGCACTGGTCCCTTCATGGGATGATCTTTGCACTGGTCCCTTCATGGGATGATCTTTGCACTGGTCCCTTCATGGGATGATCTTTGCACTGGTCCCTTCATGGGATGATCTTTGCACTGGTCCCTTCATGGGATGATCTTTGCACTGGTCCCTTCATGGGATGATCTTTGCACTGGTCCCTTCATGGGATGATCTTTGCACTGGTCCCTTCATGGGATGATCTTTGCACTGGTCCCTTCATGGGATGATCTTTGCACTGGTCCCTTCATGGGATGATCTTTGCACTGGTCCCTTCATGGGATGATCTTTGATGCACTGGTCCCTTTATGGGATGATCTTTGATGCACTGGTCCCTTCATGGGATGATCTTTAATGCACTGGTCCCTTCATGGGATGATCTTTGATGCACTGGTCCCTTCATGGGATGATCTTTGATGCACTGGTCCCTTCATGGGATGATCTTGCATACCTCTAATCTGAGTGCTGTGATGCACTGGTCCTTTCACGGGATGATCTCTGATGCACTGGTCCCTTCATGGGAAGATCTTTCATACCCCTAATCTGAGAGATGTGATGCACTGGTCCCTTCATGGGATGATCTTTGCACTGGTCCCTTCATGGGATGATCTTTGCACTGGTCCCTTCATGGGATGATCTTTGCACTGGTCCCTTCATGGGATGATCTTTGCACTGGTCCCTTCATGGGATGATCTTTGCACTGGTCCCTTCATGGGATGATCTTTGATGCACTGGTCCCTTCATGGGATGATCTTTGATGCACTGGTCCCTTCATGGGATGATCTCTGATGCACTGGTCCCTTCATGGGATGATCTCTGATGCACTGGTCCCTTCATGGGATGATCTTTGATGCCCTTGTCCCTTCATGGGATGATCTTTGATGCACTGGTCCCTTCACGGGATGATCTTTGATGCACTGGTCCCTTCACGGGATGCTCTTTGATGCACTGGTCCCTTCACGGGATGATCTTTGATGCACTGGTCCCTTCACGGGATGATCTTTGATGCACTGGTCCCTTCATGGGATGATCTTTGATGCACTGGTCCCTTCATGGGATGATCTTTAATGCACTGGTCCCTTCATGGGATGATCTTTAATGCACTGGTCCCTTCATGGGATGATCTTTAATGCACTGGTCCCTTCATGGGATGATCTTTAATGCACTGGTCCCTTCATGGGATGATATTGCATACATCTAATCCGAGTGCTGTGATGCACTGGTCCCTTCATTGGTTGATCTTTGATGCACCGGTCCCTTCAGGGGATGTTCTTGCATACCTCTAATCAGAGTGCTGTGATGCACTGGTACCTTCATGGGTTGAACCTTGATGCACCGGTCCCTTCAGGGGATGATCTTTGATGCACTGGTCCCTTCAGGGGATGATCTTTGATGCACTGGTCCCTTCAGGGGATGATCTTTGATGCACTGGTCCCTTCAGGGGATGATCTTTGATGCACTGGTCCCTTCATGGGATGATCTTTGCACTGGCCTCTTCATGGGATGATCTTTGATGCACTGGCCCCTTCATAAAATGATCTTGCATACCTCTAACCTGAGTGCTGTGATGGACTGGTCCCTTCATGGGATGTTCTTTGATGCACTGGTCCCTTCATGGGATGATCTTTGATGCACTGGTCCCTTCATTGGATGATGTTTGCACTGGTCCCTTGATGGGAGGGTCTTTGCACTGGTCCCTTGATGGGAGGGTCTTTGCACTGGTCCCTTCATGGGAGGATCTTTGCACTGGTCCCTTCATGGGATGATCTTTGCACTGGTCCCTTCGTGGGATGATCTTTGCACTGGTCCCTTCGTGGGATGATCTTTGCACTGGTCCCTTCGTGGGATGATCTTTGCACTGGTCCCTTCATGGGATGATCTTTGCACTGGTCCCTTCATGGGATGATCTTTGCACTGGTCCCTTCATGGGATGATCTAGCATACCTCTAATCTGAGTTCTGTGATGCACTGCCCCTTCATAGGATGATATTTGATGCACTGGTCCCTTCATGGGATGATATTTGATGCATTGGTTCCTTCATGGGATGATATTTGATGCACTGGTCCCTTCCTGGGATGATCTTTGATGCATGGGTCCCTTCATGGGATGATCTTTGATGCACTGGTCCCTTCATGGGATGATCTTTGATGCACTGGTCCCTTCATGGGATGATCTTTGATGCACTGGTCCCTTCATGGGATGATCTTTGATGCATTGGTTCCTTCATGGGATGATCTTTGATGCACTGGTCCCTTCATGGAATGATCTTTGATGCACTGGTCCCTTGATGGGATCATCTTTGATGCACTGGTCCCTTGATGGGATGATCTTTGATGCACTGGTCCCTTGATGGGATGATCTTTGATGCACTGGTCCCTTGATGGGATGATCTTTGATGCACTGGTCCCTTGATGGGATGATCTTTGATGCACTGGTCCCTTGATGGGATGATCTTTGATGCACTGGTCCCTTGATGGGATGATCTTTGATGCACTGGTCCCTTGATGGGATGATCTTTGATGCACTGGTCCCTTGATGGGATGATCTTTGATGCACTGGTCCCTTGATGGGATGATCTTTGATGCACTGGTCCCTTGATGGGATGATCTTTGATGCACTGGTCCCTTGATGGGATGATCTTTGATGCACTGGTCCCTTGATGGGATGATCTTTGATGCACTGGTCCCTTCATGGGATGATCTTTGATGCACTGGTCCCTTCATGGGATGATCTTTCCACTGGTCCCTTCATGGGATGATCTTTCCACTGGTCCCTTCATGGGATGATCTTGCATACCTCTAATCTGAGTGCTGTGATGCACTGGTCCCTTCATGGGATGATCTTGCATGCCTCTAATCTGAATGCTGTGATGCGCTGGTCCCTAAATGGGATGATCTCTGATGCACTGGTCCCTTCCTGGGAAGGTCTTTGATGCACTGGTCCCTTCATGGGATGATCTTTCCACTGGTCCCTTCATGGGATGATCTTGCATACCTCTAATGCGAGTGTTGTGATGCACTGGTCCCTTCATGGGATGTTTGCACTGGTCCCTTCATGGGATCTTTGCACTGGTCCCTTCATGGGATGATCTTTGCACTGGTCCCTTCATGGGATGATCTTTGCACTGGTCCCTTCATGGGATGATCTTTGCACTGGTCCCTTCATGGGATGATCTTTGCACTGGTCCCTTCATTGGATGATATTTGCACTGGTCCCTTCATGGGATGATATTTGCACTGGTCCCTTCATGGGATGATATTTGCACTGGTCCCTTCATGGGATGATCTTTGCACTGGTCCCTTCATGGGATGATCTTTGCACTGGTCCCTTCATGGGATGATCTTTGCACTGGTCCCTTCATGGGATGATCTTTGCACTGGTCCCTTCATGGGATGATCTTTGCACTGGTCCCTTCATGGGATGATCTTTGCACTGGTCCCTTCATGGGATGATCTTTGCACTGGTCCCTTCATGGGATGATCTTTGATGCACTGGTCCCTTCATGGGATGATCTTTGATGCACTGGTCCCTTCATGGGATGATCTCTGATGCACTGGTCCCTTCATGGGATGATCTCTGATGCACTGGTCCCTTCATGGGATGATCTCTGATGCACTGGACCCTTCATGGGATGATGTTTGATGCACTGGTCCCTTCATGGGATTATCTTTGCACTGGTCCCTTAATGGGATGATATTGCATACCTCTAATCTGAGTACTGTGATGCACTGGCCCCTTCATGGGATGATGTGTGATGCACTGGCCCCTTCATGGGATGATGTGTGATGCACTGGCCCCTTCATGGGATGATGTGTGATGCACTGGCCCCTTCATGGGATGATGTTTGATGCACTGGCCCCTTTATGGGTTGATCTTTGATGCACCGGTCCCTTCAGGGGATGATCTTTGATGCACTGATCCCTTCATGGGATGTTCTTGCATACCTCTAATCAGAGTGCTGTGATGCACTGGTCCCTTCATGGGTTGAACCTTGATGCACTGGTCCCTTCAGGGGATGATCTTTGATGCACTGGTCCCTTCAGGGGATGATCTTTGATGCACTGGTCCCTTCAGGGGATGATCTTTGATGCACTGGTCCCTTCATGGGATGATCTTTGCACTGGCCTCTTCATGGGATGATCTTTGATGCACTGGCCCCTTCATAAAATGATCTTGCATACCTCTAACCTGAGTGCTGTGATGGACTGGTCCCTTCATGGGATGATCTTTGATGCACTGGTCCCTTCATGGGATGATCTTTGATGCACTGGTCCCTTCATTGGATGATCTTTGCACTGGTCCCTTCATGGGATGATCTTTGCACTGGTCCCTTCATGGGATGATCTAGCATACCTCTAATCTGAGTTCTGTGATGCACTGCCCCTTCATAGGATGATATTTGATGCACTGGTCCCTTCATGGGATGATATTTGATGCACTGGTCCCTTCATGGGATGATATTTGATGCACTGGTTCCTTCATGGGATGATCTTTGATGCACTGGTCCCTTGATGGGATCATCTTTGATGCACTGGTCCCTTGATGGGATCATCTTTGATGCACTGGTCCCTTGATGGGATCATCTTTGATGCACTGGTCCCTTGATGGGATCATCTTTGATGCACTGGTCCCTTGATGGGATCATCTTTGATGCACTGGTCCCTTGATGGGATCATCTTTGATGCACTGGTCCCTTGATGGGATCATCTTTGATGCACTGGTCCCTTGATGGGATGATCTTTGATGCACTGGTCCCTTGATGGGATGATCTTTGATGCACTGGTCCCTTGATGGGATGATCTTTGATGCACTGGTCCCTTGATGGGATGATCTTTGATGCACTGGTCCCTTGATGGGATGATCTTTGATGCACTGGTCCCTTGATGGGATGATCTTTGCACTGGTCCCTTCACGGGATGATCTTTCCACTGGTCCCTTCATGGGATGATCTTGCATACCTCTAATCTGAGTGCTGTGATGCACTGGTCCCTTCATGGGATGATCTTGCATGCCTCTAATCTGAGTGCTGTGATGCGCTGGTCCCTAAATGGGATGATCTCTGATGCACTGGTCCCTTCCTGGGAAGGTCTTTGATGCACTGGTCCCTTCATGGGATGATCTTTCCACTGGTCCCTTCATGGGATGATCTTGCATACCTCTAATGCGAGTGTTGCGATGCACTGGTCCCTTCATGGGATGTTTGCACTGGTCCCTTCATGGGATCTTTGCACTGGTCCCTTCATGGGATGATCTTTGCACTGGTCCCTTCATGGGATGATCTTTGCACTGGTCCCTTCATGGGATGATCTTTGCACTGGTCCCTTCATGGGATGATCTTTGCACTGGTCCCTTCATGGGATGATCTTTGCACTGGTCCCTTCATGGGATGATCTTTGCACTGGTCCCTTCATGGGATGATCTTTGCACTGGTCCCTTCATGGGATGATCTTTGCACTGGTCCCTTCATGGGATGATCTTTGCACTGGTCCCTTCATGGGATGATCTTTGCACTGGTCCCTTCATGGGATGATCTTTGCACTGGTCCCTTCATGGGATGATCTTTGCACTGGTCCCTTCATGGGATGATCTTTGCACTGGTCCCTTCATGGGATGATCTTTGCACTGGTCCCTTCATGGGAGGATCTTGCATACCTCTAATCTGAGTGCTGTGATGTACTGGTCCCTTCATGGGATGATCTTTGATGCTCTGGTCCCTTCATGGGATGATCTTTGATGCTCTGGTCCCTTCATGGGATGATCTTTGATGCACTGGTCCCTTCATGGGATGATCTTGCATACCTCTAATCTGAGTGCTGTGATGCACTGGTCCTTTCACGGGATGATCTCTGATGCACTGGTCCCTTCATGGGAAGATCTTTCATACCCCTAATCTGAGAGATGTGATGCACTGGTCCCTTCATGGGATGATCTTTGCACTGGTCCCTTCATGGGATGATCTTTGCACTGGTCCCTTCATGGGATGATCTTTGCACTGGTCCCTTCATGGGATGATCTTTGCACTGGTCCCTTCATGGGATGATCTTTGATGCACTGGTCCCTTCATGGGATGATCTTTGATGCACTGGTCCCTTCATGGGATGATCTCTGATGCACTGGTCCCTTCATGGGATGATCTCTGATGCACTGGACCCTTCATGGGATGATGTTTGCAGTGGCCCCTTCATGGGATGATGTTTGATGCACTGGTCCCTTCATGGGATGATGTTTGATGCACTGGCCTCTTCATGGGATGATCTTTGCACTGGTCCCTTAATGGGATGATATTGCATACCTCTAATCTGAGTACTGTGATGCACCGGCCCCTTCATGGGATAATGTTTGATGCACTGGCCCCTTCATGGGATGTTTGATGCACTGGCCCCTTCATGGGATGATGTTTGATTGCACTGGCCCCTTCATGGGATGATGTTTGATTGCACTGGCCCCTTCATGGGATGATATTTGATGC
This sequence comes from Triturus cristatus, assembly GCF_964204655.1. Lineage (NCBI taxonomy): Eukaryota > Metazoa > Chordata > Amphibia > Caudata > Salamandridae > Triturus > Triturus cristatus. The sequence continues at coordinate 409,061,463 of NC_140591.1, forward strand.
ACTGGTTCCTTCATGGGATGATCTTTGATGCACTGGTCCCTTCATGGAATGATCTTTGATGCACTGGTCCCTTCATGATGATGTTTGATTGCACTGGTCCCTTCATGGGATGATGTTTGATTGCACTGGCCCCTTCATGGGATGATGTTTGATGCACTGGCCCCTTCATGGGATGATGTTTGATGCACTGGCCCCTTCATGGGATGATGTTTGATGCACTGGCCCCTTCATGGGATGATGTTTGATGCACTGGCCCCTTCATGGGATGATCTTTGATGCACTGGCCCCTTCATGGGATGATCTTTGATGCACTGGCCCCTTCATGGGATGATCTTTGATGCACTGGCCCCTTCATGGGATGATCTTTGATGCACAGGCCCCTTCATAAAATGATCTTGCATACGTCTAATCTGAGTGCTGTGATGGAATGGTCCCTTCATGGGATGATCTTTGATGCACTGGTCCCTTCACGGGATGATGTTTGCACTGGTCCCTTCACGGGATGATGTTTGCACTGGTCCCTTCACGGGATGATGTTTGCACTGGTCCCTTCACGGGATGATGTTTGCACTGGTCCCTTCACGGGATGATGTTTGCACTGGTCCCTTCACGGGATGATGTTTGCACTGGTCCCTTCACGGGATGATGTTTGCACTGGTCCCTTCACGGGATGATGTTTGCACTGGTCCCTTCACGGGATGATGTTTGCACTGGTCCCTTCACGGGATGATGTTTGCACTGGTCCCTTCACGGGATGATGTTTGCACTGGTCCCTTCACGGGATGATGTTTGCACTGGTCCCTTCACGGGATGATGTTTGCACTGGTCCCTTCACGGGATGATCTTTGCACTGGTCCCTTCACGGGATGATCTTTGCACTGGTCCCTTCATGGGATGATCTCTGATGCACTGGTCTCTTCATGGGATGATCTCTGATGCACTGGTCTCTTCATGGGATGATCTCTGATGCACTGGTCTCTTCATGGGATGATCTCTGATGCACTGGTCCCTTCATGGGATGATCTCTGATGCACTGGTCCCTTCATGGGATGATCTCTGATGCACTGGACCCTTCATGGGATGATCTTTGCACTGGTCCCTTCATGGGATGATGTTTGCACTGGTCCCTTCACGGGATGATCTTTGCACTGGTCCCTTCACGGGATGATCTTTGCACTGGTCCCTTCACGGGATGATCTTTGCACTGGTCCCTTCACGGGATGATCTCTGATGCACTGGTCTCTTCATGGGATGATCTCTGATGCACTGGTCTCTTCATGGGATGATCTCTGATGCACTGGTCCCTTCATGGGATGATCTTTGATGCACTCATCCCTTCATGGGATGATCTTTGATGCACTGGTCCCTTCATGGGATGATCTTTGATGCACTGGCCCCTTCATTGGATGATCTTTGATGCACTGGCCCCTTCATGGGATGATATTGCATACCTCTAATCTGAGTGCTGTGATGGACTGGTCCCTTCATGGGATGATCTTTGATGCACTGGCCCCTTCATAAAATGATCTTGCATACCTATAATCTGAGAGCTTTGATGCACTGGTCCCTTCATGGGATGATCTTTGATGCACTGGTCCCTTAATGGGATGATCTTTGCACTGGTCTCTTCATGGGATGATCTTTGATGCACTGGTCCCTTAATGGGATGATCTTTGCACTGGTCCCTTCATGGGATGATCTTTGCACTGGTCCCTTCATGGGATGATCTTTGCACTGGTGGTCCCTTCATGGGATGATCTTTGCACTGGTCCCTTCATGGGATGATCTTTGCACTGGTCCCTTCATGGGATGATCTTTGCGCTGGTCCCTTCATGGGATGATCTTTGCGCTGGTCCCTTCATGGGATGATCTTTGCGCTGGTCCCTTCATGGGATGATCTTTGTACTGGTCCCTTCATGGGATGATCTTTGATGCACTGGTCCCTTCATGGGAGGATCTTGCATACCTCTAATCTGAGTGCTGTGATGTACTGGTCCCTTCATGGGATGATCTTTGATGCACTGGTCCCTTCATGGGATGATCTTTGATGCACTGGTCCCTTCATGGGATGATCTTTGATGGACTGGTCTCTTCATGGGATGATCTTTGGTGGACTGGTCCCTTCATGGGATGATCTTTGATGCACTGGCCCCTTCATAAAATGATCTTGCATACCTCTAATCTGAGAGCTTTGATGCACTGGTCCCTTCATGGGATGATCTTTGATGCACTGGTCCCTTCATAAACTGATCTTGCATACCTATATTCTGAGAGCTTTGATGCACTGGTCCCTTCATGGGATGATCTTTGATGCACTGGTCCCTTCATGGGATGATCTTTGATGCACTGGTCCCTTCATGGGATGATCTTTGATGCACTGGTCCCTTCATGGGATGATCCTTGATGCACTGGTCCCTTCATGGGATGATCTTTGCACTGGTCCCTTCATGGGATGATCTTTGCACTGGTCCCTTCATGGGATGATCTTTGCACTGGTCCCTTCATGGGATGATCTTTGCACTGGTCCCTTCATGGGATGATCTTTGCACTGGTCCCTTCATGGGATGATCTTTGCACTGGTCCCTTCATGGGATGATCTTTGCACTGGTCCCTTCATGGGATGATCTTTGATGCACTGGTCCCTTCATGGGATGATCTTTGATGCACTGGTCCCTTCATGGGATGATCTTTGCACTGGTCCCTTCATGGGATGATCTTTGATGCACTGGTCCCTTCATGGGATGATCTTTGCACTGGTCCCTTCATGGGATGATCTTTGCACTGGTCCCTTCATGGGATGATCTTTGATGCACTGGTCCCTTCATAAAATGATCTTGCATACCTCTAATCTGAGAGCTTTGATGCACTGGTCCCTTCATGGGATGATCATTGATGCACTGGTCCCTTCATGGGATGATCTGTGATGCACTGGTCCCTTCATGGGATGATCTTTGATGCACTGGTCCCTTCATGGGATGATCTTTGATGCACTGGTCCCTTCATGGGATGATCTTTGATGCACTGGTCCCTTCAGGGGATGATCTTTGCACTGGTCCCTTCATGGGATGATCTTGCATACCTCTAATCTGAGTGCTGTGATGTACTGGTCCCTTCATGGGATGATCTTTGCACTGGTCCCTTCATGGGATGATCTTTGCACTGGTCCCTTCATGGGATGATCTTTGCACTGGTCCCTTCATGGGATGATCTTTGCACTGGTCCCTTCATGGGATGATCTTTGCACTGGTCCCTTCATGGGAAGATCTTTGATGCACTGGTCCCTTCATGGGATGATCTTTGATGCACTGGTCCCTTCATGGGATGATCTTTGATGCACTGGTCCCTTCATGGGATGATCTTTGCACTGGTCCCTTCATGGGATGATCTTTGATGCACTGGTCCCATAATGGGATGATCTTTGATGCACTGGCCCCTTCATAAAATGATCTTGCATACTTATAATCTGAGAGCTTTGATGCACTGGTCCCTTCATGGGATGATCTTTGATGCACTGGTCCCTTCATGGGATGATCTTTGATGCACTGGTCCCTTCATGGGATGATCTTTGATGCACTGGTCCCTTCATGGGATGATCTTTGATGCACCCCTTCCCTTCATGGGATGATCTTTGATGCACTGGTCCCTTCATGGGATGATCTTTGATGCACTGGTCCCTTAATGGGATGATCTTTGCACTGGTCCCTTCATGGGATGATCTTTGCACTGGTCCCTTCATGGGATGATCTTTGCACTGGTCCCTTCATGGGATGATCTTTGCACTGGTCCCTTCATGGGATGATCTTTGCACTGGTCCCTTCATGGGATGATCTTTGCACTGGTCCCTTCATGGGATGATCTTTGCACTGGTCCCTTCATGGGATGATCTTTGCACTGGTCCCTTCATGGGATGATCTTTGCACTGGTCCCTTCATGGGATGATCTTTGATGCACTGGTCCCTTCATGGGATGATCTTTGATGCACTGGTCCCTTCATGGGATGATCTTTGATGCACTGGTCCCTTCATGGGATGATCTTTGCACTGGTCCCTTCATGGGATGATCTTTGCACTGGTCCCTTCATGGGATGATCTTTGCACTGGTCCCTTCATGGGATGATCTTTGATGCACTGGTCCCTTCATGGGATGATCTTGCATACCTCTAATCTGAGTGCTGTGATGCACTGGTCCCTTCATGGGAGGATCTTGCATACCTCTAATCTGAGTGCTGGGATGTACTGGTCCCTTTATGGGATGATCTTTGATGCACTGGTCCCTTCATGGGATGATCTGTGATGCACTGGTCCCTTCATGGGATGATCTTTGATGCACTGGTCCCTTCATGGTATGATCTTTGATGCACTGGTCCCTTCATGGGATGATCTTGCATACCTCTAATCCGAGTGCTGTGATGCACTGGTCCGTTCATGGGATGATGTTTGCACTGGTCCCATCATGGGATGATGTTTGCACTGGTCCCATCATGGGATGATGTTTGCACGGGTCCCTTCATGGGATGGTGTTTGCACTGGTCCCTTCATGGGATGTTTGCACTGGTCCCTTCATGGGATGATGTTTGCACTGGTCCCTTAATGGGATGATCTATGATGCACTGGTCCCTTAATGGGATGATCTATGATGCACTGGTCCCTTAATGGGATGATCTTTGCTGCACTGGTCCCTTCATGGGATGATCTTTGATGCACTGGTCCCTTCATGGGATGATCTTTGATGCACTGGTCCCTTCATGGGATGATCTTGCATACCTCTAATCTGAGTGCTGTGAAGTACTGGTCCCTTCATGGGATGATCTTTGATGCACTGGTCCCTTCATGGGATGATCTGTGATGCACTGGTCCCTTCATGGGATGATCTGTGATGCACTGGTCCCTTCATGGGATGATCTGTGATGCACTGGTCCCTTCATGGGATGATCTGTGATGCACTGGTCCCTTCATGGGATGATCTGTGATGCACTGGTCCCTTCATGGGATGATCTGTGATGCACTGGTCCCTTCATGGGATGATCTTTGATGCACTGGTCCCTTCATGGTATGATCTTTGATGCACTGGTCCCTTCATGGGATGATCTTGCATACCTCTAATCCGAGTGCTGTGATGCACTGGTCCGTTCATGGGATGATGTTTGCACTGGTCCCATCATGGGATGATGTTTGCACTGGTCCCATCATGGGATGATGTTTGCACGGGTCCCTTCATGGGATGGTGTTTGCACGGGTCCCTTCATGGGATGTTTGCACTGGTCCCTTCATGGGATGATGTTTGCACTGGTCCCTTCATGGGATGATGTTTGCACTGGTCCCTTAATGGGATGATCTTTGATGCACTGGTCCCTTAATGGGATGATCTATGATGCACTGGTCCCTTAATGGGATGATCTTTGCTGCACTGGTCCCTTCATGGGATGATCTTTGATGCACTGGTCCCTTCATGGGATGATCCTTGATGCACTGGTCCCTTCATGGGATGATCTTTGATGCACTGGTCCCTTCATGGGATGATCTTTGCACTGGCGCCTTCATAAAATGATCTTGCATACCTTTAATCTGAGTGCTGTGATGCACTAGTGCCTTCATGGGATGATCTTTGATGCACTGGTCCCTTCATGGGATGATCTTGTACACCTCTAATCTGAGTGCTGTGATGCACTGGACCCTTCATGGGATGCTGTTTGCACTGGTCCCTTCATGGGATGCTGTTTGCACTGGTCCCTTCATGGGATGCTGTTTGCACTGGTCCCTTCATGGGATGCTGTTTGCACTGGTCCCTTCATGGGATGCTGTTTGCACTGGTCCCTTCATGGGATGATCTTTGATGGACGGGTCCCTTCATGGGATTATCTTTGATGGACTAGTGCCTTCATGGGATGATCTTTGATGCACTGGTCCCTTCATGGGATGATCTTTGATGCGCTGGTCCCTTCATGGGATGATCTTTGATGCACTGGTCCCTTCATGGGATGATCTTTGATGCACTGGTCCCTTCATGGGATGATCTTTGATGCACTGGTCCCTTCATGGGATGATCTTTGATGCACTGGTCCCTTCATGGGATGATCTTTGGTGCACTGGCCCCTTCATAAAATGATCTTGCATACCTCTAATCTGAGTGCTGTGATGGACTGGTCCCTTCATGGGATGATCTTTGATGCACTGGCCCCTTCATAAAATGATCTTGCATACCTTTAATCTGAGAGTTTTGATGCACTGGTCCCTTCATGGGATGATCTTTGATGCACTGGTCCCTTCATAAAATGATCTTGCATACCTCTAATCTGAGAGCTTTGATGCACTGGTCCCTTAATGGGATGATCTTTGATGCACTGGTCCCTTAATGGGATGATCTTTGCACTGGTCCCTTAATGGGATGATCTTTGCACTGGTCCCTTAATGTAGTGATCTTTGCACTGGTCCCTTCATGGGATGATCTTTGCACTGGTCCCTTCATGGGATGATCTTTGATGCACTGGTCCCTTCATGGGATGATCTTTGATGCACTGGTCCCTTCATGGGATGATGTTTGCACTGGTCCCATCATGGGATTATGTTTGCACGGGTCCCTTCATGGGATGATGTTTGCACTGTTCCCTTCATGGGATGATCTTTGATGCACTGGTCCCTTCATGGGATTATCTTTGATGCACTGGCCCCTTCATAAAATGATCTTGCATACCTCTAATCTGAGAGCTTTGATGCACTGGTCTCTTCATGGGATGATCTTTGATGCACTGGTCCCTTCATAAAATGATCTTGCGTACCTCTAATCTGAGAGCTTTGATGCACTGGTCCCTTCATGGGATGATCTTTTCTGCACTGGTCCCTTAATGGGATGATCTTTGCGCTGGTCCCTTAATGGGATGATCTTTGCACTGGTCCCTTCATGGGATGATCTTTGATGCACTGGTCCCTTCATGGGATGATCTTTGATGCACTGGTCCCTTCATGGGATGATCTTTGCACTGGTCCCTTCATGGGATGATCTTTGCACTGGTCCCTTCATGGGATGATCTTTGATGCACTGGTCCCTTCATGGGATGATCTTTGATGCACTGGTCCCTTCATGGGATGATCTTTGATGCACTGGTCCCTTCATGGGATGATCTTTGATGCACTGGTTCCTTCATGGGATGATCTTTGATGCACTGGTCCCTTCATGGGATGATCTTGCATACCTCTAATCTGAGTGTTGTGATGTACTGGTCCCTTCATGGGATGATCTTTGATGCACTGGTCCCTTCATGGGATGATCTTTGATGCACTGGTCCCTTCATGGGATGATCTTTGATGCACTGGTCCCTTCATGGGATGATCTTTGATGCACTGGTCCCTTCATGGGATGATCTTGCATACCTCTAATCTGAGTGCTGTGATGCACTGGTCCGTTCATGGGATGACCTCTGATGCACTGGTCCCTTCATGGGATGGTCTTGTATACCTCTAATCTGAGTGCTGTGATGCACTGGACCCTTCATGGGATGATGTTTGCAATGGTCCCTTCATGGGATGATGTTTCCTTCATGGGATGATGTTTGCACTGGTCCCTTCATGGGATGATGTTTGCACTGGTCCCTTCATGGGATGATGTTTGCACTGGTCCCTTAATGGGAAGATCCTTGATGCACTGGTCCCTTAATGGGATGATCTATGATGCACTGGTCCCTTAATGGGATGATCTTTGATGCACTGGGGGCCTTCATGGGATGATCTTTGATGCACTGGTCCCTTCATGGGATGATCTTTGATGCACTGGTCCCTTCATGGGATGATCTTTGATGCACTGGTCCCTTCGTGGGATGATCTTTGATGCACTGGCCCCTTCATAAAATGATCTTGCATACCTCTAATCTGAGTGCTGTGATGGACTGGTCCCTTCATGGGATGATCTTTGATGCACTGGCCCCTTCATAAAATGATCTTGCGTACCTCTAATCTGAGAGCTTTGATGCACTGGTCCCTTCATGGGATGATCTTTGATGCACTGGTCCCTTAATGGGATGATCTTTGCGCTGGTCCCTTAATGGGATGATCTTTGCACTGGTCCCTTCATGGGATGATCTTTGATGCACTGGTCCCTTCATGGGATTATCTTTGATGCACTGGTTCCTTCATGGGATGATCTTTGATGCCCTGGTTCCTTCATGGGATGATCTTTGATGCCCTGGTCCCTTCATGGGATGATCTTTGATGCACTGGTCATTTCATGAGATGATCTTTGATGCCCTGGTCCCTTCATGGGATGTTCTTGCATACCTCTAATCCGAGTGCTGTGATGCACTGGACCCTTCATGGGATGAGGTTTGCATTGGTCCCTTCATGGGATGATGTTTGCACTGGTCCCTTCATGGGATGCTGTTTGCACTGGTCCCTTCATGGGATGCTGTTTGCACTGGTCCCTTCATGGGATGCTGTTTGCACTGGTCCCTTCATGGGATGCTGTTTGCACTGGTCCCTTCATGGGATGATCTTTGCACTGGTCCCTTCATGGGATGATCTTTGCACTGGTCCCTTCATGGGATGATCTTTGCACTGGTCCCTTCATGGGATGATCTTTGATGCACTGGTCCCTTCATGGGATGATCTTGCATACCTCTAATCTGAGTGCTGTGATGCACTGGTCCCTTCATGGGAGGATCTTGCATACCTCTAATCTGAGTGCTGGGATGTACTGGTCCCTTTATGGGATGATCTTTGATGCACTGGTCCCTTTATGGGATGATCTTTGATGCACTGGTCCCTTCATGGGATGATCTTGCATACCTCTAATCTGAGTGCTGTGAAGTACTGGTCCCTTCATGGGATGATCTTTGATGCACTGGTCCCTTCATGGGATGATCTGTGATGCACTGGTCCCTTCATGGGATGATCTGTGATGCACTGGTCCCTTCATGGGATGATCTGTGATGCACTGGTCCCTTCATGGGATGATCTGTGATGCACTGGTCCCTTCATGGGATGATCTGTGATGCACTGGTCCCTTCATGGGATGATCTTTGATGCACTGGTCCCTTCATGGTATGATCTTTGATGCACTGGTCCCTTCATGGGATGATCTTGCATACCTCTAATCCGAGTGCTGTGATGCACTGGTCCGTTCATGGGATGATGTTTGCACTGGTCCCATCATGGGATGATGTTTGCACTGGTCCCATCATGGGATGGTGTTTGCACTGGTCCCATCATGGGATGGTGTTTGCACGGGTCCCTTCATGGGATGTTTGCACTGGTCCCTTCATGGGATGATGTTTGCACTGGTCCCTTAATGGGATGATCTTTGATGCACTGGTCCCTTAATGGGATGATCTATGATGCACTGGTCCCTTCATGGGATGATCTTTGATGCACTGGTCCCTTCATGGGATGATCTTTGATGCACTGGTCCCTTCATGGGATGATCTTTGATGCACTGGTCCCTTCATGGGATGATCTTTGATGCACTGGTCCCTTCATGGGATGATCTTTGCACTGGCGCCTTCATAAAATGATCTTGCATACCTTTAATCTGAGTGCTGTGATGCACTAGTGCCTTCATGGGATGATCTTTGATGCACTGGTCCCTTCATGGGATGATCTTGTACACCTCTAATCTGAGTGCTGTGATGCACTGGACCCTTCATGGGATGCTGTTTGCACTGGTCCCTTCATGGGATGCTGTTTGCACTGGTCCCTTCATGGGATGCTGTTTGCACTGGTCCCTTCATGGGATGCTGTTTGCACTGGTCCCTTCATGGGATGCTGTTTGCACTGGTCCCTTCATGGGATGATCTTTGATGGACGGGTCCCTTCATGGGATTATCTTTGATGGACTAGTGCCTTCATGGGATGATCTTTGATGCACTGGTCCCTTCATGGGATGATCTTTGATGCGCTGGTCCCTTCATGGGATGATCTTTGATGCACTGGTCCCTTCATGGGATGATCTTTGATGCACTGGTCCCTTCATGGGATGATCTTTGATGCACTGGTCCCTTCATGGGATGATCTTTGATGCACTGGTCCCTTCATGGGATGATCTTTGGTGCACTGGCCCCTTCATAAAATGATCTTGCATACCTCTAATCTGAGTGCTGTGATGGACTGGTCCCTTCATGGGATGATCTTTGATGCACTGGCCCCTTCATAAAATGATCTTGCATACCTTTAATCTGAGAGTTTTGATGCACTGGTCCCTTCATGGGATGATCTTTGATGCACTGGTCCCTTCATAAAATGATCTTGCATACCTCTAATCTGAGAGCTTTGATGCACTGGTCCCTTAATGGGATGATCTTTGATGCACTGGTCCCTTAATGGGATGATCTTTGCACTGGTCCCTTAATGGGATGATCTTTGCACTGGTCCCTTAATGTAGTGATCTTTGCACTGGTCCCTTCATGGGATGATCTTTGCACTGGTCCCTTCATGGGATGATCTTTGATGCACTGGTCCCTTCATGGGATGATCTTTGATGCACTGGTCCCTTCATGGGATGATGTTTGCACTGGTCCCATCATGGGATTATGTTTGCACGGGTCCCTTCATGGGATGATGTTTGCACTGTTCCCTTCATGGGATGATCTTTGATGCACTGGTCCCTTCATGGGATTATCTTTGATGCACTGGCCCCTTCATAAAATGATCTTGCATACCTCTAATCTGAGAGCTTTGATGCACTGGTCTCTTCATGGGATGATCTTTGATGCACTGGTCCCTTCATAAAATGATCTTGCGTACCTCTAATCTGAGAGCTTTGATGCACTGGTCCCTTCATGGGATGATCTTTTCTGCACTGGTCCCTTAATGGGATGATCTTTGCGCTGGTCCCTTAATGGGATGATCTTTGCACTGGTCCCTTCATGGGATGATCTTTGATGCACTGGTCCCTTCATGGGATGATCTTTGATGCACTGGTCCCTTAATGGGATGATCTTTGCACTGGTCCCTTAATGGGATGATCTTTGCACTGGTCCCTTCATGGGATGATCTTTGCACTGGTCCCTTCATGGGATGATCTTTGCACTGGTCCCTTCATGGGATGATCTTGCGTACCTCTAATCTGAGAGCTTTGATGCACTGGTCCCTTCATGGGATGATCTTTTCTGCACTGGTCCCTTAATGGGATGATCTTTGCGCTGGTCCCTTAATGGGATGATCTTTGCACTGGTCCCTTAATGGGATGATCTTTGCACTGGTCCCTTCATGGGATGATCTTTGATGCACTGGTCCCTTCATGGGATGATCTTTGATGCACTGGTCCCTTAATGGGATGATCTTTGCACTGGTCCCTTAATGGGATGATCTTTGCACTGGTCCCTTCATGGGATGATCTTTGATGCACTGGTCCCTTCATGGGATGATCTTTGATGCACTGGTCCCTTCATGGGATGATCTTTGATGCACTGGTTCCTTCATGGGATGATCTTTGATGCACTGGTCCCTTCATGGGATGATCTTGCATACCTCTAATCTGAGTGTTGTGATGTACTGGTCCCTTCATGGGATGATCTTTGATGCACTGGTCCCTTCATGGGATGATCTTTGATGCACTGGTCCCTTCATGGGATGATCTTTGATGCACTGGTCCCTTCATGGGATGATCTTTGATGCACTGGTCCCTTCATGGGATGATCTTGCATACCTCTAATCTGAGTGCTGTGATGCACTGGTCCGTTCATGGGATGACCTCTGATGCACTGGTCCCTTCATGGGATGGTCTTGTATACCTCTAATCTGAGTGCTGTGATGCACTGGACCCTTCATGGGATGATGTTTGCAATGGTCCCTTCATGGGATGATGTTTCCTTCATGGGATGATGTTTGCACTGGTCCCTTCATGGGATGATGTTTGCACTGGTCCCTTCATGGGATGATGTTTGCACTGGTCCCTTAATGGGAAGATCCTTGATGCACTGGTCCCTTAATGGGATGATCTATGATGCACTGGTCCCTTAATGGGATGATCTTTGATGCACTGGGGGCCTTCATGGGATGATCTTTGATGCACTGGTCCCTTCATGGGATGATCTTTGATGCACTGGTCCCTTCATGGGATGATCTTTGATGCACTGGTCCCTTCGTGGGATGATCTTTGATGCACTGGCCCCTTCATAAAATGATCTTGCATACCTCTAATCTGAGTGCTGTGATGGACTGGTCCCTTCATGGGATGATCTTTGATGCACTGGCCCCTTCATAAAATGATCTTGCGTACCTCTAATCTGAGAGCTTTGATGCACTGGTCCCTTCATGGGATGATCTTTGATGCACTGGTCCCTTAATGGGATGATCTTTGCGCTGGTCCCTTAATGGGATGATCTTTGCACTGGTCCCTTCATGGGATGATCTTTGATGCACTGGTCCCTTCATGGGATGATCTTTGATGCACTGGTCCCTTCATGGGATGATCTTTGATGCACTGGTTCCTTCATGGGATGATCTTTGATGCCCTGGTTCCTTCATGGGATGATCTTTGATGCCCTGGTCCCTTCATGGGATGATCTTTGATGCACTGGTCATTTCATGAGATGATCTTTGATGCCCTGGTCCCTTCATGGGATGTTCTTGCATACCTCTAATCCGAGTGCTGTGATGCACTGGACCCTTCATGGGATGAGGTTTGCATTGGTCCCTTCATGGGATGATGTTTGCACTGGTCCCTTCATGGGATGCTGTTTGCACTGGTCCCTTCATGGGATGCTGTTTGCACTGGTCCCTTCATGGGATGCTGTTTGCACTGGTCCCTTCATGGGATGATCTTTGCACTGGTCCCTTCATGGGAAGATCTTTGATGCACTGGTCCCTTCATGGGATGATCTTTGATGCACTGGTGCCTTCATGGGATGATCTTTGATGCACTGGTGCCTTCATGGGATGATCTTTGATGCACTGGTGCCTTCATGGGATGATCTTTGATGCACTGGTGCCTTCATGGGATGATCTTTGATGCACTGGTGCCTTCATGGGATGATCTTTGATGCACTGGTCCCTTCATGGGATGATCTTTGATGCACTGGTCCCTTCGTGGGATGATCTTTGATGCACTGGCCCCTTCATAAAATGATCTTGCATACCTCTAATCTGAGTGCTGTGATGGACTGGTCCCTTCATGGGATGATCTTTGATGCACTGGCCCCTTCATAAAATGATCTTGCATACCTCTAATCTGAGAGCTTTGATGCACTGGTCCCTTGATGGGATGATCTTTGATGCACTGGTCCCTTAATGGGATGATCTTTGCGCTGGTCCCTTAATGGGAAGATCTTTGATGCACTGGTCCCTTAATGGGAAGATCTTTGATGCACTGGTCCCTTAATGGGAAGATCTTTGATGCACTGGTCCCTTCATGGGATGATCTTTGATGCCCTGGTCCCTTCATGTGATGATCTTTGATGCACTGGTCCCTTCATGGGATGATCTTTGATGCACTGGTCCCTTCATGGGATGATCTTTGATGCACTGGTCCCTTCATGGGAGGATCTTGCATACCTCTAATCTGAGTGCTGTGATGTACTGGTCCCTTCATGGGATGATCTTTGATGCACTGGTCCCTTCATGGGATGATCTTTGATGCACTGGTCCCTTCATGGATGATCTTTGATGCACTGGCCCCTTCATAAAATGATCTTGCATACCTCTAATCTGAGTGCTGTGATGGACTGGTCCCTTCATGGGATGATCTTTAATGCACTGGCCCCTTCATAAAATGATCTTGCATACCTCTAATCTGAGAGCTTTGATGCACTGGTCTCTTCATGGGATGATCTTTGATGCACTGGTCCCTTCATAAAATGATCTGGCATACCTATAATCTGAGAGCTTTGATGCACTGGTCCCTTCATGGGATGATCTTTGATGCACTGGTCCCTTCATGGGATGATCTTTGATGCACTGGTCCCTTAATGGGATGATCTTTGCACTGGTCTCTTCATGGGATGATCTTTGCACTGGTCCCTTCATGGGATGATCTTTGCACTGGTCCCTTCATGGGATGATCTTTGCACTGGTCCCTTCATGGGATGATCTTTGCACTGGTCCCTTCATGGGATGATCTTTGCACTGGTCCCTTCATGGGATGATCTTTGCACTGGTCCCTTCATGGGATGATCTTTGCACTGGTCCCTTCATGGGATGATCTTTGATGCACTGGTCCCTTCATGGGATGATCTTTGATGCACTGGTTCTTCATGGGATGATCTTTGCACTGGTCCCTTCATGGGATGATCTTTGCACTGGTCCCTTCATGGGATGATCTTTGATGCACTGGTCCCTTCATAAAATGATCTTGCATACCTCTAATCTGAGAGCTTTGATGCACTGGTCCCTTCATGGGATGATCTGTGATGCACTGGTCCCTTCATGGGATGATCTGTGATGCACTGGTCCCTTCATGGGATGATCTTTGATGCACTGGTCCCTTCATGGGATGATGTTTGCACTGGTCCCTTCATGGGATGCTGTTTGCACTGGTCCCTTCATGGGATGCTGTTTGCACTGGTCCCTTCATGGGATGCTGTTTGCACTGGTCCCTTCATGGGATGCTGTTTGCACTGGTCCCTTCATGGGATGCTGTTTGCACTGGTCCCTTCATGGGATGCTGTTTGCACTGGTCCCTTCATGGGATGCTGTTTGCACTGGTCCCTTCATGGGATGCTGTTTGCACTGGTCCCTTCATGGGATGCTGTTTGCACTGGTCCCTTCATGGGATGCTGTTTGCACTGGTCCCTTCATGGGATGCTGTTTGCACTGGTCCCTTCATGGGATGATCTTTGCACTGGTCCCTTCATGGGATGATCTTTGCACTGGTCCCTTCATGGGAAGATCTTTGCACTGGTGCCTTCATGGGATTATCTTTGATGCACTGGTGCCTTCATGGGATTATCTTTGATGCACTGGTCCCTTTATGGGATGATCTTTGATGCACTGGTCCCTTTATGGGATGATCTTTGATGCACTGGTCCCTTCATGGGATGATCTTTGATGCACTGGTCCCTTCATGGGATGATCTTTGATGCACTGGTCCCTTCATGGGATGATCTTTGCACTGGTCCCTTCATGGGATGATCTTTGATGCACTAGTCCCTTCATGGGATGATCTTGCATACATCTAATCTGAGTGCTGTGATGCACTGGTCATTTCATGAGATGATCTTTGATGCACTGGTCCCTTCATGGGATGATCTTGCATACCTCTAATCTGAGTGCTGTGATGCGCTGGTCACTAAATAGGATGATCTTTGCACTGGTCCCTTCATGGGATGTTCTTGCATACCTCTAATCCGAGTGCTGTGATGCACTGGTCCCTTAATGGGATGATCTATGATGCACTGGTCCCTTAATGGGATGATCTTTGATGCACTGGGGGCCTTCATGGGATGATCTTTGATGCACTGGTCCCTTCATGGGATGATCTTTGCACTGTCCCCTTCATAAAATGATCTTGCATACCTTTAATCGGAGTGCTGTGATGCACTGGACCCTTCATGGGATGATGTTTGCATTGGTCCCTTCATGGGATGCTGTTTGCACTGGTCCCTTCATGGGATGCTGTTTGCACTGGTCCCTTCATGGGATGCTGTTTGCACTGGTCCCTTCATGGGATGCTGTTTGCACTGGTCCCTTCATGGGATGCTGTTTGCACTGGTCCCTTCATGGGATGCTGTTTGCACTGGTCCCTTCATGGGATGCTGTTTGCACTGGTCCCTTCATGGGATGCTGTTTGCACTGGTCCCTTCATGGGATGCTGTTTGCACTGGTCCCTTCATGGGATGCTGTTTGCACTGGTCCCTTCATGGGATGCTGTTTGCACTGGTCCCTTCATGGGATGCTGTTTGCACTGGTCCCTTCATGGGATGCTGTTTGCACTGGTCCCTTCATGGGATGCTGTTTGCACTGGTCCCTTCATGGGATGCTGTTTGCACTGGTCCCTTCAAGGGATGCTGTTTGCACTGGTCCCTTCATGGGATGCTGTTTGCACTGGTCCCTTCATGGGATGATCTTTGCACTGGTCCCTTCATGGGATGATCTTTGCACTGGTCCCTTCATGGGAAGATCTTTGCACTGGTGCCTTCATGGGATTATCTTTGATGCACTGGTGCCTTCATGGGATTATCTTTGATGCACTGGTCCCTTTATGGGATGATCTTTGATGCACTGGTCCCTTTATGGGATGATCTTTGATGCACTGGTCCCTTCATGGGATGATCTTTGATGCACTGGTCCCTTCATGGGATGATCTTTGATGCACTGGTCCCTTCGTGGGATGATTTTTGATGCACTGGCCCCTTCATAAAATGATCTTGCATACCTCTAATATGAGAGCTTTGATGCACTGGTCCCTTCATGGGATGATCTTTGATGCACTGGTCCCTTCATGGGATGATCTTTGATGCACTGGTCCCTTCATGGGATGATCTTTGATGCACTGGTCCCTTCATGGGATGATCTTTGATGCACTGGTCCCTTCATGGGATGATCTTTGATGCACTGGTCCCTTCATGGGATGATCTTTGATGCACTGGTCCCTTCATGGGATGATCTTTGATGCACTGGTCCCTTCATAAAATGATCTTGCATACCTCTAATCTGAGAGCTTTGATGCACTGGTCCCTTCATGGGATGATCTTTGCACTGGTCCCTTCATAAAATGATCTTGCATACCTCTAATCTGAGAGCTTTGATGCACTGGTCCCTTCATGGGATGATCTTTGCACTGGTCCCTTCATGGGATGATCTTTGATGCACTGGTCGCTTCATGGGATGATCTTTGATGCACTGGTCCCTTCATGGGATGATCTTTGCACTGGTCCCTTCATGGGATGATCTTTGCACTGGTCCCTTCATGGGATGATCTTTGCACTGGTCCCTTCATGGGATGATCTTTGCACTGGTCCCTTCATGGGATGATCTTTGCACTGGTCCCTTCATGGGATGATCTTTGCACTGGTCCCTTCATGGGATGATCTTTGCACTGGTCCCTTCATGGGATGATCTTTGCACTGGTCCCTTCATGGGATGATCTTTGATGCACTGGTCCCTTCATGGGATGATCTTTGATGCACTGGTCCCTTCATGGGATGATCTTTGATGCACTGGTCCCTTCATGGGATGATCTTTGCACTGGTCCCTTCATGGGATGATCTTTGATGCACTGGTCCCTTCATGGGATGATCTTGCATACCTCTAATCTGAGTGCTGTGATACATTGGTCATTTCATGAGATGATCTTTGCACTGGTCCCTTCATGGGAGGATCTTGCATACCTCTAATCTGAGTGCTGTGATGTACTGGTCCCTTCATGGGATGATCTTTGATGCACTGGTCCCTTCATGGGATGATCTTTGATGCACTGGTCCCTTCATGGGATGATCTTTGATGCACTGGTCCCTTCATGGGATGATCTTTGATGCACTGGTCCCTTCATGGGATGATCTTTGATACACTGGTCCCTTCATGGGATGATCTTTGATGCACTGGTCCCTTCATGGGATGATCTTTGTACTGGTCCCTTCATGGGATGATCTTTGCACTGGTCTCTTCATTGGATGACCTTTGATGCACTGGTCCCTTCATGGGATGATCTTGCATGCCTCTAATCTGAGTGCCATGATGCACTGATCCCTTCATGGGATGATCTGTGATGCACTGATCCCTTCATGGGATGATCTGTGATGCACTGATCCCTTCATGGGATGATCTGTGATGCACTGATCCCTTCATGGGATGATCTGTGATGCACTGATCCCTTCATGGGATGATCTGTGATGCACTGATCCCTTCATGGGATGATCTGTGATGCACTGATCCCTTCATGGGATGATCTGTGATGCACTGATCCCTTCATGGGATGATCTGTGATGCACTGATCCCTTCATGGGATGATCTGTGATGCACTGGTCCCTTCATGGGATGATCTGTGATGCACTGGTCCCTTCATTGGATGATCTTGCATACCTCTAATCTGAGTACTGTGATGCACTGGCCCCTTCATGGGATGATCTTTGCACTGGTCCCTTAATGGGATGTTCTTTGCACTGGTCCCTTAATGGGATGTTCTTTGCACTGGTCCCTTCATGGGATGATCTTTGCACTGGTCCCTTCATGGGATGATCTTTGATGCACTGGTCCCTTCATGGGATGATCTTTGATGCACTGGTCCCTTCATAAAATGATCTTGCATACCTATAATCTGAGAGCTTTGATGCACTGGTCCCTTCATGGGATGATCTTTGATGCACTGGTCCCTTCATGGGATGATCTTTGATGCACTGGTCCCTTCATGGGATGATCTTTGATGCACTGGTCCCTTCATGGGATGATCTTTGATGCACTGGTCCCTTCATGGGATGATCTTTGATGCACTGGTCCCTTCATGGGATAATCTTTGATGCACTGGTCCCTTCATGGGATGATCTTTGATGCACTGGTCCCTTCATGGGAAGATCTTTGCACTGGTCCCTTCATGGGATGATCTTTGCACTGGTCCCTTCATGGGATGATCTTTGCACTGGTCCCTTCATGGGATGATCTTTGCACTGGTCCCTTCATGGGATGATCTTTGCACTGGTCCCTTCATGGGATGATCTTTGCACTGGTCCCTTCATGGGATGATCTTTGCACTGGTCCCTTCATGGGATGATCTTTGCACTGGTCCCTTCATGGGATGATCTTTGCACTGGTCCCTTCATGGGATGATCTTTGCACTGGTCCCTTCATGGGATGATCTTTGCACTGGTCCCTTCATGGGATGATCTTTGCACTGGTCCCTTCATGGGATGATCTTTTATGCACTGGTCCCTTCATGGGATGATCTTTGATGCACTGGTCCCTTCATGGGATGATCTTTGATGCACTGGTCCCTTCATGGGATGATCTTTGATGCACTGGTCCCTTCATGGGATGATCTTTGATGCACTGGCCCCTTCATAAAATGATCTTGCATACCTCTAATCTGAGTGCTGTGATGGACTGGTCCCTTCATGGGATGATCTTTGATGCACTGGCCCCTTCATAAAATGATCTTGCATACCTTTAATCTGAGAGCTTTGATGCACTGGTCCCTTCATGGGATGATCTTTGATGCACTGGTCCCTTCATAAAATGATCTTGCATACCTCTAATCTGAGAGCTTTGATGCACTGGTCCCTTCATGGGATGATCTTTGATGCACTGGTCCCTTAATGGGATGATCTTTGCACTGGTCCCTTAATGGGATGATCTTTGCACTGGTCCCTTCATGGGATGATCTTTGCACTGGTCCCTTCATGGGATGATCTTTGCACTGGTCCCTTCATGGGATGATCTTTGCACTGGTCCCTTCATGGGATGATCTTTGCACTGGTCCCTTCATAGAATGATCTTTGCACTGGTCCCTTCATAGAATGATCTTTGCACTGGTCCCTTCATAGAATGATCTTTGCACTGGTCCCTTCATGGGATGATCTTTGCACTGGTCCCTTCATGGGATGATCTTTGATGCACTGGTCCCTTCATGGGATGATCTCTGATGCACTGGTCCATTCATGGGATGATCTTTGATGCACTGGTCCCTTCATAAAATGATCTTGCATACCTCTCATCTGAGAGCTTTGATGCCCTGGTCCCTTCATGGGATGATCTTTGCACTGGTCCCCTTCATGGGATGATCTTTGCACTGGTCCCCTTCATGGGATGATCTTTGATGCACTGGTCCCTTCATGGGATGATCTTTGCACTGGTCCCTTCATGGGATGATCTTTGATGCACTGGTCCCTTCATAAAATGATCTTGCATACCTCTCATCTGAGAGCTTTGATGCACTGGTCCCTTCATGGGATGATCTTTGATGCACTGGTCCCTTCATGGGATGATCTTTGATGCACTGGTCCCTTAATGGGATGATCTTTGCACTGGTCCCTTCATGGGATGATCTTGCATACCTCTAATCTGAGTGCTGTGATGTACTGGTCCCTTCATAGGATGATCTTTGATGCACTGGTCCCTTCATGGGATGAACTTTGATGCACTGGTCCCTTCATGGGATGATCTTTGATGCACTGGTCCCTTCATGGGATGATCTTTGATGTACTGGTTCCTTCATGGGATGATCTTTGATGCACTGGTCCCTTCATGGGATGATCTTTGATGCACTGGTCCCTTCATGGGATGATCTTTGATGCACTGGTCCCTTCATGGGATGATCTTTGATGCACTGGTCCCTTCATGGGATGATCTTTGATGCACTGGTCCCTTCATGGGATGATCTTTGATGCACTGGCCCCTTCATGGGATGATCTTGCATACCTCTAATCTGAGTGCTGTGATGCACTGGTCCCTTCATGGGATGGTCTTGTATACCTCTAATCTGAGTGCTGTGATGCACTGGACCCTTCATGGGATGATGTTTGCAATGGTCCCTTCATGGGATGATGTTTCCTTCATGGGATGATGTTTGCACTGGTCCCTTCATGGGATGATGTTTGCACTGGTCCCTTAATGGGAAGATCTTTGATGCACTGGTCCCTTAATGGGATGATCTATGATGCACTGGTCCCTTAATGGGATGATCTTTGATGCACTGGGGGCCTTCATGGGATGATCTTTGATGCACTGGTCCCTTCATGGGATGATCTTTGCACTGTCCCCTTCATAAAATGATCTTGCATACCTTTAATCTGAGTGCTGTGATGCACTTGGGCCTTCATGGGATGATCTTTGATGCACTGGTCCCTTCATGGGATGGTCTTGTATACCTCTAATCTGAGTGCTGTGATGCACTGGTCCCTTCATGGGATGCTGTTTGCACTGGTCCCTTCATGGGATGCTGTTTGCACTGGTCCCTTCATGGGATGCTGTTTGCACTGGTCCCTTCATGGGATGCTGTTTGCACTGGTCCCTTCATGGGATGCTGTTTGCACTGGTCCCTTCATGGGATGATCTTTGATGCACTGGTCCCTTCATGGGATGATCTTTGATGCACTGGTCCCTTCATGGGATGATCTTTGATGCACTGGTCCCTTCATGGGATGATCTTTGATGCACTGGTCCCTTCATGGGATGATCTTTGATGCACTGGTCCCTTCATGGGATGATCTTTGATGCACTGGTCCCTTCATGGGATGATCTTTGCACTGGTCCCTTCATGGGATGATCTTGCATACCTCTAATCGGAGTGCTGTGATGCACTGGTCATTTCATGAGATGATCTTTGATGCACTGGTCCCTTCATGGGATGATCTTGCATACCTCTAATCTGAGTGCTGTGATGCGCTGGTCACTAAATAGGATGATCTTTGCACTGGTCCCTTCATGGGATGTTCTTGCATACCTCTAATCCGAGTGCTGTGATGCACTGGTCCGTTCATGGGATGTTTGCACTGGTCCCATCATGGGATTATGTTTGCACGGGTCCCTTCATGGGATGATCTTTGATGGACTGGTCCCTTCATGGGATGATCTTTGATGCACTGGCCCCTTCATAAAATGATCTTGCATACCTCTAATCTGAGAGCTTTGATGCACTGGTCTCTTCATGGGATGATCTTTGATGCACTGGTCCCTTCATAAAATGATCTTGCATACCTATAATCTGAGATCTTTGATGCACTGGTCCCTTCATGGGATGATCTTTGATGCACTGGTCCCTTAATGGGATGATCTTTGCACTGGTCCCTTAATGGGATGATCTTTGCACTGGTCCCGTAATGGGATGATCTTTGCACTGGTCCCTTAATGGGATGATCTTTGCACTGGTCCCTTCATGGGATGATATTTGCACTGGTACCTTCATGGGATGATCTTTGATGCACTGGTCCCTTCATGGGATGATCTTTGATGCACTGGTCCCTTCATGGGATGATCTTTGATGCACTGGTCCCTTCATGGGATGATCTTGCATACCTCTAATCTGAGTGCTGTGATGCACTGGTCATTTCATGAGATGATCTTTGATGCACTGGTCCCTTCATGGGATGATCTTGCATACCTCTAATCTGAGTGCTGTGATGCGCTGGTCACTAAATAGGATGATCTTTGCACTGGTCCCTTCATGGGATGTTCTTGCATACCTCTAATCCGAGTGCTGTGATGCACTGGTCCCTTCATGGGATGCTGTTTGCACTGGTCCCTTCATGGGATGCTGTTTGCACTGGTCCCTTCATGGGATGCTGTTTGCACTGGTCCCTTCATGGGATGCTGTTTGCACTGGTCCCTTCATGGGATGCTGTTTGCACTGGTACCTTCATGGGATGATCTTTGCACTGGTCCCTTCATGGGATGATCTTTGATGCACTGGTCCCTTCATGGGATGATCTTTGATGCACTGGTCCCTTCATGGGATGATCTTTGATGCCCTGGTTCCTTCATGGGATGATCTTTGATGCCCTGGTCCATTCATGGGATGATCTTTGATGCCCTGGTCCCTTCATGGGATGATCTTTGATGCACTGGTCCCTTCATGGGATGATCTTTGATGCACTGGTCCCTTCATGGGAGGATCTTGCATACCTCTAATCTGAGTGCTGTGATGTACTGGTCCCATCATGGGATGATATTTGATGCACTGGTCCCTTCATGGGATGATCTTTGATGCACTGGTCCCTTCATGGGATGATCTTTGATGCACTGGCCCCTTCATAAAATGATCTTGCATACCTCTAATCTGAGTGCTGTGATGGACTGGTCCCTTCATGGGATGATCTTTAATGCACTGGCCCCTTCATAAAATGATCTTGCATACCTCTAATCTGAGAGCTTTGATGCACTGGTCTCTTCATGGGATGATCTTTGATGCACTGGTCCCTTCATAAAATGATCTTGCATACCTATAATCTGAGAGCTTTGATGCACTGGTCCCTTCATGGGATGATCTTTGATGCACTGGTCCCTTAATGGGATGATCTTTGTACTGGTCTCTTCATGGGATGATCTTTGCACTGGTCCCTTCATGGGATGATCTTTGCACTGGTCCCTTCATGGGATGATCTTTGCACTGGTCCCTTCATGGGATGATCTTTGCACTGGTCCCTTCATGGGATGATCTTTGCACTGGTCCCTTCATGGGATGATCTTTGCACTGGTCCCTTCATGGGATGATCTTTGCACTGGTCCCTTCATGGGATGATCTTTGCACTGGTCCCTTCATGGGATGATCTTTGCACTGGTCCCTTCATGGGATGATCTTTGATGCACTGGTCCCTTCATGGGATGATCTTTGCACTGGTCCCTTCATGGGATGATCTTTGATGCACTGGTCCCTTCATGGGATGATCTTTGATGCACTGGTCCATTCATGGGATGATCTTTGATGCCCTGGTCCCTTCATGGGATGATCTTTGATGCACTGGTCCCTTCATGGGCTGATCTTTGATGCACTGGTCCCTTCATGGGAGGATCTTGCATACCTCTAATCTGAGTGCTGTGATGGACTGGTCCCTTCATGGGATGATCTTTAATGCACTGGCCCCTTCATAAAATGATCTTGCATACCTATAATCTGAGAGCTTTGATGCACTGGTCCCTTCATGGGATGATCTTTGATGCACTGGTCCCTTAATGGGATGATCTTTGCACTGGTCTCTTCATGGGATGATCTTTGCACTGGTCCCTTCATGGGATGATCTTTGCACTGGTCCCTTCATGGGATGCTCTTTGCACTGGTCCCTTCATGGGATGCTCTTTGCACTGGTCCCTTCATGGGATGCTCTTTGCACTGGTCCCTTCATGGGATGATCTTTGCACTGGTCCCTTCATGGGATGATCTTTCCACTGGTCCCTTCATGGGATGATCTTTGCACTGGTCCCTTCATGGGATGATCTTTGCACTGGTCCCTTCATGGGATGATCTTTGATGCACTGGTCCCTTCATGGGATGATCTTTGATGCACTGGTCCCTTCATGGGATGATCTTTGATGCACTGGTCCCTTCATGGGATGATCTTGCTTACCTCTAATCTGAGTGCTGTGATGTACTGGTCCCTTCATGGGATTATCTTTGATGCACTGGTCCCTTCATGGGATGATCTTTGATGCACTGGTCCCTTCATGGGATGATATTTGATGCACTGGTCCCTTCATAGTATGATCTTTGATACACTGGTCCCTTCATGGGATGATCTTTGATGCACTGGTCCCTTCATGGGATGATCTTGCATACCTCTAATCTGAGTGCTGTGATGTACTGGTCCCTTCATGGGATTATCTTTGATGCACTGGTCCCTTCATGGGATGATCTTTGATGCACTGGTCCCTTCATGGGATGATATTTGATGCACTGGTCCCTTCATAGTATGATCTTTGATACACTGGTCCCTTCATGGGATGATCTTTGATGCACTGGTCCCTTCATGGGATGATCTTGCATACCTCTAATCTGAGTGCTGTGATGCGCTGGTCACTAAATAGGATGATCTTTGCACTGGTCCCTTCATGGGATGTTCTTGCATACCTCTAATCCGAGTGCTGTGATGCACTGGTCCGTTCATGGGATGATGTTTGCACTGGTCCCTTCATGGGATGATGTTTGCACTGGTCCCTTCGTGGGATGATATTTGATGCACTGGCCCCTTCATGGGATGATCTTGCATACCTCTAATCTGAGTGCTGTGATGGACTGGTCCCTTCATGGGATGATCTTTGATGCACTGGCCCCTTCATAAAATGATCTTGCATACCTCTAATCTGAGAGCTTTGATGCACTGGTCCCTTCATGGGATGATCTTTGATGTACTGGTCCCTTAATGGGATGATCTTTGCGCTGGTCCCTTAATGGGATGATCTTTGCACTGGTCCCTTCATGGGATGATCTTTGATGCACTGGTCCCTTCATGGGATGATCTTTGATGCACTGGTCCCTTCATGGGATGATCTTTGATGCCCTGGTTCCTTCATGGGATGATCTTTGATGCCCTGGTCCATTCATGGGATGATCTTTGATGCCCTGGTCCCTTCATGGGATGATCTTTGATGCACTGGTCCCTTCATGGGCTGATCTTTGATGCACTGGTCCCTTCATGGGAGGATCTTGCATACCTCTAATCTGAGTGCTGTGATGGACTGGTCCCTTCATGGGATGATCTTTAATGCACTGGCCCCTTCATAAAATGATCTTGCATACCTATAATCTGAGAGCTTTGATGCACTGGTCCCTTCATGGGATGATCTTTGATGCACTGGTCCCTTAATGGGATGATCTTTGCACTGGTCTCTTCATGGGATGATCTTTGCACTGGTCCCTTCATGGGATGATCTTTGCACTGGTCCCTTCATGGGATGATCTTTGCACTGGTCCCTTCATGGGATGATCTTTGCACTGGTCCCTTCATGGGATGCTCTTTGCACTGGTCCCTTCATGGGATGCTCTTTGCACTGGTCCCTTCATGGGATGCTCTTTGCACTGGTCCCTTCATGGGATGATCTTTGCACTGGTCCCTTCATGGGATGATCTTTCCACTGGTCCCTTCATGGGATGATCTTTGCACTGGTCCCTTCATGGGATGATCTTTGCACTGGTCCCTTCATGGGATGATCTTTGATGCACTGGTCCCTTCATGGGATGATCTTTGATGCACTGGTCCCTTCATGGGATGATCTTTGATGCACTGGTCCCTTCATGGGATGATCTTTGATGCACTGGGCCCTTCATGGGATGATCTTTGATGCACTGGTCCCTTCATGGGATGATCTTTGCACTGGTCCCTTCATGGGATGATCTTTGCACTGGTCCCTTCATGGGATGATCTTTGATGCACTGGTCCCTTCATAAAATGATCTTGCATACCTCTAATCTGAGTGCTGTGATGCACTGGTCCCTTCATGGGATGATCTTTGATGCACTGGTCCCTTCATGGGATGATCTTTGATGCACTGGTCCCTTCATGGGATGATCTTGCATACCTCTAATCTGAGTGCTGTGATGTACTGGTCCCTTCATGGGATGATCTTTGATGCACTGGTCCCTTCATGGGATGATCTTTGATGCACTGGTCCCTTCATGGGATGATCTTTGATGCACTGGTCCCTTCATGGGATGATCTTTGATGCACTGGTCCCTTCATGGGATGATCTTTGCACTGGTCCCTTCATGGGATGATCTTTGATGCACTGGTCCCTTCATGGGATGATCTTGCATACCTCTAATCTGAGTGCTGTGATGCACTGGTCATTTCATGAGATGATCTTTGATGCACTGGTCCCTTCATGGGATGATCTTGCATACCTCTAATCTGAGTGCTGTGATGCGCTGGTCACTAAATAGGATGATCTTTAATGCACTGGTCCCTTCATGGGATGTTCTTTGATGCACTGGTCCCTTCATGGGATGATGTTTGCACTGGTCCCTTCATGGGATGATGTTTGCACTGGTCCCTTCATGGGATGATGTTTGCACTGGTCCCTTCATGGGATGATGTTTGCACTGGTCCCTTAATGGGAAGATCTTTGATGCACTGGTCCCTTAATGGGATGATCTTTGATGCACTGGGGGCCTTCATGGGACGATCTTTGATGCACTGGTCCCTTCATGGGATGATCTTTGCACTGTCCCCTTCATAAAATGATCTTGCATACCTTTAATCGGAGTGCTGTGATGCACTGGACCCTTCATGGGATGATGTTTGCACTGGTCCCTTCATGGGATGATGTTTGCACTGGTCCCTTCATGGGATGCTGTTTGCACTGGTCCCTTCATGGGATGCTGTTTGCACTGGTCCCTTCATGGGATGATCTTTGCACTGGTCCCTTCATGGGATGATCTTTGCACTGGTCCCTTCATGGGATTGTCTTTGATGCACTGGTCCCTTCATGGGATTATCTTTGATGCACTGGTGCCTTCATGGGATGATCTTTGATGCACTGGTCCCTTCATGGGATTATCTTTGATGCACTGGTCCCTTCATGGGATGATCTTTGATGCACTGGTCCCTTCGTGGGATGATCTTTGATGCACTGGCCCCTTCATAAAATGATCTTGCATACCTCTAATATGAGAGCTTTGATGCACTGGTCCCTTCATGGGATGATCTTTGATGCACTGGTCCCTTCATGGGATGATCTTTGATGCACTGGTCCCTTAATGGGATGATCTTTGGACTGGTCCCTTCATGGGATTATCTTTGATGCACTGGTTCCTTCATTGGATGATCTTTGCACTGGTCCCTTCATGGGATGATCTTTGATTCACTGGTCCCTTCATGGGATGATCTTGCATACCTCTAATCTGAGTGCTGTGATGTACTGGCCCCTTCATGGGATGATCTTTGATGCACTGGTCCCTTCATAAAATGATCTTGCATACCTCTAATCTGAGTGCTGTGATGGACTGGTCCCTTCATGGGATGATCTTTGATGCAGTGGCCCCTTCATAAAATGATCTTGCATACCTCTAATCTGAGAGCTTTGATGCACTGGTCCCTTCATGGGATGATCTTTGATGCACTGGTCCCTTCATAAAATGATCTTGCATACCTCTAATCTGAGAGCTTTGATGCACTGGTCCCTTAATGGGATGATCTTTGATGCACTGGTCCCTTAATGGGATGATCTTTGCACTGGTCCCTTCATGGGATGATCTTTGCACTGGTCCCTTCATGGGATGATCTTTGCACTGGTCCCTTCATGGGATGATCTTTGATGCACTGGTCTCTTCATGGGATGATCTTTGCACTGGTCTCTTCATGGGATGATCTTTGCACTGGTCTCTTCATGGGATGATCTTTGCACTGGTCCCTTCATGGGATGATCTTTGCACTGGTCCCTTCATGGGATGATCTTTGCACTGGTCCCTTCATGGGATGATCTTTGATGCACTGGTCCCTTCATGGGATGATCTTTGATGCACTGGTCCCTTCATGGGATGATCTTTGATGCACTGGTCCCTTCATGGGATGATCTTTGATGCACTGGTCCCTTCATGGGATGATCTTTGCACTGGTCCCTTCATGGGATGATCTTTGATGCACTGGTCCCTTCATGGGATGATCTTGCATACCTCTAATCTGAGTGCTGTGATACACTGGTCATTTCATGATATGATCTTTGATGCACTGGTCCCTTCATGGGAGGATCTTGCTTACCTCTAATCTGAGTGCTGTGATGTACTGGTCCCTTCATGGGATGATCTCAGATGCACTGGTCCCTTCATGGGATGATCTTTGATGCACTGGTCCCTTCATGGGATGATCTTTGATGCACTGATCCCTTCATAGGATGATCTTTGATACACTGGTCCCTTCATGGGATGATCTTTGCACTGGTCCCTTCATGGGATGATCTTGCATACCTCTAATCTGAGTGCTGTGATACACTGGTCATTTCATGAGATGATCTTTGATGCACTGGTCCCTTCATGGGATGATCTTGCATACCTCTAATCTGAGTGCTGTGATGCGCTGGTCACTAAATAGGATGATCTTTGCACTGGTCCCTTCATGGGATGTTCTTGCATACCTCTAATCCGAGTGCTGTGATGCACTGGTCCGTTCATGGGATGATGTTTGCACTGGTCCCTTCATGGGATTATCTTTGATGCACTGGTCCCTTCATGGGATGATCTTTGATGCACTGGGGGCCTTCATGGGATGATCTTTGATAAACTGGTCCCTTCATGGGATTATCTTTGATGCACTGGTCCCATCATGGGATGATGTTTGCACTGGTCCCATCATGGGATGATGTTTGCACTGGTCCCATCATGGGATGATGTTTGCACGGGTCCTTTCATGGGATGATGTTTGCACGGGTCCCTTCATGGGATGATGTTTGCACGGGTCCCTTCATGGGATGATGTTTGCACGGGTCCCTTCATGGGATGATGTTTGCACGGGTCCCTTCATGGGATGATGTTTGCACGGGTCACTTTATGGGATGATGTTTGCATGGGTCCCTTCGTGGGATTATCTTTGATGCACTGGCCCCTTCATAAAATGATCTTGCATACCTCTAATCTGAGTGCTGTGATGGACTGGTCCCTTCATGGGATGATCTTTGATGCACTGGCCCCTTCATAAAATGATCTTGCATACCTCTAATCTGAGAGCTTTGATGCACTGGTCCCTTCATGGGATGATCTTTGATGCACTGGTCCCTTAATGGGATGATCTTTGCGCTGGTCCCTTAATGGGATGATCTTTGCACTGGTCCCTTCATGGGATGATCTTTGATGCACTGGTCCCTTCATGGGATGATCTTTGATGCCCTGGTCCCTTCATGGGATGATCTTTGATGCACTGGTCCCTTCATGGGATGATCTTTGATGCACTGGTCCCTTCATGGGATGATCTTTGCACTGGCCCCTTCATAAAATGATCTTGCATACCTCTAATCTGAGAGCTTTGATGCACTGGTCTCTTCATGGGATGATCTTTGATGCACTGGTCCCTTCATAAAATTATCTTGCATACCTCTAATCTGAGAGCTTTGATGCACTGGTCCCCTCATGGGATGATCTTTGATGCACTGGTCCCCTAATGGGATGATCTTTGATGCACTGGTCCCTTAATGGGATGATCTTTGCACTGGTCCCTTCATGGGATGATCTTGCATACCTCTAATCTGAGTGCTGTGATGTACTGGTCCCTTCATGGGATGATCTTTGATGCACTGGTCCCTTCATGGGATGATCTTTGATGCACTGGTCCCTTCATGGGATGATCTTTGATGCACTGGTCCCTTCATGGGATGATCTTTGATGCACTGGTCCCTTCATGGGATGATCTTGCATACCTCTAATCCGAGTGCTGTGATGCACTGGTCCCTTCATGGGATGATGTTTGCACTGGTCCCTTCATGGGATGATGTTTGCACTGGTCCCTTCATGGGATGATGTTTGCACGGGTCCCTTCATGGGATGATGTTTGCACGGGTCCCTTCATGGGATGATGTTTGCACGGGTCCCTTCATGGGATGATGTTTGCACGGGTCCCTTCATGGGATGATGTTTGCACGGGTCCCTTCATGGGATGATGTTTGCACTGGTCCCTTAATGGGAAGATCTTTGATGCACTGGTCCCTTAATGGGATTATCTTTGATGCACTGGTGCCTTCATGGGATGATCTTTGATGCACTGGGGGCCTTCATGGGATGATCTTTGATAAACTGGTCCCTTCATGGGATTATCTTTGATGCACTGGTCCCTTCATGGGATGATCTTTGATGCACTGGTCCCTTCATGGGATGATCTTTGATGCACTGGTCCCTTCATAGGATGATCTTTGATACACTGGTCCCTTCATGGGATGATCTTTGATGCACTGGTCCCTTCATGGGATGATCTTGCATACCTGTAATCTGAGTGCTGTGATACACTGGTCATTTCATGAGATGATCTTTGATGCACTGGTCCCTTCATGGGATGATCTTGCATACCTCTAATCTGAGTGCTGTGATGCGCTGGTCACTAAATAGGATGATCTTTGCACTGGTCCCTTCATGGGATGTTCTTGCATACCTCTAATCCGAGTGCTGTGATGCACTGGTCCGTTCATGGGATGATGTTTGCACTGGTCCCATCATGGAATGATGTTTGCACTGGTCCCATCATGGAATGATGTTTGCACTGGTCCCATCATGGGATGATGTTTGCACTGGTCCCTTCATGGGATGATGTTTGCACTGGTCCCTTCATGGGATGATGTTTGCACTGGTCCCATCATGGGATGATGTTTGCACTGGTCCCATCATGGGATGATGTTTGCACTGGTCCCATCATGGGATGATGTTTGCACTGGTCCCATCATGGGATGATGTTTGCACTGGTCCCATCATGGGATGATGTTTGCACTGGTCCCATCATGGGATGATGTTTGCACGGGTCCCATCATGGGATGATGTTTGCACGGGTCCCTTCATGGGATGATGTTTGCACGGGTCCCTTCATGGGATGATGTTTGCACGGGTCCCTTCATGGGATGATGTTTGCACGGGTCCCTTCATGGGATGATGTTTGCACGGGTCCCTTCATGGGATGATGTTTGCACGGGTCCCTTCATGGGATGATGTTTGCACGGGTCCCTTCATGGGATGATGTTTGCACGGGTCCCTTCATGGGATGATGTTTGCACGGGTCCCTTCATGGGATGATGTTTGCACGGGTCCCTTCATGGGATGATGTTTGCACGGGTCCCTTCATGGGATGATGTTTGCACGGGTCCCTTCATGGGATGATGTTTGCACGGGTCCCTTCATGGGATGATGTTTGCACGGGTCCCTTCATGGGATGATGTTTGCACGGGTCCCTTCATGGGATGATGTTTGCACGGGTCCCTTCATGGGATGATGTTTGCACGGGTCCCTTCATGGGATGATGTTTGCACGGGTCCCTTCATGGGATGATGTTTGCACGGGTCCCTTCATGGGATGATGTTTGCACGGGTCCCTTCATGGGATGATGTTTGCACGGGTCCCTTCATGGGATGATGTTTGCACGGGTCCCTTCATGGGATGATGTTTGCACGGGTCCCTTCATGGGATGATGTTTGCACGGGTCCCTTCATGGGATGATGTTTGCACTGGTCCCTTCATGGGATGATGTTTGCACTGGTCCCTTCATGGGATGATCTATGATGCACTGGTCCCTTAATGGGATGATCTATGATGCACTGGTCCCTTAATGGGATGATCTTTGATGCACTGGTCCCTTAATGGGATGATCTTTGATGCACTGGTCCCTTCATGGGATGATCTTTGATGCACTGGTCCCTTCATGGGATGATCTTGCATACCACTAATCTGAGTGCTGTGATGCACTGGTCCTTTCATGGGATGATCTTTGATGCACTGGTCCCTTCATGGGATGATCTTGCATACCTCTAATCTGAGTGCTGTGATGCGCTGGTCCCTAAATAGGATGATCTTTGCACTGGTCCCTTCATGGGATGTTCTTGCATACCTCTAATCCGAGTGCTGTGATGCACTGGTCCCTTCATGCGATGTGTGCACTGGTCCCTTCATGCGATGTGTGCACTGGTCCCTTCATGCGATGATGTTTGCACTGGTCCCTTCATGGGATGTTTTCACTGGTCCCTTTATGGGATGATGTTTGCACTGGTCTCATCATTGGATGATGTTTGCACTGGTCCCATCATTGGATGATGTTTGCACTGGTCCCATCATTGGATGATGTTTGCACTCGTCCCATCATTGGATGATGTTTGCACTCGTCCCATCATTGGATGATGTTTGCACTCGTCCCTTCAAGGGAAGATCTTTGATGCACTGGTCACTTCAAGGGAAGATCTTTGATGCACTGGTCCCTTCATGGGAAGATCTTTGATGCACTGGTCCCTTCATGGGATGATCTTGCATACCTCTAATCTGAGTGCTGTGATGCGCTGGACCCTAAATAGGATGATCTTTGCACTGGTCCCTTCATGGGATGTTCTTGCATACCTCTAATCCGAGTGCTGTGATGCACTGGTCCCTTCATGGGATGCTGTTTGCACTGGTCCCTTCATGGGATGCTGTTTGCACTGGTCCCTTCATGGGATGATGTTTGCACTGGTCCCTTCATGGGATGATGTTTGCACTGGTCCCATCATGGGATGTTTGCACTGGTCCCTTCATGGGATGATGTTTGCACTGGTCCCTTCATGGGATGATGTTTGCACTGGTCCCTTCGTGGGAAGATGTTTGATGCACTGGTCCCTTCGTGGGAAGATCTATGATGCACTGGTCCCTTAATGGGATGATCTATGATGCACTGGTCCCTTAATGGGATGCTCTATTATGCACTGGTCCCTTAATGGGATGATCTTTGATGCACTGGTCCCTTCATGGGATGATCTTTGATGCACTGGCCCCTTCATAAAATGATCTTGCATACCTCTAATCTGAGTGCTGTGATGGACTGGTCCCTTCATGGGATGATCTTTGATGCACTGGCCCCTTCATAAAATGATCTTGCATACCTTTAATCTGAGAGCTTTGATGCACTGGTCCCTTCATGGGATGATCTTTGATGCACTGGTCCCTTCATAAAATGATCTTGCATACCTCTAGTCTGAGAGCTTTGATGCACTGGTCCCTTCATGGGATGATCTTTGATGCACTGGTCCCTTAATGGGATGATCTTTGCACTGGTCCCTTAATGGGATGATCTTTGCACTGGTCCCTTCATGGGATGATCTTTGCACTGGTCCCTTCATGGGATGATCTTTGATGCACTGGTCCCTTCATGGGATGATCTTTGATGCACTGGTCCCTTCATGGGATGATCTTGCATACCTCTAATCTGAATGCTGTGATGCACTGTTCCCTTCATGGGATTATCTTTGATGCACTGGTCCCTTCATGGGATGATCTTGCATACCTCTAATCTGAGTGCTGTGATGCACTGGTCCCTTCATGGGAGGATCTTGCATACCTCTAATCTGAGTGCTGTGATGTACTGGTCCCTTCATGGGATATTTGATGCACTGGTCCCTTCATGGCATGATATTTGATGCACTGGTCCCTTCATGGGATGATCTTTGATGCACTGGTCCCTTTATGGGATGATCTTGCATACCTCTAATCTGAGTGCTGTGATGCACTGGTCCCTTCATGGGATGATCTTTGATGCACTGGCCCCTTCATAAAAGGATCTTGCATACCTTTAATCTGAGAGCTTTGATGCACTGGTCCCTTCATGGGATGATCTTTGATGCACTGGTCCCTTCATAAAATGATCTTGCATACCTCTAATCTGAGAGCTTTGATGCACTGGTCCCTTCATGGGATGATCTTTGATGCACTGGTCCCTTAATGGGATGATCTTTGCACTGGTCCCTTAATGGGACGATCTTTGCACTGGTCCCTTCATGGGATGATCTTTGCACTGGTCCCTTCATGGGATGATCTTTGCACTGGTCCCTTCATGGGATGATCTTTGATGCACTGGTCCCTTCATGGGATGATCTTTGATTCACTGGTCCCTTCATGGGATGATCTTTGCACTGGTCCCTTCATGGGATGATCTTTGCACTGGTCCCTTCATGGGATGATCTTTGATGCACTGGTCCCTTCATAAAATGATCTTGCATACCTCTAATCTGAGAGCTTTGATGCACTGGTCCCTTCATGGGATGATCTTTGATGCACTGGTCCCTTCATGGGATGATCTTTCATACCTCTAATCTGAGTGCTGTGATGCACTGGTCCCTTCATGGGAGGATCTTGCATACCTCTAATCTGAGTGCTGTGATGTACTGGTCCCTTCATGGGATGATCTTTGATGCACTGGTCCCTTCATGGGATGATCTTTGATGCACTGGTCCCTTCATGGGATGATCTTTGATGCACTGGTCCCTTCATGGGATGATCTTGCATACCTCTAATCTGAGTGCTGTGATGCACTGGTCCCTTCATGGGAGGATCTTGCATACCTCTAATCTGAGTGCTGTGATACACTGGTCATTTCATGAGATGATCTTTGATGCACTGGTCCCTTCATGGGATGATCTTGCATACCTCTAATCTGAGTGCTGTGATGCGCTGGTCACTAAATAGGATTATCTTTGCACTGGTCCCTTCATGGGATGTTCTTGCATACCTCTAATCCGAGTGCTGTGATGCACTGGTCCCTTCATGGGATGATGTTTGCACTGGTCCCTTCATGGGATGATGTTTGCACTGGTCCCTTCATGGGATGATGTTTGCACTGGTCCCTTCATGGGATGATGTTTGCACTGGTCCCTTCATGGGATGATGTTTGCACTGGTCCCTTCATGGGATGATGTTTGCACTGGTCCCTTCATGGGATGATGTTTGCACTGGTCTCATCATGGGATGATGTTTGCACTGGTCCCATCATGGGATGATGTTTGCACTGGTCCCATCATGGGATGATGTTTGCACTGGTCCCATCATGGGATGATGTTTGCACTGGTCCCATCATGGGATGATGTTTGCACTGGTCCCTTCATAAAATGATCTTGCATACCTTTAATCGGAGTGCTGTGATGCACTAGTGCCTTCATGAGATGATCTTTGATGCACTGGTCCCTTCATGGGATGGTCTTGTATACCTCTAATCTGAGTGCTGTGATGCACTGGACCCTTCATGGGATGATTTTTGCACTGGTCCCTTCATGGGATGCTGTTTGCACTGGTCCCTTCATGGGATGCTGTTTGCACTGGTCCCTTCATGGGATGCTGTTTGCACTGGTCCCTTCATGGGATGCTGTTTGCACTGGTCCCTTCATGGGATGCTGTTTGCACTGGTCCCTTCATGGGATGCTGTTTGCACTGGTCCCTTCATGGGATGCTGTTTGCACTGGTCCCTTCATGGGATGCTGTTTGCACTGGTCCCTTCATGGGATGCTGTTTGCACTGGTCCCTTCATGGGATGCTGTTTGCACTGGTCCCTTCATGGGATGCTGTTTGCACTGGTGCCTTCATGGGATGATCTTTGATGCACTGGTGCCTTCATGGGATGATCTTTGATGCACTGGTGCCTTCATGGGATGATCTTTGATGCACTGGTGCCTTCATGGGATGATCTTTGATGCACTGGTGCCTTCATGGGATGATCTTTGATGCACTGGTCCCTTCATGGGATGATCTTTGATGCACTGGTCCCTTCATGGGATGATCTTTGATGCACTGGTCCCTTCATGGGATGATCTTTGATGCAATGGCCCCTTCATGGGATGATCTTTGATGCACTGGCCCCTTCATAAAATGATTTTGCATACCTCTAATCTGAGTGCTGTGATGGACTGGTCCCTTCATGCGATGATCTTTGATGCACTGGCCCCTTCATAAAATGATCTTGCATACCTCTAATATGAGAGCTTTGATGCACTGGTCCCTTAATGGGATGATCTTTGATGCACTGGTCCCTTAATGGGATGATCTTTGCACTGGTCCCTTAATGGGATGATCTTTGCACTGGTCCCTTAATGGGATGATCTTTGCACTGGTCCCTTCATGGGATGATCTTTGATGCACTGGTCCCTTCATGGGATGATCTTTGCACTGGTCCCTTCATAGGATGATCTTTGATTCACTGGTCCCTTCATGGGATGATCTTGCATACCTCTAATCTGAGTGCTGTGATGCACTGGTCCCTTCATGGGATGATCTTGCACACCTCTAATCTGAGTGCTGTGATGTAAAGGTCCCTTCATGGGATGATCTTTGATGCACTGGCCCCTTCATAAAATGATCTTGCATACCTCTTATCTGAGAGCTTTGATGCACTGGTCCCTTCATGGGATGATCTTTGATGCACTGGTCCCTTCATGGGATGATTTTTGATGCACTGTCCCTTCATGGGATGATCTTTGATGCACTGGTCCCTTCATGGGGTGATCTTTGCACTGGTCCCTTCATGGGATGATCTTTGCAATGGTCCCTTCATGGGATGATCTTTGCACTGTTCCCTTCATGGGATGATCTTTGCACTGGTCCCTTCATGGGATGATCTTTGCACTGGTCCCTTCATGGGATGATCTTTGCACTGGTCCCTTCATGGGATGATCTTTGCACTGGTCCCTTCATGGGATGATCTTTGACGCACTGGTCCCTTCATGGGATGATGTTTGCACGGGTCCCTTCATGGGATGATGTTTGCACGGGTCCCTTCATGGGATGATGTTTGCACGGGTCCCTTCATGGGATGATGTTTGCACGGGTCCCTTCATGGGATGATGTTTGCACGGGTCCCTTCATGGGATGATGTTTGCACTGGTCCCTTCATGGGATGATCTATGATGCACTGGTCCCTTAATGGGATGATCTATGATGCACTGGTCCCTTAATGGGATGATCTTTGATGCACTGGTCCTTTCATGGGATGATCTTTGATGCACTGGTCCCTTCATGGGATGATCTTGCATACCACTAATCTGAGTGCTGTGATGCACTGGTCCTTTCATGAGATGATCTTTGATGCACTGGTCCCTTCATGGGATGATCTTGCATACCTCTAATCTGAGTGCTGTGATGCGCTGGTCCCTAAATAGGATGATCTTTGCACTGGTCCCTTCATGGGATGTTCTTGCATACCTCTAATCCGAGTGCTGTGATGCACTGGTCCCTTCATGCGATGTGTGCACTGGTCCCTTCATGCGATGATGTTTGCACTGGTCCCTTCATGGGATGTTTTCACTGGTCCCTTTATGGGATGATGTTTGCACTGGTCCCATCATTGGATGATGTTTGCACTGGTCCCATCATTGGATGATGTTTGCACTGGTCCCATCATTGGATGATGTTTGCACTGGTCCCATCATTGGATGATGTTTGCACTCGTCCCTTCCAGGGAAGATCTTTGATGCACTGGTCACTTCAAGGGAAGATCTTTGATGCACTGGTCCCTTCATGGGAAGATCTTTGATGCACTGGTCCCTTCATGGGATGATCTTGCATACCTCTAATCTGAGTGCTGTGGTGCGCTGGACCCTAAATAGGATGATCTTTGCACTGGTCCCTTCATGGGATGTTCTTGCATACCTCTAATCCGAGTGCTGTGATGCACTGGTCCCTTCATGGGATGCTGTTTGCACTGGTCCCTTCATGGGATGATGTTTGCACTGGTCCCATCATGGGATGTTTGCACTGGTCCCTTCATGGGATGATGTTTGCACTGGTCCCTTCGTGGGAAGATGTTTGATGCACTGGTCCCTTCATGGGAAGATCTTTGATGCACTGGTCCCTTAATGGGATGATCTATGATGCACTGGTCCCTTAATGGGATGCTCTATGATGCACTGGTCCCTTAATGGGATGATCTTTGATGCACTGGTCCCTTCATGGGATGATCTTTGATGCACTGGCCCCTTCATAAAATGATCTTGCATACCTCTAATCTGAGTGCTGTGATGGACTGGTCCCTTCATGGGATGATCTTTGATGCACTGGCCCCTTCATAAAATGATCTTGCATACCTTTAATCTGAGAGCTTTGATGCACTGGTCCCTTCATGGGATGATCTTTGATGCACTGGTCCCTTCATAAAATGATCTTGCATACCTCTAATCTGAGAGCTTTGATGCACTGGTCCCTTCATGGGATGATCTTTGATGCACTGGTCCCTTCATGGGATGATCTTTGATGCACTGGTCCCTTCATGGGATGATCTTTGATGCACTGGTCCCTTAATGGGATGATCTTTGCACTGGTCCCTTAATGGGATGATCTTTGCACTGGTCCCTTCATGGGATGATCTTTGATGCACTGGTCCCTTCATGGGATGATCTTGCATACCTCTAATCTGAATGCTGTGATGCACTGTTCCCTTCATGGGATTATCTTTGATGCACTGGTCCCTTCATGGGATGATCTTGCATACCTCTAATCTGAGTGCTGTGATGCACTGGTCCCTTCATGGGAGGATCTTGCATACCTCTAATCTGAGTGCTGTGATGTACTGGTCCCTTCATGGGATATTTGATGCACTGGTCCCTTCATGGCATGATATTTGATGCACTGGTCCCTTCATGGGATGATCTTTGATGCACTGGTCCCTTTATGGGATGATCTTGCATACCTCTAATCTGAGTGCTGTGATGCACTGGTCCCTTCATGGGATGATCTTTGATGCACTGGCCCCTTCATAAAAGGATCTTGCATACCTTTAATCTGAGAGCTTTGATGCACTGGTCCCTTCATGGGATGATCTTTGATGCACTGGTCCCTTCATAAAATGATCTTGCATACCTCTAATCTGAGAGCTTTGATGCACTGGTCCCTTCATGGGATGATCTTTGATGCACTGGTCCCTTAATGGGATGATCTTTGCACTGGTCCCTTAATGGGATGATCTTTGCACTGGTCCCTTAATGGGGCGATCTTTGCACTGGTCCCTTCATGGGATGATCTTTGCACTGGTCCCTTCATGGGATGATCTTTGATGCACTGGTCCCTTCATGGGATGAACTTTGATTTACTGGTCCCTTCATGGGATGATCTTTGCACTGGTCCCTTCATGGGATGATCTTTGCACTGGTCCCTTCATGGGATGATCTTTGATGCACTGGTCCCTTCATAAAATGATCTTGCATACCTCTAATCTGAGAGCTTTGATGCTCTGGTCCCTTCATGGGATGATCTTTGATGCACTGGTCCCTTAATGGGATGATCTTTGCCCTGGTCCCTTCATGGGATGATCTTTGCACTGGTCCCTTCATGGGATGATCTTTCATACCTCTAATCTGAGTGCTGTGATGCACTGGTCCCTTTATGGGAGGATCTTGCATACCTCTAATCTGAGTGCTGTGATGTACTGGTCCCTTCATGGGATGATCTTTGATGCACTGGTCCCTTCATGGGATGATCTTTGATGCACTGGTCCCTTCATGGGATGATCTTTGATGCACTGGTCCCTTAATGGGATGATCTATGATGCACTGGTCCCTTCATGGGATGATCTTTGCACTGGTCCCTTCATGGGATGATCTTTGATTCACTGGTCCCTTCATGGGATGATCTTGCATACCTCTAATCTGAGTGCTGTGATGTACTGGTCCCTTCATGGGATGATCTTTGATGCACTGGCCCCTTCATAAAATGATCTTGCATGCCTCTAATCTGAGTGGTGTGATGGACTGGTCCCTTCATGGGATGATCTTTGATGCACTGGCCCCTTCATAAAATGATCTTGCATACCTCTAATCTGAGAGCTTTGATGCACTGGTCCCTTCATGGGATGATCTTTGATGCACTGGTCCCTTCATAAAATGATCTTGCATACCTCTAATCTGAGAGCTTTGATGCACTGGTCCCTTCATGGGATGATCCTTGATGCACTGGTCCCTTAATGGGATGATGTTTGCACGGGTCCCTT
Source organism: Triturus cristatus (assembly GCF_964204655.1). NCBI lineage: Eukaryota > Metazoa > Chordata > Amphibia > Caudata > Salamandridae > Triturus > Triturus cristatus. The sequence goes on from NC_140591.1 coordinate 409,101,190, forward strand.
CATGGGATGATGTTTGCACGGGTCCCTTCATGGGATGATGTTTGCACGGGTCCCTTCATGGGATGATGTTTGCACGGGTCCCTTCATGGGATGATGTTTGCACGGGTCCCTTCATGGGATGATGTTTGCACGGGTCCCTTCATGGGATGATGTTTGCACGGGTCCCTTCATGGGATGATGTTTGCACGGGTCCCTTCATGGGATGATGTTTGCACGGGTCCCTTCATGGGATGATGTTTGCACGGGTCCCTTCATGGGATGATGTTTGCACGGGTCCCTTCATGGGATGATGTTTGCACGGGTCCCTTCATGGGATGATGTTTGCACGGGTCCCTTCATGGGATGATGTTTGCACGGGTCCCTTCATGGGATGATGTTTGCACGGGTCCCTTCATGGGATGATGTTTGCACGGGTCCCTTCATGGGATGATGTTTGCACGGGTCCCTTCATGGGATGATGTTTGCACGGGTCCCTTCATGGGATGATGTATGATGCACTGGTCCCTTCATGGGATGATGTATGATGCACTGGTCCCTTCATGGGATGATGTATGATGCACTGGTCCCTTCATGGGATGATGTATGATGCACTGGTCCCTTCATGGGATGATCTGTGATGCACTGGTCCCTTCATGGGATGATCTGTGATGCACTGGTCCCTTCATGGGATGATCTGTGATGCACTGGTCCCTTCATGGGATGATCTGTGATGCACTGGTCCCTTCATGGGATGATCTGTGATGCACTGGTCCCTTTATGGGATGATCTTTGATGCACTGGTCCCTTCATGGGATGATCTTTCATGCACTGGTCCCTTCATGGGATGATCTTTCATGCACTGGTCCCTTAATAGGATGATCTTTGATACACTGGTCCCTTCATGGGATGCTGTTTGCACTGGTCCCTTCATGGGATGCTGTTTGCACTGGTCCCTTCATGGGATGCTGTTTGCACTGGTCCCTTCATGGGATGCTGTTTGCACTGGTCCCTTCATGGGATGCTGTTTGCACTGGTCCCTTCATGGGATGCTGTTTGCACTGGTCCCTTCATGGGATGCTGTTTGCACTGGTCCCTTCATGGGATGCTGTTTGCACTGGTCCCTTCATGGGATGCTGTTTGCACTGGTCCCATCATGGGATGTTTGCACTGGTCCCTTCGTGGGAAGATGTTTGATGCAGTGGTCCCTTCATGGGAAGATGTTTGATGCAGTGGTCCCTTCATGGGAAGATGTTTGATGCACTGGTCCCTTAATGGGATGATCTATGATGCACTGGTCCCTTAATGGGATGATCTATGATGCACTGGTCCCTTAATGGGATGCTCTATGATGCACTGGTCCCTTAATGGGATGCTCTATGATGCACTGGTCCCTTAATGGGATGATCTTTGATGCACTGGCCCCTTCATAAAATTATCTTGCATACCTCTAATCTGAGTGCTGTGATGGACTGGTCCCTTCATGGGATGATCTTTGATGCACTGGCCCCTTCATAAAATGATCTTGCATACCTTTAATCTGAGAGCTTTGATGCACTGGTCCCTTCATGGGATGATCTTTGATGCACTGGTCCCTTCATAAAATGATCTTGCATACCTCTAATCTGAGAGCTTTGATGCACTGGTCCCTTCATGGGATGATCTTTGATGCACTGGTCCCTTCATGGGATGATCTTTGATGCACTGGTCCCTTAATGGGATGATCTTTGCACTGGTCCCTTAATGGGATGATCTTTGCACTGGTCCCTTCATGGGATGATCTTGCATACCACTAATCTGAGTGCTGTGATGCACTGGTCCTTTCATGAGATGATCTTTGATGCACTGGTCCCTTCATGGGATGATCTTGCATACCTCTAATCTGAGTGCTGTGATGCGCTGGTCCCTAAATAGGATGATCTTTGCACTGGTCCCTTCATGGGATGTTCTTGCATACCTCTAATCCGAGTGCTGTGATGCCCTGGTCCCTTCATGCGATGTGTGCACTGGTCCCTTCATGCGATGATGTTTGCACTGGTCCCTTCATGGGATGTTTTCACTGGTCCCATCATTGGATGATGTTTGCACTGGTCCCATCATTGGATGATGTTTGCACTGGTCCCATCATTGGATGATGTTTGCACTCGTCCCTTCAAGGGAAGATCTTTGATGCACTGGTCACTTCAAGGGAAGATCTTTGATGCACTGGTCCCTTCATGGGAAGATCTTTGATGCACTGGTCCCTTCATGGGATGATCTTGCACACCTCTAATCTGAGTGCTGTGATGCGCTGGACCCTAAATAGGATGATCTTTGCACTGGTCCCTTCATGGGATGTTCTTGCATACCTCTAATCCGAGTGCTGTGATGCACTGGTCCCTTCATGGGATGATCTTTGATGCACTGGTCCCTTCATGGGATGATCTTTGATGCACTGGTCCCTTCATGGGATGATCTGTGATGCACTGGTCCCTAAATGGGATGATCTGTGATGCACTGGTCCCTAAATGGGATGATCCTTGATGCACTGGTCCCTTTATGGGATGATCTTTGATGCACTGGTCTCTTCATGGGATGATCTTTGATGCACTGGTCCCTTAATAGGATGATCTTTGATACACTGGTCCCTTAATGGGATGATCTTTGCACTGGTCCCATCATGGGATGCTGTTTGCACTGGTCCCTTCATGGGATGCTGTTTGCACTGGTCCCTTCATGGGATGCTGTTTGCACTGGTCCCTTCATGGGATGCTGTTTGCACTGGTCCCTTCATGGGATGCTGTTTGCACTGGTCCCTTCATGGGATGCTGTTTGCACTGGTCCCTTCATGGGATGCTGTTTGCACTGGTCCCTTCATGGGATGTTTGCACTGGTCCCTTCGTGGGAAGATCTTTGATGCACTGGTCCCTTCGTGGGAAGATCTTTGATGCACTGGTCCCTTCGTGGGAAGATGTTTGATGCAGTGGTCCCTTCATGGGAAGATGTTTGATGCAGTGGTCCCTTCATGGGAAGATGTTTGATGCAGTGGTCCCTTCATGGGAAGATCTTTGATGCACTGGTCCCTTAATGGGATGATCTATGATGCACTGGTCCCTTAATGGGATGCTCTATGATGCACTGGTCCCTTAATGGGATGATCTTTGATGCACTGGCCCCTTCATAAAATGATCTTGCATACCTCTAATCTGAGTGCTGTGATGGACTGGTCCCTTCATGGGATGATCTTTGATGCACTGGCCCCTTCATAAAATGATCTTGCATACCTTTAATCTGAGAGCTTTGATGCACTGGTCCCTTCATGGGATGATCTTTGCACTGGTCCCTTCATGGGATGATCTTTGATGCACTGGTCCCGTCATGGGATGATCTTTGATGCACTGGTCCCTTCATGGGATGATCTTTGATGCACTGGTCCCTTAATGGGATGATCTTTGCACTGGTCCCTTAATGGGATGATCTTTGCACTGGTCCCTTCATGGGATGATCTTGCATACCACTAATCTGAGTGCTGTGATGCGCTGGTCCTTTCATGAGATGATCTTTGATGCACTGGTCCCTTCATGGGATGATCTTGCATACCTCTAATCTGAGTGCTGTGATGCGCTGGTCCCTAAATAGGATGATCTTTGCACTGGTCCCTTCATGGGATGTTCTTGCATACCTCTAATCCGAGTGCTGTGATGCACTGGTCCCTTCATGCGATGTGTGCACTGGTCCCTTCATGCGATGATGTTTGCACTGGTCCCATCATTGGATGATGTTTGCACTGGTCCCATCATTGGATGATGTTTGCACTGGTCCCATCATTGGATGATGTTTGCACTGGTCCCATCATTGGATGATGTTTGCACTGGTCCCATCATTGGATGATGTTTGCACTGGTCCCATCATTGGATGATGTTTGCACTCGTCCCTTCAAGGGAAGATCTTTGATGCACTGGTCACTTCAAGGGAAGATCTTTGATGCACTGGTCCCTTCATGGGAAGATCTTTGATGCACTGGTCCCTTCATGGGATGATCTTGCACACCTCTAATCTGAGTGCTGTGATGCGCTGGACCCTAAATAGGATGATCTTTGCACTGGTCCCTTCATGGGATGTTCTTGCATACCTCTAATCCGAGTGCTGTGATGCACTGGTCCCTTCATGGGATGATCTTTGATGCACTGGTCCCTTCATGGGATGATCTTTGATGCACTGGTCCCTTCATGGGATGATCTGTGATGCACTGGTCCCTTCATGGGATGATCTGTGATGCACTGGTCCCTTCATGGGATGATCTGTGATGCACTGGTCCCTTCATGGGATGATCTGTGATGCTCTGGTCCCTTCATGGGATGATCTGTGATGCACTGGTCCCTTCATGGGATGATCTTTGATGCACTGGTCCCTTTATGGGATGATCTTTGATGCACTGGTCCCTTCATGGGATGATCTTTGATGCACTGTTCCCTTCATGGGATGATCTTTGATGCACTGTTCCCTTAATGGGATTATCTTTGATACACTGGTCCCTTAATGGGATGATCTTTGCACTGGTCCCTTCATGGGATGATGTTTGCACTGGTCCCTTCATGGGATGATGTTTGCACTGGTCCCTTCATGGGATGATGTTTGCACTGGTCCCTTCATGGGATGATGTTTGCACTGGTCCCTTCGTGGGATGATGTTTGCACTGGTCCCTTCGTGGGATGATGTTTGCACTGGTCCCTTCGTGGGATGATGTTTGCACTGGTCCCTTCGTGGGAAGATCTTTGATGCACTGGTCCCTTCCTGGGAAGATCTTTGATGCACTGGTCCCTTCCTGGGAAGATCTTTGCACTGGTCCCTTCATGGGAAGATCTTTGATGCACTGGTCCCTTAATGGGATGATCTATGATGCACTGGTCCCTTAATGGGATGCTCTATGATGCACTGGTCCCTTAATGGGATGATCTTTGATGCACTGGTCCCTTAATGGGATGATCTTTGATGCACTGGTCCCTTCATGGGATGATCTTTGATGCACTGGCCCCTTCATAAAATGATCTTGCATACCTCTAATCTGAGTGCTGTGATGGACTGGTCCCTTCATGGGATGATCTTTGATGCACTGGCCCCTTCATAAAATGATCTTGCATACCTTTAATCTGAGAGCTTTGATGCACTGGTCCCTTCATGGGATGATCTTTGATGCACTGGTCCCTTCATAAAATGATCTTGCATACCTCTAATCAGAGCTTTGATGCACTGGTCCCTTCATGGGATGATCTTTGATGCACTGGTCCCTTCATAGGATGATCTTTGATGCACTGGTCCCTTAATGGGATGATCTTTGATGCACTGGTCCCTTAATGGGATGATCTTTGCACTGGTCCCTTCATGGGATGATCTTGCATACCTCTAATCCGAGTGCTGTGATGCACTGGTCCCTTCATGCGATGTGTGCACTGGTCCCTTCATGGGATGTTTTCACTGGTCCCTTCATGGGATGTTTTCACTGGTCCCTTTATGGGATGATGTTTGCACTGGTCCCATCATTGGATGTTTGCACTGGTCCCATCATTGGATGATGTTTGCACTGGTCCCATCATTGGATGATGTTTGCACTGGTCCCATCATTGGATGATGTTTGCACTGGTCCCATCATTGGATGATGTTTGCACTGGTCCCATCATTGGATGATGTTTGCACTGGTCCCATCATTGGATGATGTTTGCACTGGTCCCATCATTGGATGATGTTTGCACTGGTCCCATCATTGGATGATGTTTGCACTGGTCCCATCATTGGATGATGTTTGCACTTGTCCCTTCAAGGGAAGATCGTTGATGCACTGGTCACTTCAAGGGAAGATCTTTGATGCACTGGTCCCTTCATGGGAAGATCTTTGATGCACTGGTCCCTTCATGGGATGATCTTGCATACCTCTAATCTGAGTGCGGTGATGCGCTGGACCCTAAATAGGATGATCTTTGCACTGGTCCCTTCATGGGATGTTCTTGCATACCTCTAATCTGAGTGCTGTGATGCACTGGTCCCTTCATGGGATGATCTTTGATGCACTGGTCCCTTCATGGGATGATCTTTGATGCACTGGTCCCTTCATGGGATGATCTTTGATGCACTGGTCCCTTCATGGGATGATCTTTGATGCACTGGTCCCTTCATGGGATGATCTTTGATGCACTGGTCCCTTCATGGGATGATCTGTGATGCACTGGTCCCTTCATGGGATGATCTGTGATGCACTGGTCCCTTCATGGGATGATCTTTGATGCACTGGTCCCTAAATGGGATGATCTTTGATGCACTGGTCCCTAAATGGGATGATCTTTGATGCACTGGTCCCTTTATGGGATGATCTTGATGCACTGGTCCCTTCATGGGATGATCTTTGATGCACTGGTCCCTTCATGGGATGATCTTTGATGCACTGGTCCCTTCATGGGATGCTGTTTGCACTGGTCCCTTCATGGGATGCTGTTTGCACTGGTCCCTTCATGGGATGATGTTTACACTGGTCCCTTCATGGGATGATGTTTACACTGGTCCCTTCATGGGATGATGTTTACACTGGTCCCTTCGTGGGATGATGTTTGCACTGGTCCCTTCGTGGGATGATGTTTGCACTGGTCCCTTCGTGGGATGATGTTTGCACTGGTCCCTTCGTGGGATGATGTTTGCACTGGTCCCTTCGTGGGGATGATGTTTGCACTGGTCCCTTCGTGGGAAGATGTTTGATGCACTGGTCCCTTCGTGGGAAGATGTTTGATGCACTGGTCCCTTCGTCGGAAGATGTTTGATGCACTGGTCCCTTCATGGGAAGATCTTTGATGCACTGGTCCCTTAATGGGATGATCTATGATGCACTGGTCCCTTAATGGGATGATCTTTGATGCACTGGTCCCTTCATGGGATGATCTTTGATGCACTGGCCCCTTCATAAAATGATCTTGCATACCTTTAATCTGAGAGCTTTGATGCACTGGTCCCTTCATAAAATGATCTTGCATACCTCTAATCTGAGAGCTTTGATGCACTGGTCCCTTAATGGGATGATCTTTGATGCACTGGTCCCTTAATGGGATGATTTTTGCACTGGTCCCTTAATGGGATGATCTTTGCACTGGTCCCTTCATGGGATGATCTTTGCATTGGTCCCTTCATGGGATGATCTTTGATGCACTGGTCCCTTCATGGGATGATCTTGCATACCTCTAATCTGAGTGCTGTGATGCACTGGTCCCTTCATGGGATGATCGTGCATACCTCTAATCTGAGTGCTGTGATGGACTGATCCCTTCATGGGATGATCTTTGATGCACTGGCCCCTTCATAAAATGATCTTGCATACCTTTAATCTGAGAGCTTTGATGCACTGGTCCCTTCATGGGATGATCTTTGATGCACTGGTCCCTTCATAAAATGATCTTGCATACCTCTAATCTGAGAGCTTTGATGCACTGGTCCCTTCATGGGATGATCTTTGATGCACTGGTCCCTTAATGGGACGATCTTTGCACTGGTCCCTTAATGGGACGATCTTTGCACTGGTCCCTTAATGGGACGATCTTTGCACTGGTCCATTAATGGGACGATCTTTGCACTGGTCCCTTAATGGGACGATCTTTGCACTGGTCCCTTCATGGGATGATCTTTGATGTACTGGTCCCTTCATGGGATGATCTTTGATTCACTGGTCCCTTCATGGGATGATCTTTGCACTGGTCCCTTCAGGGGATGATCTTTGATGCACTGGTCCCTTCATAAAATGATCTTGCATACCTCTAATCTGAGAGCTTTGATGCACTGGTCCCTTCATGGGATGATCTTTGATGCACTGGTCCCTTCATGGGATGATCTTTGCACTGGTCCCTTCATGGGATGATCTTTGCACTGGTCCCTTCATGGGATGATCTTTGCACGGGTCCCTTCATGGGATGATCTTTGATGCACTGGTCCCTTCATGGGATGATCTTTGATGCACTGGTCCCTTCATGGGATGATCTTTGCACTGGTCCCTTCATGGGATGATCTTTGATGTACTGGTCCCTTCATGGGATGATCTTTCATACCTCTAATCTGAGTGCTGTGATGCACTGGTCCCTTCATGGGAGGATCTTGCATACCTCTATTCTGAGTGCTGTGATGTACTGGTCCCTTCATGGGATGATCTTTGATGCACTGGTCCCTTCATGGGATGATCTTTGATGCACTGGTCCCTTCATGGGATGATCTTTGATGCACTGGTCCCTTCATGGGATGATCTTTGATGCACTGGTCCCTTCATGGGATGATCTTTGATGCACTGGTCCCTTCATGGGATGATCTTGCATACCTCTAATCTGAGTGCTGTGATGCACTGGTCCATTCATGGGATGATGTTTGCACTGGTCCCTTCATGGGATGATGTTTGCACTGGTCCCTTCATGGGATGATGTTTGCACTGGTCCCATCATGGGATGATGTTTGCACTGGTCCCATCATGGGATGATGTTTGCACTGGTCCCATCATGGGATGATGTTTGCACTGGTCCCATCATGGGATGATGTTTGCACTGGTCCCATCATGGGATGATGTTTGCACTGGTCCCATCATGGGATGATGTTTGCACTGGTCCCATCATGGGATGATGTTTGCACTGGTCCCATCATGGGATGATGTTTGCACTGGTCCCATCATGGGATGATGTTTGCACTGGTCCCATCATGGGATGATGTTTGCACTGGTCCCATCATGGGATGATGTTTGCACTGGTCCCATCATGGGATGATGTTTGCACTGGTCCCATCATGGGATGATGTTTGCACTGGTCCCATCATGGGATGATGTTTGCACTGGTCCCATCATGGGATGATGTTTGCACTGGTCCCTTAATGGGATGATCTATGATGCACTGGTCCCTTAATGGGATGATCTATGATGCACTGGTCCCTTAATGGGATGATCTATGATGCACTGGTCCCTTAATGGGATGATCTATGATGCACTGGTCCCTTAATGGGATGATCTTTGATGCACTGGGGGCCTTCATGGGATGATCTTTGCACTGTCCCCTTCATAAAATGATCTTGCATACCTTTAATCGGAGTGCTGTGATGCACTAGTGCCTTCATGGGATGATCTTTGATGCACTGGTCCCTTCATGGGATGGTCTTTGATGCACTGGTCCCTTCATGGGATGATCTTGCATACCTCTAATCTGAGTGCTGTGATGCACTGGACCCTTCATGGGATGATGTTTGCACTGGTCCCTTCATGGGATGCTGTTTGCACTGGTCCCTTCATGGGATGCTGTTTGCACTGGTCCCTTCATGGGATGCTGTTTGCACTGGTCCCTTCATGGGATGCTGTTTGCACTGGTCCCTTCATGGGATGCTGTTTGCACTGGTCCCTTCATGGGATGCTGTTTGCACTGGTCCCTTCATGGGATGCTGTTTGCACTGGTCCCTTCATGGGATGCTGTTTGCACTGGTCCCTTCATGGGATGATCTTTGCACTGGTCCCTTCATGGGATGATCTTTGCACTGGTCCCTTCATGGGATGATCTTTGCACTGGTCCCTTCATGGGATGATCTTTGCACTGGTCCCTTCATGGGATGATCTTTGCACTGGTCCCTTCATGGGATGATCTTTGCACTGGTCCCTTCATGGGATGATCTTTGATGCACTGGCCCCTTCATAAAATGATCTTGCATACCTCTAATATGAGAGCTTTGATGCACTGGTCCCTTCATGGGATGATCTTTGATGCACTGGTCCCTTAATGGGATGATCTTTGCACTGGTCCCTTAATGGGATGATCTTTGCACTGGTCCCTTAATGGGATGATCTTTGCACTGGTCCCTTAATGGGATGATCTTTGCACTGGTCCCTTAATGGGATGATCTTTGCACTGGCCCCTTAATGGGATGATCTTTGCACTGGCCCCTTAATGGGATGATCTTTGATGCACTGGTCCCTTCATGGGATGATCTTTGATGCACTGGTCCCTTCATGGGATGATCTTTGCACTGGTCCCTTCATAGGATGATCTTTGATTCACTGGTCCCTTCATGGGATGATCTTGCATACCTCTAATCTGAGTGCTGTGATGCAGTGGTCCCTTCATGGGATGATCTTGCATACCTCTAATCTGAGTGCTGTGATATACTGGTCCCTTCATGGGATGATCTTTGATGCACTGGCCCCTTCATAAAATGATCTTGCATACCTCTAATCTGAGAGCTTTGATGCACTGGTCCCTTCATGGGATGATCTTTGCACTGGTCCCTTCATAAAATGATCTTGCATACCTCTAATCTGAGAGCTTTGATGCACTGGTCCCTTCATGGGATGATCTTTGATGCACTGGTCCCTTCATGGGATGATCTTTGATGCACTGGTCCCTTCATGGGATGATCTTTGCACTGGTCCCTTCATGGGATGATCTTTGCAATGGTCCCTTCATGGGATGATCTTTGCAATGGTCCCTTCATGGGATGATCTTTGCAATGGTCCCTTCATGGGATGATCTTTGATGCACTGGTCCCTTCATGGGATGATCTTTGATGCACTGGTCCCTTCATGGGATGATCTTTGATGCACTGGTCCCTTCATGGGATGATCTTGCATACCTCTAATCTGAGTGCTGTGATACACTGGTCATTTCATGAGATGATCTTTGATGCACTGGTCCCTTCATGGGATGATCTTGCATACCTCTAATCCGAATGCTGTGATGCACTTGTCCCTTCATGGGATGATGTTTGCACTGGTCCCTTAATGGGATGATGTTTGCACTGGTCCCTTAATGGGATGATGTTTGCACTGGTCCCTTAATGGGATGATGTTTGCACTGGTCCCATCATGGGATGATGTTTGCACTGGTCCCATCATGGGATGATGTTTGCACGGGTCCCATCATGGGATGATGTTTGCACGGGTCCCTTCATGGGATGATGTTTGCACGGGTCCCTTCATGGGATGATGTTTGCACGGGTCCCTTCATGGGATGATGTTTGCACGGGTCCCTTCATGGGATGATGTTTGCACGGGTCCCTTCATGGGATGATGTTTGCACGGGTCCCTTCATGGGATGATGTTTGCACGGGTCCCTTCATGGGATGATGTTTGCACGGGTCCCTTCATGGGATGATGTTTGCACGGGTCCCTTCATGGGATGATGTTTGCACGGGTCCCTTCATGGGATGATGTTTGCACGGGTCCCTTCATGGGATGATGTTTGCACGGGTCCCTTCATGGGATGATGTTTGCACGGGTCCCTTCATGGGATGATGTTTGCACGGGTCCCTTCATGGGATGATGTTTGCACGGGTCCCTTCATGGGATGATGTTTGCACGGGTCCCTTCATGGGATGATGTTTGCACGGGTCCCTTCATGGGATGATGTTTGCACGGGTCCCTTCATGGGATGATGTTTGCACGGGTCCCTTTATGGGATGAGGTTTGCACTGGTCCCATCATTGGATGATGTTTGCACGGGTCCCTTCATGGGATGATGTTTGCACTGGTCCCATCATTGGATGATGTTTGCACGGGTCCCTTCATGGGATGATGTTTGCACGGGTCCCTTCATGGGATGATGTTTGCACGGGTCCCTTCATGGGATGTTTGCACTGGTCCCTTCATAGGATGATGTTTGCACTGGTCCCTTCATGGGGTGATCGATGATGCACTGGTCCCTTAATGGGGTGATCGATGATGCACTGGTCCCTTCATGGGATGATCTTTGATGCACTGGTCCCTTCATGGGATGATCTTTGATGCACTGGTCCCTTCATTGGATGATCTTTGAAGCACTGGTCCCTTCATGGGATGATCTTTGAAGCACTGGTCCCTTCATCGGATGATCTTTGAAGCACTGGTCCCTTCATGGGATGATCTTTGATGCACTGGTCCCTTCATGGGATGATCTTGCATACCACTAATCTGAGTGCTGTGATGCACTGGTCCTTTCATGAGATGATCTTTGATGCACTGGTCCCTTCATGGGATGATCTTGCATACCTCTAATCTGAGTGCTGTGATGCGCTGGTCCCTAAAGAGGATTATCTTTGCACTGGTCCCTTCATGGTATGTTCTTGCATACCTCTAATCCGAGTGCTGTGATGCACTGGTCCCTTCATGCGATGTGTGCACTGGTCCCTTCATGCGATGTTTGCACTGGTCCCTTCATGGGATGATGTTTTCACTGGTCCCCTTATGGGATGAGGTTTGCACTGGTCCCATCATTGGATGATGTTTGCACTGGTCCCATCATTGGATGATGTTTGCACTCGTCCCTTCAAGGGAAGATCTTTGATGCACTGGTCACTTCAAGGGAAGATCTTTGATGCACTGGTCCCTTCATGGGTAGATCTTTGATGCACTGGTCCCTTCATGGGATGATCTTGCATACCTCTAATCTGAGTGCTGTGATGCGCTGGACCCTAAATAGGATGATCTTTGCACTGGTCCCTTCATGGGATGTTCTTGCATACCTCTAATCCGAGTGCTGTGATGCACTGGTCCCTTCATGGGATGATCTTTGATGCACTGGTCCCTTCATGGGATGATCTGTGATGCACTGGTCCCTTCATGGGATGATCTGTGATGCACTGGTCCCTTCATGGGATGATCTGTGATGCACTGGTCCCTTCATGGGATGATCTGTGATGCACTGGTCCCTTCATGGGATGATCTTTGATGCACTGGTCCCTTCATGGGATGATCTTTGATGCACTGGTCCCTTTATGGGATGATCTTTGATGCACGGGTCCCTTCATGGGATGATCTTTGATGCACTGGTCCCTTAATGGGATTATCTTTGATACACTGGTCCCTTCGTGGGAAGATCTTTGATGCACTGGTCCCTTCGTGGGAAGATGTTTGATGCACTGGTCCCTGCATGGGAAGATCTATGATGCACTGGTCCCTTAATGGGATGATCTATGATGCACTGGTCTCTTAATGGGATGTTCTATGATGCACTGGTCCCTTAATGGGATGCTCTATGATGCATTGGTCCCTTCATGGGATGATCTTTGATGCACTGGTCCCTTCATGGGATGATCTTTGATGCACTGGCCCCTTCATAAAATGATCTTGCATACCTTTAATCTGAGAGCTTTGATTCACTGGTCCCTTCATGGGATGATCTTTGATGCACTGGTCCCTTCATAAAATGATCTTGCATACCTCTAATCTGAGAGCTTTCATGGAAGGATCTTGCATACCTCTAATCTGAGTGCTGTGATGCTCTGGTCCCTTCATGGGATGATATTTGATGCACTGGTCCCTTCATGGGATGATATTTGATGCACTGGTCCCTTCATGGGATGATCTTTGATGCACTGGTCCCTTCATGGGATGATCTTGCATACCTCTAATCTGAGTGCTGTGATGCACTGGTCCCTTCATGGGATGATCTTTGATGCACTGGCCCCTTCATAAAATGATCTTGCATACCTTTAATCTGAGAGCTTTGATGCACTGGTCCCCTCATGGGATGATCTGTGATGCACTGGTCCCTTCATGGGATGATCTTTGATGCACTGGTCCCTTCATGGGATGTTCTTTGATGCACTGGTCCCTTAATGGGATGATCTTTGCACTGGTCCCTTCATGGGATGATCTTTGCACTGGTCCCTTCATGGGATGATCTTTGATGTACTGGTCCCTTCATGGGATGATCTTTGATTCACTGGTCCCTTCATGGGATGATCTTTGATTCACTGGTCCCTTCATGGGATGATCTTTGATGCACTGGTCCCTTAATGGGATGATCTTTGATGCACTGGTCCCTTAATGGGATGATCTTTGATGCACTGGTCCCTTAATGGGATGATCTTTGCACTGGTCCCTTCATGGGATGATCTTTGCACTGGTCCCTTCATGGGATGATCTTTGCACTGGTCCCTTCATGGGATGATCTTTGCACTGGTCCCTTCATGGGATGATCTTTGATGCACTGGTCCCTTCATGGGATGATCTTTCATACCTCTAATCTGAGTGCTGTGATGCACTGGTCCCTTCATGGGAGGATCTTGCATACCTCTAATCTGAGTGCTGTGATGTACTGGTCCCTTCATGGGATAATCTTTGATGCACTGGTCCCTTCATGGGATGATATTTGATGCACTGGTCCCTTCATGGGATAATCTTTGATGCACTGGTCCCTTCATGGGATGATCTTTGATGCACTGGTCCCTTCATGGGATGATCTTTGATGCACTGGTCCCTTCATGGGATGATCTTGCATACCTCTAATCTGAGTGCTGTGATACACTGGTCATTTCATGAGATGATCTTTGATGCACTGGTCCCTTCATGCGATGTGTGCACTGGTCCCTTCATGCGATGTTTGCACTGGTCCCTTCATGGGATGATGTTTTCACTGGTCCCTTTATGGGATGATGTTTGCACTGGTCCCATCATTGGATGATGTTTGCACTGGTCCCATCATTGGATGATGTTTGCACTCGTCCCTTCAAGGGAAGATCTTTGATGCACTGGTCACTTCAAGGGAAGATCTTTGATGCACTGGTCCCTTCATGGGTAGATCTTTGATGCACTGGTCCCTTCATGGGATGATCTTGCATACCTCTAATCTGAGTGCTGTGATGCGCTGGACCCTAAATAGGATGATCTTTGCACTGGTCCCTTCATGGGAGGATCTTGCATACCTCTAATCTGAGTGCTGTGATGTACTGGTCCCTTCATGGGATAATCTTTGATGCACTGGTCCCTTCATGGGATGATATTTGATGCACTGGTCCCTTCATGGGATAATCTTTGATGCACTGGTCCCTTCATGGGATGATCTTTGATGCACTGGTCCCTTCATGGGATGATCTTTGATGCACTGGTCCCTTCATGGGATGATCTTGCATACCTCTAATCTGAGTGCTGTGATACACTGGTCATTTCATGAGATGATCTTTGATGCACTGGTCCCTTCATGGGATGATCTTGCATACCTCTAATCTGAGTGCTGTGATGCGCTGGTCACTAAATAGGATGATCTTTGCACTGGTCCCTTCATGGGATGTTCTTGTATACCTCTAATCCGAGTGCTGTGGTGCACTGGTCCGTTCATGGGATGATGTTTGCACTGGTCCCTTCATGGGATGATGTTTGCACTGGTCCCATCATGGGATGATGTTTGCACTGGTCCCATCATGGGATGATGTTTGCACTGGTCCCATCATGGGATGATGTTTGCACTGGTCCCATCATGGGATGATGTTTGCACTGGTCCCATCATTGGATGATGTTTGCACTGGTCCCATCATGGGATGATGTTTGCACTGGTCCCATCATGGGATGATGTTTGCACTGGTCCCATCATGGGATGATGTTTGCACTGGTCCCATCATGGGATGATGTTTGCACTGGTCCCATCATGGGATGATGTTTGCACTGGTCCCATCATGGGATGATGTTTGCACTGGTCCCATCATGGGATGATGTTTGCACTGGTCCCATCATGGGATGATGTTTGCACTGGTCCCATCATGGGATGATGTTTGCACTGGTCCCATCATGGGATGATCTTTGATGCACTGGTCCCTTCATGGGATGATGTTTGCACTGGTCCCTTCATGGGATGATCTTTGATGCACTGGTCCCTTCATGGGATGATCTATGATGCACTGGTCCCTTCATGGGATGATCTATGATGCACTGGTCCCTTCATGGGATGATCTATGATGCACTGGTCCCTTCATGGGATGATCTATGATGCACTGGTCCCTTCATGGGATGATCCATGATGCACTGGTCCCTACATGGGATGATCTATGATGCACTGGTCCCTTCATGGGATGATCTTTGATGCACTGGTCCCTTCATGGGATGATCTTTGATGCACTGGTCCCTTCATGGGATGATCTTTGATGCACTGGTCCCTTCATGGGATGATCTTTGATGCACTGGTCCCTTCATGGGATGTTCTTTGATGCACTGGTTCCTTCATGGGATGTTCTTTGATGCACTGGTCCCTTAATGGTGTGATCTTTGATGCACTGGTCCCTTCATGGGATGATCTTTGATGCACTGGTCTCATGGGTTGATCTTTGCACTGGTCCCTTCATGGGATGATCTTGCTTACATCTAATCTGAGTGCTGTGATGTACTCGTCCCTTCATGGGATGATCTTTGATGCACTGGTCCCTTCATGGGATGATCTTTGATGCACTGGTCCCTTCATGGGATGATCTTTGCACTGGTCCCTTCATGGGATGATCTTTGCTGCACTGTTCCCTCCATGGGATGATCTTTGATGCACTGGTCCCTTCATGGGATGATCTTTGGTCCCTTCATGGGATGATCTTTGATGCACTGGTCCCTTCATGGGATGATCTTTGCACTGGTCCCTTCATAAAATGATCTTGCATACCTCTAATCTGAGAGCTTTGATGCACTGGTCCCTTCATGGGATGATCTTTGATGCACTGGTCCCTTCATGGGATGATCTTTGATGCACTGGTCCCTTCATGGGATGATCTTTGCACTGGTCCCTTCATGGGATGATCTTTGCAATGGTCCCTTCATGGGATGATCTTTGCAATGGTCCCTTCATGGGATGATCTTTGCACTGGTCCCTTCATGGGATGATCTTCGCACTGGTCCCTTCATGGGATGATCTTTGCACTGGTCCCTTCATGGGATGATCTTTGATGCACTGGTCCCTTCATGGGATGATCTTTGCACAGGTCCCTTCATGGGATGATCTTTGATGCACTGGTCCCTTCATGGGATGATCTTGCATACCTCTTATCCGAGTGCTGTGATACACTGGTCATTTCATGAGATGATCTTTGATGCACTGGTCCCTTCATGGGATGATCTTGCATACCTCTAATCCGAATGCTGTGATGCACTTGTCCCTTCATGGGATGATGTTTGCACTGGTTCCTTAATGGGATGATGTTTGCACTGGTCCCTTAATGGGATGATGTTTGCACTGGTCCCATCATGGAATGATGTTTGCACTGGTCCCATCATGGGATGATGTTTGCACTGGTCCCATCATGGGATGATGTTTGCACTGGTCCCATCATGGGATGATGTTTGCACGGGTCCCTTCATGGGATGATGTTTGCACGGGTCCCTTCATGGGATGATGTTTGCACGGGTCCCTTCATGGGATGATGTTTGCACGGGTCCCTTCATGGGATGATGTTTGCACGGGTCCCTTCATGGGATGATGTTTGCACGGGTCCCTTCATGGGATGATGTTTGCACGGGTCCCTTCATGGGATGATGTTTGCACGGGTCCCTTCATGGGATGATGTTTGCACGGGTCCCTTCATGGGATGATGTTTGCACGGGTCCCTTCATGGGATGATGTTTGCACGGGTCCCTTCATGGGATGATGTTTGCACGGGTCCCTTCATGGGATGATGTTTGCACGGGTCCCTTCATGGGATGATGTTTGCACGGGTCCCTTCATGGGATGATGTTTGCACGGGTCCCTTCATGGGATGATGTTTGCACGGGTCCCTTCATGGGATGATGTTTGCACGGGTCCCTTCATGGGATGATGTTTGCACGGGTCCCTTCATGGGGTGTTGTTTGAACTGGTCCCTTCATGTGTTGTTTGAACTGGTCCCTTCATAGGATGATGTTTGCACTGGTCCCTTCATGTGTTGTTTGAACTGGTCCCTTCATAGGATGATGTTTGCACTGGTCCCTTCATAGGATGATGTTTGCACTGGTCCCTTAATGGGGTGATCTATGATGCACTGGTCCCTTAATGGGGTGATCGATGATGCACTGGTCCCTTAATGGGGTGATCGATGATGCACTGGTCCCTTCATGGGATGATCGATGATGCACTGGTCCCTTCATGGGATGATCTTTGATGCACTGGTCCCTTCATGGGATGATCTTTGATGCACTGGTCCCTTCATGGGATGATCTTTGAAGCACTGGTCCCTTCATGGGATGATCTTTGAAGCACTGGTCCCTTCATGGGATGATCTTTGATGCACTGGTCTCTTCATGGGATGATCTTGCATACCACTAATCTGAGTGCTGTGATGCACTGGTCCTTTCATGAGATGATCTTTGATGCACTGGTCCCTTCATGGGATGATCTTGCATACCTCTAATCTGAGTGCTGTGATGCGCTGGTCCCTAAAGAGGATTATCTTTGCACTGGTCCCTTCATGGTATGTTCTTGCATACCTCTAATCCGAGTGCTGTGATGCACTGGTCCCTTCATGCGATGTGTGCACTGGTCCCTTCATGCGATGATGTTTGCACTGGTCCCTTCATGGGATGATGTTTTCACTGGTCCCTTTATGGGATGATGTTTGCACTGGTCCCATCATTGGATGATGTTTGCACTGGTCCCATCATTGGATGATGTTTGCACTCGTCCCTTCAAGGGAAGATCTTTGATGCACTGGTCACTTCAAGGGAAGATCTTTGATGCACTGGTCCCTTCATGGGTAGATCTTTGATGCACTGGTCCCTTCATGGGATGATCTTGCATACCTCTAATCCGAGTGCTGTGATGCACTGGTCCGTTCATGGGATGATGTTTGCACTGGTCCCATCATGGGATGATGTTTGCACTGGTCCCTTAATGGGATGATGTTTGCACTGGTCCCTTCATGGGATGATGTTTGCACTGGTCCCTTCATGGGATGATGTTTGCACTGGTCCCTTCATGGGATGCTGTTTGCACTGGTCCCTTCATGGGATGATGTTTGCACTGGTCCCATCATGGGATGTTTGCACTGGTCCCTTCATGGGATGATGTTTGCACTGGTCCCTTCGTGGGAAGATCTTTGATGCACTGGTCCCTTCGTGGGAAGATCTTTGATGCACTGGTCCCTTCGTGGGAAGATCTTTGATGCACTGGTCCCTTCGTGGGAAGATGTTTGATGCACTGGTCCCTGCATGGGAAGATCTATGATGCACTGGTCCCTTAATGGGATGATCTATGATGCACTGGTCCCCTAATGGGATGTTCTATGATGCACTGGTCCCTTAATGGGATGCTCTATGATGCATTGGTCCCTTCATGGGATGATCTTTGATGCACTGGTCCCTTCATGGGATGATCTTTGATGCACTGGCCCCTTCATAAAATGATCTTGCATACCTTTAATCTGAGAGCTTTGATTCACTGGTCCCTTCATGGGATGATCTTTGATGCACTGGTCCCTTCATAAAATGATCTTGCATACCTCTAATCTGAGAGCTTTGATGCACTGGTCCCTTCATGGGAGGATCTTGCATACCTCTAATCTGAGTGCTGTGATGCACTGGTCCCTTCATGGGATGATATTTGATGCACTGGTCCCTTCATGGGATGATATTTGATGCACTGGTCCCTTCATGGGATGATATTTGATGCACTGGTCCCTTCATGGGATGATCTTTGATGCACTGGTCCCTTCATGGGATGATCTTGCATACCTCTAATCTGAGTGCTGTGATGCACTGGTCCCTTCATGGGATGATCGTGCATACCTCTAATCTGAGTGCTGTGATGGACTGGTCCCTTCATGGGATGATCTTTGATGCACTGGCCCCTTCATAAAATGATCTTGCATACCTTTAATCTGAGAGCTTTGATGCACTGGTCCCTTCATGGGATGATCTTTGATGCACTGGTCCCTTCATGGGATGATCTTTGATGCACTGGTCCCTTCATGGGATGGTCTGTGATGCACTGGTCCCTTCATGGGATGATCTGTGATGCACTGGTCCCCTCATGGGATGATCTGTGATGCACTGGTCCCTTCATGGGATGATCTTTGATGCACTGGTCCCTTCATGGGATGTTCTTTGATGCACTGGTCCCTTAATGGGATGATCTTTGCACTGGTCCCTTCATGGGATGATCTTTGCACTGGTCCCTTCATGGGATGATCTTTGATGTACTGGTCCCTTCATGGGATGATCTTTGATTCACTGGTCCCTTCATGGGATGATCTTTGATTCACTGGTCCCTTCATGGGATGATCTTTGATGCACTGGTCCCTTCATGGGATGATCTTTGATGCACTGGTCCCTTAATGGGATGATCTTTGATGCACTGGTCCCTTAATGGGATGATCTTTGCACTGGTCCATTCATGGGATGATCTTTGCACTGGTCCCTTCATGGGATGATCTTTGCACTGGTCCCTTCATGGGATGATCTTTGATGCACTGGTCCCTTCATGGGATGATCTTTGCACTGGTCCCTTCATGGGATGATCTTTCATACCTCTAATCTGAGTGCTGTGATGCACTGGTCCCTTCATGGGAGGATCTTGCATACCTCTAATCTGAGTGCTGTGATGTACTGGTCCCTTCATGGGATAATCTTTGATGCACTGGTCCCTTCATGGGATGATATTTGATGCACTGGTCCCTTCATGGGATAATCTTTGATGCACTGGTCCCTTCATGGGATGATCTTTGATGCACTGGTCCCTTCATGGGATGATCTTTGATGCACTGGTCCCTTCATGGGATGATCTTGCATACCTCTAATCTGAGTGCTGTGATACACTGGTCATTTCATGAGATGATCTTTGATGCACTGGTCCCTTCATGCGATGATGTTTGCACTGGTCCCTTCATGGGATGATGTTTTCACTGGTCCCTTTATGGGATGATGTTTGCACTGGTCCCTTCATGGGATGATCTTGTATACCTCTAATCCGAGTGCTGTGGTGCACTGGTCCGTTCATGGGATGATGTTTGCACTGGTCCCTTCATGGGATGATGTTTGCACTGGTCCCATCATGGGATGATGTTTGCACTGGTCCCATCATGGGATGATGTTTGCACTGGTCCCATCATGGGATGATGTTTGCACTGGTCCCATCATGGGATGATGTTTGCACTGGTCCCATCATGGGATGATGTTTGCACTGGTCCCATCATGGGATGATGTTTGCACTGGTCCCATCATGGGATGATGTTTGCACTGGTCCCATCATGGGATGATGTTTGCACTGGTCCCATCATGGGATGATGTTTGCACTGGTCCCATCATGGGATGATGTTTGCACTGGTCCCATCATGGGATGATGTTTGCACTGGTCCCATCATGGGATGATGTTTGCACTGGTCCCATCATGGGATGATGTTTGCACTGGTCCCATCATGGGATGATGTTTGCACTGGTCCCATCATGGGATGATGTTTGCACTGGTCCCATCATGGGATGATGTTTGCACTGGTCCCATCATGGGATGATGTTTGCACTGGTCCCATCATGGGATGATGTTTGCACTGGTCCCATCATGGGATGATGTTTGCACTGGTCCCATCATGGGATGATGTTTGCACTGGTCCCATCATGGGATGATGTTTGCACTGGTCCCATCATGGGATGATGTTTGCACTGGTCCCTTCATGGGATGATGTTTGCACGGGTCCCTTCATGGGATGATCTATGATGCACGGGTCCCTTCATGGGATGATCTATGATGCACTGGTCCCTTCATGGGATGATCTATGATGCACTGGTCCCTTCATGGGATGATCTATGATGCACTGGTCCCTTCATGGGATGATCTATGATGCACTGGTCCCTTCATGGGATGATCTTTGATGCACTGGTCCCTTCATGGGATGATCTTTGATGCACTGGTCCCTTCATGGGATGATCTTTGATGCACTGGTCCCTTCATGGGATGATCTATGATGCACTGGTCTCATGGGTTGATCTTTGCACTGGTCCCTTCATGGGATGATCTTGCTTACATCTAATCTGAGTGCTGTGATGTACTCGTCCCTTCATGGGATGATCTTTGATGCACTGGTCCCTTCATGGGATGATCTTTGATGCACTGGTCCCTTCATGGGATGTTCTTTGATGCACTGGTCCCTTCATGGGATGTTCTTTGATGCACTGGTCCCTTCATGGGATGTTCTTTGATGCACTGGTCCCTTAATGGTGTGATCTTTGATGCACTGGTCCCTTCATGGGATGATCTTTGATGCACTGGTCTCATGGGTTGATCTTTGCACTGGTCCCTTCATGGGATGATCTTTGGTCCCTTCATGGGATGATCTTTGCACTGGTCCCTTCATGGGATGATCTTTGCACTGGTCCCTCCATGGGTTGATCTTTGCACTGGTCCCTTCATGGGATGATCTTGCTTAATCTAATCTGAGTGCTGTGATGTACTCGTCCCTTCATGGGATGATCTGTGATGCACTTGCCCCTTAATGGGATGATCTGTGATGCACTTGCCCCTTAATGGGATGATCTGTGATGCACTGGCCCCTTAATGGGATGATCTGTGATGCACTGGTCCCTTCATGGGATGATCTTTGATGCACTGGTCCCTTCATGGGATGTTCTTTGATGCACTGGTCCCTTCATGGGATGTTCTTTGATGCACTGGTCCCTTAATGGTGTGATCTTTGATGCACTGGTCCCTTCATGGGATGATCTTTGATGCACTGGTCTCATGGGTTGATCTTTGCACTGGTCCCTTCATGGGATGATCTTTGATGCACTGGTCCCTTCATGGGATGATCTTTGATGCACTGGTCCCTTCATGGGATGATCTTTGATGCACTGGTCCCTTCATGGGATGATCTTTGATGCACTGGTCCCTTCATGGGATGATCTTTAATGCACTGGTCCCTTCATGGGATGATCTTTGATGCACTGGTCCCTTCATGGGATGATCTTTGATGCACTGGTCCCTTCATGGGATGATCTTTGGTCCCTTCATGGGATGATCTTTGCACTGGTCCCTTCATGGGTTGATCTTTGCACTGGTCCCTCCATGGGTTGATCTTTGCACTGGTCCCTTTATGGGATGATCTTGCTTACATCTAATCTGAGTGCTGTGATGTACTCGTCCCTTCATGGGATGATCTATGATGCACTTGCCCCTTAATGGGATGATCTGTGATGCACTTGCCCCTTAATGGGATGATCTGTGATGCACTTGCCCCTTAATGGGATGATCTGTGATGCACTGGCCCCTTAATGGGATGATCTGTGATGCACTGGTCCCTTCATGGGATGATCTGTGATGCACTGGTCCCGTCATGGTATGATCCTTGATGCACTGGTCCCTAAATGGGATGATCTTTGATGCACTGGTCCCTTCATGGGAAGATCTTTGCACTGGTCCCTTAATGGGAAGATCTTGCATACCTCTAATCTGAGTGCTGTGATGTGCTGGACCCTAAATAGGATGATCTTTGCACTGGTCCCTTAATGGGATGATCTTTGCACTTGTCCCTTAATGGGATGATCTTTGCACTGGTCCCTTCATGGGATGATCTTGCATACCTCTAATCTGAGTGCTGTGATGCGCTGGACCCTAAATAGGATGATCTTTGCACTGGTCCCTTCATGGGATGATGTTTTCACTGGTCCCTTTATGGGATGTTTCCACTGGTCCCTTCATGGGATGATCTTTGATGCACTGGTCCCTTAATGGGATGATCTATGATGCACTGGTCACTTCATGGGATGATCTTTGCACTGGTCCCTTCATAAAATGATCTTGCATACCTCTAATCTGAGAGCTTTGATGCACTGGTCCCTTCATGGGATGATCTTTGATGCACTGGTCCCTTCATAAAATGATCTTGCATACCTCTAATCTGAGAGCTTTGATGCACTGGTCCCTTCATGGGATGATCTTTGATGCACTGGTCCCTTAATGGGATGATCTTTGATGCACTGGTCCCTTAATGGGATGATCTGTTGCACTGGTCCCTTCATGGGATGATCTTTGCACTGGTCCCTTCATGGGATGATCTTTGCACTGGTCCCTTCATGGAATGATCTTTGCACTGGTCCCTTCATGGGATGAACTTTGATGCACTGGTCCCTTCATGGGATGATCTTGCATACCTCTAATTTGAGTGCTGTGATGTACTGGTCCCTTCATGGGATGATCTTTGATGCACTGGCCCCTTCATTAAATGATCTTGCATGCCTCTAATCTGAGTGCTGTGATGGACTGGTCCCTTCATGGGATGATCTTTGATGCACTGGTCCCTTAATGGGATGAACTTTGATGCACTGGTCCCTTCATGGGATGATCTTGCATACCTCTAATTTGAGTGCTGTGATGCACTGGTCCCTTCATGGGATGATCTTTGATGCACTGGTCCCTTCATGGGATGATCTTTGATGCACTGGTCCCTTCATGGGATGATCTTTGATGCACTGGTCCCTTCATGGGATGATCTTGCATACCTCTAATCCGAGTGCTGTGATGCACTGGTCCCTTCATGCGATGTGTGCACTGGTCCCTTCATGGGATGATGTTTTCACTGGTCCCTTCATGGGATGATGTTTTCACTGGTCCCTTCATGGGATGATCTTTGCACTGGTCCCTTCATGGGATGATCTTTGATGCACTGGTCCCTTAATGGGAAGATCTTTGATGCACTGGTCCCTTCATGGGATGATCTATGATGCACTGGTCCCTTCATGGGATGATCTTTGATGCACTGGTCCCTTCATGGGACGATCTGTGATGCACTGGTCCCTTCATGGGATGATCTGTGATGCACTGGTCCCTTCATGGGATGATCTTGCATACCTCTAATCTGAGTACTGTGGTGCACTGATCCCTTAATGGGATGATCTTTAATGCACTGGTCCCTTCATGGGATGATCTTTAATGCACTGGGCCCTTCATGGGATGATCTTGCATACCTCTAATCTGAGTGCTATGATGCACTGGCCCCTTCATAGGATGATCTTTCATGCACTGGTCCCTTCATGGGATGATCTTTGATGCACTGGTCCGTTCATGGGATGATCTTGCATACCTCTATCTGAGTGCTGTGATGCACTGGTCCTTTCATGAGAAGATCTTTGATGCACTGGTCCCTTCATGGGATGATCTTGCATACCTCTAATCTGAGTGCTGTGATGCGCTGGACCCTAAATAGGATGATCTTTGCACTGGTCCCTTCATGGGATGTTCTTGCATACCTCTAATCCGAGTGCTGTGATGCACTGGTCCCTTCATGGGATGATCTTTGATGCACTGGTCCCTTCATGGGATGATCTTTGCACTGGTCCCTTCATGGGATGATCTGTGATGCACTGGTCCCTTCATGGGATGATCTTTGATGCACTGGTCCCTAAATGGGATGATCTTTGATGCACTGGTCCCTTCATGGGATGATGTTTGCACTGGTCCCTTCATGGGATGATGTTTGCACTGGTCCCTTCGTGGGATGATGTTTGCACTGGTCCCTTCGTGGGAAGATCTTTGATGCACTGGTCCCTTCGTGGGAAGATCTTTGATGCACTGGTCCCTTCGTGGGAAGATCTTTGATGCACTGGTCCCTTAATGGGATGATCTATGATGCACTGGTCCCTTAATGGGATGATCTATGATGCACTGGTCCCTTAATGGGATGATCTATGATGCACTGGTCCCTTAATGGGATGATCTTTGATGCACTGGTCTCTTCATGGGATGATGTTTGACGCACTGGTCCCTTCATGGGATGATCTTTGACGCACTGGACCCTTCATGGGATGGTCTGTGATGCACTGGTCCCTTCATGGGATGATCTGTGATGCACTGGTCCCCTCATGGGATGATCTGTGATGCACTGGACCCTTCATGGGTTGATCTTTGCACTGGTCCCTTCATGGGATGTTCTTGCATACCTCTAATCCGAGTGCTGTGATGCACTGGCCCATTCATGAGATGATCTTTGATGCACTGGTCCCTTCATGGGATGATGTTTACACTGGTCCCTTCATGGGATGATGTTTGCACTGGTCCCTTCATGGGATGAGGTTTGCACTGGTCCCTTCATGGGATGATGTTTGCACTGGTCCCTTCATGGGATGATGTTTGCACTGGTCCCATCATGGGATGATGTTTGCACTGGTCCCTTCATGGGATGATGTTTGCACTGGTCCCTTCGTGGGAAGATCTTTGATGCACTGGTCCCTTCGTTGGAAGATCTTTGATGCACTGGTCCCTTCGTTGGAAAATCTTTGATGCACTTGTCCCTTAATGGGATGATCTATGATGCACTGGTCCCTTAATGGGATGATCTATGATGCACTGGTCCCTTAATGGGATGATCTATGATGCACTGGTCCCTTCATGGGATGATCTTTGATGCACTGGTCTCTTCATGGGATGATCTTTGGTGCACTGGTCCCTTCATGGGATGATCTGTGATGCACTGGTCCCTTCATGGGATGATCTGTGATGCACTGGTCCCCTCATGGGATGATCTGTGATGCACTGGACCCTTCATGGGTTGATCTTTGCACTGGTCCCTTCGTGGGATGATTTTGCTTACATCTAATCGGAGTGCTGTGATGCACTGGTCATTTCATGGGATGATCTTTGATGCACTGGTCCCTTCATGGGATGATCTTGCATACCTCTAATCCGAGTGCTGTGATGCACTGGTCCGTTCATGGGATGATGTTTGCACGGGTCCCATCATGGGATGATGTTTGCACGGGTCCCATCATGGGATGATGTTTGCACGGGTCCCATCATGGGATGATGTTTGCACGGGTCCCATCATGGGATGATGTTTGCACTGGTCCCATCATGGGATGATGTTTGCACTGGTCCCATCATGGGATGATGTTTGCACTGGTCCCATCATGGGATGATGTTTGCACTGGTCCCTTCATGGGATGATGTTTGCACTGGTCCCTTCATGGGATGATGTTTGCACTGGTCCCATCATGGGATGATGTTTGCACTGGTCCCATCATGGGATGATGTTTGCACTGGTCCCATCATGGGATGATGTTTGCACTGGTCCCTTCATGGGATGATGTTTGCACTGGTCCCTTCATGGGATGATCTTTGATGCACTGGTCCCTTCATGGGATGATCTTTGATGCACTGGCCCCTTCATAAAATGATCTTGCATACCTTTAATCTGAGTGCTGTGATGGACTGGTCCCTTCATGGGATGATCTTTGATGCACTGGCCCCTTCATAAAATGATCTTGCATACCTTTAATCTGAGAGCTTTGATGCACTGGTCCCTTCATGGGATGATCTTTGATGCACTGGTCCCTTCATAAAATGATCTTGCATACCTCTAATCTGAGAGCTTTGATGCACTGGTCCCTTCATGGGATGATCTTTGATGCACTGGTCCCTTAATGAGATGATCTTTGCACTGGTCCCTTAATGGGATGATCTTTGCACTGGTCCCTTAATGGGATGATCTTTGCACTGGTCCCTTAATGGGATGATCTTTGCACTGGTCCCTTAATGGGATGATCTTTGCACTGGTCCCTTCATGGGATGATCTTTGCACTGGTCCCTTCATGGGATGATCTTTGATGCACTGGTCCCTTCATGGGATGATCTTTGATGCACTGGCCCCTTCATAAAATGATCTTGCATACCTCTAATCTGAGAGTGTTGATGCACTGGTCCCTTCATGGGATGATCTTTGATGCACTGGTCCCTTCATGGGATGATCTTTGATGCACTGGTCCCTTCATGGGATGATCTTTGATGCACTGGTCCCTTCATGGGATGATCTTTGATGCACTGGTCCCTTAATGGGATGATCTTTGCACTGGTCCCTTCATGGGATGATCCCGCATACCTCTAATCTGAGTGCTGTGATGTACTGGTCCCTTCATGGGATGATCTTTGATGCACTGGTCCCTTCATGGGATGATCTTTGATGCACTGGTCCCTTCATGGGATGATCTTTGATGCACTGGCCCCTTCATAAAATGATCTTGCATACCTCTAATCTGAGTGCTGTGATGGACTGGTCCCTTCATGGGATGATCTTTGATGCACTGGCCCCTTCATAAAATGATCTTGCATACCTCTAATCTGAGAGCTTTGATGCACTGGTCTCTTCATGGGATGATCTTTGATGCACTGGTCCCTTAATGGGATGATCTTTGCACTGGTCCCTTAATGGGATGATCTTTGCACTGGTCCCTTAACGGGATGATCTTTGCACTGGTCCCTTCATGGGATGATCTTTGCACTGGTCCCTTAATGGGATGATCTATGATGCACTGGTCCCTTAATGGGATGATCTTTGATGCACTGGTTCCTTCATGGGATGATCTTTGATGCACTGGTCCCTTCATGGGATGATCTTTGATGCACTGGTCCCTTCATAGGATGGTCTTGCATACCTCTAATCTGAGTGCTGTGATGTACTGGTCCCTTCATTGGATGATCTTTGCACTGGTCCCTTCATTGGATGATCTTTGCACTGGTCCCTTCATTGGATGATCTTTGCACTGGTCCCTTCATTGGATGATCTTTGCACTGGTCCCTTCATTGGATGATCTTTGCACTGGTCCCTTCATGGGATGATCTTTGCACTGGTCCCTTCATGGGATGATCTTTGCGCTGGTCCCTTCATGGGATGATCTTTGCACTGGTCCCTTCATGGGATGATCTTTGATGAACTGGTCCCTTCATTGGATGATCTTTGCTCTGGTCCCTTCATTGGATGATCTTTGCACTGGTCCCTTCATTGGATGATCTTTGCACTGGTCCCTTCATGGGATGATCTTTGCACTGGTCCCTTCATGGGATGATCTTTGATGAACTGGTCCCTTCATGGGATGATCTTTGCACTGGTCCCTTCATTGGATGATCTTTGATGCACGGGTCCCTTCATGGGATGATCTTTGATGCACTGGTCCCTTCATGGGATGATCGTTGATGCACTGGTCCCTTCATGGGATGATCGTTGATGCACTGGTCCCTTCATGGAATGATCTTTGATGCACTGGTCCCTTCATGGGATGATCTTTCATACACTGGTCCCTTCATGGGATGATCTTTGATGCACTGGTCCCTTCATGGGATGATCTTTGATGCACTGGTCCCTTAATGGGATGATCTTTGATGCACTGGTCCCTTAATGGGATGATCTTTGATGCACTGGTCCCTTCATGGGATGCTGTTTGCACTGGTCCCTTCATGGGATGCTGTTTGCACTGGTCCCTTCATGGGATGCTGTTTGCACTGGTCCCTTCATGGGATGCTGTTTGCACTGGTCCCATCATGGGATGCTGTTTGCACTGGTCCCATCATGGGATGCTGTTTGCACTGGTCCCTTAATGCGATGATCTTTGCACTGGTCCCTTAATGGGATGATCTTTGCACTGGTCCCTTAATGGGATGATCTTTGCACTGTTCCCCTCATGGGATGATCTTTGCACTGGTCCCTTCATGGGATGATCTTTGCACTGGTCCATTCATGGAATGATCTTTGCACTGGTCCATTCATGGAATGATCTTTGCACTGGTCCATTCATGGAATGATCTTTGCACTGGTCCCATCATGGGATGATCTTTGCACTGGTCCCTTCATGGGATGATCTTTGCACCGGTCCCTTCATGGGATGATCTTTGATGCACTGGTCCCTTCATGGGATGATCTTGCATACCTCTAATCTGAGTGCTGTAATGCACTGGTCCCTTCATGGGATGATCTTGCATACCTCTAATCTGAGTGCTGTAAAGCACTGGTCCCTTCATGGGATGATCTTGCATACCTCAAATCTGAGTGCTGTGATGCACTGGTCCTTTCATGAGATGATCTTTGATGCACTGGTCCCTTCATGGGATGTTCTTACATACCTCTAATCCGAGTGCTGTGATGCACTGGTCCCTTCATGGGATGATGTTTGCACTGGTCCCTTCATGGGATGATGTTTGCACTGGTCCCTTCATGGGATGATGTTTGCACTGGTCCCTTCATGGGATGATCTTTGCACTGGTCCCTTCATGGGACGATCTTTGCACTGGTCCCTTCAGGGGATGATCTTTGGTGCACTGGTCCCTTCAGGGGATGATCTTTGATGCACTGGTCCCTTCATGGGATGATCTTTGATGCACTGGTCCCATCATGGGATGATCTTCGATGCACTGGTCCCATCATGGGATGATCTTCGATGCACTTGCCCCTTCATGGGATGATCTGTGATGCACTGGTCCCTTCATGGGATGATCTTTGATGCATGGGTCCTTTCATTGGATATAATTGCATACCTCTAATCTGAATGCTGTGATGCACTGGCCCCTTCATTGGATGATCTTTGCACTGGCCCCTTCATTGGATGATCTTTGCACTGGCCCCCTCATTGGATGATCTTTGCACTGGTCCCTTCATGGGATGATCTTTGCACTCGTCCCTTCATGGGATGATCTTTGATGAACTAGTCCCTTCATTGGATGATCTTTGCACTGGTCCCTTCATGGGATGATCTTTGCACTGGTCCCTTCATGGGATGATCTTTGCACTGGTCCCTTCATGGGATGATCTTTGCACTGGTCCCTTCATGGGATGATCTTTGCACTGGTCCCTTCATGGGATGATCTTTGCACTGGTCCCTTCATGGGATGATCTTTGCACTGGTCCCTTCATGGGATGATCTTTGATGAACTGGTCCCTTCATTGGATGATCTTTACACTGGTCCCTTCATTGGATGATCTTTGCACTGGTCCCTTCATGGGATGATCTTTGCACTGGTCCCTTCATGGGATGATCTTTGATGAACTAGTCCCTTCATGGGATGATCTTTGCACTGGTCCCTTCATGGGATGATCTTTGCACTGGTCCCTTCATGGGATGATCTTTGATGAACTGGTCCCTTCATGGGATTATCTTTGCACTGGTCCCTTCATGGGATGATCTTTGATGCACTGGTCCCTCCATGGGATGATCTTTGATGCACTGGTCCCTTCATGGGATGATCTTTGATGCACTGGTCCCTTCATGGGATGATCTTTGATGCACTGGTCCCTTCATGGGATGATCTTTGATGCACTGGTCCCTTCATGGGATGATCTTTGATGCACTGGTCACTTCATGGGATGATCTTTGATGCATGGGTCCCTTCATTGGATGATCTTTGATGCACGGGTCCCTTCATGGGATGATCTATCATGCACTGGTCCCTTCAAGGCATGATCTTGCATATCTCTAGTCTGAATGCTGTGGTGCACTGGTCCCTTCATGGGATGATCTTTGATGCACTGGTCCCTTCACGGGATGCTCTTGCGTACCTCTAATCTGAGTGCTGTAATGCACTGGTCCCTTTATGGCATGATCTCTGCACTGGTCCCTTCATGGGATGATCTTTGCACTGGTCCCTTCATGGGATGATCTTTGCACTGGTCCCTTCATGGGATGATCTTTGCACTGGTCCCTTCATGGGATGATCTTTGCACTGGTCCCTTCATGGGATGATCTTTGCACTGGGCCCTTCATGGGATGATCTTTGATGCACTGGTCCCTTAATGGGATGATCTTTGCACTGGTCCCTTCATGGGATGATCTTTGCACTGGTCCCTTCATGGGATGATCTTTGCACTGGTCCCTTCATGGGATGATCTTTGCACTGGTCCCTTCATGGGATGATCTTTGCACTGGTCCCTTCATGGGATGATCTTTGCACTGGTCCCTTCATGGGATGATCTTTGCACTGGTCCCTTCATGGGATGATCTTTGCACTGGTCCCTTCATGGGATGATCTTTGCACTGGTCCCTTCATGGGATGATCTTTGATGCACTGGTCCCTTCATGGGATTATCTTTGATGCACTGGTTCCTTCATGGGATGATCTTTGATGCACTGGTCCCTTCATGGGATAATCTTGCATACATCTAATCTGAGTGCTGTGATGCACTGGTCCCTTTATGGGATTATCTTTGCACTGGTCCCTTCATGGGATGATCTTTGATGCACTTGTCCCTTCATGGGATGATCTTTGATGCAGTGGTTCCTTCATGGGATGATCTTCGATGCACTGGTCCCTTCATGGGATGATCTTGCATACCTCTAATCTGAGTGCTGTGATGCACTGGTCCCTTCATGGGATGATCTTTGATGCACTGGTCCCTTCATGGGATGATCTTTGATGCACTGGTCCCTTCATGGGATGATCTTTGATGCACTGGTCCCTTCATGGGATGATCTTTGATGCAGTGGTTCCTTCATGGGATGATCTTTGATGCAGTGGTTCCTTCATGGGATGATCTTCGATGCACTGGTCCCTTCATGGGATGAACTTTGATGCACTGGTCACTTCATGGGATGATCTTTGCTGCACTGGTCCCTTCATGGGATGATCTTTGCTGCACTGGTCCCTTCATGGGATGATCTTGCATACCTCTAATCTGAGTGCTGTGATGCACTTGTCCCTTCATGGGATGATCTTTGATGCACTGGTCCCTTCATGGGATGATCTTTGATGCACTGGTCCCTTCATGGGATGATCTTTGATGCACTGGTCCCTTCATGGGATGATCTTTGATGCACTGGTCCCTTCATGGGATGATCTTTGATGCACTGGTCCCTTCATGGGATGATCTTTGATGCAGTGGTTCCTTCATGGGATGATCTTTGATGCAGTGGTTCCTTCATGGGATGATCTTTGATGCACTGGTCCCTTCATGGGATGATCTTCGATGCACTGGTCCCTTCATGGGATGATCTTCGATGCACTGGTCCCTTCATGGGATGATCTTCGATGCACTGGTCCCTTCATGTGATGATCTTCGATGCACTGGTCCCTTCATGGGATGAACTTTGATGCACTGGTCACTTCATGGGATGATCTTTGATGCACTTGCCCCTTCATGGGATGATCTTTGATGCACTGGTCCCTTCATGGGATGATCTTTGATGCACTGGTCCCTTCATGGGATGATCTTTGATGCAGTGGTTCCTTCATGGGATGATCTTTGATGCAGTGGTTCCTTCATGGGATGATCTGTGATGCACTGGTGCCTTCATGGGATGATCTGTGATGCACTGGTCCCGTCATGGTATGATCCTTGATGCACTTGTCCCTAAATGGGATGATCTTTGATGCACTGGTCCCTTCATGGGATGATCTTTGATGCACTGGTCCCTTCATGAAATGATCTTTGATGCACTGGTCCCTTCATGGAATTATCTTTGATGCACTGGTCCCTTCATGGGATGATCTTTGATGCACTGGGCCCTTCATGGGATGATCTTTGATGCACTGGTCCCTTCATGGGATGATCTTTGATGCACTGGTCCCTTCACGGGATGATCTTTGATGCACTGGTCCCTTCACGGGATGATCTTTGATGCACTGGTCCCTTCACGGGATGATCTGTGATGCACTGGTCCCTTCATGGGATGATCTGTGATGCACTGGTCCCTTCATGGGATGATCTGTGATGCACTGGTCCCTTCATGGGATGATATTTGATGCACTTGTCCCTTCATGGTATGATCCTTGATGCACTGGTCCCTAAATGGAAGGATCTTTGATGCACTGGTCCCTTCACGGGATGATCTTTGATGCACTGGTCCCTTCACGGGATGATCTTTGATGCACTGGTCCCTTCACGGGATGATCTTTGATGCACTGGTCCCTTCACGGGATGATCTTTGATGCACTGGTCCCTTCACGGGATGATCTTTGATGCACTGGTCCTTTCATGGGATGATCTTTGATGCACAGGTCCCTTCATTGGATGATCCCGGATGTACTGGTCCCTTTATGGGATTATTTTTGCACTGGTCCCTTCATGGGATGATCTTGCATACCTCTAAACTGAGTGCTGTGATGGACTGGTCCCTTAATAGGATGATCTTTCATGCACTGGTCCCTTCACGGGATGATCTCGCGTAC
This sequence comes from Triturus cristatus, assembly GCF_964204655.1. Lineage (NCBI taxonomy): Eukaryota > Metazoa > Chordata > Amphibia > Caudata > Salamandridae > Triturus > Triturus cristatus. The sequence continues at coordinate 409,134,741 of NC_140591.1, forward strand.
CTCTAATCTGAGTGCTGTAATGCACTGGTCCATTCATGGGATGATCTTTGCACTGGTCCCTTCATGGGATGATCTTTGCACTGGTCCCTTCATGGGATGATCTTTGCACAGGTCCCTTCAGGGGATGATCTTTGATGCACTGGTCCCTTCATGGGATGATCTTTGATGCACTGGTCCCTTCATGGGATGATCTTGATGCACTGGTCCCTTCATGGGATGATCTTTGATGCACTGGTCCCTTCATGGGATGATCTTGATGCATTGGTCCCTTCATGGGATGATCTTTGATGCATTGGTCCCTTCATGGGATGATCTTTGATCCACTGGTCCCTTCATGGGATGATCTTTGATGCACTGGTCCCTTCATGGGATGATCTTTGATGCACTGGTCCCTTCATGGGATGATCTTTGATGCATTGGTCCCTTCATTGGATGATCTTTGATGCACTGCTCCCTTCATGGGATGATCTTTGATGTACTGGTCCCTTCATAAAATGATTTTACATACCTCTAATCTGAGTGCTGTGATGCACTGGTCCCTTCATGGGATATAATTGCATACCTCTAATCTGAATGCTGTGATGCACTGGTCCCTTCATGGGATTATCTCTGATGCACTGGTCCCTTCATGGGATGCACTGGTCCCTTAATGGGATGGTCTGTGATGCACTGGTCCCTTCATGTGATGATCTTTGATGCACTGGTACCTTCATGGGATGATCTTTGATGCAGTGGTTCCTTCATGGGATGATCTTCGATGCACTGGTACCTTCATGGGATGATCTTGCATACCTCTAATCTGAGTGCTGTGATGCACTGGTCCCTTCATGGGATGATCTTTGATGCACTTGTCCCTTCATGGGATGATCTTTGATGCACTTGTCCCTTCATGGGATGATCTTTGATGCACTGGTCCCTTCATGGGATGATCTTTGATGCACTGGTCCCTTCATGGGATGATCTTTGATGCAGTGGTTCCTTCATGGGATGATCTGTGATGCACTGGTCCCTTCACGGGATGATCTGTGATGCACTGGTCCCTTCATGGGATGATCTTCGATGCACTGGTCCCTTCATGGGATGATCTGTGATGCACTGGTCCCTTCATGGGATGATCTGTGATGCACTGGTCCCTTCATGGGATGATCTGTGATGCACTGGTCCCTTCATGGGATGATCTGTGATGCACTGGTCCCTTCATGGGATGATATTTGATGCACTTGTCCCTTCATGGTATGATCCTTGATGCACTGGTCCCTAAATGGAATGATCTTTGATGCACTGGTCCCTAAATGGAATGATCTTTGATGCACTGGTCCCTTCATGGGATGATCTTTGATGCACTGGTCCCTTCATGGAATGATCTTTGATGCACTGGTCCCTTCATGGGATGATCTTTGATGCACTGGTCCCTTCACGGGATGATCTTTGATGCACTGGTCCCTTCACGGGATGATCTTTGATGCACTGGTCCCTTCACGGGATGATCTTTGATGCACTGGTCCCTTCACGGGATGATCTTTGATGCACTGGTCCCTTCACGGAATGATCTTTGATGCACTGGTCCCTTCATGGGATGATCTTCGATGCACTGGTCCCTTCATGGGATGATCTTGCATACCTCTAATCTGAGTGCTGTGATGCACTGGTCCCTTCATGGGATGATCTTTGATGCACTGGTCCCTTCATGGGATGTTCTTTGATGCACTGGTCCCTTCATGGGATGATCTTTGATGCACAGGTCCCTTCATTGGATGATCCCGGATGTACTGGTCCCTTTATGGGATTATTTTTGCACTGGTCCCTTCATGGGATGATCTTGCATACCTCTAATCTGAGTGCTGTGATGGACTGGTCCCTTAATAGGATGATCTTTCATGCACTGGTCCCTTCACGGGATGATCTTGCGTACCTCTAATCTGAGTGCTGTGATGGATTGGTCCCTTAATAGGATGATCTTTCATGCACTGGTCCATTCATGGGATGATCTTTGCACTGGTCCCTTCATGGGATGATCTTTGCACTGGTCCCTTCATGGGATGATCTTTGCACAGGTCCCTTCAAGGGATGATCTTTGATGCACTGGTCCCTTCATGGGATGATCTTTGATGCACTGGTCCCTTCATGGGATGAACTTTGATGCACTGGTCCCTTCATGGGATGATCTTTGCACTGGTCCCTTCATGGGATGATTTTTGCACTGGTCCCTTCATGGGATGATCTTTGATGCACTGGTCCCTTCATGGGATGATCTTTGATGCACTGGTCCCTTCATGGGATGATCTTTGATGCACTGGTCCCTTCATGGGATGATCTTTGATGCACTGGTCCCTTCATGGGATGATCTTTGATGCACTGGTCCCTTCATGGGATGATCTTGCATACATCTAATCTGAGTGCTGTGATGCATTGGTCCCTTCATGGGATGATCTTTGATGCACTGGTCCCTTCATGGGATGATCTTTGATGGATTGGTCCCTTCATTGGATGATCTTTGATGCACTGCTCCCTTCATGGGATGATCTTTGATGTACTGGTCCCTTCATAAAATGATTTTACATACCTCTAATCTGAGTGCTGTGATGCACTGTTCCCTTCATGGGATATAATTGCATACCTCTAATCTGAATGCTGTGATGCACTGGTCCCTTCATGGGATTATCTCTGATGCACTGGTCCCTTCATGGGATGCACTGGTCCCTTCATGGGATGATCTTGCATACCTCTAAACTGAGTGCTGTGATGCACTGGCCCCTTCATGGGATGTTTGATGCACTGGCCCCTTCATGGGATGATGTTTGATGCACTGGTCCCTTCATACGATCTGTGATGCACTGGTCCCTTCATGGGATGATCTTGCATACCTCTAATCTGAGTGCTCTGATGCACTGGTCCCTTCTTGGGATGATCTGTGATGCACTGGTCCCTTCATGGGATGATCTTGCATACCTCTAATCTGCGTGCTGTGATGCACTGGTCCCTTCATGAGATGATGTTTGCACTGGTCCCTTCATGGAATGTTGTTTGCATTGGGCCCTTCATGGGATGATGTTTGTACTGGGCCCTTCATGGGATGATGTTTGCACTGGGCCCTTCATGGGATGATGTTTGCACTGGGCCCTTCATGGGATGATGTTTGCACTGGGCCCTTCATGGGATGATGTTTGCACTGGGCCCTTCATGGGATGATGTTTGCACTGGGCCCTTCATGGGATGATGTTTGCACTGGGCCCTTCATGGGATGATGTTTGCACTGGGCCCTTCATGGGATGATGTTTGCACTGGGCCCTTCATGGGATGATGTTTGCACTGGGCCCTTCATGGGATGATGTTTGCACTGGGCCCTTCATGGGATGATGTTTGCACTGGGCCCTTCATGGGATGATGTTTGCACTGGGCCCTTCATGGGATGATGTTTGCACTGGGCCCTTCATGGGATGATGTTTGCACTGGGCCCTTCATGGGATGATGTTTGCACTGGGCCCTTCATGGGATGATGTTTGCACTGGGCCCTTCATGGGATGATGTTTGCACTGGGCCCTTCATGGGATGATGTTTGCACTGGTCCCTTCATGGGATGATGTTTGCACTGGTCCCTTCATGGGATGATGTTTGCACTGGTCCCTTCATGGGATGATGTTTGCACTGGTCCCTTCATGGGATGATCTTTGCACTGGTCCCTTCATGGGATGATCTTTGATGCACTGGTCCCTTCATGGGATGATCTTTGATGCACTGGTCCCTTCATGGGATGATCTTTGCACTGGTCCCTTCATGGGATGATCTTTGATGCACTGGTCCCTTCATGGGATGATCTTTGATGCACTGGTCCCTTCATGGGATGATCTTGCATACCTCTAATCTGAGTGCTGTCATGCACTGGTCCCTTCATGGGATGATCTTTGATGCACTGGTCCCTTCATGGGATGATCTTTGATGCACTGGTCCCTTCATGGGATTATATTTGCACAGGTCCCTTCATGGGATGATCTTTGCACTGGTCCCTTCATGGGATGATCTTTGCACTGGTCCCTTCATGGGATGATCTTTGCACTGGTCCCTTCATGGGATGATCTTTGCACTGGTCCCTTCATGGGATGATCTTTGCACTGGTCCCTTCATGGGATTATCTTTGATGCACTGGTCCCTTCATGGGATGATCTTGCATACCTCTAATCTGAGTGCTGTGATGCACTGGTCCCTTCATGGGATGATCTTTGATGCACTGGTCCCTTCATGGGATGATCTTTGATGCACTGGTCCCTTCATGGGATGATCTTTGATGCACTGGTCCCTTCATGGGATTATCTTTGATGCACAGGTCCCTTCATGGGATGAGCTTTGATGCACTGGTCCCTTCATGGGATGATCTCTGCACTGGTCCCTTAATGGGATGATCTTTGCACTGGTCCCTTCATGGGATGATCTTTGCACTGGTCCCTTCATGGGATGATCTTTGCACTGGTCCCTTCATGGGATGATCTTTGCACTGGTCCCTTCATGGGATGATCTTTGCACTGGTCCCTTCATGGGATGATCTTTGATGCACTGGTCCCTTCATGGGATGATCTTTGATGCACTGGTCCCTTCATGGGATGATCTTTGATGCACTGGTCCCTTCATGGGATGATCTTTGATGCACTGGTCCCTTCATGGGATGATCTTTGATGCACTGGTCCCTTCATGGGATGATCTTTGATGCACTGGTCCCTTCATGGGATGATCTTTGATGCACTGGTCCCTTCATGGGATGATCTTTGATGCACTGGTCCCTTCATGGGATGATCTTTGCACTGGTCCCTTCATGGGATGATCTTTGCACTGGTCCCTTCATGGGATGATCTTTGCACTGGTACCTTCATGGGATGATCTTGCATACCTCTAATCTGAGTGCTGTGATGCACTGGTCCCTTCATGGGATGATCTTTGATGCACTTGTCCCTTCATGGGATTATCTTTGATGCACTGGTTCCTTCATGGGATGATCTTTGATGCACTGGTCCCTTCATGGGATGATCTTTGATGCACTGGTCCCTTCATGGGATAATCTTGCATACATCTAATCTGAGTGCTGTGATGCACTGGTCCCTTTATGGGATTATCTTTGCACTGGTCCCTTCATGGCATGATCTTGCATACCTCTATTCTGAGTGCTGTGATGGACTGGCCCCTTCATGGGATGATCTCTGCACTGGCCCCTTCATGGGATGATCTCTGCACTGGTCCCTTCATGGGATGAGCTTTGATGCACAGGTCCCTTCATGGGATGAGCTTTGATGCACAGGTCCCTTCTTGGGATGATCTATGATGCCCTGGTCCCTTCATGGGATGATCTTGCATACCTCTCATCTGACTGCTGTGATGGACTGGACCCTTCATGGGATGATCTTTGATGCACTGGTCCCTTCATGGGATGATCTTTGATGCACTGGTCCCTTCATGGGATGATCTTTGATGCACTGGTCCCTTCATGGGATGATCTTTGATGCACTGGTCCCTTCATGGGATGATCTTTGATGCACTGGTCCCTTCATGGGATGATCTTTGCACTGGTCCCTTCATGGGATGAACTTTGATGCACTGGTCCCTTCATGGGATGATCTTGCATGCCTCTAATCAGAGTGCTGTGATGCCCTGGTTCCTTCATGGGATGATCTTTGCACCGGTCCCTTCATGGGATGATGTTTGCACTGGTCCATTCATTGGATGATCTTGCACACCTCTAATCTGAATGCTGTGGTGCACTGGTCCCTTCATGGGATGATCTTTGATGCACTGGTCCCTTCATGGGATGATCTTTGATGCACTGGTCCTTTTATGGGATGATCTTTGATGCACTGGTCCCTTCATGGGATGATCTTTGCATTGGTCCATTCATGGAATGATCTTTGCATTGGTCCATTCATGGAATGATCTTTGCATTGGTCCATTCATGGAATGATCTTTGCACTGGTCCATTCATGGAATGATCTTTGCACTGGTCCCTTCATGGAATGCTCTTTGCACTGGTCCCTTCATGGGATGATCTTTGAGGCACTGGTCCCTTCATGGGATGATCTTGCATACCTCTAATCTGAGTGCTTTGATGGACTGGTCCCTTCATGGGATGATCTTTGATGCACTGGTCCCTTAATGGGATGATGTTTGCACTGGTCCCTTCATGGGATGATGTTTGCACTGGTCCCTTCATGGGATTATGTTTGCACTGGTCCCTTCATGGGATGATGTTTGCACTGGTCCCTTCATGGGATGATGTTTGCACTGGTCCCTTCATGGGATGATGTTTGCACTGGTCCCTTCATGGGATGATGTTTGCACTGGTCCCTCCATGGGATGTTCTTTTATGCACTGGTCCCTTCATGGGATGATCTTGCATACCTCTAATCTGAGTGCTGTGATGCACTGGTCCCTTCATGGGATGATCTTTGATGCACTGGTCCCTTCATGGGATGATCTTTGATGCACTGGTCCCTTCATGGGATGATCTTTGATGCACTGGTTCCTACATGGGATGATCTTTGATGCACTGGTCCCTTTATGGGATGATCTTTGATGCACTGGTCCCTTAATGGGATGATCTTTGCACTAGTCCCTTCATGGGATGATCTTTGATGCACGGGTCCCTTCATTGGATGATCTTTGATGCACGGGTCCCTTCATGGGATGATCTATGATGCACTGGTCCCTTCATGGGATGATCGTTGATGCACTGGTCCCTTCATGGGATGATCGTTGATGCACTGGTCCCTTCATGGGATGATCGTTGATGCACTGGTCCCTTCATGGGATGATCGTTGATGCACTGGTCCCTTCATGGGATGATCTTTGATGCACTGGTCCCTTCATGGGATGATCTTTGCACTGGTCCCTTAATGGGATGATCTTTGATGCACTGGTCCCTTAATGGGATGATCTTTGCACTGGTCCCTTAATGGGATGATCTTTGCACTGGTCCCTTAATGGGATGATCTTTGCACTGGTCCCTTAATGGGATGATCTTTGCACTGGTCCCTTAATGGGATGATCTTTGCACTGGTCCCTTCATGGGATGATCTTTGCACTGGTCCCTTCATGGGATGATCTTTGATGCACTGGTCCCTTCATGGGATGATCTTTGATGCACTGGCCCCTTCATAAAATGATCTTGCATACCTCTAATCTGAGAGTGTTGATGCACTGGTCCCTTCATGGGATGATCTTTGATGCACTGGTCCCTTCATGGGATGATCTTTGATGCACTGGTCCCTTCATGGGATGATCTTTGCACTGGTCCCTTCATGGGATGATCTTTGATGCACTGGTCCCTTAATGGGATGATCTTTGCACTGGTCCCTTCATGGGATGATCTCGCATACCTCTAATCTGAGTGCTGTGATGTACTGGTCCCTTCATGGGATGATCTTTGATGCACTGGTCCCTTCATGGGATGATCTTTGATGCACTGGTCCCTTCATGGGATGATCTTTGATGCACTGGCCCCTTCATAAAATGATCTTGCATACCTCTAATCTGAGAGCTTTGATGCACTGGTCTCTTCATGGGATGATCTTTGATGCACTGGTCCCTTAATGGGATGATCTTTGCACTGGTCCCTTTATGGGATGATCTTTGCACTGGTCCCTTCATGGGATGATCTTTGCACTGGTCCCTTAATGGGATGATCTTTGATGCACTGGTCCCTTCATGGGATGATCTTTGATGCACTGGTCCCTTCATGGGATGATCTTTGATGCACTGGTCCCTTCATGGGATGATCTTTGCACTGGTCCCTTCATGGGATGATCTTTGCACTGGTCCCTTCATGGGATGATCTTTGATGAACTGGTCCCTTCATTGGATGATCTTTGCACTGGTCCCTTCATTGGATGATCTTTGCACTGGTCCCTTCATTGGATGATCTTTGCACTGGTCCCTTCATGGGATGATCTTTGCACTGGTCCCTTCATGGGATGATCTTTGATGAACTGGTCCCTTCATGGGATGATCTTTGATGCACTGGTCCCTTCATGGGATGATCTTTGATGCACAGGTCCCTTCATTGGATGATCCCGGATGTACTGGTCCCTTTATGGGATTATTTTTGCACTGGTCCCTTCATGGGATGATCTTGCATACCTCTAATCTGAGTGCTGTGATGGACTGGTCCCTTAATAGGATGATCTTTCATGCACTGGTCCCTTCACGGGATGATCTTGCGTACCTCTAATCTGAGTGCTGTGATGGATTGGTCCCTTAATAGGATGATCTTTGATGCACTGGTCCCTTCATGGGATGATCTTTGATGCACTGGGCCCTTCATGGGATGATCTTTGATGCACTGGTCCCTTCATGGGATGATCTTTGATGCACTGGTGCCTTCATGGGATGATCTGTGATGCACTGGTCCCGTCATGGTATGATCCTTGATGCACTGGTCCCTAAATGGGATGATCTTTGATGCACTGGTCCCTTCATGGAATGATCTTTGATGCACTGGTCCCTTCATGGAATGATCTTTGATGCACTGGTCCCTTCATGGAATGATCTTTGATGCACTGGTCCCTTCATGGGATGATCTTTGATGCACTGGGCCCTTCATGGGATGATCTTTGATGCACTGGTCCCTTCATGGGATGATCTTTGATGCACTGGTCCCTTCACGGGATGATCTTTGATGCACTGGTCCCTTCACGGGATGATCTTTGATGCACTGGTTCCTTCATGGGATGATCTTTGATGCACTGGTCCCTTCATGGGATGATCTTTGATGCACTGGTCCCTTCATGGGATGATCTTTGATGCACTGGTCCCTTCATGGGATGATCTTTGATGCACTGGTTCCTTCATGGGATGATCTTTGATGCACTGGTCCCTTCATGGGATGATCTTTGATGCACTGGTCCATTCATGGGATGATCTTTGATGCACTGGTCCCTTCATAGGATGGTCTTGCATACCTCTAATCTGAGTGCTGTGATGCACTGGTCCCTTCATTGGATGATCTTTGCACTGGTCCCTTCATTGGATGATCTTTGCACTGGTCCCTTCATTGGATGATCTTTGCACTGGTCCCTTCATGGGATGATCTTTGCACTGGTCCCTTCATGGGATGATCTTTGCACTGGTCCCTTCATGGGATGATCTTTGCACTGGTCCCTTCATGGGATGATCTTTGATGAACTGGTCCCTTCATTGGATGATCTTTGCACTGGTCCCTTCATTGGATGATCTTTGCACTGGTCCCTTCATTGGATGATCTTTGCACTGGTCCCTTCATGGGATGATCTTTGCACTGGTCCCTTCATGGGATGATCTTTGATGAACTGGTCCCTTCATGGGATGATCTTTGATGAACTGGTCCCTTCATGGGATGATCTTTGATGCACTGGTCCCTTCATTGGATGATCTTTGATGCACGGGTCCCTTCATGGGATGATCTTTGATGCACTGGTCCCTTCATGGGATGATCGTTGATGCACTGGTCCCTTCATTGGATGATCGTTGATGCACTGGTCCCTTCATGGAATGATCTTTGATGCACTGGTCCCTTCATGGGATGATCCTTGATGCACTGGTCCCTAAATGGGATGATCTTTGATGCACTGGTCCCTAAATGGGATGATCTTTGATGCACTGGTCCCTTCATGGAATGATCTTTGATGCACTGGTCCCTTCATGGAATGATCTTTGATGCACTGGTCCCTTCATGGGATGATCTTTGATGCACTGGGCCCTTCATGGGATGATCTTTGATGCACTGGTCCCTTCATGGGATGATCTTTGATGCACTGGTCCCTTCATGGGATGATCTTTGATGCACTGGTCCCTTCATGGGATGATCTTTGATGCACTGGTCCCTTAATGGGATGATCTTTGATGCACTGGTCCCTTAATGGGATGATCTTTGATGCACTGGTCCCTTCATGGGATGCTGTTTGCACTGGTCCCTTCATGGGATGCTGTTTGCACTGGTCCCATCATGGGATGCTGTTTGCACTGGTCCCATCATGGGATGATCTTTGCACTGGTCCCTTAATGGGATGATCTTTGCACTGGTCCCTTAATGGGATGATCTTTGCACTGGTCCCTTAATGGGATGATCTTTGCACTGTTCCCCTCATGGGATGATCTTTGCACTGGTCCCTTCATGGGATGATCTTTGCACTGGTCCCTTCATGGAATGATCTTTGCACTGGTCCATTCATGGAATGATCTTTGCACTGGTCCATTCATGGAATGATCTTTGCACTGGTCCCATCATGGGATGATCTTTGCACTGGTCCCTTCATGGGATGATCTTTGCACCGGTCCCTTCATGGGATGATCTTTGATGCACTGGTCCCTTCATGGGATGATCTTGCATACCTCTAATCTGAGTGCTGTAATGCACTGGTCCCTTCATGGGATGATCTTGCATACCTCTAATCTGAGTGCTGTAAAGCACTGGTCCCTTCATGGGATGATCTTGCATACCTCAAATCTGAGTGCTGTGATGCACTGGTCCTTTCATGAGATGATCTTTGATGCACTGGTCCCTTCATGGGATGATCTTGCATACCTCTAATCTGAGTGCTGTGATGCGCTGGTCCCTAAACAGGATGATGTTTGCACTGGTCCCTTCATGGGATGTTCTTACATACCTCTAATCCGAGTGCTGTGATGCACTGGTCCCTTCATGGGATGATGTTTGCACTGGTCCCTTCATGGGATGATGTTTGCACTGGTCCCTTCATGGGATGATGTTTGCACTGGTCCCTTCATGGGATGATGTTTGCACTGGTCCCTTCATGGGACGATCTTTGCACTGTTCCCTTCAGGGGATGATCTTTGGTGCACTGGTCCCTTCAGGGGATGATCTTTGATGCACTGGTCCCTTCATGGGATGATCTTCGATGCACTGGTCCCATCATGGGATGATCTTCGATGCACTGGTCCCATCATGGGATGATCTTCGATGCACTTGCCCCTTCATGGGATGATCTGTGATGCACTGGTCCCTTCATGGGATGATCTTTGATGCATGGGTCCTTTCATTGGATATAATTGCATACCTCTAATCTGAATGCTGTGATGCACTGGCCCCTTCATTGGATGATCTTTGCACTGGCCCCCTCATTGGATGATCTTTGCACTGGTCCCTTCATGGGATGATCTTTGCACTCGTCCCTTCATGGGATGATCTTTGATGAACTAGTCCCTTCATTGGATGATCTTTGCACTGGTCCCTTCATGGGATGATCTTTGCACTGGTCCCTTGATGGGATGATCTTTGCACTGGTCCCTTCATGGGATGATCTTTGCACTGGTCCCTTCATGGGATGATCTTTGCACTGGTCCCTTCATGGGATGATCTTTGCACTGGTCCCTTCATGGGATGATCTTTGATGAACTGGTCCCTTCATTGGATGATCTTTACACTGGTCCCTTCATTGGATGATCTTTGCACTGGTCCCTTCATGGGATGATCTTTGCACTGGTCCCTTCATGGGATGATCTTTGATGAACTAGTCCCTTCATTGGATGATCTTTGATGAACTGGTCCCTTCATGGGATGATCTTTGCACTCGTCCCTTCATGGGATGATCTTTGATGAACTGGTCCCTTCATGGGATTATCTTTGCACTGGTCCCTTCATGGGATGATCTTTGATGCACTGGTCCCTCCATGGGATGATCTTTGATGCACTGGTCCCTCCATGGGATGATCTTTGATGCACTGGTCCCTTCATGGGATGATCTTTGATGCACTGGTCCCTTCATGGGATGATCTTTGATGCACTGGTCCCTTCATGGGATGATCTTTGATGCACTGGTCCCTTCATGGGATGATCTTTGATGCACTGGTCACTTCATGGGATGATCTTTGATGCACGGGTCCCTTCATTGGATGATCTTTGATGCATGGGTCCCTTCATTGGATGATCTTTGATGCACTGGTCCCTTCATGGGATGATCTATCATGCACTGGTCCCTTCAAGGCATGATCTTGCATATCTCTAGTCTGAATGCTGTGGTGCACTGGTCCCTTCATGGGATGATCTTTGATGCACTGGTCCCTTCACGGGATGCTCTTGCGTACCTCTAATCTGAGTGCTGTAATGCACTGGTCCCTTTATGGCATGATCTCTGCACTGGTCCCTTCATGGGATGATCTTTGCACTGGTCCCTTCATTGGATGATCTTTGCACTGGTCCCTTCATTGGATGATCTTTGCACTGGGCCCTTCATGGGATGATCTTTGCACTGGTCCCTTCATGGGATGATCTTTGCACTGGTCCCTTAATGGGATGATCTTTGCACTGGTCCCTTCATGGGATGATCTTTGCACTGGTCCCTTCATGGGATGATCTTTGCACTGGTCCCTTCATGGGATGATCTTTGCACTGGTCCCTTCATGGGATGATCTTTGCACTGGTCCCTTCATGGGATGATCTTTGCACTGGTCCCTTCATGGGATGATCTTTGCACTGGTCCCTTCATGGGATGATCTTTGCACTGGTCCCTTCATGGGATGATCTTTGATGCACTGGTCCCTTCATGGGATGATCTTTGATGCACTGGTCCCTTCATGGGATGATCTTTGATGCACTGGTCCCTTCATGGGATGATCTTTGATGCACTGGTCCCTTCATGGGATGATCTTTGATGCACTGGTCCCTTCATGGGATAATCTTGCATACATCTAATCTGAGTGCTGTGATGCACTGGTCCCTTTATGGGATTATCTTTGCACTGGTCCCTTCATGGGATGATCTTCGATGCACTGGTCCCTTCATGGGATGATCTTGCATACCTCTAATCTGAGTGCTGTGATGCACTGGTCCCTTCATGGGATGATTTTTGATGCACTGGTCCCTTCATGGGATGATCTTTGATGCACTGGTCCCTTCATTGGATGATCTTTGATGCAGTGGTTCCTTCATGGGATGATCTTTGATGCAGTGGTTCCTTCATGGGATGATCTTCGATGCACTGGTCCCTTCATGGGATGATCTTCGATGCACTGGTCCCTTCATGTGATGATCTTCGATGCACTGGTCCCTTCATGGGATGATCTTTGATGCACTGGTCCCTTCATGGGATGATCTTTGATGCACTTGCCCCTTCATGGGATGATCTTGCATACCTCTAATCTGAGTGCTGTGATGCACTTGTCCCTTCATGGGATGATCTTTGATGCACTGGTCCCTTCATGGGATGATCTTTGATGCACTGGTCCCTTCATGGGATGATCTTTGATGCAGTGGTTCCTTCATGGGATGATCTTTGATGCAGTGGTTCCTTCATGGGATGATCTGTGATGCACTGGTGCCTTCATGGGATGATCTGTGATGCACTGGTCCCGTCATGGTATGATCCTTGATGCACTGGTCCCTAAATGGGATGATCTTTGATGCACTGGTCCCTTCATGGAATGATCTTTGATGCACTGGTCCCTTCATGGAATGATCTTTGATGCACTGGTCCCTTCATGGAATGATCTTTGATGCACTGGTCCCTTCATGGGATGATCTTTGATGCACTGGGCCCTTCATGGGATGATCTTTGATGCACTGGTCCCTTCATGGGATGATCTTTGATGCACTGGTCCCTTCACGGGATGATCTTTGATGCACTGGTCCCTTCACGGGATGATCTTTGATGCACTGGTCCCTTCATGGGATGATCTTTGATGCACTGGTCCCTTCATGGGATGATCTTTGATGCACTGGTCCCTTCATGGGATGATCTGTGATGCACTGGTCCCTTCATGGGATGATCTGTGATGCACTGGTCCCTTCATGGGATGATCTGTGATGCACTGGTCCCTTCATGGGATGATCTGTGATGCACTGGTCCCTTCATCGGATGATCTGTGATGCACTGGTCCCTTCATGGGATGATCTGTGATGCACTGGTCCCTTCATGGGATGATATTTGATGCACTTGTCCCTTCATGGTATGATCCTTGATGCACTGGTCCCTAAATGGAAGGGTCTTTGATGCACTGGTCCCTTCATGGGATGATCTTTGATGCACTGGTCCCTTCACGGGATGATCTTTGATGCACTGGTCCCTTCACGGGATGATCTTTGATGCACTGGTCCCTTCACGGGATGATCTTTGATGCACTGGTCCCTTCACGGGATGATCTTTGATGCACTGGTCCCTTCACGGGATGATCTTTGATGCACTGGTCCCTTCACGGGATGATCTTTGATGCACTGGTCCCTTCACGGGATGATCTTTGATGCTCTGGTCCCTTCACGGGATGATCTTTGATGCACTGGTCCCTTCATGGGATGATCTTTGATGCACTGGTCCCTTCATGGGATGATCTTTGATGCACTGGTCCTTTCATGGGATGATCTTTGATGCACAGGTCCCTTCATTGGATGATCCCGGATGTACTGGTCCCTTTATGGGATTATTTTTGCACTGGTCCCTTCATGGGATGATCTTGCATACCTCTAAACTGAGTGCTGTGATGGACTGGTCCCTTAATAGGATGATCTTTCATGCACTGGTCCCTTCACGGGATGATCTCGCGTACCTCTAATCTGAGTGCTGTAATGCACTGGTCCATTCATGGGATGATCTTTGCACTGGTCCCTTCATGGGATGATCTTTGCACTGGTCCCTTCATGGGATGATCTTTGCACAGGTCCCTTCAGGGGATGATCTTGATGCACTGGTCCCTTCATGGGATGATCTTTGATGCACTGGTCCCTTCATGGGATGATCTTTCATACATCTAATCTGAGTGCTGTGATGCATTGGTCCCTTCATGGGATGATCTTTAATGCATTGGTCCCTTCATGGGATGATCTTTGATCCACTGGTCCCTTCATGGGATGATCTTTGATGCACTGGTCCCTTCATGGGATGATCTTTGATGCACTGGTCCCTTCATGGGATGATCTTTGATGCACTGGTCCCTTCATGGGATGATCTTTGATGCATTGGTCCCTTCATTGGATGATCTTTGATGCACTGCTCCCTTCATGGGATGATCTTTGATGTACTGGTCCCTTCATAAAATGATTTTACATACCTCTAATCTGAGTGCTGTGATGCACTGGTCCCTTCATGGGATATAATTGCATACCTCTAATCTGAATTCTGTGATGCACTGGTCCCTTCATGGGATTATCTCTGATGCACTGGTCCCTTCATGGGATGCACTGGTCCCTTAATGGGATGGTCTGTGATGCACTGGTCCCTTCATGGGATGATCTTTGATGCACTGGTCCCTTCATGGGATGATCTTTGATGCAGTGGTTCCTTCATGGGATGATCTTCGATGCACTGGTACCTTCATGGGATGATCTTGCATACCTCTAATCTGAGTGCTGTGATGCACTGGTCCCTTCATGGGATGATCTTTGATGCACTTGTCCCTTCATGGGATGATCTTTGATGCACTGGTCCCTTCATGGGATGATCTTTGATGCACTGGTCCCTTCATGGGATGATCTTTGATGCAGTGGTTCCTTCATGGGATGATCTTCGATGCACTGGTCCCTTCATGGGATGATCTTGCATACCTCTAATCTGAGTGCTGTGATGCACTTGTCCCTTCATGGGATGATCTTTGATGCACTGGTCCCTTCATGGGATGATCTTTGATGCAGTGGTTCCTTCATGGGATGATCTTTGATGCAGTAGTTCCTTCATGGGATGATCTTTGATGCAGTGGTTCCTTCATGGGATGATCTTCGATGCACTGGTCCCTTCATGGGATGATCTTGCATACCTCTAATCTGAGTGCTGTGATGCACTTGCCCCTTCATGGGATGATCTTTGATGCACTTGCCCCTTCATGGGATGATCTGTGATGCACTGGTGCCTTCATGGGATGATCTGTGATGCACTGGTGCCTTCATGGGATGATCTGTGATGCACTGGTCCCGTCATGGTATGATCCTTGATGCACTGGTCCCTAAATAGGATGATCTTTGATGCAATGGTCCCTTCATGGGATGATCTTTGATGCACTGGTCCCTTCATGGAATGATCTTTGATGCACTGGTCCCTTCATGGGATGATCTTTGATGCACTGGGCCCTTCATGGGATGATCTTTGATGCACTGGGCCCTTCATGGGATGATCTTTGATGCACTGGTCCCTTCACGGGATGATCTGTGATGCACTGGTCCCTTCACGGGATGATCTGTGATGCACTGGTCCCTTCACGGGATGATCTGTGATGCACTGGTCCCTTCATGGGATGATCTTCGATGCACTGGTCCCTTCATGGGATGATCTTCGATGCACTGGTCCCTTCATGGGATGATCTGTGATGCACTGGTCCCTTCATGGGATGATCTGTGATGCACTGGTCCCTTCATGGGATGATCTGTGATGCACTGGTCCCTTCATGGGATGATCTGTGATGCACTGGTCCCTTCACGGGATGATCTTTGATGCACTGGTCCCTTCATGGAATGATCTTTGATGCACTGGTCCCTTCATGGGATGATCTTGCATACCTCTAATCTGAGTGCTGTGATGCACTGGTCCCTTCATGGGATGATCTTTGATGCACTGGTCCCTTCATGGGATGTTCTTTGATGCACTGGTCCCTTCATGGGATGATCTTTGATGCACAGGTCCCTTCATTGGATGATCCCGGATGTACTGGTCCCTTTATGGGATTATTTTTGCACTGGTCCCTTCATGGGATGATCTTGCATACCTCTAATCTGAGTGCTGTGATGGACTGGTCCCTTAATAGGATGATCTTTCATGCACTGGTCCCTTCACGGGATGATCTTGCGTACCTCTAATCTGAGTGCTGTGATGGATTGGTCCCTTAATAGGATGATCTTTCATGCACTGGTCCATTCATGGGATGATCTTTGCACTGGTCCCTTCATGGGATGATCTTTGCACTGGTCCCTTCATGGGATGATCTTTGCACTGGTCCCTTCATGGGATGATCTGTGATGCACTGGTCCCTTCACGGGATGATCTTTGATGCACTGGTCCCTTCACGGGATGATCTGTGATGCACTGGTCCCTTCATGGGATGATCTTCGATGCACTGGTCCCTTCATGGGATGATCTGTGATGCACTGGTCCCTTCATGGGATGATCTGTGATGCACTGGTCCCTTCATGGGATGATCTGTGATGCACTGGTCCCTTCATGGGATGATCTGTGATGCACTGGTCCCTTCACGGGATGATCTTTGATGCACTGGTCCCTTCATGGAATGATCTTTGATGCACTGGTCCCTTCATGGGATGATCTTGCATACCTCTAATCTGAGTGCTGTGATGCACTGGTCCCTTCATGGGATGATCTTTGATGCACTGGTCCCTTCATGGGATGTTCTTTGATGCACTGGTCCCTTCATGGGATGATCTTTGATGCACAGGTCCCTTCATTGGATGATCCCGGATGTACTGGTCCCTTTATGGGATTATTTTTGCACTGGTCCCTTCATGGGATGATCTTGCATACCTCTAATCTGAGTGCTGTGATGGACTGGTCCCTTAATAGGATGATCTTTCATGCACTGGTCCCTTCACGGGATGATCTTGCGTACCTCTAATCTGAGTGCTGTGATGGATTGGTCCCTTAATAGGATGATCTTTCATGCACTGGTCCATTCATGGGATGATCTTTGCACTGGTCCCTTCATGGGAGGATCTTTGCACTGGTCCCTTCATGGGATGATCTTTGCACTGGTCCCTTCATGGGATGATCTGTGATGCACTGGTCCCTTCACGGGATGATCTTTGATGCACTGGTCCCTTCACGGGATGATCTGTGATGCACTGGTCCCTTCATGGGATGATCTTCGATGCACTGGTCCCTTCATGGGATGATCTGTGATGCACTGGTCCCTTCATGGGATGATCTGTGATGCACTGGTCCCTTCATGGGATGATCTGTGATGCACTGGTCCCTTCATGGGATGATCTGTGATGCACTGGTCCCTTCACGGGATGATCTGTGATGCACTGGTCCCTTCACGGGATGATCTTTGATGCACTGGTCCCTTCATGGAATGATCTTTGATGCACTGGTCCCTTCATGGGATGATCTTGCATACCTCTAATCTGAGTGCTGTGATGCACTGGTCCCTTCATGGGATGATCTTTGATGCACTGGTCCCTTCATGGGATGTTCTTTGATGCACTGGTCCCTTCATGGGATGATCTTTGATGCACAGGTCCCTTCATTGGATGATCCCGGATGTACTGGTCCCTTTATGGGATTATTTTTGCACTGGTCCCTTCATGGGATGATCTTGCATACCTCTAATCTGAGTGCTGTGATGGACTGGTCCCTTAATAGGATGATCTTTCATGCACTGGTCCCTTCACGGGATGATCTTGCGTACCTTTAATCTGAGTGCTGTGATGGATTGGTCCCTTAATAGGATGATCTTTCATGCACTGGTCCATTCATGGGATGATCTTTGCACTGGTCCCTTCATGGGATGATCTTTGCACTGGTCCCTTCATGGGATGATCTTTGCACTGGTCCCTTCATGGGATGATCTTTGCACTGGTCCCTTCATGGGATGATCTTTGCCCAGGTCCCTTCATGGGATGATCTTTGATGCACTGGTCCCTTCATGGGATGATCTTTGATGCACTGGTCCCTTCATGGGATGATCTTTGATGCACTGGTCCCTTCATGGGATGATCTTTGATGCACTGGTCCCTTCATGGGATGATCTTTGATGCACTGGTCCTTTCATGGGATGATCTTTGATGCACAGGTCCCTTCATTGGATGATCCCGGATGTACTGGTCCCTTTATGGGATTATTTTTGCACTGGTCCCTTCATGGGATGATCTTGCATACCTCTAAACTGAGTGCTGTGATGGACTGGTCCCTTAATAGGATGATCTTTCATGCACTGGTCCCTTCACGGGATGATCTCGCGTACCTCTAATCTGAGTGCTGTAATGCACTGGTCCATTCATGGGATGATCTTTACACTGGTCCCTTCATGGGATGATCTTTGCACTGGTCCCTTCATGGGATGATCTTTGCACAGGTCCCTTCAGGGGATGATCTTTGATGCACTGTTCCCTTCATGGGATGATCTTTGATGCACTGGTCCCTTCATGGGATGATATTTGATGCACTGGTCCCTTCATGGGATGATCTTTGATGCACTGGTCCCTTCATGGGATGATCTTGCATACATCTAATCTGAGTGCTGTGATGCATTGGTCCCTTCATGGGATGATCTTTGATGCATTGGTCCCTTCATGGGATGATCTTTGATCCACTGGTCCCTTCATGGGATGATCTTTGATGCACTGGTCCCTTCATGGGATGATCTTTGATGCACTGGTCCCTTCATGGGATGATCTTTGATGCATTGGTCCCTTCATTGGATGATCTTTGATGCACTGCTCCCTTCATGGGATGATCTTTGTGTACTGGTCCCTTCATAAAATGATTTTACATACCTCTAATCTGAGTGCTGTGATGCACTGGTCCCTTCAT
Source organism: Triturus cristatus (assembly GCF_964204655.1). Classification (NCBI taxonomy): domain Eukaryota; kingdom Metazoa; phylum Chordata; class Amphibia; order Caudata; family Salamandridae; genus Triturus; species Triturus cristatus. Next base: position 409,154,177 of record NC_140591.1, read on the forward strand.
GGGATATAATTGCATACCTCTAATCTGAATGCTGTGATGCACTGGTCCCTTCATGGGATTATCTCTGATGCACTGGTCCCTTCATGGGATGCACTGGTCCCTTAATGGGATGGTCTGTGATGCACTGGTCCCTTCATGGGATGATCTTTGATGCACTGGTCCCTTCATGGGATGATCTTTGATGCAGTGGTTCCTTCATGGGATGATCTTCGATGCACTGGTACCTTCATGGGATGATCTTGCATACCTCTAATCTGAGTGCTGTGATGCACTGGTCCCTTCATGGGATGATCTTTGATGCACTTGTCCCTTCATGGGATGATCTTTGATGCACTGGTCCCTTCATGGGATGATCTTTGATGCACTGGTCCCTTCATGGGATGATCTTTGATGCAGTGGTCCCTTCATGGGATGATCTTCGATGCACTGGTCCCTTCATGGGATGATCTTCGATGCACTGGTCCCTTCATGGGATGATCTTGCATACCTCTAATCTGAGTGCTGTGATGCACTTGTCCCTTCATGGGATGATCTTTGATGCAGTGGTTCCTTCATGGGATGATCTTTGATGCAGTGGTTCCTTCATGGGATGATCTTTGATGCAGTGGTTCCTTCATGGGATGATCTTCGATGCACTGGTCCCTTCATGGGATGATCTTGCATACCTCTAATCTGAGTGCTGTGATGCACTGGTCCCTTCATGGGATGATCTTTGATGCACTTGCCCCTTCATGGGATGATCTGTGATGCACTGGTGCCTTCATGGGATGATCTGTGATGCACTGGTGCCTTCATGGGATGATCTGTGATGCACTGGTCCCGTCATGGTATGATCCTTGATGCACTGGTCCCTAAATAGGATGATCTTTGATGCAATGGTCCCTTCATGGGATGATCTTTGATGCACTGGTCCCTTCATGGAATGATCTTTGATGCACTGGTCCCTTCATGGGATGATCTTTGATGCACTGGGCCCTTCATGGGATGATCTTTGATGCACTGGGCCCTTCATGGGATGATCTTTGATGCACTGGGCCCTTCATGGGATGATCTTTGATGCACTGGTCCCTTCACGGGATGATCTGTGATGCACTGGTCCCTTCACGGGATGATCTGTGATGCACTGGTCCCTTCACGGGATGATCTGTGATGCACTGGTCCCTTCACGGGATGATCTGTGATGCACTGGTCCCTTCACGGGATGATCTGTGATGCACTGGTCCCTTCACGGGATGATCTGTGATGCACTGGTCCCTTCACGGGATGATCTGTGATGCACTGGTCCCTTCATGGGATGATCTTCGATGCACTGGTCCCTTCATGGGATGATCTGTGATGCACTGGTCCCTTCATGGGATGATCTGTGATGCACTGGTCCCTTCATGGGATGATCTGTGATGCACTGGTCCCTTCATGGGATGATCTGTGATGCACTGGTCCCTTCATGGGATGATCTGTGATGCACTGGTCCCTTCATGGTATGATCCTTGATGCACTTGTCCCTTCATGGAATGATCTTTGATGCACTTGTCCCTTCATGGAATGATCTTTGATGCACTGGTCCCTTCATGGGATGATCTTTGATGCACTGGTCCCTTCATGGAATGATCTTTGATGCACTGGTCCCTTCATGGGATGATCTTTGATGCACTGGTCCCTTCACGGGATGATCTTTGATGCACTGGTCCCTTCACGGGATGATGTTTGATGCACTGGTCCCTTCACGGGATGATGTTTGATGCACTGGTCCCTTCACGGGATGATCTTTGATGCACTGGTCCCTTCACGGGATGATCTTTGATGCACTGGTCCCTTCACGGGATGATCTTTGATGCACTGGTCCCTTCACGGGATGATCTTTGATGCACTGGTCCCTTCACGGGATGATCTTTGATGCACTGGTCCCTTCACGGGATGATCTTTGATGCACTGGTCCCTTCACGGGATGATCTTTGATGCACTGGTCCCTTCATGGGATGATCTTGCATACCTCTAAACTGAGTGCTGTGATGCACTGGCCCCTTCATGGGATGTTTGATGCACTGGCCCCTTCATGGGATGATGTTTGATGCACTGGTCCCTTCATACGATCTGTGATGCACTGGGCCCTTCATGGGATGATGTTTGCACTGGGCCCTTCATGGGATGATGTTTGCACTGGGCCCTTCATGGGATGATGTTTGCACTGGGCCCTTCATGGGATGATGTTTGCACTGGGCCCTTCATGGGATGATGTTTGCACTGGGCCCTTCATGGGATGATGTTTGCACTGGGCCCTTCATGGGATGATGTTTGCACTGGGCCCTTCATGGGATGATGTTTGCACTGGGCCCTTCATGGGATGATGTTTGCACTGGGCCCTTCATGGGATGATGTTTGCACTGGGCCCTTCATGGGATGATGTTTGCACTGGGCCCTTCATGGGATGATGTTTGCACTGGGCCCTTCATGGGATGATGTTTGCACTGGGCCCTTCATGGGATGATGTTTGCACTGGGCCCTTCATGGGATGATGTTTGCACTGGGCCCTTCATGGGATGATCTTTGATGCACTGGTCCCTTCATGGGATGATCTTTGCACTGGTCCCTTCATGGGATGATCTTTGATGCACTGGTCCCTTCATGGGATGATCTTTGATGCACTGGTCCCTTCATGGGATGATCTTGCATACCTCTAATCTGAGTGCTGTCATGCACTGGTCCCTTCATGGGATGATCTTTGATGCACTGGTCCCTTCATGGGATGATCTTTGATGCACTGGTCCCTTCATGGGATTATATTTGCACAGGTCCCTTCATGGGATGATCTTTGCACTGGTCCCTTCATGGGATGATCTTTGCACTGGTCCCTTCATGGGATGATCTTTGCACTGGTCCCTTCATGGGATGATCTTTGCACTGGTCCCTTCATGGGATGATCTTTGATGCACTGGTCCCTTCATGGGATGATCTTTGATGCACTGGTCCCTTCATGGGATGATCTTTGATGCACTGGTCCCTTCATGGGATGATCTTTGATGCACTGGTCCCTTCATGGGATGATCTTTGATGCACTGGTCCCTTCATGGGATGATCTTTGATGCACTGGTCCCTTCATGGGATGATCTTTGATGCACTGGTCCCTTCATGGGATGATCTTTGCACTGGTCCCTTCATGGGATTATCTTTGCACTGGTCCCTTCATGGGATGATCTTTGCACTGGTACCTTCATGGGATGATCTTGCATACCTCTAATCTGAGTGCTGTGATGCACTGGTCCCTTCATGGGATGATCTTTGATGCACTTGTCCCTTCATGGGATTATCTTTGATGCACTGGTCCCTTCATGGGATGATCTTTGATGCACTGGTCCCTTCATGGGATGATCTTTGATGCACTGGTCCCTTCATGGGATAATCTTGCATACATCTAATCTGAGTGCTGTGATGCACTGGTCCCTTTATGGGATTATCTTTGCACTGGTCCCTTCATGGCATGATCTTGCATACCTCTATTCTGAGTGCTGTGATGGACTGGCCCCTTCATGGGATGATCTCTGCACTGGCCCCTTCATGGGATGATCTCTGCACTGGTCCCTTCATGGGATGATCTTTGATGCACAGGTCCCTTCATGGGATGAGCTTTGATGCACAGGTCCCTTCATGGGATGATCTATGATGCCCTGGTCCCTTCATGGGATGATCTTGCATACCTCTCATCTGACTGCTGTGATGGACTGGACCCTTCATGGGATGATCTTTGATGCACTGGTCCCTTCATGGGATGATCTTTGATGCACTGGTCCCTTCATGGGATGATCTTTGATGCACTGGTCCCTTCATGGGATGATCTTTGATGCACTGGTCCCTTCATGGGATGATCTTTGATGCACTGGTCCCTTCATGGGATGATCTTTGCACTGGTCCCTTCATGGGATGAACTTTGATGCACTGGTCCCTTCATGGGATGATCTTGCATACCTCTAATCTGAGTGCTGTGATGCACTGGTCCCTTCATGGGATGATCTTTGATGCACTGGTCCCTTCATGGGATGATCTTGCATGCCTCTAATCCGAGTGCTGTGATGCCCTGGTTCCTTCATGGGATGATCTTTGCACCGGTCCCTTCATGGGATGATGTTTGCACTGGTCCATTCATTGGATGATCTTGCACACCTCTAATCTGAATGCTGTGGTGCACTGGTCCCTTCATGGGATGATCTTTGATGCACTGGTCCCTTCATGGGATGATCTTTGATGCACTGGTCCCTTTATGGGATGATCTTTGATGCACTGGTCCCTTCAAGGGATGATCTTTGATGCACTGGCCCCTTCATAAAATGATCTTGCATACCTCTAATCTGAGTGCTTTGATGGACTGGTCCCTTCATGGGATGATCTTTGATGCACTGGTCCCTTAATGGGAGGATCTTTGCACTGGTCCCTTCATGGGATGATGTTTGCACTGGTCCCTTCATGGGATGATGTTTGCACTGGTCCCTTCATGGGATGATGTTTGCACTGGTCCCTTCATGGGATGATGTTTGCACTGGTCCCTTCATGGGATGATGTTTGCACTGGTCCCTTCATGGGATGATGTTTGCACTGGTCCCTCCATGGGATGTTCTTTTATGCACTGGTCCCTTCATGGGATGATCATGCATACCTCTAATCTGAGTGCTGTGATGCACTGGTCCCTTCATGGGATGATCTTTGATGCACTGGTCCCTTCATGGGATGATCTTTGATGCACTGGTCCCTTCATGGGATGATCTTTGATGCACTGGTTCCTACATGGGATGATCTTTGATGCACTGGTCCCTTTATGGGATGATCTTTCATGCACTGGTCCCTTCATGGGATGATCTTTCCACTGGTCCCTTAATGGGATGATCTTTGCACTAGTCCCTTCATGGGATGATCTTTGATGCACTAGTCCCTTCATTGGATGATCTTTGATGCACGGGTCCCTTCATGGGATGATCTATGATGCACTGGTCCCTTCATGGGATGATCGTTGATGCACTGGTCCCTTCATGGGATGATCGTTGATGCACTGGTCCCTTCATGGGATGATCGTTGATGCACTGGTCCCTTCATGGGATGATCGTTGATGCACTGGTCCCTTCATGGGATGATCTTTGCACTGGTCCCTTAATGGGATGATCTTTGCACTGGTCCCTTCATGGGATGATCTTTGATGCACGGGTCCCTTCATTGGATGATCTTTGATGCATGGGTCCCTTCATGGGATGATCTTTGATGCACTGGTCCCTTCATGGGATGATCATTGATGCACTGGTCCCTTCATGGGATGATCGTTGATGCACTGGTCCCTTCATGGGATGATCTTTGATGCACTGGTCCCTTCATGGGATGAGCTTTGCACTGGTCCCTTCATGGGATGCTGTTTGCACTGGTCCCTTCATGGGATGCTGTTTGCACTGGTCCCTTCATGGGATGCTGTTTGCACTGGTCCCTTAATGGGATGCTGTTTGCACTGGTCCCTTAATGGGATGATCTTTGCACTGGTCCCTTAATGGGATGATCTTTGCACTGATTCCTTAATGGGATGATCTTTGCACTGATTCCTTAATGGGATGATCTTTGCACTGGTCCCTTCATGGGATGATCTTTGCACTGGTCCCTTCATGGGATGATCTTTGCATTGGTCCATTCATGGAATGATCTTTGCATTGGTCCATTCATGGAATGATCTTTGCACTGGTCCATTCATGGAATGATCTTTGCACTGGTCCCTTCATGGAATGCTCTTTGCACTGGTCCCTTCATGGGATGATCTTTGAGGCACTGGTCCCTTCATGGGATGATCTTGCATACCTCTAATCTGAGTGCTGTGATGCACTGGTCCCTTCATGGGATGATGTTTGCACTGGTCCCTTCATGGGATGATGTTTGCTGCACTGGTCCCTTCATGGGATGATCTTTGATGCACTGGCCCCTTCATAAAATGATCTTGCATACCTCTAATCTGAGTGCTGTGATGGACTGGTCCCTTCATGGGATGATCTTTGATGCACTGGCCCCTTCATAAAATGATCTTGCATACCTTTAATCTGAGAGCTTTGATGCACTGGTCCCTTCATGGGATGATCTTTGATGCACTGGTCCCTTCATAAAATGATCTTGCATACCTCTAATCCGAGAGCTTTGATGCACTGGTCCCTTCATGGGATGATCTTTGATGCACTGGTCCCTTAATGGGATGATCTTTGCACTGGTCCCTTAATGGGATGATCTTTGCACTGGTCCCTTAATGGGATGATCTTTGCACTGGTCCCTTCATGGGATGATCTTTGCACTGGTCCCTTCATGGGATGATCTTTGATGCACTGGTCCCTTCATGGGATGATCTTTGATGCACTGGCCCCTTCATAAAATGATCTTGCATACCTCTAATCTGAGAGTGTTGATGCACTGGTCCCTTCATGGGATGATCTTTGATGCACTGGTCCCTTCATGGGATGATCTTTGATGCACTGGTCCCTTCATGGGATGATCTTTGATGCACTGGTCCCTTCATGGGATGATCTTTGATGCACTGGTCCCTTCATGGGATGATCTTTGCACTGGTCCCTTCATGGGATGATCTTTGATGCACTGGTCCCTTAATGGGATGATCTTTGCACTGGTCCCTTCATGGGATGATCTCGCATACCTCTAATCTGAGTGCTGTGATGTACTGGTCCCTTCATGGGATGATCTTTGATGCACTGGTCCCTTCATGGGATGATCTTTGATGCACTGGTCCCTTCATGGGATGATCTTTGATGCACTGGCCCCTTCATAAAATGATCTTGCATACCTCTAATCTGAGTGCTGTGATGGACTGGTCCCTTCATGGGATGAGCTTTGATGCACTGGCCCCTTCATAAAATGATCTTGCATACCTCTAATATGAGAGCTTTGATGCACTGGTCTCTTCATGGGATGATCTTTGATGCACTGGTCCCTTAATGGGATGATCTTTGCACTGGTCCCTTAATGGGATGATCTTTGCACTGGTCCCTTCATGGGATGATCTTTGCACTGGTCCCTTAATGGGATGATCTTTGCACTGGTCCCTTAATGGGATGATCTATGATGCACTGGTCCCTTAATGGGATGATCTTTGATGCACTGGTTCCTTCATGGGATGATCTTTGATGCACTGGTCCCTTCATGGGATGATCTTTGATGCACTGGTCCCTTCATGGGATGATCTTTGATGCACTGGTCCATTCATGGCATGATCTTTGATGCACTGGTCCCTTCATAGGATGGTCTTGCATACCTCTAATCTGAGTGCTGTGATGCACTGGTCCCTTCATTGGATGATCTTTGCACTGGTCCCTTCATTGGATGATCTTTGCACTGGTCCCTTCATTGGATGATCTTTGCACTGGTCCCTTCATGGGATGATCTTTGCACTGGTCCCTTCATGGGATGATCTTTGCACTGGTCCCTTCATGGGATGATCTTTGCACTGGTCCCTTCATGGGATGATCTTTGATGAACTGGTCCCTTCATTGGATGATCTTTGCACTGGTCCCTTCATTGGATGATCTTTGCACTGGTCCCTTCATTGGATGATCTTTGCACTGGTCCCTTCATGGGATGATCTTTGCACTGGTCCCTTCATGGGATGATCTTTGCACTGGTCCCTTCATTGGATGATCTTTGATGCACGGGTCCCTTCATTGGATGATCTTTGATGCACGGGTCCCTTCATGGGATGATCTTTGATGCACTGGTCCCTTCATGGGATGATCGTTGATGCACTGGTCCCTTCATGGGATGATCGTTGATGCACTGGTCCCTTCATGGATTGATGCACTGGTCCCTTCATGGGATGATCTTTCATACACTGGTCCCTTCATGGGATGATCTTTGATACACTGGTCCCTTCATGGGATGATCTTTGATGCACTGGTCCCTTAATGGGATGATCTTTGATGCACTGGTCCCTTAATGGGATGATCTTTGATGCACTGGTCCCTTAATGGGATGATCTTTGATGCACTGGTCCCTTCATGGGATGCTGTTTGCACTGGTCCCTTCATGGGATGATCTTTGCACTGGTCCCATCATGGGATGATCTTTGCACTGGTCCCTTAATGCGATGATCTTTGCACTGGTCCCTTAATGGGATGATCTTTGCACTGGTCCCTTAATGGGATGATCTTTGCACTGTTCCCCTCATGGGATGATCTTTGCACTGGTCCCTTCATGGGATGATCTTTGCACTGGTCCCTTCATGGAATGATCTTTGCACTGGTCCCTTCATGGAATGATCTTTGCACTGGTCCATTCATGGAAAGATCTTTGCACTGGTCCCTTCATGGGATGATCTTTGCACTGGTCCCTTCATGGGATGATCTTTGCACCGGTCCCTTCATGGGATGATCTTTGATGCACTGGTCCCTTCATGGGATGATCTTGCATACCTCTAATCTGAGTGCTGTAATGCACTGGTCCCTTCATGGGATGATCTTGCATACCTCTAATCTGAGTGCTGTAAAGCACTGGTCCCTTCATGGGATGATCTTGCATACCTCAAATCTGAGTGCTGTGATGCACTGGTCCTTTCATGAGATGATCTTTGATGCACTGGTCCCTTCATGGGATGATCTTGCATACCTCTAATCTGAGTGCTGTGATGCGCTGGTCCCTAAACAGGATGATGTTTGCACTGGTCCCTTCATGGGATGTTCTTACATACCTCTAATCCGAGTGCTGTGATGCACTGGTCCCTTCATGGGATGATGTTTGCACTGGTCCCTTCATGGGATGATGTTTGCACTGGTCCCTTCATGGGATGATGTTTGCACTGGTCCCTTCATGGGATGATGTTTGCACTGGTCCCTTCATGGGATGATGTTTGCACTGGTCCCTTCATGGGATGATGTTTGCACTGGTCCCTTCATGGGATGATGTTTGCACTGGTCCCTTCATGGGATGATGTTTGCACTGGTCCCTTCATGGGATGATGTTTGCACTGGTCCCTTCATGGGATGATGTTTGCACTGGTCCCTTCATGGGACGATCTTTGCACTGGTCCCTTCAGGGGATGATCTTTGGTGCACTGGTCCCTTCAGGGGATGATCTTTGATGCACTGGTCCCTTCATGGGATGATCTTTGATGCACTGGTCCCTTCATGGGATGATCTTTGATGCACTGGTCCCATCATGGGATGATCTTCGATGCACTGGTCCCATCATGGGATGATCTTCGATGCACTTGCCCCTTCATGGGATGATCTGTGATGCACTGGTCCCTTCATGGGATGATCTTTGATGCATGGGTCCTTTCATTGGATATCATTGCATACCTCTAATCTGAATGCTGTGATGCACTGGCCCCTTCATTGGATGATCTTTGCACTGGCCCCCTCATTGGATGATCTTTGCACTGGTCCCTTCATGGGATGATCTTTGCACTCGTCCCTTCATGGGATGATCTTTGATGAACTAGTCCCTTCATTGGATGATCTTTGCACTGGTCCCTTCATGGGATGATCTTTGCACTGGTCCCTTCATGGGATGATCTTTGCACTGGTCCCTTCATGGGATGATCTTTGCACTGGTCCCTTCATGGGATGATCTTTGCACTGGTCCCTTCATGGGATGATCTTTGCACTGGTCCCTTCATGGGATGATCTTTGCACTGGTCCCTTCATGGGATGATCTTTGCACTGGTCCCTTCATGGGATGATCTTTGATGAACTGGTCCCTTCATTGGATGATCTTTACACTGGTCCCTTCATTGGATGATCTTTGCACTGGTCCCTTCATGGGATGATCTTTGCACTGGTCCCTTCATGGGATGATCTTTGATGAACTAGTCCCTTCATTGGATGATCTTTGCACTGGTCCCTTCATTGGATGATCTTTGCACTGGTCCCTTCATGGGATGATCTTTGCACTCGTCCCTTCATGGGATGATCTTTGATGAACTGGTCCCTTCATGGGATTATCTTTGCACTGGTCCCTTCATGGGATGATCTTTGATGCACTGGTCCCTCCATGGGATGATCTTTGATGCACTGGTCCCTCCATGGGATGATCTTTGATGCACTGGTCCCTCCATGGGATGATCTTTGATGCACTGGTCCCTCCATGGGATGATCTTTGATGCACTGGTCCCTTCATGGGATGATCTTTGATGCACTGGTCCCTTCATGGGATGATCTTTGATGCACTGGTCCCTTCATGGGATGATCTTTGATGCACTGGTCCCTTCATGGGATGATCTTTGATGCACTGGTCACTTCATTGGATGATCTTTGATGCACGGGTCCCTTCATTGGATGATCTTTGATGCATGGGTCCCTTCATTGGATGATATTTGATGCACTGGTCCCTTCATGGGATGATCTATCATGCACTGGTCCCTTCAAGGCATGATCTTGCATATCTCTAGTCTGAATGCTGTGGTGCACTGGTCCCTTCATGGGATGATCTTTGATGCACTGGTCCCTTCACGGGATGCTCTTGCGTACCTCTAATCTGAGTGCTGTAATGCACTGGTCCCTTTATGGCATGATCTCTGCACTGGTCCCTTCATGGGATGATCTTTGCACTGGTCCCTTCATGGGATGATCTTTGCACTGGTCCCTTCATTGGATGATCTTTGCACTGGTCCCTTCATTGGATGATCTTTGCACTGGTCCCTTCATGGGATGATCTTTGCACTGGGCCCTTCATGGGATGATCTTTGCACTGGTCCCTTAATGGGATGATCTTTGCACTGGTCCCTTAATGGGATGATCTTTGCACTGGTCCCTTCATGGGATGATCTTTGCACTGGTCCCTTCATGGGATGATCTTTGCACTGGTCTCTTCATGGGATGATCTTTGCACTGGTCCCTTCATGGGATGATCTTTGCACTGGTCCCTTCATGGGATGATCTTTGCACTGGTCCCTTCATGGGATGATCTTTGATGCACTGGTCCCTTCATGGGATGATCTTTGATGCACTGGTCCCTTCATGGGATTATCTTTGATGCACTGGTCCCTTCATGGGATGATCTTTGATGCACTGGTCCCTTCATGGGATGATCTTTGATGCACTGGTCCCTTCATGGGATAATCTTGCATACATCTAATCTGAGTGCTGTGATGCACTGGTCCCTTTATGGGATTATCTTTGCACTGGTCCCTTCATGGGATGATCTATGATGCACTGGTCCCTTCATGGGATGATCGTTGATGCACTGGTCCCTTCATGGGATGATCGTTGATGCACTGGTCCCTTCATGGGATGATCGTTGATGCACTGGTCCCTTCATGGGATGATCGTTGATGCACTGGTCCCTTCATGGGATGATCTTTGATGCACTGGTCCCTTCATGGGATGATCTTTGATGCACTGGTCCCTTAATGGGATGATCTTTGCACTGGTCCCTTCATGGGATGATCTTTGATGCAGTGGTTCCTTCATGGGATGATCTTTGATGCAGTGGTTCCTTCATGGGATGATCTTCGATGCACTGGTCCCTTCATGGGATGATCTTGCATACCTCTAATCTGAGTGCTGTGATGCACTGGTCCCTTCATGGGATGATCTTTGATGCACTGGTCCCTTCATTGGATGATCTTTGATGCACTGGTCCCTTCATGGGATGATCTTTGATGCACTGGTCCCTTCATTGGATGATCTTTGATGCAGTGGTTCCTTCATGGGATGATCTTTGATGCAGTGGTTCCTTCATGGGATGATCTTCGATGCACTGGTCCCTTCATGGGATGATCTTCGATGCACTGGTCCCTTCATGGGATGATCTTTGATGCACGGGTCCCTTCATGGGATGATCTTTGATGCACTGGTCCCTTCATGGGATGATCTTTGATGCACTGGTCCCTTCATGGGATGATCTTTGATGCACTTGCCCCTTCATGGGATGATCTTGCATACCTCTAATCTGAGTGCTGTGATGCACTTGTCCCTTCATGGGATGATCTTTGATGCACTGGTCCCTTCATGGGATGATCTTTGATGCACTGGTCCCTTCATGGGATGATCTTTGATGCAGTGGTTCCTTCATGGGATGATCTTTGATGCAGTGGTTCCTTCATGGGATGATCTTTGATGCAGTGGTTCCTTCATGGGATGATCTGTGATGCACTGGTGCCTTCATGGGATGATCTGTGATGCACTGGTCCCGTCATGGTATGATCCTTGATGCACTGGTCCCTAAATGGGTTAATCTTTGATGCACTGGTCCCTTCATGGGATGATCTTTGATGCACTGGTCCCTTCATGGAATGATCTTTGATGCACTGGTCCCTTCATGGAATGATCTTTGATGCACTGGTCCCTTCATGGGATGATCTTTGATGCACTGGGCCCTTCATGGGATGATCTTTGATGCACTGGTCCCTTCATGGGATGATCTTTGATGCACTGGTCCCTTCATGGGATGATCTTTGATGCACTGGTCCCTTCACGGGATGATCTTTGATGCACTGGTCCCTTCACGGGATGATCTTTGCTGCACTGGTCCCTTCACGGGATGATCTTTGCTGCACTGGTCCCTTCACGGGATGATCTTTGCTGCACTGGTCCCTTCACGGGATGATCTGTGATGCACTGGTCCCTTCATGGGATGATCTGTGATGCACTGGTCCCTTCATGGGATGATCTGTGATGCACTGGTCCCTTCATGGGATGATCTGTGATGCACTGGTCCCTTCATGGGATGATCTGTGATGCACTGGTCCCTTCATGGTATGATCCTTGATGCACTGGTCCCTAAATGGAAGGATCTTTGATGCACTGGTCCCTTCATGGGATGATCTTTGATGCACTGGTCCCTTCACGGGATGATCTTTGATGCACTGGTCCCTTCACGGGATGATCTTTGATGCACTGGTCCCTTCACGGGATGATCTTTGATGCACTGGTCCCTTCACGGGATGATCTTTGATGCACTGGTCCCTTCACGGGATGATCTTTGATGCACTGGTCCCTTCACGGGATGATCTTTGATGCACTGGTCCCTTCACGGGATGATCTTTGCACTGGTCCCTTCACGGGATGATCTTTGATGCACTGGTCCCTTCACGGGATGATCTTTGATGCACTGGTCCCTTCACGGGATGATCTTTGATGCTCTGGTCCCTTCACGGGATGATCTTTGATGCACTGGTCCCTTCATGGGATGATCTTTGATGCACTGGTCCTTTCATGGGATGATCTTTGATGCACAGGTCCCTTCATTGGATGATCCCGGATGTACTGGTCCCTTTATGGGATTATTTTTGCACTGGTCCCTTCATGGGATGATCTTGCATACCTCTAAACTGAGTGCTGTGATGGACTGGTCCCTTAATAGGATGATCTTTCATGCACTGGTCCCTTCACGGGATGATCTCGCGTACCTCTAATCTGAGTGCTGTAATGCACTGGTCCATTCATGGGATGATCTTTGCACTGGTCCCTTCATGGGATGATCTTTGCACTGGTCCCTTCATGGGATGATCTTTGCACAGGTCCCTTCAGGGGATGATCTTTGATGCACTGGTCCCTTCATGGGATGATCTTTGATGCACTGGTCCCTTCATGGGATGATCTTGATGCACTGGTCCCTTCATGGGATGATCTTTGATGCACTGGTCCCTTCATGGGATGATCTTGCATACATCTAATCTGAGTGCTGTGATGCATTGGTCCCTTCATGGGATGATCTTTGATGCATTGGTCCCTTCATGGGATGATCTTTGATCCACTGGTCCCTTCATGGGATGATCTTTGATGCACTGGTCCCTTCATGGGATGATCTTTGATGCATTGGTCCCTTCATTGGATGATCTTTGATGCACTGCTCCCTTCATGGGATGATCTTTGATGTACTGGTCCCTTCATAAAATGATTTTACATACCTCTAATCTGAGTGCTGTGATGCACTGGTCCCTTCATGGGATATAATTGCATACCTCTAATCTGAATGCTGTGATGCACTGGTCCCTTCATGGGATTATCTCTGATGCACTGGTCCCTTCATGGGATGCACTGGTCCCTTAATGGGATGGTCTGTGATGCACTGGTCCCTTCATGGGATGATCTTTGATGCACTGGTCCCTTCATGGATGATCTTTGATGCAGTGGTTCCTTCATGGGATGATCTTCGATGCACTGGTACCTTCATGGGATGATCTTGCATACCTCTAATCTGAGTGCTGTGATGCACTGGTCCCTTCATGGGATGATCTTTGATGCACTTGTCCCTTCATGGGATGATCTTTGATGCACTGGTCCCTTCATGGGATGATCTTTGATGCACTGGTCCCTTCATGGGATGATCTTTGATGCAGTGGTTCCTTCATGGGATGATCTTCGATGCACTGGTCCCTTCATGGGATGATCTTGCATACCTCTAATCTGAGTGCTGTGATGCACTTGTCCCTTCATGGGATGATCTTTGATGCACTGGTCCCTTCATGGGATGATCTTTGATGCAGTGGTTCCTTCATGGGATGATCTTTGATGCAGTAGTTCCTTCATGGGATGATCTTTGATGCAGTGGTTCCTTCATGGGATGATCTTCGATGCACTGGTCCCTTCATGGGATGATCTTTCATACCTCTAATCTGAGTGCTGTGATGCACTGGTCCCTTCATGGGATGATCTTTGATGCACTGGTCCCTTCATGGGATGATCTTTGATGCACTTGCCCCTTCATGGGATGATCTGTGATGCACTGGTGCCTTCATGGGATGATCTGTGATGCACTGGTGCCTTCATGGGATGATCTGTGATGCACTGGTGCCTTCATGGGATGATCTGTGATGCACTGGTCCCGTCATGGTATGATCCTTGATGCACTGGTCCCTAAATAGGATGATCTTTGATGCACTGGTCCCTTCATGGAATGATCTTTGCACTGGTCCCTTCATGGGATGATCCTTGATGCACTGGTCCCTTCATGGGATGATCTTTGATGCACTGGTCCCTTCATGGGATGATCTTTGATGCACTGGTCCCTTCATGGAATGATCTTTGATGCACTGGTCCCTTCACGGGATGATCTTTGATGCACTGGTCCCTTCACGGGATGATCTTTGATGCACTGGTCCCTTCACGGGATGATCTTTGATGCACTGGTCCCTTCACGGGATGATCTTTGATGCACTGGTCCCTTCACGGGATGATCTTTGATGCACTGGTCCCTTCACGGGATGATCTTTGATGCACTGGTCCCTTCACGGGATGATCTTTGATGCACTGGTCCCTTCACGGGATGATCTTTGATGCACTGGTCCCTTCACGGGATGATCTTTGATGCACTGGTCCCTTCACGGGATGATCTTTGATGCACTGGTCCCTTCATGGGATGATCTTTGATGCACTGGTCCCTTCATGGGATGATCTTCGATGCACTGGTCCCTTCATGGGATGATCTTGCATACCTCTAATCTGAGTGCTGTGATGCACTGGTCCCTTCATGGGATGATCTTTGATGCACTGGTCCCTTCATGGGATGTTCTTTGATGCACTGGTCCCTTCATGGGATGATCTTTGATGCACAGGTCCCTTCATTGGATGATCCCGGATGTACTGGTCCCTTTATGGGATTATTTTTGCACTGGTCCCTTCATGGGATGATCTTGCATACCTCTAATCTGAGTGCTGTGATGGACTGGTCCCTTAATAGGATGATCTTTCATGCACTGGTCCCTTCACGGGATGATCTTGCGTACCTCTAATCTGAGTGCTGTGATGGATTGGTCCCTTAATAGGATGATCTTTCATGCACTGGTCCCTTCATGGGATGATCTTTGCACTGGTCCCTTCATGGGATGATCTTTGCACTGGTCCCTTCATGGGATGATCTTTGCACTGGTCCCTTCATGGGATGATCTTTGCACAGGTCCCTTCAAGGGATGATCTTTGATGCACTGGTCCCTTCATGGGATGATCTTTGATGCACTGGTCCCTTCATGGGATGATCTTTGCACTGGTCCCTTCATGGGATGATTTTTGCACTGGTCCCTTCATGGGATGATCTTTGCACTGGTCCCTTCATGGGATGATCTTTGATGCACTGGTCCCTTCATGGGATGATCTTTGATGCACTGGTCCCTTCATGGGATGATCTTTGATGCACTGGTCCCTTCATGGGATGATCTTTGATGCACTGGTCCCTTCATGGGATGATCTTTGCACTGGTCCCTTCATGGGATGATCTTTGCACTGGTCCCTTCATGGGATGATCTTTGCACTGGTCCCTTCATGGGATGATCTTTGCACTGGTCCCTTCATGGGATGATCTTTGCACTGGTCCCTTCATGGGATGATCTTGCATACCTCTAATCTGAGTGCTGTGATGCACTGGTCCCTTCATGGGATGATCTTTGTTGCACTTGTCCCTTCATGGGATGATCTTTGATGCACTGGTCCCTTCATGGGATGATCTTTGATGCACTGGTCCCTTCATGGGATGATCTTTGATGCACTGGTCCCTTCATGGGATAATCTTGCATACATCTAATCTGAGTGCTGTGATGCACTGGTCCCTTTATGGGATTATTTTTGCACTGGTCCCTTCATGGCATGATCTTGCATACCTCTATTCTGAGTGCTGTGATGGACTGGCCCCTTCATGGGATGATCTCTGCACTGGCCCCTTCATGGGATGATCTCTGCACTGGTCCCTTCATGGGATGATCTTTGATGCACAGGTCCCTTCATGGGATGAGCTTTGATGCACAGGTCCCTTCATGGGATGATCTATGATGCCCTGGTCCCTTCATGGGATGATCTTGCATACCTCTCATCTGACTGCTGTGATGGACTGGACCCTTCATGGGATGATCTTTGATGCACTGGTCCCTTCATGGGATGATCTTTGATGCACTGGTCCCTTCATGGGATGATCTTTGATGCACTGGTCCCTTCATGGGATGATCTTTGATGCACTGGTCCCTTCATGGGATGATCTTTGCACTGGTCCCTTCATGGGATGATCTTGCATACCTCTAATCTGAGTGCTGTGATGCACTGGTCCCTTCATGGGATGATCTTTGATGCACTGGTCCCTTCATGGGATGATCTTGCATGCCTCTAATCCGAGTGCTGTGATGCCCTGGTTCCTTCATGGGATGATCTTTGCACCGGTCCCTTCATGGGATGATGTTTGCACTGGTCCATTCATTGGATGATCTTGCACACCTCTAATCTGAATGCTGTGGTGCACTGGTCCCTTCATGGGATGATCTTTGATGCACTGGTCCCTTCATGGGATGATCTTTGATGCACTGGTCCTTTTATGGGATGATCTTTGATGCACTGGTCCCTTCAAGGGATGATCTTTGATGCACTGGCCCCTTCATAAAATGATCTTGCATACCTCTAATCTGAGTGCTTTGATGGACTGGTCCCTTCATGGGATGATCTTTGATGCACTGGTCCCTTAATGGGATGATCTTTGCACTGGTCCCTTCATGGGATGATGTTTGCACTGGTCCCTTCATGGGATGATGTTTGCACTGGTCCCTTCATGGGATGATGTTTGCACTGGTCCCTTCATGGGATGATGTTTGCACTGGTCCCTTCATGGGATGATGTTTGCACTGGTCCCTTCATGGGATGATGTTTGCACTGGTCCCTTCATGGGATGATGTTTGCACTGGTCCCTTCATGGGATGATGTTTGCACTGGTCCCTTCATGGGATGATGTTTGCACTGGTCCCTCCATGGGATGATCTTTTATGCACTGGTCCCTTCATGGGATGATCTTGCATACCTCTAATCTGAGTGCTGTGATGCACTGGTCCCTTCATGGGATGATCTTTGATGCACTGGTCCCTTCATGGGATGATCTTTGATGCACTGGTCCCTTCATGGGATGATCTTTGATGCACTGGTTCCTACATGGGATGATCTTTGATGCACTGGTCCCTTTATGGGATGATCTTTGATGCACTGGTCCCTTCATGGGATGATCTTTCCACTGGTCCCTTAATGGGATGATCTTTGCACTAGTCCCTTCATGGGATGATCTTTGATGCACGGGTCCCTTCATTGGATGATCTTTGATGCACGGGTCCCTTCATGGGATGATCTATGATGCACTGGTCCCTTCATGGGATGATCGTTGATGCACTGGTCCCTTCATGGGATGATCGTTGATGCACTGGTCCCTTCATGGGATGATCGTTGATGCACTGGTCCCTTCATGGGATGATCGTTGATGCACTGGTCCCTTCATGGGATGATCGTTGATGCACTGGTCCCTTCATGGGATGATCTTTGATGCACTGGTCCCTTCATGGGATGATCTTTGCACTGGTCCCTTAATGGGATGATCTTTGCACGGGTCCCTTCATTGGATGATCTTTGATGCACGGGTCCCTTCATGGGATGATCTTTGATGCACTGGTCCCTTCATGGGATGATCATTGATGCACTGGTCCCTTCATGGGATGATCGTTGATGCACTTGTCCCTTCATGGGATGATCTTTGATGCACTGGTCCCTTCATGGGATGAGCTTTGCACTGGTCCCTTCATGGGATGCTGTTTGCACTGGTCCCTTCATGGGATGCTGTTTGCACTGGTCCCTTCATGGGATGCTGTTTGCACTGGTCCCTTCATGGGATGCTGTTTGCACTGGTCCCTTCATGGGATGCTGTTTGCTCTGGTCCCTTCATGGGATGCTGTTTGCACTGGTCCCTTAATGGGATGCTGTTTGCACTGGTCCCTTAATGGGATGCTGTTTGCACTGGTCCCTTAATGGGATGCTGTTTGCACTGGTCCCTTAATGGGATGCTGTTTGCACTGGTCCCTTAATGGGATGATCTTTGCACTGGTCCCTTAATGGGATGATCTTTGCACTGGTCCCTTCATGGGATGATCTTTGCACTGGTCCCTTCATGGGATGATCTTTGCATTGGTCCATTCATGGAATGATCTTTGCATTGGTCCATTCATGGAATGATCTTTGCATTGGTCCATTCATGGAATGATCTTTGCACTGGTCCATTCATGGAATGATCTTTGCACTGGTCCCTTCATGGAATGCTCTTTGCACTGGTCCCTTCATGGGATGATCTTTGAGGCACTGGTCCCTTCATGGGATGATCTTGCATACCTCTAATCTGAGTGCTGTGATGCACTGGTCCCTTCTTGGGATGATCTTGCATACCTCTAATCTGAGTGCTGTAATGCACTGGTCCCTTCATGGGATGATCTTTGATGCACTGGTCCCTTCATGGGATGATCTTTGATGCACTGGTCCCTTCATGGGATGATCTTTGATGCACTGGTCCCTTCATGGGATGATCTTGCATACCTCAAATCTGAGTGCTGTGATGCACTGGTCCTTTCATGAGATGATCTTTGATGCACTGGTCCCTTCATGGGATGATCTTGCATACCTCTAATCCGAGTGCTGTGATGCACTGGTCCCTTCATGGGATGATGTTTGCACTGGTCCCTTCATGGGATGATGTTTGCACTGGTCCCTTCATGGGATGATGTTTGCACTGGTCCCTTCATGGGATGATGTTTGCACTGGTCCCTTCATGGGATGATGTTTGCACTGGTCCCTTCATGGGACGATGTTTGCACTGGTCCCTTCATGGGATGATCTTTGATGCACTGGGCCCTTCATGGGATGATGTTTGCACTGGGCCCTTCATGGGATGATGTTTGCACTGGGCCCTTCATGGGATGTTTGCACTGGGCCCTTCATGGGATGATGTTTGCACTGGGCCCTTCATGGGATGATGTTTGCACTGGGCCCTTCATGGGATGATGTTTGCACTGGTCCCTTCATGGGATGATGTTTGCACTGGTCCCTTCATGGGATGATGTTTGCACTGGTCCCTTCATGGGATGATGTTTGCACTGGTCCCTTCATGGGATGATCTTTGCACTGGTCCCTTCATGGGATGATCTTTGCACTGGTCCCTTCATGGGATGATCTTTGATGCACTGGTCCCTTCATGGGATGATCTTTGCACTGGTCCCTTCATGGGATGATCTTTGATGCACTGGTCCCTTCATGGGATGATCTTTGATGCACTGGTCCCTTCATGGGATGATCTTGCATACCTCTAATCTGAGTGCTGTCATGCACTGGTCCCTTCATGGGATGATCTTTGATGCACTGGTCCCTTCATGGGATGATCTTTGATGCACTGGTCCCTTCATGGGATTATCTTTGCACAGGTCCCTTCATGGGATGATCTTTGCACTGGTCCCTTCATGGGATGATCTTTGCACTGGTCCCTTCATGGGATGATCTTTGCACTGGTCCCTTCATGGGATGATCTTTGCACTGGTCCCTTCATGGGATGATCTTTGCACTGGTCCCTTCATGGGATGATCTTTGCACTGGTCCCTTCATGGGATGATCTTTGATGCACTGGTCCCTTCATGGGATGATCTTTGATGCACAGGTCCCTTCATGGGATGATCTTTGATGCACTGGTCCCTTCATGGGATGATCTTTGATGCACTGGTCCCTTCATGGGATGATCTTTGATGCACTGGTCCCTTCATGGGATGATCTTTGATGCACTGGTCCCTTCATGGGATGATCTTTGATGCACTGGTCCCTTCATGGGATGATCTTTGCACTGGTCCCTTCATGGGATGATCTTTGCACTGGTCCCTTCATGGGATGATCTTTGCACTGGTCCCTTCATGGGATGATCTTTGCACTGGTCCCTTCATGGGATGATCTTTGATGCACTGGTCCCTTCATGGGATGATCTTTGATGCACTGGTCCCTTCATGGGATGATCTTTGATGCACTGGTCCCTTCATGGGATGATCTTTGATGCACTGGTCCCTTCATGGGATGATCTTTGATGCACTGGTCCCTTCATGGGATGATCTTTGCACTGGTCCCTTCATGGGATGATCTTTGCACTGGTCCCTTCATGGGATGATGTTTGCACTGGTCCCTTCATGGGATGATGTTTGCACTGGTCCCTTCATGGGATGATGTTTGCACTGGTCCCTTCATGGGATGATGTTTGCACTGGTCCCTCCATGGGATGATCTTTTATGCACTGGTCCCTTCATGGGATGATCTTGCATACCTCTAATCTGAGTGCTGTGATGCACTGGTCCCTTCATGGGATGATCTTTGATGCACTTGTCCCTTCATGGGATTATCTTTGATGCACTGGTTCCTTCATGGGATGATCTTTGATGCACTGGTCCCTTCATGGGATGATCTTTGATGCACTGGTCCCTTCATGGGATAATCTTGCATACATCTAATCTGAGTGCTGTGATGCACTGGTCCCTTTATGGGATTATCTTTGCACTGGTCCCTTCATGGCATGATCTTGCATACCTCTATTCTAAGTGCTGTGATGGACTGGCCCCTTCATGGGATGATCTCTGCACTGGCCCCTTCATGGGATGATCTCTGCACTGGTCCCTTCATGGGATGATCTTTGATGCACAGGTCCCTTCATGGGATGAGCTTTGATGCACAGGTCCCTTCATGGGATGATCTATGATGCCCTGGTCCCTTCATGGGATGATCTTGCATACCTCTCATCTGACTGCTGTGATGGACTGGACCCTTCATGGGATGATCTTTGATGCACTGGTCCCTTCATGGGATGATCTTTGATGCACTGGTCCCTTCATGGGATGATCTTTGATGCACTGGTCCCTTCATGGGATGATCTTTGATGCACTGGTCCCTTCATGGGATGATCTTTGCACTGGTCCCTTCATGGGATGAACTTTGATGCACTGGTCCCTTCATGGGATGATCTTGCATACCTCTAATCTGAGTGCTGTGATGCACTGGTCCCTTCATGGGATGATCTTTGATGCACTGGTCCCTTCATGGGATGATCTTGCATGCCTCTAATCCGAGTGCTGTGATGCCCTGGTTCCTTCATGGGATGATCTTTGCACCGGTCCCTTCATGGGATGATGTTTGCACTGGTCCATTCATTGGATGATCTTGCACACCTCTAATCTGAATGCTGTGGTGCACTGGTCCCTTCATGGGATGATCTTTGATGCACTGGTCCCTTCATGGGATGATCTTTGATGCACTGGTCCTTTTATGGGATGATCTTTGATGCACTGGTCCCTTCAAGGGATGATCTTTGATGCACTGGCCCCTTCATAAAATGATCTTGCATACCTCTAATCTGAGTGCTTTGATGGACTGGTCCCTTCATGGGATGATCTTTGATGCACTGGTCCCTTAATGGGATGATGTTTGCACTGGTCCCTTCATGGGATGATGTTTGCACTGGTCCCTTCATGGGATGATGTTTGCACTGGTCCCTTCATGGGATGATGTTTGCACTGGTCCCTTCATGGGATGATGTTTGCACTGGTCCCTCCATGGGATGATCTTTTATGCACTGGTCCCTCCATGGGATGATCTTGCATACCTCTAATCTGAGTGCTGTGATGCACTGGTCCCTTCATGGGATGATCTTTGATGCACTGGTCCCTTCATGGGATGATCTTTGATGCACTGGTCCCTTCATGGGATGATCTTTGATGCACTGGTCCCTTCATGGGATGATCTTTGATGCACTGGTTCCTACATGGGATGATCTTTGATGCACTGGTCCCTTTATGGGATGATCTTTGATGCACTGGTCCCTTCATGGGATGATCTTTCCACTGGTCCCTTAATGGGATGATCTTTGCACTAGTCCCTTCATGGGATGATCTTTGATGCACGGGTCCCTTCATTGGATGATCTTTGATGCACGGGTCCCTTCATGGGATGATCTATGATGCACTGGTCCCTTCATGGGATGATCGTTGATGCACTGGTCCCTTCATGGGATGATCGTTGATGCACTGGTCCCTTCATGGGATGATCTTTCATTCACTGGTCCCTTCATGGGATGATCTTTGCACTGGTCCCTTAATGGGATGATCTTTGCACTGGTCCCTTCATGGGATGATCTTTGATGCACGGGTCCCTTCATTGGATGATCTTTGATGCACGGGTCCCTTCATGGGATGATCTTTGATGCACTGGTCCCTTCATGGGATGATCATTGATGCACTGGTCCCTTCATGGGATGATCGTTGATGCACTGGTCCCTTCATGGGATGATCTTTGATGCACTGGTCCCTTCATGGGATGAGCTTTGCACTGGTCCCTTCATGGGATGCTGTTTGCACTGGTCCCTTCATGGGATGCTGTTTGCACTGGTCCCTTCATGGGATGCTGTTTGCACTGGTCCCTTCATGGGATGCTGTTTGCACTGGTCCCTTCATGGGATGCTGTTTGCACTGGTCCCTTCATGGGATGCTGTTTGCACTGGTCCCTTCATGGGATGCTGTTTGCACTGGTCCCTTAATGGGATGCTGTTTGCACTGGTCCCTTAATGGGATGATCTTTGCACTGGTCCCTTAATGGGATGATCTTTGCACTGGTCCCTTCATGGGATGATCTTTGCACTGGTCCCTTCATGGGATGATCTTTGCATTGGTCCATTCATGGAATGATCTTTGCATTGGTCCATTCATGGAATGATCTTTGCACTGGTCCATTCATGGAATGATCTTTGCACTGGTCCCTTCATGGAATGCTCTTTGCACTGGTCCCTTCATGGGATGATCTTTGAGGCACTGGTCCCTTCATGGGATGATCTTGCATACCTCTAATCTGAGTGCTGTGATGCACTGGTCCCTTCATGGGATGATCTTGCATACCTCTAATCTGAGTGCTGTAATGCACTGGTCCCTTCATGGGATGATCTTTGATGCACTGGTCCCTTCATGGGATGATCTTTGATGCACTGGTCCCTTCATGGGATGATCTTTGATGCACTGGTCCCTTCATGGGATGATCTTTGATGCACTGGTCCCTTCATGGGATGATCTTGCATACCTCAAATCTGAGTGCTGTGATGCACTGGTCCTTTCATGAGATAATCTTTGATGCACTGGTCCCTTCATGGGATGATCTTGCATACCTCTAATCCGAGTGCTGTGATGCACTGGTCCCTTCATGGGATGATGTTTGCACTGGTCCCTTCATGGGATGATGTTTGCACTGGTCCCTTCATGGGATGATGTTTGCACTGGTCCCTTCATGGGATGATGTTTGCACTGGTCCCTTCATGGGACGATGTTTGCACTGGTCCCTTCATGGGATGATCTTTGATGCACTGGTCCCTTCATGGGATGATCTTTGATGCACTGGGCCCTTCATGGGATGATGTTTGCACTGGGCCCTTCATGGGATGATGTTTGCACTGGGCCCTTCATGGGATGATGTTTGCACTGGGCCCTTCATGGGATGATGTTTGCACTGGGCCCTTCATGGGATGATGTTTGCACTGGGCCCTTCATGGGATGATGTTTGCACTGGGCCCTTCATGGGATGATGTTTGCACTGGGCCCTTCATGGGATGATGTTTGCACTGGGCCCTTCATGGGATGATGTTTGCACTGGGCCCTTCATGGGATGATGTTTGCACTGGTCCCTTCATGGGATGATGTTTGCACTGGTCCCTTCATGGGATGATGTTTGCACTGGTCCCTTCATGGGATGATGTTTGCACTGGTCCCTTCATGGGATGATCTTTGCACTGGTCCCTTCATGGGATGATGTTTGCACTGGTCCCTTCATGGGATGATCTTTGCACTGGTCCCTTCATGGGATGATCTTTGCACTGGTCCCTTCATGGGATGATCTTTGCACTGGTCCCTTCATGGGATGATCTTTGCACTGGTCCCTTCATGGGATGATGTTTGCACTGGTCCCTCCATGGGATGATCTTTTATGCACTGGTCCCTCCATGGGATGATCTTGCATACCTCTAATCTGAGTGCTGTGATGCACTGGTCCCTTCATGGGATGATCTTTGATGCACTGGTCCCTTCATGGGATGATCTTTGATGCACTGGTCCCTTCATGGGATGATCTTTGATGCACTGGTCCCTTCATGGGATGATCTTTGATGCACTGGTTCCTACATGGGATGATCTTTGATGCACTGGTCCCTTCATGGGATGATCTTTGCACTGGTCCCTTCATGGGATTATCTTTGATGCACTGGTCCCTTCATGGGATGATCTTGCATACCTCTAATCTGAGTGCTGTGATGCACTGGTCCCTTCATGGGATGATCTTTGATGCACTGGTCCCTTCATGGGATGATCTTTGATGCACTGGTCCCTTCATGGGATGATCTTTGATGCACTGGTCCCTTCATGTGATGATCTTTGATGCACTGGTCCCTTCATGGGATTATCTTTGATGCACAGGTCCCTTCATGGGATGAGCTTTGATGCACTGGTCCCTTCATGGGATGATCTCTGCACTGGTCCCTTAATGGGATGATCTTTGCACTGGTCCCTTCATGGGATGATCTTTGCACTGGTCCCTTCATGGGATGATCTTTGCACTGGTCCCTTCATGGGATGATCTTTGCACTGGTCCCTTCATGGGATGATCTTTGCACTGGTCCCTTCATGGGATGATCTTTGCACTGGTCCCTTCATGGGATGATCTTAGATGCACTGGTCCCTTCATGGGATGATCTTTGATGCACTGGTCCCTTCATGGGATGATCTTTGATGCACTGGTCCCTTCATGGGATGATCTTTGATGCACTGGTCCCTTCATGGGATGATCTTTGATGCACTGGTCCCTTCATGGGATGATCTTTGATGCACTGGTCCCTTCATGGGATGATCTTTGCACTGGTCCCTTCATGGGATGATCTTTGCACTGGTCCCTTCATGGGATGATCTTTGCACTGGTACCTTCATGGGATGATCTTGCATACCTCTAATCTGAGTGCTGTGATCCACTGGTCCCTTCATGGGATGATCTTTGATGCACTTGTCCCTTCATGGGATTATCTTTGATGCACTGGTTCCTTCATGGGATGATCTTTGATGCACTGGTCCCTTCATGGGATGATCTTTGATGCACTGGTCCCTTCATGGGATAATCTTGCATACATCTAATCTGAGTGCTGTGATGCACTGGTCCCTTTATGGGATTATCTTTGCACTGGTCCCTTCATGGCATGATCTTGCATACCTCTATTCTGAGTGCTGTGATGGACTGGCCCCTTCATGGGATGATCTCTGCACTGGCCCCTTCATGGGATGATCTCTGCACTGGTCCCTTCATGGGATGATCTTTGATGCACAGGTCCCTTCATGGGATGAGCTTTGATGCACAGGTCCCTTCATGGGATGATCTATGATGCACTGGTCCCTTCATGGGATGATCTTTGATGCACTGGTCCCTTCATGGGATGATCTTTGATGCACTGGTCCCTTCATGGGATGATCTTTGCACTGGTCCCTTCATGGGATGATCTTTGCACTGGTCCCTTCATGGGATGAACTTTGATGCACTGGTCCCTTCATGGGATGATCTTGCATACCTCTAATCTGAGTGCTGTGATGCACTGGTCCCTTCATGGGATGATCTTTGATGCACTGGTCCCTTCATGGGATGATCTTTGATGCACTGGTCCCTTCATGGGATGATCTTTGCACTGGTCCCTTCATGGGATGATCTTTGCACTGGTCCCTTCATGGGATGAACTTTGATGCACTGGTCCCTTTATGGGATGATCTTTGATGCACTGGTCCCTTTATGGGATGATCTTTGATGCACTGGTCCCTTCATGGGATGATCTTTGATACACTGGTCCCTTCATGGGATGATCTTTGATGCACTGGTCCCTTCATGGGATGATCTTTGATGCACTGGTCCCTTCATGGGATGATCTTTGCACTGGTCCCTTCATGGGATGAACTTTGATGCACTGGTCCCTTCATGGGATGATCTTGCATACCTCTAATCTGAGTGCTGTGATGCACTGGTCCCTTCATGGGATGATCTTTGATGCACTGGTCCCTTCATGGGATGATCTTTGCACTGGTCCCTTCATGGGATGATCTTTGCACTGGTCCCTTCATGGGGTGAACTTTGATGCACTGGTCCCTTTATGGGATGATCTTTGATGCACTGGTCCCTTTATGGGATGATCTTTGATGCACTGGTCCCTTTACGGGATGATCTTTGATGCACTGGTCCCTTTATGGGATGATCTTTGATGCACTGGTCCCTTCATGGGATGATCTTTGATGCACTGGTCCCTTCATGGGATGATCTTGCATGCCTCTAATCCGAGTGCTGTGATGCCCTGGTTCCTTCATGGGATGATCTTTGCACCGGTCCCTTCATGGGATGATGTTTGCACTGGTCCATTCATTGGATGATCTTGCACACCTCTAATCTGAATGCTGTGGTGCACTGGTCCCTTCATGGGATGATTTTTGATGCACTGGTCCCTTCATGGGATGATCTTTGATGCACTGGTCCTTTCATGGGATGATCTTTGATGCACTGGTCCCTTCAAGGGATGATCTTTGATGCACTGGCCCCTTCATAAAATGATCTTGCATACCTCTAATCTGAGTGCTTTGATGGACTGGTCCCTTCATGGGATGATCTTTGATGCACTGGTCCCTTAATGGGATGATCTTTGCACTGGTCCCTTAATGGGATGATCTTTGCACTGGTCCCTTCATGGGATGATCTTTGCACTGGTCCCTTCATGGGATGATGTTTGCACTGGTCCCTTCATGGGATGATGTTTGCACTGGTCCCTTCATGGGATGATGTTTGCACTGGTCCCTTCATGGGATGATGTTTGCACTGGTCCCTTCATGGGATGATGTTTGCACTGGTCCCTTCATGGGATGATGTTTGCACTGGTCCCTTCATGGGATGATGTTTGCACTGGTCCCTTCATGGGATGATGTTTGCACTGGTCCCTTCATGGGATGATGTTTGCACTGGTCCCTTCATGGGATGATGTTTGCACTGGTCCCTCCATGGGATGATCTTTGATGCACTGGTCCCTTCATGGGATGATCTTGCATACCTCTAATCTGAGTGCTGTGATGCACTGGTCCCTTCATGGGATGATCTTGCATACCTCTAATCTGAGTGCTGTGATTCACTGGTCCCTTCATGGGATGATCTTTGATGCACTGGTCCCTACATGGGATGATCTTTGATGCACTGGTCCCTTCATGGGATGATCTTTGATGCACTGGTCCCTTCATGGGATGATCTTTGATGCACTGGTCCCTTCATGGGATGATCTTTCCACTGGTCCCTTAATGGGATGATCTTTGCACTGGTCCCTTCATGGGATGATCTTTGATGCACGGGTCCCTTCATTGGATGATCTTTGATGCACGGGTCCCTTCATCGGATGATCTTTGATGCACTGGTCCCTTCATGGGATGATTGTTGATGCACTGGTCCCTTCATGGGATGATTGTTGATGCACTGGTCCCTTCATGGGATGATCGTTGATGCACTGGTCCCTTCATGGGATGATCTTTGATGCACTGGTCCCTTCATGGGATGATCTTTCCACTGGCCCCTTAATGGGATGATCTTTGCACTGGTCCCTTCATGGGATGATCTTTGATGCACGGGTCCCTTCATTGGATGATCTTTGATGCACGGGTCCCTTCATGGGATGATCTTTGATGCACTGGTCCCTTCATGGGATGATCGTTGATGCACTGGTCCCTTCATGGGATGATCGTTGATGCACTGGTCCCTTCATAGGATGATTGTTGATGCACTGGTCCCTTCATGGGATTATCTTTGATGCACTGGTCCCTTCATGGGATGAGCTTTGCACTGGTCCCTTCATGGGATGAACTTTGATGCACTGGTCCCTTCATGGGATGATCTTTGATGCACTGGTCCCTTCATGGGATGATCTTTGATGCTTTTGTCCCTTCATGGGATGATCTTTGATGCACTGGTCCCTTCATGGGATGATCTTTGATGCACTGGTCCCTTAATGGGATGATCTTTGATGCACTGGTCCCTTCATGGGATGCTGTTTGCACTGGTCCCTTCATGGGATGCTGTTTGCACTGGTCCCTTCATGGGATGCTGTTTGCACTGGTCCCTTAATGGGATGCTGTTTGCACTGGTCCCTTAATGGGATGATCTTTGCACTGGTCCCTTAATGGGAGGATCTTTGCACTGTTCCCTTCATGGGAGGATCTTTGCACTGGTCCCTTCATGGGAGGATCTTTGCACTGGTCCATTCATGGAATGATCTTTGCACTGGTCCATTCATGGAATGATCTTTGCATTGGTCCATTCATGGAATGATCTTTGCACTGGTCCATTCATGGAATGATCTTTGCACTGGTCCCTTCATGGAATGATCTTTGCACTGGTCCCTTCATGGAATGATCTTTGCACTGGTCCCTTCATGGGATGATCTTTGAGGCACTGGTCCCTTCGTGGGATGATCTTGCATACCTCTAATCTGAGTGCTGTGATGCACTGGTCCCTTCATGGGATGATCTTGCATACCTCTAATCTGAGTGCTGTAATGCACTGGTCCCTTCATGGGATGATCTTTGATGCACTGGTCCCTTCATGGGATGATCTTTGATGCACTGGTCCCTTCATGGGATGATCTTTGATGCACTGGTCCCTTCATGGGATGATCTTGCATACCTCTAATCTGAGTGCTGTGATGCACTGGTCCCTTCATGGGATGATCTTTGATGCACTTGTCCCTTCATGGGATTATCTTTGATGCACTGGTTCCTTCATGGGATGATCTTTGATGCACTGGTCCCTTCATGGGATGATCTTTGATGCACTGGTCCCTTCATGGGATGATCTTGCATATATCTAATCTGAGTGCTGTGATGCACTGGTCCCTTTATGGGATTATCTTTGCACTGGTCCCTTCATGGCATGATCTTGCATACCTCTATTCTGAGTGCTGTGATGGTCTGGTCCCTTCATGGGATGATCTCTGCACTGGCCCCTTCATGGGATGATCTCTGCACTGGTCCCTTCATGGGATGATCTTTGATGCACTGGTCCCTTCATGGTATGATCTTTGATGCACTGGTCCCTTCATGGGATGATCTTTGATGCACTGGCCCCTTCATGGGATGATCTTTGATGCACTGGTCCCTTCATGGGATGATCTTTGATGCACTGGTCCCTTCATGGGATGATCTTTGATGCACTGGTCCCTTCATGGGATGATCTTTGATGCACTGGTCCCTTCATGGGATGATCTTTGCACTGGTCCCTTCATGGGATGATCTTTGCACTGGTCCCTTCATGGGATGAACTTTGATGCACTGGTCCCTTCATGGGATGATCTTGCATACCTCTAATCTGAGTGCTGTGATGCACTGGTCCCTTCATGGGATGATCTTGCATACCTCTAATCTGAGTGCTGTGATGCACTGGTCCCTTCATGGGATGATCTTTGATGCACTGGTCCCTTCATGGGATGATCTTGCATGCCTCTAATCCGAGTGCTGTGATGCCCTGGTTCCTTCATGGGATGATCTTTGCACCGGTCCCTTCATGGGATGATGTTTGCACTGGTCCATTCATTGGATGATCTTGCACACCTCTAATCTGAATGCTGTGGTGCACTGGTCCCTTCATGGGATGATTTTTGATGCACTGGTCCCTTCATGGGATGATCTTTGATGCACTGGTCCTTTCATGGGATGATCTTTGATGCACTGGTCCCTTCAAGGGATGATCTTTGATGCACTGGCCCCTTCATAAAATGATCTTGCATACCTCTAATCTGAGTGCTTTGATGGACTGGTCCCTTCATGGGATGATCTTTGATGCACTGGTCCCTTAATGGGATGATCTTTGCACTGGTCCCTTAATGGGATGATCTTTGCACTGGTCCCTTCATGGGATGATCTTTGCACTGGTCCCTTCATGGGATGATGTTTGCACTGGTCCCTTCATGGGATGATGTTTGCACTGGTCCCTTCATGGGATGATGTTTGCACTGGTCCCTTCATGGGATGATGTTTGCACTGGTCCCTTCATGGGATGATGTTTGCACTGGTCCCTTCATGGGATGATGTTTGCACTGGTCCCTCCATGGGATGATCTTTGATGCACTGGTCCCTTCATGGGATGATCTTGCATACCTCTAATCTGAGTGCTGTGATGCACTGGTCCCTTCATGGGATGATCTTGCATACCTCTAATCTGAGTGCTGTGATTCACTGGTCCCTTCATGGGATGATCTTTGATGCACTGGTCCCTACATGGGATGATCTTTGATGCACTGGTCCCTTTATGGGATGATCTTTGATGCACTGGTCCCTTCATGGGATGATCTTTCCACTGGTCCCTTAATGGGATGATCTTTGCACTGGTCCCTTCATGGGATGATCTTTGATGCACGGGTCCCTTCATTGGATGATCTTTGATGCACGGGTCCCTTCATCGGATGATCTTTGATGCACTGGTCCCTTCATGGGATGATTGTTGATGCACTGGTCCCTTCATGGGATGATTGTTGATGCACTGGTCCCTTCATGGGATGATCGTTGATGCACTGGTCCCTTCATGGGATGATCGTTGATGCACTGGTCCCTTCATGGGATGATCTTTGATGCACTGGTCCCTTCATGGGATGATCTTTCCACTGGCCCCTTAATGGGATGATCTTTGCACTGGTCCCTTCATGGGTTGATCTTTGATGCACGGGTCCCTTCATTGGATGATCTTTGATGCACGGGTCCCTTCATGGGATGATCTTTGATGCACTGGTCCCTTCATGGGATGATCGTTGATGCACTGGTCCCTTCATGGGATGATCGTTGATGCACTGGTCCCTTCATAGGATGATTGTTGATGCACTGGTCCCTTCATGGGATTATCTTTGATGCACTGGTCCCTTCATGGGATGAGCTTTGCACTGGTCCCTTCATGGGATGAACTTTGATGCACTGGTCCCTTCATGGGATGATCTTTGATGCACTGGTCCCTTCATGGGATGATCTTTGATGCTTTTGTCCCTTCATGGGATGATCTTTGATGCACTGGTCCCTTCATGGGATGATCTTTGATGCACTGGTCCCTTAATGGGATGATCTTTGATGCACTGGTCCCTTCATGGGATGCTGTTTGCACTGGTCCCTTCATGGGATGCTGTTTGCACTGGTCCCTTCATGGGATGCTGTTTGCACTGGTCCCTTAATGGGATGCTGTTTGCACTGGTCCCTTAATGGGATGATCTTTGCACTGGTCCCTTAATGGGAGGATCTTTGCACTGTTCCCTTCATGGGAGGATCTTTGCACTGGTCCCTTCATGGGAGGATCTTTGCACTGGTCCATTCATGGAATGATCTTTGCACTGGTCCATTCATGGAATGATCTTTGCATTGGTCCATTCATGGAATGATCTTTGCACTGGTCCCTTCATGGAATGATCTTTGCACTGGTCCCTTCATGGAATGATCTTTGCACTGGTCCCTTCATGGAATGATCTTTGCACTGGTCCCTTCATGGGATGATCTTTGAGGCACTGGTCCCTTCGTGGGATGATCTTGCATACCTCTAATCTGAGTGCTGTGATGCACTGGTCCCTTCATGGGATGATCTTGCATACCTCTAATCTGAGTGCTGTAATGCACTGGTCCCTTCATTGGATGATCTTTGATGCACTGGTCCCTTCATGGGATGATCTTTGATGCACTGGTCCCTTCATGGGATGATCTTTGCACTGGTCCCTTCATGGGATGAACTTTGATGCACTGGTCCCTTCATGGGATGATCTTGCATACCTCTAATCTGAGTGCTGTGATGCACTGGTCCCTTCATGGGATGATCTTTGATGCACTGGTCCCTTCATGGGATGATCTTTGATGCACTGGTCCCTTCATGGGATGATCTTTGCACTGGTCCCTTCATGGGATGATCTTTGCACTGGTCCCTTCATGGGATGAACTTTGATGCACTGGTCCCTTTATGGGATGATCTTTGATGCACTGGTCCCTTTATGGGATGATCTTTGATGCACTGGTCCCTTCATGGGATGATCTTTGATGCACTGGTCCCTTCATGGGATGATCTTGCATATATCTAATCTGAGTGCTGTGATGCACTGGTCCCTTTATGGGATTATCTTTGCA
The DNA here is from genome assembly GCF_964204655.1 of Triturus cristatus. Lineage (NCBI taxonomy): Eukaryota > Metazoa > Chordata > Amphibia > Caudata > Salamandridae > Triturus > Triturus cristatus. Next base: position 409,187,109 of record NC_140591.1, read on the forward strand.
CTGGTCCCTTCATGGCATGATCTTGCATACCTCTATTCTGAGTGCTGTGATGGTCTGGTCCCTTCATGGGATGATCTCTGCACTGGCCCCTTCATGGGATGATCTCTGCACTGGTCCCTTCATGGGATGATCTTTGATGCACTGGTCCCTTCATGGGATGATCTTTGATGCACTGGTCCCTTCATGGGATGATCTTTGATGCACTGGCCCCTTCATGGGATGATCTTTGATGCACTGGTCCCTTCATGGGATGATCTTTGATGCACTGGTCCCTTCATGGGATGATCTTTGATGCACTGGTCCCTTCATGGGATGATCTTTGATGCACTGGTCCCTTCATGGGATGATCTTTGCACTGGTCCCTTCATGGGATGATCTTTGCACTGGTCCCTTCATGGGATGAACTTTGATGCACTGGTCCCTTCATGGGATGATCTTGCATACCTCTAATCTGAGTGCTGTGATGCACTGGTCCCTTCATGGGATGATCTTGCATACCTCTAATCTGAGTGCTGTGATGCACTGGTCCCTTCATGGGATGATCTTTGATGCACTGGTCCCTTCATGGGATGATCTTGCATGCCTCTAATCCGAGTGCTGTGATGCCCTGGTTCCTTCATGGGATGATCTTTGCACCGGTCCCTTCATGGGATGATGTTTGCACTGGTCCATTCATTGGATGATCTTGCACACTTCTAATCTGAATGCTGTGGTGCACTGGTCCCTTCATGGGATGATCTTTGATGCACTGGTCCCTTCATGGGATGATCTTTGATGCACTGGTCCTTTCATGGGATGATCTTTGATGCACTGGTCTCTTCAAGGGATGATCTTTGATGCACTGGCCCCTTCATAAAATGATCTTGCATACCTCTAATCTGAGTGCTTTGATGGACTGGTCCCTTCATGGGATGATCTTTGATGCACTGGTCCCTTAATGGGATGATCTTTGCACTGGTCCCTTCATGGGATGATCTTTGCACTGGTCCCTTCATGGGATGATGTTTGCACTGGTCCCTTCATGGGATGATGTTTGCACTGGTCCCTTCATGGGATGATGTTTGCACTGGTCCCTTCATGGGATGATGTTTGCACTGGTCCCTTCATGGGATGATGTTTGCACTGGTCCCTCCATGGGATGATCTTTGATGCACTGGTCCCTTCATGGGATGATCTTGCATACCTCTAATCTGAGTGCTGTGATGCACTGGTCCCTTCATGGGATGATCTTGCATACCTCTAATCTGAGTGCTGTGATTCACTGGTCCCTTCATGGGATGATCTTTGATGCACTGGTCCCTACATGGGATGATCTTTGATGCACTGGTCCCTTTATGGGATGATCTTTGATGCACTGGTCCCATCATGGGATGATCTTTCCACTGGTCCCTTAATGGGATGATCTTTGCACGGGTCCCTTCATTGGATGATCTTTGATGCACGGGTCCCTTCATGGGATGATCTTTGATGCACTGGTCCCTTCATGGGATGATCGTTGATGCACTGGTCCCTTCATGGGATGATCGTTGATGCACTGGTCCCTTCATGGGATGATCGTTGATGCACTGGTCCCTTCATGGGATGATCTTTGATGCACTGGTCCCTTAATGGGATGATCTTTGCACTGGTCCCTTAATGGGATGATCTTTGCACTGGTCCCTACATTGGATGATCTTTGATGCACGGGTCCCTTCATGGGATGATCTTTGATGCACGGGTCCCTTCATGGGATGATCTTTGATGCACTGGTCCCTTCATGGGATGATCGTTGATGCACTGGTCCCTTCATAGGATGATCGTTGATGCACTGGTCCCTTCATGGGATGATCTTTGATGCACTGGTCCCTTCATGGGATGAGCTTTGCACTGGTCCCTTCATGGGATGCTGTTTGCACTGGTCCCTTCATGGGATGCTGTTTGCACTGGTCCCTTAATGGGATGCTGTTTGCACTGGTCCCTTAATGGGATGCTGTTTGCACTGGTCCCTTAATGGGATGATCTTTGCACTGGTCCCTTAATGGGATGATCTTTGCACTGATTCCTTAATGGGATGATCTTTGCACTGTTCCCTTCATGGGATGATCTTTGCAAAGATCATCCCATGAAGGGACCAGTGCCTCAAAGATCATCCCATGAAGGGACCAGTGCAAAGAGCATTCCATGAAGGGACCAGTGCAAAGATCATTCCATGAATGGACCAATGCAAAGATCATTCCATGAATGGACCAGTGCAAAGATCATCCCATGAAGGGACCAGTGCAAAGATCATCCCATGAAGGGAACAGTGCAAAGATCATCCCATGAAGGGAACAGTGCACTGTTCCCTTCATGGGATGATCTTTGCACTGGTCCCTTCATGGGATGATCTTTGCATTGGTCCATTCATGGAATGATCTTTGCATTGGTCCATTCATGGAATGATCTTTGCATTGGTCCATTCATGGAATGATCTTTGCACTGGTCCATTCATGGAATGATCTTTGCACTGGTCCCTTCATGGAATGCTCTTTGCACTGGTCCCTTCATGGGATGATCTTTGAGGCACTGGTCCCTTCATGGGATGATCTTGCATACCTCTAGTCTGAGTGCTGTGATGCACTGGTCCCTTCATGGGATGATCTTGCATACCTCTAATCTGAGTGCTGTAATGCACTGGTCCCTTCATGGGATGATCTTTGATGCACTGGTCCCTTCATGGGATGATCTTTGATGCACTGGTCCCTTCATGGGATGATCGTTGATGCACTGGTCCCTTCATGGGATGATCGTTGATGCACTGGTCCCTTCATAGGATGATCGTTGATGCACTGGTCCCTTCATGGGATGATCTTTGATGCACTGGTCCCTTCATGGGATGAGCTTTGCACTGGTCCCTTCATGGGATGAACTTTGATGCACTGGTCCCTTCATGGGATGCTGTTTGCACTGGTCCCTTCATGGGATGCTGTTTTCACTGGTCCCTTAATGGGATGCTGTTTGCACTGATTCCTTAATGGGATGATCTTTGCACTGTTCCCTTCATGGGATGATCTTTGCACTGTTCCCTTCATGGGATGATCTTTGCACTGGTCCCTTCATGGGATGATCTTTGCACTGGTCCATTCATGGAATGATCTTTGCATTGGTCCATTCATGGAATGATCTTTGCACTGGTCCATTCATGGAATGATCTTTGCACTGGTCCCTTCATGGAATGCTTTTTGCACTGGTCCCTTCATGGGATGATCTTTGAGGCACTGGTCCCTTCATGGGATGATCTTGCATACCTCTAATCTGAGTGCTGTGATGCACTGGTCACTTCATGGGATCTTTGATGCATTGGTCCCTTCATGGGATGATCTTGCATACCTCTAATCTGAGTGCTGTGATGCGCTGGTCCCTAAATAGGATGATCTTTGCACTGGTCCCTTCATGGGATGTTCTTACATACCTCTAATCCGAGTGCTGTGATGCACTGGTCCCTTCATGGGATGATGTTTGCACTGGTCCCTTCATGGGATGATGTTTGCACTGGTCCCTTCATGGGATGATGTTTGCACTGGTCCCTTCATGGGATGATGTTTGCACTGGTCCCTTCATGGGATGCTGTTTGCACTGGTCCCATCATGGGATGCTGTTTGCACTGGTCCCTTCATGGGATGCTGTTTGCACTGGTCCCTTCATGGGATGCTGTTTGCACTGGTCCCTTCATGGGATGCTGTTTGCACTGGTCCCTTCATGGGATGATGTTTGCACTGATCCGTTCATGGGATGATGTTTGCACTGATCCGTTCATGGGATGATGTTTGCACTGATCCCTTCATGGGAAGATCTTTGCACTGGTCCCATCTTGGGAAGATCTTTGATGCACTGCTCCCATCTTGGGAAGATCTTTGATGCACTGGTCCCATCATGGGATGATCTTTGATGCACTGGTCCCTTCATGGGATGATCTTTGATGCACTGGTCCCTTCATGGGATGATCTTTGATGCACTGGTCCCTTCATGGGAAGATCTTTGATGCACTGGTCCCTTAATGGGATGATCTATGATGCAGTGGTCCCTTCATGGGATGATCTATGATGCAGTGGTCCCTTCATGGGATGATCTTTGATGCACTGATTCCTTCATGGGATGATCTTTGATGCACTGGTCCCTTCATGGGATGATCTTTGATGCACTGGTCCCTTCATGGGATGATCTTTGATGCACTGGTCCATTCATGGGATGATCTTTGATGCACTGGTCTCTTCATAGGATGGTCTTGCATACCTCAAATCTGAGTGCTGTGATGCACTGGTCCCTTCATAAAATGATAATGCAGACATCTAATCTGAGTGCTGTGATGCACTGGTCCCTTCATTGGATGATCTTTGCACTGGTCCCTTCATTGGATGATCTTTGCACTGGTCCCTTCATTGGATGATCTTTGCACTGGTCCCTTCATGGGATGATCTTTGCACTGGTCCCTTCATGGGATGATCTTTGATGAACTGGTCCCTTCATTGGATGATGTTTGCACTGGTCCCCTCATGGGATGATGTTTGCACTGGTCCCTCCATGGGATGATCTTTTATGCACTGGTCCCTTCATGGGATGATCTTGCATACCTCTAATCTGAGTGCTGTGATGCACTGGTCCCTTCATGGGATGATCTTGCATACCTCTAATCTGAGTGCTGTGATTCACTGGTCCCTTCATGGGATGGTCTTTGATGCACTGGTCCCTTAATGGGATGATCTTTGCACTGGTCCCTTCATGGGATGATCTTTGCACTGGTCCCTTCATGGGATGATCTTTGCACTGGTCCCTTCATGGGATGATCTTTGCACTGGTCCCTTCATGGGATGATCTTTGCACTGGTCCCTTCATGGGGTGATCTTTGCACTGGTCCCTTCATGGGGTGATCTTTGCACTGGTCCCTTCATGGGAGGATGTTTGCACTGGTCCCTTCATGGGAGGATGTTTGCACTGGTCCCTTCATGGGAGGATGTTTGCACTGGTCCCTTCATGGGATGATGTTTGCACTGGTCCCTCCATGGGATGATCTTTTATGCACTGGTCCCTTCATGGGATGATCTTGCATACCTCTAATCTGAGTGCTGTGGTACACTGGTCCCTTCATGGGTTGATCTTGCATACCTCTAATCTGAGTGCTGTGATTCACTGGTCCCTTCATGGGATGGTCTTTGATGCACTGGTCCCTTCATGGGATGGTCTTTGATGCACTGGTCCCTTCATGGGATGATCTTTGATGCACTGGTCCCTTCATGGGATGATCTTTGATGCACTGGTCCCTTCATGGGATGATCTTTGATGCACTGGTCCCTTCATGGGATGATCTTTCCACTGGTCCCTTAATGGGATGATCTTTGCACTGGTCCCTTCATGGGATGACCTTTGATGCACGGGTCCCTTCATGGGATGATCTTTGATGCACGGGTCCCTTCATGGGATGATCTTTGATGCACTGGTCCCTTCATGGGATGATCGTTGATGCATTGGTCCCTTCATGGGATGATCGTTGATGCACTGGTCCCTTCATGGGATGATCGTTGATGCACTGGTCCCTTCATAGGATGATCTTTGATGCACTGGTCCCTTCATGGGATGATCTTTCCACTGGTCCCTTAATGGGATGATCTTTGCACTGGTCCCTTCATGGGATGATCGTTGATGCACTGGTCCCTTTATGGGATGATCGTTGATGCACTGGTCCCTTCATGGGATGATCGTTGATGCACTGGTCCCTTCATGGGATGATCGTTGATGCACTGGTCCCTTCATGGGATGATCTTTGATGCACTGGTCCCTTCATGGGATGAGCTTTGCACTGGTCCCTTCATGGGATGAACTTTGATGCACTGGTCCCTTCATGGGATGATCTTTGATGCACTGGTCCCTTCATGGGATGATCTTTGATGCTTTTGTCCCTTCATGGGATGATCTTTGATGCACTGGTCCCTTCATGGGATGATCTTTGATGCACTGGTCCCTTAATGGGATGATCTTTGATACACTGGTCCCTTCATGGGATGCTGTTTGCACTGGTCCCATCATGGGATGCTGTTTGCACTGGTCCCATCATGGGATGCTGTTTGCACTGGTCCCATCATGGGATGCTGTTTGCACTGGTCCCATCATGGGATGCTGTTTGCACTGGTCCCATCATGGGATGCTGTTTGCACTGGTCCCATCATGGGATGCTGTTTGCACTGGTCCCATCATGGGATGCTGTTTGCACTGGTCCCATCATGGGATGCTGTTTGCACTGGTCCCATCATGGGATGCTGTTTGCACTGGTCCCTTAATGGGATGCTGTTTGCACTGGTCCCTTAATGGGATTCTGTTTGCACTGGTCCCTTAATGGGATGCTGTTTGCACTGGTCCCTTAATGGGATGATCTTTGCACTGGTCCCTTAATGGGATGATCTTTGCACTGGTCCCTTAATGGGATGATCTTTGCACTGGTCCCTTCATGGGAGGATCTTTGCACTGGTCCATTCATGGAATGATCTTTGCACTGGTCCATTCATGGAATGATCTTTGCACTGGTCCCTTCATGGAATGATCTTTGCACTGGTCCCTTCATGGGATGATCTTTGAGGCACTGGTCCCTTCATGGGATGATCTTGCATACCTCTAATCTGAGTGCTGTGATGCACTGGTCCCTTCATGGGATGATCTTGCATACCTCTAATCTGAGTGCTGTAATGCACTGGTCCCTTCATGGGATGATCTTTGATGCACTGGTCCCTTCATGGGATGATCTTTGATGCACTGGTCCCTTCATGGGATGATCTTTGATGCACTGGTCCCTTCATGGGATGATCTTTGATGCACTGGTCCCTTCATGGGATGATCTTACATACCTCAAATCTGAGTGCTGTGATGCACTGGTCCTTTCATGAGATGATCTTTGATGCACTGGTCCCTTCATGGGATGATCTTGCATACCTCTAATCTGAGTGCTGTGATGCGCTGGTCCCTAAATAGGATGATCTTTGCACTGGTCCCTTCATGGGATGTTCTTACATACCTCTAATCCGAGTGCTGTGATGCACTGGTCCCTTCATGGATGATGTTTGCACTGGTCCCTTCATGGATGATGTTTGCACTGGTCCCTTCATGGATGATGTTTGCACTGGTCCCTTCATGGGATGATCGTTGATGCACTGGTCCCTTCATGGGATGATCTTTGATGCACGGGTCCCTTCATGGGATGATCTTTGATGCACGGGTCCCTTCATGGGATGATCTTTGATGCACTGGTCCCTTCATGGGATGATCGTTGATGCACTGGTCCCTTCATGGGATGATCATTGATGCACTGGTCCCTTCATGGGATGATCGTTGATGCACTGGTCCCTTCATAGGATGATCGTTGATGCACTGGTCCCTTCATGGGATGAGCTTTGCACTGGTCCCTTCATGGGATGATCTTTGATGCACTGGTCCCTTCATGGGATTATCTTTGATGCACAGGTCCCTTCATGGGATGAGCTTTGATGCACTGGTCCCTTCATGGGATGATCTCTGCACTGGTCCCTTCATGGGATGATCTCTGCACTGGTCCCTTAATGGGATGATCTTTGCACTGGTCCCTTCATGGGATGATCTTTGCACTGGTCCCTTCATGGGATGATCTTTGCACTGGTCCCTTCATGGGATGATCTTTGCACTGGTCCCTTCATGGGATGATCTTTGCACTGGTCCCTTCATGGGATGATCTTTGCACTGGTCCCTTCATGGGATGATCGTTGATGCACTGGTCCCTTCATGGGATGATCTTTGATGCACTGGTCCCTTCATGGGATGATCTTTGATGCACTGGTCCCTTCATGGGATGATCTTTGATGCACTGGTCCCTTCATGGGATGATCTTTGATGCACTGGTCCCTTCATGGGATGATCTTTGATGCACTGGTCCCTTCATGGGATGATCTTTGCACTGGTCCCTTCATGGGATGATCTTTGCACTGGTCCCTTCATGGGATGATCTTTGCACTGGTCCCTTCATGGGATGATCTTTGCACTGGTCCCTTCATGGGATGATCTTTGCACTGGTACCTTCATGGGATGATCTTGCATACCTCTAATCTGAGTGCTGTGATCCACTGGTCCCTTCATGGGATGATCTTTGATGCACTTGTCCCTTCATGGGATTATCTTTGATGCACTGGTTCCTTCATGGGATGATCTTTGATGCACTGGTCCCTTCATGGGATGATCTTTGATGCACTGGTCCCTTCATGGGATAATCTTGCATACATCTAATCTGAGTGCTGTGATGCACTGGTCCCTTTATGGGATTATCTTTGCACTGGTCCCTTCATGGCATGATCTTGCATACCTCTATTCTGAGTGCTGTGATGGACTGGCCCCTTCATGGGATGATCTCTGCACTGGCCCCTTCATGGGATGATCTCTGCACTGGCCCCTTCATGGGATGATCTCTGCACTGGCCCCTTCATGGGATGATCTTTGATGCACAGGTCCCTTCATGGGATGATCTTTGATGCACAGGTCCCTTCATGGGATGAGCTTTGATGCACAGGTCCCTTCATGGGATGATCTATGATGCACTGGTCCCTTCATGGGATGATCTTTGATGCACTGGTCCCTTCATGGGATGATCTTTGATGCACTGGTCCCTTCATGGGATGATCTTTGATGCACTGGTCCCTTCATGGGATGATCTTTGCACTGGTCCCTTCATGGGATGATCTTTGCACTGGTCCCTTCATGGGATGATGTTTGCACTGGTCCCTTCATGGGATGATGTTTGCACTGGTCCCTTCATGGGATGATGTTTGCACTGGTCCCTTCATGGGATGATGTTTGCACTGGTCCCTTCATGGGATGATGTTTGCACTGGTCCCTCCATGGGATGATCTTTGATGCACTGGTCCCTTCATGGGATGATCTTGCATACCTCTAATCTGAGTGCTGTGATGCACTGGTCCCTTCATGGGATGATCTTGCATACCTCTAATCTGAGTGCTGTGATTCACTGGTCCCTTCATGGGATGATCTTTGATGCACTGGTCCCTACATGGGATGATCTTTGATGCACTGGTCCCTTTATGGGATGATCTTTGATGCACTGGTCCCTTCATGGGATGATCTTTCCACTGGTCCCTTAATGGGATGATCTTTGCACTGGTCCCTTCATGGGATGATCTTTGATGCACGGGTCCCTTCATTGGATGATCTTTGATGCACGGGTCCCTTCATCGGATGATCTTTGATGCACTGGTCCCTTCATGGGATGATTGTTGATGCACTGGTCCCTTCATGGGATGATTGTTGATGCACTGGTCCCTTCATGGGATGATCGTTGATGCACTGGTCCCTTCATGGGATGATCTTTGATGCACTGGTCCCTTCATGGGATGATCTTTCCACTGGCCCCTTAATGGGATGATCGTTGCACTGGTCCCTTCATGGGATGATCTTTGATGCACGGGTCCCTTCATTGGATGATCTTTGATGCACGGGTCCCTTCATGGGATGATCTTTGATGCACTGGTCCCTTCATGGGATGATCGTTGATGCACTGGTCCCTTCATGGGATGATCGTTGATGCACTGGTCCCTTCATAGGATGATTGTTGATGCACTGGTCCCTTCATGGGATTATCTTTGATGCACTGGTCCCTTCATGGGATGAGCTTTGCACTGGTCCCTTCATGGGATGAACTTTGATGCACTGGTCCCTTCATGGGATGATCTTTGATGCACTGGTCCCTTCATGGGATGATCTTTGATGCTTTTGTCCCTTCATGGGATGATCTTTGATGCACTGGTCCCTTCATGGGATGATCTTTGATGCACTGGTCCCTTAATGGGATGATCTTTGATGCACTGGTCCCTTCATGGGATGCTGTTTGCACTGGTCCCTTCATGGGATGCTGTTTGCACTGGTCCCTTCATGGGATGCTGTTTGCACTGGTCCCTTAATGGGATGCTGTTTGCACTGGTCCCTTAATGGGATGATCTTTGCACTGGTCCCTTAATGGGAGGATCTTTGCACTGTTCCCTTCATGGGAGGATCTTTGCACTGGTCCCTTCATGGGAGGATCTTTGCACTGGTCCATTCATGGAATGATCTTTGCACTGGTCCATTCATGGAATGATCTTTGCATTGGTCCATTCATGGAATGATCTTTGCACTGGTCCATTCATGGAATGATCTTTGCACTGGTCCCTTCATGGAATGATCTTTGCACTGGTCCCTTCATGGAATGATCTTTGCACTGGTCCCTTCATGGGATGATCTTTGAGGCACTGGTCCCTTCGTGGGATGATCTTGCATACCTCTAATCTGAGTGCTGTGATGCACTGGTCCCTTCATGGGATGATCTTGCATACCTCTAATCTGAGTGCTGTAATGCACTGGTCCCTTCATGGGATGATCTTTGATGCACTGGTCCCTTCATGGGATGATCTTTGATGCACTGGTCCCTTCATGGGATGATCTTTGATGCACTGGTCCCTTCATGGGATGATCTTGCATACCTCAAATCTGAGTGCTGTGATGCACTGGTCCTTTCATGAGATGATCTTTGATGCACTGGTCCCTTCATGGGATGATCTTGCATACCTCTAATCTGAGTGCTGTGATGCGCTGGTCCCTAAATAGGATGATCTTTGCACTGGTCCCTTCATGGGATGTTCTTACATACCTCTAATCCGAGTGCTGTGATGCACTGGTCCCTTCATGGGATGGTGTGCACTGGTCCCTTCATGGGATGATGTGTGCACTGGTCCCTTCATGGGATGATGTTTGCACTGGTCCCTTCATGGGATGATGTTTGCACTGGTCCCTTCATGGGATGATGTTTGCACTGGTCCCTTCATGGGATGATGTTTGCACTGGTCCCTTCATGGGATGATCTTTGCACTGGTCCCTTCATGGGATGATCTTTGCACTGGTCCCTTCATGGGATGATCTTTGCACTGGTCCCTTCATGGGATGATCTTTGCACTGGTCCCTTCATGGGATGATCTTTGATGCACTGGTCCCTTCATGGGATGATCTTGCATACCTCTAATCTGAGTGCTGTGATGCACTGGTCCCTTCATGGGATGATCTTTGATGCACTTGTCCCTTCATGGGATTATCTTTGATGCACTGGTTCCTTCATGGGATGATCTTTGATGCACTGGTCCCTTCATGGGATGATCTTTGATGCACTGGTCCCTTCATGGGATGATCTTGCATATATCTAATCTGAGTGCTGTGATGCACTGGTCCCTTTATGGGATTATCTTTGCACTGGTCCCTTCATGGCATGATCTTGCATACCTCTATTCTGAGTGCTGTGATGGTCTGGTCCCTTCATGGGATGATCTCTGCACTGGCCCCTTCATGGGATGATCTCTGCACTGGTCCCTTCATGGGATGATCTTTGATGCACTGGTCCCTTCATGGGATGATCTTTGATGCACTGGTCCCTTCATGGGATGATCTTTGATGCACTGGCCCCTTCATGGGATGATCTTTGATGCACTGGTCCCTTCATGGGATGATCTTTGATGCACTGGTCCCTTCATGGGATGATCTTTGATGCACTGGTCCCTTCATTGGATGATCTTTGATGCACTGGTCCCTTCATGGGATGATCTTTGCACTGGTCCCTTCATGGGATGATCTTTGCACTGGTCCCTTCATGGGATGAACTTTGATGCACTGGTCCCTTCATGGGATGATCTTGCATACCTCTAATCTGAGTGCTGTGATGCACTGGTCCCTTCATGGGATGATCTTGCATACCTCTAATCTGAGTGCTGTGATGCGCTGGTCCCTAAATAGGATGATCTTTGCACTGGTCCCTTCATGGGATGATCTTTGATGCACTGGTCCCTTCATGGGATGATCTTGCATGCCTCTAATCCGAGTGCTGTGATGCCCTGGTTCCTTCATGGGATGATCTTTGCACCGGTCCCTTCATGGGATGATGTTTGCACTGGTCCATTCATTGGATGATCTTGCACACTTCTAATCTGAATGCTGTGGTGCACTGGTCCCTTCATGGGATGATCTTTGATGCACTGGTCCCTTCATGGGATGATCTTTGATGCACTGGTCCTTTCATGGGATGATCTTTGATGCACTGGTCTCTTCAAGGGATGATCTTTGATGCACTGGCCCCTTCATAAAATGATCTTGCATACCTCTAATCTGAGTGCTTTGATGGACTGGTCCCTTCATGGGATGATCTTTGATGCACTGGTCCCTTAATGGGATGATCTTTGCACTGGTCCCTTCATGGGATGATCTTTGCACTGGTCCCTTCATGGGATGATGTTTGCACTGGTCCCTTCATGGGATGATGTTTGCACTGGTCCCTTCATGGGATGATGTTTGCACTGGTCCCTTCATGGGATGATGTTTGCACTGGTCCCTTCATGGGATGATGTTTGCACTGGTCCCTTCATGGGATGATGTTTGCACTGGTCCCTCCATGGGATGATCTTTGATGCACTGGTCCCTTCATGGGATGATCTTGCATACCTCTAATCTGAGTGCTGTGATGCACTGGTCCCTTCATGGGATGATCTTGCATACCTCTAATCTGAGTGCTGTGATTCACTGGTCCCTTCATGGGATGATCTTTGATGCACTGGTCCCTACATGGGATGATCTTTGATGCACTGGTCCCTTTATGGGATGATCTTTGATGCACTGGTCCCTTCATGGGATGATCTTTCCACTGGTCCCTTAATGGGATGATCTTTGCACTGGTCCCTTCATGGGATGATCTTTGATGCACGGGTCCCTTCATTGGATGATCTTTGATGCACGGGTCCCTTCATGGGATGATCTTTGATGCACTGGTCCCTTCATGGGATGATCGTTGATGCACTGGTCCCTTCATGGGATGATCGTTGATGCACTGGTCCCTTCATGGGATGATCGTTGATGCACTGGTCCCTTCATGGGATGATCGTTGATGCACTGGTCCCTTCATGGGATGATCTTTGATGCACTGGTCCCTTAATGGGATGATCTTTGCACTGGTCCCTTAATGGGATGATCTTTGCACTGGTCCCTACATTGGATGATCTTTGATGCACGGGTCCCTTCATGGGATGATCTTTGATGCACGGGTCCCTTCATGGGATGATCTTTGATGCACTGGTCCCTTCATGGGATGATCGTTGATGCACTGGTCCCTTCATAGGATGATCGTTGATGCACTGGTCCCTTCATGGGATGATCTTTGATGCACTGGTCCCTTCATGGGATGAGCTTTGCACTGGTCCCTTCATGGGATGCTGTTTGCACTGGTCCCTTCATGGGATGCTGTTTGCACTGGTCCCTTAATGGGATGCTGTTTGCACTGGTCCCTTAATGGGATGCTGTTTGCACTGGTCCCTTAATGGGATGATCTTTGCACTGGTCCCTTAATGGGATGATCTTTGCACTGATTCCTTAATGGGATGATCTTTGCACTGTTCCCTTCATGGGATGATCTTTGCAAAGATCATCCCATGAAGGGACCAGTGCCTCAAAGATCATCCCATGAAGGGACCAGTGCAAAGAGCATTCCATGAAGGGACCAGTGCAAAGATCATTCCATGAATGGACCAATGCAAAGATCATTCCATGAATGGACCAGTGCAAAGATCATCCCATGAAGGGACCAGTGCAAAGATCATCCCATGAAGGGAACAGTGCAAAGATCATCCCATGAAGGGAACAGTGCACTGTTCCCTTCATGGGATGATCTTTGCACTGGTCCCTTCATGGGATGATCTTTGCACTGGTCCATTCATGGAATGATCTTTGCATTGGTCCATTCATGGAATGATCTTTGCATTGGTCCATTCATGGAATGATCTTTGCACTGGTCCATTCATGGAATGATCTTTGCACTGGTCCCTTCATGGAATGCTCTTTGCACTGGTCCCTTCATGGGATGATCTTTGAGGCACTGGTCCCTTCATGGGATGATCTTGCATACCTCTAGTCTGAGTGCTGTGATGCACTGGTCCCTTCATGGGATGATCTTGCATACCTCTAATCTGAGTGCTGTAATGCACTGGTCCCTTCATGGGATGATCTTTGATGCACTGGTCCCTTCATGGGATGATCTTTGATGCACTGGTCCCTTCATGGGATGATCGTTGATGCACTGGTCCCTTCATGGGATGATCGTTGATGCACTGGTCCCTTCATAGGATGATCGTTGATGCACTGGTCCCTTCATGGGATGATCTTTGATGCACTGGTCCCTTCATGGGATGAGCGATGCACTGGTCCCTTCATGGGATGAACTTTGATGCACTGGTCCCTTCATGGGATGCTGTTTGCACTGGTCCCTTCATGGGATGCTGTTTTCACTGGTCCCTTAATGGGATGCTGTTTGCACTGATTCCTTAATGGGATGATCTTTGCACTGTTCCCTTCATGGGATGATCTTTGCACTGTTCCCTTCATGGGATGATCTTTGCACTGGTCCCTTCATGGGATGATCTTTGCACTGGTCCATTCATGGAATGATCTTTGCATTGGTCCATTCATGGAATGATCTTTGCACTGGTCCATTCATGGAATGATCTTTGCACTGGTCCCTTCATGGAATGCTTTTTGCACTGGTCCCTTCATGGGATGATCTTTGAGGCACTGGTCCCTTCATGGGATGATCTTGCATACCTCTAATCTGAGTGCTGTGATGCACTGGTCACTTCATGGGATCTTTGATGCATTGGTCCCTTCATGGGATGATCTTGCATACCTCTAATCTGAGTGCTGTGATGCGCTGGTCCCTAAATAGGATGATCTTTGCACTGGTCCCTTCATGGGATGTTCTTACATACCTCTAATCCGAGTGCTGTGATGCACTGGTCCCTTCATGGGATGATGTTTGCACTGGTCCCTTCATGGGATGATGTTTGCACTGGTCCCTTCATGGGATGATGTTTGCACTGGTCCCTTCATGGGATGATGTTTGCACTGGTCCCTTCATGGGATGCTGTTTGCACTGGTCCCATCATGGGATGCTGTTTGCACTGGTCCCTTCATGGGATGCTGTTTGCACTGGTCCCTTCATGGGATGCTGTTTGCACTGGTCCCTTCATGGGATGCTGTTTGCACTGGTCCCTTCATGGGATGCTGTTTGCACTGGTCCCTTCATGGGATGCTGTTTGCACTGGTCCCTTCATGGGATGCTGTTTGCACTGGTCCCTTCATGGGATGATGTTTGCACTGATCCGTTCATGGGATGATGTTTGCACTGATCCGTTCATGGGATGATGTTTGCACTGATCCCTTCATGGGAAGATCTTTGCACTGGTCCCATCTTGGGAAGATCTTTGATGCACTGCTCCCATCTTGGGAAGATCTTTGATGCACTGGTCCCATCATGGGATGATCTTTGATGCACTGGTCCCTTCATGGGATGATCTTTGATGCACTGGTCCCTTCATGGGATGATCTTTGATGCACTGGTCCCTTCATGGGAAGATCTTTGATGCACTGGTCCCTTAATGGGATGATCTATGATGCAGTGGTCCCTTCATGGGATGATCTATGATGCAGTGGTCCCTTCATGGGATGATCTTTGATGCACTGATTCCTTCATGGGATGATCTTTGATGCACTGGTCCCTTCATGGGATGATCTTTGATGCACTGGTCCCTTCATGGGATGATCTTTGATGCACTGGTCCATTCATGGGATGATCTTTGATGCACTGGTCTCTTCATAGGATGGTCTTGCATACCTCAAATCTGAATGCTGTGATGCACTGGTCCCTTCATTGGATGATCTTTGCACTGGTCCCTTCATTGGATGATCTTTGCACTGGTCCCTTCATTGGATGATCTTTGCACTGGTCCCTTCATGGGATGATCTTTGCACTGGTCCCTTCATGGGATGATCTTTGATGAACTGGTCCCTTCATTGGATGATGTTTGCACTGGTCCCCTCATGGGATGATGTTTGCACTGGTCCCTCCATGGGATGATCTTTTATGCACTGGTCCCTTCATGGGATGATCTTGCATACCTCTAATCTGAGTGCTGTGATGCACTGGTCCCTTCATGGGATGATCTTGCATACCTCTAATCTGAGTGCTGTGATTCACTGGTCCCTTCATGGGATGGTCTTTGATGCACTGGTCCCTTAATGGGATGATCTTTGCACTGGTCCCTTCATGGGATGATCTTTGCACTGGTCCCTTCATGGGATGATCTTTGCACTGGTCCCTTCATGGGATGATCTTTGCACTGGTCCCTTCATGGGGTGATCTTTGCACTGGTCCCTTCATGGGGTGATCTTTGCACTGGTCCCTTCATGGGAGGATGTTTGCACTGGTCCCTTCATGGGAGGATGTTTGCACTGGTCCCTTCATGGGATGATGTTTGCACTGGTCCCTCCATGGGATGATCTTTTATGCACTGGTCCCTTCATGGGATGATCTTGCATACCTCTAATCTGAGTGCTGTGGTACACTGGTCCCTTCATGGGTTGATCTTGCATACCTCTAATCTGAGTGCTGTGATTCACTGGTCCCTTCATGGGATGGTCTTTGATGCACTGGTCCCTTCATGGGATGATCTTTGATGCACTGGTCCCTTCATGGGATGATCTTTGATGCACTGGTCCCTTCATGGGATGATCTTTGATGCACTGGTCCCTTCATGGGATGATCTTTCCACTGGTCCCTTAATGGGATGATCTTTGCACTGGTCCCTTCATGGGATGACCTTTGATGCACGGGTCCCTTCATGGGATGATCTTTGATGCACGGGTCCCTTCATGGGATGATCTTTGATGCACTGGTCCCTTCATGGGATGATCGTTGATGCATTGGTCCCTTCATGGGATGATCGTTGATGCACTGGTCCCTTCATGGGATGATCGTTGATGCACTGGTCCCTTCATAGGATGATCTTTGATGCACTGGTCCCTTCATGGGATGATCTTTCCACTGGTCCCTTAATGGGATGATCTTTGCACTGGTCCCTTCATGGGATGATCGTTGATGCACTGGTCCCTTTATGGGATGATCGTTGATGCACTGGTCCCTTCATGGGATGATCGTTGATGCACTGGTCCCTTCATGGGATGATCGTTGATGCACTGGTCCCTTCATGGGATGATCTTTGATGCACTGGTCCCTTCATGGGATGAGCTTTGCACTGGTCCCTTCATGGGATGAACTTTGATGCACTGGTCCCTTCATGGGATGATCTTTGATGCACTGGTCCCTTCATGGGATGATCTTTGATGCTTTTGTCCCTTCATGGGATGATCTTTGATGCACTGGTCCCTTCATGGGATGATCTTTGATGCACTGGTCCCTTAATGGGATGATCTTTGATACACTGGTCCCTTCATGGGATGCTGTTTGCACTGGTCCCATCATGGGATGCTGTTTGCACTGGTCCCATCATGGGATGCTGTTTGCACTGGTCCCATCATGGGATGCTGTTTGCACTGGTCCCATCATGGGATGCTGTTTGCACTGGTCCCATCATGGGATGCTGTTTGCACTGGTCCCATCATGGGATGCTGTTTGCACTGGTCCCATCATGGGATGCTGTTTGCACTGGTCCCATCATGGGATGCTGTTTGCACTGGTCCCTTAATGGGATGCTGTTTGCACTGGTCCCTTAATGGGATTCTGTTTGCACTGGTCCCTTAATGGGATGCTGTTTGCACTGGTCCCTTAATGGGATGATCTTTGCACTGGTCCCTTAATGGGATGATCTTTGCACTGGTCCCTTCATGGGATGATCTTTGCACTGGTCCCTTCATGGGAGGATCTTTGCACTGGTCCATTCATGGAATGATCTTTGCACTGGTCCATTCATGGAATGATCTTTGCACTGGTCCCTTCATGGAATGATCTTTGCACTGGTCCCTTCATGGGATGATCTTTGAGGCACTGGTCCCTTCATGGGATGATCTTGCATACCTCTAATCTGAGTGCTGTGATGCACTGGTCCCTTCATGGGATGATCTTGCATACCTCTAATCTGAGTGCTGTAATGCACTGGTCCCTTCATGGGATGATCTTTGATGCACTGGTCCCTTCATGGGATGATCTTTGATGCACTGGTCCCTTCATGGGATGATCTTTGATGCACTGGTCCCTTCATGGGATGATCTTTGATGCACTGGTCCCTTCATGGGATGATCTTACATACCTCAAATCTGAGTGCTGTGATGCACTGGTCCTTTCATGAGATGATCTTTGATGCACTGGTCCCTTCATGGGATGATCTTGCATACCTCTAATCTGAGTGCTGTGATGCGCTGGTCCCTAAATAGGATGATCTTTGCACTGGTCCCTTCATGGGATGTTCTTACATACCTCTAATCCGAGTGCTGTGATGCACTGGTCCCTTCATGGATGATGTTTGCACTGGTCCCTTCATGGATGATGTTTGCACTGGTCCCTTCATGGATGATGTTTGCACTGGTCCCTTCATGGGATGATCGTTGATGCACTGGTCCCTTCATGGGATGATCTTTGATGCACGGGTCCCTTCATGGGATGATCTTTGATGCACGGGTCCCTTCATGGGATGATCTTTGATGCACTGGTCCCTTCATGGGATGATCGTTGATGCACTGGTCCCTTCATGGGATGATCGTTGATGCACTGGTCCCTTCATGGGATGATCGTTGATGCACTGGTCCCTTCATAGGATGATCGTTGATGCACTGGTCCCTTCATGGGATGAGCTTTGCACTGGTCCCTTCATGGGATGAACTTTGATGCACTGGTCCCTTCATGGGATGATCTTTGATGCACTGGTCCCTTCATGGGATGATCTTTGATGCACTGGTCCCTTCATGGGATGATCTTTGATGCACTGGTCCCTTGATGGGATGATCTTTGATGCACTGGTCCCTTCATGGGATGCTGTTTGCACTGGTCCCATCATGGGATGCTGTTTGCACTGGTCCCATCATGGGATGCTGTTTGCACTGGTCCCTTAATGGGATGCTGTTTGCACTGGTCCCTTAATGGGATGATCTTTGCACTGGTCCCTTAATGGGATGATCTTTGCACTGATTCCTTAATGGGATGATCTTTGCACTGGTCCCTTCATGGGATGATCTTTGCACTGGTCCATTCATGGAATGATCTTTGCACTGGTCCCTTCATGGAATGATCTTTGCACTGGTCCCTTCATGGGATGATCTTTGAGGCACTGGTCCCTTCATGGGATGATCTTTGAGGCACTGGTCCCTTCATGGGATGATCTTGCATACCTCTAATCTGAGTGCTGTGATGCACTGGTCCCTTCATGGGATGATCTTGCATACCTCTAATCTGAGTGCTGTAATGCACGGGTCCCTTCATGGGATGATCTTTGATGCACTGGTCCCTTCATGGGAAGATCTTTGATGCACTGGTCCCTTCATGGGATGATCTTTGATGCACTGGTCCCTTCATGGGATGATCTTTGATGCACTGGTCCCTTCATGGGATGATCTTGCATACCTCAAATCTGAGTGCTGTGATGCACTGGTCCTTTCATGAGATGATCTTTGCACTGGTCCCTTCATGGGATGATCTTGCATACCTCCAATCTGAGTGCTGTGATGCGCTGGTCCCTAAATAGGATGATCTTTGCACTGGTCCCTTCATGGGATGTTCTTACATACCTCTAATCCGAGTGTTGTGATGCACTGGTCCCTTCATGGGATGATGTTTGCACTGGTCCCTTCATGGGATGATGTTTGCACTGGTCCCTTCATGGGATGATGTTTGCACTGGTCCCTTCATGGGATGATGTTTGCACTGGTCCCTTCATGGGATGATGTTTGCACTGGTCCCTTCATGGGATGCTGTTTGCCCTGGTCCCTTCATGGGATGCTGTTTGCACTGGTCCCTTCATGGGATGCTGTTTGCACTGGTCCCTTCATGAGATGCTGTTTGCACTGGTCCCTTCATGGGAAGATCTTTGCACTGATCCCTTCATGGGAAGATCTTTGCACTGATCCCTTCATGGGAAGATCTTTGATGCACTGGTCCCATCATGGGAAGATCTTTGATGCACTGGTCCCATCATGGGATGATCTTTGATGCACTGGTCCCTTCATGGGATGATCTTTGATGCACTGGTCCCTTCATGGGATGATCTTTGATGCACTGGTCCCTTCATGGGATGATCTATGATGCACTGGTCCCTTAATGGGATGATCTTTGATGCACTGGTCCCTTCATGGGATGATCTTTGATGCACCGGTTCCTTCATGGGATGATCTTTGATGCACTGGTCCATTCATGGGATGATCTTTGATGCACTGGTCCATTCATGGGATGATCTTTGATGCACTGGTCCCTTCATAGGATGGTCTTGCATACCTCTAATGTGAGTGCTGTGATGCACTGGTCCCTTCATAAGATGATAATGCAGACATCTAATCTGAGTGCTGTGATGCACTGGTCCCTTCATTGGATGATCTTTGCACTGGTCCCTTTATTGGATGATCTTTGCACTGGTCCCTTCATGGGATGATCTTTGCACTGGTCCCTTCATGGGATGATCTTTGATGAACTCGTCCCTTCATTGGATGATCTTTGCACTGGTCCCCTCATGGGATGATCTTTGCACTGGTCCCTTCATGGGATGATCTTTGATGAATTGGTCCCTTCATGGGATGATCTTTGCACTCGTCCCTTCATGGGATGATCTTTGCACTGCTCCCTTCATGGGATGATCTTTGCACTGGTCCCTTCATGGGATGATCTTTGCACTGGTCCCTTCATTTGGAAGATCTTGCATACGTCTAATCTGAATGCTGTGATGCACTGGTCCCTTCATGGGATGATCTTTGATGCACTGGTCCCTTCATGGGATGATCTTTGATGCACTGGTCCCTTAATGGGATGATCTATGATACACTGGTCCCTTAATGGGATGATCTATGATACACTGGTCCCTTAATAGGATGAACGTTGATGCACTGGTCCCTTCATGGGATGATCTTGCATACCTCTAATCTGAGTGCTGTGATGCACTGGCCCCTTCATGGGATGATCTTTGATGCACTGGTCTCTTAATGGGAAGATCTTTGCACTGGTCCCTTCATGGGAAGATCTTTGATGCACTGGTCCCTTCATGGGATGATCTTGCATACCTCTAATCTGAGTGCTGTGATGCACTGGTCCCTTCATGGGATGATCTTTGATGCACTGGTCCCTTCATGGGATGATCTTTGATGCACTGGTCCCTTCATGGGAATCTTTGATGCACTGGTCCCTTCATGGGATGATCTTTGATGCACTGGTCCCTTCATGGGATGATCTCTGATGCACTGGTCCCTTCATGGGATGATCTTTGATGCACTGGTCCCTTCATTGGATGATCTTTGATGCATGGGTCCCTTCAATGGATCATCTTTGATGCACTGGTCCCTTCAAGGGATGATCTTGCATATCTCTAGTCTGAATGCTGTGGTGCACTGGTCCCTTCATGGGATGATCTTTGATGCACTGGTCCCTTCATGGGAAGATCTTTGCACTGGTCCCTTCATGGGAAGATCTTTGCACTGGTCCCTTCATGGGATGATCTTTGATGCACTGGTCCCTTCATGGGATGATCTTCGATGCACTGGTCCCTTCATGGGATGATCTTCGATGCACTGGTCCCTTCATGGGATGATCTTGCATACCTCTAATCTGAGTGCTGTGATGCACTGGTCCCTTCATGGGATGATCTTTGATGCACTTGTCCCTTCATGGGATGATCTTTGATGCACTGGTCCCTTCATGGGATGATCTTTGATGCACTGGTCCCTTCATGGGATGATCTTTGCACTGGTCCCTTCATGGCATGATCTTTGATGCACTGGTCCCTTCATGGCATGATCTTGCATACCTCTAATCTGAGTGCTGTGATGGACTGGTCCCTTAATAGGATGATCTTTGATGCACTGGTCCCTTCACGGGATGATCTTGCGTACCTCTAATCTGAGTGCTGTAATGCACTGGTCCCTTCATGGGATGATCTTTGCACTGGTCCCTTCATGGGATGATCTCTGCACTGGTCCCTTCATGGGATGATCTCTGCACTGGTCCCTTCATGGGATGATCTCTGCACTGGTCCCTTCATGGGATGATCTTTGATGCACTGGTCCCTTCATGGGATGATCTTTGATGCACTGGTCCCTTCATGGGATGATCTTTGATGCACTGGTCCCTTCATGGGATGATCTTTGATGCACTGGTCCCTTCATGGGATGATCTGCGTACCTCATCTGAGTGCTGTAATGCACTGGCCCCTTCATGGGATGATCTTTGATGCACTGGTCTCTTAATGGGAAGATCTTTGCACTGGTCCCTTCATGGGAAGATCTTTGATGCACTGGTCCCTTCATGGGATGATCTTGCATACCTCTAATCTGAGTGCTGTGATGCACTGGTCCCTTCATGGGATGATCTTTGATGCACTGGTCCCTTCATGGGATGATCTTTGATGCACTGGTCCCTTCATGGGATGATCTTTGATGCACTGGTCCCTTCATGGGATGATCTTTGATGCACTGGTCCCTTCATGGGATGATCTTTGATGCACTGGTCCCTTCATGGGATGATCTCTGATGCACTGGTCCCTTCATGGGATGATCTCTGATGCACTGGTCCCTTCATGGGATGATCTTTGATGCATGGGTCCCTTCAATGGATCATCTTTGATGCACTGGTCCCTTCAAGGGATGATCTTGCATATCTCTAGTCTGAATGCTGTGGTGCACTGGTCCCTTCATGGGATGATCTTTGATGCACTGGTCTCTTAATGGGAAGATCTTTGCACTGGTCCCTTCATGGGAAGATCTTTGCACTGGTCCCTTCATGGGATGATCTTTGATGCACTGGTCCCTTCATGGGATGATCTTTGATGCACTGGTCCCTTCATGGGATGATCTTCGATGCACTGGTCCCTTCATGGGATGATCTTGCATACCTCTAATCTGAGTGCTGTGATGCACTGGTCCCTTCATGGGATGATCTTTGATGCACTTGTCCCTTCATGGGATGATCTTTGATGCACTGGTCCCTTCATGGGATGATCTTTGATGCACTGGTCCCTTCATGGGATGATCTTTGCACTGGTCCCTTCATGGCATGATCTTTGATGCACTGGTCCCTTCATGGCATGATCTTGCATACCTCTAATCTGAGTGCTGTGATGGACTGGTCCCTTAATAGGATGATCTTTGATGCACTGGTCCCTTCACGGGATGATCTTGCGTACCTCTAATCTGAGTGCTGTAATGCACTGGTCCCTTCATGGGATGATCTTTGCACTGGTCCCTTCATGGGATGATCTCTGCACTGGTCCCTTCATGGGATGATCTCTGCACTGGTCCCTTCATGGGATGATCTCTGCACTGGTCCCTTCATGGGATGATCTTTGATGCACTGGTCCCTTCATGGGATGATCTTTGATGCACTGGTCCCTTCATGGGATGATCTTTGATGCACTGGTCCCTTCATGGGATGATATTTGATGCACTGGTCCCTTCATGGGATGATCTGCGTACCTCATCTGAGTGCTGTAATGCACTGGTCCCTTCATGGGATGATCTTTGCACTGGTCCCTTCATGGGATGATCTTTGCACTGGTCCCTTCATGGGATGATCTTTGCACTGGTCCCTTCATGGGATGATCTTTGCACTGGTCCCTTCATGGGATGATCTTTGCACTGGTCCCTTCATGGGATGATCTTTGCACTGGTCCCTTCATGGGATGATCTTTGATGCACTGGTCCCTTCATGGGATGATCTTTGATGCACTGGTCCCTTCATGGGATGATCTTTGCACTGGTCCCTTCATGGGATGATCTTTGCACTGGTCCCTTCATGGGATGATCTTTGATGAACTGGTCCCTTCATTGGATGATCTTTGCACTGGTCCCTTCATGGGATGATCTTTGCACTGCTCCCTTCATGGGATGATCTTTGCACTGGTCCCATCAAGGGATGATCTTCGATGCACTGGTCCCATCATGGGATGATCTGTGATGCACGGGTCCCTTCATGGGATGATCTTTGATGCACGGGTCCCTTCATTGGATGATCTTTGATGCATGGGTCCCTTCATTGGATATAATTGCATACCTCTAATCTGAATGCTGTGATGCACTGGCCCCTTCATTGGATGATCTTTGCACTGGTCCCTTCATTGGATGATCTTTGCACTGGTCCCTTCATTGGATGATCTTTGCACTGGTCCCTTCATGGGATGATCTTTGCACTGGTCCCTTCATGAGATGATCTTTGCACTGGTCCCTTCATGGGATGATCTTTGATGCACTGGTCCCTTCATGGGATGATCTTTGATGCACTGGTCCCTTCATGGGATGATCTTTGCACTGGTCCCTTCATGGGATGATCTTTGCACTGGTCCCTTCATGGGATGATCTTTGATGAACTGGTCCCTTCATTGGATGATCTTTGCACTGGTCCCTTCATGGGATGATCTTTGCACTGCTCCCTTCATGGGATGATCTTTGCACTGGTCCCTTCATGGGATGATCTTTGCACTGGTCCCTTCATTTGGATGATCTTGCATACCTCTAATCTGAATGCTGTGATGCACTGGTCCCTTCATGGGATGATCTTTGATGCACTGGTCCCTTCATGGGATGATCTTTGATGCACTGGTCCCTTCATGGGAAGATCTTTAATGCACTGGTCCCTTCATGGGATGATCTTGCATACCTCTAATCTGAGTGCTGTGATGCACTGGTCCCTTAATGGGATGATCTTTGATGCACTGGTCCCTTAATGGGATGATCTTTGATGCACTGGTCCCTTCATGGGATGATCTTTGATGCACCGGTTCCTTCATAGGATGGTCTTGCATACCTCTAATGTGAGTGCTGTGATGCACTGGTCCCTTCATAAGATGATAAAGCAGACATCTAATCTGAGTGCTGTGATGCACTGGTCCCTTCATTGGATGATCTTTGCACTGGTCCTTTCATTGGATGATCTTTGCACTGGTCCCTTTATTGGATGATCTTTGCACTGGTCCCTTCATGGGATGATCTTTGCACTGGTCCCTTCATGGGATGATCTTTGATGAACTGGTCCCTTCATTGGATGATCTTTGCACTGGTCCCCTCATGGGATGATCTTTGCACTGGTCCCTTCATGGGATGATCTTTGATGAACTGGTCCCTTCATTGGATGATCTTTGCACTCGTCCCTTCATGGGATGATCTTTGCACTGCTCCCTTCATGGGATGATCTTTGCACTGGTCCCTTCATGGGATGATCTTTGCACTGGTCCCTTCATTTGGAAGATCTTGCATACGTCTAATCTGAATGCTGTGATGCACTGGTCCCTTCATGGGATGATCTTTGATGCACTGGTCCCTTCATGGGATTATCTTTGATGCACTGGTCCCTTCATGGGATTATCTTTGATGCACTGGTCCCTTAATGGGATGATCTATGATGCACTGGTCCCATCATGGGATGATCTGTGATGCACTGGTCCCTTCATGGGATGATCTTTGATGCACGGGTCCCTTCATTGGATGATCTTTGATGCACGGGTCCCTTCATTGGATGATCTTTGATGCATGGGTCCCTTCATTGGATATAATTGCATACCTCTAATCTGAATGCTGTGATGCACTGGCCCCTTCATTGGATGATCTTTGCACTGGTCCCTTCATTGGATGATCTTTGCACTGGTCCCTTCATTGGATGATCTTTGCACTGGTCCCTTCATGGGATGATCTTTGCACTGGTCCCTTCATGGGATGATCTTTGCACTGGTCCCTTCATGGGATGATCTTTGATGCACTGGTCCCTTCATGGGATGATCTTTGATGCACTGGTCCCTTCATTGGATGATCTTTGCACTGGTCCCTTCATGGGATGATCTTTGCACTGGTCCCTTCATGGGATGATCTTTGATGAACTGGTCCCTTCATTGGATGATCTTTGCACTGGTCCCTTCATGGGATGATCTTTGCACTGCTCCCTTCATGGGATGATCTTTGCACTGGTCCCTTCATGGGATGATCTTTGCACTGGTCCCTTCATTTGGATGATCTTGCATACCTCTAATCTGAATGCTGTGATGCACTGGTCCCTTCATGGGATGATCTTTGATGCACTGGTCCCTTCATGGGATGATCTTTGATGCACTGGTCCCTTCATGGGATGATCTTTGATGCACTGGTCCCTTAATGGGATGATCTATGATACACTGGTCCCTTAATAGGATAAACGTTGATGCACTGGTCCCTTCATGGGATGATCTTGCATACCTCTAATCTGAGTGCTGTGATACACTGGCCCCTTCATAGGATGATCTGTGATGCACTGGTCCCTTCATGGGATGATCTTTGATGCACTGGTCTCTTCATTGGATGATCTTTGATGCATGGGTCCCTTCATTGGATGATCTTTGATGCACTGGTCCCTTCATGGGATGATCTACCATGCGCTGGTCTCTTAATGGGAAGATCTTTGCACTGGTCCCTTCATGGGCAGATCTTTAATGCACTGGTCCCTTCATGGGATGATCTACCATGCGCTGGTCTCTTAATGGGAAGATCTTTGCACTGGTCCCTTCATGGGAAGATCTTTAATGCACTGGTCCCTTCATGGGATGATCTTGCATACCTCTAATCTGAGTGCTGTGATGCACTGGTCCCTTCATGGGATGATCTTTGATGCACTGGTCCCTTAATGGGATGATCTTTGATGCACTGGTCCCTTCATGGGATGATCTTTGATGCACCGGTTCCTTCATGGGATGATCTTTGATGCACTGGTCCATTCATGGGATGATCTTTGATGCACTGGTCCATTCATGGGATGATCTTTGATGAACTGGTCCCTTCATAGGATGGTCTTGCATACCTCTAATGTGAGTGCTGTGATGCACTGGTCCCTTCATAAGATGATAATGCAGACATCTAATCTGAGTGCTGTGATGCACTGGTCCCTTCATTGGATGATCTTTGCACTGGTCCCTTCATTGGATGATCTTTGCACTGGTCCCTTTATTGGATGATCTTTGCACTGGTCCCTTCATGGGATGATCTTTGCACTGGTCCCTTCATGGGATGATCTTTGAACTGGTCCCTTCATTGGATGATCTTTGCACTGGTCCCCTCATGGGATGATCTTTGCACTGGTCCCTTCATGGGATGATCTTTGATGAACTGGTCCCTTCATTGGATGATCTTTGCACTCGTCCCTTCATGGGATGATCTTTGCACTGCTCCCTTCATGGGATGATCTTTGCACTGGTCCCTTCATGGGATGATCTTTGCACTGGTCCCTTCATTTGGAAGATCTTGCATACGTCTAATCTGAATGCTGTGATGCACTGGTCCCTTCATGGGATGATCTTTGATGCACTGGTCCCTTCATGGGATTATCTTTGATGCACTGGTCCCTTAATGGGATGATCTATGATACACTGGTCCCTTAATGGGATGATCTATGATACACTGGTCCCTTAATAGGATGAACGTTGATGCACTGGTCCCTTCATGGGATGATCTTGCATACCTCTAATCTGAGTGCTGTGATGCACTGGCCCCTTCATGGGATGATCTTTGATGCACTGGTCTCTTAATGGGAAGATCTTTGCACTGGTCCCTTCATGGGAAGATCTTTGATGCACTGGTCCCTTCATGGGATGATCTTGCATACCTCTAATCTGAGTGCTGTGATGCACTGGTCCCTTCATGGGATGATCTTTGATGCACTGGTCACTTCATGGGATGATCTTTGATGCACTGGTCCCTTCATGGGATTATCTTTGATGCACTGGTCCCTTCATGGGATGATCTTTGATGCACTGGTCCCTTCATGGGATGATCTCTGATGCACTGGTCCCTTCATGGGATGATCTTTGATGCACTGGTCCCTTCATTGGATGATCTTTGATGCATGGGTCCCTTCAATGGATCATCTTTGATGCACTGGTCCCTTCATGGGATGATCTACCATGCACTGGTCCCTTCAAGGGATGATCTTGCATATCTCTAGTCTGAATGCTGTGGTGCACTGGTCCCTTCATGGGATGATATTTGATTCACTGGTCTCTTAATGGGAAGATCTTTGCACTGGTCCCTTCATGGGAAGATCTTTGCACTGGTCCCTTCATGGGATGATCTTTGATGCACTGGTCCCTTCATGGGATGGTCTTCGATGCACTGGTCCCTTCATGGGATGATCTTCGATGCACTGGTCCCTTCATGGGATGATCTTGCATACCTCTAATCTGAGTGCTGTGATGCACTGGTCCCTTCATGGGATGATCTTTGATGCACTTGTCCCTTCATGGGATGATCTTTGATGATGCACTGGTCCCTTCATGGGATGATCTTTGCACTGGTCCCTTCATGGGATGATCTTTGCACTGGTCCCTTCATGGCATGATCTTTGATGCACTGGTCCCTTCATGGGATGATCTTGCATACCTCTAATCTGAGTGCTGTGATGGACTGGTCCCTTAATAGGATGATCTTTGATGCACTGGTCCCTTCACGGGATGATCTTGCGTACCTCTAATCTGAGTGCTGTAATGCACTGGTCCCTTCATGGGATGATCTTTGCACTGGTCCCTTCATGGGATGATCTCTGCACTGGTCCCTTCATGGGATGATCTTTGCACTGGTCCCTTCATGGGATGATCTTTGATGCACTGGTCCCTTCATGGGATGATCTTTGATGCACTGGTCCCTTCATGGGATGATCTTTGATGCACTGGTCCCTTCATGGGATGATCTTCGATGCACTTGCCCCTTCATGGGATGATCTTCGATGCTCATGGGATGATCTGTGATGCACGGGTCCCTTCATTGGATGATCTTTGATGCACGGGTCCCTTCATTGGATGATCTTTGATGCATGGGTCCCTTCATTGGATATAATTGCATACCTCTAATCTGAATGCTGTGATGCACTGGTCCCTTAATGGGATGATCTTTGCACTGGTCCCTTAATGGGATGATCTTTGCACTGGTCCCTTAATGGGATGATCTTTGCACTGGTCCCTTAATGGGATGATCTTTGCACTGTTCCCCTCATGGGATGATCTTTGCACTGGTCCCTTCATGGGATGATCTTTGCACTGGTCCCTTCATGGAATGATCTTTGCACTGGTCCATTCATGGAATGATCTTTTCACTGGTCCATTCATGGAATGATCTTTGCACTGGTCCCATCATGGGATGATCTTTGCACTAGTCCCATCATGGGATGATCTTTGCACTGGTCCCTTCATGGGATGATCTTTGATGCACTGGTCCCTTCATGGGATGATCTTGCATACCTCTAATCTGAGTGCTGTAATGCACTGGTCCCTTCATGGGATGATCTTGCATACCTCTATTCTGAGTGCTGTAATGCACTGGTCCCTTCATGGGATGATCTTTGATACACTGGTCCCTTCACGGGATGATCTTTGATACACTGGTCCCTTCACGGGATGATCTTTGATGCACTGGTCCCTTCATGGGATGATCTTTGATGCACTGGTCCATTCATGGGATGATCTTTGATGCACTGACCCCTTCATGGGATGATCTTGCATACCTCAAATCTGAGTGCTGTGATGCACTGGTCCTTTCATGAGATGATCTTTGATGCACTGGTCCCTTCATGGGATGATCTTGCATACCTCTAATCTGAGTGCTGTGATGCACTGGTCCCTTCATGGGATGATGTTTGCACTGGTCCCTTCATGGGATGATGTTTGCACTGGTCCCTTCATGGGATGATGTTTGCACTGGTCCCTTCATGGGATGATGTTTGCACTGGTCCCTTCATGGGATGATGTTTGCACCGGTCCCTTCATGGGATGATGTTTGCACTGGTCCCATCATGGGATGCTGTTTGCACTGGTCCCTCCATGGGATGATGTTTGCACTGATCCCTTTATGGGAAGATCTTTGATGCACTGGTCCCTTCTTGGGAAGATCTTTGATGCACTGGTCCCATCATGGGATGATCTTTGATGCACTGGTCCCTTCATGGGATGATCTTTGATGCACTGGTCCCTTCATGGGATGATCTTTGATGCACTGGTCCCTTAATGGGATGATCTATGATGCAGTGGTCCCTTAATTGGATGATCTATGATGCACTGGTCCCTTAATGGGATGATCTATGATGCACTGGTCCCTTCATGGGATGATCTTTGATGCACTGGTTCCTTCATGTGATGATCTTTGATGCACTGGTCCCTTCATGGGATGATCTTTGATGCACTGGTCCATTCATGGGATGATCTTTGATGCACTGGTCCCTTCATAGGATGGTCATGCATACCTCTAATCTGAGTGCTGTGATGCACTGGTTTTTTCATGGGATGATCTTGCATACATCTAATCTGAGTGCTGTGATGCACTGGTCCCTTTATGGGATTATATTTGCACTGGTCCCTTCATGGGATGATCTTGCATACCTCTAATCTGAGTGCTGTGATGGACTGGTCTCTTAATAGGATGATCTTTGATGCACTGGTCCCTTCATAGGATGGTCATGCATACCTCTAATCTGAGTGCTGTAATGCACTGGTCCCTTCATGGGATGATCTTTGCACTGGTCCCTTCATGGGATGATCTTTGCACTGGTCCCTTCATGGGATGATCTTTGCACTGGTCCCTTCATGGGATGATCTTTGCACTGGTCCCTTCATGGGATGATCTTTGCACTGGTCCCTTCATGGGATGATCTTTGCACTGGTCCCTTCATGGGATGATCTTTGATGCACTGGTCCCTTCATGGGATGATCTTTGATGCTATGGTCCCTTCATGGGATGATCTTTGATGCTATGGTCCCTTCATGGGATGATCTTTGATGCTATGGTCCCTTCATGGGATGATCTTCGATGCACTGGTCCCATCAAGCGATGATCTTCGATGCACTTGCCCCTTCATGGGATGATCTGTGATGCACGGGTCCCTTCATTGGATGATCTTTGATGCATGGGTCCCTTCATTGGATATAATTGCATACCTCTAATCTGAATGCTGTGATGCACTGGCCCCTTCATTGGATGATCTTTGCACTGGTCCCTTCATTGGATGATCTTTGCACTGGTCCCTTCATGGGATGATCTTTGCACTGGTCCCTTCATGGGATGATCTTTGCACTGGTCCCGTCATGGGATGATCTTTGCACTGGTCCCTTCATGGGATGATCTTTGATGCACTGGTCCCTTCATTGGATGATCTTTGCACTGGTCCCTTCATGGGATGATCTTTGCACTGGTCCCTTCATGGGATGATCTTTGATGAACTGGTCCCTTCATTGGATGATCTTTGCACTGGTCCCTTCATGGGATGATCTTTGCACTGCTCCCTTCATGGGATGATCTTTGCACTGGTCCCTTCATGGGATGATCTTTGCACTGGTCCCTTCATTTGGATGATCTTGCATACCTCTAATCTGAATGCTGTGATGCACTGGTCCCTTCATGGGATGATCTTTGATGCACTGGTCCCTTCATGGGATGATCTTTGATGCACTGGTCCCTTAATGGGATGATCTTTGATGCACTGGTCCCTTAATGGGATGATCTATGATACACTGGTCCCTTAATAGGATAAACGTTGATGCACTGGTCCCTTCATGGGATGATCTTGCATACCTCTAATCTGAGTGCTGTGATACACTGGCCCCTTCATAGGATGATCTGTGATGCACTGGTCCCTTCATGGGATGATCTTTGATGCACTGGTCCCTTCATTGGATGATCTTTGATGCATGGGTCCCTTCATTGGATGATCTTTGATGCACTGGTCCCTTCATGGGATGATCTACCATGCGCTGGTCTCTTAATGGGAAGATCTTTGCACTGGTCCCTTCATGGGCAGATCTTTAATGCACTGGTCCCTTCATGGGATGATCTACCATGCGCTGGTCTCTTAATGGGAAGATCTTTGCACTGGTCCCTTCATGGGAAGATCTTTAATGCACTGGTCCCTTCATGGGATGATCTTGCATACCTCTAATCTGAGTGCTGTGATGCACTGGTCCCTTCATGGGATGATCTTTGATGCACTGGTCCCTTCATGGGATGATCTTTGATGCACTGGTCCCTTCATGGGATGATCTTTGATGCACTGGTCCCTTCATGGGATGATCTTTGATGCACTGGTCCCTTCATGGGATGGTCTTTGATGCACTGGTCCCTTCATGGTATGATCTTTGATGCACAGGTCCCTTCATTGGATGATCCCGGATGTACTGGTCCCTTTATGGGATTATTTTTGCACTGGTCCCTTCATGGGATGATCTTGCATACCTCTAATCTGAGTGCTGTGATGGACTGGTCCCTTAATAGGATGATCTTTCATGCACTGGTCCCTTCATGGGATGATCTTGCATACCTCTAATCTGAGTGCTGTGATGGACTGGTCCCTTAATAGGATGATCTTTCATGCACTGGTCCATTCATGGGATGATCTTTGCACTGGTCCCTTCATGGGATGATCTTTGCACTGGTCCCTTCATGGGATGATCTTTGCACAGGTCCCTTCAAGGGATGATCTTTGATGCACTGGTCCCTTCATGGGATGATCTTTGATGCACTGGTCCCTTCATGGGATGATCTTTGATGCACTGGTCCCTTCATGGGATGATCTTTGATGCACTGGTCCCTTCATGGGATGATCTTTGATGCACTGGTCCCTTCATGGGATGATCTTTGATGCACTGGTCCGTTCATGGGATGATCTTTGATGCACTGGTCCCTTCATGGGATGATCTTTGATGCGCTCGTCCCTTCATGGGATGATCTTTGCACTGGCCTCTTCATGGGATGATCTTTGATGCACTGGTCCCTTTATGGGATGATCTTTGATGCATTGGTCCCTTCATGGGATGATCTTTGATGCATTGGTCTCTTCATGGGATGATCTTTGATGCACTGGTCCCTTCATGGGATGATCTTTGATGCACTGGTCCCTTCATGGGATGATCTTTGATGCACTGGTCCCTTCATGGGATGATCTTTGATGCATTGGTCCCTTCATTGGATGATCTTTAATGCACTGCTCCCTTCATGGGATGATCTTTGATGTACTGGTCCCTTCATAAAATGATTTTACATACCTCTAATCTGAGTGCTGTGATGCACTGGTCCCTTCATGGGATATAATTGCATACCTCTAATCTGAATGCTGTGATGCACTGGTCCCTTCATGGGATTATCTCTGATGCACTGGTCCCTTCATGGGATGCACTGGTCCCTTCATGGGATGATCTTGCATACCTCTAAACTGAGTGCTGGGATGCACTGGTCCCTTCATGGGATGTTTGATGCACTGGCCCCTTCATGGGATGATGTTTGATGCACTGATCCCTTCATACGATGATCTGTGATGCACTGGTCCCTTCATGGGATGATCTTGCATACCTCTAATCTGAGTGCTGTGATGCACTGGTCCCTTCTTGGGATGATCTGTGATGCACTGGTCCCTTCATGGGATGATCTTGCATACCTCTAATCTGCGTGCTGTGATGCACTGGTCCCTTCATGAGATGATGTTTGCACTGGTCCCTTCATGGAATGATGTTTGCACTGGTCCCTTCATGGAATGATGTTTGCACTGGTCCCTTCATGGAATGATGTTTGCACTGGTCCCTTCATGGGATGATCTTTGCACTGGTCCCTTCATGGGATGATCTTTGCACTGGTCCCTTCATGGGATGATCTTTGCACTGGTCCCTTCATGGGATGATCTTTGCACTGGTCCCTTCATGGGATGATCTTTGCACTGGTCCCTTCATGGGATGATCTCTGCACTGGTCCCTTCATGGGATGATCTTTGCACTGGTCCATTCATGGAATGATCTTTGCATTGGTCCATTCATGGAATGATCTTTGCATTGGTCCATTCATGGAATGATCTTTGCACTGGTCCATTCATGGAATGATCTTTGCACTGGTCCCTTCATGGAATGCTCTTTGCACTGGTCCCTTCATGGGATGATCTTTGAGGCACTGGTCCCTTCATGGGATGATCTTGCATACCTCTAGTCTGAGTGCTGTGATGCACTGGTCCCTTCATGGGATGATCTGTGATGCACTAATGGTCCCTTCATGGGATGATCTGTGATGCACTAATGGTCCCTTCATGGGATGATCTGTGATGCACTGGTCCCTTCATGGGATGATCTTTGATGCACTGGTCCCTTCATGGGATGATCTTTGATGCACTGGTCCCTTCATGGGATGATCTTTGATGCACTGGTCCCTTCATGGGATGATCTTGCATACATCTAATCTGAGTGCTGTGATGCATTGGTCCCTTCATGGGATGATCTTTGATGCATTGGTCCCTTCATGGGATGATCTTTGATGCATTGGTCCCTTCATGGGATGATCTTTGATGCACTGGTCCCTTCATGGGATGATCTTTGATGCACTGGTCCCTTCATGGGATGATCTTTGATGCACTGGTCCCTTCATGGGATGATCTTTGATGCATTGGTCCCTTCATGGGATGATCTTTGATGCATTGGTCCCTTCATTGGATGATCTTTGATGCACTGCTCCCTTCATGGGATGATCTTTGATGTACTGGTCCCTTCATAAAATGATTTTACATACCTCTAATCTGAGTGCTGTGATGCACTGGTCCCTTCATGGGATATAATTGCATACCTCTAATCTGAATGCTGTGATGCACTGTTCCCTTCATGGGATTATCTCTGATGCACTGGTCCCTTCATGGGATGATCTTGCATACCTCTAAACTGAGTGATGTGATGCACTGGTCCCTTCATGGGATGTTTGATGCACTGGCCCCTTCATGGGATGATGTTTGATGCACTGGTCCCTTCATGGGATGATCTTTGCACTGGTCCCTTCATGGGATGATCTTTGCACTGGTCCCTTCATGGGATGATCTTTGATGCACTGGTCCCTTCATGGGATGATCTTTGATGCACTGGTCCCTTCATGGGATGATCTTTGATGCACTGGTCCCTTCATGGGATGATCTTTGATGCACTGGTCCCTTCATGGGATGATCTTGCATACATCTAATCTGAGTGCTGTGATGCATTGGTCCCTTCATGGGATGATCTTTGCATTGGTCCCTTCATGGGATGATCTTTGATGCACTGGTCCCTTCATGGGATGATCTTTGATGCACTGGTCCCTTCATGGGATGATCTTTGATGCACTGGTCCCTTCATGGGATGATCTTTGATGCATTGGTCCCTTCATTGGATGATCTTTGATGCACTGCTCCCTTCATGGGATGATCTTTGATGTACTGGTCCCTTCATAAGATGATTTTACATACCTCTAATCTGAGTGCTGTGATGCACTGGTCCCTTCATGGGATATAATTGCATACCTCTAATCTGAATGCTGTGATGCACTGGTCCCTTCATGGGATTATCTCTGATGCACTGGTCCCTTCATGGGATGCACTGGTCCCTTCATGGGATGATCTTGCATACCTCTAAACTGAGTGCTGTGATGCACTGGTCCCTTCATGGGATGTTTGATGCACTGGCCCCTTCATGGGATGATGTTTGATGCACTGGTCCCTTCATACGATGATCTGTGATGCACTGGTCCCTTCATGGGAAGATCTTGCATACCTCTAATCTGAGTGCTGTGATGCACTGGTCCCTTCTTGGGATGATCTGTGATGCACTGGTCCCTTCATGGGATGATCTTGCATACCGCTAATCTGCGTGCTGTGATGCACTGGTCCCTTCATGAGATGATGTTTGCACTGGTCCCTTCATGGAATGATGTTTGCACTGGTCCCTTCATTGGATGTTTGCACTGGGCCCTTCATGGGATGATGTTTGCACTGGGCCCTTCATGGGATGATGTTTGCACTGGGCCCTTCATGGGATGATGTTTGCACTGGTCCCTTCATGGGATGATCTTTGCACTTGTCCCTTCATGGGATGATCTTTGCACTGGTCCCTTCATGGGATGATCTTTGCACTGGTCCCTTCATGGGATGATCTTTGCACAGGTCCCTTCATGGGATGATCTTTGCACAGGTCCCTTCATGGGATGATCTTTGCACAGGTCCCTTCATGGGATGATCTTTGCACTGGTCCCTTCATGGGATGATCTTTGCACTGGTACCTTCATGGGATGATCTTTGCACTGGTCCCTTCATGGGATGATCTTTGATGCACTGGTCCCTTCATGGGATGATCTTTGATGCACTGGTCCCTTCATGGGATTATCTTTGATGCACAGGTCCCTTCATGGGATGAGCTTTGATGCACTGGTCCCTTTATGGGATGATCTCTGCACTGGTCCCTTCATGGGATGATCTTTGCACTGGTCCCTTCATGGGATGATCTTTGCACTGGTCCCTTCATGGGATGATCTTTGCACTGGTCCCTTAATGGGATGATCTTTGCACTGGTCCCTTCATGGGATGATCTTTGCACTGGTCCCTTCGTGGGATGATCTTTGCACTGGGCCCTTCATGGGATGATCTTTACACTGGGCCCTTCATGGGATGATCTTTGCACTGGTCCCTTCATGGGATGATCTTTGATGCACTGGTCCCTTCATGGGAAGATCTTTGCACTGGTCCCTTCATGGGATGATCTTTGCACTGGTCCCTTCATGGGATGATCTTTGCACTGGTCCCTTCATGGGATGATCTTTGCACTGGTCCCTTCATGGGATGATCTTTGATGCACTGGTCCCTTCATGGGATGATCTTGCATACCTCTAATCTGAGTGCTGTGATGCACTGGTCCCTTCATGGGATGATCTTTGATGCACTTGTCCCTTCATGGGATTATCTTTGATGCACTGGTTCCTTCATGGGAAGATCTTTGATGCACTGGTCCCTTCATGGGATGATCTTTGATGCACTGGTCCCTTCATGGGATGATCTTTGATGGACTGGTCCCTTCATGGGATGATCTTTGCACTGGACCCTTCATGGGATGATCTTTGATGCACTGGTCCCTTCATGGGATGATCTTTGATGCACTGGTCCCTTCATGGGATGATCTTTGATGCACTGGTCCCTTCATGGGATGATCTTTGCACTGGTCCCTTCATGGGATGAACTTTGATGCACTGGTCCCTTCATGGGATGATCTTGCATACCTCTAATCTGAGTGCTGTGATGCACTGGTCCCTTCATGGGATGATCTTTGATGCACTGGTCCCTTCATGGGATTATCTTTGATGCACTGGTCCCTTCATGGGATGATCTTTGATGCACTGGTCCCTTCATGGGATGATCTTGCATGCCTCTAATCCGAGTGCTGCGATGCCCTGGTTCCTTCATGGGATGATCTTTGCACCGGTCCCTTCATGGGATGATCTTTGCACTGGTCCATTCATTGGATGATCTTGCACACCTCTAATCTGAATGCTGTGGTGCACTGTTCCCTTCATGGGATGATCTTTGATGCACTGGTCCCTTCAAGGGATGATCTTTGATGCACTGGCCCCTTCATAAAATTATCTTGCATACCTCTAATCTGAGTGCTTTGATGGACTGGTCCCTTCATGGGATGGTCTTTGATGCACTGGTCCCTTAATGGGATGATCTTTGCACTGGTCCCTTCATGGGATGATGTTTGCACTGGTCCCTTCATGGGATGATGTTTGCACTGGTCCCTCCATGGGATGATCTTTTATGCACTGGTCCCTTCATGGGATGATCTTGCATACTTCTAATCTGAGTGCTGTGGTTCACTGGTCCCTTCATGGGATGGTCTTTGATGCACTGGTCCCTTCATGGGATGATCTTTGATGCACTGGTCCCTACATGGGATGATCTTTGATGCACTGGTCCCTTCATTGGATGATCTTTCCACTGGTCCCTTAATGGGATGATCTTTCCACTGGTCCCTTAATGGGATGCTCTTTCCACTGGTCCCTTAATGGGATGATCTTTGCACTGGTCCCTTCATGGGATGATCTTTGCACTGGTCCCTTCATGGGATGATCTTTGCACTGGTCCCTTCATGGGATGATCTTTGCACTGGTCCCTTCATGGGATGATCTTTGCACTGGTCCATTCATGGAATGATCTTTGCTCTGGTCCATTCATGGAATGATCTTTGCACTGGTCCATTCATGGAATGATCTTTGCACTGGTCCCTTCATGGAATGATCTTTGCATTGGTCCCTTCATGGAATGATCTTTGCACTGGTCCCTTCATGGGATGATCTTTGAGGCACTGGTCCCTTCATGGGATGATCTTGCATACCTCTA
This sequence comes from Triturus cristatus, assembly GCF_964204655.1. Classification (NCBI taxonomy): domain Eukaryota; kingdom Metazoa; phylum Chordata; class Amphibia; order Caudata; family Salamandridae; genus Triturus; species Triturus cristatus. The sequence goes on from NC_140591.1 coordinate 409,225,285, forward strand.
ATCTGAGTGCTGTGATGCACTGGTCCCTTCATGGGATGATCTTGCATACCTCTAATCTGAGTGCTGTAATGCACTGGTCCCTTCATGGGATGATCTTTGATGCACTGGTCCCTTCATGGGATGATCTCTGATGCACTGGTCCCTTCATGGGATGATCTTTGATGCACTGGTCCCTTCATGGGATGATCTTGCATACCTCATCTGAGTGCTGTGATGCACTGGTCCTTTCATGAGATTATCTTTGATGCACTGGTCCCTTCATGGGATGATGTTTGCACTGGTCCCTTCATGGGATGATGGTTGCACTGGTCCCTTCATGGGATGCTGTTTGCACTGGTCCCAACATGGGATGCTGTTTGCACTGGTCCCTTCATGGGATGCTGTTTGCACTGGTCACATCTTGGGAAGATCTTTGATGCACTGGTCCCATCATGGGATGATCTTTGATGCACTGGTCCCTTCATGGGATGATCTTTGATGCACTGGTCCCTTCATGGGATGATCTTTGCACTGGTCCCTTCATGGGATGATCTTTGCACTGGTCCCTTCATGGGATGATCTTGCATACCTCTAATCTGAGTGCTGTGATGCACTGGCCCCTTCATAGGATGATCTGTGATGCACTGGCCCCTTCATAGGATGATCTGTGATGCACTGGTCCTTTCATGGGATGATCTTTGATGCATGGGTCCCTTCAATGGATCATCTTTGATGCACTGGTCCCTTCATGGGATGATCTACCATGCACTGGTCCCTTCAAGGGATGATCTTGCATATCTCTAGTGTGAATGCTGTGGTGCACTGGTCCCTTCTTGGGATGATCTTTGATGCACTGGTCTCTTAATGGGAAGATCTTTGATGCACTGGTCCCTTCATGGGATGATCTTGCATACCTCTAATCTGAGTGCTGTGATGCACTGGTCCCTTCATGGGATGATCTTTGATGCACTGGTCCCTTCATGGGAAGATCTTTGATGCACTGGTCCCTTCATGGGAAGATCTTTGATGCACTGGTCCCTTCATGGGAAGATCTTTGATGCACTGGTCCCTTCATGGGATGATCTATGATGCAGTGGTCCCTTAATGGGATGATCTATGATGCACTGGTCCCTTAATGGGATGATCTATGATGCACTGGTCCCTTAATGGGATGATCTTTGATGCACTGGTCCCTTCATGGGATGATCTTTGATGCACTGGTTCCTTCATGGGATGATCTTTGATGCACTGGTCCCTTCATGGGATGATCTTTGATGCACTGGTCCATTCATGGGATGATCTTTGATGCACTGGTCCCTTCATAGGATGGTCTTGCATACCTCTAATCTGAGTGCTGTGATGCACTGGTCCCTTCATGGGATGATAATGCAGACATCTCATCTGAGTGCTGTGATGCACTGGTCCTTTCATTGGATGATCTTTGCACTGGTCCCTTCGTTGGATGATCTTTGCACTGGTCCCTTCATGGGATGATCTTTGCACTGGTCCCTTCATGGGATGATCTTTGATGAACTGGTCCCTTCATTGGATGATCTTTGCACTGGTCCCCTCATGGGATGATCTTTGCACTGGTCCCTTCATGGGATGATCTTTGATGAACTGGTCCCTTCATTGGATGATCTTTGCACTGGTTCCTTCATGGGATGATCTTTGCACTGCTCCCTTCATGGGATGATCTTTGCACTGCTCCCTTCATGGGATGATCTTTGCACTGGTCCCTTCATGGGATGATCTTTGCACTGGTCCCTTCATTTGGAAGATCTTGCATACGTCTAATCTGAATGCTGTGATGCACTGGTCCCTTCATGGGATGATCTTTGATGCACTGGTCCCTTCATGGGATGATCTTTGATGCACTGGTCCCTTAATGGGATGATCTGTGATACACTGGTCCCTTAATAGGATGAACGTTGATGCACTGGTCCCTTCATGGGATGATCTTGCATACCTCTAATCTGAGTGCTGTGATACACTGGCCCCTTCATGGGATGATGTTTGATGCACTGGCCCCTTCATGGGATGATGTTTGATGCACTGGTCCCTTCATGGGATGATCTCTGATGCACTGGTCCCTTCATGGGATGATCTTTGATGCACTGGCCCCTTCATGGGATGATGTTTGATGCACTGGTCCCTTCATGGGATGATGTTTGATGCACTGGTCCCTTCATGGGATGATCTGTGATGCACTGGTCCCTTCATGGGATGATCTTGCATACCTCTAATCTGAGTGCTGTGATACACTGGCCCCTTCATAGGATGATCTGTGATGCACTGGTCCTTTCATGGAATGATCTTTGATGCACTGGTCCCTTCATTGGATGATCTTTGATGCATGGGTCCCTTCAATGGATCATCTTTGATGCACTGGTCCCTTCATGGGATGATCTACCATGCACTGGTCCCTTCAAGGGATGATCATGCATATCTCTAGTGTGAATGCTGTGGTGCACTGGTCCCTTCATGGGATGATCTTTGATGCACTGGTCTCTTAATGGGAAGATCTTTGCACTGGTCCCTTCATGGGAAGATCTTTGATGCACTGGTCCCTTCATGGGATGATCTTGCATACCTCTAATCTGAGTGCTGTGATGCACTGGTCCCTTCATGGGATGATCTTTGATGCACTGGTCCCTTCATGGGATGATCTTTGATGCACTGGTCCCTTCATGGGATGATTTTTGATGCACTGTTCCCTTCATGGGATGATCTTGCATACCTCTAATCTGAGTGCTGTGATACACTGGCCCCTTCATAGGATGATCTGTGATGCACTGGTCCTTTCATGGGATGATCTTTGATGCATGGGTCCCTTCAATGGATCATCTTTGATGCACTGGTCCCTTCATGGGATGATCTACCATGCACTGGTCCCTTCAAGGGATGATCTTGCATATCTCTAGTCTGAATGCTGTGGTGCACTGGTCCCTTCATGGGATGATCTTTAATGCACTGGTCTCTTAATGGGAAGATCTTTGCACTGGTCCCTTCATGGGAAGATCTTTGCACTGGTCCCTTCATGGGATGATCTTGCATACCTCTAATCTGAGTGCTGTGATGCACTGGTCCCTTCATGGGATGATCTTCGATGCACTGGTCCCTTCATGGGATGATATTCGATGCACTGGTCCCTTCATGGGATGATCTTGCATACCTCTAATCTGAGTGCTGTGATGCACTGGTCCCTTCATGGGATGATCTTTGATGCACTTGTCCCTTCATTGGATGATCTTTGATGCACTGGTCCCTTCATGGGATGATCTTTGATGCACTGGTCCCTTCATGGGATGATCTTGCATACATCTAATCTGAGTGCTGTGATGCACTGGTCCCTTTATGGGATTATATTTGCACTGGTCCCTTCATGGGATGATCTTGCATACCTCTAATCTGAGTGCTGTGATGGACTGATCTTTGATGCACTGGTCCCTTCATGGGATGATCTTGCGTACCTCTAATCTGAGTGCTGTAATGCAGTGGTCCCTTCATGGGATGATCTCTGCACTGGTCCCTTCATGGGATGATCTCTGCACTGGTCCCTTCATGGGATGATCTCTGCACTGGTCCCTTCATGGGATGATCTCTGCACTGGCCCCTTCATGGGATGATCTTTGCACTGGTCCCTTCATGGGATGATCTTTGATGCACTGGTCCCTTCATGGGATGATCTTTGATGCACTGGTCCCTTCATGGGATGATCTTTGATGCACTGGTCCCTTCATGGGATGATCTTTGATGCACTGGTCCCTTCATGGGATGATCTTTGATGCACTGGTCCCTTCATGGGATGATCTTCGATGCACTTGCCCCATCATGGGATGATCTTCGATGCTCATGGGATGATCTGTGATGCACGGGTCCCTTCATTGGATGATCTTTGATACACGGGTCCCTTCATTGGATGATCTTTGATGCATGGGTCCCTTCATGGGATGACCTTGCATACATCTAATCTGAGTGCTGTGATGCACTGGTCCCTTTATGGGATGATCTTGCATACCTCTAATCTGAGTGCTGTGATGCACTGGTCCCTTCACAGGATGATCTCTGATGCACTGGTCCCTTCACGGGATGGTCTTTGATGCACTGGTCCCTTCACGGGATGATTTCTGATGCACTGGTCCCTTCACTGGATGATCTCTGATGCACAGGTCCCTTCACGGGATGATCTCTGGTGTGCTGGTCCCTTCATGGGATGATCTCTGGTGTGCTTGTCCCTTCATGGGATGATCTCTGGTGTGCTTATCCCTTCATGGGATGATCTCTGATGCGCTGATCCCTTCATGGGATGATCTCTGATGCGCTGATCCCTTCATGGGATGATTTTTGATGCACTGGTCCCTTCATGGGATGATCTCTGCACTGGTCCCTTCATTGGATGATATTGCATACCTCTAATCTAATTACTGTGATGCACTGGTCCGATAATTCAATGATCTTTGATGCACTGGTCCCTTCATGGGATGATCTTGCATACCTCTAATATGAGTGCTGTGATGCACTGGTCCCTTCATGGGATGATATTTGATGCACTGGTCCCTTCATGGGATGATCTTTGCACTGGTACCTTCATGGGATGATCTTTGATGCACTGGTCCCTTCATGGGATGATCTCTGGTGCACTGGTCCCTTCATGGGATGATCTCTGGTGCGCTGGTCCCTTCATGGGATGATCTTTGATGCGCTGGTCCCTTCATGGGATGATCTTTGATGCGCTGGTCCCTTCATGGGATGATCTTTGATGCGCTGGTCCCTTCATGGGATGATCTTTGATGCGCTGGTCCCTTCATGGGCTGATCTCTAGTCCCTTCATGGGATGATCTCTGATGCGCTGGTCCCTTCATGGGCGGATGTGTGATGCACTGGTCCCTTCATGGGCTGATCTCTGGTGCACTGGTCCCTTCTTGGGATGATCTTTGATTAACTGGTCCCTTCATGGGCTGATCTTGCATACCTCTAATATAATTGCTGTGATGCACTGGTCCCTTCATGGGATGATCTCTGGTGCCCGGGTCCCTTCATGGGATGATCTTTGTACTGGTACCTTCATGGGATGATCTTTGATGTGCTGGTCCCTTCATGGGATGATCTTTGGTGTGCTGGTCCCTTCATGGGATGATCTTTGGTGTGCGGGTCCCTTCATGGGATGATCTTTGATGTTCTGGTCCCTTCATGGGATGATCTTTGATGTGATGGTCCCTTCATGGGATGATCTTTGATGTGCTGGTTCCTTCATGGGATGATCTTTGATGTGCTGGTCCCTTCATGGGATGATCTGTTGCCCTGGTCCCTTCATGGGATGATCTGTTGCACTGGTCCCTTCATGGGATGATCTGTTGCACTGGTCCATTCATGGGATGATCTGTTGCACTGGTCCCTTCATGGGATGATCTGTTGCACTGGTCCCTTCATGGGATGATCTGTTGCACTGGTCCCTTCATGGGATGATCTGTTGCACTGGTCCCTTCATGGGATGATCTGTTGCACTGGTCCCTTCATGGGATGATCTCTGGTGCACTGGTCCCTTCATGGGATGATCTCTGATGCACTGGTCCCTTCATGGGATGATCTCTGATGCACTGGTCCCTTCATGGGATAATCTTTTATGCACTGGTCCCTTCATGGGATGATCTCTGCACTGGTCCCTTCATTGGATGATATTGCATACCTCTAATCTAATTACTGTGATGCACTGGTCCGATAATTCAATGATCTTTGATGCACTGGTCCCTTCATGGGATAATCTTTTATGCACTGGTTACTTCATGGGATGATCTCTGGTGCACTGGTCCCTTCATGGAATTATCTCTGGTGCACTGGTCCCTTCATGGGATTATCTCTGGTGCACTGGTCCCTTCATGGGATGATCTCTGGTGCACTGCTCCCTTCATGGGATGATCTCTGGTGCACTGGTCCCTTCATGGGATGATCTCTGCACTGGTCCCTTCATGGGATGATCTTGCATACCTCTAATCTGAGTGCTGTGATTCACTGGTCCCTTCATGGGATGATCTCTGATGCACTGGTCCCTTCATGGGATGATCTCTGATGCACTGGTCCCTTCATGGGATGATTTCTGATGCACTGGTCCCTTCATGGGATGATCTCTGGTGCACTGGTCCCTTCATGGGATGATCTGGTGCACTGGTCCATTCATGGGATGATCTGGTGCACTGGTCACTTCATGGGATGATCTCTGGCGCACTGGTTCCTTCATGGGATGATCTCTGGCGCACTGGTTCCTTCATGGGATGATCTCTGGCGCACTGGTTCCTTCATGGGATGATCTCTGGTGCACTGGTCCCTTCATCGGATGATCTTTGTACTGGTCCCTTTATGGGATGATCTTGCATACCTCTAATCTGAGTGCTGGGATGCACTGGTCCCTTCATGGGATGATCTGTTGTACTGGTCCCTTCATGGGATTATCTGTTGCACTTGTCCCTAGATGGGATTCTGTTGCACTGGTCCCTTCATGGGATGATCTGGTGCCCTGGTCCCTTCATGGGATGATCTCTGCACTGGTCCCTTCATGGGATGATCCTTGATGCACTGGCACCTTCTTGGGATGATCCTTGATACACTGGTGCCTTCATGGGATGATCCCTGATGCACTGGTGCCTTCATGGGATGATCCCTGATGCAGTGGTCCCTTCATGGGAGTAACTTGCATACCTCTAATCTGCCTGCTGTGATGCACTGGTCCCTTCATGGGATGATCTCTGGTGCACTGGTCCATTCATGGGATGATCTTTGATGCGCTGGTCCCTTCATGGGATGATCTTTGATGCGCTGGTCCCTTCATGGGCTGATCTCTAGTCCCTTCATGGGATGATCTCTGATGCGCTGGTCCCTTCATGGGATGATCTCTGATGCGCTGGTCCCTTCATGGGATGATCTCTGATGCGCTGGTCCCTTCGAGGGATGATCTCTGATGCGCTGGTCCCTTCATGGGATGATCTTTGATGCGCTGGTCCCTTCATGGGATGATCTTGGATGCACTGGTCCCTTCATGGGATGATCTTGGATGCGCTGGTCCCTTCATGGGATGATCTCTAGTCCCTTCATGGGATGATCTCTGGTGCGCTGGTCCCTTCATGGGATGATCTCTGGTGCGCTGGTCCCTTCATGGGATGATCTCTGATGCGCTTGTCCCTTCATGGGATGATCTCTGATGCGCTTGTCCCTTCATGGGATGATCTCTGATGCACTGGTCCCTTCATGGGATGATCTCTGATGCACTGGTCCCTTCACGGGATGATCTCTGATGCGCTGGTCCCTTCACGGGATGATCTTTGATGCGCTGGTCCCTTCATGGGATGATCCTTGATGCGCTGGTCCCTTCATGGGATGATCCTTGATGCGCTTGTCCCTTCATGGGATGATCTCTGGTGTGCTTATCCCTTCATGGGATGATCTCTGATGCGCTGATCCCTTCATGGGATGATCTCTGATGCGCTGATCCCTTCATGGGATGATTTTTGATGCACTGGTCCCTTCATGGGATGATCTCTGCATTGGTCCCTTCATTGGATGATATTGCATACCTCTAATCTAATTACTGTGATGCACTGGTCCGATAATTCAATGATCTTTGATGCACTGGTCCCTTCATGGGATGATCTTGCATACCTCTAATTTGAGTGCTGTGATGCACTGGTCCCTTCATGGGATGATCTTTGATGCACTGGTCCCTTCATGGGATGATCTTTGCACTGGTACCTTCATGGGATGATCTTTGATGCACTGGTCCCTTCATGGGATGATCTCTGGTGCGCTGGTCCCTTCATGGGATGATCTTTCATGGGATGATCTCTGGTGCGCTGGTCCATTCATGGGATGATCTCTGGTGCACTGGTCCCTTCATGGGATGATTTCTGGTGCGCTGGTCTCTTCATGGGATGATCTCGGCACTGGACCCTTCATGGGATGATCTTTGCACTGGACCCTTCATGGGATGATCTTTGCACTGGACCCTGCATGGGATGATCTCTGAAGCACTGGTCCCTGCATGGGATGATCTCTGAAGCACTGGTCCCTGCATGGGATGATCTCTGAAGCACTGGTCCCTTCATGGGATGATCTCTGTTGCACTGGTCCCTTCATGGGTATCTCTGATGCACTGGTCCCTTCATGGGTATCTCTGATGCACTGGTCCCTTCAAGGGATGATCTTTGGTGTGCTGGTCCCTTCATGGGATGATCTTGCATACCTCTAATATGAGTGCTGTGCTGTGATGCACTGGTCCCTTCACAGGATGATCTCTGATGCACTGGTCCCTTCACAGGATGATCTCTGATGCACTGGTCCCTTCACGGGATGATTTCTGATGCACTGGTCCCTTCACGGGATGATCTCTGATGCACTGGTCCCTTCACGGGATGATCTCTGATGCACTGGTCCCTTCATGGGATGTCTGATGCACTGGTCCCTTCATGGGATGATCTTTGCACTGGACCCTGCATGGGATGATCTCTGAAGCACTGGTCCCTTCATGGGATGATCCCTGGTCCCTTCATGAGATGATCTTGCATACCTCTAATATGAGTGCTGTGCTGTGATGCACTGGTCCCTTCATGGGATCTTTGATGCACTTGTCCTTCATGGGATGATATTTGATGCACTGGTCCCTTCATGGGATGATCTCTGGTGCACTGGTCCCTTCATGGGATGATCTTTGATGCACTGGTCCCTTCATGGGATGATCTCTTGCACTGGTCCCTTCATGGGATGATATTTGATGCACTGTCCCTTCATGGGAAGATCTCTGGTGCACTGGTCCCTTCATGGGATGATCTCTGATGCACTGGTCCCTTCATGGGATGATCTCTTGCACTTGTCCTTCATGGGATGATATTTGATGCACTGTCCCTTCATGGGATAATCTCTGGTGTGCTGGTCCCTTCATGGGATGATCTCTGTTGCACTGGTCCCTTCATGGGATGATCTCTGATGCACTGGTCCCTTCATGGGATTATCTCTTGCACTGGTCCCTTCATGGGATGATCTGGTGCACTGGTCCCGTCAAGGGATGATCTGGTGCACTGGTCCCGTCAAGGGATGATCTTTGCACTGGTCCCGTCATGGGATGATCTTTGATGCACTGGTCCCGTCATGGGATGATCTTTGATGCACTGGTCCCGACATGGGATGATCTTTGATGCACTGGTCCCGTCATGGGATGATCTTTGATGCACTAGTCCCGTCATGGGATGATCTTTCATACCTCTAATCTGCTTGCTGTGATGCACTGGTCCCTTCATGGGATGATCTCTGGTCCCTTCATGGGTTGATCTATGATGCACTGGTTTCCTTCATGGGATAATCTCTGATGTACTGGTTCCTTCATGGGATAATCTCTGATGTACTGGTTCCTTCATGGGATGATCTGTTGCACTGGTCCCTTCATGGGATGATCTTTGGTGCACTGGTCCCTTCATGGGATGATCTTTGGTGCACTGGTCCCTTCATGGGATGATCTCTGGTGCACTGGTCCCTTCATGGGATGATCTCTGGTGCGCTAGTCCCTTCATGGGATGATCTCTGATGCGCTGGTCCTTCCATGGGATGATCTTTGCACTGGTCCCTTCATGGGATGATCTCTGATGCACTGGTCCCTTCATGTGATGATCTCCCATGCACTGGTCCCTTCATGGGTGATCTCCCATGCACTGGTCCCTTCATGGGTGATCTCCCATGCACTGGTCCCTTCATGGGATGATCTCTGTTGCACTGGTCCCTTCATGGGTATCTCTGTTGCACTGGTCCCTTCATGGGTATCTCTGATGCACTGGTCCCTTCATGGGTATCTCTGATGCACTGGTCCCTTCAAGGGATGATCTTTGGTGCGCTGGTCCCTTCATGGGATGATCTTGCATACCTCTAATAAGAGCGCTGTGATGCACTGGTCCGTTCACAGGATGATCTCTGAAGCACTGGTCCCTTCACGGGATGATCTCTGATGCACTGGTCCCTTCACGGGATGATCTCTGATGCACTGGTCGCTTCACGGGATGATCTCTGATGCACTGGTCGCTTCACGGGATGATCTCTGATGCACTGGTCCCTTCACGGGATGATCTCTGTTGCACTGGTCCCTTCATGGGATGATCTCTGATGCACTGGTCCCTTCACGGGATGATCTCTGATGCACTGGTCCCTTCACGGGATGATCTCTGGTGCGCTGGTCCCTTCACGGGATGATCTCTGGTGCGCTGGTCCTTTCATGGGATGATCTCTGGTGTGCTTATTCCTTCATGGGATGATCTCTGATGCGCTGGTCCCTTCATGGGTATCTCTGATGCACTGGTCCCTTCATGGGATGATCTCTGGTGCACTGGTCCCTTCATGGGATGATCTTTGGTGCACTGGTCCCTTCATGGGATGATCTTTGGTGCACTGGTCCCTTCATGGGATGATCTCTGGTGCGCTGGTCCCTTCATGGGATGATCTCTGATGCGCTGGTCCCTTCATGGGATGATCTTTGCACTGGTCCCTTCATGGGATGATCTCTGATGCACTGGTCCCTTCATGTGATGATCTCCCATGCACTGGTCCCTTCATGGGATGATCTCCCATGCACTGGTCCCTTCATGGGATGATCTCCCATGCACTGGTCCCTTCATGGGATGATCTCCCATGCACTGGTCCCTTCATGGGATGATCTCCCATGCACTGGTCCCTTCATGGGATGATCTCCCATGCACTGGTCCCTTCATGGGATGATCTCCCATGCACTGGTCCCTTCATGGGATGATCTCCCATGCACTGGTCCCTTCATGGAATGATCTCTGTTGCACTGGTCCCTTCATGGGTATCTCTGTTGCACTGGTCCCTTCATGGGTATCTCTGTTGCACTGGTCCCTTCATGGGTATCTCTGTTGCACTGGTCCCTTCATGGGTATCTCTGATGCACTGGTCCCTTCATGGGTATCTCTGATGCAATGGTCCCTTCAAGGGATGATCTCTGATGCACTGGTACCTTCATGGGATGATCTCTGATGCACTGGTCCCTTCATGGGATGATCTCTGATGCACTGGTCCATTCATCGGTATCTCTGTTGCAGTGGTCCCTTCATGGGTATCACTGATGCACTGGTCCCTTCATGGGTATCTCTGATGCACTGGTCCCTTTATGGGATGATCTCTGGTGCGCTGGTCCCTTCATGGGATGATCTCTGATGCGCTGGTCCCTTCATGGGATGATCTCTGATGCACTGGTCCCTTCATGGGATGATCTCTGATGCACTGGTCCCTTCATGGGATGATCTCCCATGCACTGGTCCGTTCATGTGATGATCTCCCATGCACTGGTCCCTTCATGAGATGATCTCCCATGCACTGGTCCCTTCATGAGATGATCTCCCATGCACTGGTCCCTTCATGGGATGATCTCCCATGCACTGGTCCCTTCATGGGATGATCTCCCATGCACTGGTCCCTTCATGGGATGATCTCCCATGCACTGGTCCCTTCATGGGATGATCTCCCATGCACTGGTCCCTTCATGGGATGATCTCCCATGCACTGGTCCCTTCATGGGATGATCTCTGATGCACTGGTCCCTTCATGGGATGATCTCTGATGCACTGGTCCCTTCATGGGTATCTCTGTTGCACTGGTCCCTTCATGGGTATCTCTGTTGCACTGGTCCCTTCATGGGTATCTCTGTTGCACTGGTCCCTTCATGGGTATCTCTGATGCACTGGTCCCTTCATGGGTATCTCTGATGCACTGGTCCCTTCAAGGGATGATCTCTGATGCACTGGTCCCTTCACGGGATGATCTCTGATGCACTGGTCCCTTCATGGGATGATCTTTGCACTGGACCCTGCCTGGGATGATCTCTGAACCACTGGTCCCTTCATGGGATGATCCCTGGTCCCTTCATGGGATGATCTTGCATACCTCTAATATGAGTGCTGTGCTGTGATGCACTGGTCCCTTCATGGGATCTTTGATGCACTTGTCCTTCATGGGATGATATTTGATGCACTGGTCCCTTCATGGGATGATCTCTGATGCACTGGTCCCTTCATGGGATGATCTCTGATGCACTGGTCCCTTCATGGGATGATCTCTGATGCACTGGTCCCTTCATGGGATGATCTGGTGCACTGGTCCCTTCATGGGATGATCTGGTGCACTGGTCCCTTCATGGGATGATCTGGTGCACTGGTCCCGTCATGGGATGATCTTTGGTGCACTGGTCCCGTCATGGGATGATCTTTGCACTGGTCCCGTCATGGGATGATCTTTGATGCACTGGTCCCGTCATGGGATGATCTTTCATACCTCTAATCTGCTTGCTGTGATGCACTGGTCCCTTCATGGGATGATCTCTGGTCCCTTCATGGGTTGATCTCTGATGCACTGGTTCCCTTCATGGGTTGATCTCTGATGCACTGGTTCCCTTCATGGGTTGATCTGATGCACTGGTTCCCTTCATGGGTTGATCTGATGCACTGGTTCCCTTCATGGGTTGATCTCTGATGCACTGGTTCTCTTCATGGGTTGATCTCTGATGCACTGGTTCCCTTCATGGGTTGATCTCTGGTGCACTGGTCCTTTCATGGGATGATCTCCGATGCACTGGTCCCTTCATGGGATGATCTCTGATGCACTGGTCCCTTCATGGGATGATCTCTGATGCACTGGTGCCTTCATGGGAAGATTGTTGATGCACTGGTGCCTTCATGGAATGATTGTTGATGCACTGATCCCTTCATGGGATGATTGTTGATGCACTGGTCCCTTCATGGGATGATCTCCCATGCACTGGTCCCTTCATGGATTAATCTTGCATACCTCTAATCTGAGTGCGGTGATGCACTGGTCCGATAATTCAATGATCTTTGATGCACTGGTCCCTTCATGGGATGATCTTTGATGCACTGGTACCTTCATGGGATGATCTTTGCACTGGACCCTGCATGGGATGATCTCTGAAGCACTGGTCCCTTCATGGGATGATCTCTGGTCCCTTCATGGGATGATCTCTGATGCGCTGATCCCTTCATGGGATGATCTTTGATGCACTGGTCCCTTCATGGGATGATCTCTGCACTGGTCCCTTCATTAGATGATATTGCATACCTCTAATCTAATTGCTGTGATGCACTGGTCCGATAATTCAGTGATCTTTGATGCACTGGTCCCTTCATGGGATGATCTTTGCACTGGACCCTGCATGGGATGATCTCTGAAGCACTGGTCCCTTCATGGGATGATCTCTGGTCCCTTCGTGGGATGATCTTGCATACCTCTAATATGAGTGCTGTGATGCATTGGTCCCTTCATGGGATCTTTGATGCACTTGTCCTTCATGGATTGATATTTGATGCACTGTCCCTTCATGGGATGATCTCTGGTGTGCTGGTCCCTTCATGGGATGATCTCTGGTCCCTTCATGGGATGATCTTGCATACCTCTAATATGAGTGCTGTGCTGTGATGCACTGGTCCCTTCATGGGATCTTTGATGCACTTGTCCTTCATGGGATGATATTTGATGCACTGTCCCTTCATGGGATGTTCTCTGGTGTGCTGGTCCCTTCATGGGATGATCTGTTGCACTGGTCCCTTCATGGGATGATCTCTGATGCACTGTACCCTTCATGGGATGATCTGGTGCACTGGTCCCTTCATGGGATGATCTGGTGCACTGGTCCCTTCATGGGATGATCTGGTGCACTGGTCCCTTCATGCGATGATCTGGTGCACTGGTCCCGTCAAGGGATGATCTGGTGCACTGGTCCCGTCAAGGGATGATCTTTGATGCAGTGGTCCCGTCATGGGATGATCTTTCATACCTCTAATCTGCGTGCTGTGATGCACTGGTCCCTTCATGGGATGATCTCTGATGCACTGGTTCCCTTCATGGGTTGATCTCTGATGCACTGGTTCCCTTCATGGGTTGATCTCTGATGCACTGGTTCCCTTCATGGGTTGATCTCTGATGCGCTGGTTCCCTTCATGGGATGATCTTTGGTGCACTGGTCCTTTCATGGGATGATCTCTGGTCCCTTCATGGGTTGATCTCTGATGCACTGGTCCATTCATGGGATGATCTCTGATACACTGGTCCCTCCATGGGATGATCATTGATGCACTGGTCCCTTCATGGGATGATCTTTGATGCACTGGTCCCTTCATGGGATGATCTTTGATGCACTGGTCCCTTCATGGGATGATCGTTGATGCACTGGTCCCTTCATGGGATGATCGTTGATGCACTGGTCCCTTCATGGGATGATTGTTGATGCACTGGTCCCTTCATGGGATGATTGTTGATGCACTGGTCCCTTCATGGGATGATTGTTGATGCACTGGTCCCTTCATGGGATGATCTCCCATGCACTGGTCCCTTCATGGGATGATCTTGCATACCTCTAATCTGAGTGCTGTGATGCATTGGTCTGATAATTCAATGATCTTTGATGCACTGGTCCCTTCATGGGATGATCTTTGATGCACTGGTCCCTTCATGGGATGATCTTTGCACTGGACCCTGCATGGGATGATCTCTGAAGCACTGGTCCCTTCATGGGATGATCTCTGGTCCCTTCATGGGATGATCTCTGATGCGCTGATCCCTTCATGGGATGATTTTTGATGCACTGGTCCCTTCATGGGATGATCTCTGCACTGGTCCCTTCATGGGATGATCTTGCATACCTCTAATCTAATTGCTGTGATGCACTGGTCCGATAATTCAATGATCTTTGATGCACTGGTCCCTTCATGGGATGATCTCTGTTGCACTGGTTCCTTCATGAGATTATCTCTGATGCACTGGTCCCTTCATGGGATGATCTCTGATGCACTGGTCCCTTCATGGGATGATCTCTGATGCACTGGTGCCTTTATGGAATGATCTCTAGTCCCTTCATGGGATGATCTCTAGTCCCTTCTTGGGATGATCTCCCATGCACTGGTGCCTTCATGGGATGATCTCCCATGCACTGGTTCCCTTCATGGGTTGATCTCTGATGCACTGGTTCCCTTCATGGGTTGATCTCTGATGCGCTGGTTCCCTTCAAGGGATGATCTCTGATACACTGGTCCCTTCATGGGATGATCATTGATGCACTGGTCCCTTCATGGGATGATCATTGATGCACTGGTCCCTTCATGGGACGATTGTTGATGCACTGGTCCCTTCATGGGATGATTGTTGATGCACTGGTCCCTTCATGGGATGATTGTTGATGCACTGGTCCCTTCATGGGATGATTGTTGATGCACTGGTCCCTTCATGGGATGATCTCCCATGCACTGGTCCCTTCATGGGATGATCTCTGATGCACTGGTGCCTTTATGGAATGATCTCTAGTCCCTTCATGGGATGATCTCTAGTCCCTTCATGGGATGATCTCCCATGCACTGGTGCCTTCATGGGATGATCTCCCATGCACTGGTGCCTTCATGGGATGATCTCCCATGCACTGGTGCCTTCATGGGATGATCTCCCATGCACTGGTGCCTTCATGGGATGATCTGATGCACTGGTCCCTTCATGGGATGATCTGGTGCACTGGTCCCTTCATGGGATGATCTGGTGCACTGGTCCCTTCATGGGATGATCTGGTGCACTGGTCCCTTCATGGGATGATCTTTGATGCGCTGGTCCCTTCATGGGATGATCTCTGGTGCGCTGGTCCCTTCATGGGATGATCTTTGATGCGCTGGTCCCTTAATGGGATGATCTTTGATGCGCTGGTCCCTTCATGGGATGATCTCTGATGCACTGGTCCTTTCACGGCATGATCTTTGATGCACTGGTCCCTTCATGGGATGATCTCCCATGCACTGGTCCCTTCATGGGATGATCTCCCATGCACTGGTCCCTTCATGGGATGATCTCCCATGCACTGGTCCCTTCATGGGATGATCTCCCATGCACTGGTCCCTTCATGGGATGATCTCCCATGCACTGGTCCCTTCATGGGATGATCTCCCATGCACTGGTCCCTTCATGGGATGATCTCCCATGCACTGGTCCCTTCATGGGATGATCTCCCATGCACTGGTCCCTTCATGGGATGATCTCCCATGCACTGGTCCCTTCATGGGATGATCTCCCATGCACTGGTCCCTTCATGGGATGATCTCCCATGCACTGGTCCCTTCATGGGATGATCTCCCATGCACTGGTCCCTTCATGGGATGATCTCCCATGCACTGGTCCCTTCATGGGATGATCTCTGATGCACTGGTCCCTAAATGGGATGATCTCTGCACTGGTCCCTTCATGGGATGATCTTTCATACCTCTAATCTGAGAGCTGTGATGCACTCGTCCCTTCATGGGATGATCTCTGGAGTGCTGGTCCCTTCATGGGATGATCTCTGGTGCGCTGGTCCTTTCATGGGATGGTCTTTGATGCGCTGGTCCCTTCATGGGATGATTCTCGATGCGCTGGTCCCTTCATGGGATGATCCTCGATGCGCTGGTCGCTTCATGGGATGATCTCTGATGCTCTGGTCCCTTCATGGGATGATCCTCGATGCACTGGTCCCTTCATGGGATGGTCTCCCATGCACTGGTCCCTTCATGGGATGGTCTCTCATGCACTGGTCCCTTCATGGGATGGTCTCACTTGCACTGGTCCCTTCATGGGATGACCTCACTTGCACTGGTCCCTTCATGAGATGATCTCCCATGCACTGGTCCCTTCATGGGATTATCTCCCATGCACTGGTCCCTTCATGGGATGATCTCCCATGCACTGGTCCCTTCATGGGATGATCTCCCATGCACTGGTCCCTTCATGGGATGATCTCCCATGCACTGGTCCCTTCATGGGATGATCTCCCATGCACTGGTCCCTTCATGGGATGATCTTGCATACCTCTAATCCGAGTGCTGTGATGCACTGGTCCCTTCATGGGATGATCTCTAGTCCCCTCATGGGACGATCTTTGGTGCACTGGTCCCTTCATGTGATGATCTCTGCATTGGTCCCTTCATGGGATGATCTCTGATGCACTGGTCCCTTCATGGGATGGTCTCTGATGCACTGGTCCCTTCATGGGATGATCTCTGCACTGGTCCCTTCATGGCATGATCTTGCATACCTCTAATCTGAGTGCTGTGATGCACTAGTCCCTTCATGGGATCTTGCATACCTCTAATCTGAGTACTGTGATGCACTGGTCCCTTCGTGGGATGATCTTTGTTGCACTGGTCCCTTCGTGGGATGATCTCTGATGCACTGGTCCCTTTGTGGGATTATCTCTGATGCGCTGGTCCCTTTGTGGGATTATCTCTGATGCACTGGTCCCTTCATGGAATGATCTCTAGTCCCCTCATGGGATGATCTTTGGTGCACTGGCCCCTTCATGGGATGATCTTTGGTGCACTGGTCCCTTCATGTGATGATCTCTGCACTGGTCCCTTCATGGGATGATCTTTGATGCACTGGTCCCTTCATGGGATTATCTCTGATGCACTGGTCCCTTCGTGGGATTATCTCTGATGCACTGGTCCCTTCATGGGATGATCTTTGATGCACTGGTCCCTTCATGGGATGATCTTTGATGCACTGGTCCCTTCATGGGATGATCTTTGATGCACTGGTCCCTTCATGGGATGATCTTTGCACTGGTCCCTTCATGGGATGATCTTTGCACTGGTCCCTTCATGGGATGATCTTTGCACTGGTCCCTTCATGGGATGATCTTTGCACTGGTCCCTTCATGGGATGATCTTTGCACTGGTCCCTTCATGGGATGATCTTTGCACTGGTCCCTTCATGGGATGATCTTTGCACTGGTCCCTTCATGGGATGATCTCTGGTGCACTGGTCCCTTCATGGGATGATCTGTTGCACTGGTCCCTTCATGGGATGATCTGTTGCACTGGTCCCTTCATGGGGATCTCTGATGCACTGGTCCCTTCATCGGATGATCTGATGCACTGGTCCCTTCTTGGGATGATCTCTGATGCACTGGTCCCTTCTTGGGATTATCTGTTGCACTGGTCCCTTCATTGGACGATCTCCCATGCACTGGTCCCTTCATGGGATGATCTCCCATGCACTGGTCCCTTCATGGGATGATGTCTGATGTATTGGTCCCTTCATGGGATGATCTCTGATGTATTGGTCCCTTCATGGGATGATCTCTGATGCGCTGGTCCCTCCATGGGATGATCTCTGATGCACTGGTCCCTTCATGGGATGATCTCTGATGCACTGGTCCCTTCATGGGATGATCTTTGATGCACTGGTCCCTTCATGGGATGATCTTGCATACATCTAATCTGAGTGCTGTAATGCACTGGTCCCTTCATGGGATGATCTTTCCACGGGTCCCTTCATGGGATGATCTCTAGTCCCTTCATGGGATGGTCTCTAGTCCCTTCATGGGATGATCTCCCATGCACTGGTCCCTTCATGGGATGATATCCCATGCACTGGTCCCTTCATGGGATGATCTCTGATGCACTGGTCCCTTCATGGGATGATCTCTGATGCACTGGTCCCTTCATGTGATGATCTCCCATGCACTGGTCCCTTCATGGGATGATCTCCCATGCACTGGTCCCTTCATGGGTATCTCTGTTGCACTGGTCCCTTCATGGGTATCTCTGATGCACTGGTCCCTTCATGGGTATCTCTGATGCACTGGTCCCTTCATGGGTATCTCTGATGCACTGGTCCCTTCAAGGGATGATCTTTGGTGCGCTGGTCCCTTCATGGGATGATCTTGCATACCTCTAATAAGAGCGCTGTGATGCACTGGTCCCTTCACAGGATGATCTCTGATGCACTGGTCCCTTCACGGGATGATCTCTGATGCACTGGTCCCTTCACGGGATGATCTCTGATGCACTGGTCGCTTCACGGGATGATCTCTGTTGCACTGGTCCCTTCATGGGATGATCTCTGATGCGCTGGTCCCTTCACGGGATGATCTCTGATGCGCTGGTCCCTTCACGGGATGATCTCTGGTGCGCTGGTCCCTTCACGGGATGATCTCTGGTGCGCTGGTCCTTTCATGGGATGATCTCTGGTGTGCTTATTCCTTCATGGGATGATCTCTGATGCGCTGATCCCTTCATGTGATGATCTCCCATGCACTGGTCCCTTCATGGGATGATCTCCCATGCACTGGTCCCTTCATGGGATGATCTCCCATGCACTGGTCCCTTCATGGGATGATCTTTGCACTGGTCCCTTCATGGGATGATCTTTGCACTGGTCCCTTCATGGGATGATCTCTGATGCACTGGTCCCTTCATGTGATGATATCCCATGCACTGGTCCCTTCATGGGATGATCTCCCATGCACTGGTCCCTTCATGGGATGATCTCCCATGCACTGGTCACTTCATGGGATGATCTCCCATGCACTGGTCCCTTCATGGGATGATCTCCCATGCACTGGTCCCTTCATGGGATGATCTCCCATGCACTGGTCCCTTTATGGGTATCTCTGTTGCACTGGTCCCTTTATGGGTATCTCTGATGCACTGGTCCCTTCATGGGTATCTCTGATGCACTGGTCCCTTCATGGGTATCTCTGATGCACTGGTCCCTTCAAGGGATGATCTCTGATGCACTGGTCCCTTCATGGGATGATCTCTGATGCACTGGTCCCTTCATGGGTATCTCTGTTGCACTGGTCCCTTCATGGGTATCTCTGTTGCACTGGTCCCTTCATGGGTATCTCTGATGCACTGGTCCCTTCATGGGTATCTCTGATGCACTGGTCCCTTTATGGGATGATCTCTGGTGCGCTGGTCCCTTCATGGGATGATCTCTGATGCACTGGTCCCTTCATGGGATGATCTCCCATGCACTGGTCCCTTCATGGGATGATCTCCCATGCACTGGTCCCTTCATGGGATGATCTCTGATGCGCTGGTCCCTTCATGGGATGATCTTTGCACTGGTCCCTTCATGGGATGATCTCTGATGCACTGGTCCCTTCATTTGATGATCTCCCATGCACTGGTCCCTTCATGGGATGATCTCCCATGCACTGGTCCCTTCATGGGATGATCTCCCATGCACTGGTCCCTTCATGGGATGATCTCCCATGCACTGGTCCCTTCATGGGTATCTCTGTTGCACTGGTCCCTTCATGGGTATCTCTGTTGCACTGGTCCCTTCATGGGTATCTCTGATGCACTGGTCCCTTCATGGGATCTTTGATGCACTTGTCCTTCATGGGATGATATTTGATGCACTGGTCCCTTCATGGGATGATCTCTAATGCACTGGTCCCTTCATGGGATGATCTATTGCACTGGTCCCGTCATGGGATGATCTGGTGCACTGGTCCCGTCATGGGATGATCTTTGGTGCACTGGTCCCGTCATGGGATGATCTTTGGTGCACTGGTCCCGTCATGGGATGATCTGTGATGCACTGGTCCCGTCATGGGATGATCTTTGATGCACTGGTCCCGTCATGGGATGATCTTTCATACCTCTAATCTGCTTGCTGTGATGCACTGGTCCCTTCATGGGATGATCTCTGGTCCCTTCATGGGTTGATCTCTGATGCACTGGTTCCCTTCATGGGTTGATCTGATGCACTGGTTCCCTTCATGGGTTGATCTCTGATGCACTGGTTCCCTTCATGGGTTGATCTCTGATGCACTGGTTCCCTTCATGGGTTGATCTCTGATGCACTGGTTCCCTAAATGGGTTGATCTCTGCGCTGGTTCCCTTCATGGGATGATCTTTGGTGCACTGGTCCTTTCATGGGATGATCTCCGACGCACTGGTCCCTTCATGGGATGATCTCTGATGCACTGGTCCCTTCATGGGGTGATCTCTGATGCACTGGTCCCTTCATGGGATGATCTCTGATGCACTGGTCCCTTCATGGGATGATCTCTGATGCACTGGTCCCTTCATGGGATGATCTCTGATGCACTGGTCCCTTCATGGGATGATTGTTGATGCACGGGTGCCATCATGGAATGATTGTTGATGCACTGGTCCCTTCATGGGATGATTGTTGATGCACTGGTCCCTTCATGGGATGATCTCCCATGCACTGGTCCCTTCATGGATTAATCTTGCATACCTCTAATCTGAGTGCTGTGATGCACTGGTCCGATAATTCAATGATCTTTGATGCACTGGTCCCTTCATGGGATGATCTTTGCACTGGACCCTGCATGGGATGATCTCTGAAGCACTGGTCCCTTCATGGGATGATCCCTGGTCCCTTCATGGGATGATTTTGCATACCTCTAATATGAGTGCTGTGCTGTGATGCACTGGTCCCTTCATGGGATCTTTGATGCACTGTCCCTTCATGGGATGATCTCTGGTGTGCTGGTCCCTTCATGGGATGATCTCTGTTGCACTGGTCCCTTCATGGGTATCTCTGTTGCACTGGTCCCTTCATGGGTATCTCTGATGCACTGGTCCCCTCAAGGGATGATCTTTGGTGCGCTGGTCCCTTCATGGGATGATCTTGCATACCTTTTAAGAGTGCTGTGATGCACTGGTCCCTTCACAGGATGATCTCTGCACTGGTCCCTTCACAGGATGATCTCTGATGCACTGGTCCCTTCACGGTATGATTTCTGATGCACTGGTCCCTTCACAGGATGATTTCTGATGCACTGGTCCCTTCACTGGATGATCTCTGATGCACAGGTCCCTTCACCGGATGATCTCTGATGCACTGGTCCCTTCACAGGATGATCTCTGATGCACTGGTCCCTTCACGGGATGATCTCTGATGCGCTGGTCCCTTCACGGGATGATCTCTGGTGCGCTGGTCCCTTCACGGGATGATCTCTGGTGCGCTGGTCCCTTCACGGGATGATCTCTGGTGTGCTTGTCCCTTCATGGGATGATCTCTGGTGTGCTTATCCCTTCATGGGATGATCTCTGATGCGCTGATCACTTCATGGGATGATTTTTGATGCACTGGTCCCTTCATGGGATGATCTCTGCACTGGTCCCTTCATTGGATGATATTGCATACCTCCAATCTAATTACTGTGATGCACTAGTCCGATAATTCAATGATCTTTGATGCACTGGTCCCTTCAAGGGATGATCTTGCATACCTCTAATATGAGTGCTGTGATGCACTGGTCCCTTCATGGGATGATCTTTGATGCACTGGTCCCTTCATGGGATGATCTTTGCACTGGTCCCTTCATGGGATGATCTTTGATGCACTGGTCCCTTCATGGGATGATCTCTGGTGCGCTGGTCCCTTCATGGGATGATCTTTGCACTGGTCCCATCATGGGATGATGTCTGATGCACTGGTCCCTTCATGTGGTGATCTCCCATGCACTGGTCCCTTCATGGGATGATCTCCCAAGCACTGGTCCCTTCATGGGATGATCTCCCATGCACTGGTCCCTTCATGGGATGATCTCTGATGCACTGGTCCCTTCATGGGATGATCTCTGATGCACTGGTCCCTTCATGGGATGATCTCTGATGCACTGGTCCCTTCATGGGATGATCTCTGATGCACTGGTCCCTTCATGGGATGATCTCTGATGCACTGGTCCCTTCATGGGATGATCTCTGATGCACTGGTCCCTTCATGGGATGATCGTTGATGCACTGGTGCCTTCATGGAATGATTGTTGATGCACTGGTCCCTTCGTGGGATGATTGTTGATGCACTGGTCCCTTCGTGGGATGATCTCCCATGCACTGGTCCCTTCATGGGATGATCTCCCATGCACTGGTCCCTTCATGGATTAATCTTACATACCTCTAATCTGAGTGCTGTGATGCACTGGTCTGATAATTCAATGATCTTTGATGCACTGGTCCCTTCATGGGATGATCTTTGATGCACTGGTCCCTGCATGGGATGATCTTTGCACTGGACCCTGCATGGGATGATCTCTGAAGCACTGGTCCCTTCATGGGATGATCTCCCATGCACTGGTCCCTTCAAGGGATGATCTCTGATGCACTGGTCCCTTCACAGGATGATCTCTGATGCACTGGTCCCTTCACGGGATGATCTCTGATGCACTGGTCCCTTCACGGGATGATCTCTGATGCGCTGGTCCCTTCACGGGATGATCTCTGGTGCGCTGGTCCCTTCACGGGATGATCTCTGGTGCGCTGGTCCCTTCATGGGATGATCTCTGGTGTGCTTGTCCCTTCATGGGATGATCTCTGGTGTGCTTATCCCTTCATGGGATGATCTCTGATGCGCTGATCAATTCATGGGATGATTTTTGATGCACTGGTCCCTTCATGGGATGATCTCTGCACTGGTCCCTTCATTGGATGATATTGCATACCTCCAATCTAATTACTGTGATGCACTAGTCCGATAATTCAATGATCTTTGCACTGGTCCCTTCATGGGATGATCTTGCATACCTCTAATATGAGTGCTGTGATGCACTGGTCCCTTCATGGGATGATCTTTGATGCACTGGTCCCTTCATGGGATGATCTTTGCACTGGTCCCTTCATGGGATGATCTTTGATGCACTGGTCCCTTCATGGGATGATCTCTGGTGCGCTGGTCCCTTCATGGGATGATCTTTCATGGGATGATCTCTGGTGCGCTGGTCCATTCATGGGATGATCTCTGGTGCACTGGTCCCTTCATGGGATGATCTCTGGTGCGCTGGTCCCTTCATGGGATGATTTCTGGTGCGCTGGTCCCTTCATGGGAGGATCTCGGCACTGGACCCTTCATGGGAGGATCTTTGCACTGGACCCTTCATGGGATGATCTTTGCACTGGACCCTTCATGGGATGATCTTTGCACTGGACCCTGCATGGGATGATCTCTGATGCACTGGTCCCTGCATGGGATGATCTCTGAAGCACTGGTCCCTGCATGGGATGATCTCTGTTGCACTGGTCCCTTCATGGGATGATCTCTGTTGCACTGGTCCCTTCATGGGTATCTCTGTTGCACTGGTCCCTTCATGGGTATTTCTGATGCACTGGTCCCTTCAAGGGATGATCTTTGGTGCGCTGGTCCCTTCATGGGATGATCTTGCATACCTCTAATATGAGTGCTGTGCTGTGATGCACTGGTCCCTTCACAGGATGATCTCTGATGCACTGGTCCCTTCACAGGATGATCTCTGATGCACTGGTCCCCTGGTCCCTTCACGGGATGATTTCTGATGCACTGGTCCCTTCACGGGATGATCTCTGATGCACTGGTCCCTTCACGGGATGATCTCTGATGCACTGGTCCCTTCATGGGATGTCTGATGCACTGGTCCCTTCATGGGATGATTTTTGCACTGGACCCTGCATGGGATGATCTCTGAAGCACTGGTCCCTTCATGGGATGATCCCTGGTCCCTTCATGGGATGATCTTGCATACCTCTAATATGAGTGCTGTGCTGTGATGCACTGGTCCCTTCATGGGATCTTTGATGCACTTGTCCTTCATGGGATGATATTTGATGCACTGTCCCTTCATGGGATGATCTCTGGTGTGCTAGTCCCTTCATGGGATGATCTCTGTTGCACTGGTCCCTTCATGGGATGATCTCTGGTGCACTGGTCCCTTCATGGGATGATCTCTGATGCACTGGTCCCTTCATGGGATGATCTCTTGCACTGGTCCCTTCATGGGATGATCTGGTGCACTGGTCCCGTCAAGGGATGATCTGGTGCACTGGTCCCGTCAAGGGATGATCTTTGATGCACTGGTCCCGTCATGGGATGATCTTTGATGCACTGGTCCCGTCATGGGATGATCTTTGATGCACTGGTCCCGTCATGGGATGATCTTTGATGCACTGGTCCCGACATGGGATGATCTTTGATGCACTGGTCCCGTCATGGGATGATCTTTGATGCACTGGTCCCGTCATGGGATGATCTTTCATACCTCTAATCTGCTTGCTGTGATGCACTGGTCCCTTCATGGGATGATCTCTGGTCCCTTCATGGGTTGATCTATGATGCACTGGTTTCCTTCATAGGATCTTCTCTGGTGCACTGGCCCCTTCATGGGATAATCTCTGATCTACTGGTTCCTTCATGGGATGATCTGTTGCACTGGTCCCTTCATGGGATGATCTTTGGTGCACTGGTCCCTTCATGGGATGATCTTTGGTGCACTGGTCCCTTCATGGGATGATCTATGGTGCACTGGTCCCTTCATGGGATGATCTCTGGTGCGCTGGTCCCTTCATGGGATGATCTCTGGTGCGCTGGTCCCTTCATGGGATGATCTCTGGTGCGCTGGTCCCTTCATGGGATGATCTCTGATGCGCTGGTCCCTCCATGGGATGATCTCTGATGCGCTGGTCCCTCCATGGGATGATCTTTGCACTGGTCCCTTCATGGGATGATCTCTGATGCACTGGTCGCTTCATGTGATGATCTCCCATGCACTGGTCCCTTCATGGGATGATCTCCCATGCACTGGTCCCTTCATGGGATGATCTCTGATGCACTGGTCCCTTCATGGGTATCTCTGTTGCACTGGTCCCTTCATGGGTATCTCTGATGCACTGGTCCCTTCATGGGTATCTCTGATGTACTGGTCCCTTCAAGGGATGATCTTTGGTGCGCTGGTCCCTTCATGGGATGATCTTGCATACCTCTAATAAGAGCGCTGTGATACACTGGTCCCTTCACAGGATGATCTCTGATGCACTGGACCCTTCACGGGATGATCTCTGATGCACTGGTCCCTTCACGGGATGATCTCTGATGCACTGGTCGCTTCACGGGATGATCTCTGATGCACTGGTCCCTTCACGGGATGATCTCTGATGCACTGGGATGATCTCTGATTCACTGGTCCCTTCACGGGATGATCTCTACAGCACTGGTCCCTTCACGGGATGATCTCTGATGCACTGGTCCCTTCATGGGATGATCTTTGATGCACTGGTCCCTTCATGGGATGATGTTTGATGCACTGGTCCCTTCACGGGATGATCTCTGGTGCGCCGGTCCCTTCACGGGATGATCTCTGGTGCGCTGGTCTTTTCATGGGATGATCTCTGGTGTGCTTATTACTTCATGGGATGATCTCTGATGCGCTGATCCCTTCATGGGATGATTTTTGATGCACTGGTTCCCTTCATGGGTTGATCTATGATGCACTGGTTCCCTTCATGGGTTGATCTCTGATGCACTGGTTCCCTTCATGGGTTGATCTGATGCACTGGCCCCTTCATGGGATCTTCTCTGGTGCACTGGCCCCTTCATGGGATGATCTCTGATGTACTGGTTCCTTCATGGGATGATCTGTTGCACTGGTCCCTTCATGGGTATCTCTGATGCATTGGCCCCTTCATGGGATGATCTCTGGTGCACTGGTCCCTTCATGGGATGATCTTTGGTGCGCTGGTCCCTTCATGGGATGATCTCTGGTGCGCTGGTCCCTTCATGGGATGATCTCTGATGCGCTGGTCCCTTCATGGGATGATCTTTGCACTGGTCCCTTCATGGGATGATCTTTGCACTGGTCCCTTCATGGGATGATCTTGATGCACTGGTCCCTTCATGTGATGATCTCCCATGCACTGGTCCCTTCATGGGATGATCTCCCATGCACTGGTCCCTTCATGGGATGATCTCCCATGCACTGGTCCCTTCATGGGATGATCTCTGATGCACTGGTCCCTTCATGGGTATCTCTGTTGCACTGGTCCCTTCATGGGTATCTCTGATGCACTGGTCCCTTCAAGGGATGATCTCTGATGCACTGGTCCCTTCAAGGGATGATCTCTGATGCACTGGTCCCTTCATGGGATGATCTCTGATGCACTGGTCCCTTCATGGGTCTCTCTGTTGCACTGGTCACTTCATGGGTATCTCTGATGCACTGGTCCCTTCATGGGTATCTCTGATGCACTGGTCCCTTTATGGGATGATCTCTGGTGCGCTGGTCCCTTCATGGGATGATCTCTGATGCGCTGGTCCCTTCATGGGATGATCTTTGCACTGGTCCCATCATGGGATGATGTCTGATGCACTGGTCCCTTCATGTGGTGATCTCCCATGCACTGGTCCCTTCATGGGATGATCTCCCATGCACTGGTCCCTTCATGGGATGATCTCCCATGCACTGGTCCCTTCATGGGATGATCTCCCATGCACTGGTCCCTTCATGGGATGATCTCCCATGCACTGGTCCCTTCATGGGATGATCTCCCATGCACTGGTCCCTTCATGGGATGATCTCTGATGCACTGGTCCCTTCATGGGATGATCTCTGATGCACTGGTCCCTTCATGGGATGATCTCTGATGCACTGGTCCCTTCATGGGATGATCTCTGATGCACTGGTCCCTTCATGGGATGATCTCTGATGCACTGGTCCCTTCATGGGATGATTGTTGATGCACTGGTGCCTTCATGGAATGATTGTTGATGCACTGGTCCCTTCATGGGATGATTGTTGATGCACTGGTCCCTTCGTGGGATGATCTCCCATGCACTGGTCCCTTCATGGGATGATCTCCCATGCACTGGTCCCTTCATGGATTAATCTTACATACCTCTAATCTGAGTGCTGTGATGCACTGGTCTGATAATTCAATGATCTTTGATGCACTGGTCCCTTCATGGGATGATCTTTGATGCACTGGTCCCTTCATGGGATGATCTTTGCACTGGACCCTGCATGGGATGATCTCTGAAGCACTGGTCCCTTCATGGGATGATCTCTGAAGCACTGGTCCCTTCATGGGATGATCTCCCATGCACTGGTCCCTTCACGGGATGATCTCTGATGCACTGGTCCCTTCACAGGATGATCTCTGATGCACTGGTCCCTTCACGGGATGATCTCTGATGCACTGGTCCCTTCACGGGATGATCTCTGGTGCGCTGGTCCCTTCACGGGATGATCTCTGGTGCGCTGGTCCCTTCATGGGATGATCTCTGGTGTGCTTGTCCCTTCATGGGATGATCTCTGGTGTGCTTATCCCTTCATGGGATGATCTCTGATGCGCTGATCACTTCATGGGATGATTTTTGATGCACTGGTCCCTTCATGGGATGATCTCTGCACTGGTCCCTTCATTGGATGATATTGCATACCTCCAATCTAATTACTGTGATGCACTAGTCCGATAATTCAATGATCTTTGATGCACTGGTCCCTTCATGGGATGATCTTGCATACCTCTAATATGAGTGCTGTGATGCACTGGTCCCTTCATGGGATGATCTTTGATGCACTGGTCCCTTCATGGGATGATCTTTGCACTGGTCCCTTCATGGGATGATCTTTGATGCACTGGTCCCTTCATGGGATGATCTCTGGTGCGCTGGTCCCTTCATGGGATGATCTTTCATGGGATGATCTCTGGTGCGCTGGTCCATTCATGGGATGATCTCTGGTGCACTGGTCCCTTCATGGGATGATCTCTGGTGCGCTGGTCTCTTCATGGGATGATTTCTGGTGCGCTGGTCCCTTCATGGGATGATCTCGGCACTGGACCCTTCATGGGATGATCTTTGCACTGGACCCTTCATGGGATGATCTTTGCACTGGACCCTTCATGGGATGATCTTTGCACTGGACCCTGCATGGGATGATCTCTGATGCACTGGTCCCTGCATGGGATGATCTCTGAAGCACTGGTCCCTGCATGGGATGATCTCTGTTGCACTGGTCCCTTCATGGGATGATCTCTGTTGCACTGGTCTCTTCATGGGTATCTCTGTTGCACTGGTCCCTTCATGGGTATCTCTGATGCACTGGTCCCTTCAAGGGATGATCTTTGGTGCGCTGGTCCCTTCATGGGATGATCTTGCATACCTCTAATATGAGTGCTGTGCTGTGATGCACTGGTCCCTTCACAGGATGATCTCTGATGCACTGGTCCCTTCACAGGATGATCTCTGATGCACTGGTCCCCTGGTCCCTTCACGGGATGATTTCTGATGCACTGGTCCCTTCACGGGATGATCTCTGATGCACTGGTCCCTTCATGGGATGTCTGATGCACTGGTCCCTTCATGGGATGATTTTTGCACTGGACCCTGCATGGGATGATCTCTGAAGCACTGGTCCCTTCATGGGATGATCCCTGGTCCCTTCATGGGATGATCTTGCATACCTCTAATATGAGTGCTGTGCTGTGATGCACTGGTCCCTTCATGGGATCTTTGATGCACTTGTCCTTCATGGGATGATATTTGATGCACTGTCCCTTCATGGGATGATCTCTGGTGTGCTAGTCCCTTCATGGGATGATCTGTTGCACTGGTCCCTTCATGGGATGATCTCTGGTGCACTGGTCCCTTCATGGGATGATCTCTGATGCACTGGTCCCTTCATGGGATGATCTCTTGCACTGGTCCCTTCATGGGATGATCTGGTGCACTGGTCCCGTCAAGGGATGATCTGGTGCACTGGTCCCGTCAAGGGATGATCTTTGATGCACTGGTCCCGTCATGGGATGATCTTTGATGCACTGGTCCCGACATGGGATGATCTTTGATGCACTGGTCCCGTCATGGGATGATCTTTGATGCACTGGTCCCGTCATGGGATGATCTTTCATACCTCTAATCTGCTTGCTGTGATGCACTGGTCCCTTCATGGGATGATCTCTGGTCCCTTCATGGGTTGATCTATGATGCACTGGTTTCCTTCATAGGATCTTCTCTGGTGCACTGGCCCTTCATGGGATAATCTCTGATCTACTGGTTCCTTCATGGGATGATCTGTTGCACTGGTCCCTTCATGGGATGATCTCTGGTGCGCTGGTCCCTTCATGGGATGATCTCTGGTGCGCTGGTCCCTTCATGGGATGATCTCTGATGCGCTGGTCCCTCCATGGGATGATCTTTGCACTGGTCCCTTCATGGGATGATCTCTGATGCACTGGTCGCTTCATGTGATGATCTCCCATGCACTGGTCCCTTCATGGGATGATCTCCCATGCACTGGTCCCTTCATGGGATGATCTCTGTTGCACTGGTCCCTTCATGGGTATCTCTGATGCACTGGTCCCTTCATGGGTATCTCTGATGTACTGGTCCCTTCAAGGGATGATCTTTGGTGCGCTGGTCCCTTCATGGGATGATCTTGCATACCTCTAATAAGAGCGCTGTGATACACTGGTCCCTTCACAGGATGATCTCTGATGCACTGGACCCTTCACGGGATGATCTCTGATGCACTGGTACCTTCACGGGATGATCTCTGATGCACTGGTCCCTTCACGGGATGATCTCTGATGCACTGGTCCCTTCACGGGATGATCTCTGATGCACTGGTCCCTTCATGGGATGATCTCTGATGCACTGGTCCCTTCACGGGATGATCTCTACAGCACTGGTCCCTTCACGGGATGATCTCTGATGCACTGGTCCCTTCATGGGATGATCTTTGATGCACTGGTCCCTTCATGGGATGATGTTTGATGCACTGGTCCCTTCACGGGATGATCTCTGGTGCGCTGGTCCCTTCACGGGATGATCTCTGGTGCGCTGGTCCTTTCATGGGATGATCTCTGGTGTGCTTATTCCTTCATGGGATGATCTCTGATGCGCTGATCCCTTCATGGGATGATTTTTGATGCACTGGTTCCCTTCATGGGTTGATCTATGATGCACTGGTTCCCTTCATGGGTTGATCTCTGATGCACTGGTTCCCTTCATGGGTTGATCTGATGCACTGGCCCCTTCATGGGATCTTCTCTGGTGCACTGGCCCCTTCATGGGATCTTCTCTGGTGCACTGGCCCCTTCATGGGATGATCTCTGATGTTCTGGTTCCTTCATGGGATGATCTGTTGCACTGGTCCCTTCATGGGTATCTCTGATGCATTGGCCCCTTCATGGGATGATCTCTGGTGCACTGGTCCCTTCATGGGATGATCTTTGGTGCGCTGGTCCCTTCATGGGATGATCTCTGGTGCGCTGGTCCCTTCATGGGATGATCTCTGATGCGCTGGTCCCTTCATGGGATGATCTTTGCACTGGTCCCTTCATGGGATGATCTTTGCACTGGTCCCTTCATGGGATGATCTTGATGCACTGGTCCCTTCATGTGATGATCTCCCATGCACTGGTCCCTTCATGGGATGATCTCCCATGCACTGGTCCCTTCATGGGATGATCTCCCATGCACTGGTCCCTTCATGGGATGATCTCTGATGCACTGGTCCCTTCATGGGTATCTCTGTTGCACTGGTCCCTTCATGGGTATCTCTGATGCACTGGTCCCTTCATGGGTATCTCTGATGCACTGGTCCCTTCAAGGGATGATCTCTGATGCACTGGTCCCTTCAAGGGATGATCTCTGATGCACTGGTCCCTTCATGGGATGATCTCTGATGCACTGGTCCCTTCATGGGTCTCTCTGTTGCACTGGTCACTTCATGGGTATCTCTGATGCACTGGTCCCTTCATGGGTATCTCTGATGCACTGGTCCCTTTATGGGATGATCTCTGGTGCGCTGGTCCCTTCATGGGATGATCTCTGATGCGCTGGTCCCTTCATGGGATGATCTTTGCACTGGTCCCATCATGGGATGTCTGATGCACTGGTCCCTTCATGTGGTGATCTCCCATGCACTGGTCCCTTCATGGGATGATCTCCCATGCACTGGTCCCTTCATGGGATGATCTCCCATGCACTGGTCCCTTCATGGGATGATCTCTGATGCACTGGTCCCTTCATGGGATGATCTCTGATGCACTGATCCCTTCATGGGATGATCTCTGATGCACTGGTCCCTTCATGGGATGATCTCTGATGCACTGGTCCCTTCATGGGATGATCTCTGATGCACTGGTCCCTTCATGGGATGATTGTTGATGCACTGGTGCCTTCATGGAATGATTGTTGATGCACTGGTCCCTTCATGGGATGATTGTTGATGCACTGGTCCCTTCGTGGGATGATCTCCCATGCACTGGTCCCTTCATGGGATGATCTCCCATGCACTGGTCCCTTCATGGATTAATCTTACATACCTCTAATCTGAGTGCTGTGATGCACTGGTCTGATAATTCAATGATCTTTGATGCACTGGTCCCTTCATGGGATGATCTTTGATGCACTGGTCCCTTCATGGGATGATCTTTGCACTGGACCCTGCATGGGATGATCTCTGAAGCACTGGTCCCTTCATGGAATGATCTCCCATGCACTGGTCCCTTCATGGGATGATCTCCCATGCACTGGTCCCTTCATGGGATGATCTCGCATGCACTGGTCCCTTCATGGGATGATCTTGCATGCACTGGTCCCTTCATGGGATGATCTCCCATGCACTGGTCCCTTCATGGGTATCTCTGTTGCACTGGTCCCTTCATGGGTATCTCTGATGCACTGGTCCCTTCATGGGTATCTCTGATGCACTGGTCCCTTCATGGGATCTCTGATGCACTTGTCCTTCATGGGATGATCTCTGATGCACTGGTCCCTTCATGGGATGATCTCTGATGCACTGGTCCCTTCATGGGATGATCTCTTGCACTGGTCCCTTCATGGGATGATCTGGTGCACTGGTCCCTTCATGGGATGATCTTTGGTGCACTGGTCCCTTCATGGGATGATCTTTGGTGCACTGGTCCCGTCATGGGATGATCTTTGATGCACTGGTCCCGTCATGGGATGATCTTTGATGCACTGGTCCCGTCATGGGATGATCTTTGATGCACTGGTCCCGTCATGGGATGATCTTTGATGCACTGGTCCCGTCATGGGATGATCTTTGATGCACTGGTCCCGTCATGGGATGATCTTTGATGCACTGGTCCCGTCATGGGATGATCTTTCATACCTCTAATCTGCTTGCTGTGATGCACTGGTCCCTTCATGGGATGATCTCTGGTCCCTTCATGGGTTGATCTCTGATGCACTGGTTCCCTTCATGGGTTGATCTCTGATGCACTGGTTCCCTTCATGGGTTGATCTCTGATGCACTGGTTCCCTTCATGGGTTGATCTCTGCGCTGGTTCCCTTCATGGGATGATCTTTGGTGCACTGGTCCTTTCATGGGATGATCTCCGATGCACTGGTCCCTTCATGGGATGATCTCTGATGCACTGGTCCCTTCATGGGATGATCTCTGATGCACTGGTCCCTTCATGGGATGATCTCTGATGCACTGGTCCCTTCATGGGATGATCTCTGATGCACTGGTCCCTTCATGGGATGATCGCTGCACTGGTCCCTTCATTGGATTATCTTTGTTAGAAATGGCGATTTCTGGTTGGCTAGGGCTTGAGCCAAAGCCAGGCAGAAACCACCACTCTAGTCAGGGCTGGGGAGTTACACGCCAAAGATAACCCCTGCTCACCCCCTTGGTAGCTTGGCACGAGCAGTCAGGCTTATCCCGGAGGCAATGTGTAAAGCGTTCGCTTGCGCACCCAGCAACAACACCCAAGGCCCACCACAAAAGAAACTCCACACAAGGTATTATATAAAAATAGCCTTTGTATTATACCAAAACACATTAGATAATAATCACACAATTTACACTGTGCCAACTGGCACTGGGCAGAATTTTACAAGGGACTATTTACACGGGACAGGGCCACATGGGCCACTGTCAGAATTAGCGCAAATCACCAAGTGTACATGTAGAACATAACACAAATTAGCACTGTAGAACACAACCAGTAACTACTGGCACAATAATGACCTCAGCGTCATCACACTAGCATCCTGCATCCATCACAGGGGCATAACACATTATGCAGTTTCTCATTGTCTAACACATTAGACCTACCCACCTAAGTATAACTATACTAGGGGCGTATATCGCACAGGGAAGTACCATCTCCCTAACACCAACCTAACCAGGTAAAACAACCTCCTAGGCAGAAATGACCACAGTTAGAGGTATAAGACACAGGGTGTGCAAAACATGCTATACACAGTACATTTCCTAGCACCAAAAGCATGAACACAGGGTGCGCAAAACATTCTACACCGTACATTTCCTAGCTCTCATCAGCCCTTCTGAACAAACTGCGCCAATCCTTGGAGCCCTCTAGGCTCTTGGAATACTGTCCAAACGTTGGAGCCACCTAGGCTCTAAAAACAACATGCCCCCATAGCGCTGGAGCCACAGAGGCTCTAAGACAATTATGCCCCATTGTTGGAGCCTCCCTGGGCTCTGTGAAAACAATGCCCCATTTGGAGTCCCTCTGGACTCTAGACAAATAATGCCCTCTTCGTTGGGGCGCACGAGCGCTCTAAAACAAATATGCCCCCAACGTTGGAGTCCTTCTGGACTCTAAACAAAGAATGCCCAGAATAGCGTTGGAGCCACGGGGCTCTTAAAAGTATAACATGCCCCACGAACTACAGTGGCCCGCTACGGCGGCGCCACTGGCAACACTGGCCCCTTTGTTGGAGCCTAGTAGGCTCGGAAATAATATGGCCCCCAAACATTGGAGCGATCCCCCTCAATCAGGCGGGGGCCGCTCAGGAAACCGGAACACGGTGCCTTCACTGGCACCTGAACAAGATGTGCCCCCTCCTAGAGCGGGAGGCGCCCAGGTCCCCCTGCCCAGCCCCAACTCACCGGGCTGTTTCTTCACCCGGTCCCTCTTCTGGGACCGGGACTTCTCCGGGCACGGCAGGCAGCCGGCGGGGCTCTCTCTCGTCATGGGAGCCTCGCGCTGCTCCCGCACTTCACCCGGGCCCCCTCCTGGGACCCGGGACTTCTCGATGGAGCCTGCGAGGCTCCGGGACCTCGGGTTGCCGGGAAAATGGCCGCACTTCCGCTTCCGTCCAGCGGCCCCGCCCACAACCAGGCAGGCCGCGGACTCAGCGGCGATTTTTAAATGCGGCTCGGGCCGCGGCGGCTATTTTGGTTCCCAGCAATAGAACGCGGGGTGGGCACCCGCAAATTAACCTAACAGAAGCGGGGTGGCACCCGCAAAGTAAATAACGATGAAACGGGGTGGGCACCCGCTCCGGCAGCATTTCGGGGGAATCCTTACGAAGGGGATCCCTCCACACGGACGGCAGCG
This sequence comes from Triturus cristatus, assembly GCF_964204655.1. Classification (NCBI taxonomy): domain Eukaryota; kingdom Metazoa; phylum Chordata; class Amphibia; order Caudata; family Salamandridae; genus Triturus; species Triturus cristatus. Next base: position 409,260,186 of record NC_140591.1, read on the forward strand.
CATCGCTGCAGAGCTCCAGCGCTCCTACGGGGCAAAATAAAGCGATATAGCGCTCCCAGGGTGCTAGAAGCAGCCAGGTCTTGGATAGAGCCAGGAAACAGCAATCAACTGTCCCACAAGGTCCATCAGGCATCCAGGGGCTGGGCAGGGCCCAGGGAGGCAAGCCTTCCCCTGGGCCCCAGCAGCAGCACGCCCCTGGCAGATGTAAGTACAGAACGAGAACATTTTCATGGGGTCACAGCCCCTGTTTTATACACCAAATCCTTTGTTCTCAAAGGTGCAGGGAAGGGGCGAACCAGATACAACTGGTTCCTGAGCACTTTGTTTTGCTCAGCCCCTCTCCCTATTCACAGCACAGGCCAGGGTCATCAGTCGCACCACAGGGGGCGGAGCCAGCATTGTGTACTGAAAGCCCAGCCCTATTCAGGTCATAGGTGTACTCCTCCCCCCCCCATCTGGCTGCTGATCTCCTCATTCACCACTGGGTGACTCCTCCTGACTCTGGAGATTTCCTAGCTCAGCACATGACCTCAGCCAGCCAATCATGCGACAGGCAGTCACTGCACATTTATGCCAGCGTCTAGAAGTGGCACTTCCACACTAGACACAGCCACGCCGCACACATCATCGCGCAGCATTTAATCACACGAGTCCGCACATACCAAATTCGCACCTGCACTCCCCACGCATCAGGAACTACCAGGGACACATACATTCCCCCATGCATTCCTATGGGAGGGCAGGTCAGTCTCACTAAATCATACACAGAGCGCACGCGCTTTCCACTGGGACACAGTGTGAAAGCGCCTAGAGGCCTAAAACCACTAATACACCATAGGGAAAAGGCTAGGACAAATGCAAAAAGTTCTAGGGGTGAACTTGCCAGAAGGGATAAGTCCAACAATCTTGCATACCTATAATCGTATTGCTGTGATGCACTGGTCTGATAATTCAATGATCTTTGATGCACTGGTCCCTTCATGGGATGATCTTTGCACTGGTCCCTTCATGGGATGATCTTGCATACCTCTAATCTGAGTGCTGTTATGCACTGGTCCCTTCATGGGATCTTGCATACCTCTAATCTTATTGCTGTGATGCACTGGTCTGATAATTCAATGATCTCTGGTGCACTGGTCCCTTCACGGGATGATCTCTGGTGCGCTGGTCCCTTCACGGGATGATCTCTGGTGCGCTGGTCCTTTCATGGGATGATCTCTGGTGTGCTTATCCCTTCATGGGATGATCTCTGATGCACTGGTCCCTTCATGGGATGATCTCTGCACTGGTCCCTTCATTGGATGATATTGCATACCTCTAATCTAATTGCTGTGATGCACTGGTCCGATAATTCAATGATCTCTGATGCACTGGTCCCTTCATGGGATGATCTTTGCACTGGACCCTGCATGGGATGATCTCTGAAGCACTGGTCCCTTCATGGGATGATCCCTGGTCCCTTCATGGGATGATCTTGCATACCTCTAATATGAGTGCTGTGCTGTGATGCACTGGTCCCTTCATGGGATCTTTGATGCACTTGTCCTTCATGGGATCATATTTGATGCACTGTCCCTTCATGGGATGATCTCTGGTGTGTTGGTCTCTTCATGGGATGATCTCTGGTGTGCTGGTCCCTTCATGGGATGATCTCTGTTGCACTGGTCCCTTCATGGGATGATCTCTGTTGCACTGGTCCCTTCATGGGATGATCTCTGATGCACTGGTCCCTTCATGGGATGATCTCTTGCACTGGTCCCTTCATGGGATGATCTGGTGCACTGGTCCCATCAAGGGATGATCTGGTGCACTGGTCCCGTCAAGGGATGATCTTTGATGCACTGGTCCCGTCATGGGATGATCTTTGATGCACTGGTCCCGTCATGGTATGATCTTTGATGCACTGGTCCCGTCATGGGATGATCTTTCATACCTCTAATCTGCGTGCTGTGATGCACTGGTTCCCTTCATGGGTTGATCTCTGATGCACTGGTTCCCTTCATGGGTTGATCTCTGATGCACTGGTTCCCTTCATGGGTTGATCTCTGATGCACTGGTTCCCTTCATGGGTTGATCTCTGATGCGGTGGTTCCCTTCATGGGATGATCTTTGGTGGACGGGTCCTTTCATGGGATGATCTCTGATGCACTGGTCCCTTCATGGGATGATCTCTGATGCACTGGTCCATTCATGGGGTGATCCCTGATACACTGGTCCAATCATGGGATGATTGTTGATTCACTGGTACCTTCATGGGATGATTGTTGATGCACTGGTCCCTTCATGGGATGATTGTTGATGCACTGGTCCCTTCATGGGATGATCTCCCATGCACTGGTCCCTTCATGGGATGATCTTGCATACCTCTAATCTGAGTGCTGTGATGCACTGGTCCGATAATTCAATGATCTTTGATGCACTGGTCCCTTCATGGGATGATCTTTGGTGCACTGGTCCGTTCATGGGATGATCTCTGATGCACTGGTCCCTTCACGGGATGATCTCTGATGCACTGGTCCCTTCACGGGATGATCTCTGGTGCACTGGTCCCTGCACGGGATGATCTCTGGTGCACTGGTCCCTGCACGGGATGATCTCTGGTGCACTGCTCCCTGCACAGGATGATCTCTGGTGCGCTGCTCCCTGCACGGGATGATCTCTGGTGCACTGGTCCCTTCACGGGATGATCTCTGGTGCACTGGTCCCTTCATGGGATGATCTCTGATGCACTGGTCTCTTCACGGGATGATCTCTGGTTCGCTGGTCCCTTCACGGGATGATCTCCGGTCCCTTCATGGGATGATCTCTGGTGCGCTGGTCCCTTCATTGGATGATCTCTGGTGCGCTGGTCCCTTCATGGGATGATCTCTGATGCGCTGGTCCCTTCATGGGATGATCTCTGATGCGCTGGTCCCTTCATGGGATGATCTCTGGTGCACTGGTCCCTTCATGGGATGATCTCTGATGCACTGGTCTCTTCACGGGATGATCTCTGGTTCGCTGGTCCCTTCACGGGATGATCTCCGGTCCCTTCATGGGATGATCTCTGGTGCACTGGTCCCTTCATGGGATGATCTCTGGTGCGCTGGTCCCTTCATGGGATGATCTCTGATGCGCTGGTCCCTTCATGGGATGATCTCTGATGCGCTGGTCACTTCATGGGATGATCTTTGATGCGCTGGTCCCTTAATGGGATGATCTTTGCGCTGGTCCCTTCATAGGGTGATCTTGCATACCTCTAATCTGAGTGCTGTGATGCACTGGTCCCTTCATGGGATGATCTCTGATGCACTGGTCCCTTCATGGGATGATCTCTAATGCACTGGTCCCTTCATGGGATGATCTCTGATGCACTGGTCCCTTCAGGGGATGATCTCTGATGCACTGGTCCCTTCAAGGGATGATCTTTGGTGCGCTGGTCCCTTCATGGGATGATCTTGCATACCTCTAATAAGAGTGCTGTGATGCACTGGTCCCTTCACAGGATGATCTCTGATGCACTGGTCCCTTCACGGGATGATCTCTGATGCACTGGTCCCTTCAAAGGATGATCTCTGATGCACTGTTCCCTTCACGGGATGATCTCTGGTGCGCTGTTCCCTTCATGGGATAATCTCTGGTGCGCTGGTCCTTTCATGGGATGATCTCTGGTGTGCTTATCCCTTCATGGGATGATCTCTGATGCGCTGATCCCTTCATGGGATGATTTTTGATGCACTGGTCCCTTCATGGGATGATCTCTGCACTGGTCCCTTCATTGGATGATATTGCATACCTCTAATCTAATTGCTTTGATGCACTGGTCCGATAATTCAATGATCTTTGATGCACTTGTCCCTTCATGGGATGATTTTTGATGCACCGGTCCCTTCATGGGATGATCTTTGCACTGGACCCTGCATGGGATCTTCTCTGAAGCACTGGTCCCTTCATGGGATGATCTCTGTTCCCTTCATGGGATGATCTTGCATACCTCTAATATGAGTGCTGTGCTGTGATGCACTGGTCCCTTCATGGGATGATCTCTGGTGCACTGTCCCTTCATGGGATGATCTCTGGTGCGCTGGTCCCTTCATGGGATGATCTCTGGTGTGCTGGTCCCTTCATGGGATGATCTCTGGTGTGCTGGTCCCTTCATGGGATGATCTCTGGTGCGCTGGTCCCTTCATGGGATGATCTCTGGTGCGCTGGTCCCTTCATGGGATGATATCTGGTGCGCTGGTCCCTTCATGGGATGATCTTTGCACTGGTCCCTTCATGGGATGATCTGGTGCACTGGTCCCTTCATGGGATTATCTGGTGCACTGGCCCCTTAATGGGATGATCTGGTGCACTGGTCCCTTCATGGAATGATCTGGTGCACTGGTCCCTTCATGGAATGATCTCTGGTGCACTGGTCCCTTCATGGGATGAAATTTCATACCTCTAATCTGAGTGCTGTGATGCACTGGTCCCTTCATGGGATTATCTCCAGTCCCCTCATGGTATGATCTTTGGTGCATTGATCCCTTCATGGGATGATCTCTGCTCTGGTCCCTTCATGGGATGATCTTGCATACCTCTAGTCTGAGAGCTGTGATGCACTGGTCCTTTCATGGGATGATCTCTGGTGCACTGGTCCCTTCATGGGATGATCTCTGGTGCGCTGGTCCCTTCATGGGATGATCTTTGATGCGCTGGTCCCTTCATGGAATGATCCTCGATGCGCTGGTCCCTTCATGGGATGATCCTCGATGCGCTGGTCGCTTCATGGGATGATCCTCGATGCGCTGGTCCCTTCATGGGATGATCCTCGATGCGCTGGTCGCTTCATGGGATGAGGATGATCTCTGCGCTGGTCCCTTCATGGGATGATCTCCCATGCACTGGTCCCTTCATGGGATGATCTCTGAAGCACTGGTCCCTGCATGGGATGATCTCTGATGCACTGGTCCCTGCATGGGATGATCTCTGAAGCACTGGTCCCTGCATGGGATGATCTCTGTTGCACTGGTCCCTTCATGGGATGATCTCTGTTGCACTGGTCTCTTCATGGGTATCTCTGTTGCACTGGTCCCTTCATGGGTATCTCTGATGCACTGGTCCCTTCAAGGGATGATCTTTGGTGCGCTGGTCCCTTCATGGGATGATCTTGCATACCTCTAATATGAGTGCTGTGCTGTGATGCACTGGTCCCTTCACAGGATGATCTCTGATGCACTGGTCCCTTCACAGGATGATCTCTGATGCACTGGTCCCCTGGTCCCTTCACGGGATGATTTCTGATGCACTGGTCCCTTCATGGGATGATCTCTGATGCACTGGTCCCTTCATGGGATGTCTGATGCACTGGTCCCTTCATGGGATGATTTTTGCACTGGACCCTGCATGGGATGATCTCTGAAGCACTGGTCCCTTCATGGGATGATCCCTGGTCGCTTCATGGGATGATCTTGCATACCTCTAATATGAGTGCTGTGCTGTGATGCACTGGTCCCTTCATGGGATCTCTGATGCACTTGTCCTTCATGGGATGATCTCTGATGCACTGGTCCCTTCATGGGATGATCTCTGATGCACTGGTCCCTTCATGGGATGATCTCTTGCACTGGTCCCTTCATGGGATGATCTGGTGCACTGGTCCCTTCATGGGATGATCTTTGGTGCACTGGTCCCTTCATGGGATGATCTTTGGTGCACTGGTCCCGTCATGGGATGATCTTTGATGCACTGGTCCCGTCATGGGATGATCTTTGATGCACTGGTCCCGTCATGGGATGATCTTTGATGCACTGGTCCCGTCATGGGATGATCTTTGATGCACTGGTCCCGTCATGGGATGATCTTTGATGCACTGGTCCCGTCATGGGATGATCTTTGATGCACTGGTCCCGTCATGGGATGATCTTTCATACCTCTAATCTGCTTGCTGTGATGCACTGGTCCCTTCATGGGATGATCTCTGGTCCCTTCATGGGTTGATCTATGATGCACTGGTTTCCTTCATAGGATCTTCTCTGGTGCACTGGCCCTTCATGGGATAATCTCTGATCTACTGGTTCCTTCATGGGATGATCTGTTGCACTGGTCCCTTCATGGGATGATCTTTGGTGCACTGGTCCCTTCATGGGATGATCTTTGGTGCACTGGTCCCTTCATGGGATGATCTATGGTGCACTGGTCCCTTCATGGGATGATCTCTGGTGCGCTGGTCCCTTCATGGGATGATCTCTGGTGCGCTGGTCCCTTCATGGGATGATCTCTGATGCGCTGGTCCCTCCATGGGATGATCTTTGCACTGGTCCCTTCATGGGATGATCTCTGATGCACTGGTCGCTTCATGTGATGATCTCCCATGCACTGGTCCCTTCATGGGATGATCTCCCATGCACTGGTCCCTTCATGGGATGATCTCTGTTGCACTGGTCCCTTCATGGGTATCTCTGATGCACTGGTCCCTTCATGGGTATCTCTGATGTACTGGTCCCTTCAAGGGATGATCTTTGGTGCGCTGGTCCCTTCATGGGATGATCTTGCATACCTCTAATAAGAGCGCTGTGATACACTGGTCCCTTCACAGGATGATCTCTGATGCACTGGACCCTTCACGGGATGATCTCTGATGCACTGGTCCCTTCACGGGATGATCTCTGATGCACTGGTCCCTTCACGGGATGATCTCTGATGCACTGGTCCCTTCACGGGATGATCTCTGATGCACTGGTCCCTTCACGGGATGATCTCTGATGCACTGGTCCCTTCACGGGATGATCTCTACAGCACTGGTCCCTTCACGGGATGATCTCTGATGCACTGGTCCCTTCATGGGATGATCTTTGATGCACTGGTCCCTTCATGGGATGATGTTTGATGCACTGGTCCCTTCACGGGATGATCTCTGGTGCGCTGGTCCCTTCACGGGATGATCTCTGGTGCGCTGGTCCTTTCATGGGATGATCTCTGGTGTGCTTATTCCTTCATGGGATGATCTCTGATGCGCTGATCCCTTCATGGGATGATTTTTGATGCACTGGTTCCCTTCATGGGTTGATCTATGATGCACTGGTTCCCTTCATGGGTTGAGCTCTGATGCACTGGTTCCCTTCATGGGTTGATCTGATGCACTGGCCCCTTCATGGGATCTTCTCTGGTGCACTGGCCCCTTCATGGGATCTTCTCTGGTGCACTGGCCCCTTCATGGGATGATCTCTGATGTTCTGGTTCCTTCATGGGATGATCTGTTGCACTGGTCCCTTCATGGGTATCTCTGATGCATTGGCCCCTTCATGGGATGATCTCTGGTGCACTGGTCCCTTCATGGGATGATCTTTGGTGCGCTGGTCCCTTCATGGGATGATCTCTGGTGCGCTGGTCCCTTCATGGGATGATCTCTGATGCGCTGGTCCCTTCATGGGATGATCTCTGATGCGCTGGTCCCTTCATGGGATGATCTTTGCACTGGTCCCTTCATGGGATGATCTTTGCACTGGTCCCTTCATGGGATGATCTTGATGCACTGGTCCCTTCATGGGATGATCTCCCATGCACTGGTCCCTTCATGGGATGATCTCCCATGCACTGGTTCCTTCATGGGATGATCTCCCATGCACTGGTCCCTTCATGGGATGATCTCTGATGCACTGGTCCCTTCATGGGTATCTCTGTTGCACTGGTCCCTTCATGGGTATCTCTGATGCACTGGTCCCTTCATGGGTATCTCTGATGCACTGGTCCCTTCAAGGGATGATCTCTGATGCACTGGTCCCTTCAAGGGATGATCTCTGATGCACTGGTCCCTTCATGGGATGATCTCTGATGCACTGGTCCCTTCATGGGTCTCTCTGTTGCACTGGTCACTTCATGGGTATCTCTGATGCACTGGTCCCTTCATGGGTATCTCTGATGCACTGGTCCCTTTATGGGATGATCTCTGGTGCGCTGGTCCCTTCATGGGATGATCTCTGATGCGCTGGTCCCTTCATGGGATGATCTTTGCACTGGTCCCATCATTGGATGATGTCTGATGCACTGGTCCCTTCATGTGGTGATCTCCCATGCACTGGTCCCTTCATGGGATGATCTCCCATGCACTGGTCCCTTCATGGGATGATCTCCCATGCACTGGTCCCTTCATGGGATGATCTCTGATGCACTGGTCCCTTCATGGGATGATCTCTGATGCACTGATCCCTTCATGGGATGATCTCTGATGCACTGGTCCCTTCATGGGATGATCTCTGATGCACTGGTCCCTTCATGGGATGATCTCTGATGCACTGGTCCCTTCATGGGATGATTGTTGATGCACTGGTGCCTTCATGGAATGATTGTTGATGCACTGGTCCCTTCATGGGATGATTGTTGATGCACTGGTCCCTTCGTGGGATGATCTCCCATGCACTGGTCCCTTCATGGGATGATCTCCCATGCACTGGTCCCTTCATGGATTAATCTTACATACCTCTAATCTGAGTGCTGTGATGCACTGGTCTGATAATTCAATGATCTTTGATGCACTGGTCCCTTCATGGGATGATCTTTGATGCACTGGTCCCTTCATGGGATGATCTTTGCACTGGACCCTGCATGGGATGATCTCTGAAGCACTGGTCCCTTCATGGAATGATCTCCCATGCACTGGTCCCTTCATGGGATGATCTCCCATGCACTGGTCCCTTCATGGGATGATCTCGCATGCACTGGTCCCTTCATGGGATGATCTTGCATGCACTGGTCCCTTCATGGGATGATCTCCCATGCACTGGTCCCTTCATGGGTATCTCTGTTGCACTGGTCCCTTCATGGGTATCTCTGATGCACTGGTCCCTTCATGGGTATCTCTGATGCACTGGTCCCTTCATGGGATCTCTGATGCACTTGTCCTTCATGGGATGATCTCTGATGCACTGGTCCCTTCATGGGATGATCTCTGATGCACTGGTCCCTTCATGGGATGATCTCTTGCACTGGTCCCTTCATGGGATGATCTGGTGCACTGGTCCCTTCATGGGATGATCTTTGGTGCACTGGTCCCTTCATGGGATGATCTTTGGTGCACTGGTCCCGTCATGGGATGATCTTTGATGCACTGGTCCCGTCATGGGATGATCTTTGATGCACTGGTCCCGTCATGGGATGATCTTTGATGCACTGGTCCCGTCATGGGATGATCTTTGATGCACTGGTCCCGTCATGGGATGATCTTTGATGCACTGGTCCCGTCATGGGATGATCTTTGATGCACTGGTCCCGTCATGGGATGATCTTTCATACCTCTAATCTGCTTGCTGTGATGCACTGGTCCCTTCATGGGATGATCTCTGGTCCCTTCATGGGTTGATCTCTGATGCACTGGTTCCCTTCATGGGTTGATCTGATGCACTGGTTCCCTTCATGGGTTGATCTCTGATGCACTGGTTCCCTTCATGGGTTGATCTCTGATGCACTGGTTCCCTTCATGGGTTGATCTCTGCGCTGGTTCCCTTCATGGGATGATCTTTGGTGCACTGGTCCTTTCATGGGATGATCTCCGATGCACTGGTCCCTTCATGGGATGATCTCTGATGCACTGGTCCCTTCATGGGATGATCTCTGATGCACTGGTCCCTTCATGGGATGATCTCTGATGCACTGGTCCCTTCATGGGATGATCTCTGATGCACTGGTCCCTTCATGGGATGATCGCTGCACTGGTCCCTTCATTGGATTATCTTTGTTAGAAATGGCGATTTCTGGTTGGCTAGGGCTTGAGCCAAAGCCAGGCAGAAACCACCACTCTAGTCAGGGCTGGGGAGTTACACGCCAAAGATAACCCCTGCTCACCCCCTTGGTAGCTTGGCACGAGCAGTCAGGCTTATCCCGGAGGCAATGTGTAAAGCGTTCGCTTGCGCACCCAGCAACAACACCCAAGGCCCACCACAAAAGAAACTCCACACAAGGTATTATATAAAAATAGCCTTTGTATTATACCAAAACACATTAGATAATAATCACACAATTTACACTGTGCCAACTGGCACTGGGCAGAATTTTACAAGGGACTATTTACACGGGACAGGGCCACATGGGCCACTGTCAGAATTAGCGCAAATCACCAAGTGTACATGTAGAACATAACACAAATTAGCACTGTAGAACACAACCAGTAACTACTGGCACAATAATGACCTCAGCGTCATCACACTAGCATCCTGCATCCATCACAGGGGCATAACACATTATGCAGTTTCTCATTGTCTAACACATTAGACCTACCCACCTAAGTATAACTATACTAGGGGCGTATATCGCACAGGGAAGTACCATCTCCCTAACACCAACCTAACCAGGTAAAACAACCTCCTAGGCAGAAATGACCACAGTTAGAGGTATAAGACACAGGGTGTGCAAAACATGCTATACACAGTACATTTCCTAGCACCAAAAGCATGAACACAGGGTGCGCAAAACATTCTACACCGTACATTTCCTAGCTCTCATCAGCCCTTCTGAACAAACTGCGCCAATCCTTGGAGCCCTCTAGGCTCTTGGAATACTGTCCAAACGTTGGAGCCACCTAGGCTCTAAAAACAACATGCCCCCATAGCGCTGGAGCCACAGAGGCTCTAAGACAATTATGCCCCATTGTTGGAGCCTCCCTGGGCTCTGAGAAAACAATGCCCCATTTGGAGTCCCTCTGGACTCTAGACAAATAATGCCCTCTTCGTTGGGGCGCACGAGCGCTCTAAAACAAATATGCCCCCAACGTTGGAGTCCTTCTGGACTCTAAACAAAGAATGCCCAGAATAGCGTTGGAGCCACGGGGCTCTTAAAAGTATAACATGCCCCACGAACTACAGTGGCCCGCTACGGCGGCGCCACTGGCAACACTGGCCCCTTTGTTGGAGCCTAGTAGGCTCGGAAATAATATGGCCCCCAAACATTGGAGCGATCCCCCTCAATCAGGCGGGGGCCGCTCAGGAAACCGGAACACGGTGCCTTCACTGGCACCTGAACAAGATGTGCCCCCTCCTAGAGCGGGAGGCGCCCAGGTCCCCCTGCCCAGCCCCAACTCACCGGGCTGTTTCTTCACCCGGTCCCTCTTCTGGGACCGGGACTTCTCCGGGCACGGCAGGCAGCCGGCGGGGCTCTCTCTCGTCATGGGAGCCTCGCGCTGCTCCCGCACTTCACCCGGGCCCCCTCCTGGGACCCGGGACTTCTCGATGGAGCCTGCGAGGCTCCGGGACCTCGGGTTGCCGGGAAAATGGCCGCACTTCCGCTTCCGTCCAGCGGCCCCGCCCACAACCAGGCAGGCCGCGGACTCAGCGGCGATTTTTAAATGCGGCTCGGGCCGCGGCGGCTATTTTGGTTCCCAGCAATAGAACGCGGGGTGGGCACCCGCAAATTAACCTAACAGAAGCGGGGTGGCACCCGCAAAGTAAATAACGATGAAACGGGGTGGGCACCCGCTCCGGCAGCATTTCGGGGGAATCCTTACGAAGGGGATCCCTCCACACGGACGGCAGCGCATCGCTGCAGAGCTCCAGCGCTCCTACGGGGCAAAATAAAGCGATATAGCGCTCCCAGGGTGCTAGAAGCAGCCAGGTCTTGGATAGAGCCAGGAAACAGCAATCAACTGTCCCACAAGGTCCATCAGGCATCCAGGGGCTGGGCAGGGCCCAGGGAGGCAAGCCTTCCCCTGGGCCCCAGCAGCAGCACGCCCCTGGCAGATGTAAGTACAGAACGAGAACATTTTCATGGGGTCACAGCCCCTGTTTTATACACCAAATCCTTTGTTCTCAAAGGTGCAGGGAAGGGGCGAACCAGATACAACTGGTTCCTGAGCACTTTGTTTTGCTCAGCCCCTCTCCCTATTCACAGCACAGGCCAGGGTCATCAGTCGCACCACAGGGGGCGGAGCCAGCATTGTGTAGTGAAAGCCCAGCCCTATTCAGGTCCTAGGTGTACTCCTCCCCCCCCCATCTGGCTGCTGATCTCCTCATTCACCACTGGGTGACTCCTCCTGACTCTGGAGATTTCCTAGCTCAGCACATGACCTCAGCCAGCCAATCATGCGACAGGCAGTCACTGCACATTTATGCCAGCGTCTAGAAGTGGCACTTCCACACTAGACACAGCCACGCCGCACACATCATCGCGCAGCATTTAATCACACGAGTCCGCACATACCAAATTCGCACCTGCACTCCCCACGCATCAGGAACTACCAGGGACACATACATTCCCCCATGCATTCCTATGGGAGGGCAGGTCAGTCTCACTAAATCATACACAGAGCGCACGCGCTTTCCACTGGGACACAGTGTGAAAGCGCCTAGAGGCCTAAAACCACTAATACACCATAGGGAAAAGGCTAGGACAAATGCAAAAAGTTCTAGGGGTGAACTTGCCAGAAGGGATAAGTCCAACAATCTTGCATACCTATAATCGTATTGCTGTGATGCACTGGTCTGATAATTCAATGATCTTTGATGCACTGGTCCCTTCATGGGATGATCTTTGCACTGGTCCCTTCATGGGATGATCTTGCATACCTCTAATCTGAGTGCTGTTATGCACTGGTCCCTTCATGGGATCTTGCATACCTCTAATCTTATTGCTGTGATGCACTGGTCTGATAATTCAATGATCTCTGGTGCACTGGTCCCTTCACGGGATGATCTCTGGTGCGCTGGTCCCTTCACGGGATGATCTCTGGTGCGCTGGTCCTTTCATGGGATGATCTCTGGTGTGCTTATCCCTTCATGGGATGATCTCTGATGCACTGGTCCCTTCATGGGATGATCTCTGCACTGGTCCCTTCATTGGATGATATTGCATACCTCTAATCTAATTGCTGTGATGCACTGGTCCGATAATTCAATGATCTCTGATGCACTGGTCCCTTCATGGGATGATCTTTGCACTGGACCCTGCATGGGATGATCTCTGAAGCACTGGTCCCTTCATGGGATGATCCCTGGTCCCTTCATGGGATGATCTTGCATACCTCTAATATGAGTGCTGTGCTGTGATGCACTGGTCCCTTCATGGGATCTTTGATGCACTTGTCCTTCATGGGATCATATTTGATGCACTGTCCCTTCATGGGATGATCTCTGGTGTGTTGGTCTCTTCATGGGATGATCTCTGGTGTGCTGGTCCCTTCATGGGATGATCTCTGTTGCACTGGTCCCTTCATGGGATGATCTCTGTTGCACTGGTCCCTTCATGGGATGATCTCTGATGCACTGGTCCCTTCATGGGATGATCTCTTGCACTGGTCCCTTCATGGGATGATCTGGTGCACTGGTCCCATCAAGGGATGATCTGGTGCACTGGTCCCGTCAAGGGATGATCTTTGATGCACTGGTCCCGTCATGGGATGATCTTTGATGCACTGGTCCCGTCATGGTATGATCTTTGATGCACTGGTCCCGTCATGGGATGATCTTTCATACCTCTAATCTGCGTGCTGTGATGCACTGGTTCCCTTCATGGGTTGATCTCTGATGCACTGGTTCCCTTCATGGGTTGATCTGATGCACTGGTTCCCTTCATGGGTTGATCTCTGATGCACTGGTTCCCTTCATGGGTTGATCTCTGATGCGGTGGTTCCCTTCATGGGATGATCTTTGGTGGACGGGTCCTTTCATGGGATGATCTCTGATGCACTGGTCCCTTCATGGGATGATCTCTGATGCACTGGTCCATTCATGGGGTGATCCCTGATACACTGGTCCAATCATGGGATGATTGTTGATTCACTGGTACCTTCATGGGATGATTGTTGATGCACTGGTCCCTTCATGGGATGATTGTTGATGCACTGGTCCCTTCATGGGATGATCTCCCATGCACTGGTCCCTTCATGGGATGATCTTGCATACCTCTAATCTGAGTGCTGTGATGCACTGGTCCGATAATTCAATGATCTTTGATGCACTGGTCCCTTCATGGGATGATCTTTGGTGCACTGGTCCGTTCATGGGATGATCTCTGATGCACTGGTCCCTTCACGGGATGATCTCTGGTGCACTGGTCCCTTCACGGGATGATCTCTGGTGCACTGGTCCCTGCACGGGATGATCTCTGGTGCACTGGTCCCTGCTCGGGATGATCTCTGGTGCACTGCTCCCTGCACAGGATGATCTCTGGTGCGCTGCTCCCTGCACGGGATGATCTCTGGTGCACTGGTCCCTTCACGGGATGATCTCTGGTGCACTGGTCCCTTCATGGGATGATCTCTGATGCACTGGTCTCTTCACGGGATGATCTCTGGTTCGCTGGTCCCTTCACGGGATGATCTCCGGTCCCTTCATGGGATGATCTCTGGTGCGCTGGTCCCTTCATTGGATGATCTCTGGTGCGCTGGTCCCTTCATGGGATGATCTCTGATGCGCTGGTCCCTTCATGGGATGATCTCTGATGCGCTGGTCCCTTCATGGGATGATCTCTGGTGCACTGGTCCCTTCATGGGATGATCTCTGATGCACTGGTCTCTTCACGGGATGATCTCTGGTTCGCTGGTCCCTTCACGGGATGATCTCCGGTCCCTTCATGGGATGATCTCTGGTGCACTGGTCCCTTCATGGGATGATCTCTGGTGCGCTGGTCCCTTCATGGGATGATCTCTGATGCGCTGGTCCCTTCATGGGATGATCTCTGATGCGCTGGTCACTTCATGGGATGATCTTTGATGCGCTGGTCCCTTAATGGGATGATCTTTGCGCTGGTCCCTTCATAGGGTGATCTTGCATACCTCTAATCTGAGTGCTGTGATGCACTGGTCCCTTCATGGGATGATCTCTGATGCACTGGTCCCTTCATGGGATGATCTCTAATGCACTGGTCCCTTCATGGGATGATCTCTGATGCACTGGTCCCTTCAGGGGATGATCTCTGATGCACTGGTCCCTTCAAGGGATGATCTTTGGTGCGCTGGTCCCTTCATGGGATGATCTTGCATACCTCTAATAAGAGTGCTGTGATGCACTGGTCCCTTCACAGGATGATCTCTGATGCACTGGTCCCTTCACGGGATGATCTCTGATGCACTGGTCCCTTCAAAGGATGATCTCTGATGCACTGTTCCCTTCACGGGATGATCTCTGGTGCGCTGTTCCCTTCATGGGATAATCTCTGGTGCGCTGGTCCTTTCATGGGATGATCTCTGGTGTGCTTATCCCTTCATGGGATGATCTCTGATGCGCTGATCCCTTCATGGGATGATTTTTGATGCACTGGTCCCTTCATGGGATGATCTCTGCACTGGTCCCTTCATTGGATGATATTGCATACCTCTAATCTAATTGCTTTGATGCACTGGTCCGATAATTCAATGATCTTTGATGCACTTGTCCCTTCATGGGATGATTTTTGATGCACCGGTCCCTTCATGGGATGATCTTTGCACTGGACCCTGCATGGGATCTTCTCTGAAGCACTGGTCCCTTCATGGGATGATCTCTGTTCCCTTCATGGGATGATCTTGCATACCTCTAATATGAGTGCTGTGCTGTGATGCACTGGTCCCTTCATGGGATGATCTCTGGTGCACTGTCCCTTCATGGGATGATCTCTGGTGCGCTGGTCCCTTCATGGGATGATCTCTGGTGTGCTGGTCCCTTCATGGGATGATCTCTGGTGTGCTGGTCCCTTCATGGGATGATCTCTGGTGCGCTGGTCCCTTCATGGGATGATCTCTGGTGCGCTGGTCCCTTCATGGGATGATCTCTGGTGCGCTGGTCCCTTCATGGGATGATCTTTGCACTGGTCCCTTCATGGGATGATCTGGTGCACTGGTCCCTTCATGGGATTATCTGGTGCACTGGCCCCTTAATGGGATGATCTGGTGCACTGGTCCCTTCATGGAATGATCTGGTGCACTGGTCCCTTCATGGAATGATCTCTGGTGCACTGGTCCCTTCATGGGATGAAATTTCATACCTCTAATCTGAGTGCTGTGATGCACTGGTCCCTTCATGGGATTATCTCCAGTCCCCTCATGGTATGATCTTTGGTGCATTGATCCCTTCATGGGATGATCTCTGCTCTGGTCCCTTCATGGGATGATCTTGCATACCTCTAGTCTGAGAGCTGTGATGCACTGGTCCTTTCATGGGATGATCTCTGGTGCACTGGTCCCTTCATGGGATGATCTCTGGTGCGCTGGTCCCTTCATGGGATGATCTTTGATGCGCTGGTCCCTTCATGGAATGATCCTCGATGCGCTGGTCCCTTCATGGGATGATCCTCGATGCGCTGGTCGCTTCATGGGATGATCCTCGATGCGCTGGTCCCTTCATGGGATGATCCTCGATGCGCTGGTCGCTTCATGGGATGAGGATGATCTCCCATGCACTGGTCCCTTCATGGGATGATCTCCCATGCACTGGTCCCTTCATGGGATGATCTCCCATGCACTGGTCCCTTCATGGGATGATCTCCCATGCACTGGTCCCTTCATGGGATGATCTCCCATGAACTGGTCCCTTCATGGGATAATCTCCCATGCACTGGTCCCTTCATGGGATGATCTCTGATGCACTGGCCCCTTCATGGGATCTTCTCTGGTGCACTGGCCCCTTCATGGGATGATCTCTGATGTACTGGTTCCTTCATGGGATGATCTGTTGTACTGGTCCCTTCATGGGATGATCTGTTGCACTGGTCCCTTCATGGGATGATCTGTTGCACTGGTCCCTTCATGGGATGATCTATGGTGCACTGGTCCCTTCATGGGATGATCTATGGTGCACTGGTCCCTTCATGGGATGATCTTTGGTGCACTGGTCCGTTCATGGGATGATCTCTGATGCACTGGTCCGTTCACGGGATGATCTCTGATGCACTGGTCCCTTCACGGGATGATCTCTGATGCACTGGTCCCTTCACGGGATGATCTCTGGTGCACTGGTCCCTGCACGGGATGATCTCTGGTGCACTGGTCCCTGCACGGGATGATCTCTGGTGCACTGCTCCCTGCACGGGATGATCTCTGGTGCGCTGGTCCCTGCACGGGATGATCTCTGGTGCACTGGTCCCTTCACGGGATGATCTCTGGTGCACTGGTCCCTTCACGGGATGATCTCTGATGCACTGGTCTCTTCACGGGATGATCTCTGGTTCGCTGGTCCCTTCACGGGATGATCTCCGGTCCCTTCATGGGATGATCTCTGGTGCGCTGGTCCCTTCATTGGATGATCTCTGGTGCGCTGGTCCCTTCATGGGATGATCTCTGATGCGCTGGTCCCTTCATGGGATGATCTCTGATGCGCTGGTCCCTTAATGGGATGATCTTTGCACTGGTCCCTTCATGGGATGATCTGGTGCACTGGTCCCTTCATGGGATGATCTGGTGCACTGGTCCCTTAATGGGATGATCTGGTGCACTGGTCCCTTCATGGAATGATCTGGTGCACTGGTCCCTTCATGGAATGATCTCTGGTGCACTGGTCCCTTCATGGGATGAAATTTCATACCTCTAATCTGAGTGCTGTGATGCACTGGTCCCTTCATGGGATTATCTCCAGTCCCCTCATGGTATGATCTTTGGTGCATTGATCCCTTCATGGGATGATCTCTGCTCTGGTCCCTTCATGGGATGATCTTGCATACCTCTAGTCTGAGAGCTGTGATGCACTGGTCCTTTCATGGGATGATCTCTGGTGCACTGGTCCCTTCATGGGATGATCCTTGGTGCGCTGGTCCCTTCATGGGATGATCCTTGATGCGCTGGTCCCTTCATGGGATGATCCTCGATGCGCTGGTCCCTTCATGGGATGATCCTCGATGCGCTGGTCGCTTCATGGGATGATCCTCGATGCGCTGGTCGCTTCATGGGATGATCCTCGATGCGCTGGTCCCTTCATGGGATGATCCTCGATGCGCTGGTCGCCTCATGGGATGAGGATGATCTCTGCGCTGGTCCCTTCATGGGATGAGAATCTTTGCGCTGGTCCCTTCATGGGATGAGAATGATCTCTGCGCTGGTCCCTTCATGGGATGAGGATGATCTCTCCGCTGGTCCCTTCATGGGATGATCTCCCATGCACTGGTCCCTTCATGGGATGATCTCCCATGCACTGGTCCCTTCATGGGATGATCTCCCATGCACTGGTCCCTTCATGGGATGATCTCCCATGCACTGGTCCCTTCATGGGATGATCTCCCATGCACTGGTCCCTTCATGGGATAATCTCCCATGCACTGGTCCCTTCATGGGATAATCTCCCATGCACTGGTCCCTTCATGGGATGATCTCTGGTGCACTGGCCCCTTCATGGGATCTTCTCTGGTGCACTGGCCCCTTCATGGGATCTTCTCTGGTGCACTGGCCCCTTCATGGGATGATCTGTTGCACTGGTCCCTTCATGGGATGATCTGTTGCACTGGTCCCTTCATGGGATGATCTATGGTGCACTGGTCCCTTCATGGGATGATCTTTGGTGCACTGGTCCCTTCATGGGATGATCTCTGGTGCACTGGTCCGTTCATGGGATGATCTCTGATGCACTGGTCCCTTCACGGGATGATCTCTGGTGCACTGGTCCCTTCACGGGATGATCTCTGGTGCACTGGTCCCTGCACGGGATGATCTCTGGTGCACTGCTCCCTGCACGGGATGATCTCTGGTGCACTGCTCCCTGCACGGGATGATCTCTGGTGCGCTGGTCCCTGCACGGGATGATCTCTGGTGCGCTGGTCCCTGCACGGGATGATCTCTGGTGCACTGGTCCCTTCACAGGATGATCTCTGATGCACTGGTCTCTTCACGGGATGATCTCTGGTTCGCTGGTCCCTTCACGGGATGATCTCCGGTCCCTTCATGGGATGATCTCTGGTGCGCTGGTCCCTTCATGGGATGATCTCTGGTGCGCTGGTCCCTTTATGGGATGATCTCTGATGCGCTGGTCCCTTCATGGGATGATCTCTGATGCGCTGGTCTCTTCATGGGATGATCTCTGATGCGCTGGTCACTTCATGGGATGATCTCTGATGCACTGGTCCCTTCATGGGATGATTTCTGATGCACTGGTCCCTTCATGGGATGATCTCTGATGCACTAGTCCCTTCATGGGATGATCTCTGATGCACTGGTCCCTTCAAGGGATGATCTTTGGTGCGCTGGTCCCTTCATGGGATGATCTTGCATACCTCTAATACGAGTGCTGTGATGCACTGGTCCCTTCACAGGATGATCTCTGATGCACTGGTCCCTTCACGGGATGATCTCTGATGCACTGGTCCCTTCAAAGGATGATCTGATGCACTGTTCCCTTCACGGGATGATCTCTGGTGCGCTGTTCCCTTCATGGGATAATCTGTGGTGCGCTGGTCCTTTCACAGGATGATCTCAGGTGTGCTTATCCCTTCATGGGATGATCTCTGATGCGCTGATCCCTTCATGGGATGATTTTTGATGCACTGGTCCCTTCATGGGATGATCTCTGCACTGGTCCCTTCATGGGATAATCTCCCATGCACTGGTCCCTTCATGGGATGATCTCTGATGCACTGGCCCCTTCATGGGATCTTCTCTGGTGCACTGGCCCCTTCATGGGATGATCTCTGGTGCACTGGCCCCTTCATGGGATGATCTCTGATGTACTGGTTCCTTCATGGGATGATCTGTTGCACTGGTCCCTTCATGGGATGATCTGTTGCACTGGTCCCTTCATGGGATGATCTGTTGCACTGGTCCCTTCATGGGATGATCTATGGTGCACTGGTCCCTTCATGGGATGATCTTTGGTGCACTGGTCCCTTCATGGGATGATCTTTGGTGCACTGGTCCCTTCATGGGATGATCTTTGGTGCACTGGTCCGTTCACGGGATGATCTCTGATGCACTGGTCCCTTCATGGGATGATCTCTGATGCACTGGTCCCTTCACGGGATGATCTCTGATGCACTGGTCCCTTCACGGGATGATCTCTGGTACACTGGTCCCTGCACGGGATGATCTCTGGTGCACTGGTCCCTGCACGGGATGATCTCTGGTACACTGCTCCCTGCACGGGATGATCTCTGGTGCGCTGCTCCCTGCACGGGATCATCTCTGGTGCACTGGTCCCTTCACGGGATGATCTCTGGTGCACTGGTCCCTTCATGGGATGATCTCTGATGCACTGGTCTCTTCACGGGATGATCTCTGGTTCGCTGGTCCCTTCACGGGATGATCTCCGGTCCCTTCATGGGATGATCTCTGGTGCGCTGGTCCCTTCATTGGATGATCTCTGGTGCGCTGGTCCCTTCATGGCATGATCTCTGATGCGCTGGTCCCTTCATGGGATGATCTCTGATGCGCTGGTCCCTTCATGGGATGATCTCTGGTGCACTGGTCCCTTCATGGGAGGATCTCTGATGCACTGGTCTCTTCACGGGATGATCTCTGGTTCGCTGGTCCCTTCACGGGATGATCTCCGGTCCCTTCATGGGATGATCTCTGGTGCACTGGTCCCTTCATGGGATGATCTCTGATGCACTGGTCCCTTCAAGGGATGATCTTTGGTGCGCTGGTCCCTTCATGGAATGATCTTGCATACCTCTAATTAGAGTGCTGTGATGCACTGGTCCCTTCACAGGATGATCTCTGATGCACTGGTCCCTTCACGGGATGATCTCTGATGCACTGGTCCCTTCAAAGGATGATCTCTGATGCACTGTTCCCTTCATGGGATGATCTCTGGTGCGCTGTTCCCTTCATGGGATAATCTCTGGTGCGCTGGTCCTTTCATGGGATGATCTCTGGTGTGCTTATCCCTTCATGGGATGATCTCTGATGCGCTGATCCCTTCATGGGATGATCTCTGGTGCACTGGTCCCTTCACGGGATGATCTCTGGTGCACTGGTCCCTTCACGGGATGATCTCTGATGCACTGGTCTCTTCACGGGATGATCTCTGGTTCGCTGGTCCCTTCACGGGATGATCTCCGGTCCCTTCATGGGGGTCATCTCTGGTGCGCTGGTCCCTTCATTGGATGATCTCTGGTGCGCTGGTCCCTTCATGGGATGATCTCTGATGCGCTGGTCCCTTCATGGGATGATCTCTGATGTACTGGTTCCCTTGCACTGGTCCCTTCATGGGATGATCTGTTGCACTGGTCCCTTCATGGGATGATCTGTTGCACTGGTCCCTTCATGGGATGATCTATGGTGCACTGGTCCCTTCATAGGATGATCTTTGGTGCACTGGTCCCTTCATGGGATGATCTTTGGTGCACTGGTCCCTTCATGGGATGATCTTTGATGCGCTGGTCCCTTAATGGGATGATCTGTGCACTGGTCCCTTCATGGGATAATCTCCCATGCACTGGTCCCTTCATGGGATGATCTCTGATGCACTGGCCCCTTCATGGGATCTTCTCTGGTGCACTGGCCCCTTCATGGGATGATCTCTGATGTACTGGTTCCTTCATGGGATGATCTGTTGCACTGGTCCCTTCATGGGATGATCTGTTGCACTGGTCCCTTCATGGGATGATCTCTGGTGCACTGGTCCCTTCATGGGATGATCTCTGGTGCACTGGTCCCTGCACGGGATGATCTCTGGTGCACTGGTCCCTGCACGGGATGATCTCTGGTACACTGCTCCCTGCACGGGATGATCTCTGGTGCGCTGCTCCCTGCACGGGATCATCTCTGGTGCACTGGTCCCTTCACGGGATGATCTCTGGTGCACTGGTCCCTTCATGGGATGATCTCTGATGCACTGGTCTCTTCACGGGATGATCTCTGGTTCGCTGGTCCCTTCACGGGATGATCTCCGGTCCCTTCATTGGATGATCTCTGGTGCGCTGGTCCCTTCATGGGATGATCTCTGATGCGCTGGTCCCTTCATGGGATGATCTCTGATGCGCTGGTCCCTTCATGGGATGATCTCTGGTGCACTGGTCCCTTCATGGGATGATCTCTGATACACTGGTCTCTTCACGGGATGATCTCTGGTTCGCTGGTCCCTTCACGGGATGATCTCCGGTCCCTTCATGGGATGATCTCTGGTGCACTGGTCCCTTCATGGGATGATCTCTGGTGCACTGGTCCCTTCATGGGATGATCTCTGGTGTGTTGGTCCCTTCATGGGATGATCTCTGATGCGCTGGTCCCTTCATGGGATGATCTCTGATGCGCTGGTCACTTCATGGGATGATCTTTGATGCGCTGGTCCCTTAATGGGATGATCTTTGCGCTGGTCCCTTCATAGGGTGATCTTGCATACCTCTAATCTGAGTGCTGTGATGCACTGGTCCCTTCATGGGATGATCTCTGATGCACAGGTCCCTTCATGGGATGATCTCTAATGCACTGGTCCCTTCATGGGATGATCTCTGATGCACTGGTCCCTTCAAGGGATGATCTTTGGTGCGCTGGTCCCTTCATGGGATGATCTTGCATACCTCTAATAAGAGTGCTGTGATGCACTGGTCCCTTCACAGGATGATCTCTGATGCACTGGTCCCTTCATGGGATGATCTCCCATGC
Source organism: Triturus cristatus (assembly GCF_964204655.1). Classification (NCBI taxonomy): domain Eukaryota; kingdom Metazoa; phylum Chordata; class Amphibia; order Caudata; family Salamandridae; genus Triturus; species Triturus cristatus. The sequence goes on from NC_140591.1 coordinate 409,282,630, forward strand.
ACTGGTCCCTTCATGGGATGATCTCCCATGCACTGGTCCCTTCATGGGATGATCTCCCATGCACTGGTCCCTTCATGGGATGATCTCCCATGCACTGGTCCCTTCATGGGATAATCTCCCATGCACTGGTCCCTTCAAGGGATGATCTCTGATGCACTGGTCCCTTCAAGGGATGATCTCTGATGCACTGGTCCCTTCATGGGATAATCTCTGGTGCGCTGGTCCTTTCATGGGATGATCTCTGGTGTGCTTATCCCTTCATGGGATGATCTCTGATGCGCTGATCCCTTCATGGGATGATTTTTGATGCACTGGTCCCTTCATGGGATGATCTCTGCACTGGTCCCTTCATTGGATGATATTGCATACCTCTAATCTAATTGCTTTGATGCACTGGTCCGATAATTCAATGATCTTTGATGCACTTGTCCCTTCATGGGATGATCTTTGCACTGGACCCTGCATGGGATCTTCTTTGAAGCACTGGTCCCTTCATGGGATGATCTCTGTTCCCTTCATGGGATGATCTTGCATACCTCTAATATGAGTGCTGTGCTGTGATGCACTGGTCCCTTCATGGGATGATCTCTGGTGCACTGTCCCTTCATGGGATGATCTCTGGTGCGCTGGTCCCTTCATGGGATGATCTCTGGTGTGCTGGTCCCTTCATGGGATGAACTCTGGTGCGCTGGTCCCTTCATGGGATGAACTCTGGTGCGCTGGTCCCTTCATGGGATGATCTCTGGTGCGCTGGTTCCTTCATGGGATGATCTTTGCACTGGTCCCTTCATGGGATGATCTGGTGCACTGGTCCCTTCATGGGATGATCTGGTGCACTGGTCCCTTAATGGGATGATCTGGTGCACTGGTCCCTTCATGGAATGATCTGGTGCACTGGTCCCTTCATGGAATGATCTCTGGTGCACTGGTCCCTTCATGGGATGAAATTTCATACCTCTAATCTGAGTGCTGTGATGCACTGGTCCCTTCATGGGATTATCTCCAGTCCCCTCATGGTATGATCTTTGGTGCATTGATCCCTTCATGGGATGATCTCTGCTCTGGTCCCTTCATGGGATGATCTTGCATACCTCTAGTCTGAGAGCTGTGATGCACTGGTCCTTTCATGGAATGATCTCTGGTGCACTGGTCCCTTCATGGGATGATCTCTGGTGCGCTGGTCCCTTCATGGGATGATCTTTGATGCGCTGGTCCCTTCATGGAATGATCCTCGATGCGCTGGTCCCTTCATGGGATGATCCTCGATGCGCTGGTCGCTTCATGGGATGATCCTCGATGCGCTGGTCCCTTCATGGGATGATCCTCGATGCGCTGGTCCCTTCATGGGATGATCCTCGATGCGCTGGTCGCTTCATGGGATGAGGATGATCTCTGCGCTGGTCCCTTCATGGGATGAGAATCTTTGCGCTGGTCCCTTCATGGGATGAGAATGATCTCTGCGCTGGTCCCTTCATGGGATGAGGATGATCTCTGCGCTGGTCCCTTCATGGGATGAGAATCTTTGCGCTGGTCCCTTCATGGGATGAGAATGATCTCTGCGCTGGTCCCTTCATGGGATGATCTCCCATGCACTGGTTCCTTCATGGGATGATCTCCCATGCACTGGTCCCTTCATGGGATGATCTCCCATGCACTGGTCCCTTCATGGGATGATCTCCCATGCACTGGTCCCTTCATGGGATAATCTCCCATGCACTGGTCCCTTCATGGGATGATCTCTGATGCACTGGCCCCTTCATGGGATCTTCTCTGGTGCACTGGCCCCTTCATGGGATGATCTCTGATGTACTGGTTCCTTCATGGGATGATCTGTTGCACTGGTCCCTTCATGGGATGATCTGTTGCACTGGTCCCTTCATGGGATGATCTATGGTGCACTGGTCCCTTCATGGGATGATCTTTGGTGCACTGGTCCCTTCATGGGATGATCTTTGGTGCACTGGTCCGTTCATGGGATGATCTTTGGTGCACTGGTCCCTTCACGGGATGATCTCTGATGCACTGGTCCCTTCACGGGATGATCTCTGGTGCACTGGTCCCTGCACGGGATGATCTCTGGTGCACTGGTCCCTGCACGTGATGATCTCTGGTGCACTGGTCCCTGCACGGGATGATCTCTGGTGCGCTGGTCCCTGCACGGGATGATCTCTGGTGCGCTGGTCCCTTCACGGGATGATCTCTGGTGCACTGGTCCCTTCACGGGATGATCTCTGGTTCGCTGGTCCCTTCACGGGATGATCTCCGGTCCCTTCATGGGATGATCTCTGGTGCGCTGGTCCCTTCATTGGATGATCTGTGGTGCGCTGGTCCCTTCATGGGATGATCTCTGGTGCGCTGGTCCCTTCATGGGATGATCTCTGATGCGCTGGTCCCTTCATGGGATGATCTCTGATGCGCTGGTCCCTTCATGGGATGATCTCTGATACGCTGGTCCCTTCATGGGATGATCTCTGATGCGCTGGTCACTTCATGGGATGATCTTTGATGCGCTGGTCCCTTAATGGGATGATCTTTGCGCTGGTCCCTTCATAGGGTGATCTCTGATGCACTGGTCCCTTCATGGGATGATCTCCCATGCACTGGTCCCTTCATGGGATAATCTCCAATGCACTGGTCCCTTCATGGGATGATCTCTGATGCACTGGCCCCTTCATGGGATCTTCTCTGGTGCACTGGCCCCTTCATGGGATGATCTCTGATGTACTGGTTCCTTCATGGGATGATCTGTTGCACTGGTCCCTTCATGGGATGATCTGTTGCACTGGTCCCTTCATGGGATGATCTATGGTGCACTGGTCCCTTCATGGGATGATCTTTGGTGCACTGGTCCGTTCATGGGATGATCTTTGGTGCACTGGTCCGTTCATGGGATGATCTCTGATGCACTGGTCCCTTCACGGGATGATCTCTGATGCACTGGTCCCTTCACGGGATAATCTCTGGTGCACTGGTCCCTGCACGGGATGATCTCTGGTGCACTGCTCCCTGCACGGGATGATCTCTGGTGCGCTGGTCCCTGCACGGGATGATCTCTGGTGCGCTGGTCCCTGCACGGGATGATCTCTGGTGCGCTGGTCCCTTCACGGGATGATCTCTGGTGCACTGGTCCCTTCACGGGATGATCTCTGGTTCGCTGGTCCCTTCACGGGATGATCTCCGGTCCCTTCATGGGATGATCTCTGGTGCGCTGGTCCCTTCATTGGATGATCTCTGGTGCGCTGGTCCCTTCATGGGATGATCTCTGATGCGCTGGTCCCTTCATGGGATGATCTTTGATGCGCTGGTCCCTTAATGGGATGATCTTTGCGCTGGTCCCTTCATGGGATGATCTCTGATGCACTAGTCCCTTCATGGGATGATCTCTGATGCACTGGTCCCTTCAAGGGATGATATTTGGTGCGCTGGTCCCTTCATGGGATGATCTTGCATACCTCTAATAAGAGTGCTGTGATGCACTGGTCCCTTCACAGGATGATCTCTGATGCACTGGTCCCTTCACGGGATGATCTCTGATGCACTGGTCCCTTCAAAGGATGATCTCTGATGCACTGTTCCCTTCACGGGATGATCTCTGGTGCGCTGTTCCCTTCATGGGATAATCTCTGGTGCGCTGGTCCTTTCACGGGATGATCTCTGGTGTGCTTATCCCTTCACTGGATGATCTCTGATGCGCTGATCCCTTCATGGGATGATTTTTGATGCACTGGTCCCTTCATGGGATGATCTCTGCACTGGTCCCTTCATGGGATAATCTCCCATGCACTGGTCCCTTCATGGGATGATCTCTGATGCACTGGCCCCTTCATGGGATCTTCTCTGGTGCACTGGCCCCTTCATGGGATGATCTCTGATGTACTGGTTCCTTCATGGGATGATCTGTTGCACTGGTCCCTTCATGGGATGATCTGTTGCACTGGTCCCTTCATGGGATGATCTATGGTGCACTGGTCCCTTCATGGGATGATCTATGGTGCACTGGTCCCTTCATGGGATGATCTTTGGTGCACTGGTCCCTTCATGGGATGATCTTTGGTGCACTGGTCCCTTCATGGGATGATCTTTGGTGCACTGGTCCCTTCATGGGATGATCTCTGATGCACTGGTCCCTTCACGGGATGATCTCTGGTGCACTGGTCCCTTCACGGGATGATCTCTGGTGCACTGGTCCCTGCACGGGATGATCTCTGGTGCACTGCTCCCTGCACGGGATGATCTCTGGTGCGCTGCTCCCTGCACGGGATCATCTCTGGTGCACTGGTCCCTTCACGGGATGATCTCTGGTGCACTGGTCCCTTCATGGGATGATCTCTGATGCACTGGTCTCTTCACGGGATGATCTCTGGTTCGCTGGTCCCTTCACGGGATGATCTCCGGTCCCTTCATGGGATGATCTCTGGTGCGCTGGTCCCTTCATTGGATGATCTCTGGTGCGCTGGTCCCTTCATGGGATGATCTCTGATGCGCTGGTCCCTTCATGGGATGATCTCTGATGCGCTGGTCCCTTCATGGGATGATCTCTGATGTGCTGGTCCCTTCATGGGATGATCTCTGGTGCACTGGTCCCTTCATGGGATGATCTCTGATGCACTGGTCTCTTCACGGGATGATCTCTGGTTCGCTGGTCCCTTCACGGGATGATCTCCGGTCCCTTCATGGGATGATCTCTGGTGCGCTGGTCCCTTCATGGGATGATCTCGGGTGCGCTGGTCCCTTCATGGGATGATCTCTGATGCGCTGGTCCCTTCATAGGGTGATCTTGCATACCTCTAATCTGAGTGCTGTGATGCACTGGTCCCTTCATGGGATGATCTCTGATGCACTGGTCCCTTCATGGGATGATCTCTAATGCACTGGTCCCTTCATGGGATGATCTCTGATGCACTGGTCCCTTCATGGGATGATCTCTGATGCACTGGTCCCTTCAAGGGATTATCTTTGGTGCGCTGGTCCCTTCATGGGATGATCTTGCATACCTCTAATAAGAGTGCTGTGATGCACTGGTCCCTTCACGGGATGATCTCTGATGCACTGGTCCCTTCACGGGATGATCTCTGATGCACTGGTCCCTTCAAAGGATGATCTCTGATGCACTGTTCCCTTCACGGGATGATCTCTGGTGCGCTGTTCCCTTCATGGGATAATCTCTGGTGCGCTGGTCCTTTCATGGGATGATCTCTGATGCGCTGATCCCTTCATGGGATGATTTTTGATGCACTGGTCCCTTCATGGGATGATCTCTGCACTGGTCCCTTCATTGGATGATATTGCATACCTCTAATCTAATTGCTTTCATGCACTGGTCCGATAATTCAATGATCTTTGATGCACTTGTCCCTTCATGGGATGATTTTTGATGCACCGGTCCCTTCATGGGATGATCTTTGCACTGGACCCTGCATGGGATCTTCTCTGAAGCACTGGTCCCTTCATGGGATGATCTCTGTTCCCTTCATGGGATGATCTTGCATACCTCTAATATGAGTGCTGTGCTGTGATGCACTGTCCCTTCATGGGATGATCTCCGGTGCGCTGGTCCCTTCATGGGATGATCTCTGGTGTGCTGGTCCCTTCATGGGATGATCTCTGGTGCGCTGGTCCCTTCATGGGATGATCTCTGGTGCGCTGGTCCCTTCATGGGATGATCTCTGGTGCGCTGGTCCCTTCATGGGATGATCTCTGGTGCGCTGGTGCCTTCATGGGATGATCTGGTGCACTGGTCCCTTCATGGGATGATCTGGTGCACTGGTCCCTTCATGGGATGATCTGGTGCACTGGTCCCTTAATGGGATGATCTGGTGCACTGGTCCCTTCATGGAATGATCTGGTGCACTGGTCCCTTCATGGAATGATCTGGTGCACTGGTCCCTTCATGGAATGATCTCTGGTGCACTGGTCCCTTCATGGGATGAAATTTCATACCTCTAATCTGAGTGCTGTGATGCACTGGTCCCTTCATGGGATTATCTCCAGTCCCCTCATGGTATGATCTTTGGTGCATTGATCCCTTCATGGGGTGATCTCTGATGCACTGGTCCCTTCATGGGATAATCTCTACACTGGTCCCTTCATAGGATGATCTTCCATACCTCTAATATGAGTGCTGTGATGCACTGGTCCCTTCATGGGATCTTTGCACTGGTCCCTTCATGGGATGATCTGTTGCACTGGTCCCTTCATGGGATGATCTGTTGCACTGGTCCCTTCATGGGATGATCTGTTGCACTGGTCCCTTCATGGGATGATCTGTTGCACTGGTCCCTTCATGGGATGATCTGTTGCACTGGTCCCTTCATGGGATGATCTGTTGCACTGGTCCCTTCATGGGATGATCTTTGCGCTGGTCCCTTCATGGGATGATCTGTTGCACTGGTCCCTGGTCCCTTCAAGGGATGATCTCTGGTGCCCTGGTCCCTTCATGTGATGATCTCTGCACTGGTCCCTTCATGGGATTATCTCTAGTGCACTGGTCCCTTCATGGGATGATCTCTGATGCACTGGTCCCTTCATGGGATGATCTCTGATGCACTGGTCCCTTCATGGGATGATCTCTGATGCACTGGTCCCTTCACGGGATTATCTCTGGTGCGCTGGTCTCTTCACGGGATGATCTCAGGTGCGTTGGTCCCTTCATGGGATGATCTCTGGTGCGCTGGTCCCTTCACGGGATGATCTGTGGTGCACTGGTTCCTTCACGGGATGATCTCTTGTGCACTGGTTCCTTCACGGGATGATCTCTGGTGCACTGGTTCCTTCACGGGATGATCTCTGATGCCCTGGTCCCTTCATTGGATGATCTGTTGTACTGGTCCCTACATGGGTATCTCTGATGCACTGGTCCCTTCATGGGATGATCTCTGGTGCGCTGGTCCCTTCATGGGATGATCTTTGATGCACTGGTCCCTTCATGGGATGATCTCTGGTGCACTGGTCCCTTCATAGGGTGATCTTGCATACCTCTAATCGGAGTGCTGTGATGCACTGGTCCCTTCATGGGATGATCTCTGATGCACTGGTCCCTTCATGGGATGATCTCTGGTGTGCTTATCCCTTCATGGGATGATCTCTGATGCGCTGATCCCTTCATGGGATGATTTTTGATGCACTGGTCCCTTCATGGGATGATCTCTGCACTGGTCCCTTCATGGGATAATCTCCCATGCACTGGTCCCTTCATGGGATGATCTCTGATGCACTGGCCCCTTCATGGGATCTTCTCTGGTGCACTGGCCCCTTCATGGGATGATCTCTGATGTACTGGTTCCTTCATGGGATGATCTGTTGCACTGGTCCCTTCATGGGATGATCTGTTGCACTGGTCCCTTCATGGGATGATCTATGGTGCACTGGTCCCTTCATGGGATGATCTTTGGTGCACTGGTCCCTTCATGGGATGATCTTTGGTGCACTGGTCCGTTCATGGGATGATCTTTGGTGCACTGGTCCCTTCATGGGATGATCTCTGGTGCACTGGTCCCTGCACGGGATGATCTCTGGTGCACTGGTCCCTGCACGGGATGATCTCTGGTGCACTGCTCCCTGCACGGGATGATCTCTGGTGCGCTGCTCCCTGCACGGGATCATCTCTGGTGCGCTGCTCCCTGCACGGGATCATCTCTGGTGCACTGGTCCCTTCACGGGATGATCTCTGGTGCACTGGTCCCTTCACGGGATGATCTCTGATGCACTGGTCTCTTCACGGGATGATCTCTGGTTCGCTGGTCCCTTCACGGGATGATCTCCGGTCCCTTCATGGGATGATCTCTGGTGCGCTGGTCCCTTCATGGGATGATCTCTGGTGCGCTGGTCCCTTCATGGGATGATCTCTGGTGCGCTGGTGCCTTCATGGGATGATCTTTGCACTGGTCCCTTCATGGGATGATCTGGTGCACTGGTCCCTTAATGGGATGATCTGGTGCACTGGTCCCTTCATGGAATGATCTGGTGCACTGGTCCCTTCATGGAATGATCTCTGGTGCACTGGTCCCTTCATGGGATGATCTCTGGTGCGCTGGTCCCTTCATGGGATGATCTCTGGTGCGCTGGTCCCTTCATGGGATGATCTTTGATGCACTGGTCCCTTCATGGGATGATCTCTGGTGCACTGGTCCCTTCATAGGGTGATCTTGCATACCTCTAATCGGAGTGCTGTGATGCAGTGGTCCCTTCATGGGATGATCTCTGATGCACTGGTCCCTTCATGGGATGATCTCTGGTGCGCTGGTCCCTTCACGGGATGATCTCTGGTGCGCTGGTCCCTTCATGGGATGATCTCTGGTGCGCTGGTCCCTTCATGGGATTGTCTCTGGTGTGCTGATCCCTTCATGGGATTGTCTCTGGTGTGCTGGTCCCTTCATGGGATGATCTCTGGTGCGCTGGTCCCTTCATGGGATGATTTTTGATGCACTGGTCCCTTTATGGGATGATCGCTGCACTGGTCCCTTCATTGGATTATCTTTGTTAGAAATGGCGATTTCTGGTTGGCTAGGGCTTGAGCCAAAGCCAGGCAGAAACCACCACTCTAGTCAGGGCTGGGGAGTTACACGCCAAAGATAACCCCTGCTCATCCCCTTGGTAGCTTGGCACGAGCAGTCAGGCTTATCCCGGAGGCAATGTGTAAAGCGTTCGCTCGCGCACCCAGCAACAACACCCAAGGCCCACCACAAAAGAAACTCCACACAAGGTATTATATAAAAATAGCCTTTGTATTATACCAAAACACATTAGATAATAATCACACAATTTACACTGTGCCAACTGGCACTGGGCAGAATTTTACAAGGGACTATTTACACGGGACAGGGCCACATGGGCCACTGTCAGAATTAGCGCAAATCACCAAGTGTACATGTAGAACATAACACAAATTAGCACTGTAGAACACAACCAGTAACTACTGGCACAATAATGACCTCAGCGTCATCACACTAGCATCCTGCATCCATCACAGGGGCATAACACATTATGCAGTTTCTCATTGTCTAACGCATTAGACCTACCCACCGAAGTATAACTATACTAGGGGCGTATATCGCACAGGGAAGTACCATCTCCCTAACACCAACCTAACCAGGTAAAACAACCTCCTAGGCAGAAATGACCACAGTTAGAGGTATAAGACACAGGGTGTGCAAAACATGCTATACACAGTACATTTCCTAGCACCAAAAGCATGAACACAGGGTGCGCAAAACATACTACACCGTACATTTCCTAGCACCAAAATCACATTAGAGTCCAGGTTGCACCAGAACCTAAACGTAGCAGCTGCCCACTACTTGCTGGGCAGCTGGGGACAAGAACAGGGCCTAAACGCTGCGGCTGGCACTAAGTGCTGCGCAGCTGGGGGAGGCAAATAGGCGCTGGGGGGGCTCTCATCAGCCCTTCTGAACAAACTGCGCCAATCCTTGGAGCCCTCTAGGCTCTTGGAATACTGTCCAAATGTTGGAGCCACCTAGGCTCTAAAAACAACATGCCCCCATAGCGCTGGAGCCACAGAGGCTCTAAGACAATTATGCCCCATTGTTGGAGCCTCCCTGGGCTCTGAGAAAACAATGCCCCATTTGGAGTCCCTCTGGACTCTAGACAAATAATGCCCTCTTCGTTGGGGCGCACGAGCGCTCTAAAACAAATATGCCCCCAACGTTGGAGTCCTTCTGGACTCTAAACAAAGAATGCCCAGAATAGCGTTGGAGCCACGGGGCTCTTAAAAGAATAACATGCCCCACGAACTACAGTGGCCCGCTACGGCGGCGCCACTGGCAACACTGGCCCCTTTGTTGGAGCCTAGTAGGCTCGGAAATAATATGGCCCCCAAACGTTGGAGCGACCCCCCTCAATCAGGCGGGGGCCGCTCAGGAAACCGGAACACGGTGCCTTCACTGGCACCTGAACAAGATGTGCCCCCTCCTAGAGCGGGAGGCGCCCAGGTCCCCCTGCCCAGCCCCAACTCACCGGGCTGTTTCTTCACCCGGTCCCTCTTCTGGGACCGGGACTTCTCCGGGCACGGCAGGCAGCCGGCGGGGCTCTCTCTCGTCATGGGAGCCTCGCGCTGCTCCCGCACTTCACCCGGGCCCCCTCCTGGGACCCGGGACTTCTCGATGGAGCCTGCGAGGCTCCGGGACCTCGGGTTGCCGGGAAAATGGCCGCACTTCCGCTTCCGTCCAGCGGCCCCGCCCACAACCAGGCAGGCCGCGGACTCAGCGGCGATTTTTAAATGCGGCTCGGGCCGCGGCGGCTATTTTGGTTCCCAGCAATAGAACGCGGGGTGGGCACCCGCAAATTAACCTAACAGAAGCGGGGTGGCACCCGCAAAGTAAATAACGATGAAACGGGGTGGGCACCCGCTCCGGCAGCATTTCGGGGGAATCCTTACGAAGGGGATCCCTCCACACGGACGGAAGCGCATCGCTGCAGAGCTCCAGCGCTCCTACGGGGCAAAATAAAGCGATATAGCGCTCCCAGGGTGCTAGAAGCAGCCAGGTCTTGGATAGAGCCAGGAAACAGCAATCAACTGTCCCACAAGGTCCATCAGGCATCCAGGGGCTGGGCAGGGCCCAGGGAGGCAAGCCTTCCCCTGGGCCCCAGCAGCAGCACGCCCCTGGCAGATGTAAGTACAGAACGAGAACATTTTCATGGGGTCACAGCCCCTGTTTTATACACCAAATCCTTTGTTCTCAAAGGTGCAGGGAAGGGGCGAACCAGATACAACTGGTTCCTGAGCACTTTGTTTTGCTCAGCCCCTCTCCCTATTCACAGCACAGGCCAGGGTCATCAGTCGCACCACAGGGGGCGGAGCCAGCATTGTGTAGTGAAAGCCCAGCCCTATTCAGGTCCTAGGTGTACTCCTCCCCCCCCCCCATCTGGCTGCTGATCTCCTCATTCACCACTGGGTGACTCCTCCTGACTCTGGAGATTTCCTAGCTCAGCACATGACCTCAGCCAGCCAATCATGCGACAGGCAGTCACTGCACATTTATGTCAGCATCTAGAAGTGGCACTTCCACACTAGACACAGCCACGCCGCACACATCATCGCGCAGCATTTAATCACACGAGTCCGCACATACCAAATTCGCACCTGCACTCCCCACGCATCAGGAACTACCAGGGACACATACATTCCCCCATGCATTCCTATGGGAGGGCAGGTCAGTCTCACTAAATCATACACAGAGCGCACGCGCTTTCCACTGGGACACAGTGTGAAAGCGCCTAGAGGCCTAAAACCACTAATACACCATAGGAAAAAGGCTAGGACAAATGCAAAAAGTTCTAGGGGTGAACTTGCCAGAAGGGATAAGTCCAACAATCTTGCATACCTATAATCTTATTGCTGTGATGCACTGGTCTGATAATTCAATGATCTTTGATGCACTGGTCCCTTCATGGGATGATCTTTGATGCACTGGTCCCTTCATGGGATGATCTTGCATACCTCTAATCTGAGTGCTGTTATGCACTGGTCCCTTCATGGGATCTTGCATACCTCTAATCTTATTGCTGTGATGCACTGGTCTGATAATTCAATGATCTCTGGTGCACTGGTCCCTTCACGGGATGATCTCTGGTGCGCTGGACCCTGCATGGGATGATCTCTGGTGCGCTGGTCCTTTCATGGGATGATCTCTGGTGTGCTTATCCCTTCATGGGATGATCTCTGATGCACTGGTCCCTTCATGGGATGATCTCTGCACTGGTCCCTTCATTGGATGATATTGCATACCTCTAATCTAATTGCGGTGATGCACTGGTCCGATAATTCAATGATCTTTGATGCACTTGTCCCTTCATGGGATGATCTTTGATGCACTGGTCCCTTAATGGGATGATCTTTGCACTGGACCCTGCATGGGATGATCTCTGAAGCACTGGTCCCTTCATGGGATGATCCCTGGTCCCTTCATGGGATGATCTTGCATACCTCTAATATGAGTGCTGTGCTGTGATGCACTGGTCCCTTCATGGGATCTTTGATGCACTTGTCCTTCATGGGATCATATTTGATGCACTGTCCCTTCATGGGATGATCTCTGTTGCACTGGTCCCTTCATGGGATGATCTCTGATGCACTGGTCCCTTCATGGGATGATCTCTTGCACTGGTCCCTTCATGGGATGATCTCTTGCACTGGTCCCTTCATGGGATGATCTGGTGCACTGGTCCCTTCATGGGATGATCTGGTGCACTGGTCCCATCAAGGGATGATCTTTGATGCACTGGTCCCGTCATGGGATGATCTTTGATGCACTGGTCCCGTCATGGGATGATCTTTCATACCTCTAATCTGCGTGCTGTGATGCACTGGTTCCCTTCATGGGTTGATCTCGGATGCACTGGTTCCCTTCATGGGTTGATCTCTGATGCGATGGTTCCCTTCATGGGATGATCTTTGGTGGACGGGTCCTTTCATGGGATGATCTCTGATGCACTGGTCCCTTCATGGGATGATCTCTGATGCACTGGTCCATTCATGGGGTGATCCCTGATACACTGGTCCAATCATGGGATGATTGTTGATGCACTGGTCCCTTCATGGGATGATTGTTGATGCACTGGTCCCTTCATGGGATGATTGTTGATGCACTGGTCCCTTCATGGGATGATCTCCCATGCACTGGTCCCTTCATGGGATGATCTTGCATACCTCTAATCTGAGTGCTGTGATGCACTGGTCCGATAATTCAATGATCTTTGATGCACTGGTCCCTTCATGGGATGATCTTTGATGCACTGGTCCCTTCATGGGATGATCTTTGCACTGGACCCTGCATGGGATGATCTCTAAAGCACTGGTCCCTTCATGGGATGATCTCTGATGTGCTGATCCCTTCATGGGATGATTTTTGATGCACTGGTCCCTTCATGGGATGATCTCTGCACTGGTCCCTTCATTAGATGATATTGCATACCTCTAATCTAATTGCTGTGATGCACTGGTCCGATAATTCAATGATCTTTGATGCACTGGTCCCTTCATGGGATGATCTCTGTTGCACTGGTCCCTTCATGGGATGATCCCTGATTTACTGGTCCCTTCATGGGATGATCTCTGATTCTCTGATGCACTGGTCCCTTCATGGGATGATCTCTGATGCACTTGTCCCTTTATGGGATGATCTCTAGTCCCTTCATGGGATGATCTCTAGTCCCTTCATGGGATGATCTCTAATGCACTGGTCCCTTCATGGGATGATCTCCCATGCACTGGTCCCTTCATGGGATGATCTCCCATGCACTGGTCCCTTCATGGGATGATCTCCCATGCACTGGTCCCTTCATGGGATGATCTCCCATGCACTGGTCCCTTCATGGGATGATCTCCCATGCACTGGTCCCTTCATGGGATGATCTCTGCTCTGGTCCCTTCATGGGATGATCTTGCATACCTCTAGTCTGAGAGCTGTGATGCACTGGTCCTTTCATGGGATGATCTCTGGTGCACTGGTCCCTTCATGGGATGATCTCTGGTGCGCTGGTCCCTTCATGGGATGATCTTTGATGCGCTGGTCCCTTCATGGGATGATCCTCGATGCGCTGGTCCCTTCATGGGATGATCCTCAATGCGCTGGTCGCTTCATGGGATGATCCTCGATGCGCTGGTCCCTTCATGGGATGATCCTCGATGCGCTGGTCGCTTCATGGGATGAGGATGATCTCTGCGCTGGTCCCTTCATGGGATGAGAATCTTTGCGCTGGTCCCTTCATGGGATGAGGATCTCTCCGCTGGTCCCTTCATGGGATGATCTCCCATGCACTGGTCCCTTCATGGGATGATCTCCCATGAACTGGTCCCTTCATGGGATGATCTCCCATGCACTGGTCCCTTCATGGGATGATCTCTGATGCACTGGCCCCTTCATGGGATCTTCTCTGGTGCACTGGCCCCTTCATGGGATGATCTCTGATGTACTGGTTCCTTCATGGGATGATCTGTTGCACTGGTCCCTTCATGGGATGATCTGTTGCACTGGTCCCTTCATGGGATCTTCTCTGGTGCACTGGCCCCTTCATGGGATGATCTCTGGTGCACTGGTCCCTTCATGGGATGATCTGGTGCACTGGTCCCTTCATGGGATGATCTGGTGCACTGGTCCCGTCAAGGGATGATCTGGTGCACTGGTCCCGTCAAGGGATGATCTTTGATGCACTGGTCCCATCATGGGATGATCTTTGATGCACTGGTCCCGTCATGGGATGATTTTTGATGCACTGGTCCCTTCATGGGATGATCTCTGTTGCACTGGTCCCTTCATGGGATGATCTCTGATGCACTGGTCCCTTCATGGGATGATCTCTTGCACTGGTCCCTTCATGGGATGATCTGGTGCACTGGTCCCTTCATGGGATGATCTGGTGCACTGGTCCCTTCATGGGATGATCTGGTGCACTGGTCCCTTCATGGGATGATCTGGTGCACTGGTCCCGTCAAGGGATGATCTCTGATGCACTGGTTCCCTTCATGGGTTGATCTCTGATGCACTGGTTCCCTTCATGGGTTGATCTCTGATGTGCTGGTTCCCTTCATGGGATGATCTTTGGTGCACTGGTCCTTTCATGGGATGATCTCTGATGCACTGGTCCCTTCATGGGATGATCTCTGATGCTCTGGTCCATTCATGAGATGATCCCTGATGCACTGGTCCCTTCATGGGATGATTGTTGATGCACTGGTCCCTTCATGGGATGATTGTTGATGCACTGGTCCCTTCATGGGATGATTGTTGATGCACTGGTCCCTTCATGGGATGATCTCTGGTGCGCTGGTCCCTTCATGGGATGATCTCTGGTGCGCTGGTCCCTTCATGGGATGATCTCTGGTGCGCTGGTCCCTCCATAGGATGATCTCTGGTGCGCTGGTCCCTCCATGGGATGATCTCTGTTGCGCTGGTCCCTTCATGGGATGATCTGTTGCACTGGTCCCTTCATGGGATGATCAGTTGCACTGGTCCCTTCATGGGATTATCTCTAGTGCACTGGTACCTTCATGGGATGATCTTGCATACCTCTAATCGGAGTGCTCTGCTGCACTGGTCCCTTCATGGGATGATCTCTGGTGCACTGATCCCTTCATGGGATGATCTTCCATACCTCTAATATGAGTGCTGTGATGCACTGGTCCCTTCATGGTATCTTTGATGCACTGGTCCCTTCATGGTATCTTTGATGCACTGGTCCCTTCATGGTATCTTTGATGCACTGGTCCCTTCATGGGATGATTTCTGATACACTGGTCCCTTCATGGGATGATCTCTGATGCACTTGTCCCTTCAATGGATGATCTCTGCGCTGGTCCATTCATGAGATGATCTGTTGCACTGGTCCCTTCATGGGATTATCTCTAGTGCACTGGTCCCTTCTGGGGATGATCTTGCATACCTCTAATATGAGTGCTGTGCTGCACTGGTCCCTTCATGGTATGATCTTTGATGCACTGGTCCCTTCATGGGATGATCTTTTATGCACTGGTCCCTTCATGGGATGATCTCTGGTGCGCTGGTCCCTTCATGGGATGATCTCTGGTACGCTGGTCCCTTCATGGGATGATCTCTGGTACGCTGGTCCCTTCATGGGATGATCTCTGGTGCGCTGGTCCCTTCATGGGATGATCTCTGGTGCACTGGCCCCTTCATGGGATGATCTGGTGCACTGGTCCCTTCATGGGATGATCTGGTGCACTGGTCCCGTCAAGGGATGATCTGGTGCACTGGTCCCGTCAAGGGATGATCTTTGATGCACTGGTCCCATCATGGGATGATCTCTGATGCACTGGTCCCTTCATGGGATGATCTCTGATGCACTGGTCCCTTCATGGGATGATCTCTTGCACTGGTCCCTTCATGGGATGATCTGGTGCACTGGTCCCTTCATGGGATGATCTGGTGCACTGGTCCCTTCATGGGATGATCTGGTGCACTGGTCCCGTCAAGGGATGATCTCTGATGCACTGGTTCCCTTCATGGGTTGATCTCTGATGCACTGGTTCCCTTCATGGGTTGATCTCTGATGTGCTGGTTCCCTTCATGGGATGATCTTTGGTGCACTGGTCCTTTCATGGGATGATCTCTGATGCACTGGTCCCTTCATGGGATGATCTCTGATGCTCTGGTCCATTCATGAGATGATCCCTGATGCACTGGTCCCTTCATGGGATGATTGTTGATGCACTGGTCCCTTCATGGGATGATTGTTGATGCACTGGTCCCTTCATGGGATGATTGTTGATGCACTGGTCCCTTCATGGGATGATCTTCCATGCACTGGTCCCTTCATGGGATGATCTCCCATGCACTGGTCCCTTCATGGGATGATCTCCCATGCACTGGTCCCTTCATGGGATGATCTTGCATACCTCTAATCTAATTGCTGTGATGCACTGGTCCGATAATTCAATGATCTTTGATGCACTGGTCCCTTCATGGGATGATCTTGCATACCTCTAATATGAGTGCTGTGATGCACTGGTCCCTTCATGGGGTGATCTTTGATGCACTGGTCCCTTCATGGGGTGATCTTTGATGCACTGGTCCCTTCATGGGATGATCTTTGATGCACTGGTCCCTTCATGGGATGATCTCTGGTGCGCTGGTCCCTTCATGGGATAATCTCTGGTGCGCTGGTCTCTTCATGGGATGATCTCTGATGCACTGGTCCCTTCATGGGATGAACTCTGATGCGCTGGTCCCATAATGGGATGATCTACGGTGCACTCATCCCTTCATGGGAGGATCTCCGATGCACTGGTCCCTTCATAGGATATGTTGCACTGGTCCCTTCATGGGATGATCTCTGTTGCACTGGTCACTTCATGGGAAGATCTCTGTTGCACTGGTCCTTTCATGGGATGATCTCTGTTGTACTGGTCCTTTCATGGGATGATCTCTGTTGCACTGGTCCCTTCATGGGATGATCTCTGATGCACTGGTCCCTTCATGGGATGATCTCTGATGCACTGGTCCCTTCATGGGATGATCTCTAGTCCCTTCATGGGATGATCTCTAGTCCCTTCATGGGATGATCTCTAGTCCCTTCATGGGATGATCTCTAGTCCCTTCATGGGATGATCTCTGGTCCTTCATGGGATGATCTCTGGTCCCTTCATGGGATGATCTCTGGTCCCTTCATGGCATGATCTCTGGTCCCTTCATGGGATGATCTCTGGTCCCTTCATGGGATGATCTCTGGTCCCTTCATGGGAGGATCTCTGGTCCCTTCATGGGAGGATCTCCCATGCACTGGTCCCTTCATGGGATGATCTCCCATGCACTGGTCCCTTCATGGGATGATCTCCCATGCACTGGTCCCTTCATGGGATGATCTCCCATGCACTGGTCCCTTCATGGGATGATCTCCCATGCACTGGTCCCTTCATGGGATGATCTCCCATGCACTGGTCCCTTCATGGGATGATCTCCCATGCACTGGTCCCTTCATGGGATGATCTCCCATGCACTGGTCCCTTCATGGGATGATCTCCCATGCACTGGTCCCTTCATGGGATGATCTCCCATGCACTGGTCCCTTCATGGGATGATCTCTGATGAACTGGTCCCTTCATGGGATGATCTCTGCACTGGTCCCTTCATGGGATGATCTCTGTTACACTGGTCACTTCATGGGAAGATCTCTGTTGCACTGGTCCCTTCATGGGATGATCTCTGTTGCACTGGTCCTTTCATGGGATGATCTCTGTTGCACTGGTCCCTTCATGGGATGATCTCTGATCCCTTCATGGGATGATCTCTGATGCACTGGTCCCTTCATGGGATGATCTCTGGTCCCTTCATGGGATGATCTCTGGTCCCTTCATGGGATGATCTCTGGTCCCTTCATGGGATGATCTCTGGTCCCTTCATGGGATGATCTCTGGTCCCTTCATGGGATGATCTCTGGTCCCTTCATGGGATGATCTCTGGTCCCTTCATGGGATGATCTCTGGTCCCTTCATGGGATGATCTCTGGTCCCTTCATGGGATGATCTCTGGTCCCTTCATGGGATGATCTCTGGTCCCTTCATGGGATGATCTCTGATGAACTGGTCCCTTCATGGGATGATCTCCCATGCACTGGTCCCTTCATGGGATGATCTCCCATGCACTGGTCCCTTCATGGGATGATCTCCCATGCACTGGTCCCTTCATGGGATGATCTTGCATACCTCTAATCTAATTGCTGTGATGCACTGGTCCGATAATTCAATGATCTTTGATGCACTGGTCCCTTCATGGGGTGATCTTTGATGCACTGGTCCCTTCATGGGATGATCTTTGATGCACTGGTCCCTTCATGGGATGATCTCTGGTGCGCTGGTCCCTTCATGGGATAATCTCTGGTGCGCTGGTCCCTTCATGGGATGATCTCTGATGCACTGGTCCCTTCATGGGATGAACTCTGATGCGCTGGTCCCATAATTGGATGATCTACGGTGCACTCATCCCTTCATGGGAGGCTCTCCGATGCACTGGTCCCTTCATAGGATATGTTGCACTGGTCCCTTCATGGGATGATCTCTGTTGCACTGGTCACTTCATGGGAAGATCTCTGTTGCACTGGTCCTTTCATGGGATGATCTCTGTTGCACTGGTCCTTTCATGGGATGATCTCTGTTGTACTGGTCCTTTCATGGGATGATCTCTGTTGCACTGGTCCCTTCATGGGATGATCTCTGATGCACTGGTCCCTTCATGGGATGATCTCTAGTCCCTTCATGGGATGATCTCTAGTCCCTTCATGGGATGATCTCTAGTCCCTTCATGGGATGATCTCTAGTCCCTTCATGGGATGATCTCTAGTCCCTTCATGGGATGATCTCTGGTCCCTTCATGGGATGATCTCTGGTCCCTTCATGGGATGATCTCTGGTCCCTTCATGGGATGATCTCTGGTCCCTTCATGGGATGATCTCTGGTCCCTTCATGGGATGATCTCTGGTCCCTTCATGGGATGATCTCTGGTCCCTTCATGGGATGATCTCTGGTCCCTTCATGGGATGATCTCTGGTCCCTTCATGGGATGATCTCCCATGCACTGGTCCCTTCATGGGATGATCTCCCATGCACTGGTCCCTTCATGGGAGGATCTCCCATGCACTGGTCCCTTCATGGGAGGATCTCCCATGCACTGGTCCCTTCATGGGAGGATCTCCCATGCACTGGTCCCTTCATGGGAGGATCTCCCATGCACTGGTCCCTTCATGGGAGGATCTCCCATGCACTGGTCCCTTCATGGGAGGATCTCCCATGCACTGGTCCCTTCATGGGATGATCTCCCATGCACTGGTCCCTTCATGGGATGATCTCCCATGCACTGGTCCCTTCATGGGATGATCTCCCATGCACTGGTCCCTTCATGGGATGATCTCCGTTGCACTGGTCCCTTCATGGGATGATCTCTGTTGCACTGGTCACTTCATGGGAAGATCTCTGATGCACTGGTCCCTTCATGGGATGATCTCTCATGCACTGGTCTCTTCATGGGATGATCTCCAATGCACTGGTCCCTTCATGGGGTGATCTTTGGTGCACTGGTCCCTTCATGGGATGATCTCTAGTCCCCTCATGGGATGATCTCTGGTGCACTGGTCCTTTCATGGGATGATCTCTGATGCGCTGGTCCCTTCATGGGATTATCTCTAGTGCACTGGTCCCTTCATGGGATGATCTCTAGTCCTCTCATGGGATGATCTCTGGTGCACTGGTCCCTTCATGGGATGCTCTGATGCACTGGTCCATTCATTTGATGATCTCTGATGCACTGGTCCCTTCATGGGATGATCTGGTGCACTGGTAACTTCATGGGATGATCTGGTGCACTCGTCCCTTCATGGGATGATCTTTGATGCACTGGTCTCTTCATGGGATGATCTTTGATGCACTGGTCCCTTCGTGGGATGATCTTTGATGCACTGGTTCCTTCATGGGATGATCTTGCATACCTCTAATATGAGTGCTGTGATGCATTGGTCCCTATATGGGATGATCTCTGATGCACTGGTCCCTTCATGGGATGATCTTGCATACCTCTAATCTAATTGCTGTGATGCACTGGTCCCTTTATTGAATGATCTGTTGCACTTGTCCCTTCTTGGGATGATCTCTGATGCACTGGTCCCTTCATGGGATGATCTCTGGTGCACTGGTCCCTTCATGGGATGATCTCTGATGCATTGGTCCCTTCATGGGATGATCTGTTGCACTGGTCCCTTCATGTGATGATCTGTTGCACTGGTCACTTCATGTGATGATCTGGTGCACTGGTCCCTTCATGGG
Organism: Triturus cristatus; assembly: GCF_964204655.1. Lineage (NCBI taxonomy): Eukaryota > Metazoa > Chordata > Amphibia > Caudata > Salamandridae > Triturus > Triturus cristatus. The sequence goes on from NC_140591.1 coordinate 409,302,914, forward strand.
ATGATCTGGTGCACTGGTCCCTTCATGGGATGATCTGGTGCACTGGTCCCTCCATGGGGTGATCTCTGAAGCACTGGTCCCTTCATGGGAATACCTCTGGTGCTCTGGTCCCTTCATGGGATGATCTCTGGTGCACTGGTCCCTTCATGGGATGATCTCTGATGCCCTGGTCCCTTCCTGGGACGATATCTGATGCGCTGGTCCCTTCATGGGATGATCTCTAGTCCTCTCATGGGATGATCTCTGGTGCACTGGTCCCCTCATGGGATGATCTCTGATGCACTGGTCCCTTCATTTGATGATCTCTGATGCACTGGTCCCTTCATGGGATGATCTCTGATGCACTGGTCCCTTCATGGGATGATCTCTGATGCACTGGTCCCTTCATGGGATGATCTTGCATACCTCTAAGCAGAGTGCTGTGATGCACTGGTCCCTTTGAGATGATCTGTGGTCCCTTCATGGGTTGATCTCTGATGCACTGGTCCCTTCATGGGATGATATCTGGTGCACTGGTCCCTTCATGGGATGATCTGGTGCACTGGTCCCTTCATGGGATGATCTGGTGCACTGGTACCTTCATGGGATGATCTGGTGCACTGGTACCTTCATGGGATGATCTGGTGCACTGGTACCTTCATGGGATGATCTGGTGCACTGGTCCCTTCATGGGATGATCTCTGGTGCACTGGTCCCTTCATGGGATGATCTCTGGTGCACTGGTCCCTTCATGGGATGATCTTTCATACCTCTAATCTGAGTGCTGTGATGCACTGGTCCCTTCATGGGATGATCTCTAGTCCCCTCATGGGATGTTCTTTGGTGCACTGGTCCCTTCATGGGATGATCTCTGATGCCTTGGTCCCTTCATGGGATAATCTCTGCACTGGTCCCTTCATGGGATGATCTCTGCATTTGTCCCTTCATGGGATGATCTTGCATACCTCTAATCTAATTGCTGTGATGCACAGGTCCCATTATTAAATGATCTGTTGCACTGGTCCCTTCTTGGGATGATCTCTGATGCGCTTGTCCTTTCATGGAATGATCTCTGGTGTGCTGATCCCTTCATGGGATGATCTCTGATGCGCTGATCCCTTCATGGGATGATTTTTGATGCACTGGTCCCTTCATGTGATGATCTGTTGCACTGGTCACTTCATGTGATGATCTGGTGCACTGGTCCCTTCATGGGATGATCTGGTGCACTGGTCCCTCCATGGGGTGATCTCTGAAGCACTGGTCCCTTCATGGGAATACCTCTGGTGCTCTGGTCCCTTCATGGGATTATCTCTGGTGCACTGGTCCCTTCATGGGATGATCTCTGATGCCCTGGTCCCTTCCTGGGACGATATCTGATGCGCTGGTCCCTTCATGGGATGATCTCTAATCCTCTCATGGGATGATCTCTGGTGCACTGGTCCCTTCATGGGATGATCTCTGATGCACTGGTCCCTTCATTTGATGATCTCTGATGCACTGGTCCCTTCATGGGATGATCTCTGATGCACTGGTCCCTTCATGGGATGATCTCTGATGCACTGGTCCCTTCGTGGGATGATCTCAGGATGATCTCTGATGCGCTGGTCCTTTCATGGGATGATCTCTGCACTGGTCCCTTCATGGGATGATCTCTGATGCAGTGGTCCCTTCATGGGATGATCTCTGCAGTGGTCCCTTCATGGGATGATCTTGCATACCTCTAATCCAGGGGTCTTCAAACTGTGGGGCGTGACCCCCAGGGGTGCCGTGTTGTGATGCAAAGGGGGTCGCGCCTTCCCAGTCACACTTCTGCCCAAGGGCTTCAGCACCCCCACACTTCCCCCGTCCTGTGTCCCAGCCTGGGCTGCTGCAATGAAACTTGAGCTGCTGGGGGCTCGTCAGGGCAGTGTCTGGAGTCTTATCTCCGGCACCCCTGTGTTTTTCACAGGTCTTTAAAGACCATTTGCATTTTTACATGCCTTTGCAAACTGGTTACAGAGGCTTAGGTTTTTTTGCTGGTTCCAGTACCCCCTGCGTCCCCACTCAGCCTATTCCTTACATTTGTATTTTACATTTACTGCTGTAGAGTGAGAATGCATTTCATGGAAAGGAATACAAAGTAGGCTTGCCAAAAGAAAAATGCCTGCCGTGTTTTGTTTAAAGAGCCTGCAAAGATCTCCTCTTGGTACTAAATAGACTTAGAAATAAAAAAGTATGTATGCATTCGTTATGTGACTTTTCTGTCTTTGTTCTCTTTAATTATCAGTCATGGATCATTGAGGCAGCCCTAGAACACAATTCAAAGTGCTTTCAATTTATATTTGCTGTTGGAAGTATGCACAGATAAGCACTGAAAATACCGCTTTAGGTGACTGCTTTTTTTTGTACCGACTGGGCCATCAAAATAATCTGCTGGCAACCCTAACCATAGGACTGGAAGTTTGTTGCAGGATCAGCACATTATTTATTTCCTTCACCCTCGATCCCCGATTAATGCCGCAATAGTTTAACTTACATCTTAAACTCTACGCCGCCGTCAATAACATGCTGAGTTACTTCATGGGTCTGGGAATGCGCCACCTCACTCACCCTGCCGTCACTCCTCTTGTCCTACTCTCACACTGTTGCATCGCTCATCGTGCACTCACATGGGCACTCTTGTCACCCACACAGTGCAGAGGGTTAATGTGCCTGCTACAAAGAATATGTACCATGCAGATCCCAGAAATGAGTGTGAGTAAACTATGAGTAGTGCTATAAAAAATGAAATGTTTGTCAGAAAGGTGCTATAGATAGATGCGGTGCATTGTTGGTTAGTGGCAGTTAAGGAATTCATGGAGAAGGAGGAAACGGGGGTGAGGCATCAAAAAAGACTGATGCACCGGGTGCAACCAGCATTAGGACCAGACCTGACTGTGAGTGTTAGCCCCCCCCCCCCCCTCTGAAGTTCTGGTCTAGTGGCTCCCCTGCTTCTGCCTATTATTTACATTTGTAGTGTGCTACTGTTACCAAAAGATGTCCTGGGGCTAATAACGATCTACTGCCTCAAGGAAAATGAGAAACACACAGAAGGAGAAGGAGAACCAGCCAAATGGGGTAACCTACAGAGCATAGAGAAATGTTTTTATATCTTCCTAAAGGATAATATATTCTTGGTGGAACAAAGCAAAGGAGGATGCAAGTTCCAAAACTGCATGACCAGCATCAAAACAGAGAGACAGACAACTCATGCCTTCTTGAATTAGGGAACAATAAGCAGAGTGGCACCTGCCGAGAGGAGCATACGGGTCCGACCCGTATGCTTGGTGATGAGAGGATGAGAGAGGACAGCAAGGGAGTGAGAGAATTTGATTGAAGAGGTCAGGGATGAGGAGAAATGTGAATTGCCAAAGAGAAGTGTGGACACGCAAGAAGTGAGTGGGATCCAAAGGAGAGGGCTTCTGTTAGAACAAAGGGGAGATGTGAAAGAGGAATGGGCGGACTGGATAGGTGTAAGATACAAATAGACAAAAATTTGAATGGAGAGACGAGGTGAATGAAAAGTGCTGAGGGGCACGGGAGGTGACAGGGCCAGAGAGGCCATGAGATAAATGTGAGAGACTATTAGAAATGAGGGCAGTGAAAAGACAGAATGGCAAGAGGTGATTAAAGGTGAAGTGAGAGGTTGAATGGGGAGAATTCAGAAGTTGTAAAAAGGGGTGAAAGGAAATGGCCTGCAAAGTGAGAGAGGGATCCGGGGTTAGGAGAGGAGAGAGGGATGGAAGGGAGGGGGTGAGAGGAAAGCTGCATGGGTAAACGGCTTAACTCTGCACAAAACCGCCAGGGTTTAAAGGGACCCCTGTTTCTCCCGGTCAGGGCCAGGTAAGCTTCTTTTTTTTTTTTAATTTTCTTTATTGATTTTATATCATCAAAAAGCCAGGACACAGACATTATATAGCATATAGACCAATTAATAATATCATCAAATAGATCACAACATAAGCAATACAAAAACGTAAAATTCCATTCATAGCCAATTGAGAACTGGAGACCATAATTTTAACCCAAGTGCCCTTCTATTCTTGCCCTTTGTTTTATAAACAGCAGTTTCCAGATGATAGACAGACAATAATTTGGCTCGCCAGTAGCTAAAAACGGGTGGTTCAACATCTAGCCAGTGTGTAGTAATACAACAACGAAAGATAGACATGCATATAAATAAGAATCTATCCTCCAAATCAGTTCTTGAACAAACACTACTAGTTTGTACACCTAAAATAACCAGTTCTGCTGAAATTTGCGTTTGGACACCTAAATAAGTTGACAAAAAGTTTTCTATATCACGAATGAAATGACTTAGCTTTGGACACAAAAAAAACATATGTATCGTATCTGCTACATTTAAATCACAACGGTTACACTTGTTCACTTTGCCTGGTGCCCATCTCGCCAATTTAGCAGGTGTATAGTATAAATCATATATGGACATAAAATGTTGACTCATTAATGATCCATTATATAATGTTTTAACAGAAATTCCTATAACTCTATGCATGTCCAATCTTGGCACGTTAAGTTTCTTTATCCATTTATCTTCCAACATCAATATATCATCTTGATAATGCTCCATCAGCAATTGGTAAATATGGCCGATTCTTGGTCGTTTCCGAAGTGCTTCAATAATTTTGACCTTCTGAAGCACACTTTGACTTTCAGAACAATTTCTATCTAAAAAACTCCGAATTTGTAAAAACTTAAAGAATTCAGATCGTGAAAGACCATATTTTTGTTGTAAAAACGAAAAAGACCCTATATGTTGGCCCTCCATCAAATCACCCACTTGGGTTATCCCAGCCCGATGCCATCTATACATAATAGGGTCTTTAAAAATGTCTGGTAACAAAGGGCAATTACTTAAAGGTGTATAATAGTTTACATTAGTAGTAAATCCAATTTTCTTTTTAATTTTCTTCCAGATCTCAAAGACGGTTAAAACAATTTTAAAAATTGGTTTTCTTGTAATAACTTGGTTCAATGATGCGAACTAAACATTGACGAGCTTCCTGTCCCAGTAGCATCTCATAGATTGAAGGTCTTATTGCCTCATCCAGATAAGCTTCTTTAAACAATAAAACACCCATATTCTGTAAAAAAATGGACCAATAGTATAACTGAAAATTAGGAATTGCCCAACCCCCTCTATATCTAGATAAAGTACATTTTTTTAGAGCTCTTCTAGATCTATGATAGCTCCAGAGAAACCTGGAGCACATTCTTTCAATCCGATTAAATATAGACATAGGGAATAACAGTGGAATAGTTCTAAATAAATACAAAAACTTAGGAAAAACAAGCATTTTCAAGACGTTGCTACGACCATATAGTGATAGATGTAGGTTATCCAATTTCTCCAAGATTTTATTAGTAGACACTATTACAGTATCAGTATTTATTTGAACAATTTTATCAATATCCGCAGTTATTTTGATCCCAAGATACATAGATTCCACCTCAAAATGCATGTCTTGTGGACGTCCAAACTCTGAATGAAGCAATTGGGTCTTAGCAACGTTAAGCTTATATCCAGAGTGCTTACCAAAATTCTCCGAAGCTTGTATTAGCTTGGGAAGGGCAGACTTAATATCTGAAGTAACAATAGCTATATCGTCTGCATATGCAAAAACCTTATAAGCTATGTCGTGTATGCAGACTGGTTTTATTCCAGCATTATTATCCAAGCTACTTAAGAAGGGCTCGATATACAGAGCAAATAGCAAAGGCGATGTAGGACAACCTTGCCTTGTCCCCCTAGTGATTATAATATTACCAGAAAGATGGCCTGCTATCCGAAGCGTTGCTTTTGGGTTTTTATATAAAGCCTGAATAGCCTCGATAAATTCCACCGGAAAGCCCTTCCAAACTAACGTTGACCACAAAAAATTCCAGCATACCCGATCAAACGCTTTTTCAGCGTCCAATAAAGCGACTGCAAGAGAAGAGCTCGTAGCCTGCGCCCAATCTAATAAGGAGATGATCCTCTTAATATGATCTGTCGTATCCCGACATGAAATAAATCCATGTTGTCTCTTGGATACCAAAGAAGACATAAAACTGTTTAATCTGTTTGCAATAACTTTGGAGTACATTTTACTATCCACATTAAGGAGGGATATAGGTCTATAAGATCCCATGTCCGTATCTAGCTTACCTTTCTTCAAGAAAATTACTATAGTGGCCATTGACCAAGAAGCCGGGGGATTGCCCAGAAAAGCTTGTTGGCATACTAACAATAAGTCATTTTTTAGCATGTTCCTGAACGTACGATAGAACTCCAAGGGGATCTGATCCGGACCCATAGCTTTACCCAGAGCTAAAGCTAATATCGCTCTTTCAACTTCCTCCCACGTTATTGGGGCCCTTAAGCTTATTACCTGTGCCTCGGTAAGTCCTGTGGTTGGGACTCCCAACAGATAGTCCTTCCCATGATCTAAAATTTCTGATGCCGGGGGTTTGTAAAGAGATTGGTAAAAGCTTTGAAAAGCCCCCAGAACCCCTTCTCTCGTTTCTTGCAAAACCCCATTTACATCTCTAATTTTAGATATATCATTATATGCAGCTTTTTGCCTTATTCTTTTAGCCAAAATTTTTCCAGTTTTTTCGCCAAATTCATATGCCAACTCCTTGTGTTGCTTATATTTTAAGGCTATTTTATCCGCCAGATTAGAATACACTCTAGCCCTATTCACAGCGAGTTCTTTTTGGGCACCTTCCAGATCCTTACCCAGCCTAATTGTCTCAGCCAATTTCTGTTCGGATAGCATAACCGACCTAAAATCTTCTTTATATTTACTTAACAATAGTTTACGTCGTGATAGAGAGAAGCTAAGGGTTTCCCCTCGGACTACTGCTTTAAAAGCATCCCATATAGTTTGTATAGAAGCTGTACCTTTATTGAGCAAGAAAAACTCCTGTATCACTTTGACCATAAATTGACGATATTCCTTATCCCCGAGCAAGCTCCGTTCAAAAGACCATGAATGCTGTCTATTCTCTATTTGTGGATCAGCTGACAATCCCAGAACTAGTGGGTTATGGTCAGATATAAGTTTAGGTAAAATCTCTAACTCAATTTTACCTTGATATTCTAAGGAAACAAAGAAATAATCTAATCTGACAAATTTTTTGTGTGGAGCAGAATAAAAAGTATATCCTAAATCATTCATATGAATTGCATTCCAGGTATCAAGCAGAATCAGGTAAGCTTCTAATGTGGCAGCACGTATTGCTGCAGAGTGGAAGGCCCTTAACAAAGGCTGACTTGAAATCTTTCTGATGATAATTGCTGTATTTTGGTTCTAAATGGGTACTGATTGGGTGAAATCTTTCCTCAGTGTTACTGTGTGTAACAAATGTCAAAATAATGAAGCAATGCTATCCCAAAATACGCGGCATCACATAACCTTATTTTCATTTTCATCCAACGCAATTTAGTCAACAGGTTTAGAAATTTTTTTCAGGAGGGGGTCCTTAAGCCTCAAAATGTTGACAGGCGGGTCTCGGCATCCAAAAGTTTGAAGACCTCTGCTCTAATCTGAGTGCTGGGATGCACTGGTCACTTCATGGGATGATGTCTGTTGCACTTGTCCATTCATGGAATGATCTGGTGCCCTGGTCCCTTCATAGGACGATCTCTGATGCGCTGGTACCTTCATGGGATGATCTCTGGTGCACTGGTCCCTTCATGGGATGATCTCTGATGCACTGGTCCCTTCATGGGAAGATCTATGCACTGGTCCCTTCATGGGATGATTTTGCATACCTCTAATCTAATTGCTGTGATGCACTGGTCCCCTCATGGGATGATCTTTGATGCACTGGTCCCTTCATGGGATGATCTTTGATGTACTGGTCCCTTCATGCTCTCTTGTTCTCCTGAGGCGGAAAACCGGGAGTGTGTTTTTTAACCTGTTTTAATTTGATCTTAAACTTTGGACTGTCACATTATTTACTTGCTGCACTTCCTACCTCCTTGCTCTCCCTCCTGGCACTTGAACTCTTCGTTGGAAGGCGCTGCAGCAGAGGTCAGCGCTGCCGCCATTCCGTCGTCGAGTGAGGCCACGCCCCTTTTTCGAAGCCACGCCCCCCTCGAGGGCGCGCGAAACTGACAGAGCTTTCATAAGGACGCTGATTTCAAGCGCCGGTGGTTGCTCTCTTGTTCTCCTGAGGCGGAAAGCCGGGAGTGTGTTTTTTAACCTGTTTTAATTTGATCTTAAACTTTGGACTGTCACATTATTTACTTGCTGCACTTCCTACCTCCTTGCTCTCCCTCCTGGCACTTGAACTCTTCGTTGGAAGGCGCTGCAGCAGAGGTCAGCGCTGCCGCCATTCCGTCGTCGAGTGAGGCCACGCCCCTTTTTCGAAGCCACACCCCCCTACTGACGTTATCAGCAGCTATAAAACATGTGCTTCCATCGGAAGCGCAGCGGACGAGCGCAGCGGGAGCGCCGTTTGCGCGCCCAAGTCGCGCCTAAGTCCAGCCCGTCTGCGCCCGTCCGCGCTGGACCCGCGCCCAACGCCGTAACCCCTGCTCCACTTGCCCCAAAAATTCGTTGGTCCTCTGATCAACTTCTTCACCTCCGTCCTGATACTTGTGCCCCCTTTACTTGCTGTAACATTGCTAGCCTAGATACTACTGTTTATTCCTGCCCTCACTGTAACTTTTCTCTCCCCATAGTACCTAGACCTCGGCGTCTACCCTCTAAAATCAATGATCAGCCATCCACCATCTTAAAGGCCGCATTAGTCAATTGCAGATCTCTCCCAGCCCATGCTCATGACATATGGCTATCTCTTGAAACCCACAATTGGGACCTATTGTTTCTTACTGAAACTTGGTTAAAAGACTCCTCCAAACCGGACATCACTCTTGCTACTCCCCCTGGTTATCATTTCATTGGCATTAATCGAGACAACTCTAAGACCGGAGGAGGTCTTGCGATCATTGCTAAATCCCATCTCAAATTAAACCTCACGAAAATTCCCAACCTTGGCATCATCGAAGCCGCTCACTTTTCAATTATGGACCCTGCTTGTTCTATCTGTGCAGGCATACTGGTCTATAATCCCCCGGCCGTCACCTCTTCTTCCCTTATCACTCTGATTCACTCCATCGCCGATTTTTCTCTCAAACACCCCCATTTTACTGTTTTAGGAGATTTTAATATTCATATTGATAATCCCTCCTGCACACTCGCCTCCTCTCTGTTAGAAACCTTACAAGGACTCACCTTGCCTCAACTAGTGACAGGTCCTACTCATATAGCAGGCCATACCCTTGACCTCATTTTTTCCAATCTTCCTTCCCTCTCCACTCTCCCCCCCACTCCTTTGACATGGACCGATCATTATCTTATCCCTTTTTCTTTCACAGCCCCCTCCCCTCCTCCCCCTATCCCCCTTAATCGAGTTAAAGGTCGTAAATGGACCAAAGTTACATGTAACTCCCTGGAAGCTCATCTACATTTTCATTTTAACCAGCTAAATGACCTCAATTTAGAAACATTGAGATTCAATTCGGCCCTCTCGGATGCACTTGACTCGGTTTCCCCTCGGGTCCCCGTCACTTCCTCCAGATCCCGTCCTTCTGCCCCTTGGTTCTCCCCTCTGTTGCGTGAGGAAAAGAGCAAGTGTAAGCAGTTGGAACGTAAATGGAGATTGAACTATGATCCTGTAGCCAAATTGGCCTACAAATCTGCCCTGAGTAAGTTCCACAAACTAACACGCTCGTCCATGAGAGCTTACTTTTCTAATTTGATTCAACAGGCGCAGAATTCCTCCAAAACTCTTTTTTCCATAGTGAATGACTTCGTATATCCTCCTGCTTTGAAATCCCTCTTTACTCCCACTCAAGATCTCTGCAATGGATTGTCTGATTTTTTTCAAGAGAAGATAGTTATACTCTCCTCCTCCTTTGCAGCAATGGCTCCGGATTTCCCTGATGATTGCCCTGGCCTCCCCTCTTGTTCTTCCAACTCTTTTAGCGAGCTAACTCCTGATCTCGCGTTAGCTTTATTACGCAACGTTAAGTCTGGTTCCCCCCTGGACCCAGTTCCTGCCAAAATCATGGGTAATCTCGCCCCTATCCTTGTGAACCCGTTTCTCTCCATCTGGAATGCCTCTTTGTCGCAAGGTCTATTCCCCTCAGTTTGGAAACAGGCCAGCCTGGTCCCCATACTGAAAAAACCTGATGCAGACCCTCTGCTTTTTAGCAACTATAGACCTATTTCTCTCCTGCCTAAACCTGCCAAGATACTGGAGAAGGTGGTACAGAAACAAGTGGCACTGTACTTAGAGTCACATCGGCTGCTACACGACTCTCAGTCCGGTTTTAGATCCGGCTATAGCACCGAGACTGATTTGAAAAAAAGATGGTGCACCAGCATAAAGTCAAATTAGTCCATGTGTTTTCCAATTTTAACTTCTTTAATAGTTTTTCAGTTATAAAATCTTGGACATCAGCCAACGCGTTTCGTTCCTAGAGGAACTTCATCAGGGCTGAAACAAATACACAAATACAAACTCAATACAACTGCCACATTTAAAACATATAACATACGACATTTATAAACATATAAAGCATATATACACACATAATTATTACATACTTGAACAAATTATTATTGACAATTAGTAAAAGAACAAAACAGTATTATCCGACAAACAATTAAGTTAAAAATTATATGTATATACATATAACAAACTGTATATATATCTCCTAAAAAGTAGGTCATTATGTATAATGACATTTGAGAAAGATAAGAGCAGAGCAATATAATTTATTCTTAACATATTAATTCCTATATGACATAGTGAAAGTAGAAAGGAAACAGATCAAAAGAAAAGGAGAGGGAAAGGAAACTTATTGTAATCACCAATATATAATCTCACCGAGTATATCATCGCGTCTCCGAGAGGTCGCTTAAGAAGGTCAAATTGCCTATTCGTATAGAGACAATGTACTTGGACTTAGTATAGAATGCTAAGTATTTCCTCAAGATTCATAGTAAGTATATTTGTATTGTATTAAAGGCCCAAGTCATAGCCCTATTCAAAAGAAGAAAGAGAAATAAAGTGCCATTGGTATAGCGTAAAGAGCACGTTATTACAATATAAAACCAGAATCGTGGATAGCCTTACCTTAGTAGGGGCCTAATTAATGGCCTATGAACCTATCAAGAACAAAGAGAAAAATATATATATATATAAGAGAATGTGCAAAGAATATATTAAATGATATAAACAAGGAAGGAGAAAAGGCAGCAGTAGATAACATCTTAAACAATGTTGTAAATATCACACCATTATTGGTATATCAAATGAAAATAAGGAGGAAACGAGCACTGAAGTAATATTTATATGAGTCCACGTTCTCTTATATATATATATATTTTTCTCTTTGTTCTTGATAGGTTCATAGGCCATTAATTAGGCCCCTACTAAGGTAAGGCTATCCACGATTCTGGTTTTATATTGTAATAACGTGCTCTTTACGCTATACCAATGGCACTTTATTTCTCTTTCTTCTTTTGAATAGGGCTATGACTTGGGCCTTTAATACAATACAAATATACTTACTATGAATCTTGAGGAAATACTTAGCATTCTATACTAAGTCCAAGTACATTGTCTCTATACGAATAGGCAATTTGACCTTCTTAAGCGACCTCTCGGAGACGCGATGATATACTCGGTGAGATTATATATTGGTGATTACAATAAGTTTCCTTTCCCTCTCCTTTTCTTTTGATCTGTTTCCTTTCTACTTTCACTATGTCATATAGGAATTAATATGTTAAGAATAAATTATATTGCTCTGCTCTTATCTTTCTCAAATGTCATTATACATAATGACCTACTTTTTAGGAGATATATATACAGTTTGTTATATGTATATACATATAATTTTTAACTTAATTGTTTGTCGGATAATACTGTTTTGTTCTTTTACTAATTGTCAATAATAATTTGTTCAAGTATGTAATAATTATGTGTGTATATATGCTTTATATGTTTATAAATGTCGTATGTTATATGTTTTAAATGTGGCAGTTGTATTGAGTTTGTATTTGTGTATTTGTTTCAGCCCTGATGAAGTTCCTCTAGGAACGAAACGCGTTGGCTGATGTCCAAGATTTTATAACTGAAAAACTATTAAAGAAGTTAAAATTGGAAAACACATGGACTAATTTGACTTTATGCTGGTGCACCATCTTTTTTTCAAATTTGTATCTATCTGGTTTCCAGTGGGGTATAAGTACGACGTACTCCGGATGCGATTGCACAGACTATATATGAATTCCTGTACTTAATCTTCTGATGTGCTTAGCCTGTGGTCAGTCGTACGATTGTTTGCTTTTGTATAGCACCGAGACTGCGCTGCTTGAAGTCTCTGAAATTATCAGGGAATCAGTGGATAGGGGCGAGGAGGCCATGTTGGTCCTCCTCGACCTATCCGCTGCTTTTGATACTGTCTCCCACAAAATACTTACCTCCCGCCTACAGCAGCTAGGGGTCGGTGGGACAGTGCTGGCCTGGATTATTTCTTTCCTGTCTAGCCGTTCCCAAAGGGTTACGATGCACCCTTTTGAATCCGAAGACAAACCCCTCCTGTGTGGAGTGCCCCAGGGCTCTGCCTTGAGCCCTCTACTGTTTAATGCTTATGTGGCTCCTCTGGCCAAGGTAGTTGAATCCTGGGGCGTCAGGGTGGTCTCCTACGCTGACGATACTCAGCTTATCTTTTCCTTTCGAGACCATTCTGACTCCCTCTTCTCCAACTTTAGAAACTGCCTTGGTAACATATGCTCCTGGATGTCAGCCAATCACCTTGCCCTTAACACCGACAAAACCGAGGTTCTCTTTTTCAGTAAAAAATCCCCCCCCCCCTGCAACCCTCTGGTGGCCTACCATTCTGAATCCCCCACCCTCTCCCGTGAAGGCAGCTCGTAACCTGGGCTTCATTTTTGACAACTCTTTGTCCGGAAATGCCCAAGTTAACAAAGTGGTAGGGGCCTGTTTCTCTAAACTTCGCATGATCAGAAAAATCTTCCCCTTCCTCCCTCTATCCTCATGCAAAACCGTAGTCCAGGCCCTTATCATCACCCATCTAGACTATGCTAATAGTCTATATGCAGGTGCCCCGCACTATCTTATTGACCGCCTGCAAATAGTCCAAAATGCGGCAGCCCGGCTCATCGGTAACATCCCTGCCCGTACTTCAGTCAGAGCCTACCGAGAAGAACTTCATTGGCTTCCCATTCAACGACGCATAGACTTTAAAATTCTGATCCTGACATTTCGGGCTATCCATGGTACTGGCCCACTTTATCTGAAAAAGCGTCTCAAGATCTCTGTTTCAGCCAGACATCTCAGATCCAATAACCTTCGCCTTCTGTTGGTTCCTAGATTCAGGCTTTCTCGGACTGGCGGCAGATCTTTCACCGTCACTGCCGCCAAGCTCTGGAATAGCCTCCCCCTTGACCTCAGGTTCTGCGAATCTGAGCCAGCCTTCCGCCGCAAACTCAAGACCTGGCTGTTCACTAGGCGGTAGGACTTGGAACTGTCAACTCCTCACCGTTTCCCATTTTCTCTGTGAGATATGATCTTGGTTACTCCTCATGGGGACAGTTATGTAATCTTAGCGCCGGGACACCTCCTTTGGCGGTAGCTGCGCGCTCTATAAGCTCCATAAATAAAATAAATAAATGATCTTTGATGCACTGGTCCCTTCATGGGATGATCTTTGATGCACTGGTTCCTTCATGGGATGATCTTTGATGCACTGGTCCTTTCATGGGATGATCTTTGATGCACTGGTCCCTTCATGGGATGATCTCAGCACTGGTCCCTTCATGGGATGATCTTGCATACCTCTAATATGAGTGCTGTGAAGCACTGGTCCCTTCATGGGATCTTTGATACACTGGTCCTTCATGGGATGATCTCTGATGCACTGGTCCCTTCATGGGATGATCTATGCACTGGTCCCTTCATGGAATGATCTTGCATACCTCTAATAAGAGTGCTGTGATGCGATGGTCCCTTCATGGGATGATCTCTGATGCACTGGTCCCTTCATGGGATGATCTGGTGCACTGGTCCCTTCATGGGATGATCTCTGGCGCACTGGTCCCTTCATGCGATGAAATTTCATACCTCTAATCTGAGTGCTGTGATGCACTGGTCCCTTCATGGGATGATCTGTTGCAGTGGTCCCTTCTTGGGATGATCTCTGATGCACTGGTCCCTACTTGGGATTATCTGTTGCACTGGTCCCTTCATGGGATGATCTCTGGTGCCCTGGACCCTTCATGGGATGATCTCTGGTGCACTGGTCCCTTCATGGGATGATCTCTGGTACACTGGTCCCTTCATGGGATGATCTCTGATGCACTGGTCCCTTCATGGGATGATCTGGTGCCCTGGTCCCTTCATGTGATGATCTGGTGCCCTGGTCCCTTCATGGGATGATCTGGTGCCCTGGTCCCTTCATGGGATGATCTGGTGCACTGGTCCCTTCATGGGATGATCTGGTGCACTGGTCCCTTCATGGGATGATCTGGTGCACTGGTCCCTTCATGGGATGATCTGGTGCACTGGTCCCTTCATGGGATGATGTTTGGTGCGCTGGTCTCTTCATGGGATGATCTGGTGCACTGGTCCCTTCATGGGATGATGTTTGGTGCGCTGGTCTCTTCATGGGATGATCTCTGGTGCGCTGGTCTCTTCATGGGATGATCTCTGCACTGGTCCCTTCATGGGATGATCTTGCATACCTCTAATCTGAGTGCTCTGCTGCACTGGTCCCTTCATGGGATTATCTCTGGTGCCCTGGTCCCTTCATGGGATTATCTCTGGTGCCCTAGTCCCTTCATGGGATGATCTCTGGTGCACTGGTCCCTTCATGGAATTATCTCTAGTGCACTGGTCCCTTCATGGGATGAACCTGCATACCTCTAATCTGAGTGATCTGATGCACTGGTCCCTTCATGGGATGATCTGGTGCCCTGGTCCCTTCATAGGATGATAACTGGTGCCCTGGTCCCTTCATAGGATGATATCTGGTGCCCTGGTCCCTTCATGGGATGATCTTGCATACCTCTAATCTGACTGATCTGATGCACTGGTCCCTTCATGGGATGATCTCTGATGCACTGGTCTCCTCATGGGATGATCTCTGATGCACAGGTCCCTTCATGGGATGACCTCTGCACTTGTCCCTTCATGGGATGATGTCTGTTGCACTGGTCCCTTCATGGTATGATCTCTGGTGCCCTGGTCCCTTCATGGTATGATCTCTGGTGCCCTGGTCCCTTCATGGGATGATCTCTGGTGCACAGGTCCCTTCATGGGATGATCTTTGGTGCACTGGTCCCTTCATGGGATGATGTCTGTTGCACTAGTCCCTTCATAGGATGATCTCTGGTGCCCTGGTCCCTTAACCCCTTCTGTGCCCATGACGAGCTGGACTCGTCATGGGCCGCGGTTGCGCTGTGCCCATGACAAGTCCAGCTCGTCATAAACCCCGCCCGCTAATGCAACGGCCGGCTCAGGGCGGGGAAAGGGCGTGGCACACAAGGGGTTAATGGGATGATCTGATGCACTGGTCCCTTCATGGGATGATCTCTGGTGCACTGGCCCCTTCATGGCATGATCTCTGATGTACTGGTTCCTTCAAGGGATGATCTGTTGCACTGGTCCCTTCATGGGATGACCTTTGGTGCACTGGTCCCTTCATGGGATGACCTTTGGTGCACTGGTCCCTTCATGGGATGATCTTTGGTGCACTGGTCCCTTCATGGGATGATATTTGGTGCACTGGTCCCTTCATGGGATGATCTGATGCACTGGTCCCTTCATGGGATGAAATTTCATACCTCTAATCTGAGTGCTGTGATGCACTGGTCCCTTCATGGGATGATCTGTTGCACTGGTCCCTTCTTGGAATGATATCTGGTGCCCTGGTCCCTTCATGGGATGATCTTTGGTTCACTGGTCCCTTCATGGGATGATCTCTACACTGGTCTCTTCATGGAATGATCTTGCATACCTCTATTAAGAGTGCTGTGATGCGATGGTCCCTTCATAGGATGATCTCTGATGCACTGGTCCCTTCACGGGATGATCTCTAATGCACTGGTCCCTTCACGAGATGATCTCTGCGCTGGTCCCTTCACGGGATGATCTCTGCGCTGGTCCCTTCACGGGATGATCTCTGCGCTGGTCCCTTCACGGGATGATCTCTGCGCTGGTCCCTTCACGGGATGATTTCTGATGCGCTGGTCCCTTCACGGGATGATTTCTGATGCGCTGGTCCCTTCACGGGATGATCTCTGATGCGCTGGTCCCTTCACGGGATGATCTCTGATGCACTGGTCCCTTCACGGGATGATCTCTGATGCACTGGTCCCTTCATGGGATGATCTCTGTTGCACTGGTCCCTTCATGCGATTATCTCTAGTGCACTGGTCCCTTCATGCGATTATCTCTAGTGCACTGGTCCCTTCATCGGATGATCTTGCATACCTCTAATCTGAGTGATCTGTTGCCCTGGTCCCTTTATGGGATGATCTGTTGCACTGGTCCCTTCATGGGATGATCTGTTGCACTGGTCCCTTCATGGGATGATCTGTTGCTCTGGTCCCTTCATAGGATGATATCTGGTGCCCTGGTCCCTTCATAGGATGACCTCTGATGCACTGGTCCCTTCATGGGATGACCTCTGATGCACTGGTCCCTTCATGGGATGACCTCTGATGCACTGGTCCCTTCATAGGATATCCGGTGCCCTGGTCCCTTCATAGGATGATATCTGGTGCCCTGGTCGCTTCATGGGATGACCTCTAATGCACTGGTCCCTTCATGGGATGATCTCTGGTGCTCTGGTCCCTTCATGGGATGATCTCTGGTGCACTGGTCCCTTCATAGGATGATATCTGGTGCCCTGGTCGCTTCATTGGATGACCTCTGATGCACTGGTCCCTTCATGGGATGTCCTCTGATGCACTGGTCCCTTCATGGGATAATCTCTGATGCACTGGTCCCTTCATGGGATGATCTCTGATGCACTGGTCTCTTCATGGGATGATCTCTGATGCACTGGTCCCTTCATGGGATGACCTCTGCACTTGTCCCTTCATGGGATGATCTTGCATACCTCTAATCTGAGTGCTGGGATGCACTGGTCCCTTCATGGAATTATCTTTGATGCACTGGTCCCTTCGTGGGATCATCTGTTGCACTGGTCCCTTCGTGGGATCATCTGTTGCACTGGTCCCTTCTTGGGATGTTCTTTGATGCACTGGTCCCTTCATGGGATGATCTCTGTTGCACTGGTCCCTTCATGGGATGATGTCTGGTGCCCTGGTCCCTTCATGGGATGGTCTCTGGTGCCCTGGTCCCTTCATGGGATGATCTCTGGTGCCCTGGTCCCTTCATGGGATGATCTCTGGTGCCCTAGTCCCTTCATGGGATGATCTCTGGTGCACTGGTCCCTTCATGGGATGATCTCTGATGCACTGGTCCCTTCATGGGATGATCTTGCATACCTCTAATCTGAGTGCTGTGATGCACTGGTCAAGTCATGGGATGATCTTTGATGCACTGGTCCCTTCATGGGATGATCTCTGATGCACTGGTCCCTTCATGGGATTATCTCTGGTGCGCTGGTCCCTTCACGGGATGATCTCAGGTGCGTTGGTCCCTTCATGGGATGATCTTTGGTGCACTGGGCCCTTCATGGGATAATCCTCGATGCGCTGGTCCCTTCATGGGATTAGGATGATCTCTGCGCTGGTCCCTTCATGGATGATCTGTTGCACTGGTCCCTGGTCCCTTCATGGGATGATCTGGTGCACTGGTCCCTTCGTAGGATGATCTCTGGTGCACTGGTCCCTTCGTGGGATGATCTCTGGTGCCCTGGTCCCTTCATGGGATGATCTCTGGTGCCCTGGTCCCTTCATGGGATTATCTGTTGCACTGGTCCCTTCATGGGATTATCTGTTGCATACCTCTAATATGAGTGCTGTGATGCACTGGTCCCTTCATGGGATCTTTGATGCACTTGTCCTTCATGGGATGATCTCTGGTGCGCTGGTCCCTTCATGGGATGATCTCTGGTGCGCTGGTCCCTTCATGGAATGATCTCTGGTGCGCTGGTCCCTTCATGGGATGATCTCTGGTGCGCTGGTCCATTCATGGGATGATCTCTGGTGCGCTGGTCCATTCATGGGATGATCTCTGGTGCGCTGGTCCCTTCATGGGATGATCTCTGGTGCGCTGTTCCCTACATGAGATGATCTCTGGTGCGCTGGTCCCTACATGGGATGATCTTTGCACTGGTCCCTTCATGGGATGATCTGGTGCACTCGTCCCTTCATGTGATGATCTCTAGTCCCCTCATGGTATGATCTTTGGTGCATTGATCCCTTCATGGGATGATCTCTGATGCGCTGGTCCCTTCATGAGATAATCTCTGCACTGGTCCCTTCATAGGATGATCTTGCATACCTCTAATATGAGTGCTGTGATGCACTGGTCCCTTCATGGGATCTTTGATGCACTGGTCCCTTCATGGGATCTTTGATGCACTGGTCCCTTCATGGGAGGATCTTTGATGCACTGGTCCCTTCATGGGATGATCTTTGATGCACTGGTCCCTTCATGGGATGATCTTTGATGCACTGGTCGCTTCATGGGATGATCTTTGATGCACTGGTCCCTTCATGGGATGATCTCTGTTGCCCAGGTCCCTTAATGGGATGATCTGGTGCCCTGGTCCCTTCATGGGATGATCTGGTGCCCTGGGCCCTTTATGGGATGATCTTTGGTGCACCGGTCCCTTCATGGGATGATCTCTGCACTGGTCCCTTCATGGGATGAATTTGCATACCTCTAATATGAGTGCTGTGATGCACTGGTCCCTTCATGGGATGATCTTTGATGCACTGGTCCCTTCATGGGATGATCTTTGATGCACTGGTCCCTTCATGGGATGATCTCTGATGCACTGGTCCCTTCATGGGATGATCTGGTGCACTGGTCCCTTCATGGGATGATCTCTGGTACACTGGTCCCTTCATGGGATGATCTCTGGTGCACTGGTCCCTTCATGGGATGATCTTGCATACCTCTAATATGAGTGCTGTGATGCACTGGTCCCTTCATGGGATGATCTTTGATGCACTGGTCCCTTCATGGGATGATCTTTGATGCACTGGTCCCTTCATGGGTTGATCTTTTATGCACTGGTCCCTTCATGGGATGATCTCTGGTGCGCTGGTCCCTTCATGGGATGATCTCTGGTGCGCTGGTCCCTTCATGGGATGATCTCTGGTGCGCTGGTCCCTTCATGGGATGATCTCTGGTGCGCTGGTCCCTTCATGGGATGATCTCTGGTGCGCTGGTCCCTTCATGGGATGATCTCTGGTGCGCTGGCCCCTTCATGGGATGATCCCAGATGCGCTGGTCCCTTCATGGGATGATCTCTGGTGCGCTGGTCCCTTCATGGGATGATCTCTGGTGCGCTGGTCCCTTCATGGGATGATCTCTGGTGCACTGGTCCCTTCATGGGATTATCTGTTGCACTGGTCCCTTCATGGGATGATCTCAGATGCACTGGTTCCTTCATGGGATGATCAGTTGCACTGGTCCCTTCATGGGATTATCTCTTGTGCACTGGTACCTTCATGGGATGATCTTGCATACCTCTAATCTGAGTGCTCTGCTGCACTGGCCCCTTCATGGGATGATGTCTGTTGCACTGGTCCCTTCATGGGATGATGTCTGTTGCACTGGTCCCTTCATGGGATGATGTCTGTTGCACTGGTCCCTTCATGGGATGATGTCTGTTGCTCTGGTCCCTTCATGGGATGATCTGTTGCACTGGTCCCTTCATGGAATGATTTGGTGCCCTGGTCCCTTCATAGAATGATCTTTGGTGCACTGGTCCCTTCATGGGATGATCTGATGCGCTGGTCCCTTCATGGGATGATTGTTGATGCACTGGTCCCTTCATGGGATGATCTCTGCACTGGTCCCTTCATGGGATGATCTCTGGTGCACTCGCCCCTTCATGGGATGATCTCTGATGCACTGGTCCCTTCATGGGATGATCTCTGAAGCACTGGTCCCTTCATGGGATGATCTCTGGCGCACTGGTCCCTTCATGGGATGATCTCTGGCGCACTGGTCCCTTCATGGGATGAAATTTCATACCTCTAATCTGAGTGCTGTGATGCACTGGTCCCTTCATGGGATGATCTGTTGCACTGGTCCCGTCTTGGGATGATCTCTGATGCACTGGTCCCTTCATGGGATGATCTCTGGTAAACTGGTCCCTTCATGGGATGATCTCTGGTACACTGGTCCCTTCATGGGATGATGTCTGTTGCACTGGTCCCTTCATGGGATGATCTGTTGCACTGGTCCCTTCATGGGATGATCTGTTGCCCTGGTCCCTTCATGGGATGATCTATGGTGCCCTGGTCCCTTCATGGGATGATCTATGGTGCCCTGGTCCCTTTATGGGATGATCTATGGTGCCCTGGTCCCTTTATGGGATGATCTATGGTGCCCTGGTCCCTTCATGGAATGATCTCTCGTGCATTGGTCCCTTCATGGGATGATCTCTGCACTGGTCCCTTCATGGGATGATCTCTGATGCACTGGTTCCTTCATGGGATGATCTCTGTTGCACTAGTCCCTTCATGGGATGATCTCTGTTGCACTGGTCCCTTCATGGGATGATCTGTTGCACTGGTCCCTTCATGGGATGATCTGTTGCACTGGTCCCTTCATGGGATGATATGTTGTACTGGTCCCTTCATGGGATTATCTGTTGCACTGGTCCCTTCATGGGATGATTTGTTGCACTGGTCCCTCCATGGGATATTCTCTGCACTGGTCCCTTCATGGGATGATCTTGCATACCTCTAATCTGAGTGCTGGGATGCACTGGTCCCTTCATGGGATGATCTGTTGCACTGGTCCCTTCATGGGATGATCTGTTGCACTGGTCCCTTCATGGGATGATCTGGCGCGCTGGTCCCTTCATGGGATGATCTGGTGCACTGGTCCCTTCATAGGATGATCTCTGGTGCGCTGGTCCCTTCATGGGACGATCTCTGGTGTGCTGGTCCCTTCATGGGATGATCTCTGGTGCGCTGGTCCCTCCATGGGATGATCTCTGATGCACTGGTCCCTTCATGGGATGACCTCTGCACTTGTCCCTTCATGGGATGATCTTGCATACCTCTAATCTGAGTGCTGGGATGCACTGGTCCCTTCATGGAATTATCTTTGATGCACTGGTCCCTTCGTGGGATCATCTGTTGCACTGGTCCCTTCGTGGGATCATCTGTTGCACTGGTCCCTTCTTGGGATGATCTTTGATTCACTGGTCCCTTCATGGGATGATCTCTGTTGCACTGGTCCCTTCATGGGATGATGTCTGGTGCCCTGGTCCCTTCATGGGATGGTCTCTGGTGCCCTGGTCCCTTCATGGGATGATCTCTGGTGCCCTGGTCCCTTCATGGGATGATCTCTGGTGCCCTAGTCCCTTCATGGGATGATCTCTGGTGCACTGGTCCCTTCATGGGATGATCTCTGATGCACTGGTCCCTTCATGGGATGATCTTGCATACCTCTAATCTGAGTGCTGTGATGCACTGGTCAAGTCATGGGATGATCTTTGATGCACTGGTCCCTTCATGGGATGATCTCTGATGCACTGGTCCCTTCATGGGATTATCTCTGGTGCGCTGGTCCCTTCACGGGATGATCTCAGGTGCGTTGGTCCCTTCATGGGATGATCTTTGGTGCACTGGGCCCTTCATGGGATAATCCTCGATGCGCTGGTCCCTTCATGGGATTAGGATGATCTCTGCGCTGGTCCCTTCATGGATGATCTGTTGCACTGGTCCCTGGTCCCTTCATGGGATGATCTGGTGCACTGGTCCCTTCGTAGGATGATCTCTGGTGCACTGGTCCCTTTGTGGGATGATCTCTGGTGCCCTGGTCCCTTCATGGGATGATCTCTGGTGCCCTGGTCCCTTCATGGGATTATCTGTTGCACTGGTCCCTTCATGGGATTATCTGTTGCATACCTCTAATATGAGTGCTGTGATGCACTGGTCCCTTCATGGGATCTTTGATGCACTTGTCCTTCATGGGATGATCTCTGGTGCGCTGGTCCCTTCATGGAATGATCTCTGGTGCGCTGGTCCCTTCATGGGATGATCTCTGGTGCGCTGGTTCCTTCATGGGATGATCTCTGGTGCGCTGGTCCATTCATGGGATGATCTCTGGTGCGCTGGTCCATTCATGGGATGATCTCTGGTGCGCTGGTCCCTTCATGGGATGATCTCTGGTGCGCTGTTCCCTACATGAGATGATCTCTGGTGCGCTGGTCCCTACATGGGATGATCTTTGCACTGGTCCCTTCATGGGATGATCTGGTGCACTCGTCCCTTCATGTGATGATCTCTAGTCCCCTCATGGTATGATCTTTGGTGCATTGATCCCTTCATGGGATGATCTCTGATGCGCTGGTCCCTTCATGAGATAATCTCTGCACTGGTCCCTTCATAGGATGATCTTGCATACCTCTAATATGAGTGCTGTGATGCACTGGTCCCTTCATGGGATCTTTGATGCACTGGTCCCTTCATGGGATGATCTTTGATGCACTGGTCCCTTCATGGGATGATCTTTGATGCACTGGTCCCTTCATGGGATGATCTTTGATGCACTGGTCGCTTCATGGGATGATCTTTGATGCACTGGTCCCTTCATGGGATGATCTCTGTTGCCCAGGTCCCTTAATGGGATGATCTGGTGCCCTGGTCCCTTCATGGGATGATCTGGTGCCCTGGGCCCTTTATGGGATGATCTTTGGTGCACCGGTCCCTTCATGGGATGATCTCTGCACTGGTCCCTTCATGGGATGAATTTGCATACCTCTAATATGAGTGCTGTGATGCACTGGTCCCTTCATTGGATCTTTGATGCACTGGTCCCTTCATGGGATGATCTTTGATGCACTGGTCCCTTCATGGGATGATCTCTGATGCACTGGTCCCTTCATGGGATGATCTCTGTTGCACTGGTCCCTTCATGGGATGATCTGGTGCACTGGTCCCTTCATGGGATGATCTCTGGTACACTGGTCCCTTCATGGGATGATCTCTGGTGCACTGGTCCCTTCATGGGATGATCTTGCATACCTCTAATATGAGTGCTGTGATGCACTGGTCCCTTCATGGGATGATCTCTGATGCACTGGTTCCTTCATGGGATGATCTCTGTTGCACTAGTCCCTTCATGGGATGATCTCTGTTGCACTGGTCCCTTCATGGGATGATCTGTTGCACTGGTCCCTTCATGGGATGATCTGTTGCACTGGTCCCTTCATGGGATGATCTGTTGCACTGGTCCCTTCATGGGATTATCTGTTGCACTGGTCCCTTCATGGGATGATTTGTTGCACTGGTCCCTCCATGGGATATTCTCTGCACTGGTCCCTTCATGGGATGATCTTGCATACCTCTAATCTGAGTGCTGGGATGCACTGGTCCCTTCATGGGATGATCTGTTGCACTGGTCCCTTCATGGGATGATCTGTTGCACTGGTCCCTTCATGGGATGATCTGGCGCGCTGGTCCCTTCATGGGATGATCTGGTGCACTGGTCCCTTCATAGGATGATCTCTGGTGCGCTGGTCCCTTCATGGGATGATCTCTGGTGCGCTGGTCCCTTCATGGGACGATCTCTGGTGTGCTGGTCCCTTCATGGGATGATCTCTGGTGCGCTGGTCCCTCCATGGGATGATCTCTGGTGCGCTGGTCCCTTCATGGGATGATTTGGTGCACTGGTCCCTTCATGGGATGATCTGGTGCGCTGGTCCCTTCATGGGATGATCTGGTGCACTGGTCCCTTCATGGGATGATATCTGGCGCACTGGTCCCTTCATGGGATGAAATTTCATACCTCTAATATGAGTGCTGTGATGCACTGGTCCCTTCATGGCATGATCTCTAGTCCCCTCATGGTATGATCTTTGGTGCATTGATCCCTTCATGGGATGATCTCTGATGCACTGGTCCCTTCATGGGATAATCTCTGCACTGGTCCCTTCATAGGATGATCTTGCATACCTCTAATATGAGTGCTGTGATGCACTGGTCCCTTCATGGGATCTTTGATGCACTGGTCCCTTCATGGGATGAACTTTGATGCACTGGTCCCTTCATGGGATGATCTCTGTTGCCCTGGTCCCTTCATGGGATGATCTGGTGCCCTGGTCCCTTCATGGGATGATCTGGTGCCCTGGGCCCTTCATGGGCGGATCTTGTGCCCTGGGCCCTTTATGGGATGATCTTTGGTGCACCGGTCCCTCATGGGATGATCTTGCATACCTCTAATATGAGTGCTGTGATGCACTGGTCCCTTCATGGGATGATCTTTGATGCACTGGTCCCTTCATGGGATGATCTTTGATGCACTGGTCCCTTCATGGGATGATCTTTGATGCACTGGTCCCTTCATGGGATGATCTCTGATGCACTGGTCCCTTCATGGGATGATCTCTGCACTGGTCCCTTCATGGGATGATGTTGCACTGGTCCCTTCATGGGATGATGTTGCACTGGTCCCGTCATGGGATTATCTGTTATACTGGTCCCTTCGTGAAATTATCTGTTGCACTTGTCCCTTCATGGGATTCTGTTGCACTGGTCCCTTCATGGGATTATCTGGTGCCCTGGTCCCTTCATGGGATGATCTGGTGCCCTGGTCCCTTCATGGGATAATCTCTGGTGCCCTGGTCCCTTCATGGGATGATCTCTGGTGCCCTGGTCCCTTCATGGGATGATCTCTGATGCACTGGTCCCTTCATGGGATGATCTCTGATGCACTGGTCCCTTCATGGGATGATATGTTGCACTGGTCCCTTCATGGGATTATCTGTTGCAGTGGTCCCTTCATGGGATGATTTGTTGCACTGGTCCCTTCATGGGATATTCTCTGCACTGGTCCCTTCATGGGATGATCTTGCATACCTCTAATCTGAGTGCTGGGATGCACTGGTCCCTTCATGGGATGATCTCTTGTTCTGGTCCCTTCATGAGATTATCTGTTGCACTGGTCCCTTCATGGGATGATCTCTGATGCACTGGTCCCTTCATGGGATGATCTCTGATGCACTGGTCCCTTTGTGGGATGATCTCTGATGCACTGGTCCCTTCGTGGGATGATCTCTGATGCACTGGTCCCTTCATGGGATGATGTCTGTTGCACTGGTCCCTTCATGGGATGATCTGTTGCACTGGTCCCTTCATGGGATGATTTGGTGCACTGGTCCCTTCATGGGATGATTTGATGCCCTGGTCCCTTCATAGGATTATCTTTGGTGGACTGGTCCTTTCATGGGATGATCTTTGGTGCACTGGTCCCTTCATGGGATTGTTGGACTTGGCCCTTCTGGCAGGTTCACCCCTGAATTTTTTTGCTTTTTACTGGTGACTTGGTGTGGTGATTTTTTTGGCTTCTGCGCACTTTCCCTGTGTCCCAGGGTAAAGTGCGTGCGTGCTCTGAGTGCATGTGGTGAGATAGGCCTGCCCTCCCATAGGAATGCATGGGGAATGTATGTGTCCCTAGTAGTTCCTGATGCGTGGGGTGTGCAGGCCCGAGTTTGGTATGTGCGGACTCGGGGGAGTGAATGCTGCGCGATGATGTGTGCGGCGTGCATGTACCTAGTGTGGAAGTGCCACTTCTAGAAGTGGGCACTTCTGTGTGCAGTGTGTCTGTCGCGTGATTGGCTGGTCATGTCATGTGACGGGCTAGGGATTCCCCAGAGTCAGGATGAGTCACCCAGTGGTGAATGGGGAGATCAGCAGCTAGATGGGTGGGAGGAGTACACCTGGGTCCTGAATAGGACAGGGTTTTCCACACACAATGCTGGCCCCGCCCCCTGCGGTGCGACTGACGACCCTAGCCCTGCCAATGAATAGAGTGAGGGGCTGAGCACATCAAGGGTGCTCCCCAACCAGCTGCAAATGGTTTTCCCCCTCACCCTGAACCCAGAACAAAGGGGTTTGCTGTATAAAAATGGGGCTGTGTCCCCACAGAAACTGTTCTGCTTTTGGATCCTGAGCGGAGGGGGCTGCTGCTGCTGGACGCCAGGAGGAACCGCCACTTGGGACTGCCTTCCTGCCCTGGAGGGCCCAGTGAGCTGGCCCCTGGCCCAGCCTTGCCCCCCTGCCTATCTTCCTACAAACTTTGCAGGGGAGAACTCTGCTGGACTTGCGCTTTTTATTGTATGCTCCCTAAAGCGCCTGGAAGCGCTTTTCTTTCACCATAGCGCTAGGAGCGCGCTATCTGTGGCCCCAGCAGCGCTGAGCTGCGATCCTTTACCGGGGAACCCCGACGTAGGGATTCCCCCGCTGGCGATCCTCGCGGGTGCCTACCCCGCATTGTGGTGTTCGTTGGCGGGTGCCCACCCCGCTTATTTAATTATTTCTAATAACGGGTGCCCACCCCTTGTTGCGGCGCCCTCCTCGCGGGTGCCCACCCCGCTTTGCGTGCCTTGAACGGGGAAGCCCCCGTTGCATTGCTATTTTCGAAGGCGGGAGCCTACCCCGCGTCGCTGCCTTCCCGAGGAAGGGAATCCGGAGTCCCCGCCTCGTCGTCTCCCTGCCGCGCTGGGATTGGTCCAGCGGGAGGGAGTGTCGCCACGTGACCGGGGCCCCCACGGAGGAAGCGGCGCTGGGACGGAAGGAAGCGGACGGGAGCCTACCCCGCGCTTCCCTGAGAGGAGAAGAGAGAGCGAGTCAGGCCGGCCGGCCGGAGTGCTGCCGGTCTCGGTGAGGTGGGAGGACGCTGCTGCAGAGAACCGGTAAGTGGGGGTGTCCCCGCCGGTCTCTCCTCCGCGCTGTGCCGGAATTTGGAGCCCCAAGAGGCTCCTGCTGCGGGACCATTTCTCTTGTGCAAGCATAAGGCACCGGGACCCCCCAAGGATCGGGCGGCCCCGGAAGGCAGCGGGCTGCCCCCACGTGTTTGGGGACAATTGTTCAAGAGAGGCTCTAAACAGAGGGGGCCATCATTATTTTCTCGAGTGCGAGTGGCACTCCAACGGTTGGGGCATATTTGTTTTCAGAGCCACAGAGGCCCCAACGGGGCACATTTGATTTCGAGCCCACGAGGCTCTAACGGGGCACGTTTGTTTATTGAGCCCACCAGGCTCCAACGTTTGGGGGCATTCTTGTTGGCAGAGCCCAGAGAGGCTCCAAGGTATGCCACATTTGTTTTAAAAGGCATAGTGGTGCCCTCGCTCACTTCTCCAGCTGCCCAGCACTTCGTGGGCAGCTGCAACGTTTAGGTTGTCCCTTGTGCGCGCTGGCTTGCGCAGCCTGCACAGTCGCGCCCTGACATTAGTGGATTGGTCATTTCTGCACCTCTGAATGTGTTTATGCATCATGTGCCTTGTTTTACACCGCTGAATGTATTTTAGGCATCATGTGTTTTCCTTCCCTACACCTCTGAATGTTATGCCTCAGGTGTTTATGTGCTTAGACCCCTACAGGTATTGTGATACTTAGGTGGTTGTCTTCTCCTAGTACAGGTGGTACTAGTGAGGTCCTGATTCCCTGCGCAGTATTGTCCTAAGGTGGTTAGGGTTGCGTAGGTGGTACTTACCTGATACCAGTAGCTACTGGTTGGGTACTACATGTTCTATTTTAGTGCTACAGTGATTGTAAGTGCAATGGTCTAAAGTATTGTTCCTAAGTTCTAAAAGTGCTAATTCCGGACAGTGGTCCATGGTCCCTTCATGGGATGATCTCTGGTGCCCTGGTCCCTTCATGGGATGGTCTCTGATGCACTGGTCCCTTCATGGGATGATCTCTGATGCACTGGTCCCTTCATGGGATGATCTGTTGCACTGGTCCATTCATGGGATTATCTGTTGCACTGGTCCCTACAAGGGATGATCTTTGCACTGGTCCCTTCATAGGATGATCTTTGCACTGGTCCCTTCATGGGATGATCTTTGCACTGGTCCCTTCATGGGATGATCTCTGCACTGGTCCCTTCATGGGTAGGTCTGTTGCACTGGTCCCTTCATGGGATGATCTTTGATGCACTGGTCCCTTCATGGGATGATTTCTGATGCACTGGTCCCTTCATGGGATGATCTCTGCACTGGTCCCTTCATGGGATGATCTCTGCACTGGTCCCTTCATGGGATGATCTTGCATACCTCTAATCTGAGTGCTGTGATGCACTGGTCCCTTCATGTGATGATCTTTGATGCACTGGTCCCTTCATGTGATGATCTTTGACGCACTAGTCCCTTCATGGGATGATCTCTGCACTGGTGCCTTCATGGGATGATCTTTCATACCTCTAATGTGAGTTCTCTGATGCACTGGTCCCTTCATGGGATGATCTGTTGGACTGGTCCCTTCATGGGATGATCTCTGATGCACTGGTCCCTTCATGGGATGATCTCTAGTCACCTCATGGGATGTTCTTTGGTGCACTGGTCCCTTCATGGGATGATGTCTGATGCCCTGGTCCCTTCATGGGATAATCTCTGCACTGGTCCCTTCATGGGATGATCTGTTGCCTGGTCCCTTCATATGATGATATGTTGCACTGGTTCCTTCATGGGATGATCTGTTGCACTGGTCCCTTGTTGCACTTGTCCCTTCATGGGATGATCTGTTGCACTGGTCCCTTCATGGGATGGTCTGTTGCACTGGTCCTTTCATGGGATGTGTTAGAAATGGGATTTCTGGTTGGCTAGGGCTTGCGCCAAAGCCAGACAGAAACCACCACTCTAGTCAGGGCTGGGGAGTTACACGCCAAAGATAACCCCTGCTCACCCCCTTGGTAGCTTGGCACGAGCAGTCAGGCTTATCCCTGAGGCGATGTGTAAAGCGTTTGCGCGTGCACCCAGCAACAACACCCAAGGCCCACCACAAAGGAAACTCCACACAAGGTATTCTATAAAAATAACCTTTGTATTATACACAACACATTAGATAAAAACACACACTCTACAATGTGCCAACAGGCACGGGCAGAATTTACAAGGGATTATATGTACAGGGGACAGGGCCACCTGGACCACTGTCAGGAATTAGCACTTTTTAGACCATAGGAATAACACTGTAGTACAAAATAACATATGTAGCACACAACCAGTAACTACTGGTATCAGGTAAGTACCACCTACGCAACCCTAACCACCTTAGGACAATATTGCGCAGGGAATCAGGACCTCACTAGCACCACCTGTACTAGGGAGAAAACAACCACCTAAGTATCACAATACCTGTAGGGGTAAACGCACATTACACATGATGCATCACATTCAGAGGTGTAGGGAAGGAAAACACATGATGCCTAGAATACATTCAGCGGTGTAAGAACAGGGCACATGACGCATAAAAACACATTCAGAGGTGCAGGTAGGAACAACTGCGCAAAAACCCACATAAAGCCACCACCTGTGGCAGTCCCTAGGCCAACTGGCCTTGAAGGGCAAGGACGCCCTGTGTCCAGAAAGTCAGGGCGCGCCGGCGCAGGCTGCGCAAACCAGCGCGCACAAAGCACCACCTAAACGTGGCAGTTGCCCACTAAGTGCTGGGCAACTGGAGAAATGCTGTGGCCAACGTTGGAGCCTCCCAGGGCTCTGAGCAACTGAAATGTCCCCTAGAGCCTCGCAGGCTCTAAATAATAATGGCCCGACGTTGTAGCCTCGATGGGCTTGAGCAAACACTCGTGGCCCCCTGAGCCCCTCTGGGCTCCACAACAAGAAATGCCCCCTGAGCCTCGCAGGCTCTACAACAAGAATGCGCCCCTTCGTTGGAGCCTGTACTCGGGGCTCTGTACACCACTGCCGCGCGTTGGAGCCTCGGTGGGCCCTAGGACACCTCTGGGGCAACGTTGGAGCGGCCCGCTGCCTTCCGGGGCCGCTCTTCTCATTCCAGGAATACCCCCTCTCGAAGCGGCCCGCAACTGCGGCGCCGCTGTGGGGGACAGGGTGGCAGAGGCGGGAACCACGCGGAGTCCCGTTAGAGCGCACTGGCGCTTGGAGCAACAATACAGCAAAACCCACTACCCCGGCCTGCCCTCTTCACTCACTAGGGTCTGCCCCGGGCACTCACCGGGACTCCAGCGTCTGCTCTGGACACTCCGGCGGCAGGGCTCCCTCCTCCGGTTGCGAGAGCGGGGTGGGCTCCCGCCTCTCTTCGGTGCTGACTCGGGTCTCCCTCAGCTTACGGGAGGCCCGACTACGTCCGGGGCGCGTCACAAGCCCCGCCCGCAACCAAGGGTTTCCTGACTACTTCCGGGTCGCCGCAGGCAGCGCGGCGGCCCAGGGTTTCTCGGTACGTGGCAATGAGGGGTAGGCTCCCTCTTCCTTCAGCATACGAGCGGGGTGGGCACCCGCTAGAGGTCGCAACAATGCGGGGTGGGCACCCGCTCGCCAATGAAACTGCAATAAATCGAGGTGGGCACTCGATATGGGTGGCAAGGTCCCTGGCAGGGTGGGCACCTGCCAGGGGACGTTAGAATCGGAAAAGACGGGGCAAACGCCGGGTGGGCACCGGCTTGCAGCAACAAAGTGCTCCTGAGCGCTGAAGGAAAATAAAAGCGCTTCCAGGCGCTTAGGGATGCAAATAAAGGGCTCCCAGCGCTTTAAGAAGGATAATAACGAAGTCCAGCAAAGCTCTTCCCTGCATGCAGCAGGGCAGGGGTGAGGGGCAAGGCTAGACCCAGAGCCAGCTCACTGGGCCTCCAGGCAGGGAGGTAGTCCAAGTTGCGGTCCTCTGGTCCAGCAGCAGCAGCAGCCCCCCTCAGGTAAGATCCAGGCAGAGAACCGTTTCTGTGGGGACACAGCCCCATTTTTATACAGCAACGAACACCACAATGCGGGGTAGGCACCCGCGAGGATCGCCAGCGGGGGAATCCCTACGTCGGGGTTCCCCGGTAAAGGATCGCAGCTCAGCGCTGCTGGGGCCACAGATAGCGCGCTCCTAGCGCTATGGTGAAAGAAAAGCGCTTCCAGGCGCTTTAGGGAGCATACAATAAAAAGCGCAAGTCCAGCAGAGTTCTCCCCTGCAAAGTTTGTAGGAAGATAGGCAGGGGGGCAAGGCTGGGCCAGGGGCCAGCTCACTGGGCCCTCCAGGGCAGGAAGGCAGTCCCAAGTGGCGGTTCCTCCTGGCGTCCAGCAGCAGCAGCCCCCTCCGCTCAGGATCCAAAAGCAGAACAGTTTCTGTGGGGACACAGCCCCATTTTTATACAGCAAACCCCTTTGTTCTGGGTTCAGGGTGAGGGGGAAAACCAGTCGCAGCTGGTTGGGGAGCACCCTTGATGTGCTCAGCCCCTCACTCTATTCATTGGCAGGGCTAGGGTCGTCAGTCGCACCGCAGGGGGCGGGGCCAGCATTGTGTGTGGAAAACCCTGTCCTATTCAGGACCCAGGTGTACTCCTCCCACCCATCTAGCTGCTGATCTCCCCATTCACCACTGGGTGACTCATCCTGACTCTGGGGAATCCCTAGCCCGTCACATGACATGACCAGCCAATCACGCGACAGACACACTGCACACAGAAGTGCCCACTTCTAGAAGTGGCACTTCCACCCTAGGTACATGCACGCCGCACACATCATCGCACAGCATTCACTCCCACGAGTCCGCACATACCAAACTCGGGCCTGCACACCCCACGCATCAGGAACTACTAGGGACACATACATTCCCCATGCATTCCTATGGGAGGGCAGGCCTATCTCACCACATGCACTCAGAGCACGCACGCACTTTACCCTGGGACACAGGGAAAAGTGCGCAGAAACCAAAAATCACCACACCAAGTCACCAATAAAAAGCAAAAAGTTCAGGGATGAACCTGCCAGAAGGGCCAAGTCCAACAGGATGGTCTGTTGCACTGGTCCTTTCATGGGATGATCTGATGCACTGGTCCCTTCATGGGATGATCTGATGCACTGGTCCCTTCATGGGATGATCTGGTGCACTGGTCCCTTCATGGGATGATCTGGTGCATTGGTCCCTTCATGGGATGATCTGGTGCACTGGTCCCTTCATGGGATGATCTGGTGCACTGGTCCCTTCATGAGATTATCTGTTGCACTGGTCCCTTCATGGGATGATCTCTGATGCACTGGTCCCTTCATTGGATGATCTCTGCACTGGTCCCTTCATGGGTTGATCTGTTGCACTGGTCCCTTCATGGGATAATCTCTAGTGCACTGGTCCCTTCAGGGGATGATCTTGCATACCTCTAATCTGAGTGCTCTGATGCACTGGTCCCTTCATGGGATGATCTCTGATGCACTGGTCCCTTCATGGGATGATCTCTGATGCACTGGTCCCTTCATGGGATGATCTGTTGTACTGGTCCCTTCATGGGATTATCTGTTGCACTGGTCCCTACATGGGATTCTGTTGCTTTGGTCCCTTCATGGGATGATCTTTGCACTGGTCCCATCATGGGATGATCTCTGAAGCACTGGTCCCTTCATGGGATGATCCGTCTCACTGGTCTCTTCATGGGATGATTTGGTGCACTGGTCCCTTCATGGGATGATTTGATGCCCTGGTCCCTTCATAGGATGATCTTTGGTGGACTGGTCCCTTCATGGGATGACCTTTGGTGCACTGGTCCCTTCATGGGATGACCTTTGGTGCACTGGTCCCTTCATGGGATGATCTCTGATGCAGTGGTCCCTTCATGGGATGATCTCTGCACTGGTCCCTTCATGGGATGATCTGTTGTACTGGTCCCTTCATGAGATTATCTGTTGCACTGGTCCCACATGGGATGATCTCTGATGCACTGGTCCCTTCATTGGATGATCTCTGCACTGGTCCCTTCATGGGTTGGTCTGTTGCACTGGTCCCTTCATGGGATAATCTCTACTGCACTGGTCCCTTCAGGGGATGATCTTGCATACCTCTAATCTGAGTGCTCTGATGCACTGGTCCCTTCATGGGATGATCTCTGATGCACTGGTCCCTTCATGGGATTATCTCTAGTCCACTGGTTCCTTCAGGGGATGATCTTGCATACCTCTAGTCTGAGTGCTCTGATGCACTGGTCCCTTCATGGGATGATCTCTGATGCACTGGTCCCTTCATGGGATGATGTCTGTTGCACTGGTCCCTTCATGGTATGATCTGATGCACTGGTCCCTTCATGGGATGATCTCTGATGCCCTGGTCCCTTCATGGGATGATCTCTGGTGCACTCGTCCCTTCATGGGATGATCTTTCATACCTCTAATCTGAGTGCTGTGATGCACTGGTCCCTTCATGGGATGATCTCAGATGCACTGGTCCCTTCATGGGATGATCTCTGATGCACTGGTCCCTTCATGGGATGATCTCTGATGCACTGGTCCCTTCATGGGATGATCTCTGATGCACTGGTCCCTTCATGGGATATCTCTGATGCACTGGTCCCTTCATGGGATGATCTCCCATGCACTGGTCCCTTCATGGGATGATCTCCCATGCACTGGTCCCTTCATGGGATGATCTCCCATGCACTGGTCCCTTCATGGGATGATCTCCCATGCACTGGTCCCTTCATGGGATGATCTGTTGCACTGGTCCCTTCATGTGATGATCTGTTGCACTGGTCCCTTCATGGGATGATCTTGCATACCTCTAATCTGAGTGCTCCGATGCACTGGTCCCTTCATGGGATCATCTGTTGCACTGGTCCCTTCATGGGATCATCTGTTGCACTGGTCCCTTCATGGGATCATCTGGTGCACTGGTCCCTTCATGGGATCATCTGGTGCACTGGTCCCTTCATGGGATCATCTGTTGCCCTGGTCCCTTCATGGGATCATCTTTGATGTGCTGGTCCCTTCATGGGATCATCTTTGATGTGCTGGTCCCTTCATGGGATGATCTTTGATGTGCTGGTCCCTTCATGGGATGATCTTTGATGCGCTGGTCCCTTCATGGGATGATCTTTGATGCGCTCTTGATGCGCTGGTCCCTTCATGGGATGAGAATGATCTTTGCACTGGTCCCTTCATGGGATGATCTCTAGTCCCCTCATGGGATGATCTGTGATGCATTGGTCCCTTCATGGAATGATCTCTGATGCACTGGTCCCTTCATGGGAGGATCTCTAGTCCCTTCATGGGATGATCTTTGATGCACTGGTCCCTTCATGGGATAATCTCTTATGCACTGGTCCCTTCATGGGATGATCTCTGATACACTGGTCCCTTTGTGGGATGATCTCTGATGCACAGGTCCCTTCGTGGGATGATCTCTCATGCACTGGTCCCTTTATGGGATGATCCGTTGCACTGGTCTCTTCATGGGATGATTTGGTGCACTGGTCCCTTCATGGGATGATTTGATGCCCTGGTCCCTTCATAGGATGATCTTTGGTGGACTGGTCCCTTCATGGGATGACCTTTGGTGCACTGGTCCCTTCATGGGATGATCTCTGATACAGTGGTCCCTTCATGGGATGATCTCTGCACTGGTCCCTTCATGGGATGATCTGTTGTACTGGTCCCTTCATGAGATTATCTGTTGCACTGGTCCCACATGGGATGATCTCTGATGCACTGGTCCCTTCATTGGATGATCTCTGCACTGGTCCCTTCATGGGTTGGTCTGTTGCACTGGTCCCTTCATGGGATAATCTCTACTGCACTGGTCCCTTCAGGGGATGATCTTGCATACCTCTAATCTGAGTGCTCTGATGCACTGGTCCCTTAATGGGATGATCTCTGATGCACTGGTCCCTTCATGGGATGATCTCTGATGCACTGGTCCCTTCATGGGATTATCTCTAGTCCACTGGTTCCTTCAGGGGATGATCTTGCATACCTCTAGTCTGAGTGCTCTGATGCACTGGTCCCTTACTGGGATGATCTCTGATGCACTGGTCCCTTCATGGGATGATGTCTGTTGCACTGGTCCCTTCATGGGATGATCTGTTGCACTGGTCCCTTCATGGGATAATTTGGTGCACTGGTCCCTTCATGGGATGATTTGGTGCCCTGGTCCCTTCATAGGATGATATTTGGTGGACTGGTCCCTTCATGGGATGATCTTTGGTGCACTGGTCCCTTCATGGGATGATCTCTGATGCAGTGGTCCCTTCATGGGATGATCTCTGCACTTGTCCCTTCATGGGATGATCTGATGCACTGGTCCCTTCATGGGATCTGTTGCACTGGTCCCAGCATGGGATGATCTTTGATGCGCTGGTCCCTTCATGGGATGATCTGATGCACTGGTCCCTTCATGGGATGATCTCTATTGCACTTGTCCCTTCGTGGGATCATCTGTTGCACTCGTCCCTTCGTGGGATCATCTGTTGCACTCGTCCCTTCGTGGGATCATCTGTTGCACTCGTCCCTTCGTGGGATCATCTGTTGCACTCGTCCCTTCGTGGGATCATCTGTTGCACTGGTCCCTTCATGGGACGATCTCTGATGCACCGGTCACTTCATGGGATGATCTCTGATGCGCTGGTCCCTTCATGGGATGCTTTTTGATGCACTGGTCCCTTCATGGGATGATCTCTGCACTGGTCCCTTCATGGGATGATTTTGCATACCTCTAATCTAATTGCTGTGATGCACTGGTCCCTACATTGAATGATCTTTGCACTGGTCCCTTCATGGGATGATCTTTGATGCACTGGTCCCTTCATGGGATGATCTTTGATGCACTGGTCCCTTCATGGGATGATCTCTGGTGCCCTGGTCCCTTCATGGGGTGATCTCTGGTGCCCTGGTCCCTTCATGGGATGATCTCTGGTGCCCTGGTCCCTTCATGGGATGATCTCTGGTGCCCTGGTCCCTTTATGGGATGATCTCTGATGCACTGGTCCCTTCATGGGATGATCTCTGATGCACTGGTCCCTTCATGGGATGATCTCTGAAGCACTGGTCCCTTCATGGGATGATCTTGCATACCTCTAATATGAGTGCTGTGAAGCACTGGTCCCTTCATGGGATCTTTGGTGCACTGGTCCCTTCATGGGGATCTCTGATGCACTGGTCCCTTCATGGGATGATCTCTGGTGCACTGGTCCCTTCATGGGATGATCTTTGGTGCACTGGTCCCTTCATGGGATGATCTCTGGCGCACTGGTCCCTTCATGGGATGAAATTTCATACCTCTAATTTGAGTGCTGTGATGCACTGGTCCCTTCATGGGATGAACTGTTGCACTGGTCCCTTCATGGGATGATCTCTGGTGCACTGTTCCCTTCATGGGATGATCTTTGGTGCCCTGGTCCCTCATGGGATGATCTCTGGTGCACTGGTCGCTTCATGGGATGATCTGGTGCACTGGTCGCTTCATGGGATGATCTCTGGTGCACTGGTCCCTTCATGGGATGATCTTGCATACCTCTAATCTGAGTGCTGGGATGCACTGGTCCCTTCATGGGATGATCTGTTGTACTGGTCCCTTCATGAGATTATCTGTTGCACTGGTCCCACATGGGATGATCTCTGATGCACTGGTCCCTTCATTGGATGATATCTGCACTGGTCCCTTCATGGGTTGATCTGTTGCACTGGTCCCTTCATGGGATAATCTCTAGTGCACTGGTCCCTTCAGGGGATGATCTTGCATACCTCTAATCTGAGTGCTCTGATGCACTGGTCCCTTCATGGGATGATCTCTGATGCACTGGTCCCTTCATGGGATGATCTCTGATGCACTGGTCCCTTCATGGGATTATCTCTAGTCCACTGGTTCCTTCAGGGGATGATCTTGCATACCTCTAGTCTGAGTGCTCTGATGCACTGGTCCCTTCATGGGATGATCTCTGATGCACTGGTCCCTTCATGGGATGATGTCTGTTGCACTGGTCCCTTCATGGGATGATCTGTTGCACTGGTCCATTCATGGGATGATTTGGTGCACTGGTCCCTTCATGGGATGATTTGATGCCCTGGTCCCTTCATGGGATGATATTTGGTGGACTGGTCCCTTCATGGGATGATCTTTGGTGCACTGGTCCCTTCATGGGATGATCTCTGATGCAGTGGTCCCTTCATGGGATGATCTCTGCACTGGTCCCTTCATGGGATGATTTGATGCCCTGGTCCCTTCATAGGATGATATTTGGTGGACTGGTCCCTTCATGGGATGATCTTTGGTGCACTGGTCCCTTCATGGGATGATCTTTGGTGCACTGGTCCCTTCATGGGATGATCTTTGATGCGCTGGTCCCTTCATGGGATGATCTGATGCACTGGTCCCTTCATGGGATGATCTCTATTGCACTTGTCCCTTCGTGGGATCATCTGTTGCACTTGTCCCTTCGTGGGATCATCTGTTGCACTCGTCCCTTCGTGGGATCATCTGTTGCACTCGTCCCTTCGTGGGATCATCTGTTGCACTTGTCCCTTCGTGGGATCATCTGTTGCACTTGTCCCTTCGTGGGATCATCTGTTGCACTCGTCCCTTCGTGGGATCATCTGTTGCACTCGTCCCTTCCTGGGATCATCTGTTGCACTGATCCCTTCATGGGACGATCTCTGATGCACCGGTCACTTCATGGGATGATCTCTGATGCTCTGGTCCCTTCATGGGATGCTTTTTGATGCACTGGTCCCTTCATGGGATGATCTCTGCACTGGTCCCTTCATGGGATGATTTTGCATACCTCTAATCTAATTGCTGTGATGCACTGGTCCCTACATTGAATGATCTTTGCACTGGTCCCTTCATGGGATGATCTTTGATGCACTGGTCCCTTCATGGGATGATCTTTGATGCACTGGTCCCATCATGGGATGATCTCTGGTTCCCTGGTCCCTTCATGGGGTGATCTCTGGTGCCCTGGTCCCTTCATGGGATGATCTCTGGTGCCCTGGTCCCTTTATGGGATGATCTCTGATGCACTGGTCCCTTCATGGGATGATCTCTGATGCACTGGTCCCTTCATGGGATGATCTGTTGCACTGGTCCCTTCATGGGATGATCTTTGCACTGGTCCCTTCATGGGATGATCTCTGAAGCACTGGTCCCTTCATGGGATGATCTTGCATACCTCTAATATGAGTGCTCTGAAGCACTGGTCCCTTCATGGGGATCTTTGGTGCACTGGTCCCTTCATGGGGATCTCTGATGCACTGGTCCCTTCATGGGATGATCTCTGGTGCACTGGTCCCTACATGGGATGATCTTTGGTGCACTGGTCCCTTCATGGGATGATCTCTGGCGCACTGGTCCCTTCATGGGATGAAATTTCATACCTCTAATCTGAGTGCTGTGATGCACTGGTCCCTTCATGGGATGAACTGTTGCACTGGTCCCTTCTTGGGATGATCTCTGGTGCCCTGGTCCTTTCATGGGATGATCTCTGGTGCCCTGGTCCTTTCATGGGATGATCTCTGGTGCCCTGGTCCCTTCATGGGATGATCTCTGGTGCCCTGGTCCCTTCATGGGATGATCTCTGATGCAGTGGTCCCTTCAAGGGATGATCTTGCATACCTCTAATCTGAGTGATCTGATGCACTGGTCCCTTCATGGGATGATGTCTGTTGCACTGGTCCCTTCATGGGATGATCTCTGGTGCCCTGGTCCTTTCATGGGATGATCTCTGGTGCCCTGGTCCCTTCATGGGATGATCTCTGGTGCCCTGGTCCCTTCATGGGATGATCTCTGGTGCACTGGTCCCTTAATGGGATGATCTCTGATGCAGTGGTCCCTTCAAGGGATGATCTTGCATACCTCTAATCTGAGTGATCTGATGCACTGGTCCCTTCATGGGATGATGTCTGTTGCACTGGTCCCTTCATGGGATTATCTGGTGCCCTGGTCCCTTCATAGGATGATATCTGGTGCCCTGGTCCCTTCATGGGATGACCTCTGATGCACTGGTCCCTTCATGGGATCATCTCTGATGCACTGGTCCCTTCATGGGATGATCTCTGATGCAATGGTCTCTTCATTGGATGATCTCTGATGCACTGGACCCTTCATGGGATGACCTCTGCACTTGTCCCTTCATGGGATGATCTTGCATACCTCTAATCTGAGTGATCTGATGCACTGGTCCCTTCATGGGATGATGTATATTGCACTGGTCCCTTCATGGGATGATCTGGTGCCCTGGTCCCTTCATGGGATGATCTGATGCACAGGTCCCTTAATGGGATGATCTTTGGTGCACTGGTCCCTTAATGGGATGATCTTTGGTGCACTGGTCCCTTCATGGGATGATCTCTGATGCACTGGCCCCTTCATGGGCTGATCTCTGGTGCACTCGCCCCTTCATGGGATGATCTCTGATGTACTGGTCCCTTCATGGGATGATCTTTGGTTCACTGGTCCCTTCATGGGATGATCTCTGCACTGGTCCCTTCATGGAATGATCTTGCATACCTCTATTAAGAGTGCTGTGATGCGATGGTCCCTTCATGGGATGATCTCTAATGCACTGGTCCCTTCATGGGATGATCTTTGGTTCACTGGTCCCTTCATGGGATGATCTCTGCACTGGTCCCTTCATGGAATGATCTTGCATACCTCTATTAAGAGTGCTGTGATGCGATGGTCCCTTCACGGGATGATCTCTAATGCGCTGGTCCCTTCACGGGATGATCTCTGCGCTGGTCCCTTCATGGGATGATCTCTGCGCTGGTCCCTTCATGGGATGATCTCTGCGCTGGTCCCTTCACGGGATGATCTCTGCGCTGGTCCCTTCATGGGATGATCTCTGGTGCACTGGTCCCTTCATGGGATGATCTTGCATACCTCTAATATGAGTGCTGTGATGCACTGGTCCCTTCATGGGATCTTTGATGCACTGGTCCCTTCATGGGATGATCTCTGGTGCGCTGATCCCTTCATGGATTGATCTCTGGTGCGCTGGTCCCTTCATGGGATGATCTCTGGTACGCTGGTCCCTTCATGGGATGATCTCTGGTGCGCTGGTCCCTTCATGGGATGATCTCTGGTGCACTGGTCCATTCATGGGATGATCTCTGGTGCGCTGGTCCCTTCATGGGATGATCACTAGTGCGCTGGTCTTTTCTTGGTCAAAGAGAGCAAAGAGTGAAGTTGGGGGAGTTTCTATCTCCATCCACGTCTGTGCAATGTGGGGTCCCTCAGGGGTCGGCATTAAGTCCGACCCTTTTTAACATATATGTGACCCCCCTTGCCAGACTTATTAGATCTTTTGGGATGGAGGTAGTCTCCTATGCAGATGACACACAGATCCTCGTCTCTCTCTCCCAATCAGTTAAGTCGACTGCCTCCAATTTTAGATCTTGTATGGAAGCAGTAGGACAATGGATGATTCACAACTCATTGAAACTGAATGGGGAGAAGACGGAGGTGATGGTGTTTGGACCAAAGGAAGAGGTTTGGTCTCATGATTGGTGGCCGGACTCATTGGGAATGTGTCCTGATCCCGCCTCGTCGGCCAAAAACCTAGGAGTTTTGATCGATCCCACCCTTAACATGTGTCAACAAGTTAACAGAACGGTCTCTACCTGCTGGGGCATTATATACATACTGAGAAAAATTAGACACTATCTCTCACAGCAGGCAAGGAAACAAGTTGCTGTTGCTCTCATCGGTTCCCGGCTGGACTATTGCAATGCGCTATATGCGGAACTTAATAGAAGTCTGCTGCAGCGCTTGCAAGTAGCCCAGAACGCAGCAGCTAGGTTTGTCCTTGATCTGCCCAGGCATGCCTCGGCTACCTCTGCGAGAAAATTGTTACATTGGCTTCCTATAGAGGACCGGATACTCTTTAAAACCATGTGTATAACCTATAGGGCTCTAGCTAATGGTAGCTCTTCTGGAATGGGTTCTATTCTGTTTCATTATAGCCCCTCCAGGAACTTGCGCTCCTCCAACAGACTTCTCTTACTAGTCCCCCGTATTCGTAAAGCTAGATGGGGAGGCAAAGCCTTCTCCTTTCTGGCATCTAAGTGGTGGAATGATCTCCCACTAGAACTTAGGTCTCTTCCCACCTTACAGCTTTTTAGAGTTGCCTTGAAAACTCATCTTTTTGCAAAGTCATACCTGTAGTGGTGTTCTGTTTTCTAATTTGGATCTGATTTGTAGGCGCCTTGATGCCTTCGGGTTTTAGTTGCGCAGTATAAATTTATTTCATTCATTCATTCATTCCCTTCATGGGATGATCTCTGATGCACTGGTCCCTTCATGGGATGATCTCTGATGCACTGGTCCCTTCATGGGATGATCTCTGATGCACTGGTCCCTTCATGGGATGATCTCTGGTGCACTGGTCCCTTGATGGGATGATCATGCATAAATCTAATATGAGTGCTGTGATGCACTGGTCCCTTCATGGGATGATATTTGATGCACTGGTCCCTTCATGGGATGACCCTTTGCACTGGTCCCTTCATGGGATGATCTCTGGTACACTGGTCCCTTCATGGGATGATCTCTGGTACACTGGTCCCTTCATGGGATGATCTCTGGTGCACTGGTCCCTTGATGGGATGATCATTCATAAATCTAATATGAGTGCTGTGATGCACTGGTCCCTTCATGGGATGATCTTTGATGCACTGGTCCCTTCATGGGATGATCTATGATGCACTGGTCCCTTCATGGGATGATCTCTGGTGCTCTGATCCCTTCATGGGATGATCTCTGGTGCGCTGGTCCCTTCATGGGATGATCTCTGGTGCGCTGGTCCCTTCATGGGATGATCTCTGGTGCGCTGGTCCCTTCATGGGATGATCACTGGTGCACTGGTCCCTTCATGGGATGATCTGGTGCACTGGTCCCTTCATGGGATGATCTGGTGCAATGGCCCCTTCATGGGATGATCTCTGGCACACTGGTCCCTTCATGGGATGACATTTCATACCTCTAATCTGAGTGCTGTGATGCACTGGTCCCTTCTTTGGAAGATCTCTAGTCCCCTCATGGTATGATCTTTGGTGCATTGATCCCTTCATGGGATGATCTCTGATGCACTGGTCCCTTCATGGGATGATCTGGTGCCCTGGTCCCTTCATCGGATGATCTGGTGCCCTGGTCCCTTCATGGGATGATCTGGTGCCCTGGTCCCATCATGGGATGATCTGGTGCCCCGGTCCATTCATGGGATGATCTGGTGCCCTGGGCCCTTTATGGGATGTTCTTTGGTGCACCGGTCCCTTCATGGGATGATCTCTGCACTGGTCCCTTCATGGGATGATCTTGCATACCTCTAATATGAGTGCTGTGATGGACTGGTCCCTTCATTGGATCTTTGATGCACTGGTCCCTTCATGGGATGATCTTTGATGAACTGGTCCCTTCATGGGATGATCTCTGATGCACTGGTCCCTTCATGGGATGATCTCTGATGCACTGGTCCCTTCATGGGATGATCTCTGATGCACTGGTCCCTTCATGGGATGACCCTTTGCACTGGTCCCTTCATGGGATGATCTCTGATGCACTGGTCCCTTCATGGGATGACCCTTTGCACTGGTCCCTTCATGGGATGATCTCTGGT
Source organism: Triturus cristatus (assembly GCF_964204655.1). Lineage (NCBI taxonomy): Eukaryota > Metazoa > Chordata > Amphibia > Caudata > Salamandridae > Triturus > Triturus cristatus. The sequence goes on from NC_140591.1 coordinate 409,345,451, forward strand.
ACACTGGTCCCTTCATGGGATGATCTCTGATGCACTTGTCCCTTCATGGGATGATCTCTGATGCACTTGTCCCTTCATGGGATGATCTTGCATACCTCTAATCTGAGTGCTGGGATGCACTGGTCCCTTCACGGGATGATCTGTTGTACTGGTCCCTTCATGAGATTATCTGTTGCACTGGTCCCTTCATGGGATTCTGTTGCACTGGTCCCTTCATAGGATTCTGTTGCACTGGTCCCTTCATGGGATGATCTGGTGCCCTGGTCCCTTCATGGGATGATCTCTGGTGCCCTGGTCCCTTCATGGGATGATCTCTGGTGCCCTGGTCCCTTCATGGGATGATCTGATGCACTGGTCCCTTCATGGGATGATCTGTTGTACTGGTCCCTTCATGGGATGATCTGTTGCACTGGTCCCTACATGGGATTCTGGTGCCCTGGTCCCTTCATGGGATGATCTTTGGTGCCCTGGTCCCTTCATGGGATGATCTCTGGTGCACTGGTCCCTTCGTGGGATGATCTCTGGTGCACTGGTCCCTTTATGGGATGATCTGTTGCACTGGTCTCTTCATGGGATGATCTTGCATACCTCTAATATGAGTGCTTTGATGCACTGGTCCCTTCATGGGATCTCTGATGCACTGGTCCCTTCATGGGATGATTTCTGATGCACTGGTCCCTTCATGGGATGATCTGGTGCACTGGTCCCTTCATGGGATGATCTCTGATGCACTGGTCCCTTCATGGGATGATCTCTGGTACACTGGTCCCTTCATGGGATGATCTCTGGTACACTGGTCCCTTCATGGGATGATCTCTGGTACACTGGTCCCTTCATGGGATGATGTCTGGTGCACTGGTCCCTTGATGGGATGATCTTGCATAAATCTAATTTGAGTGCTGTGATGCACTGGTCCCTTCATGAGATGATCTTTGATGCACTGGTCCCTTCATGGGATGATCTTTGATGCACTGGTCCCTTCATGGGATGATCCTTTATGCACTGGTCCCTTCATGGGATGATCTCTGATGCACTGGTCCCTTCATGGGATGATCGGTTGCACTGGTCCCTTCATGGGATTATCTCTAGTGCACTGGTACCTTCATGGGATGATTTCTGACGCACTGGTTCCTTCATGGGATGATTTCTGACGCACTGGTCCCTTCATGGGATGATTTCTGACGCGCTTGTCCCTTCATGGTATGATTTATGATGCGCTTGTCCCTTCATGGGATGATTTATGACGCACTTGTACCATCATGGGATGATCTCTGATGCACTGGTCCCTTCATGGGATGATCTCTGATGCACTGGTCCCTTCATTGGATGATCTCTGATGCACTGGTCCCTTCATGGGATGATCTCTGATGCACTTGTCCCTTCATGGGATGATCTCTGATGCACTTGTCCCTTCATGGGATGATCTTGCATACCTCTAATCTGAGTGCTGGGATGCACTGGTCCCTTCATGGGATGATCTGTTGTACTGGTCCCTTCATGAGATTATCTGTTGCACTGGTCCCTTCATGGGATTCTGTTGCACTGGTCCCTTCATGGGATTCTGTTGCACTGGTCCCTTCATGGGATGATCTGGTTCCCTGGTCCCTTCATGGGATGATCTGGTACCTTGGTCCCTTCATGGGATGATCTGGTGCCCTGGTCCCTTCATGGGATGATCTGGTGCCCTGGTCCCTTCATGGGATGATCTGGTGCCCTGGTCCCTTCATGGGATGATCTGGTGCCCTGGTCCCTTCTTGGGATGATCTGGTGCCCTGGTCCCTTCTTGGGATGATCTCTGGTGCTGCCCTGGTCCCTTCATGGAATGATCTCTGGTGCTGCCCTGGTCCCTTCATGGGATGATCTTTGGTGCACTGGTCCCTTCATGGGATGATTTTTGATACGCTGGTCCCTTCATGGGATGATTTTTGATGCACTGGTCCCTTCATGGGATGATCTCTGCACTGGTCCCTTCATGGGATGATCTTGCATACCTCTAATCTGAGTGCTCTGCTGCACTGGTCCCTTCATGGGATGATCTCTGATGCACTGGTCCCTTCATGGGTTGATCTGATGCACTGGTCCCTTCACGGGATGATCTCTGATGCACTGGTCCCTTCACGGGATGATCTCTGATGCACTGGTCCCTTCACGGGATGATCTCTGATGCACTGGTCCCTTCACGGTGAGGTTCTGTAGCAATCCGAACCCGTGTATTTGGTATCGTAGTACTGACACGATTTTGGTACCAATGAACCGCAAATGATCCATTATGTACATGACAGTGTTTTCGCTGCGCAACTAACATGAATTCACTGAGAAATAGGGCATTCTGTTGTTAAGTCATGGCATCCATTTTAGATACGGCATCCATTTTGTTTCTTGCCCTCACATAGTCAATGAACGGACGATGACCCCGGCAGAATCACCTTGTTAAGGACACGTAAGCTCGAGCCCCGAGAAAGGCTGACGCTGCATGACTAGGCAGAATCAAGCCGCCTCCCTTGCCTGAGGCCAGTCCTGCTATACTGGTTCTCGTGACCATTGTCCTGACTGAGAGGCCGAAGACGGTAGCAATGCCCGTTTATGATCCATAAACACCTCTTATCCTACTTTTCAATCCTTTGCACCTGGCTCTACTCCTCTCCTTCTGGGCTTTTACAATGGGGAGGTTACGATTTTTATGATGGGGAGGATCGGGCAAAGAATGGAAAACTGACAAGGGGACCTGATCGAATACCGAAAACCTACGACTAATTATTGTTTGATGTATATTTATTGTCTGTTTGGGATACCGGGTTGGGCATGAGAAATATTCGTGTAATGTTGCCTAAAGACATATTTCGTGTATTTAAGGCGCAACCCACTTAATGCAATTCGAACAGTCTCGTAGATTCTGCCTCTGTGTGGTTCCTATGACTTCTGTGTCCCTGCAGTAAATAAACCTTGGTCTTTGACGCCACCATCGAGAAACCCGCGTCTCTGTTTATTTTGTGCACCGAGACAGGAGGAACTCAGGGGTCTTCGGGTGTTGTTTCCCTGACACCTCTGGACTCTTAAAAGTCCAGAACCTCAAATTGGCACCCAACGTGGGGCGACGTCATCCGGTACCGGTCCAAAGCCTGAAAAGTTCGAGGAGTTTCGTGTGAAGATTCCGGAGGGAGGTACCCCGCTTCATCGATCCCTGCATGTCGTAAAAGTGGCTCGACGATCTCTTCCACGAGGGTTCCCGTTCCCAGACGGCTACAGAGGACCGCTGCCTTGACTGTCGCCCTGTCTTGGACCCGAGGTGCAGACCTTAGTACGGCGAGACGTAGACGGGTTCTCCTTGGTGACGTCTTCCACATTTCAGTTAAGTATTAAGTGGGTCGCGCTCAGTTTGGTTGTCTAGATACGTTTGTTTTTGAATTCGTAGATTATCATTGGTTGCTCTTGTTAAGATAATCTTTGTTTTGGTATTGGTTAATTTTGGTAGGCCTAAGTTCTCTGAGCATTTTGGTTGGAATTTGTTTTCGTTTGTCATGACTAACAGTAGTAATTGTTTCTTGTCCTGGTTACGTTGCAACGGGGATTCCCGGTTGGAGGATTCGTGTACGGTTCCTCCGATTGGAACTCCTACATATGAGCTCTATTGTAAACATGGTGTAGGTCCTATTGCTTATAATGAAGTATGGGTCCGTTATACCAGAAAAGATGGTGTCCTTAGTTGGCCACCGCATGGTAGCTTTGAAAGTGAAATTCTAGACAATCTAGAAATGAAGTTGTTTAAAAGGAAAGCCCGGCCTGCAATGTTTGATTCTTTTCGTGTATGGCGTAAAGAAGCCAAACAGAGAGAAATTAGGAAGACGAAGAAAGAACAGAAAGAGAAAGGGTTGACTTTAATGGAGTCTGCTAGGCAGCTGCATGTCAACGAGACTGAGAAAACAATGGAGATAGCGAATAGAAAATATAATTTGGCAATTGATAAATGTTACCCTGTATTGCCATCTTGTCCTGCTAAGCCGATAGAGGACCACGAAAAAGATCCTCTGTTGTCTTACCTGTTGAGATCACCTCCACCGTATGCACAGGGTATTACTACAGCACCACAGTTACTACCTGTTGTACAACCAGCTGCTGGTCAGCCTGGAATAGTTGTTCCACTTCCTTTGATTCCAGCTCCTGTCCTTCCCGTGGTTGACGTTCCTTCGGCACCCCCTCTTCCTGGGTCGCCTGTTCCGCCTTTACCTGCCGTTTCGCAAACTGCTTTACCTGCTACACCCACCCTTACTATTTCTTCTGCTCCAGTTGCCCTGTTCCCGAACCCTGTAAACATTCTGACTCCGCTTTCTGTTCGTCGGAAAATAACCGACTCTGTAACTAATATCTTAACTCCTCTCTATAGGTCTTTAATTGGGACCCCCGTTTCTGACTCTACACAGAGACGTAGCCAGCTTCCTGGTCCCCAGGAACGAGAAATGTTAGATTCGACAGCTCTTAGGTGGATGTCGAAAGCTGCGAAGTATGATGCACGAAGAGTGTTCGATACCTTTATGCAATGGAATGAACCAACTCAACGTTATGTTTTTGACGTGATGTGTTCTCTTGTGCGTGAGGAATGGGATAATGATGACTTAGATTCTGTCCCCTCTAACCTGATAAATGTTCAGCAGAAATTTGCCGCAGGAATGGTAATAGGTTCAGAAGTAGGGGAAGCGATAGAACTGATTTTGGCTTATAGGGATGATTCCCCTCTTCGAGCGTCAAGAGACCCTGATGGTTCACCGATTACTAGGAAAAGACGAGGTCAATATCCGATGAGGGAAGTTCCGCACATATGGCGCGAAGCAATTGCCGCTGATGCGGTTAATGGTATTGCAGCTGCTCCAGCACATTTCCATAGAGTGTGGATACACATCCCTTGGAAGCGATCCGAAGTATTAGCAGTAAAACAAGCGCTGCCGGACCCGCGTAAAAACCCTGCTGGTTATTATAAAGAATTAATGCAGACGGTTCAAGCGTGTGTCATGAATTTGGCAGATATTGAAATGCTATTTGACAATGTAGTGCCACAGCCTATATGGGCCAAGATCCGGCAAGAGAACTACCCAGTCGCCCTAGGAGGTGATTGGCCAGCTATTGTAGCGGCAGATGCGCAACAAGTTGGCGGTGCTAAACCTGAACCTCTGATTGCTGCCTTACCTGGCAGAATAATTAATTTGATGAAAACACTGATGCCAGCGTTACGGGTAAATTGGGATAAACTATCAGCATGCAAACAGAAAAAGGACGAAAGCGTCTCTGACTTCTTCACTAGATTTGAAGAGACCTTCGTAGACCACAGTGGGCAAGATATGAGTACTGAGGGAGGTCAGAGGTTGTTTGTCGACAAGTTCGTGTTTAACTTACTGCCTGAGCTTAGTAACAAGTTAAAAGATTCTGAGAGTGCATGGGCAGTGTCGACGACAGCACAGTATTATGAGAATAGTGAGAAAGAAGAGAAAGAAAAGTCAGAAAAGAAGACAAAAGATTTAAAGACTAAAGTACTATTACAACAGGCATATCCGCCTCGCTCGAATCAGTCAGATTCACAGCAGCGACCCCAGTTTCAGCAACAGCCACAATTCCAGCAAGGGACGTCCCAAAGATTTAATTATGGTTTTCCTCGATAACAGTTAGCATGGAATCAGTGTGCCTATTGTAAAAAGGAGGGCCATTATAAGAACGAATGTCCAGCACTGCACGCACAGACCAGTGGTGTCCCAGCTCAGAGAGGTAATGGCGGGTTTATGCAAGCTCCTAGAGGTAGAGGACGTGGTACTATGACACCACAGGCCGATCGCCCATCAAAATATTTCGATCAGCGAAATGTACAATCTGCGCAACCAGGTAGATCTTCACAGTATCATGTTGAGGATTACTATGATCGTAATGAAGAGATTCAGAGAAGCGAGTACTAGGACAGCCACAGGCAAAGAGAGGGAGTAGTATCAGTTCCAGTTGATCAGAGTGGACCTTATGTCGCAGTAGTTACATCAGGCGTGGTCGAACCGTTTCTGTTGGATACTGGTGCGGCAAAAAGTTCAATTATGCATGCGAAACTCCCTGGCACACCTTTGTCTGGCTTAACGAACACTTCAGTAGGTTTCTCAGGCGCCCCTGTTCACAATCCTGTTTCTAGTCCTTTGTCAATCTCTGTTGGGCCATGCGAACTAGAAGCACCCCTTATCCTAACAACTGGTTGTAATGAGAATCTGCTTGGTTTAGATCTGTTGAAACGCCTGCATGCGACACTGTACTGTTCTCCTTCGGGAGTGCAGCTCACATTAGGCAAGAGAGTCATTTCTCCAATGTACATGTCGATGGATAAGCTCCCACCGGAGCTGCGTTCTCTCCCTGATACTCTTTGGGCGACTGGTCCTAACGATGTAGGCCTTTTGGAAATACCCCCTTATGTGGTAAGTCTGAAAGCGAATGTTAGATTCCCACGAATCCCACAGTATCGAATTTCAAATGAAGGTGAACGTGCACTTTTACTGATCGTGAAAGACTTAATACAGAAAGATGTGATAGAGGAAACTAGAGGAAATGTCTGTAATAGTCCTGTTCTGCCGATTTTAAAACGCACTGACCCTTCCAAACCTCCAATCTACAGATTTGTGATTGACCTCAGAGAGGTTAACAAAATAGTGATTCCGCAGTTTCCTGTGGTACCAGATATCATTGCATTATTGACGTTGATTCCTGCCTCGGCCTCATGGTTTACAGTGATCGATTTGAAAAATGCATTTTTTAGCATCCCGATAGCCGAGGAAAGTAGAGACATTTTTGGTTTCTCCCTAGGAGGTCGCAGTTTCAGGTTCAAGCGCGCTCCACAAGGCTATTGTGAGAGCCCTTCAATTTACAGCCAAGCATTGAAAAGTCAATTGGATGCTCTTGTACTTCCTCCTAGTGTTGCTCTGATCCAATATGTAGATGATCTTTTACTGGCCGCCGATGACAAGGAAACTTGCAAGACAGCTACAATTTCTTTATTACGTCACTTGTCAGATTTGCATCACAAGGTTTCACCTTCTAAACTACAATATTGTTGCCAAGAAGTGACCTACTTAGGTCATCTTTTGTCAAAGGAGGGAAGAAGGTTGACCCCAGAGAGAATCAAAGCAATTTCGCAGATGACTGTACCAAGCACACAGAGAGAAGTGTGTTGTTTTTGGGTATTACGTCATACTGCAGGCAATGGATCCCAAATTTTTCTCTCATGGCAAAACCATTGGTAGCACTGACTGGAAAAGGTGTTCCGAGCCCTTTGCCATGGTCTGATGAATGTCAACAGAGCTTCTCCAACTTACGTGATGCGCTGTGTTCAGCTCCTGTGTTGGGTACTCCTGACTACAGTAAGCCGTTTACACTATATGTCCATGAAAAAGAAGGTTGTGCGTTGAGTGTTTTAACGCAACAATTTGGTGACAAACAGCGGCCTTGTGCATATTTCTCATCCACATTAGATCCGGTAGCCAGAGCGTTGCCAAGTTGTTTAAGAGCTACAGCAGCAGCTGCAGTGTCTATTCGACAGTCTGCTGGACTAGTCATGAACAACATGTTAGTAGTCATGGTTCCACATGCCGTGGATACACTCATGAATCGGACGAAAACTCAGCACCTCACCAGTGCTAGACTATCAGGCTATGAGCTGACGCTTTTGGCAAGTCACATTCAGATCAAGCGATGCAACATATTGAATCCAGCAACGCTGTTGCTGACTACTCTAGAGTCGAGTGATTCAGAGCCCCATGATTGTTGTTTTAGAACTGAGGAAGAGACAAAAGGTCGGATTGATTTAAAAGACACTCCGTTATTAGATCCAGATGGCACTTTGTACGTCGATGGGTCTTGTTTTAAACTACAGAATGGTGATGTGACGGCCGCGTATGCAGTTACGACTTTGAGTACAATTGTGGAGACCGCAAGAGTGAGTCAGAATTCTGCCCAGGCTGCAGAATTAATTGCACTAACAAGAGCGTGTGTTTTAGCTGAGGGAAAGAGAGTGAATGTGTTTACTGATAGCCAATACGCCTTCGGTGTAGCACATAGCTTTGGACGCCTGTGGAAAGAAAGAGGTTTTCTCACGTCCCACGGGATTAAGATCCAACATGGACAGTTAGTCAGCGATCTATTGGAATCCCTGACCCTACCGAATGAAGTTGCGATTGTGAAGTGCAGTGCACATCGAAAGATTACGGATGATGTTGGCCGTGGGAATGCGTTTGCTGATGAGGTCGCCAAAGAGACGGCCAAGAACATGACGAGCCGAATGTACGTTGCAACGTCTGCAAGATGGATTGCTGAATCAGGGATGTGTGAGAATACGACTGAAAGTGTGAAAGCAATCCAGAATGAAGCAACTGAAAATGAGAAAAATGAATGGAAGGAGAAAACGGGTAAAATGGATTCAAGTGGATGTTGGGTTGATTTGTCTGAACAGCAGCGTTGGATGTTACCTGATGCATATGTGCTCGCAGTAGTCACGATGGCGCATGAGACGGCGCACATCAGTTCGAAAGGGATCTGTAAAATGTTAGCTCCAGTATGGAAGAATGATGGAATTACTAAGTGTGCGGAGAGAGTGGTGAAAAACTGCATGATATGCCTGATGCATAATCCTGGCAAGGGAACCCCAACCCCAACTGGTCATTTTGCTCCCCCTTTTTGTCCCTTTGAAGTGATTCAGTTGGATTTTATCCACATGGACAGGTGTAACAATCTTAAGTATGTCCTAGTGGTAGTCTGTGCCTTTTCAAGATGGATTGAGGCATATCCATTAAAGGATAACACTGCTATGTCCACTGCCAAAATGCTCCTCAAAGAGTACTTCCCTAGGTATGGTATGCCACGGATTGTTTGGTCGGACAATGGAAGTGAGTTTGTAGGGAAAGTTATGAAGAGTGTGTGCACGGGTCTGGGTATCACCCAGAAGTTCCACAGTGCGAATCACCCACAGTCGGCAGGTTTGGTTGAAGGGTACAATGGTACCTTGAAGCTGAAACTTGCTAAAATTCAAGCTTCCACTGGCCTATCTTGGCCAGATGCACTGCCTTTAGCTCTACTGTCCACCAGAGCGACTGTACAGTCTCGAGTAGGGCTTAGCCCATATGAAATTGTGTTCGGTCGCCCTGCTAATGTTTGGGGAGTCCCTAGGCCAAAGGAATTCAAACAGATCGAATATCCAATGTTGATTGATTACCTTTTTGATCTGACTGCTAAATTGAGCCTTATTCGTCAACAGGTATTCGAATCCTTGCCTAAACCGCCAGAGAGTCCGGCCACACGTTGAAACCCGGCGAACAAGTGGTGGTCCGGAATTTCAGACGAACCCGGAACCTTCAGCCAAGATTCGTAGGCCCGTTTCAAGTACTCCTAGCAACGAGAACTGCTGTACGCCTAGCTGGAAGAAAGAATTGGGTGCACGCCAGCCATACGAAGCTTGTCCCTCTCCCTCTCCCACTCCCCTACGACAACTGGGTTAGACAGGGATTTGGTGTATCCAAGACAGAACCTGTTCCTAGGCTCATCCCATTCAGTGATGCAGAGTACATAACGGACAAACGAACTGAAGCACAGAACTCTGACACCTCAGCAGGAACCGCTCTTTCGTACCCAGAACAGAGTATTGTACAAAATGAACATTTGTCACCTGTGGAGTCGAACATTTCTACACCTGTAGACCAGCTATTTCAAAATCAGACAAGACCTGGAAAGTACAGATATAATCTACGTTCTCATGCTATGAACTAATGACATTGCATAATTACTTATCTGTTTGAAAATTGTTTTTTTTGATCTTCTCGCATTCCATTCAGTCAGGAAGTTTGCTTTTTTTTTGTTCTCTCACCTTGCCGTCTGGGTTACCGTAGGGTCGTAACGTGTGCCTTGTTTTAATTTGCAGGGAACCAGACACAAGGTCGGTTTCTTCTGTTTACTTTGGGAACCCCCAGGGTAGACAGAGGCAAATTTTTAACAGGTACAAACCATCCGTTGCGAACGGTTGTAGAAGATGGAGCTTCCTGAACTGCGACGGGCTTACGTCATAAATGCTCGCAAGACAAAACTATATGACATATTGTATAGCAAATGTTTTCTAATGCAATGTGCTCTGACACTTCTGATTGTTTTAATAACTTTGGTAGGCGGAATTATTTTTGGTATTCAATTGATCTTTGCACCTGTTACGTCTACAGTATCTCCCCATGTTTCTGTTTCTCCAACTGTTTCTATTCATTCTTTCCATCCTTTTCCTGCACACGAGCAAGCTCGACGCTCCGAGTTCATAAATAACACTTTCATTCAGCTCTTGCACCAACATCAACTAGTGGTTAACCCAACGAACTGCTGGGTGTGTGGCTTGATACCACATACCATGGACAAGGGTATCCCTTATCTGGTTCTGCCCTTTAGTTATAATGGATCATTCTGGGCATTTCAGACCATGTTCGCCTATGCCCTAGAGACCTATCCCCCGCGACCTCCGCGTTCCACTAGGTATAACTCCGCTAACAGAGCCTTGGTAAAGGGAATTACTGACATGGTTAGAGATGTCAATAACACTCCGTTTATTCCCAAGGATGAATTGCGAGTTTACATGGGTTGGAACGTTACGGAATATGGCATTACTATGGGTGAGAACAAACGTAAAAGCTCAACTCCGATTTGGGTCGTACCCCACCAAGGCCAGGTCTGTTTGCAAAGAAATGGGAGGAATCCGAAAGCTCGACTAGGGAAGAGTGACTGTATCGAAACATACGTTTTCCCGTCACAATCTTCCCCTGCATTCTTAGCTGCTAAGGGCACCTATTTTGTTTGTCAAGACAGAGCATACATATGGCTGCCCGCTGACTTCTCAGGCTCATGTTATATCGCTCAACTGTTACCTCCGACATACACTGCTGCACCGGACTATCACAAAACTAGAGTTGTGAGAGGTGTTTTCAGTAAAGAAGATACTGCTGGCCAAGAAGCAGGAGACTTCTTCAAAGGTTTCCTTCCATTCTGGGGGCCTATGGCCAACAGTAGAAACTTACGTCAACTAACACGGGTAGTTGAATCCACTATTACCGAAACTGCGGGTGCCCTTAGTAACCTGACAGCTGAGCTTCAAGCGGATCGCCTCATGACGCTACAGAACCGTATGGTCCTTGATGCATTACTTGCAGATCGAGGTGGGGTATGTAAGATGATCCAATCAAGTTGTTGTGTTTTTATCCCAGATAATGCGCCAACGGTATACAAAGCCATCTCTAAGTTACACAAAATCTCGGACTCCATCCATGTAGAGGAAGGTGACTGGTCATTAATGGGATGGTTCTGGAGTCTGTTATCTGCGTGGGGATGGAAGGTTCTGATAGTCACTGGTGTTGCGTTGGTATTTCTATTCTCATGCTGTCTCATTGCTCAGTGTGGTCCTGCCTTATGTAGCGTTTGTGTTTCGTCATGCGTAAGAAGACAACCTGCTTTTAGAGATACGCCACGGGATAGAGTAATGCTCCAGCAACACATCAGTGACCTGATGAACATAGAAATGGACTCTGACATAGAGTAGGTTATTGCCTATGTAAGGGCAAAAGGACGGTCTGAGGTTCTGTAGCAATCCGAACCCGTGTATTCGGTATCGTAGTACTGACACGATTTTGGTACCAATGAACCGCAAATGATCCATTATGTACATGACAGTGTTTTCGCTGCGCAACTAACATGAATTCACTGAGAAATAGGGCATTCTGTTGTTAAGTCATGGCATCCATTTTAGATACGGCATCCATTTTGTTTCTTGCCCTCACATAGTCAATGAACAGACGATGACCCCGGCAGAATCACCTTGTTAAGGACACGTCAGCTCGAGCCCCGAGAAAGGCTGACGCTGCATGACTAGGCAGAATCAAGCCGCCTCCCTTGCCTGAGGCCAGTCCTGCTATACTGGTTCTCGTGACCATTGTCCTGACTGAGAGGCCGAAGACGGTAGCCATGCCCGTTTATGATCCATAAACACCTCTTATCCTACTTTTCAATCCTTTGCACCTGGCTCTACTCCTCTCCTTCTGGGCTTTTACAATGGGGAGGTTACGATTTTTATGATGGGGAGGATCGGGCAAAGAATGGAAAACTGACAAGGGGACCTGATCGAATACCGAAAAACTACGACTAATTATTGTTTGATGTATATTTATTGTCTGTTTGGGATACCGGGTTGGGCATGAGAAATATTCGTGTAATGTTGCCTAAAGACCTATTTCGTGTATTTAAGGCGCATCCCACTTAATGCAATTCGAACAGTCTCGTAGATTCTGCCTCTGTGTGGTTCCTATGACTTCTGTGTCCCTGCAGTAAATAAACCTTGGTCTTTGACGCCACCATCGAGAAACCCGCGTCTCTGTTTATTTTGTGCACCGAGACAGGAGGAACTCAGGGGTCTTCGGGTGTTGTTTCCCTGACACCTCTGGACTCTTAAAAGTCCAGAACCTCAACGGGATGTTCTCTGATGCACTGGTCCCTTCATGGGATGATCTCTGGTGGGCTGGTCCCTTCACGGGATGATCTCTGGTGCGCTGGTCCTTTCATGGGATGATCTCTGGTGTGCTTATCCCTTCATTGGATGATCTCTGCACTGGTCCCTTCATTGGATGATATTGCATACCTCTAATCTAATTGCTGTGATGCACTGGTCCGATAATTCAATGATCTTTGATGCACTGGTCCCTTCATGTGATGATTTTTGCACTGGACCCTGCATGGGATGATCTCTGAAGCACTGGTCCCTTCATGGGATGATCCCTGGTCCCTTCGTGGGATGATCTTGCATACCTCTAATATGAGTGCTGTGCTGTGATGCACTGGTCCCTTCATGGGATCATTGATGCACTTGTCCTTCATGGGATGATATTTGATGCACTGTCCCTTCATGGGATGATCTCTGGTGTGCTGGTCCCTTCATGGGATGATCTCTGGTGTACTGGTCCCTTCATGGGATGATCTCTGATGCACTGGTCCCTTCATGGGATGATCTCTTGCACTGGTCCCTTCATGGGAGGATCTGGTGCACTGGTCCCTTCATGGGATGATCTGGTGCACTGGTCCCGTCAAGGGATGATCTTTGATGCACTGGTCCCGTCATGGGATGATCTTTGATGCACTGGTCCCGTCATGGGATGATCTTTGTTGCACTGGTCCCGTCATGGGATGATCTTTCATACCTCTAATCTGCTTGCTGTGATGCACTGGTCCCTTCATGGGATGATCTCTGGTCCCTTCATGGGTTGATCTCTGGTCCCTTCATGGGTTGATCTCTGATGCACTGGTTCCCTTCATGGGTTGATCTCTGATGCACTGGTTCCATTCATGGGTTGATCTCTGATGCACTGGTTCCCTTCATGGGTTGATCTCTGATGCACTGGTTCTCTTCATGGGTTGATCTCTGATGCGCTGGTTCCCTTCATGGGATGATCTTTGGTGCACTGGTCCTTTCATGGGATGATCTCTGATGCACTGGTCCCTTCATGGGATGATCTCTGATGCACTGGGCCATTCATGGGATGATCCCTGATACACTGGTCCCTTCATGGGATGATTGTTGATGCACTGGTCCCTTCATGGGATGATTGTTGATGCACTGGTCCCTTCATGGGATGATCTCCCATGCACTGGTCCCTTCATGGGATGATCTTGCATACCTCTAATCTGAGTGCTGTGATGCACTGGTCCGATAATTCAATGATCTTTGATGCACTGGTCCCTTCATGGGATGATCATTGATGCACTGGTCCCTTCATGGGATGATCTTTGCACTGGACCCTGCATGGGATAATCTCCGAAGCACTGGTCACTTCATGGGATGATCTCTGGTCCTTCATGGGATGATCTTGCATACCTCTAATATGAGTGCTGTGCTGTGATGCACTGGTCCCTTCATGGGATCTTTGATGCTCTTGTCCTTCATGGGATGATAGTTGATGCACTGTCCCTTCATGGGATGATCTCTGGTGTGCTGGTCCCTTCATGGGATGATCTCTGATGCACTGGTCCCTTCATGGGATGATCTCTTGCACTGGTCCCTTCATGGGATGATCTCTTGCACTGGTCCCTTCATGGGATGATCTGGTGCACTGGTCCCTTCATGGGATGATCTGGTAAACTGGTCCCGTCAAGGGATGATCTGGTGCACTGGTCCCGTCAAGGGATGATCTTTGATGCACTGGTCCTGTCATGGGATGATCTTTGATGCACTGGTCCTGTCATGGGATGATCTTTCATACCTCTAATCTGCTTGCTGTGATGCACTGGTCCCTTCATGGGATGATCTCTGGTCCCTTCATGGGTTGATCTCTGATGCACTGCTTCCCTTCATGGGTTGATCTCGGATGCACTGGTTCCCTTCATGGGATGATCTTTGGTGCACTGGTCCTTTCATGGGATGATCTCTGATGCACTGGTCCCTTCATGGGATGATCTCTGATGCACTGGTCCCTTCATGGGATGATCTCTGATGCACTGGTCCCTTCATGGGATGATCTCTGATGCACTGGTCCCTTCATAGGATGATCTCTGATGCACTGGTCCATTCATGGGATGATCCCTGATGCACTGGTCCCTTAATGGGATGATTGTTGATGCACTGGTCCCTTCATGGGATGATTGTTGATGCACTGGTCCCTTCATGGGATGATTGTTGATGCACTGGTCCCTTCATGGGATGATCTCTAATGCACTGGTCCCTTCATGGGATGATCTTGCATAACTCTAATCTGAGTGCTGTGATGCACTGGTCCGATAATTCAATGATCTTTGATGCACTGGTCCCTTCATGGGATGATCTTTGCACTGGACCCTGCATGGGATGATCTCTGAAGCACTGGTCCCTTCATGGGATGATCTCTGGTCCCTTCATGGGATGATCTCTGATGCGCTGATCCCTTCATGGGATGATTTTTGATGCACTGGTCCCTTCATGGGATGATCTCTGCACTGGTCCCTTCATTAGATGATATTGCAAACCTCTAATCTAATTGCTGTGATGCACTGGTCCGATAATTCAATGATCTTTGATGCACTGGTCCCTTCATGGGATGATCTTCTATGCACTGGTCCCTTCATGGGAGGATCTCTGGTGCCCTGGTACCTTCATGGGATGATCTGGTGCTCTGGGCCCTTCATGGCATGATCTTTGGTGCACTGGTCCCTTCATGGGATGATCTTTGGTGCACTGGTCCCTTCATGGGATGATCTCTGCACTGGTCCCTACATGGGCTGATCTCTGATGCACTGGTCACTTCATGGGATGACCTGTGATGCACTGGTCCCTTCATTGGATGACCTGGTGCACTTGTCCCTTCATGGGATGATCTGGCGCACTGGTCCCTTCATGGGATGATCTGGTGCACTGGTCCCTTCATGGGATGATCTGGTGCACTGGTCCCTTCATGGGATGATCTGGTGCACTGGTCCCTTCATGGGATGATCTTTGATGCACTGGTCCCTTCATGGGATGATCTTTGATGCACTGGTCCCTTCATGGGATGATCTTTGATGCACTGGGGCCTTCATGGGATGATCTTGCATACCTCTAATATGAGTGCTGTGATGCAATGGTCCCTATATGGGATGATCTCTGATGCACTGGTCCCTTCATGGGATGATCTTGCATACCTCTAATCTAATTGCTGTGATGCACTGGTCCCTTCATGGGATGATCTCTGGTCCCTTCATGGGTTGATCTCTGGTCCCTTCATGGGTTGATCTCTGGTCCCTTCATGGGTTGATCTCTGATGCACTGGTTCCCTTCATGGGTTGATCTCTTGCACTGGTCCCTTCATGGGAGGATCTGGTGCACTGGTCCCTTCATGGGATGATCTGGTGCACTGGTCCCGTCAAGGGATGATCTTTGATGCACTGGTCCCGTCATGGGATGATCTTTGATGCACTGGTCCCGTCATGGGATGATCTTTGTTGCACTGGTCCCGTCATGGGATGATCTTTCATACCTCTAATCTGCTTGCTGTGATGCACTGGTCCCTTCATGGGATGATCTCTGGTCCCTTCATGGGTTGATCTCTGGTCCCTTCATGGGTTGATCTCTGATGCACTGGTTCCCTTCATGGGTTGATCTCTGATGCACTGGTTCCATTCATGGGTTGATCCCTGATGCACTGGTTCCCTTCATGGGTTGATCTCTGATGCACTGGTTCTCTTCATGGGTTGATCTCTGATGCGCTGGTTCCCTTCATGGGATGATCTTTGGTGCACTGGTCCTTTCATGGGATGATCTCTGATGCACTGGTCCCTTCATGGGATGATCTCTGATGCACTGGGCCATTCATGGGATGATCCCTGATACACTGGTCCCTTAATGGGATGATCGTTGATGCACTGGTCCCTTCATGGGATGATTGTTGATGCACTGGTCCCTTCATGGGATGTTTGTTGATGCACTGGTCCCTTCATGGGATGATTGTTGATGCACTGGTCCCTTCATGGGATGATTGTTGATGCACTGGTCCCTTCATGGGATGATCTCCCATGCACTGGTCCCTTCATGGGATGATCTTGCATACCTCTAATCTGAGTGCTGTGATGCACTGGTCCGATAATTCAATGATCTTTGATGCACTGGTCCCTTCATGGGATGATCATTGATGCACTGGTCCCTTCATGGGATGATCTTTGCACTGGACCCTGCATGGGATAATCTCCGAAGCACTGGTCACTTCATGGGATGATCTCTGGTCCTTCATGGGATGATTTTTGATGCGCTGATCCCTTCATGGGATGATTTTTGATGCACTGGTCCCTTCATGGGATGATCTCTGCACTGGTCCCTTCATTGGATGATATTGCATACCTTTAATCTAATTGCTGTGATGCACTGGTCCGATAATTCAATGATCTTTGATGCACTGGTCCCTTCATGGGATGATCTTTGCACTGGAACCTGCATGGGATGATCTCTGAAGCACTGGTCCCTTCATAGGATGATCCCTGGTCCCTTCATGGGATGATCTTGCATACCTCTAATATGAGTGCTGTGCTGTGATGCACTGGTCCCTTCATGGGATCTTTGATGCTCTTGTCCTTCATGGGATGATAGTTGATGCACTGTCCCTTCATGGGATGATCTCTGGTGTGCTGGTCCCTTCATGGGATGATCTCTGTTGCACTGGTCCCTTCATGGGATGATCTCTGATGCACTGGTCCCTTCATGGGATGATCTCTTGCACTGGTCCCTTCATGGGATGATCTCTTGCACTGGTCCCTTCATGGGATGATCTGGTGCACTGGTCCCTTCATGGGATGATCTGGTAAACTGGTCCCGTCAAGGGATGATCTGGTGCACTGGTCCCGTCAAGGGATGATCTTTGATGCACTGGTCCTGTCATGGGATGATCTTTGATGCACTGGTCCTGTCATGGGATGATCTTTCATACCTCTAATCTGCTTGCTGTGATGCACTGGTCCCTTCATGGGATGATCTCTGGTCCCTTCATGGGTTGATCTCTGATGCACTGCTTCCCTTCATGGGTTGATCTCGGATGCACTGGTTCCCTTCATGGGATGATCTTTGGTGCACTGGTCCTTTCATGGGATGATCTCTGATGCACTGGTCCCTTCATGGGATGATCTCTGATGCACTGGTCCCTTCATGGGATGATCTCTGATGCACTGGTCCCTTCATGGGATGATCTCTGATGCACTGGTCCCTTCATAGGATGATCTCTGATGCACTGGTCCATTCATGGGATGATCCCTGATGCACTGGTCCCTTAATGGGATGATTGTTGATGCACTGGTCCCTTCATGGGATGATTGTTGATGCACTGGTCCCTTCATGGGATGATTGTTGATGCACTGGTCCCTTCATGGGATGATCTCTAATGCACTGGTCCCTTCATGGGATGATCTTGCATAACTCTAATCTGAGTGCTGTGATGCACTGGTCCGATAATTCAATGATCTTTGATGCACTGGTCCCTTCATGGGATGATCTTTGCACTGGACCCTGCATGGGATGATCTCTGAAGCACTGGTCCCTTCATGGGATGATCTCTGGTCCCTTCATGGGATGATCTCTGATGCGCTGATCCCTTCATGGGATGATTTTTGATGCACTGGTCCCTTCATGGGATGATCTCTGCACTGGTCCCTTCATTAGATGATATTGCAAACCTCTAATCTAATTGCTGTGATGCACTGGTCCGATAATTCAATCATCTTTGATGCACTGGTCCCTTCATGGGATGATCTTCTATGCACTGGTCCCTTCATGGGAGGATCTCTGGTGCCCTGGTACCTTCATGGGATGATCTGGTGCTCTGGGCCCTTCATGGCATGATCTTTGGTGCACTGGTCCCTTCATGGGATGATCTTTGGTGCACTGGTCCCTTCATGGGATGATCTCTGCACTGGTCCCTACATGGGCTGATCTCTGATGCACTGGTCACTTCATGGGATGACCTGTGATGCACTGGTCCCTTCATTGGATGACCTGGTGCACTTGTCCCTTCATGGGATGATCTGGCGCACTGGTCCCTTCATGGGATGATCTGGTGCACTGGTCCCTTCATGGGATGATCTGGTGCACTGGTCCCTTCATGGGATGATCTGGTGCACTGGTCCCTTCATGGGATGATCTTTGATGCACTGGTCCCTTCATGGGATGATCTTTGATGCACTGGTCCCTTCATGGGATGATCTTTGATGCACTGGGGCCTTCATGGGATGATCTTGCATACCTCTAATATGAGTGCTGTGATGCAATGGTCCCTATATGGGATGATCTCTGATGCACTGGTCCCTTCATGGGATGATCTTGCATACCTCTAATCTAATTGCTGTGATGCACTGGTCCCTTTATTGAATGATCTGTTGCACTTGTCCCTTCTTGGGATGATCTCTGATGCACTGGTCCCTTCATGGGATGATCTCTGGTGCACTGGTCCCTTCATGGGATGATCTCTGATGCATTGGTCCCTTCATGGGATGATCTGTTGCACTGGTCCCTTCATGTGATGATCTGTTGCACTGGTCCCTTCATGTGATGATCTGGTGCACTGGTCCCTTCATGGGATGATCTGGTGCACTGGTCCCTTCATGGGGTGATCTCTGAAGCACTGGTCCCTTCATGGGATGACCTCTGGTGCTCTGGTCCCTTCATGGGATGATCTCTGGTGCACTGGTCCCTTCATGGGATGATCTCTGATGCCCTGGTCCCTTCCTGGGCCGATATCTGATGCGCTGGTCCCTTCTTGGGATGATCTCTAGACCTCTCATGGGATGATCTCTGGTGCACTGGTCCCTTCATGGGATGATCTCTGATGCACTGGTCCCTTCATTTGATGATCTCTGATGCACTGGTCCCTTCATGGGATGATCTTTGATGCACTGGTCCCTTCATGGGATGATATTTGCACTGGACCCTGCATGGGATGATCTCTGAAGCACTGGTCCCTTCATGGGATGATCTCTGGTCCCTTCATGGGATGATCTCTGATGCGCTGATCCCTTCATGGGATGATTTTTGATGCACTGGTCCCTTCATGGGATGATCTCTGCACTGGTCCCTTCATTAGATGATATTGCAAACCTCTAATCTAATTGCTGTGATGCACTGGTCCGATAATTCAATGATCTTTGATGCACTGGTCCCTTCATGGGATGATCTTTGATGCACTGGTCCCTTCATGGGATGATCTTTGCACTGGACCCTGCATGGGATGATCTCTGAAGCACTGGTCCCTTCATAGGATGATCTCTGGTCCCTTCATGGGAGGATCTTGCATACCTCTAAAATGAGTGCTGTGCTGTGATGCACTGGTCCCTTCATGGGATCTTTGATGCACTTGTCCTTCATGGATTGATATTTGATGCACTGTCCCTTCATGGGATGATCTCTGGTGTGCTGGTCCCTTCATGGGATGATCTCTGGTGTGCTGGTCCCTTCATGGGATGATCTCTGTTGCACTGGTCCCTTCATGGGATGATCTCTGATGCACTGGTCCCTTCTTGGGATGATCTCTGTTGCACTGGTCCCTTCATGGGATGATCTCTGATGCACTGGTCCCTTCATGGGATGATCTCTTGCACTGGTCCCTTCATGGGATGATCTGGTGCACTGGTCCCTTCATGGGAGGATCTGGTGCACTGGTCCCGTCAAGGGATGATCTGGTGCACTGGTCCCGTCAAGGGATGATCTGGTGCACTGGTCCCGTCAAGGGATGATCTTTGATGCACTGGTCCCGTCATGGGATGATCTTTGATGCACTGGTCCCGTCATGGTATGATCTTTGATATACTGGTCCCGTCATGGGATGATCTTTCATACCTCTAATCTGCGTGCTGTGATGCACTGGTCCCTTCATGGGTTGATCTCTGATGCACTGGTTCCCTTCATGGGTTGATCTCTGATGCACTGGTTCCCTTCATGGGTTGATCTCTGATGCGCTGGTTCCCTTCATGGGTTGATCTCTGAGCTGGTTCCCTTCATGGGATGATCTTTGGTGCACTGGTCCTTTCATGGGATGATCTCTGATGCACTGGTCTCTTCATGGGATGATCTCTGATGCACTGGTCCATGCATGGGATGATCCCTGATACACTGGTCCCTTCATGGGATGATCCCTGATGCACTGGTCCCTTCATGGGATGATCCCTGATGCACTGGTCCCTTCATTGGATGATTGTTGATGCACTGGTCCCGTCATGGGATGATTGTTAATGCACTGGTCCCTTCATGGGATGATTGTTGATGCACTGGTCCCTTCATGGGATGATCTCCCATGCACTGGTCCCTTCATGGGATGATCTTGCATACCTCTAATCTGAGTGCTGTGATGCATTGGTCCGATAATTCAATGATCTTTGATGCACTGGTCCCTTCATGGGATGATCTTTGATGCACTGGTCCCTTCATGGGATGATCTTTGCACTGGACACTGCATGGGATGATCTCTGAAGCACTCGTCCCTTCATGGGATGATCTCTGGTCCCTTCATGGGATGATCTCTGATGTGCTGATCCCTTCATGGGATGATTTGTGATGCACTGGTCCCTTCATTGGATGATCTCTGCACTGGTCCCTTCATGGGATGATCTCTGATGCACTGGTCCCTTCATGGGATGATCTCTAGTCCCTTCATGGGATGGTCTCTAGTCCCTTCATGGGATGATCTCCCATGCACTGGTCCCTTCATGGGATGATCTCCCATGCACTGGTCCCTTCATGGGATGATCTCTGATGCACTGGTCCCTTCATGGGATGATCTCTGATGCACTGGGCCATTCATGGGATGATCCCTGATACACTGGTCCCTTAATGGGATGATCGTTGATGCACTGGTCCCTTCATGGGATGATTGTTGATGCACTGGTCCCTTCATGGGATGTTTGTTGATGCACTGGTCCCTTCATGGGATGATTGTTGATGCACTGGTCCCTTCATGGGATGATTGTTGATGCACTGGTCCCTTCATGGGATGATCTCCCATGCACTGGTCCCTTCATGGGATGATCTTGCATACCTCTAATCTGAGTGCTGTGATGCACTGGTCCGATAATTCAATGATCTTTGATGCACTGGTCCCTTCATGGGATGATCATTGATGCACTGGTCCCTTCATGGGATGATCTTTGCACTGGACCCTTCATTGGATGATATTGCATACCTCTAATCTAATTGCTGTGATGCACTGGTCCGATAATTCAATGATCTTTGATGCACTGGTCCCTTCATGGGATGATCTTTGCACTGGAACCTGCATGGGATGATCTCTGAAGCACTGGTCCCTTCATGGGATGATCCCTGGTCCCTTCATGGGATGATCTTGCATACCTCTAATATGAGTGCTGTGCTGTGATGCACTGGTCCCTTCATGGGATCTTTGATGCACTTGTCCTTCATGGGATGATAGTTGATGCACTGTCCCTTCATGGGATGATCTCTGGTGTGCTGGTCCCTTCATGGGATGATCTCTGTTGCACTGGTCCCTTCATGGGATGATCTCTGATGCACTGGTCCCTTCATGGGATGATCTCTTGCACTGGTCCCTTCATGGGATGATCTCTTGCACTGGTCCCTTCATGGGATGATCTGGTGCACTGGTCCCTTCATGGGATGATCTGGTAAACTGGTCCCGTCAAGGGATGATCTGGTGCACTGGTCCCGTCGAGGGATGATCTTTGATGCACTGGTCCTGTCATAGGATGATCTTTGATGCACTGGTCCTGTCATGGGATGATCTTTCATACCTCTAATCTGCTTGCTGTGATGCACTGGTCCCTTCATGGGATGATCTCTGGTCCCTTCATGGGTTGATCTCTGATGCACTGCTTCCCTTCATGGGATGATCTCTGATGCACTGGTCCCTTCATGGGATGATCTCTGATGCACTGGTCCATGCATGGGATGATCCCTGATACACTGGTCCCTTCATGGGATGATCCCTGATGCACTGGTCCCTTCATTGGATGATTGTTGATGCACTGGTCCCGTCATGGGATGATTGTTAATGCACTGGTCCCTTCATGGGATGATTGTTGATGCATTGGTCCCTTCATGGGATGATCTCCCATGCACTGGTCCCTTCATGGGATGATCTTGCATACCTCTAATCTGAGTGCTGTGATGCACTGGTCCGATAATTCAATGATCTTTGATGCACTGGTCCCTTCATGGGATGATCTTTGATGCACTGGTCCCTTCATGGGATGATCTTTGCACTGGACCCTGCATGGGATGATCTCTGAAGCACTCGTCCCTTCATGGGATGATCTCTGGTCCCTTCATGGGATGATCTCTGATGTGCTGATCCCTTCATGGGATGATTTTTGATGCACTGGTCCCTTCATTGGATGATCTCTGCACTGGTCCCTTCATGGGATGATCTCTGATGCACTGGTCCCTTCATGGGATGATCTCTAGTCCCTTCATGGGATGGTCTCTAGTCCCTTCATGGGATGATCTCCCATGCACTGGTCCCTTCATGGGATGATCTCCCATGCACTGGTCCCTTCATGGGATGATCTCCCATGCACTGGTCCCTTCATGGGATGATCTCCCATGCACTGGTCCCTTCATTGGATGATCTCCCATGCACTGGTCCCTTCATGGGATGATCTCCCATGCACTGGTGCCTTCATGGGATGATCTCTGCAATGGTCCCTTCATTAGATGATATTGCATACCTCTAATCTAATTGCTGTGATGCACTGGTCCCTAAATTGAATGATCTTTGCACTGGTCCCTTCATGGGATGATCTTTGATGCACTGGTCCCTTCATGGGATGATCTCTGTTGCACTGGACCCTTCATGGGATGATCTTTGATGCACTGGTCCCTTCATGGGATGATCTCTGATGCACTGGTCCCTTCATGGGATGATCTCTGATGCACTGGTCCCTTCATGGGATTATCTCTAGTCCCTTCATGGGATGATCTCTAGTCCCTTCATGGGATGATCTCTAGTCCCTTCATGTGATGATCTCCCATGCACTGGTCCCTTCATGGGATGATCTCCCATGCACTGGTCCCTTCATTGGATGATCTGCCATGCACTGGTCCCTTCATGGGATGATCTCCCATGCACTGGTCCCTTCATGGGATGATCTCCCATGCACTGGTCCCTTCATTGGATGATCTCCTATGCACTGGTCCCTTCATGGGATGATCTCCCATGCACTGGTCCCTTCATGGGATGATCTCTACTCTGGTCCCTTCATGGGATGATCTTGCATACCTCTAATCTGAGAGCTGTGATGCACTGGTCCCTTCATGGGATGATCTCCCATGCACTGCTCCCTTCATGGGATGATCTCTGGTGCGCTGGTCCCTTCATGGGATGATCTTTGATGCGCTGGTCCCTTCATGGGATGATCCTAGATGCACTGGTCCCTTCATGGGATGATCCTCGATGCGCTGGTCGCTTCAATGGATGATCTGTGATGCGCTGGTCCCTTCATGGGATGATCCTCGATGCGCTGGTCCCTTCATGGGATGATCCTCGATGCGCTGGTCGCTTCATGGGATGAGGATGATCTCTGCGCTGGTCCCTTCATGGGATGAGAATCTTTGCGCTGGTCCCTTCATGGGATGAGAATGATCTCTGCGCTGGTCCCTTCATGGGATGAGGATGATCTCTCCGCTGGTCCCTTCATGGCATGATCTCCCATGCACTGGTCCCTTCATGGGATGATCTCCCATGCACTGGTCCCTTCATGGGATGATCTCCCATGCACTGGTCCTTTCATGGGATGATCTCCCATGCACTGGTCCCTTCATGGGATGATCTCTGATGCACTGGCCCCTTCATGGGATCTTCTCTGGTGCACTGGCCCCTTCATGGGATGATCTCTGATGTACTGGTTCCTTCATGGGATGATCTGTTGCACTGGTCCCTTCATGGGTATCTCTGATGCACTCTCCCCTTCATGGGATGATCTCTGGTGCACTGGTCCCTTCATGGGATGATCTTTGGTGCACTGGTCCCTTCATGGGATGATCTTTGGTGCACTGGTCCCTTCATGGGATGATCTCTGATGCACTGGTCCCTTCACGGGATGATCTCTGATGCACTGGTCCCTTCACGGGATGATCTCTGATCCACTGGTCCCTTCACGGGATGATCTCTGGTGCGCTGCTCCCTGCACGGGATGATCTCTGGTGCGCTGCTCCCTGCACGGGATGATCTCTGGTGCACTGCTCCCTGCACGGGATGATCTCTGGTGCACTGGTCCCTTCACGGGATGATCTCTGATGCACTGGTCTCTTCACGGGATGATCTCTGGTGCGCTGGTCCCTTCACGGGATGATCTCCAGGCCCCTCATGGGATGATCTCTGATGCGCTGGTCACTTCATGGGATGATCTCTGATGCGCTGGTCACTTCATGGGATGATCTCTGATGCGCTGGTCCCTTCATGGGATGATCTCTGATGCGCTGGTCCCTTCATGGGATGATCTTTGATGCGCTGGTCCCTTCATGGGATGATCTTTGCACTGGTCCCTTCATGGGACGATCTCTGATGCACTGGTCCCTTCATAGGGTGATCTTGCATACCTCTAATCTGAGTGCTGTGATGCACTGGTCCCTTCATGGGATGATCTCTGATGCACTGGTCCCTTCATGGGATGATCTCTGATGCACTGGTCCCTTCATGGGTATCTCTGATGCACTGGTCCCTTCAAGGGATGATCTTTGGTGCGCTGGTCCCTTCATGGGATGATCTTGCATACCTCTAATAAGAGTGCTGTGATGCACTGGTCCCTTCACAGGATGATCTCTGATGCACTGGTCCCTTCACGGGATGATCTCTGATGCACTGGTCCCTTCAAAGGATGATCTCTGGTGCGCTGTTCCCTTCATGGGATGATCTCTGGTGCGCTGGTCCTTTCATGGGATGATCTCTGGTGTGCTTATCCCTTCATGGGATGATCTCTGATGCGCTGATCCCTTCATGGGATGATTTTTGATGCACTGGTCCCTTCATGGGATGGTCTCTGCACTGGTCCCTTCATTGGATGATATTGCATACCTCTAATCTAATTGCTGTGATGCACTGGTCCGATAATTCAATGATCTTTGATGCACTGGTTCCTTCATGGGATGATCTTTGATGCACTGGTCCCTTCATGGGATGATCTTTGCACTGGACCCTGTATGGGATGATCTCTGAAGCACTGGTCCCTTCATGGGATGATCTCTGTTCCCTTCATGGGATGATCTTGCATACCTCTAATATGAGTGCTGTGCTGTGATGCACTGGTCCCTTCATGGGATCTTTGATGCACTTGTCCTTCATGGGATGATCTTTGATGCACTGTCCCTTCATGGGATGATCTCTGGTGCGCTGGTCCCTTCATGGGATGATCTCAGGTGTGCTGGTCCCTTCATGGGATGATCTCTGGTGTGCTGGTCCCTTCATGGGATGATCTCTGGTGCGCTGGTCCCTTCATGCAATGATCTCTGGTGCGCTGGTCCCTTCATGGGATGATCTCTGGTGCGCTGGTGCCTTCATGGGATGATCTTTGCACTGGTCCCTTCATGGGATGATCTGGTGCACTGGTCCCTTCATGGGATGATCTGGGACACTGGTCCCTTCATGGGATGATCTGGGGCACTGGTCCCTTCATGGGATGATCTGGGGCACTGGTCCCTTCATGGGATGATCTGGTGCACTGGTCCCTTCATGGAATGATCTCTGGTGCACTGGTCCCTTCATGGGATGAAATTTCATACCTCTAATCTGAGTGCTGTGATGCACTGGTCCCTTCATGGGATGATCTCCAGTCCCCTCATGGTATGATCTTTGGTGCATTGATCCCTTCATGGGATGATCTCTGATGCACTGGTCCCTTCATGGGATAATCTCTACACTGGTCCCTTCATAGGATGATCTTGCATACCTCTAATATGAGTGCTGTGATGCACTGGTCCCTTCATGGGATCTTTGATGCACTGGTCCCTTCATGGGATGATCTTTGATGCACTGGTCCCTTCATGGGATGATCTTCTATGCACTGGTCCCTTCATGGGATGATCTCTGGTGCCCTGGTACCTTCATGGGATGATCTGGTGCTCTGGGCCCTTCATGGCATGATCTTTGGTGCACTGGTCCCTTCATGGGATGATCTTTGGTGCACTGGTCCCTTCATGGGATGATCTCTGCACTGGTCCCTACATGGGGTGATCTCTGATGCACTGGTCACTTCATGGGATGACCTGTGATGCACTGGTCCCTTCATTGGATGACCTGGTGCACTTGTCCCTTCATGGGATGATCTGGCGCACTGGTCCCTTCATAGGATGATCTGGTGCACTGGTCCCTTCATGGGATGATCTGGTGCACTGGTCCCTTCATGGGATGATCTGGTGCACTGGTCCCTTCATGGGATGATCTGGTGCACTGGTCCCTTCATGGGATGATCTTTGATGCACTGGTCCCTTCATGGGATGATCTTTGATGCACTGGTCCCTTCATGGGATGATCTTTGATGCACTGGGGCCTTCATGGGATGATCTTGCATACCTCTAATCTAATTGCTGTGATGCACTGGTCCCTTTATTGAATGATCTGTTGCACTTGTCCCTTCTTGGGATGATCTCTGATGCACTGGTCCCTTCATGGGATGATCTCTGGTGCACTGGTCCCTTCATGGGATGATCTCTGATGCATTGGTCCCTTCATGGGATGATCTGTTGCACTGGTCCCTTCATGTGATGATCTGTTGCACTGGTCCCTTCATGTGATGATCTGGTGCACTGGTCCCTTCATGGGATGATCTGGTGCACTGGTCCCTTCATGGGGTGATCTCTGAAGCACTGGTCCCTTCATGGGATGACCTCTGGTGCTCTGGTCCCTTCATGGGATGATCTCTGGTGCACTGGTCCCTTCATGGGATGATCTCTGATGCCCTGGTCCCTTCCTGGGACGATATCTGATGCGCTGGTCCCTTCTTGGGATGATCTCTAGTCCGCTCATGGGATGATCTCTGGTGCACTGGTCCCTTCATGGGATGATCTCTGATGCACTGGTCCCTTCATTTGATGATCTCTGATGCACTGGTCCCTTCATGGGATGATCTCTGATGCACTGGTCCCTTCATGGGATGATCTCTGATGCACTGGTCCCTTCATGGGATGATCTTGCATACCTCTAAGCAGAGTGCTGTGATGCACTGGTCCCTTTGAGATGATCGCTGGTCCCTTCATGGGTTGATCTCTGATGCACTGGTCCCTTCATGGGATGATATCTGGTGCACTGGTCCCTTCATGGGATGATCTGGTGCACTGGTCACTTCATGGGATGATCTGGTGCACTGGTACCTTCGTGGGATGATCTGGTGCACTGGTACCTTCATGGGATGATCTGGTGCACTGGTACCTTCATGGGATGATCTCTGGTGCACTGGTCCCTTCATGGGATGATCTCTGGTGCACTGGTCCCTTCATGGGATGATCTCTGGTGCACTGGTCCCTTCATGGGATGATCTTTCATACCTCTAATCTGAGTGGCGTGATGCACTGGTCCCTTCATGAGATTATCTCTAGTCCTCTCATGGGATGATCTTTGGTGCACTGGTCCCTTCATGGGATGATCTCTGATGCACTGGTCCCTTCATGGGATGATCTCTGATGCACTGGTCCCTTCTCGGGATGATCTGGTGCACTGGTCCCTTCATGGGATGATCTGGTGCACTGGTCCCTTCATGGGATGATCTGGTGCACTGGTCCCTTCATGGGATGATCTGGTGCACTGGTCCCTTCATGGGATGATCTGGTGCCCTGGTCCCTTCATGGGATGATCTCTGATGCCCTGGTCCCTTCCTGGGATGATGTCTGATGCCCTGGTCCCTTCCTGGGACGATATCTGATGCGCTGGTCCCTTCATGGGATGATCTCTAGTCCTCTCATGGGATGATCTCTGGTGCACTGGTCCCTTCATGGGATGATCTCTGATGCACTGGTCCCTTCATTTGATGATCTCTGATGCACTGGTCCCTTCATGGGATGATCTCTGATGCACTGGTCCCTTCATGGGATGATCTCTGATGCACTGGTCCCTTCATGGGATGATCTGTTACACTGCTCACTTCATGGGATGATCTGGTGCACTGGTCCCTTTATGGGATGATCTGGTGCACTGGTCCCTTCATGGGATGATCTGGTGCACTGATCCCTTCATGGGATGATCTCTTGTGCACTGGTTTCTTCATGGGATGATCTTTCATACCTCTAATCTGAGTGCTGTGATGCACTGGTCCCTTCATGGGATGATCTCTAGTACCCTCATGGGATGTTCTTTGGTGCACTGGTCCCTTCATGGGATGATCTCTGATGCCTTGGTCCCTTCATGGGATAATCTCTGCACTGGTCCCTTCATGGGATGATCTCTGCATTTGTCCCTTCATGGGATGATCTTGCATACCTCTAATCTAATTGCTGTGATGCACAGGTCCCATTATTAAATGATCTGTTGCACTGGTCCCTTCTTGGGATGATCTCTGATGCACTGGTCCCTTCATGGGATGATCCTCGATGCGCTGGTCCCTTCATGGGATGATCTGTTGCACTGGTCCCTTCATATGATGATCTGTTGCACTGGTCCCTTCATGGGATGATCTGTTGCACTGGTCCCTTCATGGGAGGATCTGTTGCACTGGTCCCTTGTTGCACTGGTCCCTTCATGGGATGATCTGTTGCACTGGTCCCTTCATGGGATGATCTGTTGCACTGGTCCTTTCATGGGATGATCTGGTGCACTGGTCCCTTCATGGGATGATCTGGTGCACTGGTCCCTTCATGGGATGATCTGGTGCACTGGTCCCTTCATGGGATGATCTGGTGCACTGGTCCCTTCATGGGATGATCTTGCATACCTCTAATAAGAGTGCTGTGATGCACTGGTCCCTTCACAGGATGATCTCTGATGCACTGGTCCCTTCACGGGATGATCTCTGATGCACTGGTCCCTTCAAAGGATGATCTCTGATGCACTGGTCCCTTCACGGGATGATCTCTGGTGCGCTGTTCCCTTCATGGGATGATCTCTGGTGCGCTGGTCCTTTCATGGGATGATCTCTGGTGTGCTTATCCCTTCATGGGATGATCTCTGATGCGCTGATCCCTTCATGGGATGATTTTTGATGCACTGGTCCCTTCATGGGATGGTCTCTGCACTGGTCCCTTCATTGGATGATATTGCATACCTCTAATCTAATTGCTGTGATGCACTGGTCCGATAATTCAATGATCTTTGATGCACTGGTTCCTTCATGGGATGATCTTTGATGCACTGGTCCCTTCATGGGATGATCTTTGCACTGGTCCCTTCATGGGATGATCTCTGCACTGGTCCCTTCATGGGATGATCTCTGTTCCCTTCATGGGATGATCTTGCATACCTCTAATATGAGTGCTGTGCTGTGATGCACTGGTCCCTTCATGGGATCTTTGATGCACTTGTCCTTCATGGGATGATCTTTGATGCACTGTCCCTTCATGGGATGATCTCTGGTGCGCTGGTCCCTTCATGGGATGATCTCAGGTGTGCTGGTCCCTTCATGGGATGATCTCTGGTGTGCTGGTCCCTTCATGGGATGATCTCTGGTGCGCTGGTCCCTTCATGCAATGATCTCTGGTGCGCTGGTCCCTTCATGGGATGATCTCTGGTGCGCTGGTGCCTTCATGGGATGATCTTTGCACTGGTCCCTTCATGGGATGATCTGGTGCACTGGTCCCTTCATGGGATGATCTGGGACACTGGTCCCTTCATGGGATGATCTGGGGCACTGATCCCTTCATGGGATGATCTGGGGCACTGGTCCCTTCATGGGATGATCTGGTGCACTGGTCCCTTCATGGAATGATCTCTGGTGCACTGGTCCCTTCATGGGATGAAATTTCATACCTCTAATCTGAGTGCTGTGATGCACTGGTCCCTTCATGGGATGATCTCCAGTCCCCTCATGGTATGATCTTTGGTGCATTGATCCCTTCATGGGATGATCTCTGATGCACTGGTCCCTTCATGGGATAATCTCTACACTGGTCCCTTCATAGGATGATCTTGCATACCTCTAATATGAGTGCTGTGATGCACTGGTCCCTTCATTGGATCTTTGATGCACTGGTCCCTTCATGGGATGATCTTTGATGCACTGGTCCCTTCATGGGATGATCTTCTATGCACTGTTCCCTTCATGGGATGATCTCTGGTGCCCTGGTACCTTCATGGGATGATCTGGTGCTCTGGGCCCTTCATGGCATGATCTTTGGTGCACTGGTCCCTTCATGGGATGATCTTTGGTGCACTGGTCCCTTCATGGGATGATCTCTGCACTGGTCCCTACATGGGGTGATCTCTGATGCACTGGTCACTTCATGGGATGACCTGTGATGCACTGGTCCCTTCATTGGATGACCTGGTGCACTTGTCCCTTCATGGGATGATCTGGCGCACTGGTCCCTTCATAGGATGATCTGGTGCACTGGTCCCTTCATGGGATGATCTGGTGCACTGGTCCCTTCATGGGATGATCTGGTGCACTGGTCCCTTCATGGGATGATCTTTGATGCACTGGTCCCTTCATGGGATGATCTTTGATGCACTGGTCCCTTCATGGGATGATCTTTGATGCACTGGGGCCTTCATGGGATGATCTTGCATACCTCTAATATGAGTGCTGTGATGCAATGGTCCCTATATGGGATGATCTCTGATGCACTGGTCCCTTCATGGGATGATCTTGCATACCTCTAATCTAATTGCTGTGATGCACTGGTCCCTTTATTGAATGATCTGTTGCACTTGTCCCTTCTTGGGATGATCTCTGATGCACTGGTCCCTTCATGGGATGATCTCTGGTGCACTGGTCCCTTCATGGGATGATCTCTGATGCATTGGTCCCTTCATGGGATGATCTGTTGCACTGGTCCCTTCATGGGATGATCTGTTGCACTGGTCCCTTCATGTGATGATCTGGTGCACTGGTCCCTTCATGGGATGATCTGGTGCACTGGTCCCTTCATGGGGTGATCTCTGAAGCACTGGTCCCTTCATGGGATGACCTCTGGTGCTCTGGTCCCTTCATGGGATGATCTCTGGTGCACTGGTCCCTTCATGGGATGATCTCTGATGCCCTGGTCCCTTCCTGGGACGATATCTGATGCGCTGGTCCCTTCTTGGGATGATCTCTAGTCCTCTCATGGGATGATCTCTGGTGCACTGGTCCCTTCATAGGATGATCTCTGATGCACTGGTCCCTTCATTTGATGATCTCTGATGCACTGGTCCCTTCATGGGATGATCTCTGATGCACTGGTCCCTTCATGGGATGATCTCTGATGCACTGGTCCCTTCATGGGATGATCTTGCATACCTCTAAGCAGAGTGCTGTGATGCACTGGTCCCTTTGAGATGATCTCTGGTCCCTTCATGGGTTGATCTCTGATGCACTGGTCCCTTCATGGGATGATATCTGGTGCACTGGTCCCTTCATGGGATGATCTGGTGCACTAGTCCCTTCATGGGATGATCTGGTGCACTGGTACCTTCGTGGGATGATCTGGTGCACTGGTACCTTCATGGGATGATCTGGTGCACTGGTACCTTCATGGGATGATCTCTGGTGCACTGGTCCCTTCATGGGATGATCTCTGGTGCACTGGTCCCTTCATGGGATGATCTCTGGTGCACTGGTCCCTTCATGGGATGATCTTTCATACCTCTAATCTGAGTGGCGTGATGCACTGGTCCCTTCATGAGATTATCTCTAGTCTTCTCATGGGATGATCTTTGGTGCACTGGTCCCTTCATGGGATGATCTCTGATGCACTGGTCCCTTCATGGGATGATCTCTGATGCACTGGTCCCTTCTCGGGATGATCTGGTGCACTGGTCCCTTCATGGGATGATCTGGTGCACTGGTCCCTTCATGGGATGATCTGGTGCACTGGTCCCTTCATGGGATGATCTGGTGCACTGGTCCCTTCATGGGATGATCTGGTGCCCTGGTCCCTTCATGGGATGATCTCTGATGCCCTGGTCCCTTCCTGGGATGATGTCTGATGCCCTGGTCCCTTCCTGGGACGATATCTGATGCGCTGGTCCCTTCATGGGATGATCTCTAGTCCTCTCATGGGATGATCTCTGGTGCACTGGTCCCTTCATGGGATGATCTCTGATGCACTGGTCCCTTCATTTGATGATCTCTGATGCACTGGTCCCTTCATGGGATGATCTCTGATGCACTGGTCCCTTCATGGGATGATCTCTGATGCACTGGTCCCTTCATGGGATGATCTGTTACACTGCTCACTTCATGGGATGATCTGGTGCACTGGTCCCTTTATGGGATGATCTGGTGCACTGGTCCCTTCATGGGATGATCTGGTGCACTGATCCCTTCATGGGATGATCTCTTGTGCACTGGTTCCTTCATGGGATGATCTTTCATACCTCTAATCTGAGTGCTGTGATGCACTGGTCCCTTCATGGGATGATCTCTAGTACCCTCATGGGATGTTCTTTGGTGCACTGGTCCCTTCATGGGATGATCTCTGATGCCTTGGTCCCTTCATGGGATAATCTCTGCACTGGTCCCTTCATGGGATGATCTCTGCATTTGTCCCTTCATGGGATGATCTTGCATACCTCTAATCTAATTGCTGTGATGCACAGGTCCCATTATTAAATGATCTGTTGCACTGGTCCCTTCTTGGGATGATCTCTGATGCACTGGTCCCTTCATGGGATGATCCTCGATGCGCTGGTCCCTTCATGGGATGATCTGTTGCACTGGTCCCTTCATATGATGATCTGTTGCACTGGTCCCTTCATGGGATGATCTGTTGCACTGGTCCCTTCATGGGAGGATCTGTTGCACTGGTCCCTTGTTGCACTGGTCCCTTCATGGGATGATCTGTTGCACTGGTCCCTTCATGGGATGATCTGTTGCACTGGTCCTTTCATGGGATGATCTGGTGCACTGGTCCCTTCATGGGATGATCTGGTGCACTGGTCCCTTCATGGGATGATCTGGTGCACTGGTCCCTTCATGGGATGATCTCTGGTGCACTGGTCCCTTCATGGGATGATCTCTGGTGCACTGGTCCCTTCATGGGATGATCTCTGGTGCACGGATGATCTCTAGTTCTCTCATGGGATGATCTCTGGTGGACTGGTCCCTTCATGAGATGATCTCTGATGCACTGGTCCCTTTATGGGATGATCTCGGATGCACTGGTCCCTTCATGGGATGATCCCTGCACTGGTCCCTTCATGGGATGATCTTGCATACCTCTAATCTGAGTGCTGTGATGCACTGGTCCCTTCATGGGATGATTTTTGTTGCACTGGTCCCTTCATGGGATGATCTTTGTTGCACTGGTCCCTTCATGGGATGACATTTGTTGCACTGGTCCCTTCGTGGGATGATCTTTGATGCAATGGTCCCTTCATGGGATGATCTGGTGCACTGGTCCCTTCATGGGATGATCTGATGCCCTGGTCCCTTCCTGGGATGATCTCTGATGCCCTGGTCCCTTCCTGGGACGATATCTGATGCGCTGGTCCCTTCATGGGATGATCTCTAGTCCTCTCATGGGATGATCTCTGGTGCACTGGTCCCTTCATGGGATGATCTCTGATGCACTGGTCCCTTCATTTGATGATCTCTGATGCACTGGTCCCTTCATGGGATGATCTCTGATGCACTGGTCCCTTCATGGGATGATCTCTGATGCACTGGTCCCTTCATGGGATGATCTTGCATACCTCTAATCTGAGTGCTCTGATGCCCTGGTCCCTTCATGGGATGATCTCTGATGCACTGGTCCCTTCATGGGATGATCTCCGATGCACTGGTCCCTACATGGGATGATCTCGGATGCACTGGTCCCTTCTTGGGATGATCCCTGCACTGGTCCCTTCATGGGATGATCTTGCATACCTCTAATATGAGTGCTGTGATGCACTGGTCCCTTCATGGGATGATTTTTGTTGCACTGGTCCCTTCATGGGATGATCTTTGTTGCACTGGTCCCTTCATGGGATGATCTTTGTTGCACTGGTCCCTTCGTGGGATGATCTTTGATGCACTGGTCCCTTCATGGGATGATCTTGCATACCTCTAATCTGAGTGCTCTGATGCCCTGGTCCCTTCATGGGATGATCTCTGATGCACTGGTCCCTACATGGGATTATCTCTGATGCACTGGTCCCTTCATGGGATGATCTCTGGTGCACTGGTCCCTTCTTGGGATGATCTCTGGTGCACTGGTCCCTTCATGGGATGATGTCTGGTGCACTGGTCCCTTCATGGGATGATCTCTGGTGCACTGGTCCCTTCATGGGATGATCTCTGATGCACTGGTCCCTTCATGGGATGATCTCTGATGCACTGGTCCCTTCATGGGATGATCTTGCATACCTCTAATCTGAGTGCTCTGATGCCCTGGTCCCTTCATGGGATGATCTCTGATGCCCTGGTCCCTTCCTGGGACGATATCTGATGTGCTGGTCCCTTCATGGGATGATCTCTAGTCCTCTCATTGGATGATCTCTGGTGCACTAGTCCCTTCATGGGATGATCTCTGATGCACTGGTCCCTTCATTTGATGATCTCTGATGCACTGGTCCCTTAATGGGATGATCTCTGATGCACTGGTCCCTTCATGGGATGATCTCTGATGCACTGGTCCCTTCATGGGATGATCTTGCATACCTCTAATCTGAGTGCTCTGATGCCCTGGTCCCTTCATGGGATGATCTCTGATGCACTGGTCCCTTCATGGGATGATCTCCGATGCACTGGTCCCTACATGGGATGATCTCGGATGCACTGGTCCCTTCTTGGGATGATCCCTGCACTGGTCCCTTCATGGGATGATCTTGCATACCTCTAATATGAGTGCTGTGATGCACTGGTCCCTTCATGGGATGATTTTTGTTGCACTGGTCCCTTCATGGGATGATCTTTGTTGCACTGCTCCCTTCATGGGATGATCTTTGTTGCACTGGTCCCTTCGTGGGATGATCTTTGATGCACTGGTCCCTTCATGGGATGATCTTGCATACCTCTAATCTGAGTGCTCTGATGCCCTGGTCCCTTCATGGGATGATCTCTGATGCACTGGTCCCTACATGGGATTATCTCTGATGCACTGGTCCCTTCATGGGATGATCTCTGGTGCACTGGTCCCTTCTTGGGATGATCTCTGGTGCACTGGTCCCTTCATGGGATGATGTCTGGTGCACTGGTCCCTTCATGGGATGATCTCTGGTGCACTGGTCCCTTCATGGGATGATCTATGGTGCACTGGTCCCTTCATGGGATGATCTCTGGTGCACTGGTCCCTTCATGGGATGATCTCTGGCACACAGGTCCCTTCATGGGATGATCTCTGGTGCACTGGTCCCTTCATGGGATGATATTCGATGCGCTGTTCCCTTCATGGGATGATCTCTGGTCCCTTCATGGGTTGATCTCTGATGCACTGGTTCCCTTCATGGCATGATCTGATGCACTGGTCCCTTAATGGGATGATCTCTGCACTGGTTTCTACATGGGATGATCTCTGATGCGCTGGTCCCTTCATGGGATCTTGCATACCTCTAATCTGAGTGCTGTGATGCACAGGTCCCTTCATGGAATGATCTTTGATGCGCTGGTCCCTTCATGGGATCATCTTTGATGCACTGGTCCCTTCATGGGATCATCTTTGATGCACTGGTCCCTTCATGGGATGATCGTTGATGCACTGGTCCCTTCATGGGATGATCTCTGGTGCACTGGTCCCTTCATGGGATGATCTCTGGTGCACTGGTCCCTTCATGGGATGATCTCTCCACTGGTCCCTTCATGGGATGATCTGGTGCACTGGTCCCTTCATGGGATGATCTGGTGCACTGGTCCCTTCATGGGATGATCTGGTGCACTGGTTCCTTCATGGGATGATCTCTGATGCACTGGTCCCTTCATGGGCTGATCTTACATACCTCTAATCTGAGTGCTCTGATGCACTGGTCCCTTCATGGGATGATCTCTGATGCGCTGGTCCCTTCATGGGATGATCTTTGATGCACTGGTCCCTTCATGGGATGATCTCTGATGCACTGGTCCCTTCATGGGATGATCTCTGATTCACTGGTCCCTTCATGGGATGATCTCTGATGCACTGGTCCTTTCATGAGTATCTCTGTTGCACTGGTCCCTTCATGGGTATCTCTGATGCACTGGTCCCTTCATGGGTATCTCTGATGCACTGGTCCCTTCATGGGATGATCTTCTATGCACTGGTCCCTTCATGGGATGATCTCTGGTGCCCTGGTCCCTTCATGGGATGATCTGGTGCTCTGGGCCCTTCATGGCATGATCTTTGGTGCACTGGTCCCTTCATGGGATGATCTTTGGTGCACTGGTCCCTTCATGGGATGATCTCTGCACTGGTCCCTACATGGGGTGATGTCTGATGCACTGGTCACTTCATGGGATGACCTGTGATGCACTGGTCCCTTCATTGGATGACCTGGTGCAATGGTCCCTTCATGGGATGATCTGGTGCACTGGTCCCTTCATGGGATGATCTGGTGCACTGGTCCCTTCATGGGATGATCTTTGATGCACTGGTCCCTTCATGGGATGATCTTTGATACACTGGTCCCTTCATGGGATGATCTTTGATGCACTGGGGCCTTCATGGGATGATCTTGCATACCTCTAATATGAGTGCTGTGATGCATTGGTCCCTATATGAGATGATCTCTGATGCACTGGTCCCTTCATGGGATGATCTTGCATACCTCTAATCTAATTGCTGTGATGCACTGGTCCCTTTATTGAATGATCTGTTGCACTTGTCCCTTCTTGGGATGATCTCTGATGCACTGGTCCCTTCATGGGATGATCTCTGGTGCACTGGTCCCTTCATGGCATGATCTCTGATGCATTGGTCCCTTCATGGGATGATCTGTTGCACTGGTCCCTTCATGTGATGATCTGTTGCACTGGTCCCTTCATGTGATGATCTGGTGCACTGGTCCCTTCATGGGATGATCTGGTGCACTGGTCCCTTCATGGGGTGATCTCTGAAGCACTGGTCCCTTCATGGGATGACCTCTGGTGCTCTGGTCCCTTCATGGGATGATCTCTGGTGCACTGGTCCCTTCATGGGATGATCTCTGATGCCCTGGTCCCTTCCTGGGACGATATCTGATGCGCTGGTCCCTTCTTGGGATGATCTCTAGTCCTCTCATGGGATGATCTCTGGTGCACTGGTCCCTTCATGGGATGATCTCTGATGCACTGGTCCCTTCATTTGATGATCTCTGATGCACTGGTCCCTTCATGGGATGATCTCTGATGCACTGGTCCCTTCATGGGATGATCTCTGATGCACTGGTCCCTTCATGGGATGATCTCTGATGCACTGGTCCCTTCATGGGATGATCTTGCATACCTCTAAGCAGAGTGCTGTGATGCACTGGTCCCTTTGAGATGATCTCTGGTCCCTTCATGGGTTGATCTCTGATGCACTGGTCCCTTCATGGGATGATATCTGGTGCACTGGTCCCTTCATGGGATGATCTGGTGCACTGGTCCCTTCATGGGATGATCTGGTGCACTGGTCCCTTCATGGGATGAAGTGGTGCACTGGTACCTTCGTGGGATGATCTGGTGCACTGGTACCTTCGTGGGATGATCTGGTGCACTGGTACCTTCATGGGATGATCTGGTGCACTGGTACCTTCATGGGATGATCTCTGGTGCACTGGTCCCTTCATGGGATGATCTCTAGTGCACTGGTCCCTTCATGGGATGATCTCTGGTGCACTGGTCCCTTCATGGGATGATCTTTCATACCTCTAATCTGAGTGGCGTGATGCACTGGTCCCTTCATGAGATTATCTCTAGTCCTCTCATGGGATGATCTTTGGTGCACTGGTCACTTCACGGGATGATCTCTGATGCACTGGTCCCTTCATGGGATGATCTCTGATGCACTGGTCCCTTCACGGGATGATCTGGTGCACTGGTCCCTTCATGGGATGATCTGGTGCACTGGTCCCTTCATGGAAAGATCTGGTGCACTGGTCCCTTCATGGGATGATCTGGTGCACTGGTCCCTTCGTGGGATGATCTGGTGCCCTGGTCCCTTAATGGGATGATCTCTGATGCCCTGGTCCCTTCCTGGGATGATCTCTGATGCCCTGGTCCCTTCCTGGGACGATATCTGATGCGCTGGTCCCTTCATGGGATGATCTCTAGTCCTCTCATGGGATGATCTCTGGTGCACTGGTCCCTTCATGGGATGATCTCTGGTGCACTGGTCCCTTCATGGGATGATCTCTGATGCACTGGTCCCTTCATTTGATGATCTCTGATGCACTGGTCCCTTCATGGGATGATCTCTGATGCACTGGTCCCTTCATGGGATGTTCTGGTACACTGCTCACTTCATGGGATGATCTGGTGCACTGGTCCCTTTATGGGATGATCTGGTGCACTGGTCCCTTCATGGGATGATCTGGTGCACTGATCCCTTCATGGGATGATCTCTGGTGCACTGGTTCCTTCATGGGATGATCTTTCATACCTCTAATCTGAGTGCTGTGATGCACTGGTCCCTTCATGGGATGATCTCTAGTCCCCTCATGGGATGTTCTTTGGTGCACTGGTCCCTTCATGGGATGATCTCTGATGCCTTGGTCCCTTCATGGGATAATCTCTGCACTGGTCCCTTCATGGGATGATCTCTGCATTTGTCCCTTCATGGGATGATCTTGCATACCTCTAATCTAATTGCTGTGATGCACAGGTCCCATTATTAAATGATCTGTTGCACTGGTCCCTTCTTGGGATGATCTCTGATGCACTGGTCCCTTCATGGGATGATCCTCGATGCGCTGGTCCCTTCATGGGATGATCTGTTGCACTGGTCCCTTCATATGATGATCTGTTGCACTGGTCCCTTCATGGGATGATCTGTTGCACTGGTCCCTTGTTGCACTTGTCTCTTCATGGGATGATCTGTTGCACTGGTCCCTTCATGGGAGGATCTGTTGCACTGGTCCCTTGTTGCACTGGTCCCTTCATGGGATGATCTGTTGCACTGGTCCCTTCATGGGAGGATCTGTTGCACTGGTCCTTTCATGGAATGATCTGGTGCACTGGTCCCTTCATGGGATGATCTGGTGCACTGGTCCCTTCATGGGATGATCTGGTGCACTGGTCCCTTCATGGGATGATCTGGTGCACTGGTCCCTTCATGGGATGATCTGGTGCACTGGTCCCTTCATGGGATGATCTCTGGTACACTGGTCCCTTCATGGGATGATCTCTGGTGCACTGGTCCCTTCATGGGATGATCTCTGGTGCACGGATAATCTCTAGTTCTCTCATGGGATGATCTCTGGTGGACTGGCCCCTTCATGAGATGATCTCTGATGCACTGGTCCCTTTATGGGATCATCTCTGATGCACTGGTCCCTTCATGGGATTATCCCTGCACTGGTCCCTTCATGGGATGATCTTGCATACCTCTAATCTGAGTGCTGTGATGCACTGGTCCCTTCATGGGATGATTTTTATTGCACTGGTCCCTTCATGGGATGATCTTTGTTGCACTGGTCCCTTCATGGGATGACCTTTGTTGCACTGATCCCTTCGTGGGATGATCTTTGATGCACTGGTCCCTTCATGGGATGATCTGGTGCACTGGTCCCTTCATGGGATGATCTGATGCCCTGGTCCCTTCCTGGGATGATCTCTGATGCCCTGGTCCCTTCCTGGGACAATATCTGATGCGCTGGTCCCTTCATGGGATGATCTCTAGTCCTCTCATGGGATGATCTCTGGTGCACTGGTCCCTTCATGGGATGATCTCTGATGCACTGGTGCCTTCATTTGATGATCTCTGATGCACTGGTCCCTTCATGGGATGATCTCTGATGCACTGGTCCCTTCATGGGATGATCTCTGATGCACTGGTCCCTTCATGGGATGATCTTGCATACCTCTAATCTGAGTGCTCTGATGCCCTGGTCCCTTCATGGGATGATCTCTGATGCACTGGTCCCTACATGGGATTATCTCTGCACTGGTCCCTTCATGGGATGATCTCGGATGCACTGGTCCCT
The DNA here is from genome assembly GCF_964204655.1 of Triturus cristatus. Lineage (NCBI taxonomy): Eukaryota > Metazoa > Chordata > Amphibia > Caudata > Salamandridae > Triturus > Triturus cristatus. The sequence goes on from NC_140591.1 coordinate 409,386,097, forward strand.
TCTTGGGATGATCCCTGCACTGGTCCCTTCATGGGATGATCTTGCATACCTCTAATCTGAGTGCTGTGATGCACTGGTCCCTTCATGGGATGATCTTGCATACCTCTAATCTGAGTGCTGTGATGCACTGGTCCCTTCATGGGATGATTTTTGTTGCACTGGTCCCTTCATGGGATGATCTTTGTTGCACTGGTCCCTTCATGGGATGATCTTTGTTGCACTGGTCCCTTCGAGGGATGATCTTTGATGCACTGGTCCCTTCATGGGATGATCTTGCATACCTTTAATCTGAGTGCTCTGATGCCCTGGTCCCTTCATGGGATGATCTCTGATGCACTGGTCCCTACATGGGATTATCTCTGATGCACTGGTCCCTTCATGGGATGATCTCTGGTGCACTGGTCCCTTCATGGGATGATCTCTGGTGCACTGGTCCCTTCATGGGATGATCTCTGGTGCACTGGTCCCTTCATGGGATGATCGCTGGTGCACTGGTCCCTTCATGGGATGATCTCTGGCGCACAGGTCCCTTCATGGGATGATCTCTGGTGCACTGGTCCCTTCATGGGATGATATTCGATGCGCTGTTCCCTTCATGGGATGATCTCTGGTCCCTTCATGGGTTGATCTCTGATGCACTGGTTCCCTTCATGGGATGATCTGATGCACTGGTCCCTTAATGGGATGATCTCTGCGCTGGTCCCTTCATGGGATCATCTTTGATGCACTGGTCCGTTCATGTGATGATCGTTGATGCACTGGTCCCTTCATGGGATGATCTCTGGTGCACTGGTCCCTTCATGGGATGATCTCTCCACTGGTCCCTTCATGGGATGATCTGGTGCACTGGTCCCTTCATGGGATGATCTGGTGCACTGGTCCCTTCATGGGATGATCTGGTGCACTGGTCCCTTCATGGGATGATCTCTGATGCACTGGTCCCTTCATGGGCTGATCTTACATACCTCTAATCTGAGTGCTTTGATGCACTGGTCCCTTCATGGGATGATCTCTGATGCGCTGGTCCCTTCATGGGATGATCTTTGATGCACTGGTCCCTTCATGGGATGATCTCTGATGCACTGGTCCCTTCATGGGATGATCTCTGATTCACTGGTCCCTTCATGGGATGATCTCTGATGCACTGGTCCCTTCATGGGTATCTCTGTTGCACTGGTCCCTTCATGGGTATCTCTGATGCACTGGTCCCTTCATGGGTATCTCTGATGCACTGGTTCCTTCAAGGGATGATCTTTGGTGCACTGGTCCCTTCATGGGATGATCTTGCATACCTCTAATAAGAGCGCTGTGATGCACTGGTCCCTTCACAGGATGATCTCTGATGCACTGGTCCCTTCACGGGATGATCTCTGATGCACTGGTCCCTTCACGGGATGATCTCTGATGCACAGGTCCCTTCACGGGATGATCTCTGATGCACTGGTCCCTTCACAGGATGATCTCTGATGCACTGGTCCCTTCACGGGATGATCTCTGGTGCGCTGGTCCCTTCACGGGATGATCTCTGGTGCGCTGGTCCTTTCATGGGATGATCTGTGGTGTGCTTATCCCTTCATGGGATGATCTCTGATGCGCTGATCCCTTCATGGGATGATTTTTGATGCACTGGTCCCTTCATGGGATGATCTCTGCACTGGTCCCTTCATTGGATGATATTGCATACCTCTAATCTAATTGCTGTGATGCACTGGTCCGATAATTCAATGATCTTTGATGCACTGGTCCCTTCATGGGATGATCTTTGATGCACTGGTCCCTTCATGGGATGATCTTTGCACTGGACCCTGCATGGGATGATCTCTGAAGCACTGGTCCCTTCATGGGATGATCCCTGGTCCCTTCATGGGATGATCTTGCATACCTCTAATATGAGTGCTGTGCTGTGATGCACTGGTCCCTTCATGGGATCTTTGATGCACTTGTCCTTCATGGGATGATATTTGATGCACTGTCCCTTCATGGGATGATCTCTGGTGTTCTGGTCCCTTCATGGGATGATCTCTGGTGTACTGGTCCCTTCATGGGATGATCTCTGATGCACTGGTCCCTTCATGGGATGATCTCTTGCACTGGTCCCTTCATGGGATGATCTGGTGCACTGGTCCCTTCATGGGATGATCTGGTGCACTGGTCCCGTCAAGGGATGATCTGGTGCACTGGTCCCGTCATGGGATGATCTTTGATGCACTGGTCCCGTCATGGGATGATCTTTGTTGCACTGGTCCCGTCATGGGATGATCTTTGTTGCACTGGTCCCGTCATGGGATGATCTTTCATACCTCTAATCTGCTTGCTGTGATGCACTGGTCCCTTCATGGGATGATCTCTGGTCCCTTCATGGGTTGATCTCTGGTCCCTTCATGGGTTGATCTCTGATGCACTGGTTCCCTTCATGGGTTGATCTCTGATGCACTGGTTCCCTTCATGGGTTGTTCTCTGATGCGCTGGTTCCCTTCATGGGTTGATCTCTGATGCGCTAGTTCCCTTCATGGGATGATCTTTGGTGCACTGGTCCCTTCATGGGATGATCTCTGATGCACTGGTCCATTCATGGGATGATCCCTGATACACTGGTCCCTTAATGGGATGATCGTTGATGCACTGGTCCCTTCATGGGATGATTGTTGATGAACTGGTCCCTTCATGGGATGTTTGTTGATATACTGGTCCCTTCATGGGATGATTGTTGATGCACTGGTCCCTTCATGGGATGATTGTTGATGCACTGGTCCCTTCATGGGATGATCTCCCATGCACTAGTCCCTTCATGGGATGATCTTGGATACCTCTAATCTGAGTGCTGTGATGCACTGGTCTGATAATTCAATGATCTTTGATGCACTGGTCCCTTCATGGGATGATCATTGATGCACTGGTCCCTTCATGGGATGATCTTTGATGCACTGGTCCCTTCATGGGATGATCTCTGGTCCCTTCATGGGATGATCTTGCATACCTCTAATATGAGTGCTGTGATGCACTGGTCCCTTCATGGGATGATCTCTGTTGCACTGGTCCCTTCATGGGATGATCTCTGATGCACTGGTCCCTTCATGGGATGATCTCTGATGCACTGGTCCCTTCATGGGATGATCTTTCATACCTCTAATCTGAGTGCTGTGATGCACTGGTCCCTTCATGGGATGATCTCTAGTCCCCTCATGGGATGTTCTTTGGTGCACTGGTCCCTTCATGGGATGATCTCTGATGCCCTGGTCCCTTCATGGGATAATCTCTGGTCCCTTCATGGGATGATCTCTGATGCGCTGATCCCTTCATGGGATGATTTTTGATGCACTGGTCCCTTCATGGGATGATCTCTGCACTGGTCCCTTGATTAGATGATATTGCATACCTCTAATCTAATTGCTGTGATGCACTGGTCTGATAATTCAATGATCTTTGATGCACTGGTCCCTTCATGGGATGATCTTTGATGCACTGGTCCCTTCATGGGATGATCTTTGATGCACTGGTCCCTTCATGGGATGATCTCTGGTCCCTTCATGGGATAATCTTGCATACCTCTAATCTAATTGCTGTGATGCACTGGTCTGATAATTCAATGATCTTTGATGCACTGGTCCCTTCATGGGAAGATTGTTGATGCACTGGTCCCTTCATGGGATGTTTGTTGATGTTCTGGTCCCTTCATGGGATGATTGTTGATGCAAGGGTCCCTTCGTGGGATGATTGTTGATGCACGGGTCCCTTCATGGGATGATTGTTGATGCACGGGTCCCTTCATGGGATGATTGTTGATGCACTGGTCCCTTCATGGGATGATCTCCCATGCACTGGTCCCTTCATGGGATGATCTTGCATACCTCTAATCTGAGTGCTGTGATGCACTGGTCCCTTTGAGATGATCTCTGTTGCACTGGTCCCTTCATGGGATGATCTCTGATGCACTGGTCCCTTCATGGGATGATCTCTGATGCACTGGTACCTTCATGGGATGATCTCTGATGCACTGGTCCCTTCATGGGATGATCTCTAGTCCCTTCATGGGATGGTCTCTAGTCCCTTCATGGGATGATCTCCCATGCACTGGTCCCTTCATGGGATGATCTCCCATGCACTGGTCCCTTCATGGGATGATCTCCCATGCACTGGTCCCTTCATGGGATGATCTCCCATGCACTGGTCCCTTCATGGGATGATCTCCCATGCACTGGTCCCTTCATGGGATGATCTCTGATGCACTGGTCGCTTTATGGGATGATCTCTGATGCACTGGTCCCTAAATGGGATGATCTCTGCACTGGTCCCTTCATGGGATGATCTTGCATACCTCTAATCTGAGAGCTGTGATGCACTGGTCCCTTCATGGGATGATCTCTGGTGCACTGGTCCCTTCATGGGATGATCTCTGGTGTGCTGGTCCCTTCATGGGATGATCTTTGATGCGCTGGTCCCTTCATGGGATGATCTCTGATGCGCTGGTCCCTTCATGGGATGATCCTCGATGCGCTGGTCCCTTCATGGGATGATCCTCGATGCGCTGGTCGCTTCATGGGATGAGGATGATCTCTGCGCTGGTCCATTCATGGGATGAGAATGATCTTTGTGCTGGTCCCTTCATGGGATGAGAATGATCTCTGCGCTGATCCCTTCATGGGATGAGGATGATCTCTCCGCTGGTCCCTTCATGGGATGATCTCCCATGCACTGGTGCCTTCATGGGATGATCTCCCATGCACTGGTCCCTTCATGGGATGATCTCCCATGCACTGGTTCCTTCATGGGATGATCTCCCATGCACTGGTCCCTTCATGGGATGATCTTGCATACCTCTAATCTGAGTGCTGTGATGCACTGGTCCCTTCCTGAGATGATCTCTGATACACTGGTCCCTTCCTGAGATGATCTCTGATACACTGGTCCCTTCATGGGATGATCTCTGATGCACTGGCCCCTTCATGGGATGATCTCTGATGTACTGGTTCCTTCATGGGATGATCTGTTGCACTGGTCCCTTCATGGGTAGCTCTGATGCACTGGCCCCTTCATGGGATGATCTCTGGTGCACTGGTCCCTCCATGGGATGATCTCTGGTGCACTGGTCCCTTCACGGGATGATCTCTGGTGCACTGGTCCCTACACGGGATGATCTCTGATGCACTGGTCTCTTCACAGGATGATCTCTGGTGCGCTGGTCCCTTCACGGGATGATCCCCGGTCCCTTCATGGGATGATCTCTGGTGCGCTGGTCCCTTCATGGATGATCTCTGATACGCTGGTCCCTTCATGGGATGATCTCTGATGCGCTGGTCCCTTCATGGGATGATCTCTGATGCGCTGGTCCCTTCATGGGATGATCTTTGATGCACTGGTCCCTTCATGGGATGATCTCTGATGCACTGGTCCCTTCATAGGGTGATCTTGCATACCTCTAATCTGAGTGCTGTGATGCACTGGTCCCTTCATGGGATGATCTGTGATGCACTGGTCCCTTCATGGGATGATCTCTGATGCACTGGTCCCTTCATGGGATGATCTCTGATGCACTGGTCCCTTCATGGGTATTTCTGTTGCACTGGTCCCTTCATGGGTATCTCTGATGCACTGGTCCCTTCAAGGGATGATCTCTGATGCACTGGTCCCTTCAAGGGATGATCTCTGATGCACTGGTCCCTTCACAGGATGATCTCTGATGCACTGGTCCCTTCACGGGATGATCTCTGATGCACTGGTCCCTTCATGGGATGATCTCTGGTGCGCTGTTCCCTTCATGGGATGATCTCTGGTGCGCTGGTCCTTTCATGGGATGATCTCTGGTGTGCTTATCCCTTCATGGGATGATTTGTGATGCACTGGTCCCTTCATGGGATGATCTCTGCACTGGTCCCTTCATTGGATGATATTGCATACCTCTAGTCTAATTGCTGTGATGCACTGGTCCGATAATTCAATGATCTTTGATGCACTGGCCCCTTCTTCATGGGATGATCTTTGATGCACTGGTCCCTTCATGGGATGATCTTTGCACTGGACCCTGCATGGGATGATCTCTGAAGCACTGGTCCCTTCATGGGATGATCTCTGGTCCCTTCATGGGATGATCTTGCATACCTCTAATATGAGTGCTGTGCTGTGATGCACTGGTCCCTTCATGGGATGATCTTTGATGCACTGGTCCCTTCATGGGATGATCTTTGATGCACTGGTCCCTTCATGGGATGATCTCTGGTCCCTTCATGGGATGATCTTGCATACCTCTAATATGAGTGCTGTGATGCACTGGTCCCTTCATGGGATGATCTCTGATGCACTGGTCCCTTCATGGGATGATCTCTGATGCACTGGTCCCTTCATGGGATGATCTCTGATGCACTGGTCCCTTCATGGGATGATCTCTAGTCCCTTCATGGGATGATCTCCCATGCACTGGTCCCTTCATGGGATGATCTCCCATGCACTGGTCCCTTCATGGGATGATCTCCCATGCACTGGTCCCTTCATGGGATGATCTCTAATGCACTGGTCCCTTCATGGGATGATCTCTGATGCACTGGTCCCTAAATGGGATGATCTCTGCACTGGTCCCTTCATGGGATGATCTTGCATACCTCTAATCTGAGAGCTGTGATGCACTGGTCCCTTCATGGGATGATCTCTGGTGCACTGGTCCCTTCATGGGATGATCTCTGGTGTGCTGGTCCCTTCATGGGATGATCTCTAGTCCCTTCATGGGATGGTCTCTAGTCCCTTCATGGGATGATCTCCCATGCACTGGTCCCTTCATGGGATGATCTCCCATGCACTGGTCCCTTCATGGGATGATCTCTGATGCGCTGGTCCCTTCATGGGATGATCCTTGATGCGCTGGTCCCTTCATGGGATTATCCTCGATGCGCTGGTCGCTTCATGGGATGAGGATGATCTCTGCGCTGGTCCCTTCATGGGATGAGAATGATCTTTGCGCTGGTCCCTTCATGGGATGAGAATGATCTCTGCGCTGATCCCTTCATGGGATGAGGATGATCTCTCCGCTGGTCCCTTCATGGGATGATCTCCCATGCACTGGTCCCTTCATGGGATGATCTCCCATGCACTGGTCCCTTCATGGGATGATCTCCCATGCACTGGTCCCTTCATGGGATGATCTTGCATACCTCTAATCTGAGTGCTGTGATGCACTGGTCCCTTCCTGAGATGATCTCTGATACACTGGTCCCTTCCTGAGATGATCTCTGATACACTGGTCCCTTCATGGGATGATCTCTGATGCACTGGCCCCTTCATGGGATGATCTCTGATGTACTGGTTTCTTCATGGGATGATCTGTTGCACTGGTCCCTTCATGGGTATCTCTGATGCACTGGCCCCTTCATGGGATGATCTCTGGTGCACTGGTCCCTCCATGGGATGATCTCTGGTGCACTGGTCCCTTCACGGGATGATCTCTGGTGCGCTGGTCCCTTCACGGGATGATCTCTGGTGCACTGGTCCCTTCACGGGATGATCTCTGGTGCACTGGTCCCTACACAGGAGATGATCTCTGATGCACTGGTCTCTTCACAGGATGATCTCTGGTGCGCTGGTCCCTTCACGGGATGATCTCCGGTCCCTTCATGGGATGATCTCTGGTGCGCTGGTCCCTTCATGGGATGATCTCTGATGCGCTGGTCCCTTCATGGGATGATCTCTGATGCGCTGGTCCCTTCATGGGATGATCTTTGATGCACTGGTCCCTTCATGGGATGATCTCTGATGCACTGGTCCCTTCATAGGGTGATCTTGCATACCTCTAATCTGAGTGCTGTGATGCACTGGTCCCTTCATGGGATGATCTTTGTTGCACTGGTCCCTTCATGGGATGATCTTTGTTGCACTGGTCCCTTCGTGGGATGATCTTTGATGCACTGGTCCCTTCATGGGATGATCTTGCATACCTCTAATCTGAGTGCTCTGATGCCCTGGTCCCTTCATGGGATGATCTCTGATGCACTGGTCCCTACATGGGATTATCTCTGATGCACTGGTCCCTTCATGGGATGATCTCTGGTGCACTGGTCCCTTCTTGGGATGATCTCTGGTGCACTGGTCCCTTCATGGGATGATGTCTGGTGCACTGGTCCCTTCATGGGATGATCTCTGGTGCACTGGTCCCTTCATGGGATGATCTCTGATGCACTGGTCCCTTCATGGGATGATCTCTGATGCACTGGTCCCTTCATGGGATGATCTTGCATACCTCTAATCTGAGTGCTCTGATGCCCTGGTCCCTTCATGGGATGATCTCTGATGCCCTGGTCCCTTCCTGGGACGATATCTGATGTGCTGGTCCCTTCATGGGATGATCTCTAGTCCTCTCATTGGATGATCTCTGGTGCACTAGTCCCTTCATGGGATGATCTCTGATGCACTGGTCCCTTCATTTGATGATCTCTGATGCACTGGTCCCTTAATGGGATGATCTCTGATGCACTGGTCCCTTCATGGGATGATCTCTGATGCACTGGTCCCTTCATGGGATGATCTTGCATACCTCTAATCTGAGTGCTCTGATGCCCTGGTCCCTTCATGGGATGATCTCTGATGCACTGGTCCCTTCATGGGATGATCTCCGATGCACTGGTCCCTACATGGGATGATCTCGGATGCACTGGTCCCTTCTTGGGATGATCCCTGCACTGGTCCCTTCATGGGATGATCTTGCATACCTCTAATATGAGTGCTGTGATGCACTGGTCCCTTCATGGGATGATTTTTGTTGCACTGGTCCCTTCATGGGATGATCTTTGTTGCACTGCTCCCTTCATGGGATGATCTTTGTTGCACTGGTCCCTTCGTGGGATGATCTTTGATGCACTGGTCCCTTCATGGGATGATCTTGCATACCTCTAATCTGAGTGCTCTGATGCCCTGGTCCCTTCATGGGATGATCTCTGATGCACTGGTCCCTACATGGGATTATCTCTGATGCACTGGTCCCTTCATGGGATGATCTCTGGTGCACTGGTCCCTTCTTGGGATGATCTCTGGTGCACTGGTCCCTTCATGGGATGATGTCTGGTGCACTGGTCCCTTCATGGGATGATCTCTGGTGCACTGGTCCCTTCATGGGATGATCTATGGTGCACTGGTCCCTTCATGGGATGATCTCTGGTGCACTGGTCCCTTCATGGGATGATCTCTGGCACACAGGTCCCTTCATGGGATGATCTCTGGTGCACTGGTCCCTTCATGGGATGATATTCGATGCGCTGTTCCCTTCATGGGATGATCTCTGGTCCCTTCATGGGTTGATCTCTGATGCACTGGTTCCCTTCATGGCATGATCTGATGCACTGGTCCCTTAATGGGATGATCTCTGCACTGGTTTCTACATGGGATGATCTCTGATGCGCTGGTCCCTTCATGGGATCTTGCATACCTCTAATCTGAGTGCTGTGATGCACAGGTCCCTTCATGGAATGATCTTTGATGCGCTGGTCCCTTCATGGGATCATCTTTGATGCACTGGTCCCTTCATGGGATCATCTTTGATGCACTGGTCCCTTCATGGGATGATCGTTGATGCACTGGTCCCTTCATGGGATGATCTCTGGTGCACTGGTCCCTTCATGGGATGATCTCTGGTGCACTGGTCCCTTCATGGGATGATCTCTCCACTGGTCCCTTCATGGGATGATCTGGTGCACTGGTCCCTTCATGGGATGATCTGGTGCACTGGTCCCTTCATGGGATGATCTGGTGCACTGGTTCCTTCATGGGATGATCTCCCATGCACTGGTCCCTTCATGGGATGATCTCCCATGCACTGGTCCCTTCATGGGATGATCTTGCATACCTCTAATCTGAGTGCTGTGATGCACTGGTCCCTTCCTGAGATGATCTCTGATACACTGGTCCCTTCCTGAGATGATCTCTGATACACTGGTCCCTTCATGGGATGATCTCTGATGCACTGGCCCCTTCATGGGATGATCTCTGATGTACTGGTTTCTTCATGGGATGATCTGTTGCACTGGTCCCTTCATGGGTATCTCTGATGCACTGGCCCCTTCATGGGATGATCTCTGGTGCACTGGTCCCTCCATGGGATGATCTCTGGTGCACTGGTCCCTTCACGGGATGATCTCTGGTGCGCTGGTCCCTTCACGGGATGATCTCTGGTGCACTGGTCCCTTCACGGGATGATCTCTGGTGCACTGGTCCCTACACAGGAGATGATCTCTGATGCACTGGTCTCTTCACAGGATGATCTCTGGTGCGCTGGTCCCTTCACGGGATGATCTCCGGTCCCTTCATGGGATGATCTCTGGTGCGCTGGTCCCTTCATGGGATGATCTCTGATGCGCTGGTCCCTTCATGGGATGATCTCTGATGCGCTGGTCCCTTCATGGGATGATCTTTGATGCACTGGTCCCTTCATGGGATGATCTCTGATGCACTGGTCCCTTCATAGGGTGATCTTGCATACCTCTAATCTGAGTGCTGTGATGCACTGGTCCCTTCATGGGATGATCTTTGTTGCACTGGTCCCTTCATGGGATGATCTTTGTTGCACTGGTCCCTTCGTGGGATGATCTTTGATGCACTGGTCCCTTCATGGGATGATCTTGCATACCTCTAATCTGAGTGCTCTGATGCCCTGGTCCCTTCATGGGATGATCTCTGATGCACTGGTCCCTACATGGGATTATCTCTGATGCACTGGTCCCTTCATGGGATGATCTCTGGTGCACTGGTCCCTTCTTGGGATGATCTCTGGTGCACTGGTCCCTTCATGGGATGATGTCTGGTGCACTGGTCCCTTCATGGGATGATCTCTGGTGCACTGGTCCCTTCATGGGATGATCTCTGATGCACTGGTCCCTTCATGGGATGATCTCTGATGCACTGGTCCCTTCATGGGATGATCTTGCATACCTCTAATCTGAGTGCTCTGATGCCCTGGTCCCTTCATGGGATGATCTCTGATGCCCTGGTCCCTTCCTGGGACGATATCTGATGTGCTGGTCCCTTCATGGGATGATCTCTAGTCCTCTCATTGGATGATCTCTGGTGCACTAGTCCCTTCATGGGATGATCTCTGATGCACTGGTCCCTTCATTTGATGATCTCTGATGCACTGGTCCCTTAATGGGATGATCTCTGATGCACTGGTCCCTTCATGGGATGATCTCTGATGCACTGGTCCCTTCATGGGATGATCTTGCATACCTCTAATCTGAGTGCTCTGATGCCCTGGTCCCTTCATGGGATGATCTCTGATGCACTGGTCCCTTCATGGGATGATCTCCGATGCACTGGTCCCTACATGGGATGATCTCGGATGCACTGGTCCCTTCTTGGGATGATCCCTGCACTGGTCCCTTCATGGGATGATCTTGCATACCTCTAATATGAGTGCTGTGATGCACTGGTCCCTTCATGGGATGATTTTTGTTGCACTGGTCCCTTCATGGGATGATCTTTGTTGCACTGCTCCCTTCATGGGATGATCTTTGTTGCACTGGTCCCTTCATGGGATGATCTTGCATACCTCTAATCTGAGTGCTCTGATGCCCTGGTTCCTTCATGGGATGATCTCTGATGCACTGGTCCCTACATGGGATTATCTCTGATGCACTGGTCCCTTCATGGGATGATCTCTGGTGCACTGGTCCCTTCTTGGGATGATCTCTGGTGCACTGGTCCCTTCATGGGATGATGTCTGGTGCACTGGTCCCTTCATGGGATGATCTCTGGTGCACTGGTCCCTTCATGGGATGATCTATGGTGCACTGGTCCCTTCATGGGATGATCTCTGGTGCACTGGTCCCTTCATGGGATGATCTCTGGCACACAGGTCCCTTCATGGGATGATCTCTGGTGCACTGGTCCCTTCATGGGATGATATTCGATGCGCTGTTCCCTTCATGGGATGATCTCTGGTCCCTTCATGGGTTGATCTCTGATGCACTGGTTCCCTTCATGGCATGATCTGATGCACTGGTCCCTTAATGGGATGATCTCTGCACTGGTTTCTACATGGGATGATCTCTGATGCGCTGGTCCCTTCATGGGATCTTGCATACCTCTAATCTGAGTGCTGTGATGCACAGGTCCCTTCATGGAATGATCTTTGATGCGCTGGTCCCTTCATGGGATCATCTTTGATGCACTGGTCCCTTCATGGGATCATCTTTGATGCACTGGTCCCTTCATGGGATGATCGTTGATGCACTGGTCCCTTCATGGGATGATCTCTGGTGCACTGGTCCCTTCATGGGATGATCTCTGGTGCACTGGTCCCTTCATGGGATGATCTCTCCACTGGTCCCTTCATGGGATGATCTGGTGCACTGGTCCCTTCATGGGATGATCTGGTGCACTGGTCCCTTCATGGGATGATCTGGTGCACTGGTTCCTTCATGGGATGATCTCTGATGCACTGGTCCCTTCATGGGCTGATCTTACATACCTCTAATCTGAGTGCTCTGATGCACTGGTCCCTTCATGGGATGATCTCTGATGCGCTGGTCCCTTCATGGGATGATCTTTGATGCACTGGTCCCTTCATGGGATGATCTCTGATGCACTGGTCTCTTCATGGGATGATCTCTGATTCACTGGTCCCTTCATGGGATGATCTCTGATGCACTGGTCCTTTCATGAGTATCTCTGTTGCACTGGTCCCTTCATGGGTATCTCTGATGCACTGGTCCCTTCATGGGTATCTCTGATGCACTGGTCCCTTCATGGGATGATCTTCTATGCACTGGTCCCTTCATGGGATGATCTCTGGTGCCCTGGTCCCTTCATGGGATGATCTGGTGCTCTGGGCCCTTCATGGCATGATCTTTGGTGCACTGGTCCCTTCATGGGATGATCTTTGGTGCACTGGTCCCTTCATGGGATGATCTCTGCACTGGTCCCTACATGGGGTGATGTCTGATGCACTGGTCACTTCATGGGATGACCTGTGATGCACTGGTCCCTTCATTGGATGACCTGGTGCAATGGTCCCTTCATGGGATGATCTGGTGCACTGGTCCCTTCATGGGATGATCTGGTGCACTGGTCCCTTCATGGGATGATCTTTGATGCACTGGTCCCTTCATGGGATGATCTTTGATACACTGGTCCCTTCATGGGATGATCTTTGATGCACTGGGGCCTTCATGGGATGATCTTGCATACCTCTAATATGAGTGCTGTGATGCATTGGTCCCTATATGAGATGATCTCTGATGCACTGGTCCCTTCATGGGATGATCTTGCATACCTCTAATCTAATTGCTGTGATGCACTGGTCCCTTTATTGAATGATCTGTTGCACTTGTCCCTTCTTGGGATGATCTCTGATGCACTGGTCCCTTCATGGGATGATCTCTGGTGCACTGGTCCCTTCATGGCATGATCTCTGATGCATTGGTCCCTTCATGGGATGATCTGTTGCACTGGTCCCTTCATGTGATGATCTGTTGCACTGGTCCCTTCATGTGATGATCTGGTGCACTGGTCCCTTCATGGGATGATCTGGTGCACTGGTCCCTTCATGGGGTGATCTCTGAAGCACTGGTCCCTTCATGGGATGACCTCTGGTGCTCTGGTCCCTTCATGGGATGATCTCTGGTGCACTGGTCCCTTCATGGGATGATCTCTGATGCCCTGGTCCCTTCCTGGGACGATATCTGATGCGCTGGTCCCTTCTTGGGATGATCTCTAGTCCTCTCATGGGATGATCTCTGGTGCACTGGTCCCTTCATGGGATGATCTCTGATGCACTGGTCCCTTCATTTGATGATCTCTGATGCACTGGTCCCTTCATGGGATGATCTCTGATGCACTGGTCCCTTCATGGGATGATCTCTGATGCACTGGTCCCTTCATGGGATGATCTCTGATGCACTGGTCCCTTCATGGGATGATCTTGCAGACCTCTAAGCAGAGTGCTGTGATGCACTGGTCCCTTTGAGATGATCTCTGGTCCCTTCATGGGTTGATCTCTGATGCACTGGTCCCTTCATGGGATGATATCTGGTGCACTGGTCCCTTCATGGGATGATCTGGTGCACTGGTCCCTTCATGGGATGATCTGGTGCACTGGTCCCTTCATGGGATGAAGTGGTGCACTGGTACCTTCGTGGGATGATCTGGTGCACTGGTACCTTCGTGGGATGATCTGGTGCACTGGTACCTTCATGGGATGATCTGGTGCACTGGTACCTTCATGGGATGATCTCTGGTGCACTGGTCCCTTCATGGGATGATCTCTAGTGCACTGGTCCCTTCATGGGATGATCTCTGGTGCACTGGTCCCTTCATGGGATGATCTTTCATACCTCTAATCTGAGTGGCGTGATGCACTGGTCCCTTCATGAGATTATCTCTAGTCCTCTCATGGGATGATCTTTGGTGCACTGGTCACTTCACGGGATGATCTCTGATGCACTGGTCCCTTCATGGGATGATCTCTGATGCACTGGTCCCTTCACGGGATGATCTGGTGCACTGGTCCCTTCATGGGATGATCTGGTGCACTGGTCCCTTCATGGAAAGATCTGGTGCACTGGTCCCTTCATGGGATGATCTGGTGCACTGGTCCCTTCGTGGGATGATCTGGTGCCCTGGTCCCTTCATGGGATGATCTCTGATGCCCTGGTCCCTTCCTGGGATGATCTCTGATGCCCTGGTCCCTTCCTGGGACGATATCTGATGCGCTGGTCCCTTCATGGGATGATCTCTAGTCCTCTCATGGGATGATCTCTGGTGCACTGGTCCCTTCATGGGATGATCTCTGGTGCACTGGTCCCTTCATGGGATGATCTCTGATGCACTGGTCCCTTCATTTGATGATCTCTGATGCACTGGTCCCTTCATGGGATGATCTCTGATGCACTGGTCCCTTCATGGGATGTTCTGGTACACTGCTCACTTCATGGGATGATCTGGTGCACTGGTCCCTTTATGGGATGATCTGGTGCACTGGTCCCTTCATGGGATGATCTGGTGCACTGGTCCCTTCATGGGATGATCTTTGATGCACTGGTCCCTTCATGGGATGATCTTTGATACACTGGTCCCTTCATGGGATGATCTTTGATGCACTGGGGCCTTCATGGGATGATCTTGCATACCTCTAATATGAGTGCTGTGATGCATTGGTCCCTATATGAGATGATCTCTGATGCACTGGTCCCTTCATGGGATGATCTTGCATACCTCTAATCTAATTGCTGTGATGCACTGGTCCCTTTATTGAATGATCTGTTGCACTTGTCCCTTCTTGGGATGATCTCTGATGCACTGGTCCCTTCATGGGATGATCTCTGGTGCACTGGTCCCTTCATGGCATGATCTCTGATGCATTGGTCCCTTCATGGGATGATCTGTTGCACTGGTCCCTTCATGTGATGATCTGTTGCACTGGTCCCTTCATGTGATGATCTGGTGCACTGGTCCCTTCATGGGATGATCTGGTGCACTGGTCCCTTCATGGGGTGATCTCTGAAGCACTGGTCCCTTCATGGGATGACCTCTGGTGCTCTGGTCCCTTCATGGGATGATCTCTGGTGCACTGGTCCCTTCATGGGATGATCTCTGATGCCCTGGTCCCTTCCTGGGACGATATCTGATGCGCTGGTCCCTTCTTGGGATGATCTCTAGTCCTCTCATGGGATGATCTCTGGTGCACTGGTCCCTTCATGGGATGATCTCTGATGCACTGGTCCCTTCATTTGATGATCTCTGATGCACTGGTCCCTTCATGGGATGATCTCTGATGCACTGG
The DNA here is from genome assembly GCF_964204655.1 of Triturus cristatus. NCBI lineage: Eukaryota > Metazoa > Chordata > Amphibia > Caudata > Salamandridae > Triturus > Triturus cristatus. The sequence goes on from NC_140591.1 coordinate 409,401,848, forward strand.
TCCCTTCATGGGATGATCTCTGATGCACTGGTCCCTTCATGGGATGATCTCTGATGCACTGGTCCCTTCATGGGATGATCTTGCATACCTCTAAGCAGAGTGCTGTGATGCACTGGTCCCTTTGAGATGATCTCTGGTCCCTTCATGGGTTGATCTCTGATGCACTGGTCCCTTCATGGGATGATATCTGGTGCACTGGTCCCTTCATGGGATGATCTGGTGCACTGGTCCCTTCATGGGATGATCTGGTGCACTGGTCCCTTCATGGGATGAAGTGGTGCACTGGTACCTTCGTGGGATGATCTGGTGCACTGGTACCTTCGTGGGATGATCTGGTGCACTGGTACCTTCATGGGATGATCTGGTGCACTGGTACCTTCATGGGATGATCTCTGGTGCACTGGTCCCTTCATGGGATGATCTCTAGTGCACTGGTCCCTTCATGGGATGATCTCTGGTGCACTGGTCCCTTCATGGGATGATCTTTCATACCTCTAATCTGAGTGGCGTGATGCACTGGTCCCTTCATGAGATTATCTCTAGTCCTCTCATGGGATGATCTTTGGTGCACTGGTCACTTCACGGGATGATCTCTGATGCACTGGTCCCTTCATGGGATGATCTCTGATGCACTGGTCCCTTCACGGGATGATCTGGTGCACTGGTCCCTTCATGGGATGATCTGGTGCACTGGTCCCTTCATGGAAAGATCTGGTGCACTGGTCCCTTCATGGGATGATCTGGTGCACTGGTCCCTTCGTGGGATGATCTGGTGCACTGGTCCCTTCGTGGGATGATCTGGTGCCCTGGTCCCTTCATGGGATGATCTCTGATGCCCTGGTCCCTTCCTGGGATGATCTCTGATGCCCTGGTCCCTTCCTGGGACGATATCTGATGCGCTGGTCCCTTCATGGGATGATCTCTAGTCCTCTCATGGGATGATCTCTGGTGCACTGGTCCCTTCATGGGATGATCTCTGGTGCACTGGTCCCTTCATGGGATGATCTCTGATGCACTGGTCCCTTCATTTGATGATCTCTGATGCACTGGTCCCTTCATGGGATGATCTCTGATGCACTGGTCCCTTCATGGGATGTTCTGGTACACTGCTCACTTCATGGGATGATCTGGTGCACTGGTCCCTTTATGGGATGATCTGGTGCACTGGTCCCTTCATGGGATGATCTGGTGCACTGATCCCTTCATGGGATGATCTCTGGTGCACTGGTTCCTTCATGGGATGATCTTTCATACCTCTAATCTGAGTGCTGTGATGCACTGGTCCCTTCATGGGATGATCTCTAGTCCCCTCATGGGATGTTCTTTGGTGCACTGGTCCCTTCATGGGATGATCTCTGATGCCTTGGTCCCTTCATGGGATAATCTCTGCACTGGTCCCTTCATGGGATGATCTCTGCATTTGTCCCTTCATGGGATGATCTTGCATACCTCTAATCTAATTGCTGTGATGCACAGGTCCCATTATTAAATGATCTGTTGCACTGGTCCCTTCTTGGGATGATCTCTGATGCACTGGTCCCTTCATGGGATGATCCTCGATGCGCTGGTCCCTTCATGGGATGATCTGTTGCACTGGTCCCTTCATATGATGATCTGTTGCACTGGTCCCTTCATGGGATGATCTGTTGCACTGGTCCCTTGTTGCACTTGTCCCTTCATGGGATGATCTGTTGCACTGGTCCCTTCATGGGAGGATCTGTTGCACTGGTCCCTTGTTGCACTGGTCCCTTCATGGGATGATCTGTTGCACTGGTCCCTTCATGGGAGGATCTGTTGCACTGGTCCTTTCATGGAATGATCTGGTGCACTGGTCCCTTCATGGGATGATCTGGTGCACTGGTCCCTTCATGGGATGATCTGGTGCACTGGTCCCTTCATGGGATGATCTGGTGCACTGGTCCCTTCATGGGATGATCTGGTGCACTGGTCCCTTCATGGGATGATCTCTGGTACACTGGTCCCTTCATGGGATGATCTCTGGTGCACTGGTCCCTTCATGGGATGATCTCTGGTGCACGGATAATCTCTAGTTCTCTCATGGGATGATCTCTGGTGGACTGGCCCCTTCATGAGATGATCTCTGATGCACTGGTCCCTTTATGGGATCATCTCTGATGCACTGGTCCCTTCATGGGATTATCCCTGCACTGGTCCCTTCATGGGATGATCTTGCATACCTCTAATCTGAGTGCTGTGATGCACTGGTCCCTTCATGGGATGATTTTTGTTGCACTGGTCCCTTCATGGGATGATCTTTGTTGCACTGGTCCCTTCATGGGATGACCTTTGTTGCACTGATCCCTTCGTGGGATGATCTTTGATGCACTGGTCCCTTCATGGGATGATCTGGTGCACTGGTCCCTTCATGGGATGATCTGATGCCCTGGTCCCTTCCTGGGATGATCTCTGATGCCCTGGTCCCTTCCTGGGACGATATCTGATGCGCTGGTCCCTTCATGGGATGATCTCTAGTCCTCTCATGGGATGATCTCTGGTGCACTGGTCCCTTCATGGGATGATCTCTGATGCACTGGTGCCTTCATTTGATGATCTCTGATGCACTGGTCCCTTCATGGGATGATCTCTGATGCACTGGTCCCTTCATGGGATGATCTCTGATGCACTGGTCCCTTCATGGGATGATCTTGCATACCTCTAATCTGAGTGCTCTGATGCCCTGGTCCCTTCATGGGATGATCTCTGATGCACTGGTCCCTACATGGGATTATCTCTGCACTGGTCCCTTCATGGGATGATCTTGGATGCACTGGTCCCTTCTTGGGATGATCCCTGCACTGGTCCCTTCATGGGATGATCTTGCATACCTCTAATCTGAGTGCTGTGATGCACTGGTCCCTTCATGGGATGATCTTGCATACCTCTAATCTGAGTGCTGTGATGCACTGGTCCCTTCATGGGATGATTTTTGTTGCACTGGTCCCTTCATGGGATGATCTTTGTTGCACTGGTCCCTTCATGGGATGATCTTTGTTGCACTGGTCCCTTCGAGGGATGATCTTTGATGCACTGGTCCCTTCATGGGATGATCTTGCATACCTTTAATCTGAGTGCTCTGATGCCCTGGTCCCTTCATGGGATGATCTCTGATGCACTGGTCCCTACATGGGATTATCTCTGATGCACTGGTCCCTTCATGGGATGATCTCTGGTGCACTGGTCCCTTCATGGGATGATCTCTGGTGCACTGGTCCCTTCATGGGATGATCTCTGGTGCACTGGTCCCTTCATGGGATGATCGCTGGTGCACTGGTCCCTTCATGGGATGATCTCTGGCGCACAGGTCCCTTCATGGGATGATCTCTGGTGCACTGGTCCCTTCATGGGATGATATTCGATGCGCTGTTCCCTTCATGGGATGATCTCTGGTCCCTTCATGGGTTGATCTCTGATGCACTGGTTCCCTTCATGGGATGATCTGATGCACTGGTCCCTTAATGGGATGATCTCTGCGCTGGTCCCTTCATGGGATCATCTTTGATGCACTGGTCCGTTCATGTGATGATCGTTGATGCACTGGTCCCTTCATGGGATGATCTCTCCACTGGTCCCTTCATGGGATGATCTGGTGCACTGGTCCCTTCATGGGATGATCTGGTGCACTGGTCCCTTCATGGGATGATCTGGTGCACTGGTCCCTTCATGGGATGATCTCTGATGCACTGGTCCCTTCATGGGCTGATCTTACATACCTCTAATCTGAGTGCTTTGATGCACTGGTCCCTTCATGGGATGATCTCTGATGCGCTGGTCCCTTCATGGGATGATCTTTGATGCACTGGTCCCTTCATGGGATGATCTCTGATGCACTGGTCCCTTCATGGGATGATCTCTGATTCACTGGTCCCTTCATGGGATGATCTCTGATGCACTGGTCCCTTCATGGGTATCTCTGTTGCACTGGTCCCTTCATGGGTATCTCTGATGCACTGGTCCATTCATGGGTATCTCTGATGCACTGGTTCCTTCAAGGGATGATCTTTGGTGCACTGGTCCCTTCATGGGATGATCTTGCATACCTCTAATAAGAGCGCTGTGATGCACTGGTCCCTTCACAGGATGATCTCTGATGCACTGGTCCCTTCACGGGATGATCTCTGATGCACAGGTCCCTTCACGGGATGATCTCTGATGCACTGGTCCCTTCACAGGATGATCTCTGATGCACTGGTCCCTTCACGGGATGATCTCTGGTGCGCTGGTCCCTTCACGGGATGATCTCTGGTGCGCTGGTCCTTTCATGGGATGATCTGTGGTGTGCTTATCCCTTCATGGGATGATCTCTGATGCGCTGATCCCTTCATGGGATGATTTTTGATGCACTGGTCCCTTCATGGGATGATCTCTGCACTGGTCCCTTCATTGGATGATATTGCATACCTCTAATCTAATTGCTGTGATGCACTGGTCCGATAATTCAATGATCTTTGATGCACTGGTCCCTTCATGGGATGATCTTTGATGCACTGGTCCCTTCATGGGATGATCTTTGCACTGGACCCTGCATGGGATGATCTCTGAAGCACTGGTCCCTTCATGGGATGATCCCTGGTCCCTTCATGGGATGATCTTGCATACCTCTAATATGAGTGCTGTGCTGTGATGCACTGGTCCCTTCATGGGATCTTTGATGCACTTGTCCTTCATGGGATGATATTTGATGCACTGTCCCTTCATGGGATGATCTCTGGTGTTCTGGTCCCTTCATGGGATGATCTCTGGTGTACTGGTCCCTTCATGGGATGATCTCTGATGCACTGGTCCCTTCATGGGATGATCTCTTGCACTGGTCCCTTCATGGGATGATCTGGTGCACTGGTCCCTTCATGGGATGATCTGGTGCACTGGTCCCGTCAAGGGATGATCTGGTGCACTGGTCCTGTCAAGGGATGATCTTTGATGCACTGGTCCCGTCATGGGATGATCTTTGATGCACTGGTCCCGTCATGGGATGATCTTTGTTGCACTGGTCCCGTCATGGGATGATCTTTGTTGCACTGGTCCCGTCATGGGATGATCTTTCATACCTCTAATCTGCTTGCTGTGATGCACTGGTCCCTTCATGGGATGATCTCTGGTCCCTTCATGGGTTGATCTCTGGTCCCTTCATGGGTTGATCTCTGATGCACTGGTTCCCTTCATGGGTTGATCTCTGATGCACTGGTTCCCTTCATGGGTTGTTCTCTGATGCGCTGGTTCCCTTCATGGGTTGATCTCTGATGCGCTAGTTCCCTTCATGGGATGATCTTTGGTGCACTGGTCCCTTCATGGGATGATCTCTGATGCACTGGTCCATTCATGGGATGATCCCTGATACACTGGTCCCTTAATGGGATGATCGTTGATGCACTGGTCCCTTCATGGGATGATTGTTGATGAACTGGTCCCTTCATGGGATGTTTGTTGATATACTGGTCCCTTCATGGGATGATTGTTGATGCACTGGTCCCTTCATGGGATGATTGTTGATGCACTGGTCCCTTCATGGGATGATCTCCCATGCACTAGTCCCTTCATGGGATGATCTTGGATACCTCTAATCTGAGTGCTGTGATGCACTGGTCTGATAATTCAATGATCTTTGATGCACTGGTCCCTTCATGGGATGATCATTGATGCACTGGTCCCTTCATGGGATGATCTTTGATGCACTGGTCCCTTCATGGGATGATCTCTGGTCCCTTCATGGGATGATCTTGCATACCTCTAATATGAGTGCTGTGATGCACTGGTCCCTTCATGGGATGATCTCTGTTGCACTGGTCCCTTCATGGGATGATCTCTGATGCACTGGTCCCTTCATGGGATGATCTCTGATGCACTGGTCCCTTCATGGGATGATCTTTCATACCTCTAATCTGAGTGCTGTGATGCACTGGTCCCTTCATGGGATGATCTCTAGTCCCCTCATGGGATGTTCTTTGGTGCACTGGTCCCTTCATGGGATGATCTCTGATGCCCTGGTCCCTTCATGGGATAATCTCTGGTCCCTTCATGGGATGATCTCTGATGCGCTGATCCCTTCATGGGATGATTTTTGATGCACTGGTCCCTTCATGGGATGATCTCTGCACTGGTCCCTTGATTAGATGATATTGCATACCTCTAATCTAATTGCTGTGATGCACTGGTCTGATAATTCAATGATCTTTGATGCACTGGTCCCTTCATGGGATGATCTTTGATGCACTGGTCCCTTCATGGGATGATCTTTGATGCACTGGTCCCTTCATGGGATGATCTCTGGTCCCTTCATGGGATAATCTTGCATACCTCTAATCTAATTGCTGTGATGCACTGGTCTGATAATTCAATGATCTTTGATGCACTGGTCCCTTCATGGGAAGATTGTTGATGCACTGGTCCCTTCATGGGATGTTTGTTGATGTTCTGGTCCCTTCATGGGATGATTGTTGATGCAAGGGTCCCTTCGTGGGATGATTGTTGATGCACGGGTCCCTTCATGGGATGATTGTTGATGCACGGGTCCCTTCATGGGATGATTGTTGATGCACTGGTCCCTTCATGGGATGATCTCCCATGCACTGGTCCCTTCATGGGATGATCTTGCATACCTCTAATCTGAGTGCTGTGATGCACTGGTCCCTTTGAGATGATCTCTGTTGCACTGGTCCCTTCATGGGATGATCTCTGATGCACTGGTCCCTTCATGGGATGATCTCTGATGCACTGGTACCTTCATGGGATGATCTCTGATGCACTGGTCCCTTCATGGGATGATCTCTAGTCCCTTCATGGGATGGTCTCTAGTCCCTTCATGGGATGATCTCCCATGCACTGGTCCCTTCATGGGATGATCTCCCATGCACTGGTCCCTTCATGGGATGATCTCCCATGCACTGGTCCCTTCATGGGATGATCTCCCATGCACTGGTCCCTTCATGGGATGATCTCCCATGCACTGGTCCCTTCATGGGATGATCTCTGATGCACTGGTCGCTTTATGGGATGATCTCTGATGCACTGGTCCCTAAATGGGATGATCTCTGCACTGGTCCCTTCATGGGATGATCTTGCATACCTCTAATCTGAGAGCTGTGATGCACTGGTCCCTTCATGGGATGATCTCTGGTGCACTGGTCCCTTCATGGGATGATCTCTGGTGTGCTGGTCCCTTCATGGGATGATCTTTGATGCGCTGGTCCCTTCATGGGATGATCTCTGATGCGCTGGTCCCTTCATGGGATGATCCTCGATGCGCTGGTCCCTTCATGGGATGATCCTCGATGCGCTGGTCGCTTCATGGGATGAGGATGATCTCTGCGCTGGTCCATTCATGGGATGAGAATGATCTTTGTGCTGGTCCCTTCATGGGATGAGAATGATCTCTGCGCTGATCCCTTCATGGGATGAGGATGATCTCTCCGCTGGTCCCTTCATGGGATGATCTCCCATGCACTGGTCCCTTCATGGGATGATCTCCCATGCACTGGTCCCTTCATGGGATGATCTCCCATGCACTGGTTCCTTCATGGGATGATCTCCCATGCACTGGTCCCTTCATGGGATGATCTTGCATACCTCTAATCTGAGTGCTGTGATGCACTGGTCCCTTCCTGAGATGATCTCTGATACACTGGTCCCTTCCTGAGATGATCTCTGATACACTGGTCCCTTCATGGGATGATCTCTGATGCACTGGCCCCTTCATGGGATGATCTCTGATGTACTGGTTCCTTCATGGGATGATCTGTTGCACTGGTCCCTTCATGGGTAGCTCTGATGCACTGGCCCCTTCATGGGATGATCTCTGGTGCACTGGTCCCTCCATGGGATGATCTCTGGTGCACTGGTCCCTTCACGGGATGATCTCTGGTGCACTGGTCCCTACACGGGATGATCTCTGATGCACTGGTCTCTTCACAGGATGATCTCTGGTGCGCTGGTCCCTTCACGGGATGATCTCCGGTCCCTTCATGGGATGATCTCTGGTGCGCTGGTCCCTTCATGGATGATCTCTGATACGCTGGTCCCTTCATGGGATGATCTCTGATGCGCTGGTCCCTTCATGGGATGATCTCTGATGCGCTGGTCCCTTCATGGGATGATCTTTGATGCACTGGTCCCTTCATGGGATGATCTCTGATGCACTGGTCCCTTCATAGGGTGATCTTGCATACCTCTAATCTGAGTGCTGTGATGCACTGGTCCCTTCATGGGATGATCTGTGATGCACTGGTCCCTTCATGGGATGATCTCTGATGCACTGGTCCCTTCATGGGATGATCTCTGATGCACTGGTCCCTTCATGGGTATTTCTGTTGCACTGGTCCCTTCATGGGTATCTCTGATGCACTGGTCCCTTCAAGGGATGATCTCTGATGCACTGGTCCCTTCACAGGATGATCTCTGATGCACTGGTCCCTTCACGGGATGATCTCTGATGCACTGGTCCCTTCATGGGATGATCTCTGGTGCGCTGTTCCCTTCATGGGATGATCTCTGGTGCGCTGGTCCTTTCATGGGATGATCTCTGGTGTGCTTATCCCTTCATGGGATGATTTGTGATGCACTGGTCCCTTCATGGGATGATCTCTGCACTGGTCCCTTCATTGGATGATATTGCATACCTCTAGTCTAATTGCTGTGATGCACTGGTCCGATAATTCAATGATTTTGATGCACTGGCCCCTTCTTCATGGGATGATCTTTGATGCACTGGTCCCTTCATGGGATGATCTTTGCACTGGACCCTGCATGGGATGATCTCTGAAGCACTGGTCCCTTCATGGGATGATCTCTGGTCCCTTCATGGGATGATCTTGCATACCTCTAATATGAGTGCTGTGCTGTGATGCACTGGTCCCTTCATGGGATGATCTTTGATGCACTGGTCCCTTCATGGGATGATCTTTGATGCACTGGTCCCTTCATGGGATGATCTCTGGTCCCTTCATGGGATGATCTTGCATACCTCTAATATGAGTGCTGTGATGCACTGGTCCCTTCATGGGATGATCTCTGATGCACTGGTCCCTTCATGGGATGATCTCTGATGCACTGGTCCCTTCATGGGATGATCTCTGATGCACTGGTCCCTTCATGGGATGATCTCTAGTCCCTTCATGGGATGATCTCCCATGCACTGGTCCCTTCATGGGATGATCTCCCATGCAATGGTCCCTTCATGGGATGATCTCCCATGCACTGGTCCCTTCATGGGATGATCTCTAATGCACTGGTCCCTTCATGGGATGATCTCTGATGCACTGGTCCCTAAATGGGATGATCTCTGCACTGGTCCCTTCATGGGATGATCTTGCATACCTCTAATCTGAGAGCTGTGATGCACTGGTCCCTTCATGGGATGATCTCTGGTGCACTGGTCCCTTCATGGGATGATCTCTGGTGTGCTGGTCCCTTCATGGGATGATCTCTAGTCCCTTCATGGGATGGTCTCTAGTCCCTTCATGGGATGATCTCCCATGCACTGGTCCCTTCATGGGATGATCTCCCATGCACTGGTCCCTTCATGGGATGATCTCTGATGCGCTGGTCCCTTCATGGGATGATCCTTGATGCGCTGGTCCCTTCATGGGATTATCCTCGATGCGCTGGTCGCTTCATGGGATGAGGATGATCTCTGCGCTGGTCCCTTCATGGGATGAGAATGATCTTTGCGCTGGTCCCTTCATGGGATGAGAATGATCTCTGCGCTGATCCCTTCATGGGATGAGGATGATCTCTCCGCTGGTCCCTTCATGGGATGATCTCCCATGCACTGGTCCCTTCATGGGATGATCTCCCATGCACTGGTCCCTTCATGGGATGATCTCCCATGCACTGGTCCCTTCATGGGATGATCTTGCATACCTCTAATCTGAGTGCTGTGATGCACTGGTCCCTTCCTGAGATGATCTCTGATACTCTGGTCCCTTCCTGAGATGATCTCTGATACACTGGTCCCTTCATGGGATGATCTCTGATGCACTGGCCCCTTCATGGGATGATCTCTGATGTACTGGTTTCTTCATGGGATGATCTGTTGCACTGGTCCCTTCATGGGTATCTCTGATGCACTGGCCCCTTCATGGGATGATCTCTGGTGCACTGGTCCCTCCATGGGATGATCTCTGGTGCACTGGTCCCTTCACGGGATGATCTCTGGTGCGCTGGTCCCTTCACGGGATGATCTCTGGTGCACTGGTCCCTTCACGGGATGATCTCTGGTGCACTGGTCCCTACACAGGAGATGATCTCTGATGCACTGGTCTCTTCACAGGATGATCTCTGGTGCGCTGGTCCCTTCACGGGATGATCTCCGGTCCCTTCATGGGATGATCTCTGGTGCGCTGGTCCCTTCATGGGATGATCTCTGATGCGCTGGTCCCTTCATGGGATGATCTCTGATGCGCTGGTCCCTTCATGGGATGATCTTTGATGCACTGGTCCCTTCATGGGATGATCTCTGATGCACTGGTCCCTTCATAGGGTGATCTTGCATACCTCTAATCTGAGTGCTGTGATGCACTGGTCCCTTCATGGGATGATCTGTGATGCACTGGTCCCTTCATGGGATGATCTCTGATGCACTGGTCCCTTCATGGGATGATCTCTGATGCACTGGTCCCTTCATGGGATGATCTCTGATGCACTGGTCCCTTCATGGGTATTTCTGTTGCACTGGTCCCTTCATGGGTATCTCTGATGCACTGGTCCCTTCAAGGGATGATCTCTGATGCACTGGTCCCTTCACGGGATGATCTCTGATGCACTGGTCCCTTCACGGGATGATCTCTGATGCACTGGTCCCTTCATGGGATCATCTCTGGTGCGCTGTTCCCTTCATGGGATGATCTCTGGTGCGCTGGTCCTTTCATGGGATGATCTCTGGTGTGCTTATCCCTTCATGGGATGATTTGTGATGCACTGGTCCCTTCATGGGATGATCTCTGCACTGGTCCCTTCATTGGATGATATTGCATACCTCTAATCTAATTGCTGTGATGCACTGGTCCGATAATTCAATGATCTTTGATGCACTGTCCCCTTCTTCATGGGATGATCTTTGATGCACTGGTCCCTTCATGGGATGATCTTTGCACTGGACCCTGCATGGGATGATCTCTAAAGCGCTGGTCCCTTCATGGGATGATCTCTGGTCCCTTCATGGGATGATCTTGCATACCTCTACTATGAGTGCTGTGCTGTGATGCACTGGTCCCTTCATGGGATGATCTTTGATGCACTTGTCCTTCATGGGATGATCTTTGATGCACTGTCCCTTCATGGGATGATCTCTGGTGTGCTGGTCCCTTCATGGGATGATCTCTGGTGTGCTGGTCCCTTCATGGGATGATCTCTGGTGTGCTGGTCCCTTCATGGGATGATCTCTGGTGCGCTGGTCGCTTCATGGGATTATCTCTGGTGCACTGGTCCCTTCATGGGATGATCTGGTGCACTGGTCCCTTCATGGGATGATCTGGTGCACTGGTCCCTTCATGGAATGATCTCTGGTGCACTAGTCCCTTCATGGGATGAAATTTCATACCTCTAATCTGAGTGCTGTGATGCACTGGTCCCTTCATGGGATGATCTCCAGTCCCCTCATTGTATGATCTTTGGTGCATTGATCCCTTCATGGGATGATCTCTGATGCACTGGTCCCTTCATGGGATAATCTCTGCACTGGTCCCTTCATAGGATGATCTTGCATACCTCTAATATGAGTGCTGTGATGCACTGGTCCCTTCATGGGATCTTTGATGCACTGGTCCCTTCATGGGATGATCTTTGATGCACTGGTCCCTTCATGGGATGATCTTTGATGCACTGGTCCCTTCATGGGATGATCTCTGGTGCCCTGGTCCCTTCATGGGATGATCTGGTGCCCTGGGCCCTTCATGGGATGATCTTTGGTGCACTGGTCCCTTCATGGGATGATCTTTGGTGCACCGGTCCCTTCATGGGATGATCTCTGCACTGGTCCCTTCATGGGATGATCTTGCATACCTCTAATATGAGTGCTGTGATGCACTGGTCCCTTCATTGGATCTTTGATGCACTGGTCCCTTCATTGGATCTTTGCACTGGTCTCTTCATGGGATGATCTCTGATACACTGGTCCCTTCATGGGATGATCTCTGATGCACTGGTCCCTTCATGGGATGATCCTCGATGCACTGGTCCCTTCATGGGATGATCACTGATGTACTGGTCCCTTCATGGGATGATCACTGATGTACTGGTCCCTTCATGGGATGATCTGGTGCACTGGTCCCTAAATGGGATGATCTCTGGTACACAGGTCCCTTCATGGGATGATCTCTGGTACACTGGTCCCTTCATGGGATGATCTCTGGTGCACTGGTCCCTTCATGGAATGATCTTGCAAACCTCTAATATGAGTGCTGTGATGCACTGGTCCCTTCATGGGATGATCTTTGATGCACTGGTCCCTTCATGGGATGATCTTTGATGCACTGGTCCCTTCATGGGATGATCTCTGGTGCGCTTGTCCCTTCATGGGATGATCTCAGGTGCGCTGGTCCCTTCATGGAATGATCTCTGATGCGCTGGTCCCTTCATGGGATGATCTCTGATGCGCTGGTCCCTTCATGGGATGACCTCTGATGCGCTGGTCCCTTCATGGGATGACCTCTGATGCGCTGGTCCCTTCATGGGATGATCTCTGGTGCACTGGTCCCTTCATGGGATGATCTCTGGTGCGCTGGTCCCTTCATGGGATGATCTCTGGTGCGCTGGTCCCTTCATGGGATGATCTCTGGTGCGCTGGTCCCTTCATGGGATGAACTCTGGTGCGCTGGTCCCTTCATGGGATGATCTCTGGTGCGCTGGTCCCTTCATGGGATTATCTCTAGTGCACTGGTACCTTCATGGGATGATCTCTGATGCACTGGTCCCTTCATTTGATGATCTCTGATGCACTGGTCCCTTCATGGGATGATCTCTGATGCACTGGTCCCTTCACGGGATGATCTCTGATGCACTGGTCCCTTCATGGGATGATCTCTGGCGCGCTGTTCCCTTCATGGGATGATCTCTGGTGCGCTGGTCCTTTCATGGGATGATCTCTGGTGTGCTTATCCCTTCATGGGATGATTTGTGATGCACTGGTCCCTTCATGGGATGATCTCTGCACTGGTCCCTTCATAGGATGATCTTGCATACCTCTAATATGAGTGCTGTGATGCACTGGTCCCTTCATGGGATCTTTGATGCACTGGTCCCTTCATGGGATGATCTTTGATGCACTGGTCCCTTCATGGGATGATCTTTGATGCACTGGTCCCTTCATGGGATGATCTCTGGTGCCCTGGTCCCTTCATGGGATGATCTGGTGCCCTGGGCCCTTCATGGGATGATCTTTGGTGCACTGGTCCCTTCATGGGATGATCTTTGGTGCACCGGTCCCTTCATGGGATGATCTCTGCACTGGTCTCTTCATGGGATGATCTTGCATACCTCTAATATGAGTGCTGTGATGCACTGGTCCCTTCATTGGATCTTTGATGCACTGGTCCCTTCATTGGATCTTTGCACTGGTCTCTTCATGGGATGATCTCTGATGCACTGGTCCCTTCATGGGATGATCTCTGATGCACTGGTCCCTTCATGGGATGATCCTCGATGCACTGGTCCCTTCATGGGATGATCACTGATGTACTGGTCCCTTCATGGGATGATCACTGATGTACTGGTCCCTTCACGGGATGATCTGGTGCACTGGTCCCTAAATGGGATGATCTCTGGTACACAGGTCCCTTCATGGGATGATCTCTGGTACACTGGTCCCTTCATGGGATGATCTCTGGTGCACTGGTCCCTTCATGGGATGATCTTGCAAACCTCTAATATGAGTGCTGTGATGCACTGGTCCCTTCATGAGATGATCTTTGATGCACTGGTCCCTTCATGGGATGATCTTTGATGCACTGGTCCCTTCATGGGATGATCTCTGGTGCGCTTGTCCCTTCATGGGATGATCTCAGGTGCGCTGGTCCCTTCATGGGATGATCTCTGATGCGCTGGTCCCTTCATGGGATGATCTCTGATGCGCTGGTCCCTTCATGGGATGACCTCTGATGCGCTGGTCCCTTCATGGGATGACCTCTGATGCGCTGGTCCCTTCATGGGATGATCTCTGGTGCACTGGTCCCTTCATGGGATGATCTCTGGTGCGCTGGTCCCTTCATGGGATGATCTCTGGTGCGCTGGTCCCTTCATGGGATGAACTCTGGTGCGCTGGTCCCTTCATGGGATGATCTCTGGTGCGCTGGTCCCTTCATTTGATGATCTCTGATGCACTGGTCCCTTCATGGGATGATCTCTGATGCACTGGTCCCTTCACGGGATGATCTCTGATGCACTGGTCCTTTCATGGGATGATCTATGGTGTGCTTATCCCTTCATGGGATGATTTGTGATGCACTGGTCCCTTCATGGGATGATCTCTGCACTGGTCCCTTCATTGGATGATATTGCATACCTCTAATCTAATTGCTGTGATGCACTGGTCCGAAAATTCAATGATCTTTGATGCACTGGCCCCTTCTTCATGGGATGATCTTTGATGCACTGGTCCCTTCATGGGATGATCTTTGCACTGGACCCTGCATGGGATGATCTCTGAAGCGCTGGTCCCTTCATGGGATGATCTCTGGTCCCTTCATGGGATGATCTTGCATACCTCTACTATGAGTGCTGTGCTGTGATGCACTGGTCCCTTCATGGGATGATCTTTGATGCACTTGTCCTTCATGGGATTATCTTTGATGCACTGTCCCTTCATGGGATGATCTCTGGTGTGCTGGTCCCTTCATGGGATGATCTCTGGTGTGCTGGTCCCTTCATGGGATGATCTCTGGTGTGCTGGTCCCTTCATGGGATGATCTCTGGTGCGCTGGTCCCTTCATGGGATGATCTCTGGTGCGCTGGTCCCTTCATGGGATGATCTGGTGCACTGGTCCCTTCATGGGATGATCTGGTGCACTGGTCCCTTCATGGGATGATCTGGTGCACTGGTCCCTTCATGGAATGATCTCTGGTGCACTAGTCCCTTCATGGGATGAAATTTCATACCTCTAACCTGAGTGCTGTGATGCACTGGTCCCTTCATGGGATGATCTCCAGTCCCCTCATTGTATGATCTTTGGTGCATTGATCCCTTCATGGGATGATCTCTGATGCACTGGTCCCTTCATGGGATAATCTCTGCACTGGTCCCTTCATAGGATGATCTTGCATACCTCTAATATGAGTGCTGTGATGCACTGGTCCCTTCATGGGATGATCTTTGATGCACTGGTCCCTTCATGGGATGTTCTTTGATGCACTGGTCCCTTCATGGGATGATCTTTGATGCACTGGTCCCTTCATGGGATGATCTTTGATGCACTGGTCCCTTCGTGGGATGATCTCTGGTGCCCTGGTCCCTTCATGGGATGATCTGGTGCCCTGGGCCCTTCATGGGATGATCTTTGGTGCACTGGTCCCTTCATGGGATGATCTTTGGTGCACCGGTCCCTTCATGGGATGATCTCTGCACTGGTCCCTTCATGGGATGATCTTGCATACCTCTAATATGAGTGCTGTGATGCACTGGTCCCTTCATTGGATCTTTCATGCACTGGTCCCTTCATTGGATCTTTGCACTGGTCTCTTCATGGGATGATCTCTGATGCACTGGTCCCTTCATGGGATGATCTCTGATGCACTGGTCCCTTCATGGGATGATCCTCGATGCACTGGTCCCTTCATGGGATGATCACTGATGTACTGGTCCCTTCATGGGATGATCACTGATGTACTGGTCCCTTCATGGGATGATCTGGTGCACTGGTCCCTAAATGGGATGATCTCTGGTACACAGGTCCCTTCATGGGATGATCTCTGGTACACTGGTCCCTTCATGGGATGATCTCTGGTGCACTGGTCCCTTCATGGGATGATCTTTGATGCACTGGTCCCTTCATGGGATGATCTTTGATACACTGGTCCCTTCATGGGATGATCTCTGGTGCGGTGGTCCCTTCATGGGATGATCTCAGGTGCGCTGGTCCCTTCATGGGATGATCTCTGATGCGCTGGTCCCTTCATGGGATGATCTCTGATGCGCTGGTCCCTTCATGGGATGACCTCTGATGCGCTGGTCCCTTCATGGGATGACCTCTGATGCGCTGGTCCCTTCATGGGATGACCTCTGGTGCGCTGGTCCCTTCATGGGATGATCTCTGGTGCGCTGGTCCCTTCATGGGATGATCTCTGGTGCGCTGGTCCCTTCATGGGATGATCTCTGGTGCGCTGGTCCCTTCATGGGATGAACTCTGGTGTGCTGGTCCCTTCATGGGATGATCTCTGGTGCGCTGGTCCCTTCATGGGATTATCTCTAGTGCACTGGTACCTTCATGGGAAGATGTTGGTTGCACTGGTCCCTTCATGGGATGATCTCTGATGCACTGGTCCCTTCATGGGATGATCTGATGCACTGGTCCCTTCATGGGATGATGTTGCATACCTCTAATCTGAGTGCTGTGATGCACTGGTCCCTTCATGGGATTATCTGTTGCACTTGTCCCTTCATGGGATGATCTGGTGCCCTTCATGGGATTATCTCTGCACAGGTCCCTTCATGGGATGATCTCTGGTGCACAGGTCCCTTCATGGGATGATCTCTAATGCGCTTGTCCCTTCATGGGATGATCTGATACGCTGGTCCCTTCATGGGATGATCTTGCATACACCTAATCTAATTGCTGTGATGCAATGGTCCCTTCATTGAATGATCTGTTGCACTGGTCCCTTCATGGGATGATCTCTGGTCCCTTCATGGGATGATCTTTGGTCCCTTCGTGGGATGATCTCTGGTCCCTTCGTGGGATGATCTCTGGTCCCTTCGTGGGATGATCTCTGGTGCACTGGTCCCTTCGTGGGATGATCTCTGGTGCACTGGTCCTTTCGTGGGATGATCTCTGGTGCACTAGTCCCTTCGTGGGATGATCTCTGGTGCGCTGGTCCCTTCGTGGGATGATGTCTGGTGCACTGGTCCCTTCATGGGATGATCTGGTGCACTGGTCCCTTCATGGGATGATCTGGTGCACTGGTCCCTTCATGGGATGATCTGGTGCACTGGTCCCTTCATGGGATGATCTGGTGCACTGGTCCCTTCATGGGATGATCTGGTGCACTGGTCCCTTCATTGGATGATCTGGTGCACTGGTCCCTTCATGGCATGATCTGGTATATTGGTCCCTTCATTGGATGATCTGGTGCATTGGTCCCTTCATGGCATGATCTGGTGCACTGGTCCCTTCATGGGATGACCTTTGGCGCACTGGTCCCTTCATGGGATGACCTCTGGCGCACTGGTCCCTTCATGGGATGAAATTTCATACCTCTAATCTGAGTGCTGTGATGCACTGGTCCCTTCATGGGATAATCTTTGATGCACTGGTCCCTTCATGGGATGATCTCTGATGCACTGGTCCCTTCATGGGATGATCTCTGATGCACTGTTCCCTTCATTGGATGATCTTTGATGCACTGGTCTCTTCATGGGATGATCTCTGATGCACTGTTCCCTTCATGGGATGATCTTTGATGCACTGGCCCCTTCATGGGATTATCTTTGATGCACTGATCCCTTCATGGAATTATCTTTGATGCACTGGTCCCTTCGTGGGATCATCTGTTGCACTGGTCCCTTCGTGGGATCATCTGTTGCACTGGTCCCTTCATGGGATGATCTCTGTTGCACTGGTCCCTTCATGGGATGATCTCTGGAGCACTGGTCCCTTCATGGGATGATCTCTGGAGCACTGGTCCCTTCATGGGATGATCTGGTGCACTGGTCCCTTCATGGAATGATCTGGTGCACTGGTCCCTTCATGGGATGATCTCTGGTGCACTGGTCCCTTCATGGGATGTAAATGTAAAATAAATGTAAATTTGATACTTGTATAGCGCACTACTCACCCGCAAGGGTCTCAAGGCGCTTGTACGAATACCGCTGTGGAACCCATCCTGGCTTATCCTGTGAGGCGTCCACTCCTGAGCTCCCCCAAGGTGGAGGCCAGGCATCCTTAGCGTTGTGGGGGCCGTTGTGGAGATTAAGCAAGCTATTGCCCAGAGTTGCAGAGTGGGACTCCAAGATTGGAATAGGTACCATGGCGAGAATGATCACGTCCGTGGAATTTTTGAGCTCAAGACCCGCCGAGGCGGGGAATTGAACCCTGGTCCCGGGCTAGACCTCTGCATCAGGGTCTGCCGCTCTAATCATTGAGCCACACTTCTCCACTGATGATCTTTCATACCGCTAATCTGAGAGCTGTGATGCACTGGTCCATTTATGGGATGATCTCTAGTTTTCTCATGGGATGATCTTTGGTGCGCTGTTCCCTTCATGGGATGATCTTTGATGCACTGGTCCCTTCATGGGATGATCTCTAGTCCCCTCATGGGATGATCTTTGATGCACTGGTCCCTTCATGGGATGGTCTCTGATGCACTGGTCCCTTCATGGGATGATCTCTGATGCACTGGTCCCTTCATGGGATGATCTCTGATGCACGGGTTCCTTAATGGGATGATATGATGCACTGGTCCCTTCATGGCATGATCTTTGATGCACTGGTCCCTTCATGGCATGATCTTTGATGCACTGGTCCCTTCATGGCATGATCTTTGATGCACTGGACCCTTCATGGGATGATCTTTGATGCACTGGTCCCTTCATGGGATGATCTTTGATGCACTGGTCCCTTCATGGGATGATCTCTGGTGCATTGGTCCCTTCATGGGATGATCTCTGGTGCACTAGTCCCTTCTTGGGATGATCTTTGATGCACTGGTCCCTTCATGGGATGATCTTTCATACCTCTGAGTGCTGTGATGCACTGGTCCCTTCATGGGATGATCTCCAGTCCCCTCATGGGATGATCTCTGATGCACTGGTCCCTTCATGGGATGATCTCTGATGCACTGGTCCCTTCATGGGATGATCTCCCATGCACTGGTCCCTTCATGGGATGATCTTGCATACCTCTAATCTGAGTGCTGTGATGCACTGGTCCATTCATGGGATGATCTCTGGTCCCTTCATGGGTTTATCTGATGCACTGGTCCCTTCATGGGACTATCTCTGATGCACTGGTCCCTTCATGGGATGATCTCTGATGCACTGGTCCCTTTATGGGATGATCTCTGATGCCCTGGTACCTTCATGGGATGATCTCTGGTGCACTGGTCCCTTCATGAGATGATCTCTCATACCTCTAATCTGAGTGTTGTGATGCACTAGTCCCTTCATGGGATGATCTCTGATGCACTGGTCCCTTCATGGGATGATCTCTGATGCACTGGTCCCTTCATGGGATGATCTCCCATGCACTGGTTCCTTCATGGGATGATCTCCCATGCACTGGTTCCTTCATGGGATGATCTCCCATGCACTGGTCCCTTCATGGGATGATCTGTTGCACTGGTACCTTCATGTGATGATCTGTTGCACTGGTCCCTTCATGTGATGATCTGTTGCACTGGTCCCTTCATGGTATGATCTCTGGTGCACTGGTCCCTTCATGGGATGATCTTGCATACCTCTAATCTAAGTGCTCTGATGCACTGGTCCCTTCATGGGATCCTCTGTTGCACTGGTCCCTTCATGGGATCATCTGTTGCACTGGTCCCTTCATGGGATCATCTATTGCACTGGTCCCTTCATGGGATCATCTGTTGCACTGGTCCCTTCATGGGATCATCTGTTGCACTGGTCCCTTCATGGGATCATCTATTGCACTGGTCCCTTCATGGGATCATCTGTTGCACTGGTCCCTTCATGGGATGATCTCTGGTGCACTGGTTCCTTCATGGGATGATCTTTGATGCACTGGTCCCTTCATGGGATGATCTTTGATGCACTGGTCCCTTCATGGGATGATCTCTGGTGCACTGGCCCCTTCACGGGATGATCTCTGGTGCACTGGTCCCTTCATGGGATGGTCTCCCATGCACTGGTCCCTTCATGGGATGGTCTCCCATGCACTGGTCCCTTTATGGGATGGTCTCCCATGCACTGGTCCCTTCATGGGATGGTCTCCCATGCACTGGTCCCTTCATGGGATGATCTCTGGTGCACTGGTCCCTTCTTGGGATGATCTCTGGTGCACTGGTCCCTTCATGGGATGATCTCTGTTGCACTGGTCCCTTCATGGGATGATCTCTGTTGCACTGGTCCCTTCATGGGATCATCTGGTGCACTGGTCCCTTCATGGGATCTGGTGCACTGGTCCCTTCATGGGATCATCTGGTGCACTGGTCCCTTCATGGGATGATCTCCAATGCGCTGGTCCCTTCATGGGATGGTCTCCCATGCACTGGTCCCTTCATGGGATGGTCTCCCATGCACTGGTCCCTTCATGGGATGGTCTCCCATGCACTGGTTCCTTCATGGGATGATCTCCCATGCACTGGTCCCTTCATGGGATGATCTGTTGCACTGGTCCCTTCATGTGATGATCTGTTGCACTGGTCCCTTCATGTGATGATCTGTTGCACTGGTCCCTTCATGGTATGATCTCTGGTGCACTGGTCCCTTCATGCGATGATCTTGCATACCTCTAATCTAAGTGCTCTAATGCACTGGTCCCTTCATGGGATCCTCTGTTGCACTGGTCCCTTCATGGGATCATCTGTTGCACTGGTCCCTTCATGGGATCATCTATTGCACTGGTCCCTTCATGGGATCATCTGTTGCACTGGTCCCTTCATGGGATCATCTGTTGCACTGATCCCTTCATGGGATCATTTGTTGCACTGGTCCCTTCATGAGATCATCTGTTGCACTGGTCCCTTCATGGGATGATCTCTGGTGCACTGGTTCCTTCATGGGATGATCTTTGATGCACTGGTCCCTTCATGGGATGATCTTTGATGCACTGGTCCCTTCATGGGATGATCTCTGGTGCACTGGCCCCTTCACGGGATGATCTCTGGTGCACTGGTCCCTTCATGGGATGGTCTCCCATGCACTGGTCCCTTCATGGGATGGTCTCCCATGCACTGGTCCCTTCATGGGATGGTCTCCCATGCACTGGTCCCTTCATGGGATGGTCTCCCATGCACTGGTCCCTTCATGGGATGGTCTCCCATGCACTGGTCCCTTCATGGGATGATCTCTGGTGCACTGGTCCCTTCTTGGGATGATCTCTGGTGCACTGGTCCCTTCATGGAATGATCTCTGTTGCACTGGTCCCTTCATGGGATGA
The DNA here is from genome assembly GCF_964204655.1 of Triturus cristatus. NCBI lineage: Eukaryota > Metazoa > Chordata > Amphibia > Caudata > Salamandridae > Triturus > Triturus cristatus. The sequence goes on from NC_140591.1 coordinate 409,423,132, forward strand.
TCTCTGTTGCACTGGTCCCTTCATGGGATGATCTCTGTTGCACTGGTCCCTTCATGGGATCATCTGGTGCACTGGCCCCTTCACGGGATGATCTCTGGTGCACTGGTCCCTTCATGGGATGGTCTCCCATGCACTGGTCCCTTCATGGGATGGTCTCCCATGCACTGGTCCCTTCATGGGATGGTCTCCCATGCACTGGTCCCTTCATGGGATGGTCTCCCATGCACTGGTCCCTTCATGGGATGGTCTCCCATGCACTGGTCCCTTCATGGGATGGTCTCCCATGCACTGGTCCCTTCATGGGATGGTCTCCCATGCACTGGTCCCTTCATGGGATGATCTCTGGTGCACTGGTCCCTTCTTGGGATGATCTTTGGTGCACTGGTCCCTTCATGGAATGATCTCTGTTGCACTGGTCCCTTCATGGGATGATCTCTGTTGCACTGGTCCCTTCATGGGATGATCTCTGTTGCACTGGTCCCTTCATGGGATCATCTGGTGCACTGGTCCCTTCATCGGATCTGGTGCACTGGTCCCTTCATGGGATCATCTGGTGCACTGGTCCCTTCATGGGATGGTCTCCCATGCACTGGTCCCTTCATGGGATGATCCCCCATGCGCTGGTCCCTTCATGGGATGATCTTGCATACCTCTAATCTGAGTGCTGTGATGCACTGGTCCCTTCATGGGATGATTTCTCATGCACTGGTCCCTTCATGGGATGAACTCTGATGCACTGGTCCCTTCATGGGATGATCTCTGATGCATTGGTCCCTTCATGGGATGATCTCTAGTCCCCTCATGGGATGATCTCTGATGCACTGATCCCTTCATGGGATGATCTCTGATGCACTGGTCCTTTCATGGGATGATCTCTGATGCACTGGTCCCTTCATGGGATGATCTCTGATGAACTGGTCCCTTCATGGGATGATCTCTGATGCACTGGTCCCTTCATGGGATGATCTTGCATAGCTCTAATCTGAGTTCTCTGATGCACTGTTCCCTTCATTGGATGATCTTTGATGCACTGGTCTCTTCATGGGATGATCTCTGATGCACTGTTCCCTTCATGGGATGATCTTTGATGCACTGGCCCCTTCATGGCATTATCTTTGATGCACTGGTCCCTTCATGGAATTATCTTTGATGCACTGGTCCCTTCGTGGGATCATCTGTTGCACTGGTCCCTTCGTGGGATCATCTGTTGCACTGGTCCCTTCATGGGATGATCTCTGGAGCACTGGTCCCTTCATGGGATGGTCTCTGGTGCACTGGTCCCTTCATGGGATGATCTCTGGTGCACTGGTCCCTTCATGGGATGATCTCTGGTGCACTGGTCCCTTCATGGGATGATCTCTGTTGCACTGGTCCCTTCATGGGATGATCTATGTTGCACTGGTCACTGCATGGGATGATCTCTGGTGCACTGGTCCCTTCATGGGATGATCTCTGGTGCACTGGTCCCTTCATGGGGTGATCTTTGGTGCACTGGTCCCTTCATGGGATGATCTCTAGTCCCCTCATGGGATGATCTCTGGTGCACTGGTCCTTTCATGGGATGATCTCTGATGCGCTGGTCCCTTCATGGGATTATCTCTAGTGCACTGGTCCCTTCATGGGATGATCTTGCATACCTCTAATCTGAGTGATCTGATGCACTGGTCACCTAATGGGATGATGTCTGTTGCACTGGTCCCTTCATGGGATGATCTGTTGCACTGGTCCCTTCATGGGATGATCTGTTGCACTGGTCCCTTCATAGGATGTTATCTGGTGCCCTGGTCCCTTCATAGGATGTTATCTGGTGCCCTGGTCCCTTCATGGGATGACCTCTGATGCACTGGTCTCTTAATGGGATGACCTCTGTTGCACTGGTCCCTTCATGGGATGATGTCTGTTGCATTTGTCCCTTCATGGGATGATCTCTGTTGCACTGGTCCCTTCATGGTATGATCTCTGTTGCACTGGTACCTTCATGGGATGATGTCTGTTGCATTGGTCCCTACATGGGATGATGTCTGTTGCACAGGTCCCTTCATGAGATGATCTCTGGTGCACAGGTCCCTTCATGGGATGATCTTGGGTGCACTGGTCCCTTCATGGGATGATCTCTGCACTGGCCCCTTCATGGATTCATCTCTGGTGCACTGGTGCCTTCATGGGATGATCTGTTGCACTGTTCCCTTCATGGAGATCTCTGATGCACTGGTCCCTTCATGGGGATGATCTCTGGTGCACTGGTCCCTTTATGGGATGATCTTTGGTGAACTGGTCCCTTCATGGGATGATCTCCGCACTGGTCCCTTCATGGGATGATCTCTGGTGCACTGGTCCCTTCATGAGATGATCTTTGGTGCACTGGTCCCTTCATGGGATGATCTCTGCACTGGTCCCTTCATGGAATGATCTTGCATACCTCTATTAAGAGTGCTATGATGCGATGGTCCCTTCATGGGATGATCTCTGATGCACTGGTCCCTTCACGGGATGATCTCTAATGCATTTTTCCCTTCACGGGATGATCTCTGCGCTGGTCCCTTCACGGGATGATCTCTGCGCTGGTCCCTTCACGGGATGATCTCTGCGCTGGTCCCTTCACAGGATGATCTCTGCGGCACTGGTCCCTTCACGGGATGATCTCTGCTGCACTGGTCCCTTCACGGGATGATCTCTGCTGCACTGGTCCCTTCACGGGATGATCTCTGTTGCACTGGTCCCTTCACGGGATGATCTCTGTTGCACTGGTCCCTTCACGGGATGATCTCTGTTGCACTGGTCCCTTCATGGGATGATCTCTGTTGCACTGGTCCCTTCATGGGATTATCTCTAGTGCACTGGTCCCATCATGGGATGATCTTGCATACCTCTAATCTGAGTGATCTGATGCACTGGTCCCTTAATGGGATGATGTCTGTTGCACTGGTCCCTTCATGGGATGATCTGTTGCACTGGTCCCTTCATGGGATGATCTGTTGCACTGGTCCCTTCATAGGATGTTATCTGGTGCCCTGGTCCCTTCATAGGATGTTATCTGGTGCCCTGGTCCCTTCATGGGATGACCTCTGATGCACTGGTCCCTTCATGGGATGATGTCTGTTGCACTGGTCTCTTCATGGGATGATGTCTGTTGCACTGGTTCCTTCATGGGATGATGTCTGTTGCACTGGTCCCTTCATGGGATGATGTCTGTTGCACTGGTCCCTTCATGGGATGATGTCTGTTGCATTGGTCACTTCATGGGATGATCTCTGTTGCACTGGTCCCTTCATGGGATGATGTCTGTTGCATTGGTCCCTTCATGGGATGATCTTTGGTGCACTGGTCCCTTCATGGGATGATCTCTGCACTGGCCCCTTCATGGGATCATCTCTGGTGCACTGGTCCCTTCATGGGATGATCTGTTGCACTGGTCCCTTCATGGGGATCTCTGGTGCACTGGTCCCTTCATGGGATGATCTCTGGTGCACTGGTCCCTTCATGGGATGATCTTTGGTGCACTGGTCCTTTCATGGGATGATCTCTGCACTGGTTCCTTCATGGAATTATCTTGCATACCTCTATTAAGAGTGCTATGATGCGATGGTCCCTTCATGGGATGATCTCTGATGCACTGGTCCCTTCACGGGATGATCTCTAATGCATTTTTCCCTTCACGGGATGATCTCTGGTGCGCTGGTCCCTTCACGGGATGATCTCTGGTGCGCTGGTCCCTTGCACGGGATGATCTCTAGTGCGCTGGTCCCTGCACGGGATGATCTCTGGTGCACTGGTCCCTTCACGGGATGATCTCTGGTGCACTGGTCCCTTCACGGGATGATCTCTGATGCACTGGTCCCTTCACGGGATGATCTCTGATGCACTGGTCCCTTCACAGGATGATCTCTGGTGCGCTGGTCCCTTCACGGGATTATCTCTGTGCTGGTCCCTTCATGGGATGATCTCTGGTGCGCTGGTCCCTTCATGGGATGATCTTTGATGCACTGGTCCCTTCATGAGATGATCTTTGATGCACTGGTCCCTTCATGGCATGATCTGGTGCCCTGGTCCCTTCATGGGATGATCTGGTGCCCTGGTCCCATCATGGGATGATCTGGTGCCCTGGTCCATTCATGGGATGATCTGGTGCCCTGGGCCCTTTATGGGATGTTCTTTGGTGCCCTGGGCCCTTTATGGGATGATCATTGGTGCACCGGTCCCTTCATGGGATGATCTCTGCACTGGTCCCTTAATGGGATGATCTTGCATACCTCTAATATGAGTGCTGTGATGCACTGGTCCCTTCATTGGATCTTTGATGCACTGGTCCCTTCATGGGATGATCTTTGATGCACTGGTCCCTTCATGGGATTCTGTTGCACTGGTCCCTTCATGGGATGATCTGGTGCCCTGGTCCCTTCATGGGATGATCTGGTGCCCTGGTCCCTTCATGGGATGATCTGGTGCCCTGGTCCCTTCATGGGATGATCTGGTGCCCTGGTCCCTTCATGGGATGATCTGGTGCCCTGGGCCCTTCATGGGATGATCTGGTGCCCCGGTCCCTTCATGGGATGATCTGGTGCCCACGTCCCTTCATGGGATGATCTCTGGTGCCCAGGTCCCTTCATGGGATGATCTCTGGTGCCCTGGTCCCTTCATGGGATGATCTCTGGTGCCCTGGTCCCTTCATGGGATCATCTCTGGTGCCCTGGTCCCTTCATGGGATGATCTTGCATACCTCTAATATGAGTGCTGTGATGCATTGGTCCCTATATGGGATGATCTCTGATGCACTGGTCCCTTCATGGGATGATCTCTGGTGCACTGGTCCCTTCATGGGATGATCTCTGATGCACTGGTCCCTTCATGGGATGATCTGTTGCACTGGTCCCTTCTTGGGATGATCTCCCATGCACTGGTCCCTTCATGGGATGATCTGTTGCACTGGTCCCTTCATGGGACGATCTCAGCACTGATCCCTTCATGGGATGATCTTTGGTGCACTGGTCCCTTCATGGGATGATTTTTGATGCGCTGGTCCCTTCATGGGATGATTTTTGATGCACTGGTCCCTTCATGGGATGATTTCTGCACTGGTCCCTTCATGGGATGATCTGGTCCCTTCAAGGGATGATCTGTTGCACTGGTCCCTTCATGGGATGATCTCTGATGCACTGGTCCCTTCGTGGGATGATCCTTGATGCACTGGTCCCTTCGTGGGATCATCTGTTGCACTGGTCCCTTCATGGGATGATCTCTGAAGCACTGGTCCCTTCATGGGATGATCTCTGAAGCACTGGTCCCTTCATGGGATGATCTCTGAAGCACTGGTCCCTTCATGGGATGATCTCTGGAGCATTGGTCCCTTCATGGGATCATCTGTAGCACTGGTCCCTTCATGGGATCATCTGTAGCACTGGTCCCTTCATGGGATCATCTGTAGCACTGGTCCCTTCATGGGATCATCTGTGGCACTGGTCCCTTCATCGGATCATCTGTGGCACTGGTCCCTTCATGGGATCATCTGTGGCACTGGTCCCTTCATGGGATCATCTGTGGCACTGGTCCCTTCATGGGTTATCTGTTGCACTGGTCCCTTCATGGGATCTGTTGCACTGGTCCCAGCATGGGATGATCTTTGATGTGCTGGTCCCTTCATGGGATGATGTGATGCACTGGTCCCTTCATGGGATGATCATCTGTTGCACTCGTCCCTTCATGGGATCATCTGTTGCACTTGTCCCTTCGTGGGATCATCTGTTGCACTGGTCCCTTCATGGGATGATTTCTGCACTGGTCCCTTCATGGGATGATCTTGCATACCTCTAATCTGAGTGCTCTGCTGCACTGGTCCCTTCATGGGATGATCTGGTCCCTTCATGGGATGATCTGTTGCACTGGTCCCTTCATGGGATGATCTCTGATGCACTGGTCCCTTCGTGGGATGATCCTTGATGCACTGGTCCCTTCGTGGGATCATCTGTTGCACTGGTCTCTTCATGGGATGATCTCTGAAGCACTGGTCCCTTCATGGGATGATCTCTGAAGCACTGGTCCCTTCATGGGATGATCTCTGGAGCACTGGTCCCTTCATGGGATCATCTGTAGCACTGGTCCCTTCATGGGATCATCTGTAGCACTGGTCCCTTCATGGGATCATCTGTGGCACTGGTCCCTTCATGGGATCATCTGTGGCACTGGTCCCTTCATGGGATCATCTGTGGCACTGGTCCCTTCATGGGATCATCTGTGGCACTGGTCCCTTCATGGGCTTTCTGTTGCACTGGTCCCTTCATGGGATCTGTTGCACTGGTCCCAGCATGGGATGATCTTTGATGCGCTGGTCCCTTCATGGGATGATGTGATGCACTGGTCCCTTCATGGGATGATCTTTGATGCACTGGTCCCTTCATGGGATGATTATCTGTTGCACTCGCCCCTTCGTGGGATCATCTGTTGCACTCGTCCCTTCGTGGGATCATCTGTTGCACTCGTCCCTTCGTGAGATCATCTGTTGCACTGGTCCCTTCGTGGGATCATATGTTGCACTAGTCCCTTCATGGGATCATCTGTTGCACTGGTCCCTTCATGAGATAATCTCTGCACTGGTCCCTTCATGGGATGATCTTCCATACCTCTAATCTGAGTGCTGTGATTCGCTGCTCCCGTCATTGAATGATCTGTTGCACTGGTCCCTTCATGGGATGATGTCTGTTGAAGTGGTCCCTTCATGGGATGATCTCTGCTCTGGTGCCCTGGTCCCTTCATGGGATGATCTCTGCTCTGGTGCCCTGGTCCCTTCATGGGATGATCTCTGGTGCCCTGGTCCCTTCATGGAATGATCTCTGGTGCCCTGGTCCCTTCATGGGATGATCTCTGGTGCACTGGTCCCTTCATGGGATGATCTCTGATGCACTGGTCCCTTCATGGGATGATCTCTGATGCACTGGTCCCTTCATGGGATGATCTCTGAACTTGTCCCTTCATGGGATGATCTCTGCACTTGTCTCTTCATGGGATGATCTCCCATGCACTGGTCCCTTCATGGGATGATCTCTGATGCACTGGTCCCTTCATGGGATGATCCTTGATGCACTGGTCCCTTCATGGGATGATCCTTGATGCACTGGTCCCTTCGTGGGATGATCCTTGATGCACTGGTCCCTTAGTGGGATGATCTGTTGCACCGGTCCGTTCATGGGATGATCTGTTGCACCGGTCCTTCATGGGATGATCTCTGATGCACTGGTCCCTTCATGGGTTGATCTCTGATGCACTGGTCCCTTCATGGGATGATCTCTGTTGCACTGGTCCTTTCATGGGATGATCTCTGTTGCACTGGTCCTTTCATGGGATGATCTCTGTTGCACTGGTCCTTTCATGGGATGATCTCTGATGCACTGGTCCCTTCATGGGATGATCTCTTGCACTGGTCCCTTCATGGGATGATCTGGTGCACTGGTCCCTTCATGGGATGATCTGGTGCACTGGTTCCGTCAAGGGATGATCTGGTGCACTGGTCCCGTCAAGGGATGATCTTTGATGCACTGGTCCCATCATGGGATGATCTTTGGTGCACTGGTCCTTTCATGGGATGATCTCTGATGCACTGGTCCCTTCATGGGATGATCTGATGCTCTGGTCCATTCATGGGATGATCTCTGATGCTCTGGTCCCTTCTTGGGATGATTGTTGATGCACTGGTCCCTTCATGGGATGATCTCCCATGCACTGGTCCCTTCATGGGATGATCTTGCATACCTCTAATCTGAGTGCTGTGATGCACTGGTCCCTTCATGGGATGATCTCTCATACCTCTAATCTGATTGCTGTAAAGCACTGGTCCCTTCATGGGATGATCTCTGATGCACTGGTCCCTTCATGGGATGAACTCTGATGTGCTGGTCCCTTAATGGGATGATCTCCGGTGCACTCATCCCTTCATGGAATGATCTCCGATGCACTGGTCCCTTCATAGGATATGTTGCACTGGTCGCTTCATGGGATGATCTCTGTTGCACTGGTTACTTCATGGGAAGATCTCTGTTGCACTGGTCCTTTCATGGGATGATCTCTGTTGCACTGGTCCTTTCATGCGATGATCTCTGATGCACTGGTCCCTTCATGCGATGATCTCTGATGCACTGGTCCCTTCATGGGATGATCTTGCATACCTCTAATCTAATTGCTGTCATGCACTGGTCCCTTTATTGAATGATCTCTAGTCCCTTCATGGGATGATCTCTAGTCCCTTCATGGGAGGATCTCTAGTCCCTTCATGGGATGATCTCTAGTCCCTTCATGGGATGATCTCTAGTCCCTTCATGGGATGATCTCCCATGCACTGGTCCCTTCATGGGATGATCTCCCATGCACTGGTCCCTTCATGGGATGATCTCCCATGCACTGGTCCCTTCATGGGATGATCTCCCATGCACTGGTCCCTTCTTGGGATGATCTCCCATGCACTGGTCCCTTCATGGGATGATCTCCCATGCACTGGTCCCTTCATGGGATGATCTCCCATGCACTGGTCCCTTCATGGGATGATCTCCCATGCACTGGTCCCTTCATGGGATGATCTCCCATGCACTGGTCCCTTCATGGGATGATCTCCGATGCACTGGTCCCTTCATGGGATGATCTCTGATGAACTGGTCCCTAAATGGGATGATCTCTGCACTGGTCCCTTCATGGGATGATCTTGAAAGCCTCTAATCTGAGAGCTGTGATGCAATGGTCCCTTCAAGGGATGATCTCTGGTGCGCTGGTCCCTTCATGGGATGATCTCTGGTGCGCTGGACTCTTCATGAGATGATCCTCGATGCGCTGGTCCCTTCATGGGATGATCCTCGATGCACTTGTCCCTTCATGGGATGATCCTCGATGCGCTGGTCGCTTCATGGGATGAGGATGATCTCTGCGCTGGTCCCTTCATGGGATGAGAATCTTTGCGCTGGTCCCTTCATGGGATGAGAATCTCTGCGCTGGTCCCTTCATGGGATGAGTATGATCTCCCATGCACTGGTCCCTACATGGGATGATCTCCCATGCACTGGTCCCTTCATGGGATGATCTCCCATGCACTGGTCCCTTCATGGGATGATCTCCCATGCACTGGTCCCTTCATGGGATGATCTCCCATGCACTGGGCCCTTCATGGGATGATCTCCCATGCACTGGTCCCTTCATGGGATGATCTTGCATACCTCTAATCTGAGTGCTGTGATGCACTGGTCCCTTCCTGGGATGATCTCCAATACACTGGTCCCTTCATGGGATGATCTCTGATGCACTGGCCCCTTCATGGGATGGTCTTTGATGCACTGGTCCCTTCGTGGAATGATCTCTGTTGCACTGGTCCCTTCATGGGTATCTCTGATGCACTGGTCCCTTCGTGGGATGATCTCTGATGCACTGGTCCCTTCGTGGGATGATCTCTGATGCACTGGTCCCTTCGTGGGATGATCTCTCATGCACTGGTCCCTTCGTGGGATGATTTTTGGTGCACTGGTCCCTTCATGGGATGATCTTTGGTGCACTGGTCCCTTCATGGGATGATCTCTAGTCCCTTCATGGGATGATCTTTGGTGCACAGGTCCCTTCATGGGATGATCTTTGATGCACTGGTCCCTTCATGGGATGATCTTTGATGCACTGGTCCCTTCATGGTATGATTTCTGATGCACTGGTCCCTTCATGGGATGATCTCTACACTGGTCCCTTCATGGGATGATCTCTGCACTGATCCCTTCATGGGATGATCTTGCATACCTCTAATCTGAGTGCTGTGATGCACTGGTCCCTTCATGTGATGATCTTTGATGCACTGGTCCCTTCATGTGATGATCTTTGATGCACTAGTCCCTTCATGGGATGATCTCTGCACTGGTCCCTTCATGGGATGATCTTTGATGCACTGGTCCCTTCATGGTATGATTTCTGATGCACTGGTCCCTTCATGGGATGATCTCTACACTGGTCCCTTCATGGGATGATCTCTGCACTGATCCCTTCATGGGATGATCTTGCATACCTCTAATCTGAGTGCTGTGATGCACTGGTCCCTTCATGTGATGATCTTTGATGCACTAGTCCCTTCATGGGATGATCTCTGCACTGGTCCCTTCATGGGATGATCTCTGATGCACTGGTCCCTTCATGGGATGATGTCTGATGCACTGGTCCCTTCATGGGATGATCTCTGATGCACGGGTCCCTTCATGGGATGATCTCTGATGCACTGGTCCCTTCATGGGATGATCTCTGATGCACTGGTCCCTTCATGGGATGATCTCTGATGCACTGGTCCCTACATGGGATGATCTCTGATGCACTGGTCCCTTCATGGGATGACCTGTGATGCACCTGTCCCTTCATTGGATGACCTGGTGCACTCGTCCCTTCATGGGATGTTCTGGTGCACTCGTCCCTTCATGGGATGATCTGGTGCACTCGTCCCTTCATGGGATGATCTGGTGTACTCGTTCCTTCATGGGATGATCTGGTACACTGGTCCCTTCATGGGATGATCTGGTGCACTAGTCCCTTCATGGGATGATCTGGTGCACTGGTCCCTTCATGGGATGATCTGGTGCACTGGTCCCTTCATGGGATGATCTTTGATGCACTGGTCCCTTCATGGGATGATCTTTGATGCACTGGTGCCTTCATGGGATGATCTTGCATACCTCTAATATGAGTTCTGTGATGCATTGGTTCCTATATGGGATGATCTCTGATGCACTGGTCCCTTCATGGGATGATCTTGCATACCTCTAATCTAATTGCTGTGATGCACTGGTCCCTTTATTGAATGATCTGTTGCACTTGTCCCTTCTTGGGATGATCTCTGATGCACTGGTCCCTTCATGGGATGATCTGGTGCACTGGTCCCTTCATGGGATGATCTCTGGTGTACTGGTCCCTTTATGGGATGATCTCTGGTGCACTGGTCCCTTCATGGGATGATCTTTAATACCTCTAATCTGAGTGGCGTGATGCACTGGTCCCTTCATGAGATTATCTCTAGTCCTCTCATGGGATGATCTTTGGTTCACTGGTCCCTTTATGGGATGATCTCTGATGCACTGGTCCCTTCATGGGATGATCTGTTGCACTAGTCCCTTCATGGGATGATCTGTTGCACTGGTCCCTTCATGGGATGATCTGGTGCACTGGTCCCTTCATGGCATGATCTGGTGCACTGGTCCCTTCATGGGATGATCTCGTGCACTGGTCCCTTCATGGGATGATCTGGTGCACTGGTCCCTTCATGGGATGATCTGGTGCGCTGGTCCCTTCATGGGATGATCTCTGATGCACTGGTCCATTCATGGGATGATCTTGCATACCTCTAATGTGAGTTCTCTGATACACTGGTTCCTTCATGGGATGATCTCTGATGCACTGGTCCCTTCATGGGATGATCTCTGATGCACTGGTCCCTTCATGGGATGATCTGTTGCACTGGTTCCTTCATGGGATGATCTGTTGCACTGGTCCCTTCATGGGATGATCTTTGATGCAACGGTCCCTTCATGGGATGATCTTTGATGCACTGGTCCCTTCATGGGATGATCTTGCATACCTATAATCTGAGTGCTGTGATGCACTGATCCCTTCATGGGATGATCCTCGATGCGCTGGTCCCTTCATGGGATGATCCTCGATGCTCTGGTCCCTTCATGGGATGATCTTCGATGCTCTGGTCCCTTCATGGGATGATCCTCGATGTGCTGGTCCCTTAATGGGATGGTCTTTCATACCTCTAATCGAGTGCTGTGATGCACTGGTCCCTTCATGGGATGATCTTGCATACGTCTAATCTGAGTGCTGTGATGCTGGTCCCTTCATGGGATGATCTCTGATGCACTGGTCCCTTCATGGGATGATCTCTGATGCACTGGTCCCTTCATGTGATGATCTCAGATGCACTGGTCCCTTCATGGGATGATCTTGCATACCTCTAAGCGGAGTGATGTGATGCACTGGTTCCTTCATGAGATGATCTCTGGTCCCTTCATGCGCTGATCTCTGATGCACTGGTCCCTTAATGGGATGATATCTATTGCACTGGTCCCTTCATGGGATGATCTGTTGCACTGGTCCCTTCATGGGATGATCTGTTGCACTGGTCCCTTCATGGGATGATCACTGATGCACTGGGCCCTTCATGGGATGATCTGGTGCACTGGTCCCTTCATGGTATCTCTGGTGCACTGGTTCCTTCATGGGATGATCTTTCATACCTCTAATCTGAGTGCTGTGATGCACTGCTCCCTTCATGGGATGATCTCTAGTCCCCTCATGGGATGATCTCTGGTGCACTGGTCCCTTCATGGGATGATCTCTGATGCACTGATCCCTTCATGGGATGAACCTTTGCACTGGTTCCTTCATGGGATGATCTCTGATGCACTGGTCCCTTCATGGTATGATCTCTGATGCACTGGTCCCTTTATGGGATGATCTCTGATGCACTGGTCTCTTCATGGGATGATCTCTGCACTGGTCCCTTCATGGGATGTTCTTACATACCTCTAATCTGAGTGCTATAATGCAGTGGTCCCTTCATGGGATGATCTTTGCGCTGGTCCCTTCATGGGATGATCTTGCATTCCTCTAATATGAGTGCTGTGATAAACTGGTCCCCTCATGGGATGATCTTTGATGCACTGGTCCCTTCATGGGAGGATCTTTGATGCACTGGTCCCTTCATGGGATGATCTCTGATGCACTGGTCCCTTCATGGGATGATCTTCTATACCTCTAATCTGAGTGCTGTGCTGCACTGGTCCCTTCATGGGATGATCTCTGATGCCATGGTCCCTTCATGGGATGATCTCTGGTGAACTGGTCCCTTCATGGGAGGATCTCTGGTGCACTGGTCCCTTCATGGGAGGATCTCTGGTGCACTGGTCCCTTCATGGGATGATCTCTGGTGCACTGGTCCCTTCATGGGATGATTTTGCATACCTCTAATCTGAGTGCTGTGATGCACTGGTCCTTTCATGGGATGATCTCTGATGCACTGGTCCCTTCATGGGATGATCTCTGATGCACTGGTTCCTTCATGGGATGATCTGTTGCGCTGCTCCCTTCATGGGATGATCTGTTGCACTGGTCCCTTTATAGGATGATCTCTGTTGCACTGGTCCCTTCATGGAATGATCTCTGGTGCACTGGTCCCTTCATGGGATGATCTCTGGTGCACTGGTCCCTTCATGGGATGATCTCTGGTGCACTGGTCCCTTCATGGGATGATCTTTGGTGCACTGGTCCCTTCATGGGATGATCTCTTGTCCCCTCATGGGATGATATTTGGTGCACTGGTCCTTTCATGGGATGATCTCTGATGCACTGGTCCCTTCATGGGATGATCTCCAGTCCCCTCATGGGATTATCTTTGAAGCACTTGTCCCTTCATGGGATGATCTCTGATGCACTGGTCCCTTCATGGGATGATCCATGATGCACTAGTCCCTTCATGGGATGATCTTTGATGCATTGGTCGGACCATGGGATGATCTTTGATGCACTGGTCGGTTCATGGGATGATCTCTGGTGCACTGGTCCCTTCATGGGATGATCTCTGGTGCACTGGTCCCTTCATGGGATGATCTTTTATACCTCTAATCTGAGTGCTGTGGTGCACTGGTCCCTTCATGGGATGATCTCTAGTCCCCTCATGGGATGATCTCTGATGCACTGGTCCCTTCATGGGATGATCTCTCATGCACTGGTCCCTTCATGGGATGATCTCTGATGCACTGGTCCCTTCATGGGATGATCTCTGATGCACTGGTCCCTTCATGGGATGATCTTGCATACCTCTAATCTGAGTGCTGTGATGCACTGGTCCCTTCATGGGATGATCTTTGATGCACTGGTCCCTTCATGGGATGATCTTGCATACCTCTAATCTGAGTGCTGTGTTGCCCTGGTCCCTTCATGGGATGATCTCTGATGCCCTGGTCCCTTCATGGGATTATCTCGGGTGCATTGGTCCCTTTATGGGATGATCTCTGATGCACTGGTCCCTTCATAGGATATGTTACACTGGTCCCTTCATGGGATGATCTCTGTTGCACTGGTCACTTCATGGGAAGATCTCTGTTGCACTGGTCCTTTCATGGGATGATCTCTGTTGCACTGGTCCTTTCATGCGATGATCTGATGCACTGGTCCCTTCATGCGATGATCTCTGATGCACTGGTCCCTTCATGGGATGATCTCTGATGCACTCTTCCCTTCATGGGATGATCTCTGTTGCACTGGTCCCTTCATGGGATGATCTGTTGCACTGGTCCCTTCATGGGATGATCTCCCATGCACTGGTCCCTTCATGGGATGATCTCCCATGCACTGGTCCCATCATGGGATGATCTCCCATGCACTGGTCCCTTCATGGGATGATCTCCCATGCACTGGTCCCTTCATGGGATGATCTCCCATGCACTAGTCCCCTCATGGGATGATCTCCAATGCACTAGTCCCTTCATGGGATGATCTCCCATGCACTGGTCCCTTCATGGGATGATCTCCCATGCACTGGTCCCTTCATGGGATGAACCTTTGCACTGGTTCCTTCATGGGATGATCTCTGATGCACTGGTCCCTTCATGGTATGATCTCTGATGCACTGGTCCCTTCATGGGATGATCTCTGATGCACTGGTCTCTTCATGGGATGATCTCTGCACTGGTCCCTTCATGGGATGTTCTTACATACCTCTAATCTGAGTGCTATAATGCACTGGTCCCTTCATGGGATGATCTTTGCGCTGGTCCCTTCATGGGATGATCTTGCATTCCTCTAATATGAGTGCTGCGATGCACTGGTCCCTTCATGGGATGCTCTTTGATGCACTGGTCCCTTCATGGGAGGATCTTTGATGCACTGGTCCCTTCATGGGATGATCTCTGATGTGTTGGTCCCTTCATGGGATGATCTTCCATACCTCTAATCTGAGTGCTGTGCTGCACTGGTCCCTTCATGGGATGATCTCTGATGCCATGGTCCCTTCATGGGATGATCTCTGATGCACTGGTCCCTTCATGGGATGATCTCTGATGCACTGGTTCCTTCATGGGATGATCTGTTGCGCTGCTCCCTTCATGGGATGATCTGTTGCACTGGTCCCTTCATGGGATTATCTGTTGCACTGGTCCCTTTATAGGATGATCTCTGTTGCACTGGTCCCTTCATGGAATGATCTCTGGTGCACTGGTCCCTTCATGGGATGATCTCTGGTGCACTGGTCCCTTCATGGGATGATCTCTGGTGCACTGGTCCCTTCATGGGATGATCTTTGGTGCACTGGTCCCTTCATGGGATGATCTCTTGTCCCCTCATGGGATGATATTTGGTGCACTGGTCCTTTCATGGGATGATCTCTGATGCACTGGTCCCTTCATGGGATGATCCCTAGTCCCCTCATGGGATTATCTTTGAAGCACTTGTCCCTTCATGGGATGATCTCTGATGCACTGGTCCCTTCATGGGATGATCTATGATGCACTAGTCCCTTCATGGGATGATCTTTGATGCACTGGTCGGACCATGGGATGATCTTTGATGCACTGGTCGGTTCATGGGATGATCTCTGGTGCACTGGTCCCTTCATGGGATGATCTCTGGTGCACTGGTTCCTTCATGGGATGATCTTTTATACCTCTAATCTGAGTGCTGTGGTGCACTGGTCCCTTCATGGGATGATCTCTAGTCCCCTCATGGTATGATCTCTGATGCACTGGTCCCTTCATGGGATGATCTCTGATGCACTGGTCCCTTCATGGGATGATCTCTCATGCACTAGTCCCTTCATGGGATGATCTCTCATGCACTGGTCTCTTCATGGGATGATCTCTGCACTGGACCCTTCATGGGATGTTCTTGCATACCTCTAATCTGAGTGCTATAATGCACTGGTCCCTTCATGGGATGATCTTTGCACTGGTCCCTTCATGGGATGATTTTGCATTCCTCTAATATGAGTGCTGTGATGCACTGGTCCTTCATGGGATGATCTTTGATGCACTGGTCCCTTCATGGGATGATATCTGATGCACTGGTCCCTTCATGGGATGATCTCTGATGCGCTGGCCCCTTCATGGGATGATCTCTGATGCACTGGTCCCTTCATGGGATGATCTTGCATACATCTAATCTGAGTGCTGTGATGCACTGGTCCCTCCATGGGATGATCTCTGATGCGCTGGTCCCTTCATGGGATGATCTCTGATGCACTGGTCCCTTCATGGGATGATCTCTGATGCACTGGTCCCTTCATGGCATGATCTCTAGACTGGTCCCTTCATGGGATGATCTTGCATACCTCTAATCTGTGTGCTGTGATGCACTGGTTCCTTCATGGGATGATCTTGCATACCTCTAATCTGAGTGCTGTGATGCACTGGTCCCTTCATGGGATGATCTCTGATGCACTGGTCCCTTCATGGGATGATCTGTTGCGCTGCTCCCTTCATGGGATGATCTGTTGCGCTGCTCCCTTCATGGGATGATCTGTTGCACTGGTCCCTTCATATGATGATCTCTGTTGCACTGGTCCCTTCATGAGATGATCTCAGTTGCACTGGTCCCTTCATGGGATGATCTCTGTTGCACTGGTCCCTTCATGGGATGATCTCTGGTGCACTGGTCCCTTCATGGGATGATCTCTGGTGCACTGGTCCCTTCATGGGATGATCTCTGGTGCACTGGTCCCTTCATGGGATGATCTTTGGTGAACTGGTCCCTTCATGGGATGATCTCTAGTCCCCTCATGGGATGATCTCTGGTGCACTGGTCCTTTCATGGGATGATCTCTGATGCGCTGGTCCCTTCATGGGATGATCTCTGATGCGCTGGTCCCTTCAGGGGATGATCTCTGGTGCGCTGGTCCCTTCACGGGATGATCTCTGGTGCGCTGGTCCCTTCATGGGATGATCTCTGGTGCGCTGGTCCCTTCATGGGATGATCTCTGGTGCACTGGTCCCTTCATGGGATGATCTTTGGTGCACTGGTCCCTTCATGGGATGATCTTTGGTGCACTGGTCCCTTCATGGGATGATCTCTGATGCACTGGTCCCTTCATGGGATGATCTCTGGTGCACTGGTCCCTTCATGGGATGATCTCTGGTGCACTGGACCCCTCATGGGATGATCTCTGGTGCACTGGTCCCTTCATGGGATGATATTCAATGTGCTGTTCCCTTCATGGGATGATCTTTGATGCGCTCTCGATGCGCTGGTCCCTTCATGGGATGATCTTTGCACTGGTCCCTTCATGGGATTATCTCTAGGCCCCTCATGGGATGATCTTTGAAGCACTGGTCCCTTCATGGGATGATCTCTGATTCACTGGTCCCCTCATGGGATGATCTATGATGCACTAGTCCCTTCATGGGATGATCTTTGATGCACTGGTCCCTTCATGGGATGATCTTTGATGCACTGGTCCCTTCATGGGATGATCTCTTGTGCACTGGCTCCTTCACGGGATGATCTCTGGTGCACTGGTCCCTTCATGGGATGATTTCTGGTGCACTGGTCCCTTCATGGGATGATCTCTGGTCCCTTCATGGAATGATCTCTGGTGCACTGGTCCCTTCATGGGATGATCTTTTATACCTCTAATCTGAGTGCTGTGGTGCACTGGTCTCTTCATGGGATGATCTCTAGTCCCCTCATGGGATGATCTCTGATGCACTGGTCCCTTCATGGGATGATCTCTCATGCACTGGTCCCTTCATGGGATGATCTCTCATGCACTGTTCCCTTCATGGGATGATCTGTTGCACTGGTCCCTTCATGGGATGATCTTTGGTGCTCTGGTCCCTTCATGGGATGATCTCTGGTGCACTGGTCCCTTCATGGGATGATCTCTGGTGCACTGGTCCCTTCATGGGATGATCTTGCATACCTCTAATCTGAGTGCTGTGATGCACTGGTCCCTTCATGGGATGATCTTTGATGCCCTGGTCCCTTCGTGGGATGATCTTGCATACCTCTTATCTGAGTGCTGTGATGCACTGGTCCCTTCATGGGATAATCTCCGATGCCCTTGTCCCTTCATGGGATGATCTCTGCACTGGTCCCTTCATGGGATGATCTCTAGTCCCCTCATGGGATGATCTTTGCAGCACTGGTCCCTTCATGGGATGATCTCTGATGCACTGGTCCCTTCATGGGATGATCTCTGATGCACTGGTCCCTTCATGGGATGATCTTTGCACTGGTCCCCTCATGGGATGATCTCTGCACTGGTCCCTTCATGGGATGATCTCTAGTCCCCTCATGGGATGATCTTTGAAGCACTGGTCCCTTCATGGGATGATCTCTGATGCACTGGTCCCTTCATGGGATGATCTCTCATTCACTGGTCCCTTCATGGGATGATCTCTGCACTGGTCCCTTCATGGGATGATCTGTTGCACTGGTCCCTTCATGGGATGATCTGTTGCACTGGTCCCTTCATGGGATGATCTGTTGCACTGGTCCCTTCATGGGATGATCTTTGGTGCTCTGGTCCCTTCATGGGATGATCTCTGGTGCACTGGTCCCTTCATGGGATGATCTCTGATGCACTGGTCCCTTCATGTAATGATCTTGCATACCTCTAATCCGAGTGCTGTGATGCACTGGTCCCTTCATGGGATGATCTTTGATGCACTGGTCCCTTCATGGGATGATCTTGCGTACCTCTAATCTGAGTGCTGTGATGCATTGGTCCCTATATGGGATGATCTCTGATGCACTGGTCCCTTCATGGGATGATCTTGCATACCTCTAATCTAATTGCTGTGATGTACTGGTCCCTTTATTGAATGATCTGTTGCACTTGTCCCTTCATGGGATGATCTCTGATTCACTGGTCCCTTCATGGGATGATCTTTGCACTGGTCCCTTCATGGGATGATCTCTGCACTGGTCCCTTCATGGGATGATCTCTAGTCCCCTCATGAGATGATCTTTGAAGCACTGGTCCCTTCATGGGATGATCTCTGGTGCACTGGTCCCTTCACGGGATGATTTCTGGTGCACTGGTCCCTTCATGGGATGATTTCTGGTGCACTGGTCCCTTCATGGGATGATATTCGATGCGCTGTTCCCTTCATGGGATGATCTTTGATGCGCTCTCGATGCGCTGGTCCCTTCATGGGATGATCTCTAGTCCCCTCATGAGATGATCTCTGATGCACTGATCCCTTCATGGGATGATCTTTGATGCACTGGTCCCTTCATGGGATGATCTCTGATGAACTGGTCCCTTCATGGGATGATCTCTGATGCACTGGTCCCTTCATGGGATGATCTTGCATAGCTCTAATCTGAGTTCTCTGATGCACTGTTCCCTTCATTGGATGATCTTTGATGCACTGGTCTCTTCATGGGATGATCTCTGATGCACTGTTCCCTTCATGGGATGATCTTTGATGCACTGGCCCCTTCATGGCATTATCTTTGATGCACTGGTCCCTTCATGGAATTATCTTTGATGCACTGGTCCCTTCGTGGGATCATCTGTTGCACTGGTCCCTTCGTGGGATCATCTGTTGCACTGGTCCCTT
This sequence comes from Triturus cristatus, assembly GCF_964204655.1. Taxonomy (NCBI): domain Eukaryota; kingdom Metazoa; phylum Chordata; class Amphibia; order Caudata; family Salamandridae; genus Triturus; species Triturus cristatus. Next base: position 409,442,685 of record NC_140591.1, read on the forward strand.
CATGGGATGATCTCTGGAGCACTGGTCCCTTCATGGGATGATCTCTGGTGCACTGGTCCCTTCATGGGATGATCTCTGGTGCACTGGTCCCTTCATGGGATGATCTCTGGTGCACTGGTCCCTTCATGGGATGATCTCTGTTGCACTGGTCCCTTCATGGGATGATCTATGTTGCACTGGTCACTGCATGGGATGATCTCTGGTGCACTGGTCCCTTCATGGAATGATCTCTGGTGCACTGGTCCCTTCATGGGGTGATCTTTGGTGCACTGGTCCCTTCATGGGATGATCTCTAGTCCCCTCATGGGATGATCTCTGGTGCACTGGTCCTTTCATGGGATGATCTCTGATGCGCTGGTCCCTTCATGGGATTATCTCTAGTGCACTGGTCCCTTCATGGGATGATCTTGCATACCTCTAATCTGAGTGATCTGATGCACTGGTCACCTAATGGGATGATGTCTGTTGCACTGGTCCCTTCATGGGATGATCTGTTGCACTGGTCCCTTCATGGGATGATCTGTTGCACTGGTCCCTTCATAGGATGTTATCTGGTGCCCTGGTCCCTTCATAGGATGTTATCTGCTGCCCTGGTCCCTTCATGGGATGACCTCTGATGCACTGGTCTCTTAATGGGATGACCTCTGTTGCACTGGTCCCTTCATGGGATGATGTCTGTTGCATTTGTCCCTTCATGGGATGATCTCTGTTGCACTGGTCCCTTCATGGTATGATCTCTGTTGCACTGGTACCTTCATGGGATGATGTCTGTTGCATTGGTCCCTACATGGGATGATGTCTGTTGCACAGGTCCCTTCATGAGATGATCTCTGGTGCACAGGTCCCTTCATGGGATGATCTTGGGTGCACTGGTCCCTTCATGGGATGATCTCTGCACTGGCCCCTTCATGGATTCATCTCTGGTGCACTGGTGCCTTCATGGGATAATCTGTTGCACTGTTCCCTTCATGGAGATCTCTGATGCACTGGTCCCTTCATGGGGATGATCTCTGGTGCACTGGTCCCTTTATGGGATGATCTTTGGTGAACTGGTCCCTTCATGGGATGATCTCCGCACTGGTCCCTTCATGGGATGATCTCTGGTGCACTGGTCCCTTCATGAGATGATCTTTGGTGCACTGGTCCCTTCATGGGATGATCTCTGCACTGGTCCCTTCATGGAATGATCTTGCATACCTCTATTAAGAGTGCTATGATGCGATGGTCCCTTCATGGGATGATCTCTGATGCACTGGTCCCTTCACGGGATGATCTCTAATGCATTTTTCCCTTCACGGGATGATCTCTGCGCTGGTCCCTTCACGGGATGATCTCTGCGCTGGTCCCTTCACGGGATGATCTCTGCGCTGGTCCCTTCACAGGATGATCTCTGCGGCACTGGTCCCTTCACGGGATGATCTCTGCTGCACTGGTCCCTTCACGGGATGATCTCTGTTGCACTGGTCCCTTCACGGGATGATCTCTGTTGCACTGGTCCCTTCACGGGATGATCTCTGTTGCACTGGTCCCTTCATGGGATGATCTCTGTTGCACTGGTCCCTTCATGGGATTATCTCTAGTGCACTGGTCCCATCATGGGATGATCTTGCATACCTCTAATCTGAGTGATCTGATGCACTGGTCCCTTAATGGGATGATGTCTGTTGCACTGGTCCCTTCATGGGATGATCTGTTGCACTGGTCCCTTCATGGGATGATCTGTTGCACTGGTCCCTTCATAGGATGTTATCTGGTGCCCTGGTCCCTTCATAGGATGTTATCTGGTGCCCTGGTCCCTTCATGGGATGACCTCTGATGCACTGGTCCCTTCATGGGATGATGTCTGTTGCACTGGTCTCTTCATGGGATGATGTCTGTTGCACTGGTCCCTTCATGGGATGATGTCTGTTGCATTGGTCACTTCATGGGATGATCTCTGTTGCACTGGTCCCTTCATGGGATGATGTCTGTTGCATTGGTCCCTTCATGGGATGATGTCTGTTGCACTGGTCCCTTCATGAGATGATCTCTGGTGCACAGGTCCCTTCATGGGATGATCTTTGGTCCACTGGTCCCTTCATGGGATGATCTCTGCACTGGCCCCTTCATGGGATCATCTCTGGTGCACTGGTCCCTTCATGGGATGATCTGTTGCACTGGTCCCTTCATGGGGATCTCTGGTGCACTGGTCCCTTCATGGGATGATCTCTGGTGCACTGGTCTCTTCATGGGATGATCTTTGGTGCACTGGTCCTTTCATGGGATGATCTCTGCACTGGTCCCTTCATGGAATTATCTTGCATACCTCTATTAAGAGTGCTGTGATGCGATGGTCCCTTCATGGGATGATCTCTGATGCACTGGTCCCTTCACGGGATAATCTCTGATGCACTGGTCCCTTCACGGGTAGATTTCTGTGCTGGTCCCTTCACGGGATGATCTCTGGTGCGCTGGTCCCTTCACGGGATGATCTCTGGTGCGCTGGTCCCTTCACGGGATGATCTCTGGTGCGCTGGTCCCTTGCACGGGATGATCTCTAGTGCGCTGGTCCCTGCACGGGATGATCTCTGGTGCACTGGTCCCTTCACGGGATGATCTCTGGTGCACTGGTCCCTTCACGGGATGATCTCTGATGCACTGGTCCCTTCACGGGATGATCTCTGATGCACTGGTCCCTTCACAGGATGATCTCTGGTGCGCTGGTCCCTTCACGGGATTATCTCTGTGCTGGTCCCTTCATGGGATGATCTCTGCTGCGCTGGTCCCTTCATGGGATGATCTTTGATGCACTGGTCCCTTCATGAGATGATCTTTGATGCACTGGTCCCTTCATGGCATGATCTGGTGCCCTGGTCCCTTCATGGGATGATCTGGTGCCCTGGTCCCATCATGGGATGATCTGGTGCCCTGGTCCATTCATGGGATGATCTGGTGCCCTGGGCCCTTTATGGGATGTTCTTTGGTGCCCTGGGCCCTTTATGGGATGATCTTTGGTGCACCGGTCCCTTCATGGGATGATCTCTGCACTGGTCCCTTAATGGGATGATCTTGCATACCTCTAATATGAGTGCTGTTATGCACTGGTCCCTTCACTGGATCTTTGATGCACTGGTCCCTTCATGGGATGATCTTTGATGCACTGGTCCCTTCATGGGATTCTGATGCACTGCTCCCTTCATGGGATGATCTGGTGCCCTGGTCCCTTCATGGGATGATCTGGTGCCCTGGTCCCTTCATGGGATGATCTGGTGCCCTGGTCCCTTCATGGGATGATCTGGTGCCCTGGTCCCTTCATGGGATGATCTGGTGCCCTGGTCCCTTCATGGGATGATCTGGTGCCCTGGTCCCTTCATGGGATGATCTGGTGCCCTGGGCCCTTCATGGGATGATCTGGTGCCCACGTCCCTTCATGGGATGATCTGGTGCCCACGTCCCTTCATGGGATGATCTGGTGCCCACGTCCCTTCATGGGATGATCTGGTGCCCATGTCCCTTCATGGGATGATCTCTGGTGCCCTGGTCCCTTCATGGGATCATCTCTGGTGCCCTGGTCCCTTCTTGGGATGATCTTGCATACCTCTAATATGAGTGTTGTGATGCATTGGTCCCTATATGGGATGATCTCTGATGCACTGGTCCCTTCATGGGATGATCTCTGGTGCACTGGTCCCTTCATGGGATGATCTCTGATGCACTGGTCCCTTCATGGGATGATCTGTTGCACTGGTCCCTTCTTGGGATGATCTCCCATGCACTGGTCCCTTCATGGGATGATCTGTTGCACTGGTCCCTTCATGGGACGATCTCTGCACTGATCCCTTCATGGGATGATCTTTGGTGCACTGGTCCCTTCATGGGATGATTTTTGATGCGCTGGTCCCTTCATGGGATGATTTTTGATGCGCTGGTCCCTTCATGGGATGATTTTTGATGCACTGGTCCCTTCATGGGATGATTTCTGCACTGGTCCCTTCATGGGATGATCTGGTCCCTTCGTGGGATGATCTGTTGCACTGGTCCCTTCATGGGATCATCTGTTGCACTGGTCCCTTCATGGGATGATCTCTGAAGCACTGGTCCCTTCATGGGATGATCTCTGAAGCACTGGTCCCTTCATGGGATGATGGAGCATTGGTCCCTTCATGGGATGATGGAGCATTGGTCCCTTCATGGGATCATCTGTAGCACTGGTCCCTTCATGGGATCATCTGTAGCACTGGTCCCTTCATGGGATCATCTGTAGCACTGGTCCCTTCATGGGATCATCTGTGGCACTGGTCCCTTCATCGGATCATCTGTGGCACTGGTCCCTTCATGGGATCATCTGTGGCACTGGTCCCTTCATGGGATCATCTGTGGCACTGGTCCCTTCATGGGTTATCTGTTGCACTGGTCCCTTCATGGGATCTGTTGCACTGGTCCCAGCATGGGATGATCTTTGATGTGCTGGTCCCTTCATGGGATGATGTGATGCACTGGTCCCTTCATGGGATGATCATCTGTTGCACTCGTCCCTTCATGGGATCATCTGTTGCACTTGTCCCTTCGTGGGATCATCTGTTGCACTGGTCCCTTCATGGGATGATTTCTGCACTGGTCCCTTCATGGGATGATCTTGCATACCTCTAATCTGAGTGCTCTGCTGCACTGGTCCCTTCATGGGATGATCTGGTCCCTTCATGGGATGATCTGTTGCACTGGTCCCTTCATGGGATGATCTCTGATGCACTGGTCCCTTCGTGGGATGATCCTTGATGCACTGGTCCCTTCGTGGGATCATCTGTTGCACTGGTCCCTTCATGTGATGATCTCTGAAGCACTGGTCCCTTCATGGGATGATCTCTGAAGCACTGGTCCCTTCATGGGATGATCTCTGGAGCACTGGTCCCTTCATGGGATCATCTGTAGCACTGGTCCCTTCATGGGATCATCTGTAGCACTGGTCCCTTCATGGGATCATCTGTGGCACTGGTCCCTTCATGGGATCATCTGTGGCACTGGTCCCTTCATGGGATCATCTGTGGCACTGGTCCCTTCATGGGATCATCTGTGGCACTGGTCCCTTCATGGGCTTTCTGTTGCACTGGTCCCTTCATGGGATCTGTTGCACTGGTCCCAGCATGGGATGATCTTTGATGCGCTGGTCCCTTCATGGGATGATGTGATGCACTGGTCCCTTCATGGGATGATCTTTGATGCACTGGTCCCTTCATGGGATGATTATCTGTTGCACTCGCCCCTTCGTGGGATCATCTGTTGCACTCGTCCCTTCGTGGGATCATCTGTTGCACTCGTCCCTTCGTGAGATCATCTGTTGCACTGGTCCCTTCGTGGGATCATATGTTGCACTAGTCCCTTCATGGGATCATCTGTTGCACTGGTCCCTTCATGAGATAATCTCTGCACTGGTCCCTTCATGGGATGATCTTCCATACCTCTAATCTGAGTGCTGTGATTCGCTGCTCCCTTCATTGAATGATCTGTTGCACTGGTCCCTTCATGGGATGATGTCTGTTGAAGTGGTCCCTTCATGGGATGATCTCTGCTCTGGTGCCCTGGTCCCTTCATGGGATGATCTCTGCTCTGGTGCCCTGGTCCCTTCATGGGATGATCTCTGGTGCCCTGGTCCCTTCATGGAATGATCTCTGGTGCCCTGGTCCCTTCATGGGATGATCTCTGGTGCACTGGTCCCTTCATGGGATGATCTCTGATGCACTGGTCCCTTCATGGGATGATCTCTGATGCACTGGTCCCTTCATGGGATGATCTCTGAACTTGTCCCTTCATGGGATGATCTCTGCACTTGTCTCTTCATGGGATGATCTCCCATGCACTGGTCCCTTCATGGGATGATCTCTGATGCACTGGTCCCTTCATGGGATGATCCTTGATGCACTGGTCCCTTCATGGGATGATCCTTGATGCACTGGTCCCTTCGTGGGATGATCCTTGATGCACTGGTCCCTTAGTGGGATGATCTGTTGCACCGGTCCGTTCATGGGATGATCTGTTGCACCGGTCCTTCATGGGATGATCTCTGATGCACTGGTCCCTTCATGGGTTGATCTCTGATGCACTGGTCCCTTCATGGGATGATCTCTGTTGCACTGGTCCTTTCATGGGATGATCTCTGTTGCACTGGTCCTTTCATGGGATGATCTCTGTTGCACTGGTCCTTTCATGGGATGATCTCTGATGCACTGGTCCCTTCATGGGATGATCTCTTGCACTGGTCCCTTCATGGGATGATCTGGTGCACTGGTCCCTTCATGGGATGATCTGGTGCACTGGTTCCGTCAAGGGATGATCTGGTGCACTGGTCCCGTCAAGGGATGATCTTTGATGCACTGGTCCCATCATGGGATGATCTTTGGTGCACTGGTCCTTTCATGGGATGATCTCTGATGCACTGGTCCCTTCATGGGATGATCTGATGCTCTGGTCCATTCATGGGATGATCCCGGATACACTGGTCCCTTCTTGGGATGATTGTTGATGCACTGGTCCCTTCATGGGATGATCTCCCATGCACTGGTCCCTTCATGGGATGATCTTGCATACCTCTAATCTGAGTGCTGTGATGCACTGGTCCCTTCATGGGATGATCTCTCATACCTCTAATCTGATTGCTGTAAAGCACTGGTCCCTTCATGGGATGATCTCTGATGCACTGGTCCCTTCATGGGATGAACTCTGATGCGCTGGTCCCATAATGGGATGATCTCCGGTGCACTCATCCCTTCATGGAATGATCTCCGATGCACTGGTCCCTTCATAGGATATGTTGCACTGGTCGCTTCATGGGATGATCTCTGTTGCACTGGTTACTTCATGGGAAGATCTCTGTTGCACTGGTCCTTTCATGGGATGATCTCTGTTGCACTGGTCCTTTCATGCGATGATCTCTGATGCACTGGTCCCTTCATGCGATGATCTCTGATGCACTGGTCCCTTCATGGGATGATCTTGCATACCTCTAATCTAATTGCTGTCATGCACTGGTCCCTTTATTGAATGATCTCTAGTCCCTTCATGGGATGATCTCTAGTCCCTTCATGGGAGGATCTCTAGTCCCTTCATGGGATGATCTCTAGTCCCTTCATGGGATGACCTCTAGTCCCTTCATGGGATGATCTCCCATGCACTGGTCCCTTCATGGGATGATCTCCCATGCACTGGTCCCTTCATGGGATGATCTCCCATGCACTGGTCCCTTCATGGGATGATCTCCCATGCACTGGTCCCTTCATGGGATGATCTCCCATGCACTGGTCCCTTCATGGGATGATCTCCCATGCACTGGTCCCTTCATGGGATGATCTCCCATGCACTGGTCCCTTCATGGGATGATCTCCGATGCACTGGTCCCTTCATGAGATGATCTCTGATGAACTGGTCCCTAAATGGGATGATCTCTGCACTGGTCCCTTCATGGGATGATCTTGAAAGCCTCTAATCTGAGAGCTGTGATGCAATGGTCCCTTCAAGGGATGATCTCTGGTGCGCTGGTCCCTTCATGGGATGATCTCTGGTGCGCTGGACTCTTCATGAGATGATCCTCGATGCGCTGGTCCCTTCATGGGATGATCCTCGATGCACTTGTCCCTTCATGGGATGATCCTCGATGCGCTGGTCGCTTCATGGGATGAGGATGATCTCTGCGCTGGTCCCTTCATGGGATGAGAATCTTTGCGCTGGTCCCTTCATGGGATGAGAATCTCTGCGCTGGTCCCTTCATGGGATGAGTATGATCTCCCATGCACTGGTCCCTACATGGGATGATCTCCCATGCACTGGTCCCTTCATGGGATGATCTCCCATGCACTGGTCCCTTCATGGGATGATCTCCCATGCACTGGTCCCTTCATGGGATGATCTCCCATGCACTGGGCCCTTCATGGGATGATCTCCCATGCACTGGTCCCTTCATGGGATGATCTTGCATACCTCTAATCTGAGTGCTGTGATGCACTGGTCCCTTCCTGGGATGATCTCCAATACACTGGTCCCTTCATGGGATGATCTCTGATGCACTGGCCCCTTCATGGGATGGTCTTTGATGCACTGGTCCCTTCGTGGAATGATCTCTGTTGCACTGGTCCCTTCATGGGTATCTCTGATGCACTGGTCCCTTCGTGGGATGATCTCTGATGCACTGGTCCCTTCGTGGGATGATCTCTGATGCACTGGTCCCTTCGTGGGATGATCTCTCATGCACTGGTCCCTTCGTGGGATGATTTTTGGTGCACTGGTCCCTTCATGGGATGATCTTTGGTGCACTGGTCCCTTCATGGGATGATCTCTAGTCCCTTCATGGGATGATCTTTGGTGCACAGGTCCCTTCATGGGATATCTTTGATGCACTGGTCCCTTCATGGGATGATCTTTGATGCACTGGTCCCTTCATGGTATGATTTCTGATGCACTGGTCCCTTCATGGGATGATCTCTACACTGGTCCCTTCATGGGATGATCTCTGCACTGGTCCCTTCATGGGATGATCTTGCATACCTCTAATCTGAGTGCTGTGATGCACTGGTCCCTTCATGTGATGATCTTTGATGCACTGGTCCCTTCATGTGATGATCTTTGATGCACTAGTCCCTTCATGGGATGATCTCTGCACTGGTGCCTTCATGGGATGATCTTTCACACCTCTAATGTGAGTTCTCTGATGCACTGGTCCCTTCATGGGATGATCTCTGATGCACTGGTCCCTTCATGGGATGATCTCTGATGCACTGGTCCCTTCATGGGATGATCTCTGATGCACTGGTCCCTTCATGGGATGATCTCTGATGCACTGGTCCCTTCATGGGATGATCTCTGATGCACTGGTCCCTACATGGGATGATCTCTGATGCACTGGTCCCTTCATGGGATGACCTGTGATGCACCTGTCCCTTCATTGGATGACCTGGTGCACTCGTCCCTTCATGGGATGTTCTGGTGCACTCGTCCCTTCATGGGATGATCTGGTGTACTCGTCCCTTCATGGGATGATCTGGTACACTGGTCCCTTCATGGGATGATCTGGTGCACTAGTCCCTTCATGGGATGATCTGGTGCACTGGTCCCTTCATGGGATGATCTGGTGCACTGGTCCCTTCATGGGATGATCTTTGATGCACTGGTCTCTTCATGGGATGATCTTTGATGCACTGGTCCCTTCATGGGATGATCTTTGATGCACTGGTGCCTTCATGGGATGATCTTGCATACCTCTAATATGAGTGCTGTGATGCATTGGTTCCTATATGGGATGATCTCTGATGCACTGGTCCCTTCATGGGATGATCTTGCATACCTCTAATCTAATTGCTGTGATGCACTGGTCCCTTTATTGAATGATCTGTTGCACTTGTCCCTTCTTGGGATGATCTCTGATGCACTGGTCCCTTCATGGGATGATCTGGTGCACTGGTCCCTTCATGGGATGATCTCTGGTGTACTGGTCCCTTTATGGGATGATCTCTGGTGCACTGGTCCCTTCATGGGATGATCTTTAATACCTCTAATCTGAGTGGCATGATGCACTGGTCCCTTCATGAGATTATCTCTAGTCCTCTCATGGGATGATCTTTGGTTCACTGGTCCCTTTATGGGATGATCTCTGATGCACTGGTCCCTTCATGGGATGATCTGTTGCACTAGTCCCTTCATGGGATGATCTGTTGCACTGGTCCCTTCATGGGATGATCTGGTGCACTGGTCCCTTCATGGCATGATCTGGTGCACTGGTCCCTTCATGGGATGATCTCGTGCACTGGTCCCTTCATGGGATGATCTGGTGCACTGGTCCCTTCATGGGATGATCTGGTGCACTGGTCCCTTCATGGGATGATCTCTGATGCACTGGTCCATTCATGGGATGATCTTGCATACCTCTAATGTGAGTTCTCTGATACACTGGTTCCTTCATGGGATGATCTCTGATGCACTGGTCCCTTCATGGGATGATCTCTGATGCACTGGTCCCTTCATGGGATGATCTGTTGCACTGGTTCCTTCATGGGATGATCTCTGATGCACTGGTCCCTTCATGGGATGATCTCTGATGCACTGGTCCCTTCATGGGATGATCTGTTGCACTGGTCCCTTCATGGGATGATCTTTGATGCACTGGTCCCTTCATGGGAGGATCTTTGATGCACTGGTCCCTTCATGGGATGATCTTGCATACCTATAATCTGAGTTCTGTGATGCACTGATCCCTTCATGGGATGATCCTCGATGCGCTGGTCCCTTCATGGGATGATCCTCGATGCTCTGGTCCCTTCATGGGATGATCTTCGATGCTCTGGTCCCTTCATGGGATGATCCTCGATGTGCTGGTCCCTTAATGGGATGGTCTTTCATACCTCTAATCGAGTGCTGTGATGCACTGGTCCCTTCATGGGATGATCTTGCATACGTCTAATCTGAGTGCTGTGATGCTGGTCCCTTCATGGGATGATCTCTGATGCACTGGTCCCTTCATGGGATGATCTCTGATGCACTGGTCCATTCATGTGATGATCTCAGATGCACTGGTCCCTTCATGGGATGATCTTGCATACCTCTAAGCGGAGTGATGTGATGCACTGGTTCCTTCATGAGATGATCTCTGGTCCCTTCATGCGATGATCTCTGATGCACTGGTCCCTTAATGGGATGATATCTATTGCACTGGTCCCTTCATGGGATGATCTGTTGCACTGGTCCCTTCATGGGATGATCTGTTGCACTGGTCCCTTCATGGGATGATCACTGATGCACTGGGCCCTTCATGGGATGATCTGGTGCACTAGTCCCTTCATGGTATCTCTGGTGCACTGGTTCCTTCATGGGATGATCTTTCATACCTCTAATCTGAGTGCTGTGATGCACTGGTCCCTTCATGGGATGATCTCTAGTCCCCTCATGGGATGATCTCTGGTGCACTGGTCCCTTCATGGGATGATCTCTGATGCACTGATCCCTTCATGGGATGAACCTTTGCACTGGTTCCTTCATGGGATGATCTCTGATGCACTGGTCCCTTCATGGTATGATCTCTGATGCACTGGTCCCTTTATGGGATGATCTCTGATGCACTGGTCTCTTCATGGGATGATCTCTGCACTGGTCCCTTCATGGGATGTTCTTACATACCTCTAATCTGAGTGCTATAATGCAGTGGTCCCTTCATGGGATGATCTTTGCGCTGGTCCCTTCATGGGATGATCTTGCATTCCTCTAATATGAGTGCTGTGATGCACTGGTCCCCTCATGGGATGATCTTTGATGCACTGGTCCCTTCATGGGAGGATCTTTGATGCACTGGTCCCTTCATGGGATGATCTCTGATGCACTGGTCCCTTCATGGGATGATCTTCTATACCTCTAATCTGAGTGCTGTGCTGCACTGGTCCCTTCATGGGATGATCTCTGATGCCATGGTCCCTTCATGGGATGATCTCTGGTGAACTGGTCCCTTCATGGGAGGATCTCTGGTGAACTGGTTCCTTCATGGGAGGATCTCTGGTGCACTGGTCCCTTCATGGGATGATCTCTGGTGCACTGGTCCCTTCATGGGATGATTTTGCATACCTCTAATCTGAGTGCTGTGATGCACTGGTCCTTTCATGGGATGATCTCTGATGCACTGGTCCCTTCATGGGATGATCTCTGATGCACTGGTTCCTTCATGGGATGATCTGTTGCGCTGCTCCCTTCATGGGATGATCTGTTGCACTGGTCCCTTTATAGGATGATCTCTGTTGCACTGGTCCCTTCATGGAATGATCTCTGGTGCACTGGTCCCTTCATGGGATGATCTCTGGTGCACTGGTCCCTTCATGGGATGATCTCTGGTGCACTGGCCCCTTCATGGGATGATCTTTGGTGCACTGGTCCCTTCATGGGATGATCTCTTGTCCCCTCATGGGATGATATTTGGTGCACTGGTCCTTTCATGGGATGATCTCTGATGCACTGGTCCCTTCATGGGATGATCTCTAGTCCCCTCATGGGATTATCTTTGAAGCACTTGTCCCTTCATGGGATTGTCTCTGATGCACTGGTCCCTTCATGGGATGATCCATGATGCACTAGTCCCTTCATGGGATGATCTTTGATGCATTGGTCGGACCATGGGATGATCTTTGATGCACTGGTCGGTTCATGGGATGATCTCTGGTGCACTGCTCCCTTCATGGGATGATCTCTGGTGCACTGGTCCCTTCATGGGATGATCTTTTATACCTCTAATCTGAGTGCTGTGGTGCACTGGTCCCTTCATGGGATGATCTCTAGTCCCCTCATGGGATGATCTCTGATGCACTGGTCCCTTCATGGGATGATCTCTGATGCACTGGTCCCTTCATGGGATGATCTCTCATGCACTGGTCCCTTCATGGGATAATCTCTCATGCACTGGTCCCTTCATGGGATGATCTCTGATGCACTGGTCCCTTCATGGGATGATCTTGCATACCTCTAATCTGAGTGCTGTGATGCACTGGTCCCTTCATGGGATGATCTTTGATGCACTGGTCCCTTCATGGGATGATCTTGCATACCTCTAATCTGAGTGCTGTGTTGCCCTGGTCCCTTCATGGGATGATCTCTGATGCCCTGGTCCCTTCATGGGATTATCTCGGGTGCACTGGTCCCTTTATGGGATGATCTCTGATGCACTGGTCCCTTCATAGGATATGTTACACTGGTCCCTTCATGGGATGATCTCTGTTGCACTGGTCACTTCATGGGAGGATCTCTGGTGCACTGGTCCCTTCATGGGATGATCTCTGGTGCACTGGTCCCTTCATGGGATGATTTTGCATACCTCTAATCTGAGTGCTGTGATGCACTGGTCCTTTCATGGGATGATCTCTGATGCACTGGTCCCTTCATGGGATGATCTCTGATGCACTGGTCCCTTCATGGGATGATCTCTGATGCACTGGTTCCTTCATGGGATGATCTGTTGCGCTGCTCCCTTCATGGGATGATCTGTTGCACTGGTCCCTTCATGGGATTATCTGTTGCACTGGTCCCTTTATAGGATGATCTCTGTTGCACTGGTCCCTTCATGGAATGATCTCTGGTGCACTGGTCCCTTCATGGGATGATCTCTGGTGCACTGGTCCCTTCATGGGATGATCTCTGGTGCACTGGTCCCTTCATGGGATGATCTTTGGTGCACTGGTCCCTTCATGGGATGATCTCTTGTCCCCTCATGGGATGATATTTGGTGCACTGGTCCTTTCATGGGATGATCTCTGATGCACTGGTCCCTTCATGGGATGATCCCTAGTCCCCTCATGGGATTATCTTTGAAGCACTTGTCCCTTCATGGGATGATCTCTGATGCACTGGTCCCTTCATGGGATGATCTATGATGCACTAGTCCCTTCATGGGATGATCTTTGATGCACTGGTCGGACCATGGGATGATATTTGATGCACTGGTCGGTTCATGGGATGATCTCTGGTGCACTGGTCCCTTCATGGGATGATCTCTGGTGCACTGGTCCCTTCATGGGATGATCTTTTATACCTCTAATCTGAGTGCTGTGGTGCACTGGTCCCTTCATGGGATGATCTCTAGTCCCCTCATGGGATGATCTCTGATGCACTGGTCCCTTCATGGGATGATCTCTGATGCACTGGTCCCTTCATGGGATGATCTCTCATGCACTAGTCCCTTCATGGGATGATCTCTCATGCACTGGTCTCTTCATGGGATGATCTCTGCACTGGACCCTTCATGGGATGTTCTTGCATACCTCTAATCTGAGTGCTGTAATGCACTGGTCCCTTCATGGGATGATCTTTGCACTGGTCCCTTAATGGGATGATTTTGCATTCCTCTAATATGAGTGCTGTGATGCACTGGTCCTTCATGGGATGATCTTTGATGCACTGGTCCCTTCATGGGATGATATCTGATGCACTGGTCCCTTCATGGGATGATCTCTGATGCGCTGGCCCCTTCATGGGATGATCTCTGATGCACTGGTCCCTTCATGGGATGATCTTGCATACATCTAATCTGAGTGCTGTGATGCACTGGTCCCTCCATGGGATGATCTCTGATGCGCTGGTCCCTTCATGGGATGATCTCTGATGCACTGGTCCCTTCATGGGATGATCTCTGATGCACTGGTCCCTTCATGGCATGATCTCTAGACTGGTCCCTTCATGGCATGATCTCTAGACTGGTCCCTTCATGGGATGATCTTGCATACCTCTAATCTGTGTGCTGTGATGCACTGGTTCCTTCATGGGATGATCTTGCATACCTCTAATCTGAGTGCTGTGATGCACTGGTCCCTTCATGGGATGATCTCTGATGCACTGGTCCCTTCATGGGATGATCTGTTGCGCTGCTCCCTTCATGGGATGATCTGTTGCGCTGCTCCCTTCATGGGATGATCTGTTGCACTGGTCCCTTCATATGATGATCTCTGTTGCACTGGTCCCTTCATGAGATGATCTCAGTTGCACTGGTCCCTTCATGGGATGATCTCTGTTGCACTGGTCCCTTCATGGGATGATCTCTGGTGCACTGGTCCCTTCATGGGATGATCTCTGGTGCACTGGTCCCTTCATGGGATGATCTCTGGTGCACTGGTCCCTTCATGGGATGATCTTTGGTGAACTGGTCCCTTCATGGGATGATCTCTAGTCCCCTCATGGGATGATCTCTGGTGCACTGGTCCTTTCATGGGATGATCTCTGATGCGCTGGTCCCTTCATGGGATGATCTCTGATGCGCTGGTCCCTTCATGGGATGATCTCTGGTGCGCTGGTCCCTTCACGGGATGATCTCTGGTGCGCTGGTCCCTTCATGGGATGATCTCTGGTGCACTGGTCCCTTCATGGGATGATCTCTGGTGCACTGGTCCCTTCATGGGATGATCTTTGGTGCACTGGTCCCTTCATGGGATGATCTCTGATGCACTGGTCCCTTCATGGGATGATCTCTGGTGCACTGGTCCCTTCATGGGATGATCTCTGGTGCACTGGTCCCCTCATGGGATGATCTCTGGTGCACTGGTCCCTTCATGGGATGATATTCGATGTGCTGTTCCCTTCATGGGATGATCTTTGATGCGCTCTCGATGCGCTGGTCCCTTCATGGGATGATCTTTGCACTGGTCCCTTCATGGGATTATCTCTAGGCCCCTCATGGGATGATCTTTGAAGCACTGGTCCCTTCATGGGATGATCTCTGATTCACTGGTCCCCTCATGGGATGATCTATGATGCACTAGTCCCTTCATGGGATGATCTTTGATGCACTGGTCCCTTCATGGGATGATCTTTGATGCACTGGTCCCTTCATGGGATGATCTCTTGTGCACTGGCTCCTTCACGGGATGATCTCTGGTGCACTGGTCCCTTCATGGGATGATTTCTGGTGCACTGGTCCCTTCATGGGATGATCTCTGGTCCCTTCATGGAATGATCTCTGGTGCACTGGTCCCTTCATGGGATGATCTTTTATACCTCTAATCTGAGTGCTGTGGTGCACTGGTCTCTTCATGGGATGATCTATGGTGCGCTGGTCCCTTCATGGGATGATCTCTGGTGCACTGGTCCCTTCATGGGATGATCTCTGGTGCACTGGTCCCTTCATGGGATGATCTTTGGTGCGCTGGTCCCTTCACGGGATGATCTCTGGTGCGCTGGTCCCTTCATGGGATGATCTCTGGTGCGCTGGTCCCTTCATGGGATGATCTCTGGTGCACTGGTCCCTTCATGGGATGATCTTTGGTGCACTGGTCCCTTCATGGGATGATCTCTGATGCACTGGTCCCTTCATGGGATGATCTCTGGTGCACTGGTCCCTTCATGGGATGATCTCTGGTGCACTGGTCCCCTCATGGGATGATCTCTGGTGCACTGGTCCCTTCATGGGATGATATTCGATGTGCTGTTCCCTTCATGGGATGATCTTTGATGCGCTCTCGATGCGCTGGTCCCTTCATGGGATGATCTTTGCACTGGTCCCTTCATGGGATTATCTCTAGGCCCCTCATGGGATGATCTTTGAAGCACTGGTCCCTTCATGGGATGATCTCTGATTCACTGGTCCCCTCATGGGATGATCTATGATGCACTAGTCCCTTCATGGGATGATCTTTGATGCACTGGTCCCTTCGTGGGATGATCTTTGATGCACTGGTCCCTTCATGGGATGATCTCTTGTGCACTGGCTCCTTCACGGGATGATCTCTGGTGCACTGGTCCCTTCATGGGATGATTTCTGGTGCACTGGTCCCTTCATGGGATGATCTCTGGTCCCTTCATGGAATGATCTCTGGTGCACTGGTCCCTTCATGGGATGATCTTTTATACCTCTAATCTGAGTGCTGTGGTGCACTGGTCTCTTCATGGGATGATCTCTAGTCCCCTCATGGGATGATCTCTGATGCACTGGTCCCTTCATGGGATGATCTCTCATGCACTGGTCCCTTCATGGGATGATCTCTCATGCACTGTTCCCTTCATGGGATGATCTGTTGCACTGGTCCCTTCATGGGATGATCTTTGGTGCTCTGGTCCCTTCATGGGATGATCTCTGGTGCACTGGTCCCTTCATGGGATGATCTGTTGCGCTGCTCCCTTCATGGGATGATCTGTTGCACTGGTCCCTTTATAGGATGATCTCTGTTGCACTGGTCCCTTCATGGGATGATCTCTGGTGCACTGGTCCCTTCATGGGATGATCTCTGGTGCACTGGTCCCTTCATGGGATGATCTCTGGTGCACTGGTCCCTTCATGGGATGATCTTTGGTGCACTGGTCCCTTCATGGGATGATCTCTGATGCACTGGTCCCTTCATGGGATGATCTCTGGTGCACTGGTCCCTTCATGGGATGATCTCTGGTGCACTGGTCCCCTCATGGGATGATCTCTGGTGCACTGGTCCCTTCATGGGATGATATTCGATGTGCTGTTCCCTTCATGGGATGATCTTTGATGCGCTCTCGATGCGCTGGTCCCTTCATGGGATCATCTTTGCACTGGTCCCTTCATGGGATTATCTCTAGGCCCCTCATGGGATGATCTTTGAAGCACTGGTCCCTTCATGGGATGATCTCTGATTCACTGGTCCCCTCATGGGATGATCTATGATGCACTAGTCCCTTCATGGGATGATCTTTGATGCACTGGTCCCTTCATGGGATGATCTTTGATGCACTGGTCCCTTCATGGGATGTTCTCTTGTGCACTGGCTCCTTCACGGGATGATCTCTGGTGCACTGGTCCCTTCATGGGATGATTTCTGGTGCACTGGTCCCTTCATGGGATGATCTCTGGTCCCTTCATGGAATGATCTCTGGTGCACTGGTCCCTTCATGGGATGATCTTTTATACCTCTAATCTGAGTGCTGTGGTGCACTGGTCTCTTCATGGGATGATCTCTAGTCCCCTCATGGGATGATCTCTGATGCACTGGTCCCTTCATGGGATGATCTTTGGTGCTCTGGTCCCTTCATGGGATGATCTCTGGTGCACTGGTCCCTTCATGGGATGATCTCTGGTGCACTGGTCCCTTCATGGGATGATCTTGCATACCTCTAATCTGAGTGCTGTGATGCACTGGTCCCTTCATGGGATGATCTTTGATGCCCTGGTCCCTTCGTGGGATGATCTTGCATACCTCTTATCTGAGTGCTGTGATGCACTGGTCCCTTCATGGGATAATCTCCGATGCCCTTGTCCCTT
Source organism: Triturus cristatus (assembly GCF_964204655.1). NCBI lineage: Eukaryota > Metazoa > Chordata > Amphibia > Caudata > Salamandridae > Triturus > Triturus cristatus. Next base: position 409,460,389 of record NC_140591.1, read on the forward strand.
CATGGGATGATCTCTGCACTGGTCCCTTCATGGGATGATCTCTAGTCCCCTCATGGGATGATCTTTGCAGCACTGGTCCCTTCATGGGATGATCTCTGATGCACTGGTCCCTTCATGGGATGATCTCTGATGCACTGGTCCCTTCATGGGATGATCTTTGCACTGGTCCCTTCATGGGATGATCTCTGCACTGGTCCCTTCATGGGATGATCTCTAGTCCCCTCATGGGATGATCTTTGAAGCACTGGTCCCTTCATGGGATGATCTCTGATGCACTGGTCCCTTCATGGGATGATCTCTCATTCACTGGTCCCTTCATGGGATGATCTCTGCACTGGTCCTTTCATGGGATGATCTGTTGCACTGGTCCCTTCATGGGATGATCTGTTGCACTGGTCCCTTCATGGGATGATCTTTGGTGCTCTGGTCCCTTCATGGGATGATCTCTGGTGCACTGGTCCCTTCATGGGATGATCTCTGATGCACTGGTCCCTTCATGTAATGATCTTGCATACCTCTAATCCGAGTGCTGTGATGCACTGGTCCCTTCATGGGATGATCTTTGATGCACTGGTCCCTTCATGGGATGATCTTGCGTACCTCTAATCTGAGTGCTGTGATGCATTGGTCCCTATATGGGATGATCTCTGATGCACTGGTCCCTTCATGGGATGATCTTGCATACCTCTAATCTAATTGCTGTAATGTACTGGTCCCTTTATTGAATGATCTGTTGCACTTGTCCCTTCATGGGATGATCTCTGATTCACTGGTCCCTTCATGGGATGATCTTTGCACTGGTCCCTTCATGGGATGATCTCTGCACTGGTCCCTTCATGGGATGATCTCTAGTCCCCTCATGAGATGATCTTTGAAGCACTGGTCCCTTCATGGGATGATCTCTGGTGCACTGGTCCCTTCACGGGATGATTTCTGGTGCACTGGTCCCTTCATGGGATGATTTCTGGTGCACTGGTCCCTTCATGGGATGATATTCGATGCGCTGTTCCCTTCATGGGATGATCTTTGATGCGCTCTCGATGCGCTGGTCCCTTCATGGGATGATCTTTGCACTGGTCCCTTCATGGGATGATCTCTGATGCACTGGTCCCTTCATGGGATGATCTCTAGTCCCCTCATGGGATGATCTTTGAAGCACTGGTCCCTTCATGGGATGATCTCTGATGCACTGGTCCCTTCATGGGATGATCTATGATGCACTACTCCCTTCATGGGATGATCTTTGATGCACTGGTCGGTTCATGGGATGATCTTTGATGCACTGGTCCCTTCATGGGATGATCTCTGGTGCACTGGTCCCTTCATGGGATGATCTCTGGTGCACTAGTCCCTTCATGGGATGATTTCTGGTGCACTGGTCCCTTCATGGGATGATCTCTGGTGCACTGGTCCCTTCATGGGATGATCTCTGGTGCACTGGTCCCTTCATGGGATGATTTCTGGTGCACTGGTCCCTTCATGGGAGGATCTCTGGTCCCTTCATGGGATGATCTCTGGTGCACTGGTCCCTTCATGGGATGATCTTTTATACCTCTAATCTGAGTGCTGTGGTGCACTGGTCTCTTCATGGGATGATCTCTAGTCCCCTCATGGGATGATCTCTGATGCACTGGTCCCTTCATGGGATGATCTCTCATGCACTGGTCCCTTCATGGGATGATCTCTCATGCACTGTTCCCTTCATGGGATGATCTGTTGCACTGGTCCCTTCATGGGATGATCTTTGGTGCTCTGGTCCCTTCATGGGATGATCTCTGGTGCACTGGTCCCTTCATGGGATGATCTCTGGTGCACTGGTCCCTTCATGGGATGATCTTGCATACCTCTAATCTGAGTGCTGTGATGCACTGGTCCCTTCATGGGATGATCTTTGATGCCCTGGTCCCTTCATGGGATGATCTTGCATACCTCTTATCTGAGTGCTGTGATGCACTGGTCCCTTCATGGGATAATCTCTGATGCCCTTGTCCCTTCATGGGATGATCTCTGCACTGGTCCCTTCATGGGATGATCTCTAGTCCCCTCATGGGATGATCTTTGAAGCACTGGTCCCTTCATGGGATGATCTCTGATGCACTGGTCCCTTCATGGGATGATCTCTGATGCACTGGTCCCTTCATGGGATGATCTTTGCACTGGTCCCTTCATGGGATGATCTCTGCACTGGTCCCTTCATGGGATGATCTCTGCACTGGTCCCTTCATGGGATGATCTCTAGTCCCCTCATGGGATGATCTTTGAAGCACTGGTCCCTTCATGGGATGATCTCTGATGCACTGGTCCCTTCATGGGATGATCTCTCATTTTAGGAAGAAACTGAAAACTTGGCTCTTTTCACCTTGATTTACTTGCTGTAGCACCATCTCCGTCCCTTGAGCGCCGAGACACCCTTGGGTATTTGCGCGCTTTAAAAATTGCACAAACATAAACATAAACATTCACTGGTCCCTTCATGGGATGATCTCTGCACTGGTCCCTTCATGGGATGATCTGTTGCACTGGTCCCTTCATGGGATGATCTGTTGCACTGGTCCCTTCATGGGATGATCTGTTGCACTGGTCCCTTCATGGGATGATCATTGGTGCTCTGGTCCCTTCATGGGATGATCTCTGGTGCACTGGTCCCTTCATGGGATGATCTCTGATGCACTGGTCCCTTCATGTAATGATCTTGCATACCTCTAATCCGAGTGCTGTGATGCACTGGTCCCTTCATGGGATGATCTTTGATGCACTGGTCCCTTCATGGGATGATCTTGCGTACCTCTAATCTGAGTGCTGTGATGCATTGGTCCCTATATGGGATGATCTCTGATGCACTGGTCCCTTCATGGGATGATCTTGCATACCTCTAATCTAATTGCTGTGATGTACTGGTCCCTTTATTGAATGATCTGTTGCACTTGTCCCTTCATGGGATGATCTCTGATGCACTGGTCCCTTCATGGGATGATCTTTGCACTGGTCCCTTCATGGGATGATCTCTGCACTGGTCCCTTCATGGGATGATCTCTAGTCCCCTCATGGGATGATCTTTGAAGCACGGGTCCCTTCATGGGATGATCTCTGGTGCACTGGTCCCTTCACGGGATGATCTCTGGTGCACTGGTCCCTTCATGGGATGATTTCTGGTGCACTGGTCCCTTCATGGGATGATATTCGATGCGCTGTTCCCTTCATGGGATGATCTTTGATGCGCTCTCGATGCGCTGGTCCCTTCATGGGATGATCTTTGCACTGGTCCCTTCATGGGATGATCTCTGATGCACTGGTCCCTTCATGGGATGATCTCTAGTCCCCTCATGGGATGATCTTTAAAGCACTGGTCCCTTCATGGGATGATCTCTGATGCACTGGTCCCTTCATGGGATGATCTATGATGCACTACTCCCTTCATGGGATGATCTTTGATGCACTGGTCGGTTCATGGGATGATCTTTGATGCACTGGTCCCTTCATGGGATGATCTCTGGTGCACTAGTCCCTTCATGGGATGATTTCTGGTGCACTGGTCCCTTCATGGGATGATCTCTGGTGCACTGGTCCCTTCATGGGATGATTTCTGGTGCACTGGTCCCTTCATGGGATGATCTCTGGTCCCTTCATGGGATGATCTCTGGTGCACTGGTCCCTTCATGGGATGATCTTTTATACCTCTAATCTGAGTGCCGTGGTGCACTGGTCCCTTCATGGGATGATCTCTAGTCCCCTCATGGGATGATCTCTGATGCACTGGTCCCTTCATGGGATGATCTCTGATGCACTGGTCCCTTCATGGGATGATCTCTCATGCACTGGTCCCTTCATGGGATGATCTCTGATGCACTGGTCCCTTCATGGGATGATCTGGTGCACTGGTCCCTTCATGGGATGATCTGGTGCACTGGTCTCTTCATGGGATGATCTGGTGCACTGGTCCCTTCATGGGATGACCTCTGATGCGCTGGCCCCTTCATGGGATGATCTCTGATGCACTGGTCCCTTCATGGGATGATCTTGCATACCTCTAATCTGAGTGCTGTGTTGCCCTGGTCCCTTCATGGAATGATCTCTGATGCCCTGGTCCCTTCATGGGATTATCTCTGGTGCACTGGTCCCTTTATGGGATGATCTCTGATGCACTGGTCCCTTCATAGGATATGTTGCACTGGTCCCTTCATGGGATGATCTCTGTTGCACTGGTCACTTCATGGGAAGATCTCTGTTGCACTGGTCCTTTCATGGGATGATCTCTGTTGCACTGGTCCTTTCATGGGATGATCTCTGATGCACTGGTCCCTTCATGGGATGATCACTGATGCACTGGTCCCTTCATGGGATGATCTCTGGTGCACTGGTCCCTTCATGGGATGATCTTTGGTGCGCTGGTCCCTTCATGGGATGATCTCTAGTCCCCTCATGGGATGATCTTTGCAGCACTGGTCCCTTCATGGGATGATCTCTGATGCACTGGTCCCTTCATGGGATGATCTCTGATGCACTGGTCCCTTCATGGGATGATCTTTGCACTGGTCCCTTCATGGGATGATCTCTGCACTGGTCCCTTCATGGGATGATCTCTAGTCCCCTCATGGGATGATCTTTGAAGCACTGGTCCCTTCATGGGATGATCTCTGATGCACTGGTCCCTTCATGGGATGATCTCTCATTCACTGGTCCCTTCATGGGATGATCTCTGCACTGGTCCTTTCATGGGATGATCTGTTGCACTGGTCCCTTCATGGGATGATCTGTTGCACTGGTCCCTTCATGGGATGATCTGTTGCACTGGTCCCTTCATGGGATGATCTTTGGTGCTCTGGTCCCTTCATGGGATGATCTCTGGTGCACTGGTCCCTTCATGGGATGATCTATGATGCACTGGTCCCTTCATGTAATGATCTTGCATACCTCTAATCCGAGTGCTGTGATGCACTGGTCCCTTCATGGGATGATCTTTGATGCACTGGTCCCTTCATGGGATGATCTTGCGTACCTCTAATCTGAGTGCTGTGATGCATTGGTCCCTATATGGGATGATCTCTGATGCACTGGTCCCTTCATGGGATGATCTTGCATACCTCTAATCTAATTGCTGTGATGTACTGGTCCCTTTATTGAATGATCTGTTGCACTTGTCCCTTCATGGGATGATCTCTGATTCACTGGTCCCTTCATGGGATGATCTTTGCACTGGTCCCTTCATGGGATGATCTCTGCACTGGTCCCTTCATGGGATGATCTCTAGTCCCCTCATGAGATGATCTTTGAAGCACTGGTCCCTTCATGGGATGATCTCTGGTGCACTGGTCCCTTCACGGGATGATTTCTGGTGCACTGGTCCCTTCATGGGATGATTTCTGGTGCACTGGTCCCTTCATGGGATGATATTCGATGCGCTGTTCCCTTCATGGGATGATCTTTGATGCGCTCTCGATGCGCTGGTCCCTTCATGGGATGATCTTTGCACTGGTCCCTTCATGGGATGATCTCTGATGCACTGGTCCCTTCATGGGATGATCTCTAGTCCCCTCATGGGATGATCTTTGAAGCACTGGTCCCTTCATGGGATGATCTCTGATGCACTGGTCCCTTCATGGGATGATCTATGATGCACTACTCCCTTCATGGGATGATCTTTGATGCACTGGTCGGTTCATGGGATGATCTTTGATGCACTGGTCGGTTCATGGGATGATCTTTGATGCACTGGTCCCTTCATGGGATGATCTTTGGTGCACTGGTCCCTTCATGGGATGATCTCTGGTGCACTAGTCCCTTCATGGGATGATTTCTGGTGCACTGGTCCCTTCATGGGATGATCTCTGGTGCACTGGTCCCTTCATGGGATGATTTCTGGTGCACTGGTCCCTTCATGGGAGGATCTCTGGTCCCTTCATGGGATGATCTCTGGTGCACTGGTCCCTTCATGGGATGATCTTTTATACCTCTAATCTGAGTGCTGTGGTGCACTGGTCTCTTCATGGGATGATCTCTAGTCCCCTCATGGGATGATCTCTGATGCACTGGTCCCTTCATGGGATGATCTCTCATGCACTGGTCCCTTCATGGGATGATCTCTCATGCACTGTTCCCTTCATGGGATGATCTGTTGCACTGGTCCCTTCATGGGATGATCTTTGGTGCTCTGGTCCCTTCATGGGATGATCTCTGGTGCACTGGTCCCTTCATGGGATGATCTCTGGTGCACTGGTCCCTTCATGGGATGATCTTGCATACCTCTAATCTGAGTGCTGTGATGCACTGGTCCCTTCATGGGATGATCTTTGATGCCCTGGTCCCTTCATGGGATGATCTTGCATACCTCTTATCTGAGTGCTGTGATGCACTGGTCCCTTCATGGGATAATCTCTGATGCCCTTGTCCCTTCATGGGATGATCTCTGCACTGGTCCCTTCATGGGATGATCTCTAGTCCCCTCATGGGATGATCTTTGAAGCACTGGTCCCTTCATGGGATGATCTCTGATGCACTGGTCCCTTCATGGGATGATCTCTGATGCACTGGTCCCTTCATGGGATGATCTTTGCACTGGTCCCTTCATGGGATGATCTCTGCACTGGTCCCTTCATGGGATGATCTCTGCACTGGTCCCTTCATGGGATGATCTCTAGTCCCCTCATGGGATGATCTTTGAAGCACTGGTCCCTTCATGGGATGATCTCTGATGCACTGGTCCCTTCATGGGATGATCTCTCATTTTAGGAAGAAACTGAAAACTTGGCTCTTTTCACCTTGATTTACTTGCTGTAGCACCATCTCCGTCCCTTGGGCGCCGAGACACCCTTGGGTATTTGCGCGCTTTAAAAATTGCACAAACATAAACATAAACATTCACTGGTCCCTTCATGGGATGATCTCTGCACTGGTCCCTTCATGGGATGATCTGTTGCACTGGTCCCTTCATGGGATGATCTGTTGCACTGGTCCCTTCATGGGATGATCTGTTGCACTGGTCCCTTCATGGGATGATCATTGGTGCTCTGGTCCCTTCATGGGATGATCTCTGGTGCACTGGTCCCTTCATGGGATGATCTCTGATGCACTGGTCCCTTCATGTAATGATCTTGCATACCTCTAATCCGAGTGCTGTGATGCACTGGTCCCTTCATGGGATGATCTTTGATGCACTGGTCCCTTCATGGGATGATCTTGCGTACCTCTAATCTGAGTGCTGTGATGCATTGGTCCCTATATGGGATGATCTCTGATGCACTGGTCCCTTCATGGGATGATCTTGCATACCTCTAATCTAATTGCTGTGATGTACTGGTCCCTTTATTGAATGATCTGTTGCACTTGTCCCTTCATGGGATGATCTCTGATGCACTGGTCCCTTCATGGGATGATCTTTGCACTGGTCCCTTCATGGGATGATCTCTGCACTGGTCCCTTCATGGGATGATCTCTAGTCCCCTCATGGGATGATCTTTGAAGCACGGGTCCCTTCATGGGATGATCTCTGGTGCACTGGTCCCTTCACGGGATGATCTCTGGTGCACTGGTCCCTTCACGGGATGATCTCTGGTGCACTGGTCCCTTCATGGGATGATTTCTGGTGCACTGGTCCCTTCATGGGATGATATTCGATGCGCTGTTCCCTTCATGGGATGATCTTTGATGCGCTCTCGATGCGCTGGTCCCTTCATGGGATGATCTTTGCACTGGTCCCTTCATGGGATGATCTCTGATGCACTGGTCCCTTCATGGGATGATCTCTAGTCCCCTCATGGGATGATCTTTAAAGCACTGGTCCCTTCATGGGATGATCTCTGATGCACTGGTCCCTTCATGGGATGATCTATGATGCACTACTCCCTTCATGGGATGATCTTTGATGCACTGGTCGGTTCATGGGATGATCTTTGATGCACTGGTCCCTTCATGGGATGATCTCTGGTGCACTAGTCCCTTCATGGGATGATTTCTGGTGCACTGGTCCCTTCATGGGATGATCTCTGGTGCACTGGTCCCTTCATGGGATGATTTCTGGTGCACTGGTCCCTTCATGGGATGATCTCTGGTCCCTTCATGGGATGATCTCTGGTGCACTGGTCCCTTCATGGGATGATCTTTTATACCTCTAATCTGAGTGCTGTGGTGCACTGGTCCCTTCATGGGATGATCTCTAGTCCCCTCATGGGATGATCTCTGATGCACTGGTCCCTTCATGGGATGATCTCTGATGCACTGGTCCCTTCATGGGATGATCTCTCATGCACTGGTCCCTTCATGGGATGATCTCTGATGCACTGGTCCCTTCATGGGATGATCTGGTGCACTGGTCCCTTCATGGGATGATCTGGTGCACTGGTCTCTTCATGGGATGATCTGGTGCACTGGTCCCTTCATGGGATGACCTCTGATGCGCTGGCCCCTTCATGGGATGATCTCTGATGCACTGGTCCCTTCATGGGATGATCTTGCATACCTCTAATCTGAGTGCTGTGTTGCCCTGGTCCCTTCATGGAATGATCTCTGATGCCCTGGTCCCTTCATGGGATTATCTCTGGTGCACTGGTCCCTTTATGGGATGATCTCTGATGCACTGGTCCCTTCATAGCATATGTTGCACTGGTCCCTTCATGGGATGATCTCTGTTGCACTGGTCACTTCATGGGAAGATCTCTGTTGCACTGGTCCTTTCATGGGATGATCTCTGTTGCACTGGTCCTTTCATGGGATGATCTCTGATGCACTGGTCCCTTCATGGGATGATCGCTGATGCACTGGTCCCTTCATGGGATGATCTCTGGTGCACTGGTCCCTTCATGGGATGATCTTTGGTGCGCTGGTCCCTTCATGGGATGATCTCTTGTCCCCTCATGGGATGATCTTTGGTGCACTGGTCCTTTCATGGGATGATCTCTGATGCACTGGTCCCTTCATGGGATCATCTCTGATGCGCTGGTCCCTTCATGGGATGATCTCTGGTGCACTGGTCCCTTCTTGGGATGATCTCTGGTGCACTGGTCCCTTCATGGGATGATCTCTGGTGCACTGGTCCCTTCATGGGATGATCTCTGGTGCAGTGGTCCCTTCATGGGATGATATTCGATGCGCTGTTCCCTTCATGGGATGATCTTTGATGCGCTCTCGATGCACTGGTCCCTTCATGGGATGATCTTTGCACTGGTCCCTTCATGGGATGATCTCTGATGCACTGGTCCCTTCATGGGATGATCTCTAGTCCCCTCATGGGATGATCTTTGAAGCACTTGTCCCTTCTTGGGATGATCTCTGATGCACTGGTCCCTTCATGGGATGATCTATGATGCACTAGTCCCTTCATGGGATGATCTTTGATGCACTGGTCGGATCATGGGATGATCTTTGATGCACTGGTCGGTTCATGGGATGATCTCTGGTGCACTGGTCCCTTCATGGGATGATCTCTGGTGCACTGGTCCCTTCATGGGATGATCTTTTATACCTCTAATCTGAGTGCTGTGGTGCACTGGTCCCTTCATGGGATGATCTCTAGTCCCCTCATGGGATGATCTCTGATGCACTGGTCCCTTCATGGGATGATCTCTCATGCACTGGTCCCTTCATGGGATGATCTCTCATGCACTGGTCCCTTCATGGGATGATCTCTCATGCACTGGTCCCTTCATGGGATTATCTTGCATACCTCTAATCTGAGTGCTGTGATGCACTGGTCCCTTCATGGGATGATCTTTGATGCACTGGTCCCTTCATGGGATGATCTTGCATACCTCTAATCTGAGTGCTGTGTTGCCCTGGTCCCTTCATGGGATGATCTCTGATGCCCTGGTCCCTTCATGGGATTATCTCTGGTGCACTGGTCCATTTATGGGATGATCTCTGATGCACTGGTCCCTTCATAGGATATGTTGCACTGGTCCCTTCATGGGATGATCTCTGTTGCACTGGTCACTTCATGGGAAGATCTCTGTTGCACTGGTCCTTTCATGGGATGATCTCTGTTGCACTGGTCCTTTCATGGGATGATCTCTGATGCACTGGTCCCTTCATGGGATGATCTCTGATGCACTGGTCCCTTCATGGGATGATCTCTGATGCACTGGTCCCTTCATGGGATGATCTCTAGTCCCTTCATGGGATGATCTCTAGTCCCTTCATGGGATGATCTCCCATGCACTGGTCCCTTCATGGGATGATCTCCCATGCACTGGTCCCTTCATGGGATGATCTCCCATGCACTGGTCCCTTCATGGGATGATCTCCCATGCACTGGTCCCTTCATGGGATGATCTCCCATGCACTGGTCCCTTCATGGGATGATCTCCCATGCACTGGTCCCTTCATGGGATGATCTCCCATGCACTGGTCCCTTCATGTGATGATTTCTGATGAACTGGTCCCTAAATGGGATGATCTTGAAAGCCTCTAATCTGAGAGCTGTGATGCACTGGTCCCTTCAAGGGATGATCTCTGGTGCGCTGGTCCCTTCATGGGATGATCTCTGGTGCGCTAGTCCCTTCATGGGATGATCCTCGATGCGCTGGTCCCTTCATGGGATGATCTTCGATGCGCTGGTCCCTTCATGGGATGATCCTCGATGCGCTGGTCGCTTCATGGGATGAGGATGATCTCTGCGCTGGTCCCTTCATGGGATGAAAATCTTTGCGCTGGTCCCTTCATGGGATGAGAATGATCTCTGCGCTGGTCCCTTCATGGGATGAGGATGATCTCCCATGCACTGGTCCCTTCATGGGATGATCTCCCATGCACTGGTCCCTTCATGGGATGATCTCCCATGCACTGGTCCCTTCATGGGATGATCTCCCATGCACTGGTCCCTTCATGGGATGATCTCCCATGCACTAGTCCCTTCATGGGATGAACTTGCATATCTCTAATCTGAGTGCTGTGATGCACTGGTCCCTTCCTGGGATGATCTCCGATACACTGGTCCCTTCATGGGATGATATCTGATGCACTGGCCTCTTCATGGGATGGTCTTTGATGCACTGGTCCCTTTGTGGGATGATCTCTCTTGCACTGGTCCCTTCATGGGTATCTCTGATGCACAGGTCCCTTCGTGGGATGATCTCTGATGCACTGGTCCCTTCGTGGGATGATCTCTGATGCACTGGTCCCTTCGTGGGATGATCTCTGATGCGCTGGTCCCTTCATGGGATGATCTATGATGCACTAGTCCCTTCATGGGATGATCTTTGATGCACTGGTCGGTTCATGGGATGATCTTTGATGCACTGGTCGGTTCATGGGATGATCTCTGGTGCACTGGTCCCTTCATGGGATGATCTCTGGTGCACTGGTCCCTTCATGGGATGATCTTTTATACCTCTAATCTGAGTGCTGTTGTGCACTGGTCCCTTCATGGGATGATCTCTAGTCCCCTCATGGGATGATCTCTGATGCACTGGTCCCTTCATGGGATGATCTCTCATGCACTGGTCCCTTCATGGGATGATCTCTCATGCACTGGTCCCTTCATGGGATGATCTCTCATGCACTGGTCCCTTCATGGGATTATCTTGCATACCTCTAATCTGAGTGCTGTGATGCACTGGTCCCTTCATGGGATGATCTTTGATGCACTGGTCCCTTCATGGGATGATCTTGCATACCTCTAATCTGAGTGCTGTGTTGCCCTGGTCCCTTCATGGGATGATCTCTGATGCCCTGGTCCCTTCATGGGATTATCTCTGGTGCACTGGTCCATTTATGGGATGATCTCTGATGCACTGGTCCCTTCATAGGATATGTTGCACTGGTCCCTTCATGGGATGATCTCTGTTGCACTGGTCACTTCATGGGAAGATCTCTGTTGCACTGGTCCTTTCATGGGATGATCTCTGTTGCACTGGTCCCTTCATGGGATGATCTCTGATGCACTGGTCCCTTCATGGGATGATCTCTGATGCACTGGTCCCTTCATGGGATGATCTCTAGTCCCTTCATGGGATGATCTCTAGTCCCTTCATGGGATGATCTCCCATGCACTGGTCCCTTCATGGGATGATCTCCCATGCACTGGTCCCTTCATGGGATGATCTCCCATGCACTGGTCCCTTCATGGGATGATCTCCCATGCACTGGTCCCTTCATGGGATGATCTCCCATGCACTGGTCCCTTCATGGGATGATCTCCCATGCACTGGTCCCTTCATGGGATGATCTCCCATGCACTGGTCCCTTCATGTGATGATTTCTGATGAACTGGTCCCTAAATGGGATGATCTTGAAAGCCTCTAATCTGAGAGCTGTGATGCACTGGTCCCTTCAAGGGATGATCTCTGGTGCGCTGGTCCCTTCATGGGATGATCTCTGGTGCGCTAGTCCCTTCATGGGATGATCCTCGATGCGCTGGTCCCTTCATGGGATGATCTTCGATGCGCTGGTCCCTTCATGGGATGATCCTCGATGCGCTGGTCGCTTCATGGGATGAGGATGATCTCTGCGCTGGTCCCTTCATGGGATGAAAATCTTTGCGCTGGTCCCTTCATGGGATGAGAATGATCTCTGCGCTGGTCCCTTCATGGGATGAGGATGATCTCCCATGCACTGGTCCCTTCATGGGATGATCTCCCATGCACTGGTCCCTTCATGGGATGATCTCCCATGCACTGGTCCCTTCATGGGATGATCTCCCATGCACTAGTCCCTTCATGGGATGAACTTGCATATCTCTAATCTGAGTGCTGTGATGCACTGGTCCCTTCCTGGGATGATCTCCGATACACTGGTCCCTTCATGGGATGATCTCTGATGCACTGGCCTCTTCATGGGATGGTCTTTGATGCACTGGTCCCTTTGTGGGATGATCTCTGTTGCACTGGTCCCTTCATGGGTATCTCTGATGCACAGGTCCCTTCGTGGGATGATCTCTGATGCACTGGTCCCTTCGTGGGATGATCTCTGATGCACTGGTCCCTTTGTGGGATGATCTCTCATGCACTGGTCCCTTCGTGGGATGATTTTTGGTGCACTGGTCCCTTCATGGGATGATCTTTGGCGCACGGGTCCCTTCATGGGATGATCTGTAGTCCCCTCATGGGATGATCTTTGGTGCACTGGTCCCTTCATCCGATGATCTTTGATGCACTGGTCCCTTCATGGGATGATCTTTGATGCACTGGTCCCTTCTTTTGATGATTTCTGATGCACTGGTCCCTTCATGGGATGATCTCTGCACTGGTCCCTTCATGGGATGATCTCTGCACTGGTCCCTTCATGGGATGATCTTGCATACCTCTAATCTGAGTGCTGTGATGCACTAGTCCCTTCATGGGATGATCTCTGCACTGGTGCCTTCATGGGATGATCTTTCATACCTCTAATGTGAGTTCTCTGATGCACTGGTCCCTTCATGGGATGATCGGTGATGCACTGGTCCCTTCATGGGATGATCGGTGATGCACTGGTCCCTTCATGGGATAATGTCTGATGCACTGGTCCCCTCATGGGATGATATCTGATGCACTGGTCCCCTCATGGGATGATCTCTGATGCACTGGTCCCTTCATGGGATGATCTCTGATGCACTGGTCCCTACATGGGATGATCTCTGATGCACTGGTCCCTTCATGGGATGATCTGGTGCACTCGTCCCTTCATGGGATGATCTGGTGCACTCGTCCCTTCATGGAATGATCTGGTGCACTCGTCCCTTCATGGGATGATCTGGTACACTGGTCCCTTCATGGGATGATCTGGTACACTGGTCCCTTCATGGGATGATCTGGTGCACTAGTCCCTTCATGGGATGATCTGGTGCACTGGTCCATTCATGGGATGATCTGGTGCACTGGTCCCTTCATGGGATGATATTTGATGCACTGGTCTCTTCATGGGATGATCTTTGATGCACTGGTCCCTTCATGGGATGATCTTTGATGCACTGGTGCCTTCATGGGATGGTCTTGCATACCTCTAATATGAGTGTTGTGATGCATTGGTCCCTATATGGGATGATCTCTGATGCACTGGTCCCTTCATGGGATGATCTTGCATACCTCTAATCTAATTGCTGTGATGCACTGGTCCCTTTATTGAATGATCTGTTGCACTTGTCCCTTCTTGGGATGATCTCTGATGCACTGGTCCCTTCATGGGATGATCTCTGGTGCACTGGTCCCTTCATGGGATGATCTCTGATGCATTGGTCCCTTCATGTGATGATCTGTTGCACTGGTCCCTTCATGTGATGATCTGGTGCACTGGTCCCTTAATGGAATGATCTGGTGCACTGGTCCCTTCATTGGATGATCTGGTGCACTGGTCCCTTCATGGGATGATCTGGTGCACTGGTCCCTTCATGGGATGATCTGGTGCACTGGTCCATTCATGGGATGATCTCTGGTGCACTGGTCCCTTCATGGGATGATCTCTGGTGCACTGGTCCCTTCATGGGATGATCTCTGGTGCACTGGTCCCTTCATGGGATGATCTTTCATACCTCTAATCTGAGTGGCGTGATGCACTGGTCCCTTCAGGAGATTATCTCTAGTCCTCTCATGGGATGATCTTTTGTGCACTGGTCCCTTCATGGGATGATCTCTGATGCACTGGTCCCTTCATGGGATGATCTCTGATGCACTGGTCCCTTCATGGGATGATCTGTTGCACTGGTCCCTTCATGGGATGATCTGTTGCACTGGTCCCTTCATGGGATGATCTGATGCATTGGTCCCTTCATGGGATGATCTGGTGCACTGGTCCCTTCATGGGATGATCTCTGATGCACTGGTCCATTCATGGGATGATCTTGCATAACTCTAATCTGAGTGCTGTGATGCACTGGTCCCTTCATGGGATGATCCTCGATGCGCTGGTCCCTTCATGGGATGATCCTCGATGCTCTGGTCCCTTCATGGGATGATCCTCGATGCTCTGGTCCCTTCATGGGATGATCCTCGATGTGCTGGTCCCTTCATGGGATGGTCTTTCATACCTCTAATCTGAGTGCTGTGATGCACTGGTCCCTTCATGGGATGATCTTGCATACGTCTTATCTGAGTGCTGTGATGCTGGTCCCTTCATGGGATGATCTCTGATGCACTGGTCCCTTCATGGGATGATCTCTGATGCACTGGTCCCTTCATGTGATGATCTCAGATGCACCGGTCCCTTCATGGGATGAACTTGCATACCTCTAAGCGGAGTGCTGTGATTCACTGGTTCCTTCATGAGATGATCTCTGGTCCCTTCATGGGTTGATCTCTGATGCACTGGTCCCTTAATGGGATGATATCTGTTGCACTGGTCCCTTCATGGGATGATTTGTTGTACTGGTCCCTTCATGGGATGATCTGTTGCACTGGTCCCTTCATGGGATGGTCTGTTGCACTGGTCCCTTCATGGGATGATCACTGATGCACTGGGCCCTTCATGGGATGATCTGGTGCACTGGTCCCATCATGGTATCTCTGGTGCACTGGTTCCTTCATGGGATGATCTTTCATACCTCTAATCTGAGTGCTGTGATGCACTCGTCCCTTCATGGAATGATCTCTAGTCCCCTCATGGGATGATCTCTGGTGCACTGGTCTCTTCATGGGATGATCTCTGATGCACTGGTCCCTTCATGGGATGATCTCTGATGCACTGATCCCTTCATGGGAAGATCTCTGATGCACTGGTCCCTTCATGGGATGTTCTTGCATACCTCTAATCTGAGTGCTGTAATGCACTGGTCCCTTCATGGGATGATCTTTGCACTGGTCCCTTCATGGGATGATCTCTGGTGCACTGGTTCCTTCATGGGATGATCTTTCATACCTCTAATATGAGTGCTGTGATGCACTGGTCCTTCATGGGATGATCTTTGATGCACTGGTCCCTTCATGGGAGGATCTTTGATGCACTGGTCCCTTCATGGGATGATCTCTGATGCACTGGTCCCTTCATGGGATGATCTTCCATACCTCTAATCTGAGTGCTGTGCTCCTCTGGTCCCTTTTGGGATGATCTCTGATGCCATGGTCCCTTCATGGGATGATCCCTGGTGAACTGGTCCCTTCATGGGAGGATCTCTGGTGCACTGGTCCCTTCATGGGATGATCTCTGGTGCACTGGTCCCTTCATGGGATGATCTTGCATACCTCTAATCTGAGTGCTGTGTTGCCCTGGTCCCTTCATGGGATGATCTCTGATGCCCTGGTCCCTTCATGGGATTATCTCTGGTGCACTGGTCCCTTTATGGGATGATCTCTGATGCACTGGTCCCTTCATGGGATGATCTCTGATGCACTGGTCCCTTCATGGGATTATCTCTGATGCACTGGTCCCTTCATGGGATGATCCGGTGCACTGGTCCCTTCATGGGATGATCTGGTGCACTGGTCCCTTCATGGGATGATCTCTGGTGCACTGGTCCCTTCATGGGATGATCTCTGGTGCACTGGTCCCTTCATGGGATGATCTTTCATACCTCTAATCTGAGTGCTGTGATGCACTGGTCCCTTCATGGGATGATCTCTAGTCCCCTCATGGGATGATCTTTGGTGCACTGGTCCCTTCATGGGATGATTTCTGATGCACTGGTCCCATCATGGGATGATCTTTGTGCTGGTGCCTTCATGGGATGATCTTGCATACCTCTAATATGAGTGCTGTGATGCACTGGTCCCTTCATTGGATTACCTGGTGCACTGGTCCCTTCATGGGATGATCTGGTGCACTGGTCCCTTCATGGGATGATCTGGTGCACTGGTCCCTTCATGGGATGATCTCTGATGCACTGGTCCCTTCATGGGATGATCTCTGATGCACTGGTCCCTTCATGGGATGATCTCTGATGCACTGGTCCCTTCATGGGATGACCTGTGATGCACTGGTCCCTTCATTGGATTACTTGGTGCACTGGTCCCTTCATGGGATGATCTGGTGCACTGGTCCCTTCATGGGATGATCTGGTGCACTGGTCCCTTCATGGGATGATCTCTGCTGCACTGGTCCCTTTATGGGATGATCTCTGGTGCACTGGTCCCTTCTTGGGATGGTCTCTGGTGCACTGGTCCCTTCATGGGATGATCTCTGGTCCCCTCATGGGATGATCTTTGAAGCACTGGTCCCTTCATGGGATGATCTCTGATGCACTGGTCCCTTCATTGGATGATCTTTAATGCACTGGTCCCTTCATGGGGTGATCTTTGATGCACTGGTCCTGGGATGATCTTTGATGCACTGGTCCCTTCATGGGATGATCCTTGATGCACTGGTCCCTTCATGGGATGATCTTTGGTGCACTGGTCCCTTCATGGGATGATCTTTGATGCACTGGTCCCTTCATGGGATAATCTTTTGTACCTCTAATCTGAGTGCTGTGATGCACTGGTCCCTTCATGGGATGATCTCTAGTCCCCTCATGGATTGAACTCTGATGCATTGGCCCCTTCATGGAATGATCTCTGATGCTCTGGTCCCTTCATGGGATGATCTCTGATGCACTGGTCCCTTCATGGGATGAACTCTCAAGCACTGGTCCCTTCATGGGATGTTCTGATGCACTGGTCCCTTCATGGGATGATTTTGCATACCTCTAATCTAAGTGCTGTGATGCACTGGTCCCTTCATGGGATGATCTCTTATGCACTGGTCCCTTCTTGGGATGATCTCTGATGCACTGGTCCCTTCTTGGGATGATCTCTGATGCACTGGTCCCTTCGTGGGATGATCTCTGATGCACTGGTCCCTTCATGAGATGATCTTGCATACCTCTAATCTGAGTGCTGTGATGCATTGGTCCCTTTATTGAATGATCTGTTGCACTGGTCCCTTCTTGGGATGATCTGATGCACTGGTCCCTTCATGGGATGATCCTCGATGCGCTGGTCCCTTCATGGGATGATCTGTTGCACTGGTCCCTTCATATGATGATCTGTAGCACTGGTCCCTTCATGGAATGGTCTTTCATACCTCTAATCTGAGTGCTGTGATGCACTGGTCCCTTCATGGGATGATCTTGCATACGTCTAATCTGAGTGCTGTGATGCTGGTCCCTTCATGGGATGATCTCTGATGCACTGGTCCCTTCATGGGATGATCTCTGATGCACTGGTCTCTTCATGTGATGATCTCAGATGCACCGGTCCCTTCATGGGATGATCTTGCATACCTCTAAGCTGAGTGCTGTGATGCACTGGTTCCTTCGTGAGATTATCTCTGGTCCCTTCATGGGTTGATCTCTGATGCACTGGTCCCTTAATGGGATGATATCTGTTGCACTCGTCCCTTCATGGGATGATCTCTAGTCCCCTCATGGGATGATCTCTGGTGCACTGGTCCCTTCATGGGATGATCTCTGATGCACTGGTCCCTTCATGGGATGATCTCTGATGCACTGGTCCCTTCATGGGATGATCTCTGATGCACTGGTCTCTTCATGGGATGATCTCTGCACTGGACCCTTCATGGGATGTTCTTGCATACCTCTAATCTGAGTGCTGTAATGCACTGGTCCCTTCATGGGATGATCTTTGCACTGGTCCCTTCATGGGATGATCTTGCATACCTCTAATATGAGTGCTGTGATGCACTGGTCCTTCATGGGATGATCTTTGATGCACTGGTCCCTTCATGGGATGATATTTGATGCAGTGGTCCCTTCATGGGATGATCTCTTGTGCACTGGCCCCTTCACGGGATGATCTCTGGTGCACTGGTCCCTTCATGGGATGATTTCTGGTGCACTGGTCCCTTCATGGGATGATCTCTGATGCACTGGTCCCTTCATGGGATGATCTCTGATGCACTGCTCCCTTCATGGGATGATCTGTTGCGCTGCTCCCTACATGGGATGATCTGTTGCGCTGCTCCCTTCATGGGATGATCTGTTGCACTGGTCCCTTCATAGGATGATCTCTGTTGCACTGGTCCCTTCATGAGATGATCTCAGTTGCACTGGTCCCTTCATGGGATGATCTCTGGTGCACTGGTCCCTTCATGGGATGATCTCTGGTGCACTGGTCCCTTCATGGGATGATCTCTGGTGCACTGGTCCCTTCATGGGATGATCTCTGGTGCACTGGTCCCTTCATGGGATGATCTCTGGTGCACTGGTCCCTTCATGGGATGATCTTTGGTGAACTGGTCCCTTCATGGGATGATCTCTAGTCCCCTCATGGGATGATCTCTGGTGCACTGGTCCTTTCATGGGATGATCTCTGATGCGCTGGTCCCTTCATGGGATGATCTCTGGTGCGCTGGTCCCTTCATGGGATGATCTCTGGTGCACTGGTCCCTTCATGGGATGATCTCTGGTGCACTGGTCCCTTCATGGGATGATCTTTGGTGCACTGGTCCCTTCATGGGATGATCTCTGATGCACTGGTCCCTTCATGGGATGATCTCTGGTGCACTGGTCCCTTCATGGGATGATCTCTGGTGCACTGGTCCCCTCATGGGATGATCTCTGGTGCACTGGTCCCTTCATGGGATGATATTCGATGCGCTGTTCCCTTCATGGGATGATCTTTGATGCGCTCTCGATGCGCTGGTCCCTTCATGGGATGATCTTTGCACTGGTCCCTTCATGGGATTATCTCTAGTCCCCTCATGGGATGATCTTTGAAGCACTGGTCCCTTCATGGGATGATCTGTTGCACTGGTCCCTTCATATGATGATCTGTTGCACTGGTCCCTTCATGGAATGGTCTTTCATACCTCTAATCTGAGTGCTGTGATGCACTGGTCCCTTCATGGGATGATCTTGCATACGTCTAATCTGAGTGCTGTGATGCTGGTCCCTTCATGGGATGATCTCTGATGCACTGGTCCCTTCATGGGATGATCTCTGATGCACTGGTCTCTTCATGTGATGATCTCAGATGCACCGGTCCCTTCATGGGATGATCTTGCATACCTCTAAGCTGAGTGCTGTGATGCACTGGTTCCTTCATGA
This sequence comes from Triturus cristatus, assembly GCF_964204655.1. Lineage (NCBI taxonomy): Eukaryota > Metazoa > Chordata > Amphibia > Caudata > Salamandridae > Triturus > Triturus cristatus. Next base: position 409,480,268 of record NC_140591.1, read on the forward strand.
GATTATCTCTGGTCCCTTCATGGGTTGATCTCTGATGCACTGGTCCCTTAATGGGATGATATCTGTTGCACTGGTCCCTTAATGGGATGATATCTGTTGCACTGGTCCCTTCATGGGATGATCTGTTGCACTGGTCCCTTCATGGGATGATCTGTTGCACTGGTCCCTTCATGGGATGATCACTGATGCACTGTTTCCTTCATGGGATGATCTGGTGCACTGGTCCCTTCATGGTATCTCTGGTGCACTGGTTCCTTCATGGGATGATCTTTCATACCTAATCTGAGTGCTGTGATGCACTCGTCCCTTCATGGGATGATCTCTAGTCCCCTCATGGGATGATCTCTGGTGCACTGGTCCCTTCATGGGATGATCTCTGATGCACTGGTCCCTTCATGGGATGATCTCTGATGCACTGGTCCCTTCATGGGATGATCTCTGATGCACTGGTCTCTTCATGGGATGATCTCTGCACTGGACCCTTCATGGGATGTTCTTGCATACCTCTAATCTGAGTGCTGTAATGCACTGGTCCCTTCATGGGATGATCTTTGCACTGGTCCCTTCATGGGATGATTTTGCATTCCTCTAATATGAGTGCTGTGATGCACTGGTCCTTCATGGGATGATCTTTGATGCACTGGTCCCTTCATGGGATGATATTTGATGCAGTGGTCCCTTCATGGGATGATCTCTGATGCGCTGGCCCCTTCATGGGATGATCTCTGATGCACTGGTCCCTTCATGGGATGATCTTGCATACATCTAATCTGAGTGCTGTAATGCACTGGTCCCTTCATGGGATGATCTTTGCACTGGTCCCTTCATGGGATGATTTTGCATTCCTCTAATATGAGTGCTGTGATGCACTGGTCCTTCATGGGATGATCTTTGATGCACTGGTCCCTTCATGGGATGATATTTGATGCAGTGGTCCCTTCATGGGATGATCTCTGATGCACTGGTCCCTTCATGGGATGATCTCTAGTCCCCTCATGTGATGATCTTTGAAGCACTGGTCCCTTCATGGGATGATCTCTGATGCACTGGTCCCTTCATGGGATGATCTCTCATTTTAGGAAGAAACTGAAAACTTGGCTCTTTTCACCTTGATTTACTTGCTGTAGCACCATCTCCGTCCCTTGAGCGCCGAGACACCCTTGGGTATTTGCGCGCTTTAAAAATTGCACAAGCATAAACATAAACATTCACTGGTCCCTTCATGGGATGATCTCTGCACTGGTCCCTTCATGGGATGATCTGTTGCACTGGTCCCTTCATGGGATGATCTGTTGCACTGGTCCCTTCATGGGATGATCTGTTGCACTGGTCCCTTCATGGGATGATCATTGGTGCTCTGGTCCCTTCATGGGATGATCTCTGGTGCACTGGTCCCTTCATGGGATGATCTCTGATGCACTGGTCCCTTCATGTAATGATCTTGCATACCTCTAATCCGAGTGCTGTGATGCACTGGTCCCTTCATGGGATGATCTTTGATGCACTGGTCCCTTCATGGGATGATCTTGCGTACCTCTAATCTGAGTGCTGTGATGCATTGGTCCCTATATGGGATGATCTCTGATGCACTGGTCCCTTCATGGGATGATCTTGCATACCTCTAATCTAATTGCTGTGATGTACTGGTCCCTTTATTGAATGATCTGTTGCACTTGTCCCTTCATGGGATGATCTCTGATGCACTGGTCCCTTCATGGGATGATCTTTGCACTGGTCCCTTCATGGGATGATCTCTGCACTGGTCCCTTCATGGGATGATCTCTAGTCCCCTCATGGGATGATCTTTGAAGCACTGGTCCCTTCATGGGATGATCTCTGGTGCACTGGTCCCTTCACGGGATGATCTCTGGTGCACTGGTCCCTTCATGGGATGATTTCTGGTGAACTGGTCCCTTCATGGGATGATATTCGATGCGCTGTTCCCTTCATGGGATGATCTTTGATGCGCTCTCGATGCGCTGGTCCCTTCATGGGATGATCTTTGCACTGGTCCCTTCATGGGATGATCTCTGATGCACTGGTCCCTTCATGGGATGATCTCTAGTCCCCTCATGGGATGATCTTTAAAGCACTGGTCCCTTCATGGGATGATCTCTGATGCACTGGTCCCTTCATGGGATGATCTATGATGCACTACTCCCTTCATGGGATGATCTTTGATGCACTGGTCCCTTCATGGGATGATCTCTGGTGCACTGGTCCCTTCATGGGATGATCTCTGGTGCACTAGTCCCTTCATGGGATGATTTCTGGTGCACTGGTCCCTTCATGGGATGATTTCTGGTGCACTGGTCCCTTCATGGGATGATCTCTGGTCCCTTCATGGGATGATCTCTGGTGCACTGGTCCCTTCATGGGATGATCTTTTATACCTCTAATCTGAGTGCTGTGGTGCACTGGTCCCTTCATGGGATGATCTCTAGTCCCCTCATGGGATGATCTCTGATGCACTGGTCCCTTCATGGGATGATCTCTGATGCACTGGTCCCTTCATGGGATGATCTCTCATGCACTGGTCCCTTCATGGGATGATCTCTGATGCACTGGTCCCTTCATGGGATGATCTGGTGCACTGGTCCCTTCATGGGATGATCTGGTGCACTGGTCCCTTCATGGGATGATCTGGTGCACTGGTCCCTTCATGGGATGATCTGGTGCACTGGTCCCTTCATCGGATGATCTGGTGCACTTGTCCCTGGCCCTTCATGGGATGATCTGGTGCACTTGTCCCTGGCCCTTCATGGGATGATCTGGTGCACTGGTCCCTTCATCGGATGATCTGGTGCACTTGTCCCTTCATGGGATGATCTGGTGCACTGGTCCCTTCATGGGATGATCTATGGTGCACTGGTCCCTTCATGGGATGATCTCTAGTCCTCTCATGGGATGATCTCTGGTGCACGGTCCCTTCATGGGATGATCTCTGATGCACTGGTCCCTTTATGGGATGATCTCGGATGCACTGGTCCCTTCATGGGATGATCCCTGCACTGGTCCCTTTGTGGGATGATCTCTGGTGCACTGGTCCCTTCATGGGATTATCTCTGATGCACTGGTCCCTTTATGGGAAGATCTCTGATGCACTGGTCCCTTTATGGGATGATCTCTAGTCCCCTCATGGGATGATCTCTGATGCACTGGTCCCTTCATGGGATGATCTCTGGTGCACTGGTCCCTTCATGGGATGATCTTTGGTGCACTGGTCCCTTCATGGGATGATCTCTAGTCCCCTCATGGGATGATCTCTGGTGCACTATTCCCTTCATGGGATGATCTCTAATGCACTGGTCCCTTCATGGGATGATCTCTGATGCACTGGTCCCTTCATGGGATGCACTGGTCCCTTCATGGGATGATCTCTGATGCACTGGTCCCTTCATGGGATGATCTCTGATGCACTGGTCCCTTCATGGGATGATCTCTGATGCACTGGTCGCTTCTTGGGATGATCTCTCATGCACTGGTCCCTTCGTGGGATGATCTCTGATGCACTGGTCCCTTCTTGGGATGATCTCTGGTGCACTGGTCCCTTCGTGGGATGATTTTTGGTGCACTGGTCCCTTCATGGGATGATCTTTGGCGCACTGGTCCCTTCATGGGATGATCTCTAGTCTCCTCATGGGATGATCTTTGGTGCACTGGTCCCTTCATGGGATGATCTTTGATGCACTGGTCCCTTCATGGGATGATCTCTGATGCACTGGTCCCTTCATGGGATGATCTGATGCACTGGTCCCTTCATGGGATGATCTCTGCACTGGTCCCTTCATGGGATGATCTTTCATACCTCTAATCGGAGTGGCGTGATGCACTGGTCCCTTCATGAGATTATCTCTAGTCCTCTCATGGGATGATCTTTGGTGCACTGGTCCCTTCATGGGATGATCTATGATGCACTGGTCCCTTCATGGGATGATCTGTTGCACTGGTCCCTTCATGGGATGATCTGGTGCACTGGTCCCTTCATGGGATGATCTCTGATGCACTGGTCCCTTCATGGGATGATCTCTGATGCACTGGTCCCTTCATGGGATGATCTCTGATGCACTGGTCCCTTCATGGGATGATCTTGCATACCTCTAATCTGAGTGCTGTGATGCACTGGTCCTTTCATGGGATGATCCTCGATGCGCTGGTCCCTTCATGGGATGATCTTCGATTCGCTCGTCTCTTCATGGGACGATCCTCGATGCTCTGGTCCCTTCATGGGATGATCTCTGGTCCCTTCATGGGTTGATCTCTGATGCACTGGTCCCTTAATGGGATGATATCTGTTGCACTGGTCCCTTCATGGGATGATCTGTTGCACTGGTCCCTTCATGGGATGATCTGTTGCACTGGTCCCTTCATGGGATGATCTGTTGCACTGGTCCCTTCATGGGATGATATGGTGCACTGGTCCCTTCATGGGATGATCTGGTGCACTGGTCCCTTCATGGTATCTCTGGTGCACTGGTTCCTTCATGGGATGATCTTTCATACCTCTAATCTGAGTGCTGTGATGTACTGGTGCATTCATGGGATGATCTCTAGTCCCCTCATGGGATGATCTCTGGTGCACTTGTTCCTTCATGGGATGATCTTTGCGCTGGTCCCGTCATGGGATGATCTTGCATTCCTCTAATATGAGTGCTGTGTTGCACTGGTCCCTTCATGGGTGGATCTTTGATGCACTGGTCCCTTCATGGGATGATCTTCCATACCTCTAATCTGAGTGCTGTGTTGCACTGGTCCCTTCATGGGATGATCTCTGGTGAACTGGTCCCTTCATGGGATGATCTCTGGTGAACTGGTCCCTTCATGGGAGGATCTCTGGTGCACTGGTCTCTTCATGGGATGATCTCTGGTGCGCTGCTCCCTTCATGGGATGATCTGTTGCGCTGCTCCCTTCATGGGATGATCTGTTGCGCTGCTCCCTTCATGGGATGATCTGTTGCACTGGTCGCTTCATGGGATGATCTCTGTTGCAGTGGTCCCTTCATGGGATGATCTCTGGTGCACTGGTCCCTTCATGGGATGATCTTTGGTGCACTGGTCCCTTCATGGGATGATCTCTAGTCCCCTCATGGGATGATCTTTGGTGCACTGGTCCTTTCATGGGATGATCTCTGATGCACTGGTCCCTTCATGGGATGATCTCTGGTGCGCTGGTCCCTTCATGGGATGATCTCTGGTGCACTGGTCCCTTCATGGGATGATCTCTGGTGCACTGGTCCCTTCATGGGATGATCTCTGATGCACTGGTCCCTTCATGGGATGATCTCTGGTGCACTGGTCCCTTCATGGGATGATCTCTGGTGCACTGGTCCCTTCATGGGATGATCTCTGGTGCACTGGTCCCTTCATGGGATGATATTCGATGCGCTGTTCCCTTCATGGGATGATCTTTGATGCGCTCTCGATGCGCTGGTCCCTTCATGGGATGATCTTTGCACTGGTCCCTTCATGGGATGATCTCTGCACTGGTCCCTTCATGGTATGATCTCTAGTCCCCTCATGGGATGATCTTTGAAGCACTCGTCCCTTCATGGGATGATCTCTGATGCACTGGTCCCCTCATGGGATAATCTATGATGCACTAGTCCCTTCATGGGATGATCTTTGATGCACTGGTCCCTTCATGGGATGATCTCTGGTGCACTGGTCCCTTCACGGGATGATCTCTGGTGCACTGGTCCCTTCATGGGATGATCTCTAGTCCACTCATGGGATGATCTCTGATGCACTGGTCCCTTCATGGGATGATCTCTCATGCACTGGTCCCTTCATGGGATGATCTCTGATGCACTGGTCCCTTCATGGGATGATCTGTTGCACTGGTCCCTTCATGGGATGATCTCTGATGCACTGGTCCCTTCATGGGATGATCTCTGGTGCGCTGGTCCCTTCATGGGATGATCTCTGGTGCACTGGTCCCTTCATGGGATGATCTCTGGTGCACTGGTCCCTTCATGGGATGATCTCTGATGCACTGGTCCCTTCATGGGATGATCTCTCGTGCACTGGTCCCTTCATGGGATGATCTCTGGTGCACTGGTCCCTTCATGGGATGATCTTGCATACCTCTAATCTGAGTGCTGTGATGCATTGGTCCCTTCATGGGATGATCTTTGATGCACTGGTCCCTTCATGGGATGATCTTGCATACCTCTAATCTGAGTGCTGTGATGCATTGGTCCCTATATGGGATGATCTCTGATGCACTGGTCCCTTCATGGGATGATCTTGCATACCTCTAATCTAATTGCTGTGATGCACTGGTCCCTTTATTGAATGATCTGTTGCACTTGTCCCTTCATGGGATGATCTCTGATGCACTGGTTCCCTCATGGGATGATCTCTGATGCACTGGTCCCTTCATGGGATGATCTTGCATACCTCTAATCTGAGTGCTGTGATGCACTGGTCCCTTCATGGGATGATCTTTGATGCCCTGGTCCCTTCATGGGATGATCTTGCATACCTCTAATCTGAGTGCTGTGATGCACTGGTCCCTTCATGGGATAATCTCTGATGCCCTGGTCCCTTCATGGGATTATCTCTGGTGCACTGGTCCCTTTATGGGATGATATCTGATGCACTGGTCCCTTCATGGGATGATTTTGCATACCTCTAATCTGAGTGCTGTGATGCACTGGTCCCTTCATGGGATGATCTCTGCACTGGTCCCTTCATGGGATGATCTCTAGTCCCCTCATGGGATGATCTTTGAAGCACTGGTCCCTTCATGGGATGATCTCTGATGCACTGGTCCCTTCATGGGATGATCTTTGATGCACTGGTCCCTTCATGGGATGATCTTTGATGCACTGGTCCCTTCATGGGATGATCTCTGGTGCACTGGTCCCTTCACTGGATGATCTCTGGTGCACTGGTCCCTTCATGGGATGATTTCTGGTGCACTGGTCCCTTCATGGGATGATCTCTGGTCCCTTCATGGGATGATCTTTTATACCTCTAATCTGAGTGCTGTGGTGCACTGGTTTCTTCATGGTATGATCTCTAGTCCCCTCATGGGATGATCTCTGATGCACTGGTCCATTCATGGGATGATCTCTGATGCACTGGTCCCTTCATGGGTTGATCTTTGCACTGGTCCCTTCATGGGTTGATCTCTGCACTGGTCCCTTCATGGGATGATCTCTAGTCCCCTCATTTGATGATCTTTGAAGCACTGGTCCCTTCATGGGATGATCTCTGATGCACTGGTCCCTTCATGGGATGATCTCTGATGCACTGGTCCCTTCATGGGATGATCTTTGATGCACTGGTCCCTTCATGGGATGATCTCTGGTGCACTGGTCCCTTCACGGGATGATCTCTGGTGCACTGGTCCCTTCATGGGATGATCTCTGGTGCACTGGTCCCTTCATGGGATGATCTCTGGTCCCTTCATGGGATGATATCTGGTGCACTGGTCCCTTCATGGGATGATCTTTTATACTTCTAATCTGAGTGCTGTGGTGCACTGGTCCCTTCATGGGATGATCTCTAGTCCCCTTATGGGATGATCTCTGATGCACTGGTCCCTTCATGGGATGATCTCTGATGCACTGGTCCCTTCATGGGATGATCTCTCATGCACTGGTCCCTTCATGGGATGATCTCTGCACTGGTCCCTTCATGGGATGATCTGTTGCACTGGTCCCTTCATGGGATGATCTGTTGCACTGGTCCCTTCATGGGATGATCTGTTGCACTGGTCCCTTCATAGGATGATCTTTGGTGCTCTGGTCCCTTCATGGGATGATCTCTGGTGCACTGGTCCCTTCATGGGATGATCTTGCATACCTCTTATCCGAGTGCTGTGATGCACTGGTCCCTTCATGGGATGATCTTTGATGCACTGGTCCCTTCATGGGAGGATCTTGCATACCTCTAATCTGAGTGCTGTGATGCATTGGTCCCTGTATGGGATGATCTCTGATGCACTGGTCCCTTCATGGGATGATCTTGCATACCTCTAATCTAATTGCTGTGATGCACTGGTCCCTTTATTGAATGATCTGTTGCACTTGCCCCTTCTTGGGATGATCTCTGATGCACTGGTCCCTTCATGGGATGATCTTTGCACTGGTCCCTTCATGGGATGATCTCTGCACTGGTCCCTTCATGGGATGATCTCTAGTCCCCTCATGGGATGATCTTTGAAGCACTGGTCCCTTCATGGGATGATCTTTGATGCACTGGTCCCTTCATGGGATGATCTCTGGTGCACTGGTCCCTTCACGGGATGATCTCTGGTGCACTGGTCCCTTCACGGGATGATCTCTGGTGCACTGGTCCCTTCATGGGATGATTTCTGGTGCACTGGTCCCTTCATGGGATGCTCTCTAGTCCCCTCATGGGATGATCTCTGATGCACTGGTCCCTTCATGGATGATCTCTGATGCACTGGTCCCTTCATGGGATGATCTCTCATGCACTGGTCCCTTCATGGCATGATCTCTGATGCACTGGTCCCTTCATGGGATGATCTTTGATAAACTGGTCCCTTCATGGGATGATCTGTGATGCACTGGTCCCTAAATGGGATGATCTCTGATGCACTGGTCCCTTCATGGGATGATCTCTCATGCACTGGTCCCTTCATGGGATGATCTCTCATGCACTGGTCCCTTCATGGGATGATCTCTGCACTGGTCCCTTCATGGGATGTTCTTACATACCTCTAATCTGAGTGCTATAATGCACTGGTCCCTTCATGGGATGATCTTTGCGCTGGTCCCTTCATGGGATGATCTTGCATTCCTCTAATATGAGTACTGCGATGCACTGGTCCCTTCATGGGATGATCTTTGATGCACTGGTCCCTTCATGGGAGGATCTTTGATGCACTGGTCCCTTCATGGGATGATCTCTGATGCACTGGTCCCTTCATGGGATTATCTTCCATACCTCTAATCTGAGTGCTGTGCTGCACTGGTCCCTTCATGGGATGATCTCTGATGCCATGGTCCCTTCATGGGATGATCTCTGGTGAACTGGTCCCTTCATGGGAGGATCTCTGGTGCACTGGTCCCTTCATGGGATGATCTCTGGTGCACTGGTCCCTTCATGGGATGATTTTGCATACCTCTAATCTGAGTGCTGTGATACACTGGTCCTTTCATGGGATGATCTCTGATGCACTGGTCCCTTCATGGGATGATCTCTGATGCACTGGTCCCTTCATGGGATTATCTCTGATGCACTGGTTCCTTCATGGGATGATCTGTTGCGCTGCTCCCTTCATGGGATGATCTGTTGCACTGGTCCCTTCATGGGATTATCTGTTGCACTGGTCCCTTTATAGGATGATCTCTGTTGCACTGGTCCCTTCATGGAATGATCTCTGGTGCACTGGTCCCTTCATGGGATGATCTCTGGTGCACTGGTCCCTTCATGGGATGATCTCTGGTGCACTGGTCCCTTCATGGGATGATCTTTGGTGCACTGGTCCCTTCATGGGATGATCTCTTGTCCCCTCATGGGATGATATTTGGTGCACTGGTCCTTTCATGGGATGATCTCTGATGCACTGGTCCCTTCATGGGATGATCTCTAGTCCCCTCATGGGATTATCTTTGAAGCACTTGTCCCTTCATGGGATGATCTCTGATGCACTGGTCCCTTCATGGGATGATCTATGATGCACTAGTCCCTTCATGGGATGATCTTTGATGCACTGGTCGGACCATGGGATGATCTTTGATGCACTGGTCGGTTCATGGGATGATCTCTGGTGCACTAGTCCCTTCATGGGATGATCTCTGGTGCACTGGTCCCTTCATGGGATGATCTTTTATACCTCTAATCTGAGTGCTGTGGTGCACTGGTCCCTTCATGGGATGATCTCTAGTTCCCTCATGGGATGATCTCTGATGCACTCGTCCCTTCATGAGATGATCTCTGATGCACTGGTCCCTTCATGGGATAATCTCTCATGCACTAGTCCCTTCATGGGATGATCTCTCATGCACTGGTCTCTTCATGGGATGATCTCTGCACTGGACCCTTCATGGGATGTTCTTGCATACCTATAATCTGAGTGCTGTAATGCACTGGTCCCTTCATGGGATGATCTTTGCACTGGTCCCTTCATGGGATGATTTTGCATTCCTCTAATATGAGTGCTGTGATGCACTGGTCCTTCATGGGATGATCTTTGATGCACTGGTCCCTTCATGGGATGATATTTGATGCACTGGTCCCTTCATGGGATGATCTCTGATGCGCTGGCCCCTTCATGGGATGATCTCTGATGCACTGGTCCCTTCATGGGATGATCTTGCATACATCTAATCTGAGTGCTGTGATGCACTGGTCCCTTCATGGATGATCTCTGATGCGCTGGTCCCTTCATGGGATGATCTCTGATGCACTGGTCCCTTCATGGGATGATCTCTGATGCACTGGTCCCTTCATGGCATGATCTCTAGACTGGTCCCTTCATGGGATGATCTTGCATACCTCTAATTTGTGTGCTGTGATGCACTGGTTCCTTCATGGGATGATCTTGCATACCTCTAATCTGAGTGCTGTGATGCACTGGTCCCTTCATGGGATGATCTCTGATGCACTGGTCTCTTCATGGGATGATCTGTTGCGCTGCTCCCTTCATGGGATGATCTGTTGCGCTGCTCCCTTCATGGGATGATCTGTTGCACTGGTCCCTTCATATGATGATCTCTGTTGCACTGGTCCCTTCATGAGATGATCTCAGTTGCACTGGTCCCTTCATGGGATGATCTCTGTTGCACTGGTCCCTTCATGGGATGATCTCTGGTGCACTGGTCCCTTCATGGGATGATCTCTGATGCACTGGTCCCTTCATGGGATGAACTCTGGTGCACTGGTCCCTTCATGGGATGATCTCTGGTGCACTGGTCCTTTCAGGGGATGATCTCTGATGCGCTGGTCCCTTCATGGGATGATCTCTGGTGCGCTGGTCCCTTCATGGGATGATCTCTGGTGCACTGGTCCCTTCATGGGATGATCTCTGGTGCACTGGTCCCTTCATGGGATGATCTTTGGTGCACTGGTCCCTTCATGGGATGATCTCTGATGCACTGGTCCCTTCATGGGATGAACTCTGGTGCACTGGTCCCTTCATGGGATGATCTCTGGTGCACTGGTCCCCTCATGGGATGATCTCTGGTGCACTGGTCCCTTCATGGGATGATATTCGATGCGCTGTTCCCTTCATGGGATGATCTTTGATGCGCTCTCGATGCGCTGGTCCCTTCATGGGATGATCTTTGCACTGGTCCCTTCATGGGATTATCTCTAGTCCCCTCATGGGATGATCTTTGAAGCACTGGTCCCTTCATGGGATGATCTCTGATTCACTGGTCCCCTCATGGGATGATCTATGATGCACTAGTCCCTTCATGGGATGATCTTTGATGCACTGGTCCCTTCATGGGATGATCTTTGATGCACTGGTCCCTTCATGGGAAGATCTCTTGTGCACTGGCTCCTTCACGGGATGATCTCTGGTGCACTGGTCCCTTCATGGGATGATTTCTGGTGCACTGGTCCCTTCATGGGATGATCTCTGGTCCCTTCATGGAATGATCTCTGGTGCACTGGTCCCTTCATGGGATGATCTTTTATACCTCTAATCTGAGTGCTGTGGTGCACTGGTCTCTTCATGGGATGATCTCTAGTCCCCTCATGGGATGATCTCTGATGCACTGGTCCCTTCATGGGATGATCTCTCATGCACTGGTCCCTTCATGGGATGATCTCTCATGCACTGTTCCCTTCATGGGATGATCTGTTGCACTGGTCCCTTCATGGGATGATCTTTGGTGCTCTGGTCCCTTCATGGGATGATCTTTGGTGCACTGGTCCCTTCATGGGATGATCTCTGGTGCACTGGTCCCTTCATGGGATGATCTTGCATACCTCTAATCTGAGTGCTGTGATGCACTGGTCCCTTCATGGGATGATCTTTGATGCCCTGGTCCCTTCGTGGGATGATCTTGCATACCTCTTATCTGAGTGCTGTGATGCACTGGTCCCTTCATGGGATAATCTCTGATGCCCTTGTCCCTTCATGGGATGATCTCTGCACTGGTCCCTTCATGGGATGATCTCTAGTCCCCTCATGGGATGATCTTTGAAGCACTGGTCCCTTCATGGGATGATCTCTGATGCACTGGTCCCTTCATGGGATGATCTCTGATGCACTGGTCCCTTCATGGGATGATCTTTGCACTGGTCCCTTCATGGGATGATCTCTGCACTGGTCCCTTCATGGGATGATCTCTAGTCCCCTCATGGGATGATCTTTGAAGCACTGGTCCCTTCATGGGATGATCTCTGATGCACTGGTCCCTTCATGGGATGATCTCTCATTCACTGGTCCCTTCATGGGATGATCTCTGCACTGGTCCCTTCATGGGATGATCTGTTGCACTGGTCCCTTCATGGGATGATCTGTTGCACTGGTCCCTTCATGGGATGATCTGTTGCACTGGTCCCTTCATGGGATGATCTTTGGTGCTCTGGTCCCTTCATGGGATGATCTCTGGTGCACTGGTCCCTTCATGGGATGATCTCTGATGCACTGGTCCCTTCATGTAATGATCTTGCATACCTCTAATCCGAGTGCTGTGATGCACTGGTCCCTTCATGGGATGATCTTTGATGCACTGGTCCCTTCATGGGATGATCTTGCGTACCTCTAATCTGAGTGCTGTGATGCATTGGTCCCTATATGGGATGATCTCTGATGCACTGGTCCCTTCATGGGATGATCTTGCATACCTCTAATCTAATTGCTGTGATGTACTGGTCCCTTTATTGAATGATCTGTTGCACTTGTCCCTTCATGGGATGATCTCTGATGCACTGGTCCCTTCATGGGATGATCTTTGCACTGGTCCCTTCATGGGATGATCTCTGCACTGGTCCCTTCATGGGATGATCTCTAGTCCCCTCATGGGATGATCTTTGAAGCACTGGTCCCTTCATGGGATGATCTCTGGTGCACTGGTCCCTTCATGGGATGATCTCTGGTGCACTGGTCCCTTCATGGGATGATTTCTGGTGCACTGGTCCCTTCATGGGATGATATTCGATGCGCTGTTCCCTTCATGGGATGATCTTTGATGCGCTCTCGATGCGCTGGTCCCTTCATGGGATGATCTTTGCACTGGTCCCTTCATGGGATGATCTCTAGTCCCCTCATGGGATGATCTTTGAAGCACTGGTCCCTTCATGGGATGATCTCTGATGCACTGGTCCCTTCATGGGATGATCTATGATGCACTACTCCATTCATGGGATGATCTTTGATGCACTGGTCGGTTCATGGGATGATCTTTGATGCACTGGTCCCTTCATGGGATGATCTCTGGTGCACTGGTCCCTTCATGGGATGATCTCTGGTGCACTAGTCCCTTCATGGGATGATTTCTGGTGCACTGGTCCCTTCATGGGATGATCTCTGGTGCACTGGTCCCTTCATGGGATGATTTCTGGTGCACTGTTCCCTTCATGGGATGATTTCTGGTGCACTGTTCCCTTCATGGGATGATCTCTGGTGCACTGGTCCCTTCATGGGATGATCTTTTATACCTCTAATCTGAGTGCTGTGGTGCACTGGTCTCTTCATGGGATGATCTCTAGTCCCCTCATGGGATGATCTCTGATGCACTGGTCCCTTCATGGGATTATCTCTCATGCACTGGTCCCTTCATGGGATGATCTCTCATGCACTGTTCCCTTCATGGGATGATCTGTTGCACTGGTCCCTTCATGGGATGATCTTTGGTGCTCTGGTCCCTTCATGGGATGATCTCTGGTGCACTGGTCCCTTCATGGGATGATCTCTGGTGCACTGGTCCCTTCCCCTTCATGGGATGATCTTGCATACCTTTAATCTGAGTGCTGTGATGCACTGGTCCCTTCATGGGATGATCTTTGATGCCCTGGTCCCTTCATGGGATGATCTTGCATACCTCTTATCTGAGTGCTGTGATGCACTGGTCCCTTCATGGGATGATCTCTAGTCCCCTCATGGGATGATCTTTGAAGCACTGGTCCCTTCATGGGATGATCTCTTGTGCACTGGTCCCTTCACGGGATGATCTCTGGTGCACTGGTCCCTTCATGGGATGATTTCTGGTGCACTGGTCCCTTCATGGGATGATATTCGATGCGCTGTTCCCTTCATGGGATGATCTTTGATGCGCTCTCGATGCGCTGGTCCCTTCATGGGATGATCTTTGCACTGGTCCCTTCATGGGATGATCTCTGATGCACTGGTCCCTTCATGGGATGATCTTTGCACTGGTCCCTTCATGGGATGATCTCTGCACTGGTCCCTTCATGGGATGATCTCTAGTCCCCTCATGGGATGATCTTTGAAGCACTGGTCCCTTCATGGGATGATCTCTGATGCACTGGTCCCTTCATGGGATGATCTCTCATTTTAGGAAGAAACTGAAAACTTGGCTCTTTTCACCTTGATTTACTTGCTGTAGCACCATCTCCGTCCCTTGAGCGCCGAGACACCCTTGGGTATTTGCGCGCTTTAAAAATTGCACAAACATAAACATAAACATTCACTGGTCCCTTCATGGGATGATCTCTGCACTGGTCCCTTCATGGGAGGATCTGTTGCACTGGTCCCTTCATGGGATGATCTGTTGCACTGGTCCCTTCATGGGATGATCTGTTGCAATGGTCCCTTCATGGGATGATCATTGGTGCTCTGGTCCCTTCATGGGATGATCTCTGGTGCACTGGTCCCTTCATGGGATGATCTCTGATGCACTTGTCCCTTCATGTAATGATCTTGCATACCTCTAATCCGAGTGCTGTGATGCACTGGTCCCTTCATGGGATGATCTTTGATGCACTGGTCCCTTCATGGGATGATCTTGCGTACCTCTAATCTGAGTGCTGTGATGCATTGGTCCCTATATGGGATGATCTCTGATGCACTGGTCCCTTCATGGGATGATCTTGCATACCTCCAATCTAATTGCTGTGATGTACTGGTCCCTTTATTGAATGATCTGTTGCACTTGTCCCTTCATGGGATGATCTCTGATGCACTGGTCCCTTCATGGGATGATCTTTGCACTGGTCCCTTCATGGGATGATCTCTGCACTGGTCCCTTCATGGGACGATCTCTAGTCCCCTCATGGGATGATCTTTGAAGCACTGGTCCCTTCATGGGATGATCTCTGGTGCACTGGTCCCTTCACGGGATGATCTCTGGTGCACTGGTCCCTTCATGGGATGATTTCTGGTGCACTGGTCCCTTCATGGGATGATATTCGATGCGCTGTTCCCTTCATGGGATGATCTTTGATGCGCTCTCGATGCGCTGGTCCCTTCATGGGATGATCTTTGCACTGGTCCCTTCATGGGATGATCTCTGATGCACTGGTCCCTTCATGGGATGATCTCTAGTCCCCTCATGGGATGATCTTTAAAGCACTGGTTCCTTCATGGGATGATCTCTGATGCACTGGTCCCTTCATGGGATGATCTCTGATGCACTGGTCCCTTCATGGGATGATCTATGATGCACTACTCCCTTCATGGGATGATCTTTGATGCACTGGTCGGTTCATGGGATGATCTTTGATGCACTGGTCCCTTCATGGGATGATCTCTGGTGCACTGGTCCCTTCATGGGATGATCTCTGGTGCACTAGTCCCTTCATGGGATGATTTCTGGTGCACTGGTCCCTTCATGGGATGATCTCTGGTGCACTGGTCCCTTCATTGGATGATTTCTGGTGCACTGGTCCCTTCATGGGATGATCTCTGGTCCCTTCATGGGATGATCTCTGGTGCACTGGTCCCTTCATGGGATGATCTTTTATACCTCTAATCTGAGGGCTGTGGTGCACTGGTCCCTTCATGGGATGATCTCTAGTCCCCTCATGGGATGATCTCTGATGCACTGGTCCCTTCATGGGATGATCTCTGATGCACTGGTCCCTTCATGGGATGATCTCTCATGCACTGGTCCCTTTATGGGATGATCTCTGATGCACTGGTCCCTTCATGGGATGATCTGGTGCACTGGTCCCTTCATGGGATGATCTGGTGCACTGGTCTCTTCATGGGATGATCTGGTGCACTGGTCCCTTCATGGGATAATCTCTGATGCGCTGGCCCCTTCATGGGATGATCTCTGATGCACTGGTCCCTTCATGGGATGATCTTGCATACCTCTAATCTGAGATCTGTGTTGCCCTGGTCCCTTCATGGGATGATCTCTGATGCCCTGGTCCCTTCATGAGATTATCTCTGGTGCACTGGTCCCTTTATGGGATGATCTCTGATGCACTGGTCCCTTCATAGGATATGTTGCACTGGTCCCTTCATGGGATGATCTCTGTTGCACTGGTCACTTCATGGGATGATTTCTGTTGCACTGGTCCTTTCATGGGATGATCTCTGTTGCACTGGTCCTTTCATGGGATGATCTCTGATGCACTGGTCCCTTCATGGGATGATCGCTGATGCACTGGTCCCTTCATGGGATGATCTCTGGTGCACTGGTCCCTTCATGGGATGATCTTTGGTGCGCTGGTCCCTTCATGGGATGATCTCTTGTCCCCTCATGAGATGATCTTTGGTGCACTGGTCCTTTCATGGGATGATCTCTGATGCACTGGTCCCTTCATGGGATCATCTCTGATGCGCTGGTCCCTTCTTGGGATGATCTCAGGTGCACTGGTCCCTTCTTGGGATGATCTCTGGTGCACTGGTCCCTTCATGGGATGATCTCTGGTGCACTGGTCCCTTCATGGGATGATCTCTGGTGCACTGGTCCCTTCATGGGATGATATTCGATGCGCTGTTCCCTTCATGGGATGATCTTTGATGCGCTCTCGATGCGCTGGTCCCTTCATGGGATGATCTTTGCACTGGTCCCTTCATGGGATGATCTCTGATGCACTGGTCCCTTCATGGGATGATCTCTAGTCCCCTCATGGGATGATCTTTGAAGCACTTGTCCCTTCTTGGGATGATCTCTGATGCACTGGTCCCTTCATGGGATGATCTATGATGCACTAGTCCCTTCATGGGATGATCTTTGATGCACTGGTCGGTTCATGGGATGATCTTTGATGCACTGGTCGGTTCATGGGATGATCTCTGGTGCACTGGTCCCTTCATGGGATGATCTCTAGTCCCCTCATGGGATGATCTCTGATGCACTGGTCCCTTCATGGGATGATCTCTCATGCACTGGTCCCTTCATGGGATGATCTCTGATGCACTGGTCCCTTCATGGGATGATCTCTGATGCACTGGTCCCTTCATGGGATTATCTTGCATACCTCTAATCTGAGTGCTGTGATGCACTGGTCCCTTCATGGGATGATCTTTGATGCACTGGTCCCTTCATGGGATGATCTTGCATACCTCTAATCTGAGTGCTGTGTTGCCCTGGTCCCTTCATGGGATGATCTCTGATGCCCTGGTCCCTTCATGGGATTATCTCTGGTGCACTGGTCCATTTATGGGATGATCTCTGATGCACTGGTCCCTTCATAGGATATGTTGCACTGGTCCCTTCATGGGATGATCTCTGTTGCACTGGTCACTTCATGGGAAGATCTCTGTTGCACTGGTCCTTTCATGGGATGATCTCTGTTGCACTGGTCCTTTCATGGGATGATCTCTGATGCACTGGTCCCTTCATGGGATGATCTCTGATGCACTGGTCCCTTCATGGGATGATCTCTAGTCCCTTCATGGGATGATCTCTAGTCCCTTCATGGGATGATCTCCCATGCACTGGTCCCTTCATGGGATGATCTCCCATGCACTGGTCCCTTCATGGGATGATCTCCCATGCACTGGTCCCTTCATGGGATGATCTCCCATGCACTGGTCCCTTCATGGGATGATCTCCCATGCACTGGTCCCTTCATGGGATGATCTCCCATGCACTGGTCCCTTCATGGGATGATCTCCCATGCACTGGTCCCTTCATGGGATGATCTCCCATGCACTGGTCCCTTCATGGGATGATCTCTGATGAACTGGTCCCTAAATGGGATGATCTTGAAAGCCTCTAATCTGAGAGCTGTGATGCACTGGTCCCTTCAAGGGATGATCTCTAGTGCGCTGGTCCCTTCATGGGATGATCTCTGGTGCGCTAGTCCCTTCATGGGATGATCCTCGATGCGCTGGTCCCTTCATGGGATGATCTTCGATGCGCTGGACCCTTCATGGGATGATCCTCGATGCGCTGGTTGCTTCATGGGATGAGGATGATCTCTGCGCTGGTCCCTTCATGGGATGAAAATCTTTGCGCTGGTCCCTTCATGGGATGAGAATGATCTCTGCGCTGGTCCGTTCATGGGATGAGGATGATCTCCCATGCACTGGTCCCTTCATGGGATGATCTCCCATGCACTGGTCCCTTCATGGGATGATCTCCCATGCACTGGTCCCTTCATGGGATGATCTCCCATGCACTGGTCCCTTCATGGGATGATCTCCCATGCACTAGTCCCTTCATGGGATGAACTTGCATATCTCTAATCTGAGTGCTGTGATGCACTGGTCCCTTCCTGGGATGATCTCCGATACACTGGTCCCTTCATGGGATGATCTCTGATGCACTGGCCTCTTCATGGGATGGTCTTTGATGCACTGGTCCCTTTGTGGGATGATCTCTGTTGCACTGGTCCCTTCATGGGTATCTCTGATGCACAGGTCCCTTCGTGGGATGATCTCTGATGCACTGGTCCCTTCGTGGGATGATCTCTGGTGCACTGGTCCCTTCGTGGGATGATCTCTCATGCACTGGTCCCTTCGTGGGATGATTTTTGGTGCACTGGTCCCTTCATGGGATGATCTTTGGCGCACTGGTCCCTTCATGGGATGATCTGTAGTCCCCTCATGGGATGATCTTTGGTGCACTGGTCCCTTCATCCGATGATCTTTGATGCACTGGTCCCTTCATGGGATGATCTTTGATGCACTGGTCCCTTCTTTTGATGATTTCTGATGCACTGGTCCCTTCATGGGATGATCTCTGCACTGGTCCCTTCATGGGATGATCTCTGCACTGGTCCCTTCATGGGATGATCTTGCATACCTCTAATCTGAGTGCTGTGATGCACTGGTCCCTTCATGTGATGATCTTTGATGCACTGGTCCCTTCATGTGATGATCTTTTATGCACTAGTCCCTTCATGGGATGATCTCTGCACTGGTGCCTTCATGGGATGATCTTTCATACCTCTAATGTGAGTTCTCTGATGCACTGGTCCCTTCATGGGATGATCTCTGATGCACTGGTCCCTTCATGGGATGATGTCTGATGCACTGGTCCCTTCATGGGATAATGTCTGATGCACTGGTCCCCTCATGGGATGATCTCTGATGCACTGGTCCCCTCATGGGATGATCTCTGATGCACTGGTCCCTTCATGGGATGATCTCTGATGCACTGGTCCCTACATGGGATGATCTCTGATGCACTGGTCCCTTCATGGGATGACCTGGTGCACTCGTCCCTTCATGGGATGATCTGGTGCACTCGTCCCTTCATGGGATGATCTGGTGCACTCGTCCCTTCATGGGATGATCTGGTACACTGGTCCCTTCATGGGATGATCTGGTGCACTAGTCCCTTCATGGGATGATCTGGTGCACTGGTCCCTTCATGGGATGATCTGGTGCACTGGTCCCTTCATGGGATGATCTTTGATGCACTGGTCTCTTCATGGGATGATCTTTGATGCACTGGTCCCTTCATGGGATGATCTTTGATGCACTGGTGCCTTCATGGGATGGTCTTGCATACCTCTAATATGAGTGCTGTGATGCATTGGTCCCTATATGGGATGATCTCTGATGCACTGGTCCCTTCATGGGATGATCTTGCATACCTCTAATCTAATTGCTGTGATGCACTGGTCCCTTTATTGAATGATCTGTTGCACTTGTCCCTTCTTGGGATGATCTCTGATGCACTGGTCCCTTCATGGGATGATCTCTGGTGCACTGGTCCCTTCATGGGATGATCTCTGATGCATTGGTCCCTTCATGTGATGATCTGTTGCACTGGTCCCTTCATGTGATGATCTGGTGCACTGGTCCCTTCATGGAATGATCTGGTGCACTGGTCCCTTCATGGGATGATCTGGTGCACTGGTCCCTTCATGGGATGATCTGGTGCACTGGTCCCTTCATGGGATGATCTGGTGCACTGGTCCATTCATGGGATGATCTCTGGTGCACTGGTCCCTTCATGGGATGATCTCTGGTGCACTGGTCCCTTCATGGGATGATCTCTGGTGCACTGGTCCCTTCATGGGATGATCTTTCATACCTCTAATCTGAGTGGCGTGATGCACTGGTCCCTTCAGGAGATTATCTCTAGTCCTCTCATGGGATGATCTTTGGTGCACTGGTCCCTTCATGGGATGATCTCTGATGCACTGGTCCCTTCATGGGATGATCTCTGATGCACTGGTCCCTTCATGGGATGATCTGTTGCACTGGTCCCTTCATGGGATGATCTGTTGCACTGGTCCCTTCATGGGATGATCTGATGCATTGGTCCCTTCATGGGATGATCTGGTGCACTGGTCCCTTCATGGGATGATCTCTGATGCACTGGTCCATTCATGGGATGATCTTGCATACCTCTAATGTGAGTTCTCTGATGCACTTGTTCCTTCATGGGATGATCTCTGATGCACTGGTCCCTTCATGGGATGATCTCTGATGCACTGGTCCCTTCATGGGATGATATGTTGCACTGGTCCCTTCATGGGATGATCTCCCATGCACTGGTCCCTTCATGGGATGATCTGGTGCACTGGTCCCCTCATGGGATGATCTTTGAAGCACTGGTCCCTTCATGGGATGATCTCTGATGCACTGGTCCCTTCATGGGATGATCTCCCATGCACTGGTCCCTTCATGGGATGATCTCCCATGCACTAGTCCCTTCATGGGATGAACTTGCATATCTCTAATCTGAGTGCTGTGATGCACTGGTCCCTTCCTGGGATGATCTCCGATACACTGGTCCCTTCATGGGATGATCTCTGATGCACTGGCCTCTTCATGGGATGGTCTTTGATGCACTGGTCCCTTTGTGGGATGATCTCTGTTGCACTGGTCCCTTCATGGGTATCTCTGATGCACAGGTCCCTTCGTGGGATGATCTCTGATGCACTGGTCCCTTCGTGGGATGATCTCTGGTGCACTGGTCCCTTCGTGGGATGATCTCTCATGCACTGGTCCCTTCGTGGGATGATTTTTGGTGCACTGGTCCCTTCATGGGATGATCTTTGGCGCACTGGTCCCTTCATGGGATGATCTGTAGTCCCCTCATGGGATGATCTTTGGTGCACTGGTCCCTTCATCCGATGATCTTTGATGCACTGGTCCCTTCATGGGATGATCTTTGATGCACTGGTCCCTTCTTTTGATGATTTCTGATGCACTGGTCCCTTCATGGGATGATCTCTGCACTGGTCCCTTCATGGGATGATCTCTGCACTGGTCCCTTCATGGGATGATCTTGCATACCTCTAATCTGAGTGCTGTGATGCACTGGTCCCTTCATGTGATGATCTTTGATGCACTGGTCCCTTCATGTGATGATCTTTTATGCACTAGTCCCTTCATGGGATGATCTCTGCACTGGTGCCTTCATGGGATGATCTTTCATACCTCTAATGTGAGTTCTCTGATGCACTGGTCCCTTCATGGGATGATCTCTGATGCACTGGTCCCTTCATGGGATGATGTCTGATGCACTGGTCCCTTCATGGGATAATGTCTGATGCACTGGTCCCCTCATGGGATGATCTCTGATGCACTGGTCCCCTCATGGGATGATCTCTGATGCACTGGTCCCTTCATGGGATGATCTCTGATGCACTGGTCCCTACATGGGATGATCTCTGATGCACTGGTCCCTTCATGGGATGACCTGGTGCACTCGTCCCTTCATTGGATGATCTGGTGCACTCGTCCCTTCATGGGATGATCTGGTGCACTCGTCCCTTCATGGGATGATCTGGTACACTGGTCCCTTCATGCGATGATCTGGTGCACTAGTCCCTTCATGGGATGATCTGGTGCACTGGTCCCTTCATGGGATGATCTGGTGCACTGGTCCCTTCATGGGATGATCTTTGATGCACTGGTCTCTTCATGGGATGATCTTTGATGCACTGGTCCCTTCATGGGATGATCTTTGATGCACTGGTGCCTTCATGGGATGGTCTTGCATACCTCTAATATGAGTGCTGTGATGCATTGGTCCCTATATGGGATGATCTCTGATGCACTGGTCCCTTCATGGGATGATCTTGCATACCTCTAATCTAATTGCTGTGATGCACTGGTCCCTTTATTGAATGATCTGTTGCACTTGTCCCTTCTTGGGATGATCTCTGATGCACTGGTCCCTTCATGGGATGATCTCTGGTGCACTGGTCCCTTCATGGGATGATCTCTGATGCATTGGTCCCTTCATGTGATGATCTGTTGCACTGGTCCCTTCATGTGATGATCTGGTGCACTGGTCCCTTCATGGAATGATCTGGTGCACTGGTCCCTTCATGGGATGATCTGGTGCCCTGGTCCCTTCATGGGATGATCTGATGCATTGGTCCCTTCATGGGATGATCTGGTGCACTGGTCCCTTCAGGAGATTATCTCTAGTCCTCTCATGGGATGATCTTTGGTGCACTGGTCCCTTCATGGGATGATCTCTGATGCACTGGTCCCTTCATGGGATGATCTCTGATGCACTGGTCCCTTCATGGGATGATCTGTTGCACTGGTCCCTTCATGGGATGATCTGTTGCACTGGTCCCTTCATGGGATGATCTGATGCATTGGTCCCTTCATGGGATGATCTGGTGCACTGGTCCCTTCATGGGATGATCTCTGATGCACTGGTCCATTCATGGGATGATCTTGCATACCTCTAATGTGAGTTCTCTGATGCACTTGTTCCTTCATGGGATGATCTCTGATGCACTGGTCCCTTCATGGGATGATCTCTGATGCACTGGTCCCTTCATGGGATGATCTGTTGCACTGGTCCCTTCATGGGATGATCTTTGATGCACTGGTCCCTTCATGGGATGATCTTTGATGCACTGGTCCCTTCATGGGATGATCTTGCATACCTCTAATCTGAGTGCTGTGATGCACTGGTCCCTTCATGGGATGATCCTCGATGCGCTGGTCCCTTCATGGGATGATCCTCGATGCTCTGGTCCCTTCCTGGGATGATCCTCGATGCTCTGGTCCCTTCATGGGATGATCCTCGATGTGCTGGTCCCTTCATGGGATGGTCTTTCATACCTCTAATCTGAGTGCTGTGATGCACTGGTCCCTTCATGGGATGATCTTGCATACGTCTTATCTGAGTGCTGTGATGCTGGTCCCTTCATGGGATGATCTCTGATGCACTGGTCCCTTCATGGGATGATCTCTGATGCACTGGTCCCTTCATGTGATGATCTCAGATGCACCGGTCCCTTCATGGGATGAACTTGCATACCTCTAAGCGGAGTGCTGTGATTCACTGGTTCCCTCATGAGATGATCTCTGGTCCCTTCATGGGTTGATCTCTGATGCACTGGACCCTTAATGGGATGATATCTGTTGCACTGGTCCCTTCATGGGATGATTTGTTGTACTGGTCCCTTCATGGGATGATCTGTTGCACTGGTCCCTTCATGGGATGGTCTGTTGCACTGGTCCCTTCATGGGATGATCACTGATGCACTGGGCCCTTCATGGGATGATCTGGTGCACTGGTCCCTTCATGGTATCTCTGGTGCACTGGTTCCTTCATGGGATGATCTTTCATACCTCTAATCTGAGTGCTGTGATGCACTCGTCCCTTCATGGGATGATCTCTAGTCCCCTCATGGGATGATCTCTGGTGCACTGGTCCCTTCATGGGATGATCTCTGATGCACTGGTCCCTTCATGGGATGATCTCTGATGCACTGGTCCCTTCATGGGATGATCTCTGATGCACTGGTCCCTTCATGGGATGTTCTTGCATACCTCTAATCTGAGTGCTGTAATGCACTGGTCCCTTCATGGGATGATCTTTGCACTGGTCCCTTCATGGGATGATCTCTGGTGCACTGGTTCCTTCATGGGATGATCTTTCATACCTCTAATATGAGTGCTGTGATGCACTGGTCCTTCATGGGATGATCTTTGATGCACTGGTCCCTTCATGGGAGGATCTTTGATGCACTGGTCCCTTCATGGGATGATCTCTGATGCACTGGTCCCTTCATGGGATGATCTTCCATACCTCTAATCTGAGTGCTGTGCTCCTCCGGTCCCTTCATGGGATGATCTCTGATGCCATGGTCCCTTCATGGGATGATCCCTGGTGAACTGGTCCCTTCATGGGAGGATCTCTGGTGCACTGGTCCCTTCATGGGATGATCTCTGGTGCACTGGTCCCTTCATGGGATGATCTTGCATACCTCTAATCTGAGTGCTGTGTTGCCCTGGTTCCTTCATGGGATGATCTCTGATGCCCTGGTCCCTTTATGGGATTATCTCTGGTGCACTGGTCCCTTTATGGGATGATCTCTGATGCACTGGTCCCTTCATGGGATGATCTCTGATGCACTGGTCCCTTCATGGGATTATCTCTGATGCACTGGTCCCTTCATGGGATGATCTGGTGCACTGGTCCCTTCATGGGATGATCTGGTGCACTGGTCCCTTCATGGGATGATCTCTGGTGCACTGGTCCCTTCATGGGATGATCTCTGGTGCACTGGTCCCTTCATGGGATGATCTTTCATACCTCTAATCTGAGTGCTGTGATGCACTGGTCCCTTCATGGGATGATCTCTAGTCCCCTCATGGGATGATCTTTGGTGCACTGGTCCCTTCATGGGATGATTTCTGATGCACTGGTCCCATCATGGGATGATCTTTTTGCTGGTGCCTTCATGGGATGATCTTGCATACCTCTAATATGAGTGCTGTGATGCACTGGTCCCTTCATTGGATTACCTGGTGCACTGGTCCCTTCATGGGATGATCTGGTGCACTGGTCCCTTCATGGGATGATCTGGTGCGCTGGTCCCTTCATGGGATGATCTCTGCTGCACTGGTCCCTTCATGGGATGATCTCTGATGCACTGGTCCCTTCATGGGATGATCTCTGATGCACTGGTCCCTTCATGGGATGATCTCTGATGCACTGGTCCCTTCATGGGATGACCTGTGATGCACTGGTCCCTTCATTGGATTACTTGGTGCACTGGTCCCTTCATGGGATGATCTGGTGCACTGGTCCCTTCATGGGATGATCTGGTGCACTGGTCCCTTCATGGGATGATCTCTGCTGCACTGGTCCCTTTATGGGATGATGTCTGGTGCACTGGTCCCTTCTTGGGATGGTCTCTGGTGCACTGGTCCCTTCATGGGATGATCTCTGGTCCCCTCATGGGATGATCTTTGAAGCACTGGTCCCTTCATGGGATGATCTCTGATGCACTGGTCCCTTCATGGGATGATCTTTAATGCACTGGTCCCTTCATGGGGTGATCTTTGATGCACTGGTCCTGGGATGATCTTTGATGCACTGGTCCCTTCATGGGATGATCCTTGATGCACTGGTCCCTTCATGGGATGATCTTTGGTGCACTGGTCCCTTCATCGGATGATCTTTGATGCACTGGTCCCTTCATGGGATAATCTTTTGTACCTCTAATCTGAGTGCTGTGATGCACTGGTCCCTTCATGGGATGATCTCTAGTCCCCTCATGGATTGAACTCTGATGCATTGGCCCCTTCATGGAATGATCTCTGATGCTCTGGTCCCTTCATGGGATGATCTCTGATGCACTGGTCCCTTCATGGGATGAACTCTCATGCACTGGTCCCTTCATGGGATGTTCTGATGCACTGGTCCCTTCATGGGATGATTTTGCATACCTCTAATCTAAGTGCTGTGATGCACTGGTCCCTTCATGGGATGATCTCTTATGCACTGGTCCCTTCATGGGATGATCTCTTATGCACTGGTCCCTTCTTGGGATGATCTCTGATGCACTGGTCCCTTCGTGGGATGATCTCTGATGCACTGGTCCCTTCATGAGATGATCTTGCATACCTCTAATCTGAGTGCTGTGATGCATTGGTCCCTTTATTGAATGATCTGTTGCACTGGTCCCTTCTTGGGATGATCTGATGCACTGGTCCCTTCATGGGATGATCCTCGATGCGCTGGTCCCTTCATGGGATGATCTGTTGCACTGGTCCCTTCATATGATGATCTGTTGCACTGGTCCCTTCATGGAATGGTCTTTCATACCTCTAATCTGAGTGCTGTGATGCACTGGTCCCTTCATGGGATGATCTTGCATACGTCTAATCTGAGTGCTGTGATGCTGGTCCCTTCATGGGATGATCTCTGATGCACTGGTCCCTTCATGGGATGATCTCTGATGCACTGGTCTCTTCATGTGATGATCTCAGATGCACCGGTCCCTTCATGGGATGATCTTGCATACCTCTAAGCTGAGTGCTGTGATGCACTGGTTCCTTCATGAGATGATCTCTGGTCCCTTCATGGGTTGATCTCTGATGCACTGGTCCCTTAATGGGATGATATCTGTTGCACTGGTCCCTTCATGGGATGATCTGTTGCACTGGTCCCTTCATGGGATGATCTGTTGCACTGGTCCCTTCATGGGATGATCACTGATGCACTGTTCCCTTCATGGGATGATCTGGTGCACTGGTCCCTTCATGGTATCTCTGGTGCACTGGTTCCTTCATGGGATGATCTTTCATACCTCTAATCTGAGTGCTGTGATGCACTCGTCCCTTCATGGGATGATCTCTAGTCCCCTCATGGGATGATCTCTGGTGCACTGGTCCCTTCATGGGATGATCTCTGATGCACTGGTCCCTTCATGGGATGATCTCTGATGCACTGGTCCCTTCATGGGATGATCTCTGATGCACTGGTCTCTTCATGGGATGATCTCTGCACTGGACCCTTCATGGGATGTTCTTGCATACCTCTAATATGAGTGCTGTAATGCACTGGTCCCTTCATGGGATGATCTTTGCACTGGTCCCTTCATGGGATGATTTTGCATTCCTCTAATATGAGTGCTGTGATGCACTGGTCCTTCATGGGATGATCTTTGATGCACTGGTCCCTTCATGGGATGATATTTGATGCAGTGGTCCCTTCATGGGATGATCTCTGATGCGCTAGCCCCTTCATGGGATGATCTCTGATGCACTGGTCCCTTCATGGGATGATCTTGCATACATCTAATCTGAGTGCTGTGATGCACTGGTCCCTTCATGGGATGATCTCTGATGCGCTGGTCCCTTCATGGGATGATCTCTGATGCACTGGTCCCTTCATGGGATGATCTCTGATGCACTGGTCTCTTCATGGCATGATCTCTAGACTGGTCCCTTCTTGGGATGATCTTGCATACCTCAAATGTGTGTGCTGTGATGCACTGGTCCCTTCATGGGATGATCTTGCATACCTCTAATCTGAGTGCTGTGATGCACTTGTCCCTTCATGGGATGATCTCTGATGCACTGGTCCCTTCATGGGATGATCTCTGATGCACTGCTCCCTTCATGGGATGATCTGTTGTGCTGCTCCCTTCATGGGATGATCTGTTGTGCTGCTCCCTTCATGAGATGATCTCAGTTGCACTGGTCCCTTCATGGGATGATCTCTGTTGCACTGGTCCCTTCATGGGATGATCTCTGGTGCACTGGTCCCTTCATGGGATGATCTCTGGTGCACTGGTCCCTTCATGGGATGATCTCTGGTGCACTGGTCCCTTCATGGGATGATCTTTGGTGAACTGGTCCCTTCATGGGATGATCTCTAGTCCCCTCATGGGATGATCTCTGGTGCACTGGTCCTTTCATGGGATGATCTCTGATGCGCTGGTCCCTTCATGGGATGATCTCTGGTGCGCTGGTCCCTTCATGGGATGATCTCTGGTGCACTGGTCCCTTCATGGGATGATCTCTGGTGCACTGGTCCCTTCATGGGATGATCTCTGGTGCACTGGTCCCTTCATGGGATGATCTTTGGTGCACTGGTCCCTTCATGGGATGATCTCTGATGCACTGGTCCCTTCATGGGATGATCTCTGGTGCACTGGTCCCTTCATGGGATGATCTCTGGTGCACTGGTCCCCTCATGGGATGATCTCTGGTGCACTGGTCCCTTCATGGGATGATATTCGATGCGCTGTTCCCTTCATGGGATGATCTTTGATGCGCTCTCGATGCGCTGGTCCCTTCATGGGATGATCTTTGCACTGGTCCCTTCATGGGATTATCTCTAGTCCCCTCATGGGATGATCTTTGAAGCACTGGTCCCTTCATGGGGTGATCTCTGATTCACTGGTCCCCTCATGGGATGATCTATGATGCACTAGTCCCTTCATGGGATGATCTTTGATGCACTGGTCCCTTCATGGGATGATCTTTGATGCACTGGTCCCTTCATGGGATGATCTCTTGTGCACTGGCCCCTTCACGGGATGATCTCTGGTGCACTGGTCCCTTCATGGGATGATTTCTGGTGCACTGGTCCCTTCATGGGATGATCTCTGGTCCCTTCATGGAATGATCTCTGGTGCACTGGTCCCTTCATGGGATGATCTTTTATACCTCTAATCTGAGTGCTGTGGTGCACTGGTCTCTTCATGGGATGATCTCTAGTCCCCTCATGGGATGATCTCTGATGCACTGGTCCCTTCATGGGATGATCTCTCATGCACTGGTCCCTTCATGAGATGATCTCTCATGCACTGTTCTCTTCATGGGATGATCTGTTGCACTGGTCCCTTCATGGGATGATCTTTGGTGCTCTGGACCCTTCATGGGATGATCTCTGGTGCACTGGTCCCTTCATGGGATGATCTCTGGTGCACTGGTCCCTTCATGGGATGATCTTGCATACCTCTAATCTGAGTGCTGTGATGCACTGGTCCCTTCATGGGATGATCTTTGATGCACTGGTCCCTTCATGGGATGATCTTGCATACCTCTTATCTGAGTGCTGTGATGCGCTGGTCCCTTCATGGGATAATCTCTGATGCCCTTGTCCCTTCACGGGATGATCTCTGCACTGGTCCCTTCATGGGATGATCTCTAGTCCCCTCATGGGATGATCTTTGAAGCACTGGTCCCTTCATGGGATGATCTCTGATGCACTGGTCCCTTCATGGGATGATCTCTGATGCACTGGTCCCTTCATGGGATGATCTTTGCACTGGTCCCTCCATGGGATGATCTCTGCACTGGTCCCTTCATGGGATGATCTCTAGTCCCCTCATGGGATGATCTTTGAAGCACTGGTCCCTTCATGGGATGATCTCTGATGCACTGGTCCCTTCATGGGATGATCTCTCATTCACTGGTCCCTTCATGGGATGATCTCTGCACTGGTCCCTTCATGGGATGATCTGTTGCACTGGTCCCTTCATGGGATGATCTGTTGCACTGGTCCCTTCATGGGATGATCTGTTGCACTGGTCCCTTCATGGGATGATCTTTGGTGCTCTGGTCCCTTCATGGGATGATCTCTGGTGCACTGGTCCCTTCATGGGATGATCTCTGATGCACTGGTCCCTTCATGTAATGATCTTGCATACCTCTAATCCGAGTGCTGTGATGCACTGGTCCCTTCATGGGATGATCTTTGATGCACTGGTCCCTTCATGGGATGATCTTGCGTACCTCTAATCTGAGTGCTGTGATGCATTGGTCCCTATATGGGATGATCTCTGATGCACTGGTCCCTTCATGGGATGATCTTGCATACCTCTCATCTAATTGCTGTTGTGTACTGGTCCCTTTATTGAATGATCTGTTGCACTTGTCCCTTCATGGGATGATCTCTGATGCACTGGTCCCTTCATGGGATGATCTTTGCACTGGTCCCTTCATGGGATGATCTCTGCACTGGTCCCTTCATGGGATGATCTCTAGTCCCCTCATGGGATGATCTTTGAAGCACTGGTCCCTTCATGGGATGATCTCTGGTGCACTGGTCCCTTCACGGGATGATCTCTGGTGCACTGGTCCCTTCATGGGATGATTTCTGGTGCACTGGTCCCTTCATGGGATGATATTCGATGCGCTGTTCCCTTCATGGGATGATCTTTGATGCGCTCTCGATGCGCTGGTCCCTTCATGGGATGATCTTTGCACTGGTCCCTTCATGGGATGATCTCTGATGCACTGGTCCCTTCATGGGATGATCTCTAGTCCCCTCATGGGATGATCTTTGAAGCACTGGTCCCTTCATGGGATGATCTCTGATGCACTGGTCCCTTCATGGGATGATCTATGATGCACTACTCTCTTCATGGGATGATCTTTGATGCACTGATCGGTTCATGGGATGATCTTTGATGCACTGGTCCCTTCATGGGATGATCTCTGGTGCACTAGTCCCTTCATGGGATGATTTCTGGTGCACTGGTCCCTTCATGGGATGATCTCTGGTGCACTGGTCCCTTCATGGGATGATTTCTGGTGCACTGGTCCCTTCATGGGATGATCTCTGGTCCCTTCATGGGATGATCTCTGGTGCACTGGTCCCTTCATGGGATGATCTTTTATACCTCTAATCTGAGTGCTGTGGTGCACTGGTCTCTTCATCGGATGATCTCTAGTCCCCTCATGGGATGATCTCTGATGCACTGGTCCCTTCATGGGATGATCTCTGGTGCACTGGTCCCTTCATGGGATGATCTCTCATGCACTGTTCCCTTCATGGGATGATCTGTTGCACTGGTCCCTTCATGGGATGATCTTTGGTGCTCTGGTCCCTTCATGGGATGATCTCTGATGCACTGGTCCCTTCATGGGATGATCTCTGATGCACTGGTCCCTTCATGGGATGATCTTGCATACCTCTTATCTGAGTGCTGTGATGCACTGGTCCCTTCATGGGATAATCTCTGATGCCCTTGTCCCTTCATGGGATGATCTCTGCACTGGTCCCTTCATGGGATGATCTCTAGTCCCCTCATGGGATGATCTTTGAAGCACTGGTCCCTTCATGGGATGATCTCTGATGCACTGGTCCCTTCATGGGATGATCTCTGATGCACTGGTCCCTTCATGGGATGATCTTTGCACTGGTCCCTTCATGGGATGATCTCTGCACTGGTCCCTTCATGGGATGATCTCTAGTCCCCTCATGGGATGATCTTTGAAGCACTGGTCCCTTCATGGGATGATCTCTGATGCACTGGTCCCTTCATGGGATGATCTCTCATTTTAGGAAGAAACTGAAAACTTGGCTCTTTTCACCTTGATTTACTTGCTGTAGCACCATCTCCGTCCCTTGAGCGCCGAGACACCCTTTGGTATTTGCGCGCTTTAAAAATTGCACAAGCATAAACATAAACATTCACTGGTCCCTTCATGGGATGATCTCTGCACTGGTCCCTTCATGGGATGATCTGTTGCACTGGTCCCTTCATGGGATGATCTGTTGCACTGGTCCCTTCATGGGATGATCTGTTGCACTGGTCCCTTCATGGGATGATCATTGGTGCTCTGGTCCCTTCATGGGATGATCTCTGGTGCACTGGTCCCTTCATGGGATGACCTCTGATGCACTGGTCCCTTCATGTAATGATCTTGCATACCTCTAATCCGAGTGCTGTGATGCATTGGTCCCTATATGGGATGATCTCTGATGCACTGGTCCCTTCATGGGATGATCTTGCATACCTCTAATCTAATTGCTGTGATGTACTGGTCCCTTCATTGAATGATCTGTTGCACTTGTCCCTTCATGGGATGATCTCTGATGCACTGGTCCCTTCATGGGATGATCTTTGCACTGGTCCCTTCATGGGA
This sequence comes from Triturus cristatus, assembly GCF_964204655.1. Taxonomy (NCBI): domain Eukaryota; kingdom Metazoa; phylum Chordata; class Amphibia; order Caudata; family Salamandridae; genus Triturus; species Triturus cristatus. The sequence goes on from NC_140591.1 coordinate 409,512,168, forward strand.
TGATCTCTGCACTGGTCCCTTCATGGGATGATCTCTAGTCCCCTCATGGGATGATCTTTGAAGCACTGGTCCGTTCATGGGATGATCTCTGATGCACTGGTCCCTTCATGGGAAGATCTTTGATGCACTGGTCCCTTCATGGGATGATCTCTGGTGCACTGGTCCCTTCACGGGATGATCTCTGGTGCACTGGTCCCTTCATGGGATGATCTCTGGTGCACTGGTCCCTTCATGGGATGATCTCTGGTCCCTTCATGGGATGATATCTGGTGCACTGGTCCCTTCATGGGATGATCTTTTATACTTCTAATCTGAGTGCTGTGGTGCACTGGTCCCTTCATGGGATGATCTCTAGTCCCCTTATGGGATGATCTCTGATGCACTGGTCCCTTCATGGGATGATCTCTGATGCACTGGTCCCTTCATGGGATGATCTCTCATGCACTGGTCCCTTCATGGGATGATCTCTGCACTGGTCCCTTCATGGGATGATCTGTTGCACTGGTCCCTTCATGGGATGATCTGTTGCACTGGTCCCTTCATGGGATGATCTGTTGCACTGGTCCCTTCATAGGATGATCTTTGGTGCTCTGGTCCCTTCATGGGATGATCTCTGGTGCACTGGTCCCTTCATGGGATGATCTTGCATACCTCTTATCCGAGTGCTGTGATGCACTGGTCCCTTCATGGGATGATCTTTGATGCACTGGTCCCTTCATGGGAGGATCTTGCATACCTCTAATCTGAGTGCTGTGATGCATTGGTCCCTATATGGGATGATCTCTGATGCACTGGTCCCTTCATGGGATGATCTTGCATACCTCTAATCTAATTGCTGTGATGCACTGGTCCCTTTATTGAATGATCTGTTGCACTTGCCCCTTCTTGGGATGATCTCTGATGCACTGGTCCCTTCATGGGATGATCTTTGCACTGGTCCCTTCATGGGATGATCTCTGCACTGGTCCCTTCATGGGATGATCTCTAGTCCCCTCATGGGATGATCTTTGAAGCACTGGTCCCTTCATGGGATGATCTTTGATGCACTGGTCCCTTCATGGGATGATCTCTGGTGCACTGGTCCCTTCACGGGATGATCTCTGGTGCACTGGTCCCTTCACGGGATGATCTCTGGTGCACTGGTCCCTTCATGGGATGATTTCTGGTGCACTGGTCCCTTCATGGGATGATCTCTAGTCCCCTCATGGGATGATCTCTGATGCACTGGTCCCTTCATGGGATGATCTCTTATGCACTGGTCCCTTCATGGGATGATCTCTGATGCACTGGTCCCTTCATGGGATGATCTTTGATAAACTGGTCCCTTCATGGGATGATCTGTGATGCACTGGTCCCTTCATGGGATGATCTCTGATGCACTGGTCCCTTCATGGGATGATCTCTCATGCACTGGTCCCTTCATGGGATGATCTCTGATGCACTGGTCCCTTCATGGGATGATCTGTTGCACTGGTCCCTTCATGGGATGATCTGTTGCACTGGTCCCTTCATGGGATGATCTGTTGCACTGGTCCCTTCATGGGATGATCTTTGGTCCTCTGGTCCCTTCATGGGGTGATCTCTGGTGCACTGGTCCCTTCATGGGATGATCTCTGATGCACTGGTCCCTTCATAAGATGATCTTGCATACCTCTAATCTGAGTGCTGTGATGCACTGGTCCCTTCATGGGATGATCTTTGATGCACTGGTCCCTTCATGGGATGATCTTTGATGCACTGGTCCCTTCATGGGATGATCTTTGATGCACTGGTCCCTTCATGGGATGATCTCTGCACTGGTCCCTTCATGGGATGATCTCTAGTCCCCTCATGGGATGATCTTTGAAGCACTGGGCCCTTCATGGGATGATCTCTGATGCACTGGTCCCTTCATGGGATGATCTTTGATGCACTGGTCCCTTCATGGGATGATCTTTGATGCACTGGTCCCTTCACGGGATGATCTCTGGTGCACTGGTCCCATCATGGGATGATTTCTGGTGCACTGGTCCCTTCATGGGATGATCTCTGGTCCCTTCATGGGATGATCTCTGATGCACTGGTCCCTTCATGGGATGATCTTTTATACCTCTAATCTGAGTGCTGTGGTGCACTGGTTTCTTCATGGTATGATCTCTAGTCCCCTCATGGGATGATCTCTGATGCACTGGTCCCTTCATGGGATGATCTCTGATGCACTGGTCCCTTCATGGGATGATCTTTGCACTGGTCCCTTCATGGGATGATCTCTGCACTGGTCCCTTCATGGGATGATCTCTAGTCCCCTCATGGGATGATCTTTGAAGCACTGGTCCCTTCATGGGATGATCTCTGATGCACTGGTCCCTTCATGGGATGATCTTTGATGCACTGGTCCCTTCATGGGATGATCTCTGGTGCACTGGTCCCTTCACGGGATGATCTCTGGTGCACTGGTCCCTTCATGGGATGATCTCTGGTGCGCTGGTCCCTTCATGGGATGATCTCTGGTCCCTTCATGGGATGATATCTGGTGCACTGGTCCCTTCATGGGATGATCTTTTATACTTCTAATCTGAGTGCTGTGGTGCACTGGTCCCTTCATGGGATGATCTCTAGTCCCCTTATGGGATGATCTCTGATGCACTGGTCCCTTCATGGGATGATCTCTGATGCACTGGTCCCTTCATGGGATGATCTCTCATGCACTGGTCCCTTCATGGGATGATCTCTGCACTGGTCCCTTCATGGGATGATCTGTTGCACTGGTCCCTTCATGGGATGATCTGTTGCACTGGTCCCTTCATGGGATGATCTGTTGCACTGGTCCCTTCATAGGATGATCTTTGGTGCTCTGGTCCCTTCATGGGATGATCTCTGGTGCACTGGTCCCTTCATGGGATGATCTTGCATACCTCTTATCCGAGTGCTGTGATGCACTGGTCCCTTCATGGGATGATCTTTGATGCACTGGTCCCTTCATGGGAGGATCTTGCATACCTCTAATCTGAGTGCTGTGATGCATTGGTCCCTATATGGGATGATCTCTGATGCACTGGTCCCTTCATGGGATGATCTTGCATACCTCTAATCTAATTGCTGTGATGCACTGGTCCCTTTATTGAATGATCTGTTGCACTTGCCCCTTCTTGGGATGATCTCTGATGCACTGGTCCCTTCATGGGATGATCTTTGCACTGGTCCCTTCATGGGATGATCTCTGCACTGGTCCCTTCATGGGATGATCTCTAGTCCCCTCATGGGATGATCTTTGAAGCACTGGTCCCTTCATGGGATGATCTTTGATGCACTGGTCCCTTCATGGGATGATCTCTGGTGCACTGGTCCCTTCACGGGATGATCTCTGGTGCACTGGTCCCTTCACGGGATGATCTCTGGTGCACTGGTCCCTTCATGGGATGATTTCTGGTGCACTGGTCCCTTCATGGGATGATCTCTAGTCCCCTCATGGGATGATCTCTGATGCACTGGTCCCTTCATGGGATGATCTCTTATGCACTGGTCCCTTCATGGGATGATCTCTGATGCACTGGTCCCTTCATGGGATGATCTTTGATAAACTGGTCCCTTCATGGGATGATCTGTGATGCACTGGTCCCTTCATGGGATGATCTCTGATGCACTGGTCCCTTCATGGGATGATCTCTCATGCACTGGTCCCTTCATGGGATGATCTCTGATGCACTGGTCCCTTCATGGGATGATCTGTTGCACTGGTCCCTTCATGGGATGATCTGTTGCACTGGTCCCTTCATGGGATGATCTGTTGCACTGGTCCCTTCATGGGATGATCTTTGGTCCTCTGGTCCCTTCATGGGATGATCTCTGGTGCACTGGTCCCTTCATGGGATGATCTCTGATGCACTGGTCCCTTCATAAAATGATCTTGCATACCTCTAATCTGAGTGCTGTGATGCACTGGTCCCTTCATGGGATGATCTTTGATGCACTGGTCCCTTCATGGGATGATCTTTGATGCACTGGTCCCTTCATGGGATGATCTTTGATGCACTGGTCCCTTCATGGGATGATCTTTGATGCACTGGTCCCTTCATGGGATGATCTCTAGTCCCCTCATGGGATGATCTTTGAAGCACTGGGCCCTTCATGGGATGATCTCTGATGCACTGGTCCCTTCATGGGATGATCTTTGTTGCACTGGTCCCTTCATGGGATGATCTTTGATGCACTGGTCCCTTCACGGGATGATCTCTGGTGCACTGGTCCCATCATGGGATGATTTCTGGTGCACTGGTCCCTTCATGGGATGATCTCTGGTCCCTTCATGGGATGATCTCTGATGCACTGGTCCCTTCATGGGATGATCTTTTATACCTCTAATCTGAGGGCTGTGGTGCACTGGTTTCTTCATGGTATGATCTCTAGTCCCCTCATGGGATGATCTCTGATGCACTGGTCCCTTCATGGGATGATCTCTGATGCACTGGTCCCTTCATGGGATGATCTTTGCACTGGTCCCTTCATGGGATGATCTCTGCACTGGTCCCTTCATGGGATGATCTCTAGTCCCCTCATGGGATGATCTTTGAAGCACTGGTCCCTTCATGGGATGATCTCTGATGCACTGGTCCCTTCATGGGATGATCTTTGATGCACTGGTCCCTTCATGGGATGATCTCTGGTGCACTGGTCCCTTCACGGGATGATCTCTGGTGCACTGGTCCCTTCATGGGATGATCTCTGGTGCGCTGGTCCCTTCATGGGATGATCTCTGGTCCCTTCATGGGATGATATCTGGTGCACTGGTCCCTTCATGGGATGATCTTTTATACTTCTAATCTGAGTGCTGTGGTGCACTGGTCCCTTCATGGGATGATCTCTAGTCCCCTTATGGGATGATCTCTGATGCACTGGTCCCTTCATGGGATGATCTCTGATGCACTGGTCCCTTCATGGGATGATCTCTCATGCACTGGTCCCTTCATGGGATGATCTCTGCACTGGTCCCTTCATGGGATGATCTGTTGCACTGGTCCCTTCATGGGATGATCTGTTGCACTGGTCCCTTCATGGGATGATCTGTTGCACTGGTTCCTTCATAGGATGATCTTTGGTGCTCTGGTCCCTTCATGGGATGATCTCTGGTGCACTGGTCCCTTCATGGGATGATCTTGCATACCTCTTATCCGAGTGCTGTGATGCACTGGTCCCTTCATGGGATGATCTTTGATGCACTGGTCCCTTCATGGGAGGATCTTGCATACCTCTAATCTGAGTGCTGTGATGCATTGGTCCCTATATGGGATGATCTCTGATGCACTGGTCCCTTCATGGGATGATCTTGCATACCTCTAATCTAATTGCTGTGATGCACTGGTCCCTTTATTGAATGATCTGTTGCACTTGCCCCTTCTTGGGATGATCTCTGATGCACTGGTCCCTTCATGGGATGATCTTTGCACTGGTCCCTTCATGGGATGATCTCTGCACTGGTCCCTTCATGGGATGATCTCTAGTCCCCTCATGGGATGATCTTTGAAGCACTGGTCCCTTCATGGGATGATCTTTGATGCACTGGTCCCTTCATGGGATGATCTCTGGTGCACTGGTCCCTTCACGGGATGATCTCTGGTGCACTGGTCCCTTCACAGGATGATCTCTGGTGCACTGGTCCCTTCATGGGATGATTTCTGGTGCACTGGTCCCTTCATGGGATGATCTCTAGTCCCCTCATGGGATGATCTCTGATGCACTGGTCCCTTCATGGGATGATCTCTGATGCACTGGTCCCTTCATAGGATGATCTCTCATGCACTGGTCCCTTCATGGGATGATCTCTGATGCACTGGTCCCTTCATGGGATGATCTTTGATAAACTGGTCCCTTCATGGGATGATCTGTGATGCACTGGTCCCTTCATGGGATGATCTCTGATGCACTGGTCCCTTCATGGGATGATCTCTCATGCACTGGTCCCTTCATAGGATGATCTCTGATGCACTGGTCCCTTCATGGGATGATCTGTTGCACTGGTCCCTTCATGGGATGATCTGTTGCACTGGTCCCTTCATGGGATGATCTGTTGCACTGGTCCCTTCATGGGATGATCTTTGGTCCTCTGGTCCCTTCATGGGATGATCTCTGGTGCACTGGTCCCTTCATGGGATGATCTCTGATGCACTGGTCCCTTCATGGGATGATCTTCCATACCTCTAATCTGAGTGCTGTGTTGCACTGGTCCCTTCATGGGATGATCTCTGGTGAACTGGTCCCTTCATGGTATGATCTCTGGTGAACTGGTCCCTTTATGGGAGGATCTTCCATACCTCTAATCTGAGTGCTGTGTTGCACTGGTCCCTTCATGGGATGATCTCTGGTGAACTGGTCCCTTCATGGTATGATCTCTGGTGAACTGGTCCCTTCATGGGAGGATCTCTGGTGCACTGGTCCCTTCATGGGATGATCTCTGGTGCACTGGTCCCTTCATGGGATGATTTTGCATACCTCTAATCTGAGTGCTGTGATGCACTGGTCCCTTCATCGGATGATCTCTGATGCACTGGTCCCTTCATGGGATGATCTCTGATGCACTGGTCCCTTCATGAGATGATCTCTGATGCACTGGTCCCTTCATGGGATGATCTCTAGTGCGCTGCTCCCTTCATGGGATGATCTGTTGCGCTGCTCCCTTCATGGGATGATCTGTTGCGCTGCTCCCTTCATGGGATGATCTGTTGCACTGGTCCCTTCATGGGATGATCTCTGTTGCAGTGGTCCCTTCATGGGATGATCTCTGGTGCACTGGTCCCTTCATGGGATGATCTTTGGTGCACTGGTCCCTTCATGGGATGATCTCTAGTCCCCTCATGGGATGATCTTTGGTGCACTGGTCCTTTCATGGGATGATCTCTGATGCACTGGTCCCTTCATGGGATGATCTCTGGTGCGCTGGTCCCTTCATGGGATGATCTCTGGTGCACTGGTCCCTTCATTGGATGATCTCTGGTGCACTGGTCCCTTCATGGGATGATCTCTGATGCACTGGTCCCTTCATGGGATGATCTCTGGTGCACTGGTCCCTTCATGGGATGATCTCTGGTGCACTGGTCCCTTCATGGGATGATCTCTGGTGCACTGGTCCCTTCATGGGATGATATTCGATGCGCTGTTCCCTTTATGGGATGATCTTTGATGCGCTCTCGATGCACTGGTCCCTTCATGGGATGATCTTTGCACTGGTCCCTTCATGGGATGATCTCTGCACTGGTCCCTTCATGGGATGATCTCTAGTCCCCTCATGGGATGATCTTTGAAGCACTCGTCCCTTCATGGGATGATCTCTGATGCACTGGTCCCCTCATGGGATGATCTATGATGCACTAGTCCCTTCATGGGATGATCTTTGATGCACTGGTCCCTTCATGGGATGATCTCTGGTGCACTGGTCCCTTCACGGGATGATCTCTGGTGCACTGGTCCCTTCATGGGATGATCTCTGGTCCCTTAATGGGATGATCTCTGGTGCACTGGTCCCTTCATGGGATGATCTTTTATACCTCTAATCTGAGTGCTGTGGTGCACTGGTCCCTTCATGGGATGGTCTCTAGTCCACTCATGGGATGATCTCTGATGCACTGGTCCCTTCATGGGATGATCTGTGATGCACTGGTCCCTTCATGGGATGATCTCTCATGCACTGGTCCCTTCATGGGATGATCTCTGATGCACTGGTCCCTTCATGGGATGATCTGTTGCACTGGTCCCTTCATGGGATGATCTCTGATGCACTGGTCCCTTCATGGGATGATCTCTGGTGCACTGGTCCCTTCATGGGATGATCTCTGATGCACTGGTCCCTTCATGGGATGATCTCTGGTGCACTGGTCCCTTCATGGGATGATCTCTGGTGCACTGGTCCCTTCATGGGATGATCTCTGGTGCACTGGTCCCTTCATGGGATGATATTCGATGCGCTGTTCCCTTCATGGAATGATCTTTGATGCGCTCTCGATGCGCTGGTCCCTTCATGGGATGATCTTTGCACTGGTCCCTTCATGGGATGATCTCTGCACTGGTCCCTTCATGGGATGATCTCTAGTCCCCTCATGGGATGATCTTTGAAGCACTCGTCCCTTCATGGGATGATCTCTGATGCACTGGTCCCCTCATGGGATGATCTATGATGCACTAGTCCCTTCATGGGATGATCTTTGATGCACTGGTCCCTTCATGGGATGATCTCTGGTGCACTGGTCCCTTCACGGGATGATCTCTGGTGCACTGGTCCCTTCATGGGATGATCTCTGGTCCCTTAATGGGATGATCTCTGGTGCACTGGTCCCTTCATGGGATGATCTTTTATACCTCTAATCTGAGTGCTCTGGTGCACTGGTCCCTTCATGGGATGATCTCTAGTCCACTCATGGGATGATCTCTGATGCACTGGTCCCTTCATGGGATGATCTCTGATTCACTGGTCCCTTCATGGGATGATCTCTCATGCACTGGTCCCTTCACGGGATGATCTCTGATGCACTGGTACCTTCATGGGATGATCTGTTGCACTGGTCCCTTCATGGGATGATCTGTTGCACTGGTCCCTTCATGGGATGATCTTTGGTCCTCTGGTCCCTTCATGGGATGATCTCTGGTGCACTGGTCCCTTCATGGGATGATCTCTGATGCACTGGTCCCTTCATAAGATGATCTTGCATACCTCTAATTTGAGTGCTGTGATGCACTGGTCCCTTCATGGGATGATCTTTGCACTGGTCCCTTCATGGGATGATCTTGCATACCTCTAATCTGAGTGCTGTGATGCATTGGTCCCTATATGGGATGATCTCTGATGCACTGGTCCCTTCATGGGATGATCTTGCATACCTCTAATCTAATTGCTGTGATGCACTGGTCCCTTTATTGAATGATCTGTTGCACTTGTCCCTTCATGGGATGATCTCTGATGCACTGGTTCCCTCATGGGATGATCTCTGATGCACTGGTCCCTTCATGGGATGATCTTGCATACCTCTAATCTGAGTGCTGTGATGCACTGGTCCCTTCATGGGATGATCTTTGATGCCCTGGTCCCTTCATGGGATGATCTTGCATACCTCTAATCTGAGTGCTGTGATGCACTAGTCCCTTCATGGGATAATCTCTGATGCCCTGGTCCCTTCATGGGATTATCTCTGGTGCACTGGTCCCTTTATGGGATGATATCTGATGCACTGGTCCCTTCATGGGATGATTTTGCATACCTCTAATCTGAGTGCTGTGATGCACTGGTCCCTTCATGGGATGATCTCTGCACTGGTCCCTTCATGGGATGATCTCTAGTCCCCTCATGGGATGATCTTTGAAGCACTGGTCCCTTCATGGGATGATCTCTGATGCACTGGTCCCTTCATGGGATGATCTTTGATGCACTGGTCCCTTCATGGGATGATCTTTGATGCACTGGTCCCTTCATGGGATGATCTCTGGTGCACTGGTCCCTTCACGGGATGATCTCTGGTGCACCGGTCCCTTCATGGGATGATTTCTGGTGCACTGGTACCTTCATGGGAAGATCTCTGGTCCCTTCATGGGATGATCTCTGATGCACTGGTCCCTTCATGGGATGATCTTTTATACCTCTAATCTGAGTGCTGTGGTGCACTGGTTTCTTCATGGTATGATCTCTAGTCCCCTCATGGGATGATCTCTGATGCACTGGTCCCTTCATGGGATGATCTCTGATGCACTGGTCCCTTCATGGGATGATCTTTGCACTCGTCCCTTCATGGGTTGATCTCTGCACTGGTCCCTTCATGGGATGATCTCTAGTCCCCTCATGGGATGATCTCTGATGCACTGGTCCCTTCATGGGATGATCTTTGATGCACTGGTCCCTTCATGGGATGATCTCTGGTGCACTGGTCCCTTCACGGGATGATCTCTGGTGTACTGGTCCCTTCATGGGATGATCTCTGGTGCACTGGTCCCTTCATGGGATGATCTCTGGTCCCTTCATGGGATGATATCTGGTGCACTGGTCCCTTCATGGGATGATCTTTTATACTTCTAATCTGAGTGCTGTGGTGCACTGGTCCCTTCATGGGATGATCTCTAGTCCCCTTATGGGATGATCTCTGATGCACTGGTCCCTTCATGGGATGATCTCTGATGCACTGGTCCCTTCATGGGATGATCTCTCATGCACTGGTCCCTTCATGGGATGATCTCTGCACTGGTCCCTTCATGGGATGATCTGTTGCACTGGTCCCTTCATGGGATGATCTGTTGCACTGGTCCCTTCATGGGATGATCTGTTGCACTGGTCCCTTCATAGGATGATCTTTGGTGCTCTGGTCCCTTCATGGGATGATCTCTGGTGCACTGGTCCCTTCATAGGATGATCTTGCATACCTCTTATCCGAGTGCTGTGATGCACTGGTCCCTTCATGGGATGATCTTTGATGCACTGGTCCCTTCATGGGAGGATCTTGCATACCTCTAATCTGAGTGCTGTGATGCATTGGTCCCTATATGGGATGATCTCTGATGCACTGGTCCCTTCATGGGATGATCGTGCATACCTCTAATCTAATTGCTGTGATGCACTGGTCCCTTTATTGAATGATCTGTTGCACTTGCCCCTTCTTGGGATGATCTCTGATGCACTGGTCCCTTCATGGGATGATCTTTGCACTGGTCCCTTCATGGGATGATCTCTGCACTGGTCCCTTCATGGGATGATCTCTAGTCCCATCATGGGATGATCTTTGAAGCACTGGTCCCTTCATGGGATGATCTTTGATGCACTGGTCCCTTCATGGGATGATCTCTGGTGCACTGGTCCCTTCACGGGATGATCTCTGGTGCACTGGTCCCTTCACGGGATGATCTCTGGTGCACTGGTCCCTTCATGGGATGATTTCTGGTGCACTGGTCCCTTCATGGGATGATCTCTAGTCCCCTCATGGGATGATCTCTGATGCACTGGTCCCTTCATGGGATGATCTCTGATGCACTGGTCCCTTCATGGGATGATCTCTGATGCACTGGTCCCTTCATGGGATGATCTCTCATGCACTGGTCCCTTCATGGCATGATCTTTGATGCACTGGTCCCTTCATGGGATGATCTTTGATAAACTGGTCCCTTCATGGGATGATCTGTGATGCACTGGTTCCTTCATGGGATGATCTCTGATGCACTGGTCCCTTCATGGGATGATCTCTCATGCACTGGTCCCTTCATGGGATGATCTCTGATGCACTGGTCCCTTCATGGAATGATCTGTTGCACTGGTCCCTTCATGGGATGATCTGTTGCACTGGTCCCTTCAAGGGATGATCTGTTGCACTGGTCCCTTCATGGGATGATCTTTGGTCCTCTGCTCCCTTTATTGAATGATCTGTTGCACTGGTCCCTTCATGGGATGATCTCTGATGCACTGGTCCCTTCATAAGATGATCTTTGCACTGGTCCCTTCATGGGATGATCTCTGATGCACTGGTCCCTTCATGGGATGATCTCTAGTCCCCTCATGGGATGATCTTTGAAGCACTGGTCCCTTCATGGGATGATCTCTGATGCACTGGTCCCTTCATGGGATGATCTATGATGCACTACTCCCTTCATGGGATGATCTTTGATGCACTGGTCGGTTCATGGGATGATCTTTGATGCACTGGTCCCTTCATGGGATGATCTCTGGTGCACTGGTCCCTTCATGGGATGATCTCTGGTGCACTAGTCCCTTCATGGGATGATTTCTGGTGCACTGGTCCCTTCATGGGATGATCTCTGGTGCACTGGTCCCTTCATGGGATGATTTCTGGTGCACTGGTCCCTTCATGGGATGATCTCTGGTCCCTTCATGGGATGATCTCTGGTGCACTGGTCCCTTCATGGGATGATCTTTTATACCTCTAATCTGAGTGCTGTGGTGCACTGGTCCCTTCATGGGATGATCTCTAGTCCCCTTATGGGATGATCTCTGATGCAATGGTCCCTTCATGGGATGATCTCTGATGCACTGGTCCCTTCATGGGATGATCTCTCATGCACTGGTCCCTTCATGGGATGATCTCTGCACTGGTCCCTTCATGGGATGATCTGTTGCACTGGTCCCTTCATGGGATGATCTGTTGCACTGGTCCCTTCATGGGATGATCTGTTGCACTGGTCCCTTCATAGGATGATCTTTGGTGCTCTGGTCCCTTCATGGGATGATCTCTGGTGCACTGGTCCCTTCATGGGATGATCTTGCATACCTCTTATCCGAGTGCTGTGATGCACTGGTCCCTTCATGGGATGATCTTTGATGCACTGGTCCCTTCATGGGAGGATCTTGCATACCTCTAATCTGAGTGCTGTGATGCATTGGTCCCTATATGGGATGATCTCTGATGCACTGGTCCCTTCATGGGATGATCGTGCATACCTCTAATCTAATTGCTGTGATGCACTGGTCCCTTTATTGAATGATCTGTTGCACTTGCCCCTTCTTGGGATGATCTCTGATGCACTGGTCCCTTCATGGGATGATCTTTGCACTGGTCCCTTCATGGGATGATCTCTGCACTGGTCCCTTCATGGGATGATCTCTAGTCCCATCATGGGATGATCTTTGAAGCACTGGTCCCTTCATGGGATGATCTTTGATGCACTGGTCCCTTCATGGGATGATCTCTGGTGCACTGGTCCCTTCACGGGATGATCTCTGGTGCACTGGTCCCTTCACGGGATGATCTCTGGTGCACTGGTCCCTTCATGGGATGATTTCTGGTGCACTGGTCCCTTCATGGGATGATCTCTAGTCCCCTCATGGGATGATCTCTGATGCACTGGTCCCTTCATGGGATGATCTCTGATGCACTGGTCCCTTCATGGGATGATCTCTGATGCACTGGTCCCTTCATGGGATGATCTCTCATGCACTGGTCCCTTCATGGCATGATCTCTGATGCACTGGTCCCTTCATGGGATGATCTTTGATAAACTGGTCCCTTCATGGGATGATCTGTGATGCACTGGTTCCTTCATGGGATGATCTCTGATGCACTGGTCCCTTCATGGGATGATCTCTCATGCACTGGTCCCTTCATGGGATGATCTCTGATGCACTGGTCCCTTCATGGAATGATCTGTTGCACTGGTCCCTTCATGGGATGATCTGTTGCACTGGTCCCTTCAAGGGATGATCTGTTGCACTGGTCCCTTCATGGGATGATCTTTGGTCCTCTGCTCCCTTTATTGAATGATCTGTTGCACTGGTCCCTTCATGGGATGATCTCTGATGCACTGGTCCCTTCATAAGATGATCTTTGCACTGGTCCCTTCATGGGATGATCTCTGCACTGGTCCCTTCATGGGATGATCTCTAGTCCCCTCATGGGATGATCTTTGAAGCACTGGTCCCTTCATGGGATGATCTCTGGTGCACTGGTCCCTTCACGGGATGATCTCTGGTGCACTGGTCCCTTCATGGGATGATTTCTGGTGCACTGGTCCCTTCATGGGATGATATTCGATGCGCTGTTCCCTTCATGGGATGATCTTTGATGCGCTCTTGATGCGCTGGTCCCTTCATGGGATGATCTCTAGTCCCCTCATGGGATGATCTTTGAAGCACTGGTCCCTTCATGGGATGATCTCTGATGCACTGGTCCCTTCATGGGATGATCTATGATGCACTACTCCCTTCATGGGATGATCTTTGATGCACTGGTCGGTTCATGGGATGATCTTTGATGCACTGGTCCCTTCATGGGATGATCTCTGGTGCACTGGTCCCTTCATGGGATGATCTCTGGTGCACTAGTCCCTTCATGGGATGATTTCTGGTGCACTGGTCCCTTCATGGGATGATCTCTGGTGCACTGGTCCCTTCATGGGATGATTTCTGGTGCACTGGTCCCTTCATGGGATGATCTCTGGTCCCTTCATGGGATGATCTCTGGTGCACTGGTCCCTTCATGGGATGATCTTTTATACCTCTAATCTGAGTGCTGTGGTGCACTGGTCCCTTCATGGGATGATCTCTAGTCCCCTCATGGGATGATCTCTGATGCACTGGTCCCTTCATGGGATGATCTCTGATGCACTGGTCCCTTCATGGGATGATCTCTCATGCACTGGTCCCTTCATGGGATGATCTCTGATGCACTGGTCCCTTCATGGGATGATCTGGTGCACTGGTCCCTTCATGGGATGATCTGGTGCACTGGTCCCTTCATGGGATGATCTGGTGCACTGGTCCCTTCATCGGATGATCTGGTGCACTTGTCCCTGGCCCTTCATGGGATGATCTGGTGCACTTGTCCCTGGCCCTTCATGGGATGATCTGGTGCACTGGTCCCTTCATCGGATGATCTGGTGCACTTGTCCCTTCATGGGATGATCTGGTGCACTGGTCACTTCATGGGATGATCTCTGGTGCACTGGTCCCTTCATGGGATGATCTCTAGTCCTCTCATGGGATGATCTCTGGTGCACTGGTCCCTTCATTGGATGATCTCTGATGCACTGGTCCCTTTATGGGATGATCTCGGATGCACTGGTCCCTTCATGGGATGATCCCTGCACTGGTCCCTTTGTGGGATGATCTCTGGTGCACTGGTCCCTTCATAGGATTATCTCTGATGCACTGGTCCCTTTATGGGAAGATCTCTGATGCACTGGTCCCTTTATGGGATGATCTCTGATGCACTGGTCCCTTCATGGGATGATCTCTGCACTGGTCCCTTCATGTGATGATCTCTAGTCCCCTCATGGGATGATCTCTGATGCACTGGTCCCTTCATGGGATGATCTCTGGTGCACTGGTCCCTTCATGGGATGATCTTTGGTGCACTGGTCCCTTCATGGGATGATCTCTAGTCCCCTCATGGGATGATCTCTGGTGCACTATTCCCTTCATGGGATGATCTCTGATGCACTGGTCCCTTCATGGGATGATCTCTGATGCACTGGTCCCTTCATGGGATGATCTCTGATGCACTGGTTGCTTCTTGGGATGATCTCTCATGCACTGGTCCCTTCATGGGATGATCTGATGCACTGGTCCCTTCGTGGGATGATCTCTGATGCACTGGTCCCTTCGTGGGATGATCTCTGATGCACTGGTCCCTTCGTGGGATGATTTTTGGTGCACTGGTCCCTTCATGGGATGATCTTTGGCGCACTGGTCCCTTCATGGGATGATCTCTAGTCTCCTCATGGGATGATCTTTGGTGCACTGGTCCCTTCATGGGATGATCTTTGATGCACTGGTCCCTTCATGGGATGATCTCTGATGCACTGGTCCCTTCATGGGATGATCTGATGCACTGGTCCCTTCATGGGATGATCTCGGCACTGGTCCCTTCATGGGATGATCTTTCATACCTCTAATCTGAGTGGCGTGATGCACTGGTCCCTTCATGAGATTATCTCTAGTCCTCTCATGGGATGATCTTTGGTGCACTGGTCCCTTCATGGGATGATCTATGATGCACTGGTCCCTTCATGGGATGATCTGTTGCACTGGTCCCTTCATGGGATGATCTGGTGTACTGGTCCCTTCATGGGATGATCTCTGATGCACTGGTCCCTTCATGGGATGATCTCTGATGCACTGGTCCCTTCATGGGATGATCTTGCATACCTCTAATCTGAGTGCTGTGATGCACTGGTCCTTTCATGGGATGATCCTCGATGCGCTGGTCCCTTCATGGGATGATCTTCGATTCGCTCGTCTCTTCATGGGACGATCCTCGATGCTCTGGTCCCTTCATGGGATGATCTCTGGTCCCTTCATGGGTTGATCTCTGATGCACTGGTCCCTTAATGGGATGATATCTGTTGCACTGGTCCCTTCATGGGATGATCTGTTGCACTGGTCCCTTCATGGGATGATCTGTTGCACTGGTCCCTTCATGGGATGATCTCTGATGCACTGGTCCCTTCATGGGATGATCTGTGATGCACTGGTTCCTTCATGGGATGATCTCTGATGCACTGGTCCCTTCATGGGATGATCTCTCATGCACTGGTCCCTTCATGGGATGATCTCTGATGCACTGGTCCCTTCATGGGATGATCTGTTGCACTGGTCCCTTCATGGGATGATCTGTTGCACTGGTCCCTTCAAGGGATGATCTGTTGCACTGGTCCCTTCATGGGATGATCTTTGGTCCTCTGCTCCCTTTATTGAATGATCTGTTGCACTGGTCCCTTCATGGGATGATCTCTGATGCACTGGTCCCTTCATAAGATGATCTTTGCACTGGTCCCTTCATGGGATGATCTCTGCACTGGTCCCTTCATGGGATGATCTCTAGTCCCCTCATGGGATGATCTTTGAAGCACTGGTCCCTTCATGGGATGATCTCTGGTGCACTGGTCCCTTCACGGGATGATCTCTGGTGCACTGGTCCCTTCATGGGATGATTTCTGGTGCACTGGTCCCTTCATGGGATGATATTCGATGCGCTGTTCCCTTCATGGGATGATCTTTGATGCGCTCTCGATGCGCTGGTCCCTTCATGGGATGATCTTTGCACTGGTCCCTTCATGGGATGATCTCTGATGCACTGGTCCCTTCATGGGATGATCTCTAGTCCCCTCATGGGATGATCTTTGAAGCACTGGTCCCTTCATGGGATGATCTCTGATGCACTGGTCCCTTCATGGGATGATCTATGATGCACTACTCCCTTCATGGGATGATCTTTGATGCACTGGTCGGTTCATGGGATGATCTTTGATGCACTGGTCCCTTCATGGGATGATCTTTTGTGCACTGGTCCCTTCATGGGATGATCTCTTGTGCACTAGTCCCTTCATGGGATGATTTCTGGTGCACTGGTCCCTTCATGGGATGATCTCTGGTGCACTGGTCCCTTCATGGGATGATTTCTGGTGCACTGGTCCCTTCATGGGATGATCTCTGGTCCCTTCATGGGATGATCTCTGGTGCACTGGTCCCTTCATGGGATGATCTTTTATACCTCTAATCTGAGTGCTGTGGTGCACTGGTCCCTTCATGGGATGATCTCTAGTCCCCTCATGGGATGATCTCTGATGCACTGGTCCCTTCATGGGATGATCTCTGATGCACTGGTCCCTTCATAAGATGATCTTTGCACTGGTCCCTTCATGGGATGATCTCTGCACTGGTCCCTTCATGGGATGATCTCTAGTCCCCTCATGGGATGATCTTTGAAGCACTGGTCCCTTCATGGGATGATCTCTGGTGCACTGGTCCCTTCACGGGATGATCTCTGGTGCACTGGTCCCTTCATGGGATGATTTCTGGTGCACTGGTCCCTTCATGGGATGATATTCGATGCGCTGTTCCCTTCATGGGATGATCTTTGATGCGCTCTTGATGCGCTGGTCCCTTCATGGGATGATCTCTAGTCCCCTCATGGGATGATCTTTGAAGCACTGGTCCCTTCATGGGATGATCTCTGATGCACTGGTCCCTTCATGGGATGATCTATGATGCACTACTCCCTTCATGGGATGATCTTTGATGCACTGGTCGGTTCATGGGATGATCTTTGATGCACTGGTCCCTTCATGGGATGATCTCTGGTGCACTGGTCCCTTCATGGGATGATCTCTGGTGCACTAGTCCCTTCATGGGATGATTTCTGGTGCACTGGTCCCTTCATGGGATGATCTCTGGTGCACTGGTCCCTTCATGGGATGATTTCTGGTGCACTGGTCCCTTCATGGGATGATCTCTGGTCCCTTCATGGGATGATCTCTGGTGCACTGGTCCCTTCATGGGATGATCTTTTATACCTCTAATCTGAGTGCTGTGGTGCACTGGTCCCTTCATGGGATGATCTCTAGTCCCCTCATGGGATGATCTCTGATGCACTGGTCCCTTCATGGGATGATCTCTGATGCACTGGTCCCTTCATGGGATGATCTCTCATGCACTGGTCCCTTCATGGGATGATCTCTGATGCACTGGTCCCTTCATGGGATGATCTGGTGCACTGGTCCCTTCATGGGATGATCTGGTGCACTGGTCCCTTCATGGGATGATCTGGTGCACTGGTCCCTTCATCGGATGATCTGGTGCACTTGTCCCTGGCCCTTCATGGGATGATCTGGTGCACTTGTCCCTGGCCCTTCATGGGATGATCTGGTGCACTGGTCCCTTCATCGGATGATCTGGTGCACTTGTCCCTTCATGGGATGATCTGGT
Organism: Triturus cristatus; assembly: GCF_964204655.1. Taxonomy (NCBI): domain Eukaryota; kingdom Metazoa; phylum Chordata; class Amphibia; order Caudata; family Salamandridae; genus Triturus; species Triturus cristatus. The sequence continues at coordinate 409,530,325 of NC_140591.1, forward strand.
GCACTGGTCACTTCATGGGATGATCTCTGGTGCACTGGTCCCTTCATGGGATGATCTCTAGTCCTCTCATGGGATGATCTCTGGTGCACTGGTCCCTTCATTGGATGATCTCTGATGCACTGGTCCCTTTATGGGATGATCTCGGATGCACTGGTCCCTTCATGGGATGATCCCTGCACTGGTCCCTTTGTGGGATGATCTCTGGTGCACTGGTCCCTTCATAGGATTATCTCTGATGCACTGGTCCCTTTATGGGAAGATCTCTGATGCACTGGTCCCTTTATGGGATGATCTCTGATGCACTGGTCCCTTCATGGGATGATCTCTGCACTGGTCCCTTCATGGGATGATCTCTAGTCCCCTCATGGGATGATCTCTGATGCACTGGTCCCTTCATGGGATGATCTCTGGTGCACTGGTCCCTTCATGGGATGATCTTTGGTGCACTGGTCCCTTCATGGGATGATCTCAAGTCCCCTCATGGGATGATCTCTGGTGCACTATTCCCTTCATGGGATGATCTCTGATGCACTGGTCCCTTCATGGGATGATCTCTGATGCACTGGTCCCTTCATGGGATGATCTCTGATGCACTGGTCGCTTCTTGGGATGATCTCTCATGCACTGGTCCCTTCATGGGATGATCTGATGCACTGGTCCCTTCGTGGGATGATCTCTGATGCACTGGTCCCTTCGTGGGATGATCTCTGATGCACTGGTCCCTTCGTGGGATGATTTTTGGTGCACTGGTCCCTTCATGGGATGATCTTTGGCGCACTGGTCCCTTCATGGGATGATCTCTAGTCTCCTCATGGGATGATCTTTGGTGCACTGGTCCCTTCATGGGATGATCTTTGATGCACTGGTCCCTTCATGGGATGATCTCTGATGCACTGGTCCCTTCATGGGATGATCTGATGCACTGGTCCCTTCATGGGATGATCTCGGCACTGGTCCCTTCATGGGATGATCTTTCATATCTCTAATCTGAGTGGCGTGATGCACTGGTCCCTTCATGAGATTATCTCTAGTCCTCTCATGGGATGATCTTTGGTGCACTGGTCCCTTCATGGGATGATCTATGATGCACTGGTCCCTTCATGGGATGATCTGTTGCACTGGTCCCTTCATGGGATGATCTGGTGTACTGGTCCCTTCATGGGATGATCTCTGATGCACTGGTCCCTTCATGGGATGATCTCTGATGCACTGGTCCCTTCATGGGATGATCTTGCATACCTCTAATCTGAGTGCTGTGATGCACTGGTCCTTTCATGGGATGATCCTCGATGCGCTGGTCCCTTCATGGGATGATCTTCGATTCGCTCGTCTCTTCATGGGACGATCCTCGATGCTCTGGTCCCTTCATGGGATGATCTCTGGTCCCTTCATGGGTTGATCTCTGATGCACTGGTCCCTTAATGGGATGATATCTGTTGCACTGGTCCCTTCATGGGATGATCTGTTGCACTGGTCCCTTCATGGGATGATCTGTTGCACTGGTCCCTTCATGGGATGATCTCTGATGCACTGGTCCCTTCATGGGATGATCTGTGATGCACTGGTTCCTTCATGGGATGATCTCTGATGCACTGGTCCCTTCATGGGATGATCTCTCATGCACTGGTCCCTTCATGGGATGATCTCTGATGCACTGGTCCCTTCATGGGATGATCTGTTGCACTGGTCCCTTCATGGGATGATCTGTTGCACTGGTCCCTTCAAGGGATGATCTGTTGCACTGGTCCCTTCATGGGATGATCTTTGGTCCTCTGCTCCCTTTATTGAATGATCTGTTGCACTGGTCCCTTCATGGGATGATCTCTGATGCACTGGTCCCTTCATAAGATGATCTTTGCACTGGTCCCTTCATGGGATGATCTCTGCACTGGTCCCTTCATGGGATGATCTCTAGTCCCCTCATGGGATGATCTTTGAAGCACTGGTCCCTTCATGGGATGATCTCTGGTGCACTGGTCCCTTCACGGGATGATCTCTGGTGCACTGGTCCCTTCATGGGATGATTTCTGGTGCACTGGTCCCTTCATGGGATGATATTCGATGCGCTGTTCCCTTCATGGGATGATCTTTGATGCGCTCTCGATGCGCTGGTCCCTTCATGGGATGATCTTTGCACTGGTCCCTTCATGGGATGATCTCTGATGCACTGGTCCCTTCATGGGATGATCTCTAGTCCCCTCATGGGATGATCTTTGAAGCACTGGTCCCTTCATGGGATGATCTCTGATGCACTGGTCCCTTCATGGGATGATCTATGATGCACTACTCCCTTCATGGGATGATCTTTGATGCACTGGTCGGTTCATGGGATGATCTTTGATGCACTGGTCCCTTCATGGGATGATCTTTTGTGCACTGGTCCCTTCATGGGATGATCTCTTGTGCACTAGTCCCTTCATGGGATGATTTCTGGTGCACTGGTCCCTTCATGGGATGATCTCTGGTGCACTGGTCCCTTCATGGGATGATTTCTGGTGCACTGGTCCCTTCATGGGATGATCTCTGGTCCCTTCATGGGATGATCTCTGGTGCACTGGTCCCTTCATGGGATGATCTTTTATACCTCTAATCTGAGTGCTGTGGTGCACTGGTCCCTTCATGGGATGATCTCTAGTCCCCTCATGGGATGATCTCTGATGCACTGGTCCCTTCATGGGATGATCTCTGATGCACTGGTCCCTTCATGGGATGATCTCTCATGCACTGGTCCCTTCATGGGATGATCTCTGATGCACTGGTTCCTTCATGGGATGATCTGGTGCACTGGTCCCTTCATGGGATGATCTGGTGCACTGGTCCCTTCATGGGATGATCTGGTGCACTGGTCCCTTCATCGGATGATCTGGTGCACTGGTCCCTTCATGGGATGATCTGGTGCACTGGTCCCTTCATCGGATGATCTGGTGTACTGGTCCCTTCATGGGATGATCTCTGATGCACTGGTCCCTTCATGAGATTATCTCTAGTCCTCTCATGGGATGATCTTTGGTGCACTGGTCCCTTCATGGGATGATCTATGATGCACTGGTCCCTTCATGGGATGATCTGTTGCACTGGTCCCTTCATGGGATGATCTGGTGTACTGGTCCCTTCATGGGATGATCTCTGATGCACTGGTCCCTTCATGGGATGATCTCTGATGCACTGGTCCCTTCATGGGATGATCTTGCATACCTCTAATCTGAGTGCTGTGATGCACTGGTCCTTTCATGGGATGATCCTCGATGCGCTGGTCCCTTCATGGGATGATCTTCGATTCGCTCGTCTCTTCATGGGACGATCCTCGATGCTCTGGTCCCTTCATGGGATGATCTCTGGTCCCTTCATGGGTTGATCTCTGATGCACTGGTCCCTTAATGGGATGATATCTGTTGCACTGGTCCCTTCATGGGATGATCTGTTGCACTGGTCCCTTCATGGGATGATCTGTTGCACTGGTCCCTTCATGGGATGATCTCTGATGCACTGGTCCCTTCATGGGATGATCTGTGATGCACTGGTTCCTTCATGGGATGATCTCTGATGCACTGGTCCCTTCATGGGATGATCTCTCATGCACTGGTCCCTTCATGGGATGATCTCTGATGCACTGGTCCCTTCATGGGATGATCTGTTGCACTGGTCCCTTCATGGGATGATCTGTTGCACTGGTCCCTTCAAGGGATGATCTGTTGCACTGGTCCCTTCATGGGATGATCTTTGGTCCTCTGCTCCCTTTATTGAATGATCTGTTGCACTGGTCCCTTCATGGGATGATCTCTGATGCACTGGTCCCTTCATAAGATGATCTTTGCACTGGTCCCTTCATGGGATGATCTCTGCACTGGTCCCTTCATGGGATGATCTCTAGTCCCCTCATGGGATGATCTTTGAAGCACTGGTCCCTTCATGGGATGATCTCTGGTGCACTGGTCCCTTCACGGGATGATCTCTGGTGCACTGGTCCCTTCATGGGATGATTTCTGGTGCACTGGTCCCTTCATGGGATGATATTCGATGCGCTGTTCCCTTCATGGGATGATCTTTGATGCGCTCTCGATGCGCTGGTCCCTTCATGGGATAATCTTTGCACTGGTCCCTTCATGGGATGATCTCTGATGCACTGGTCCCTTCATGGGATGATCTATGATGCACTACTCCCTTCATGGGATGATCTTTGATGCACTGGTCGGTTCATGGGATGATCTTTGATGCACTGGTCCCTTCATGGGATGATCTTTTGTGCACTGGTCCCTTCATGGGATGATCTCTTGTGCACTAGTCCCTTCATGGGATGATTTCTGGTGCACTGGTCCCTTCATGGGATGATCTCTGGTGCACTGGTCCCTTCATGGGATGATTTCTGGTGCACTGGTCCCTTCATGGGATGATCTCTGGTCCCTTCATGGGATGATCTCTGGTGCACTGGTCCCTTCATGGGATGATCTTTTATACCTCTAATCTGAGTGCTGTGGTGCACTGGTCCCTTCATGGGATGATCTCTAGTCCCCTCATGGGATGATCTCTGATGCACTGGTCCCTTCATGGGATGATCTCTGATGCACTGGTCCCTTCATGGGATGATCTCTCATGCACTGGTCCCTTCATGGGATGATCTCTGATGCACTGGTCCCTTCATGGGATGATCTGGTGCACTGGTCCCTTCATGGGATGATCTGGTGCACTGGTCCCTTCATGGGATGATCTGGTGCACTGGTCCCTTCATCGGATGATCTGGTGCACTTGTCCCTGGCCCTTCATGGGATGATCTGGTGCACTTGTCCCTGGCCCTTCATGGGATGATCTGGTGCACTGGTCCCTTCATCGGATGATCTGGTGCACTTGTCCCTTCATGGGATGATCTGGTGCACTGGTCACTTCATGGGATGATCTCTGGTGCACTGGTCCCTTCATGGGATGATCTCTAGTCCTCTCATGGGATGATCTCTGGTGCACTGGTCCCTTCATTGGATGATCTCTGATGCACTGGTCCCTTTATGGGATGATCTCGGATGCACTGGTCCCTTCATGGGATGATCCCTGCACTGGTCCCTTTGTGGGATGATCTCTGGTGCACTGGTCCCTTCATGGGATTATCTCTGATGCACTGGTCCCTTTATGGGAAGATCTCTGATGCACTGGTCCCTTTATGGGATGATCTCTGATGCACTGGTCCCTTCATGGGATGATCTCTGCACTGGTCCCTTCATGGGATGATCTCTAGTCCCCTCATGGGATGATCTCTGATGCACTGGTCCCTTCATGGGATGATCTCTGGTGCACTGGTCCCTTCATGGGATGATCTTTGGTGCACTGGTCCCTTCATGGGATGATCTCTAGTCCCCTCATGGGATGATCTCTGGTGCACTATTCCCTTCATGGGATGATCTCTGATGCACTGGTCCCTTCATGGGATGATCTCTGATGCACTGGTCCCTTCATGGGATGATCTCTGATGCACTGGTCGCTTCTTGGGATGATCTCTCATGCACTGGTCCCTTCATGGGATGATCTGATGCACTGGTCCCTTCGTGGGATGATCTCTGATGCACTGGTCCCTTCGTGGGATGATCTCTGATGCACTGGTCCCTTCGTGGGATGATTTTTGGTGCACTGGTCCCTTCATGGGATGATCTTTGGCGCACTGGTCCCTTCATGGGATGATCTCTAGTCTCCTCATGGGAAGATCTTTGGTGCACTGGTCCCTTCATGGGATGATCTTTGATGCACTGGTCCCTTCATGGGATGATCTCTGATGCACTGGTCCCTTCATGGGATGATCTGATGCACTGGTCCCTTCATGGGATGATCTCTGCACTGGTCCCTTCATGGGATGATCTTTCATACCTCTAATCTGAGTGGCGTGATGCACTGGTCCCTTCATGAGATTATCTCTAGTCCTCTCATGGGATGATCTTTGGTGCACTGGTCCCTTCATGGGATGATCTATGATGCACTGGTCCCTTCATGGGATGATCTGTTGCACTGGTCCCTTCATGGGATGATCTGGTGCACTGGTCCCTTCATGGGATGATCTCTGATGCACTGGTCCCCTCATGGGATGATCTCTGATGCACTGGTCCCTTCATGGGATGATCTTGCATACCTCTAATCTGAGTGCTGTGATGCACTGGTCCTTTCATGGGATGATCCTCGATGCGCTGGTCCCTTCATGGGATGATCTTCGATTCGCTCGTCTCTTCATGGGACGATCCTCGATGCTCTGGTCCCTTCATGGGATGATCTCTGGTCCCTTCATGGGTTGATCTCTGATGCACTGGTCCCTTAATGGGATGATATCTGTTGCACTGGTCCCTTCATGGGATGATCTGTTGCACTGGTCCCTTCATGGGATGATCTGTTGCACTGGTCCCTTCATGGGATGATCTGTTGCACTGGTCCCTTCATGGGATGATCTGTTGCACTGGTCCCTTCATGGGATGATATGGTGCACTGGTCCCTTCATGGGATGATCTGGTGCACTGGTCCCTTCATGGTATCTCTGGTGCACTGGTTCCTTCATGGGATGATCTTTCATACCTCTAATCTGAGTGCTGTGATGCACTGGTGCATTCATGGGATGATCTCTAGTCCCCTCATGGGATGATCTCTGGTGCACTTGTTCCTTCATGGGATGATCTTTGCGCTGGTCCCGTCATGGGATGATCTTGCATTCCTCTAATATGAGTGCTGTGTTGCACTGGTCCCTTCATGGGTGGATCTTTGATGCACTGGTCCCTTCATGGGATGATCTTCCATACCTCTAATCTGAGTGCTGTGTTGCACTGGTCCCTTCATGGGATGATCTCTGGTGAACTGGTCCCTTCATGGGATGATCTCTGGTGAACTGGTCCCTTCATGGGAGGATCTCTGGTGCACTGGTCCCTTCATGGGATGATCTCTGGTGCACTGGTCCCTTCATGGGATGATTTTGCATACCTCTAATCTGAGTGCTGTGATGCACTGGTCCCTTCATGGGATGATCTCTGATGCACTGGTCCCTTCATGGGATGATCTCTGATGCACTGGTCCCTTCATGAGATGATCTCTGATGCACTGGTCCCTTCATGGGATGATCTCTGGTGCGCTGCTCCCTTCATGGGATGATCTGTTGCGCTGCTCCCTTCATGGGATGATCTGTTGCGCTGCTCCCTTCATGGGATGATCTGTTGCACTGGTCCCTTCATGGGATGATCTCTGTTGCACTGGTCCCTTCATGGGATGATCTCTGGTGCACTGGTCCCTTCATGGGATGATCTTTGGTGCACTGGTCCCTTCATGGGATGATCTTTGATGCACTGGTCCCTTCATGGGATGATCTCTGGTGCACTGGTCCCTTCACGGGATGATCTCTGGTGCACTGGTCCCTTCATGGGATGATCTCTGGTCCCTTAATGGGATGATCTCTGGTGCACTGGTCCCTTCATGGGATGATCTTTTATACCTCTAATCTGAGTGCTGTGGTTCACTGGTCCCTTCATGGGATGATCTCTAGTCCCCTCATGGGATGATCTTTGGTGCACTGGTCCCTTCATGGGATGATCTCTGATGCACTGGTCCCTTCATGGGATGATCTCTGGTGCGCTGGTCCCTTCATGGGATGATCTCTGGTGCACTGGTCCCTTCATGGGATGATCTCTGGTGCACTGGTCCCTTCATGGGATGATCTCTGATGCACTGGTCCCTTCATGGGATGATCTCTGGTGCACTGGTCCCTTCATGGGATGATCTCTGGTGCACTGGTCCCTTCATGGGATGATCTCTGGTGCACTGGTCCCTTCATGGGATGATCTCTGGTGCACTGGTCCCTTCATGGGATGATATTCGATGCGCTGTTCCCTTCATGGGATGATCTTTGATGCGCTCTTGATGCGCTGGTCCCTTCATGGGATGATCTTTGCACTGGTCCCTTCATGGGATGATCTCTGCACTGGTCCCTTCATGGGATGATCTCTAGTCCCCTCATGGGATGATCTTTGAAGCACTCGTCCCTTCATGGGATGATCTCTGATGCACTGGTCCCCTCACGGGATGATCTATGATGCACTAGTCCCTTCATGGGATGATCTTTGATGCACTGGTCCCTTCATGGGATGATCTCTGGTGCACTGGTCCCTTCACGGGATGATCTCTGGTGCACTGGTCCCTTCATGGGATGATCTCTGGTCCCTTAATGGGATGATCTCTGGTGCACTGGTCCCTTCATGGGATGATCTTTTATACCTCTAATCTGAGTGCTGTGGTTCACTGGTCCCTTCATGGGATGATCTCTAGTCCACTCATGGGATGATCTCTGATGCACTGGTCCCTTCATGGGATGATCTCTGATGCACTGGTCCCTTCATGGGATGATCTCTCATGCACTGGTCCCTTCATGGGATGATCTCTGATGCACTGGTCCCTTCATAGGATGATCTGTTGCACTGGTCCCTTCATGGGATGATCTGTTGCACAGGTCCCTTCATGGGATGATCTGTTGCACTGGTCCCTTCATGGGATGATCTTTGGTCCTCTGGTCCCTTCATGGGATGATCTCTGGTGCACTGGTCCCTTCATGGGATGATCTCTGATGCACTGGTCCCTTCATAAGATGATCTTGCATACCTCTAATTTGAGTGCTGTGATGCACTGGTCCCTTCATGGGATGATCTTTGATGCACTGGTCCCTTCATGGGATGATCTTGCATACCTCTAATCTGAGTGCTGTGATGCATTGGTCCCTATATGGGATGATCTCTGATGCACTGGTCCCTTCATGGGATGATCTTGCATACCTCTAATCTAATTGCTGTGATGCACTGGTCCCTTTATTGAATGATCTGTTGCACTTGTCCCTTCATGGGATGATCTCTGATGCACTGGTTCCCTCATGGGATGATCTCTGATGCACTGGTCCCTTCATGGGATGATCTTGCATACCTCTAATCTGAGTGCTGTGATGCACTGGTCCCTTCATGGGATGATCTTTGATGCCCTGGTCCCTTCATGGGATGATCTTGCATACCTCTAATCTGAGTGCTGTGATGCACTGGTCCCTTCATGGGATAATCTCTGATGCCCTGGTCCCTTCATGGGATTATCTCTGGTGCACTGGTCCCTTTATGGGATGATATCTGATGCACTGGTCCCTTCATGGGATGATTTTGCATACCTCTAATCTGAGTGCTGTGATGCACTGGTCCCTTCATGGGATGATCTCTGCACTGGTCCCTTCATGGGATGATCTCTAGTCCCCTCATGGGATGATCTCTAGTCCCCTCATGGGATGATCTTTGAAGCACTGGTCCCTTCATGGGATGATCTCTGATGCACTGGTCCCTTCATGGGATGATCTTTGATGCACTGGTCCCTTCATGGGATGATCTTTGATGCACTGGTCAGCACTGGTCCCTTCATGGGATGATCTTTGATGCACTGGTCCCTTCATGGGATGATCTCTGGTGCACTGGTCCCTTCACGGGATGATCTCTGGTGCACTGGTCCCTTCATGGGATGATTTCTGGTGCACTGCTCCCTTCATGGGATGATCTCTGGTCCCTTCATGGGATGATCTCTGATGCACTGGTCCCTTCATGGGATGATCTTTTATACCTCTAATCTGAGTGCTGTGGTGCACTGGTTTCTTCATGGTATGATCTCTAGTCCCCTCATGGGATGATCTCTGATGCACTGGTCCCTTCATGGGATGATCTCTGATGCACTGGTCCCTTCATGGGATGATCTTTGCACTGGTCCCTTCATGGGATGATCTCTGCACTGGTCCCTTCATGGGATGATCTCTAGTCCCCTCATGGGATGATCTTTGAAGCACTGGTCCGTTCATGGGATGATCTCTGATGCACTGGTCCCTTCATGGGATGATCTTTGATGCACTGGTCCCTTCATGGGATGATCTCTGGTGCACTGGTCCCTTCACGGGATGATCTCTGGTGCACTGGTCCCTTCATGGGATGATCTCTGGTGCACTGGTCCCTTCATGGGATGATCTCTGGTCCCTTCATGGGATGATATCTGGTGCACTGGTCCCTTCATGGGATGATCTTTTATACTTCTAATCTGAGTGCTGTGGTGCACTGGTCCCTTCATGGGATGATCTCTAGTCCCCTTATGGGATGATCTCTGATGCACTGGTCCCTTCATGGGATGATCTCTGATGCACTGGTCCCTTCATGGGATGATCTCTCATGCACTGGTCCCTTCATGGGATGATCTCTGCACTGGTCCCTTCATGGGATGATCTCTGCACTGGTCCCTTCATGGGATGATCTGTTGCACTGGTCCCTTCATGGGATGATCTGTTGCACTGGTCCCTTCATGGGATGATCTGTTGCACTGGTCCCTTCATAGGATGATCTTTGGTGCTCTGGTCCCTTCATGGGATGATCTCTGGTGCACTGGTCCCTTCATGGGATGATCTTGCATACCTCTTATCCGAGTGCTGTGATGCACTGGTCCCTTCATGGGATGATCTTTGATGCACTGGTCCCTTCATGGGAGGATCTTGCATACCTCTAATCTGAGTGCTGTGATGCATTGGTCCCTATATGGGATGATCTCTGATTCACTGGTCCCTTCATGGGATGATCTTGCATACCTCTAATCTAATTGCTGTGATGCACTGGTCCCTTTATTGAATGATCTGTTGCACTTGCCCCTTCTTGGGATGATCTCTGATGCACTGGTACCTTCATGGGATGATCTCTAGTCCACTCATGGGATGATCTCTGATGCACTGGTCCCTTCATGGGATGATCTCTGATGCACTGGTCCCTTCATGGGATGATCTCTCATGCACTGGTCCCTTCATGGGATGATCTCTGATGCACTGGTCCCTTCATGGGATGATCTGTTGCACTGGTCCCTTCATGGGATGATCTGTTGCACAGGTCCCTTCATGGGATGATCTGTTGCACTGGTCCCTTCATGGGATGATCTTTGGTCCTCTGGTCCCTTCATGGGATGATCTCTGGTGCACTGGTCCCTTCATGGGATGATCTCTGATGCACTGGTCCCTTCATAAGATGATCTTGCATACCTCTAATTGAAGTGCTGTGATGCACTGGTCCCTTCATGGGATGATCTTTGATGCACTGGTCCCTTCATGGGATGATCTTGCATACCTCTAATCTGAGTGCTGTGATGCATTGGTCCCTATATGGGATGATCTCTGATGCACTGGTCCCTTCATGGGATGATCTTGCATACCTCTAATCTAATTGCTGTGATGCACTGGTCCCTTTATTGAATGATCTGTTGCACTCGTCCCTTCATGGGATGATCTCTGATGCACTGGTTCCCTCATGGGATGATCTCTGATGCACTGGTCCCTTCATGGGATGATCTTGCATACCTCTAATCTGAGTGCTGTGATGCACTGGTCCCTTCATGGGATGATCTTTGATGCCCTGGTCCCTTCATGGGATGATCTTGCATACCTCTAATCTGAGTGCTGTGATGCACTGGTCCCTTCATGGGATAATCTCTGATGCCCTGGTCCCTTCATGGGATTATCTCTGGTGCACTGGTCCCTTTATGGGATGATATCTGATGCACTGGTCCCTTCATGGGATGATTTTGCATACCTCTAATCTGAGTGCTGTGATGCACTGGTCCCTTCATGGGATGATCTCTGCACTGGTCCCTTCATGGGATGATCTCTGATGCACTGGTCCCTTCATGGATGATCTCTGATGCACTGGTCCCTTCATGGGATGATCTTTGATGCACTGGTCCCTTCATGGGATGATCTTTGATGCACTGGTCCCTTCATGGGATGATCTCTGGTGCACTGGTCCCTTCACGGGATGATCTCTAGTCCCCTCATGGGATGATCTTTGAAGCACTGGTCCGTTCATGGGATGATCTCTGATGCACTGGTCCCTTCATGGGATGATCTTTGATGCACTGGTCCCTTCATGGGATGATCTCTGGTGCACTGGTCCCTTCACGGGATGATCTCTGGTGCAATGGTCCCTTCATGGGATGATCTCTGGTGCACTGGTCCCTTCATGGGATGATCTCTGGTCCCTTCATGGGATGATATCTGGTGCACTGGTCCCTTCATGGGATGATCTTTTATACTTCTAATCTGAGTGCTGTGGTGCACTGGTCCCTTCATGGGATGATCTCTAGTCCCCTTATGGGATGATCTCTGATGCACTGGTCCCTTCATGGGATGATCTCTGATGCACTGGTCCCTTCATGGGATGATCTCTCATGCACTGGTCCCTTCATGGGATGATCTCTGCACTGGTCCCTTCATGGGATGATCTGTTGCACTGGTCCCTTCATGGGATGATCTGTTGCACTGGTCCCTTCATGGGATGATCTGTTGCACTGGTCCCTTCATAGGATGATCTTTGGTGCTCTGGTCCCTTCATGGGATGATCTCTGGTGCACTGGTCCCTTCATGGGATGATCTTGCATACCTTTTATCCGAGTGCTGTGATGCACTGGTCCCTTCATGGGATGATCTTTGATGCACTGGTCCCATCATGGGAGGATCTTGCATACCTCTAATCTGAGTGCTGTGATGCATTGGTCCCTATATGGGATGATCTCTGATGCACTGGTCCCTTCATGGGATGATCTTGCATACCTCTAATCTAATTGCTGTGATGCACTGGTCCCTTTATTGAATGATCTGTTGCACTTGCCCCTTCTTGGGATGATCTCTGATGCACTGGTCCCTTCATGGGATGATCTTTGCACTGGTCCCTTCATGGGATGATCTCTGCACTGGTCCCTTCATGGGATGATCTCTAGTCCCCTCATGGGATGATCTTTGAAGCACTGGTCCCTTCATGGGATGATCTTTGATGCACTGGTCCCTTCATGGGATGATCTCTGGTGCACTGGTCCCTTCACGGGATGATCTCTGGTGCACTGGTCCCTTCACGGGATGATCTCTGGTGCACTGGTCCCTTCATGGGATGATTTCTGGTGCACTGGTCCCTTCATGGGATGATCTCTAGTCCCCTCATGGGATGATCTCTGATGCACTGGTCCCTTCATGGGATGATCTCTGATGCACTGGTCCCTTAATGGGATGATCTCTTATGCACTGGTCCCTTCATGGGATGATCTCTGATGCACTGGTCCCTTCATGGGATGATCTTTGATAAACTGGTCCCCTCATGGGATGATCTCTGATGCACTGGTCCCTTCATGGGATGATCTCTGGTGCACTGGTCCCTTCATGGGATGATCTTTGATGCACTGGTCCCTTCATGGGATGATCTGTTGCACTGGTCCCTTCATGGGATGATCTTTGGTCCTCTGGTCCCTTCATGGGATGATCTCTGGTGCACTGGTCCCTTCATGGGATGATCTCTGATGCACTGGTCCCTTCATAAGATGATCTTGCATACCTCTAATCTGAGTGCTGTGATGCACTGGTCCCTTCATGGGATGATCTTTGATGCACTGGTCCCTTCATGGGATGATCTTTGATGCACTGGTCCCTTCATGGGATGATCTTTGATGCACTGGTCCCTTCATGGGATGATCTCTGCACTGGTCCCTTCATGGGATGATCTCTAGTCCCCTCATGGGATGATCTTTGAAGCACTGGGCCCTTCATGGGATGATCTCTGATGCACTGGTCCCTTCATGGGATGATCTTTGATGCACTGGTCCCTTCATGGGATGATCTTTGATGCACTGGTCCCTTCATGGGATGATCTCTGGTGCACTGGTCCCTTCACGGGATGATCTCTGGTGCACTGGTCCCATCATGGGATGATTTCTGGTGCACTGGTCCCTTCATGGGATGATCTCTGGTCCCTTCATGGGATGATCTCTGATGCACTGGTCCCTTCATGGGATGATCTTTTATACCTCTAATCTGAGTGCTGTGGTGCACTGGTTTCTTCATGGTATGATCTCTAGTCCCCTCATGGGATGATCTCTGATGCACTGGTCCCTTCATGGGATGATCTCTGATGCACTGGTCCCTTCATGGGATGATCTTTGCACTGGTCCCTTCATGGGATGATCTCTGCACTGGTCCCTTCATGGGATGATCTCTAGTCCCCTCATGGGATGATCTTTGAAGCACTGGTCCCTTCATGGGATGATCTCTGATGCACTGGTCCCTTCATGGGATGATCTTTGATGCACTGGTCCCTTCATGGGATGATCTCTGGTGCACTGGTCCCTTCACGGGATGATCTCTGGTGCACTGGTCCCTTCATGGGATGATCTCTGGTGCGCTGGTCCCTTCATGGGATGATCTCTGGTCCCTTCATGGGATGATATCTGGTGCACTGGTCCCTTCATGGGATGATCTTTTATACTTCTAATCTGAGTGCTGTGGTGCACTGGTCCCTTCATGGGATGATCTCTAGTCCCCTTATGGGATGATCTCTGATGCACTGGTCCCTTCATGGGATGATCTCTGATGCACTGGTCCCTTCATGGGATGATCTCTCATGCACTGGTCCCTTCATGGGATGATCTCTGCACTGGTCCCTTCATGGGATGATCTGTTGCACTGGTCCCTTCATGGGATGATCTGTTGCACTGGTCCCTTCATGGGATGATCTGTTGCACTGGTTCCTTCATAGGATGATCTTTGGTGCTCTGGTCCCTTCATGGGATGATCTCTGGTGCACTGGTCCCTTCATGGGATGATCTTGCATACCTCTTATCCGAGTGCTGTGATGCACTGGTCCCTTCATGGGATGATCTTTGATGCACTGGTCCCTTCATGGGAGGATCTTGCATACCTCTAATCTGAGTGCTGTGATGCATTGGTCCCTATATGGGATGATCTCTGATGCACTGGTCCCTTCATGGGATGATCTTGCATACCTCTAATCTAATTGCTTTGATGCACTGGTCCCTTCATTGAATGATCTGTTGCACTTGCCCCTTCTTGGGATGATCTCTGATGCACTGGTCCCTTCATGGGATGATCTTTGCACTGGTCCCTTCATGGGAGGATCTCTGCACTGGTCCCTTCATGGGATGATCTTTGGTCCTCTGGTCCCTTCATGGGATGATCTCTGGTGCACTGGTCCCTTCATGGGATGATCTTGCATACCTCTTATCCGAGTGCTGTGATGCACTGGTCCCTTCATGGGATGATCTTTGATGCACTGGTCCCTTCATGGGAGGATCTTGCATACCTATAATCTGAGTGCTGTGATGCATTGGTCCCTATATGGGATGATCTCTGATGCACTGGTCCCTTCATGGGATGATCTTGCATACCTCTAATCTAATTGCTGTGATGCACTGGTCCCTTTATTGAATGATCTGTTGCACTTGCCCCTTCTTGGGATGATCTCTGATGCACTGGTCCCTTCATGGGATGATCTTTGCACTGGTCCCTTCATGGGATGATCTCTGCACTGGTCCCTTCATGGGATGATCTCTAGTCCCTTCATGGGATGATCTTTGATGCACTGGTCCCTTCATGGGATGATCTTTGATGCACTGGTCCCTTCATGGGATGATCTCTGCACTGGTCCCTTCATGGGATGATCTCTAGTCCCCTCATGGGATGATCTTTGAAGCACTGGGCCCTTCATGGGATGATCTCTGATGCACTGGTCCCTTCATGGGATGATCTTTGATGCACTGGTCCCTTCATGGGATGATCTTTGATGCACTGGTCCCTTCATGGGATGATCTCTGGTGCACTGGTCCCTTCACGGGATGATCTCTGGTGCACTGGTCCCATCATGGGATGATTTCTGGTGCACTGGTCCCTTCATGGGATGATCTCTGGTCCCTTCATGGGATGATCTCTGATGCACTGGTCCTTTCATGGGATGATCTTTTATACCTCTAATCTGAGTGCTGTGGTGCACTGGTTTCTTCATGGTATGATCTCTAGTCCCCTCATGGGATGATCTCTGATGCACTGGTCCCTTCATGGGATGATCTCTGATGCACTGGTCCCTTCATGGGATGATCTTTGCACTGGTCCCTTCATGGGATGATCTCTGCACTGGTCCCTTCATGGGATGATCTCTAGTCCCCTCATGGGATGATCTTTGAAGCACTGGTCCCTTCATGGGATGATCTCTGATGCACTGGTCCCTTCATGGGATGATCTTTGATGCACTGGTCCCTTCATGGGATGATCTCTGGTGCACTGGTCCCTTCACGGGATGATCTCTGGTGCACTGGTCCCTTCATGGGATGATCTCTGGTGCGCTGGTCCCTTCATGGGATGATCTCTGGTCCCTTCATGGGATGATATCTGGTGCACTGGTCCCTTCATGGGATGATCTTTTATACTTCTAATCTGAGTGCTGTGGTGCACTGGTCCCTTCATGGGATGATCTCTAGTCCCCTTATGGGATGATCTCTGATGCACTGGTCCCTTCATGGGATGATCTCTGATGCACTGGTCCCTTCATGGGATGATCTCTCATGCACTGGTCCCTTCATGGGATGATCTCTGCACTGGTCCCTTCATGGGATGATCTGTTGCACTGGTCCCTTCATGGGATGATCTGTTGCACTGGTCCCTTCATGGGATGATCTGTTGCACTGGTTCCTTCATAGGATGATCTTTGGTGCTCTGGTCCCTTCATGGGATGATCTCTGGTGCACTGGTCCCTTCATGGGATGATCTTGCATACCTCTTATCCGAGTGCTGTGATGCACTGGTCCCTTCATGGGATGATCTTTGATGCACTGGTCCCTTCATGGGAGGATCTTGCATACCTCTAATCTGAGTGCTGTGATGCATTGGTCCCTATATGGGATGATCTCTGATGCACTGGTCCCTTCATGGGATGATCTTGCATACCTCTAATCTAATTGCTTTGATGCACTGGTCCCTTCATTGAATGATCTGTTGCACTTGCCCCTTCTTGGGATGATCTCTGATGCACTGGTCCCTTCATGGGATGATCTTTGCACTGGTCCCTTCATGGGAGGATCTCTGCACTGGTCCCTTCATGGGATGATCTTTGGTCCTCTGGTCCCTTCATGGGATGATCTCTGGTGCACTGGTCCCTTCATGGGATGATCTTGCATACCTCTTATCCGAGTGCTGTGATGCACTGGTCCCTTCATGGGATGATCTTTGATGCACTGGTCCCTTCATGGGAGGATCTTGCATACCTATAATCTGAGTGCTGTGATGCATTGGTCCCTATATGGGATGATCTCTGATGCACTGGTCCCTTCATGGGATGATCTTGCATACCTCTAATCTAATTGCTGTGATGCACTGGTCCCTTTATTGAATGATCTGTTGCACTTGCCCCTTCTTGGGATGATCTCTGATGCACTGGTCCCTTCATGGGATGATCTTTGCACTGGTCCCTTCATGGGATGATCTCTGCACTGGTCCCTTCATGGGATGATCTCTAGTCCCCTCATGGGATGATCTTTGAAGCACTGGTCCCTTCATGGGATGATCTTTGATGCACTGGTCCCTTCATGGGATGATCTCTGGTGCACTGGTCCCTTCACGGGATGATCTCTGGTGCACTGGTCCCTTCACGGGATGATCTCTGGTGCACTGGTCCCTTCATGGGATGATTTCTGGTGCACTGGTCCCTTCATGGGATGATCTCTAGTCCCCTCATGGGATGATCTCTGATGCACTGGTCCCTTCATGGGATGATCTCTGATGCACTGGTCCCTTCATGGGATGATCTCTGATGCACTGGTCCCTTCATAGGATGATCTCTCATGCACTGGTCCCTTCATGGGATGATCTCTGATGCACTGGTCCCTTCATGGGATGATCTTTGATAAACTGGTCCCTTCATGGGATGATCTGTGATGCACTGGTCCCTTCATGGGATGATCTCTGATGCACTGGTCCCTTCATGGGATGATCTCTCATGCACTGGTCCCTTCATAGGATGATCTCTGATGCACTGGTCCCTTCATGGGATGATCTGTTGCACTGGTCCCTTCATGGGATGATCTGTTGCACTGGTCCCTTCATGGGATGATCTGTTGCACTGGTCCCTTCATGGGATGATCTTTGGTCCTCTGGTCCCTTCATGGGATGATCTCTGGTGCACTGGTCCCATCATGGGATGATCTCTGATGCACTGGTCCCTTCATAAGATGATCTTGCATACCTCTAATCTGAGTGCTGTGATGCACTGGTCCCTTCATGGGATGATCTCTGATGCACTGGTCCCTTCATGGGATGATCTTTGATGCACTGGTCCCTTCATGGGATGATCTTGCATACCTCTAATCTGAGTGCTGTGATGCATTGGTCCCTATATGGGATGATCTCTGATGCACTGGTCCCTTCATGGGATGATCTTGCATACCTCTAATCTAATTGCTGTGATGCACTGGTCCCTTTATTGAATGATCTGTTGCACTTGTCCCTTCATGGGATGATCTCTGATGCACTGGTTCCCTCATGGGATGATCTCTGATGCACTGGTCCCTACATGGGATGATCTTGCATACCTTTAATCTGAGTGCTGTGATGCACTGGTCCCTTCATGGGATGATCTTTGATGCCCTGGTCCCTTCATGGGATGATCTTGCATACCTCTAATCTGAGTGCTGTGATGCACTGGTCCCTTCATGGGATAATCTCTGATGCCCTGGTCCCTTCATGGGATTATCTCTGGTGCACTGGTCCCTTTATGGGATGATATCTGATGCACTGGTCCCTTCATGGGATGATTTTGCATACCTCTAATCTGAGTGCTGTGATGCACTGGTCCCTTCATGGGATGATCTCTGCACTGGTCCCTTCATGGGATGATCTCTAGTCCCCTCATGGGATGATCTTTGAAGCACTGGTCCCTTCATGGGATGATCTCTGATGCACTGGTCCCTTCATGGGATGATCTTTGATGCACTGGTCCCTTCATGGGATGATCTCTGGTGCACTGGTCCCTTCACGGGATGATCTCTGGTGCACTGGTCCCTTCATGGGATGATTTCTGGTGCACTGGTCCCTTCATGGGATGATCTCTGGTCCCTTCATGGGATGATCTCTGATGCACTGGTCCCTTCATGGGATGATCTTTTATACCTCTAATCTGAGTGCTGTGGTGCACTGGTTTCTTCATGGTATGATCTCTAGTCCCCTCATGGGATGATCTCTGATGCACTGGTCCCTTCATGGGATGATCTCTGATGCACTGGTCTCTTCATGGGATGATCTTTGCACTGATCCCTTCATGGGATGATCTCTGCACTGGTCCCTTCATGGGATGATCTGTTTCACTGGTCCCTTCATGGGATGATCTTTGGTCCTCTGGTCCCTTCATGGGATGATCTCTGGTGCACTGGTCCCTTCATGGGATGATCTCTGATGCACTGGTCCCTTCATAAGATGATCTTGCATACCTCTAATTTGAGTGCTGTGATGCACTGGTCCCTTCATGGGATGATCTTTGATGCACTGGTCCCTTCATGGGATGATCTTGCATACCTCTAATCTGAGTGCTGTGATGCATTGGTCCCTATATGGGATGATCTCTGATGCACTGGTCCCTTCATGGGATGATCTTGCATACCTCTAATCTAATTGCTGTGATGCACTGGTCCCTTTATTGAATGATCTGTTGCACTGGTCCCTTCATGGGATGATCTGTTGCACTGGTCCCTTCATGGGATGATCTGTTGCACTGGTTCCTTCATAGGATGATCTTTGGTGCTCTGGTCCCTTCATGGGATGATCTCTGGTGCACTGGTCCCTTCATGGGATGATCTTGCATACCTCTTATCCGAGTGCTGTGATGCACTGGTCCCTTCATGGGATGATCTTTGATGCACTGGTCCCTTCATGGGAGGATCTTGCATACCTCTAATCTGAGTGCTGTGATGCATTGGTCCCTATATGGGATGATCTCTGATGCACTGGTCCCTTCATGGGATGATCTTGCATACCTCTAATCTAATTGCTGTGATGCACTGGTCCCTTTATTGAATGATGTGTTGCACTTGGTCCTTCTTGGGATGATCTCTGATGCACTGGTCCCTTCATGGGATGATCTTTGCACTGGTCCCTTCATGGGATGATCTCTGCACTGGTCCCTTCATGGGATGATCTCTAGTCCCCTCATGGGATGATCTTTGAAGCACTGGTCCCTTCATGGGATGATCTTTGATGCACTGGTCCCTTCATGGGATGATCTCTGGTGCACTGGTCCCTTCACGGGATGATCTCTGGTGCACTGGTCCCTTCACGGGATGATCTCTGGTGCACTGGTCCCTTCACGGGATGATCTCTGGTGCACTGGTCCCTTCATGGGATGATTTCTGGTGCACTGGTCCCTTCATGGGATGATCTCTAGTCCCCTCATGGGATGATCTCTGATGCACTGGTCCCTTCATGGGATGATCTCTGATGCACTGGTCCCTTCATGGAATGATCTCTGATGCACTGGTCCCTTCATGGGATGATCTCTCATGCACTGGTCCCTTCATGGGATGATCTCTGATGCACTGGTCCCTTCATGGGATGATCTTTGATAAACTGGTCCCTTCATGGGATGATCTGTGATGCACTGGTCCCTTCATGGGATGATCTCTGATGCACTGGTCCCTTCATGGGATGATCTCTCATGCACTGGTCCCTTCATGGGATGATCTCTGATGCACTGGTCCCTTCATGGGATGATCTGTTGCACTGGTCCCTTCATGGGATGATCTGTTGCACTGGTCCCTTCATGGGATGATCTGTTGCACTGGTCCCTTCATGGGATGATCTTTGGTCCTCTGGTCCCTTCATGGGATGATCTCTGGTGCACTGGTCCCTTCATGGGATGATCTCTGATGCACTGGTCCCTTCATAAAATGATCTTGCATACCTCTAATCTGAGTGCTGTGATGCACTGGTGATCTTTGATGCACTGGTCCCTTCATGGGATGATCTTGCATACCTCTAATCTGTGTGCTGTGATGCATTGGTCCCTATATGGGATGATCTCTGATGCACTGGTCCCTTCATGGGATGATCTTGCATACCTCTAATCTAATTGCTGTGATGCACTGGTCCCTTTATTGAATGATCTGTTGCACTTGTCCCTTCATGGGATGATCTCTGATGCACTGGTTCCCTCATGGGATGATCTCTGATGCACTGGTCCCTTCATGGGATGATCTTGTATACCTCTAATCTGAGTGCTGTGATGCACTGGTCCCTTCATGGGATTATCTTTGATGCCCTGGTCCCTTCATGGGATGATCTTGCATACCTCTAATCTGAGTGCTGTGATGCACTGGTCCCTTCATTGGATAATCTCTGATGCCCTGGTCCCTTCATGGGATTATCTCTGGTGCACTGGTCCCTTTATGGGATGATATCTGATGCACTGGTCCCTTCATGGGATGATTTTGCATACCTCTAATCTGAGTGCTGTGATGCACTGGTCCCTTCATGGGATGATCTCTGCACTGGTCCCTTCATGGGATGATCTCTAGTCCCTTCATGGGATGATCTTTGAAGCACTGGTCCCTTCATGGGATGATCTCTGATGCACTGGTCCCTTCATGGGATGATCTTTGATGCACTGGTCCCTTCATGGGATGATCTCTGGTGCACTGGTCCCTTCACGGGATGATCTGTGGTGCACTGGTCCCTTCATGGGATGATTTCTGGTGCACTGGTCCCTTCATGGGATGATCTCTGGTCCCTTCATGGGATGATCTCTGATGCACTGGTCCCTTCATGGGATGATCTTTTATACCTCAAATCTGAGTGCTGTGGTGCACTGGTTTCTTCATGGTATGATCTCTAGTCCCCTCATGGGATGATCTCTGATGCACTGGTCCCTTCATGGGATGATCTCTGATGCACTGGTCTCTTCATGGGATGATCTTTGCACTGGTCCCTTCATGGGATGATCTCTGCACTGGTCCCTTCATGGGATGATCTCTAGTCCCCTCATGGGATGATCTTTGAAGCACTGTCCCTTCATGGGATGATCTCTGATGCACTGGTCCCTTCATGGGATGATCTTTGATGCACTGGTCCCTTCATGGGATGATCTCTGGTGCACTGGTCCCTTCACGGGATGATCTCTGGTGCACTGGTCCCTTCAGGGGATGATCTCTGGTGCACTGGTCCCTTCATGGGATGATCTCTGGTCCCTTCATGGGATGATATCTGGTGCACTGGTCCCTTCATGGGATGATCTTTTATACTTCTAATCTGAGTGCTGTGGTGCACTGGTCCCTTCATGGGATGATCTCTAGTCCCCTTATGGGATGATCTCTGATGCACTGGTCCCTTCATGGGATCATCTCTGATGCACTGGTCCCTTCATGGGATGATCTCTCATGCACTGGTCCCTTCATGGGATGATCTCTGGTGCACTGGTCCCTTCATGGGATGATTTCTGGTGCACTGGTCCCTTCATGGGATGATCTCTGGTCCCTTCATGGGATGATCTGTGGTGCACTGGTCCCTTCATGGGATGATCTTTTATACCTCTAATCTGAGTGCTGTGGTGCACTGGTCCCTTCATGGGATGATCTCTAGTCCCCTCATGGGATGATCTCTGATGCCCTGGTCCCTTCATGGGATGATCTCTGATGCACTGGTCCCTTCATGGGATGATCTCTCATGCACTGGTCCCTTCATGGGATGATCTCTGATGCACTGGTCCCTTCATGGGATGATCTGGTGCACTGGTCCCTTCATGGGATGATCTGGTGCACTGGTCCCTTCATGGGATGATCTGGTGCACTGGTCCCTTCATCGGATGATCTGGTGCACTTGTCCCTGGCCCTTCATGGGATGATCTGGTGCACTTGTCCCTGGCCCTTCATGGGATGATCTGGTGCACTGGTCCCTTCATCGGATGATCTGGTGCCCTTGTCCCTTCATGGGATGATCTGGTGCACTGGTCCCTTCATGGGATGATCTCTGGTGCACTGGTCCCTTCATGGGATGATCTCTAGTCCTCTCATGGGATGATCTCTGGTGCACTGGTCCCTTCATGAGATGATCTCTGAGGCACTGGTCCCTTTATGGGATGATCTCGGATGCACTGGTCCCTTCATGGGATGAGCCCTGCACTGGTCCCTTTGTGGGATGATCTCTGGTGCACTGGTCCCTTCTTGGGATTATCTCTGATGCACTGGTCCCTTTATGGGAAGATCTCTGATGCACTGGTCCCTTTATGGGATGATCTCTGATGCACGGGTCCCTTCATGGGATGATCTCTGCACTGGTCCCTTCATGGGATGATCTCTAGTCCCCTCATGGGATGATCTCTGATGCACTGGTCCCTTCATGGGATGATCTCTGGTGCACTGGTCCCTTCATGGGATGATCTTTGGTGCACTGGTCCCTTCATGTGATGATCTCTAGTCCCCTCATGGGATGATCTCTGGTGCACTATTCCCTTCATGGGATGATCTCTGATGCACTGGTCCCTTCATGGGATGATCTCTGATGCACTGGTCCCTTCATGGGATGATCTCTGATGCACTGGTCCCTTCATGGGATGATCTCTGATGCACTGGTCCCTTCATGGGATGATCTCTGATGCACTGGTCGCTTCTTGGGATGATCTCTCATGCACTGGTCCCTTCATGGGATGATCTGATGCACTGGTCCCTTCGTGGGATGATCTCTGATGCACTGGTCCCTTCGTGGGATGATCTCTGATGCACTGGTCCCTTCGTGGGATGATTTTTGGTGCACTGGTCCCTTCATGGGATGATCTTTGGCGCACTGGTCCCTTCATGGGATGATCTCTAGTCTCCTCATGGGATGATCTTTGGTGCACTGGTCCCTTCATGGGATGATCTATGATGCACTGGTCCCTTCATGGGATGATCTGTTGCACTGGTCCCTTCATGGGATGATCTGGTGCACTGGTCCCTTCATGGGATGATCTCTGATGCACTGGTCCCTTCATGGGATGATCTCTGATGCACTGGTCCCTTCATGGGATGATCTCTGATGCACTGGTCCCTTCATGGGATGATCTTGCATACCTCTAATCTGAGTGCTGTGATGCACTGGTCCTTTCATGGGATGATCCCTGATGCGCTGGTCCCTTCATGGGATGATCTTCGATTCGCTCGTCTCTTCATGGGACGATCCTCGATGCTCTGGTGCCTTCATGGGATGATCTCTGGTCCCTTCATGGGTTGATCTCTGATGCACTGGTCCCTTAATGGGATGATATCTGTTGCACTGGTCCCTTCATGGGATGATCTGTTGCACTGGTCCCTTCATGGGATGATCTGTTGCACTGGTCCCTTCATGGGATGATCTGTTGCACTGGTCCCTTCATGGGATGATCTGTTGCACTGGTCCCTTCATGGGATGATATGGTGCACTGGTCCCTTCATGGGATGATCTGGTGCACTGGTCCCTTCATGGTATCTCTGGTGCACTGGTTCCTTCATGGGATGATCTTTCATAACTCTAATCTGAGTGCTGTGATGCACTGGTGCATTTATGGGATGATCTCTAGTCCCCTCATGGGATGATCTCTGGTGCACTTGTTCCTTCATGGGATGATCTTTGCGCTGGTCCCGTCAAGGGATGATCTTGCATTCCTCTAATATGAGTGCTGTGTTGCACTGGTCCCTTCATGGGTGGATCTTTGATGCACTGGTCCCTTCATGGGATGATCTTCCATACCTCTAATCTGAGTGCTGTGTTGCACTGGTCCCTTCATGGGATGATCTCTGGTGAACTGGTCCCTTCATGGGATGATCTCTGGTGAACTGGTCCCTTCATGGGATGATCTCTGATGCACTGGTCCCTTCATGAGATGATCTCTGATGCACTGGTCCCTTCATGGGATGATCTCTGGTGCGCTGCTCCCTTCATGGGATGATCTGTTGCGCTGCTCCCTTCATGGGATGATCTGTTGCGCTGCTCCCTTCATGGGATGATCTGTTGCACTGGTCCCTTCATGGGATGATCTCTGTTGCACTGGTCCCTTCATGGGATGATCTCTGGTGCACTGGTCCCTTCATGGGATGATCTTTGGTGCACTGGTCCCTTCATGGGATGATCTCTAGTCCCCTCATGGGATGATCTTTGGTGCACTGGTCCTTTCATGGGATGATCTCTGATGCACTGGTCCCTTCATGGGATGATCTCTGGTGCGCTGGTCCCTTCATGGGATGATCTCTGGTGCACTGGTCCATTCATGGGATGATCTCTGGTGCACTGGTCCCTTCATGGGATGATCTCTGATGCACTGGTCCCTTCATGGGATGATCTCTGGTGCACTGGTCCCTTCATGGGATGATCTCTGGTGCACTGGTCCCTTCATGGGATGATCTCTGGTGCACTGGTCCCTTCATGGGATGACCTCTGGTGCACTGGTCCCTTCATGGGATGATATTCGATGCGCTGTTCCCTTCATGGGATGATCTTTGATGCGCTCTCGATGCGCTGGTCCCTTCATGGGATGATCTTTGCACTGGTCCCTTCATGGGATTATCTCTGCACTGGTCCCTTCATGGGATGATCTCTAGTCCCCTCATGGGATGATCTTTGAAGCACTCGTCCCTTCATGGGATGATCTCTGATGCACTGGTCCCCTCATGGGATGATCTATGATGCACTAGTCCCTTCATGGGATGATCTTTGATGCACTGGTCCCTTCATGGGATGATCTCTGGTGCACTGCTCCCTTCACGGGATGATCTCTGGTGCACTGGTCCCTTCATGGGATGATCTCTGGTCCCTTAATGGGATGATCTCTGGTGCACTGGTCCCTTCATGGGATGATCTTTTATACCTCTAATCTGAGTGCTGTGGTGCACTGGTCCCTTCATGGGATGATCTCTAGTCCACTCATGGGATGATCTCTGATGCACAGGTCCCTTCATGGGATGATCTCTGATGCACAGGTCCCTTCATGGGATGATCTCTGATGCACAGGTCCCTTCATGGGATGATCTCTGATGCACTGGTCCCTTCATGGGATGATCTCTCATGCACTGGTCCCTTCATGGGATGATCTCTGATGCACTGGTCCCTTCATGGGATGATCTGTTGCACTGGTCCCTTCATGGGATGATCTGTTGCACTGGTCCCTTCATGGGATGATCTGTTGCACTGGTCCCTTCATGGGATGATCTTTGGTCCTCTGGTCCCTTCATGGGATGATCTCTGGTGCACTGGTCCCTTCATGGGATGATCTCTGATGCACTGGTCCCTTCATAAGATGATCTTGCATACCTCTAATTTGAGTGCTGTGATGCACTGGTCCCTTCATGGGATGATCTTTGATGCACTGGTCCCTTCATGGGATGATCTTGCATACCTCTAATCTGAGTGCTGTGATGCATTGGTCCCTATATGGGATGATCTCTGATGCACTGGTCCCTTCATGGGATGATCTTGTATACCTCTAATCTAATTGCTGTGATGCACTGGTCCCTTTATTGAATGATCTGTTGCACTTGTTCTTCATGGGATGATCTCTGATGCACTGGTTCCCTCATGGGATGATCTCTGATGCACTGGTCCCTTCATGGGATGATCTTGCATACCTCTAATCTGAGTGCTGTGATGCACTGGTCCCTTCATGGGATGATCTTTGATGCCCTGGTCCCTTCATGGGATGATCTTGCATACCTCTAATCTGAGTGCTGTGATGCACTGGTCCCTTCATGGGATAATCTCTGATGCCCTGGTCCCTTCATGGGATTATCTCTGGTGCACTGGTCCCTTTATGGGATGATATCTGATGCACTGGTCCCTTCATTGGATGATTTTGCATACCTCTAATCTGAGTGCTGTGATGCACTGGTCCCTTCATGGGATGATCTCTGCACTGGTCCCTTCATGGGATGATCTCTAGTCCCCTCATGGGATGATCTTTGAAGCACTGGTCCCTTCATGGGATGATCTCTGATGCACTGGTCCCTTCATGGGATGATCTTTGATGCACTGGTCCCTTCATGGGATGATCTTTGATGCACTGGTCCCTTCATGGGATGATCTCTGGTGCACTGGTCCCTTCACGGGATGATCTCTGGTGCACTGGTCCCATCATGGGATGATTTCTGGTGCACTGGTCCCTTCATGGGATGATCTCTGATGCACTGGTCCCTTCATGGGATGATCTTTTATACCTCTAATCTGAGTGCTGTGGTGCACTGGTTTCTTCATGGTATGATCTCTAGTCCCCTCATGGGATGATCTCTGATGCACTGGTCCCTTCATGGGATGATCCCTGATGCACTAGTCCCTTCATGGGATGATCTCTGCACTGGTCCCTTCATGGGATGATCTCTAGTCCCCTCATGGGATGATCTTTGAAGCACTGGTCCCTTCATGGGATGATCTCTGATGCACTGGTCCCTTCATGGGATGATCTTTGATGCACTGGTCCCTTCATGGGATGATCTCTGGTGCACTGGTCCCTTCACGGGATGATCTCTGGTGCACTGGTCCCTTCATGGGATGATCTCTGGTGCACTGGTCCCTTCATGGGATGATCTCTGGTGCACTGGTCCCTTCATGGGATGATATCTGGTGCACTGGTCCCTTCATGGGATGATCTTTTATACTTCTAATCTGAGTGCTGTGGTGCACTGGTCCCTTCATGGGATGATCTCTAGTCCCCTTATGGGATGATCTCTGATGCACTGGTCCCTTCATGGGATGATCTCTGATGCACTGGTCCCTTCATGGGATGATCTCTCATGCACTGGTCCCTTCATGGGATGATCTCTGCACTGGTCCCTTCATGGGATGATCTGTTGCACTGGTCCCTTCATGGGATGATCTGTTGCACTGGTCCCTTCATGGGATGATCTGTTGCACTGGTCCCTTCATAGGATGATCTTTGGTGCTCTGGTCCCTTCATGGGATGATCTCTGGTGCACTGGTCCCTTCATGGGATGATCTTGCATACCTCTTATCCGAGTGCTGTGATGCACTGGTCCCTTCATGGGATGATCTTTGATGCACTGGTCCCTTCATGGGAGGATCTTGCATACCTCTAATCTGAGTGCTGTGATGCATTGGTCCCTATATGGGATGATCTCTGATGCACTGGTCCCTTCATGGGATGATCTTACATACCTCTAATCTAATTGCTGTGATGCACTGGTCCCTTTATTGAATGATCTGTTGCACTTGCCCCTTCTTGGGATGATCTCTGATGCACTGGTCCCTTCATGGGAGGATCTTTGCACTGGTCCCTTCATGGGATGATCTCTGCACTGGTCAGTTCAGTTCAGTTCATAAGGCTTTATTCGGAGCTTAAAACAAGTCCATAAAAGCAAAACAAAATACATATCAAATACATCAAACAATACATGGTTAAAATGTAGACAGGTTACATGATTTAAGAATATAAATAATTAAAAGAGCATACCAGGCCTTGCTTTGATAGCTAATAGGAGGTAGGTTGCAGTAAAAAAGCATACATCAGGATAAGGTTTAAAAAGCAACTTCATAGCATCTTTCCTGTTCCTTACTCCGTATTTTAAAAAGATGGGTTTAAGATAGGCTCGACGGTAATTATCATAAAAATTACAAGCCAAGAGAAAGTGCATAGTGCTTTGATCTGATACGTTATCGCATGGGCATGGGCCTACCGGGTTTTTTTTTATATATGGGTAGGCCACCAAATGATGAACAATCCCAAACCTTAATCTGGTGATAACGTACCTATGGGAGGGCCGGGTGACTAAACTCAGATATAGCTGGAAACCCTCATCTTCGCAGAAACTACTATAAAAAACACATGTACTTAAATTTCTACTAGTTCTTTCCCTTTGTTTTTGTACAAAATTCATAAAAGCTGATTTCATCACATTTTTAGGCAGACTGGAGGAGGCGTTACAGTCATTTTTAAGACTAATACCATAAATCTCGAAGTAACAATTAATGACATATTTAATCCAAGGAATTTTCATATGGCCATCAATGGAGAGACAATCTCCAATAATTGCTCTGCTTAGGGAGGTTTCTTCTTTTAACCATACAGAACGCCACAACATTAAGGGCCTTAGTGACAGTAAATCTGAGAGGTGGGGGATACCTAGTTCTCTATGAACCAGATCATTTGTGGCAGATTTGGGTAAACACAACAACCTTTTTAAAAAGTGGTTTTCCTCTACTTGCAGGTTCCCTGTCTTTGTGTGCCCCCACACTCCGGCTCCATAAAGGGCCACGGACAGACATCTCATTTGAAAGATCGTCAACATATCTTTAATCCGTTTATCTCCAATATTTGTAGCGAATTTAAACACTCCATGCGAGTTTTTTGCCATCCTAGCCTGGACATTATTGATCTCACTAGTCCAGCTGCCTAATTTAGAAAAGGTGATGCCAAGATAATTAAAAGAATCCACTGTAGACACCTTATGACCTTCTAAAAAGTAAGCATGTGGCTTCTTACACACCGCCCCGCGTTCCATAATGAAAGTTTTAGTCTTATTGATCAACAGTTTTCTATCGTTGATGAACAGCAGAAACCTGTCCATCAAACGCTGCAGACCGATGGGGGTCCTAGACAAAATTACAGCGTCGTCCGCATAGAGAAGTACGGGGACGCTGAAATCTTTTATTTTTGGTGCGTCAGCCACAATTTCCTTTAAAGCTGCGTCCACTTTGTTAATAAAAAGAATAAAAAGCAAAGGGGCAAGCACACACCCTTGCCTGATTCCCCGTCTAACCCTAAACTTGGGGGTACACTCCCCGGCCTGGCCATAGCGGACACTAAAATTTAATTTGGCGTAAAGTCTCGCTAGAAAGTAAATAATTGCCTCTGGGGCCCCCAATTCCAATAGCGTGGACCATAGGATACTGTGATCCACCATGTCAAAGGCACTACTCAAATCTGCAAAGCAGAGATAGAGCGATCCTTTTTTTGCCTTGGTATATTTGCCTATAATTAAATCTAGATTAAGGCATTGTTCCAATGTTCCTCTGCCCGGCCTAAAGCCATATTGTGAGTCGGCAAGGATATTATTGGACTCGGCCCATTCTTCTAACCTGACCATGAGTACCCGGCTCATGACTTTCACCGAGGAGTCCAGGAGGGATATTGGGCGGTAATTCTTTGCATCCCCCCTGTCACCTTTTTTGAAAATCGGTACGATAATGGATTCTTCCCAGGTATGTGGGACCCCAAAATGTACAGCAGTGTTAAAAACTTTTGTGAGCAGTGGGCCCCATAATTCAGGTACTGTTTTGTATACGTCGATAGGGACCCCGTCAGGTCCCTGGGCCTTCCCACCGTTGCTGGATTTAATACTATCCCACACTTCAGCAATAGTAATGTCCAAGGGTATGACAGGCCATCTGTCGTCTTGGATGTCTCCAGTTTTGGTTGAATCAAAGATCTGGGAGAAGTGGGTAACCCAGCTCCCCGGACTGACATTAGCTGTTAATTCTGGGATCTTTTCGTCCTTCAGAAAAGGGCTATTTACTGTTGCCCAAAATAAAGAAGAATCCGCTGTAGAGGCTGCTAGATCTAATTTTTCCCAGGCCTCTTGTCTAAGTTCTTTTTTCCTGGACTTGGTAGCCATCTGGTAAATCCCTCTTAATTCCCTGATGGTTCCAATATCTCTCTTCTTATCTAACAGTGCTGTTTTAAGTTTTTTAAGTGCGATAGTGCAGGCGTGGTCAAACCATCCCTTGGGCTGGTATTTTGTACCCTTGTGCGGTGCAGTGAAGTTGCTGCTTATAATTAGGTTAAGATTAATAAAAGTATGCAAGATTTCAGCATTTCCCTCCTCCCGTTCTAATATAGTAACTATTTCTGTGAGACACTTCGACACAATGGCGTTAGACTGAATATCCGCTTTATTGCCTTTCCATCTAATACGAATACCGTTAGGGCGGTGGGGCTCAATATTAGTAATCGTACATGGGGCAGACACAGGTCGTTCCTTCCATAGAATTAACTCTGCTGTGATACAGTTGTGATCACTAATCAGGTTGTCAACAACCACAGGGGTAGAACACCTTGGAGCGATTCCAGATGATAAACAGATAAAATCAATCACTGTATTGGCGTTCCTTCCCGTATAAGTGGGGACAACTTCGCCTGAATTGTTGGTCTGGTTAGTCAATATTTCCATGTCATATGTCATTAAAATTTTGTTCAAAGAATTGCCATATGCGTTGTGAGGGAAGTGAGGGACCCCGTCTCCCCAACAATCAATAAAACCACATACCTTTTGGGTGGCAAAGGGGCACACCGTTGTATTGAAGTCTCCCACCCAAATGATATCAAAAACAATATCAAACTTAGTTACTATATTTTCCAAAGCAGATTCTAAAGCAAGTACAACCTGGTACCTTGAATTATCAAAGACATTATTATAAAAATTAATTAAAAGCATATTCCTGTCCTGCTCCTGTTGAAGCCATAAGATCTGAGAATGTTTTCCAACCAACACATGTTTTTTGACTTTGATAGGAATATCAACATCAATCATAACCAATAGGCCACCCTTGGCTCTACCCGATGATGAGGCCTCAGCTGGTAGGTTATAAGAGACAAAGCCATTATAGTTGATTGGATCAACACACCAGGTTTCCTGGAAACATAAAATGTTAAAACTGTTAATAAATTCAACCCATCCTGGGCAAATAATCTTAGAGGAATGTCCAGCAATGTTCCAACTAGCGATCGAACAGGCACTCTGATTCCGTGATCTAATGCGGGAAGGAGGGCTATTGGAGTCGGAATGGATGGGACTGCAGGGCTGGTCACTGAACAAAGGAGCGCAGCTCTCATCTTCACAGTTACCAAAATTTCCAGCCGCAATAACAGTCCCACTGGTATTCACTGGGTCTAGAATCCTCACCGCTTCTGTCCCTCCATGGTCTCCTATGATATTAGCCGCAATAGTTGACTCAAACAGATCTATCCCCAGTCAATCATTCCCATCTAATCCACTCAATGCTTCAAATCGGTTTACCGTGGTAAAGATAGGACCAGGGGGAACATACTTATCTCTTTCCCTCACCCCAGTGTGTTCAGTATTTGGACGGGTATTATGGTGTCTATAAAAATATCCTAAAGGCCGAAGGGATATCCCTTTTTCCAATGAGGGAGAGGATTGCGCTCTTAACAGAGCAGTGGAAGCGAGGTACGGGTTACGGAAATTGACTATAATACAATCACCCCCACAGGTCTTACGCGAGCTCCCAATCCAATCAACTCTTCTAGTGCTTATGATATCCTTAGCCAAGGCGACTGGAAAGCCACATTCCCTGTGCAGCCAATCCACAGTTTTATTTTTCAAGGAGACATGGGTTTCACTAAAGTTACGGCCAGTTTCTTTAACTTGTGGCACATTTGTAAGGACCGCCACGAACGGGGCGCAGGCTGGGGGCAGGTCGGGCCTTGAGGAACCTAAATTTTTTACACCAGGACCAGGGATATATGACGATCCTTGTTGGTCCGGGATCGGCAGAGAACCAGTGGAATTTCTACTTTCATTAACTTGCATGCTTTGTGAGGTCTTAGGGGGGATAGTCACTGGGTCAACTGACTCAGAGGTCTGTCGAGAAGCACGGCTGTTTACTAAGGTTTCAGCGATTGCTTCAGCTCCAGTGCTTACTTTGAGATGAGATTCTAACAAACCTCCCAACCTAGCCACCTCATTAATTGCCATATCTAATTTATTCATTAAGGGTTTGATTAATAAATCAAACTTGGCATCAATCATGCTAACTAGAAGATCCAGCTGACCACTTTCAATAATGGCCGGGTTACTATCCTTCACAGTGGGAGGGGTTTGGGTGGAATTCATGGCCAAGGAATCAGTTCTTTTAGTTAATGTTCTACCCCCCCCCCCCTCCTAGAATGCACGGTCTTATTAGATATCTTATTATGTGACCGATTAGAACGTAGTATTCTATGTGATGAGGTTGCCGCTGTGGCAGCAGTCGAAGAGTCTCCAGTACATGTTAGGTCCTCAGGAGATGGGTCAACTATGTTGGTATCATCTGCGGAGGCAGGTACACTAAGGTCTGCCATAATATAGATTTGATCATGATTACTGGGCTCATGGTTGGCATTAACATTGTCTGTAGCAGATGAGTGAGAAGGAGGGTTGGTATCTACAAGAATAGGGTCGATTCCCTCCACCCGCCCCAGTGATTTTCTCCGCTCTTTATTTATTTTATCAACCATCTTTACCAAATAATTGTCCATGGTTGATTTGGTTGAGGAAGGTTTAGCTTTTGACATGGGGTTCTCTAACACCGCACTGTTACAGATCAATACAAATAAACTGTTATGTCCCCTGACACTTCTATCACGTTCCCCTCAGTTCACAGTAGCCTGTTGCCCGGTAGTACCTCACAGTAACAAGGGGAGGGTGGAGCAACCAACAGAATACCACTGGCCTGCCGTTGGTATTAATAACAGTACCTTTACACAGTGTCCCAGTATCCGTGTCGCAGCACCTCAGGGGGGTGGCCCAGCCCAGCCTCTTCTGGCCTCTGACGGCCACAGACGGCCCGCCCTCTGCCCGGGCTCAGCCCGGCGTCGCCCGCGCGCGTCCCGTGAAGCGGAGGAAGCTGGCGTTTTTCTAGCGCCTCCGGGCGCGCTGGCGGCGGAAGTGCCGTCGGGGGAGGAGCAGGGGCTGCTGGGATCTGTAGTCTCCACTCGCGGCTGCAGGTGAGATGGTCCGCCTGCGAGGGAGACTCCTTACAAGAATGCGCCGGTCAGCTGCTCCCCTGGGCGAAATATCGCTGGTCGCTGGATCGTGGTCGAAATTATGTGGTTCCCCCCGCTCCGCCGAGGAAGCTGGCGTTTTTCTAGCGCCTCCGGGCGCGCTGGCGGCGGAAGTGCCGTCGGGGGAGGAGCAGGGGCTGCTGGGATCTGTAGTCTCCACTCGCGGCTGCAGGTGAGATGGTCCGCCTGCGAGGGAGACTCCTTACAAGAATGCGCCGGTCAGCTGCTCCCCTGGGCGAAATATCGCTGGTCGCTGGATCGTGGTCGAAATTATGTGGTTCCCCTGGTCCCTTCATGGGATGATCTCTAGTCCCCTCATGGGATGATCTTTGAAGCACTGGTCCCTTCATGGGATGATCTTTGATGCAATGGTCCCTTCATGGGATGATCTCTGGTGCACTGGTCCCTTCACGGGATGATCTCTGGTGCACTGGTCCCTTCATGGGATGATCTCTGGTGCACTGGTCCCTTCATGGGATGATTTCTGGTGCACTGGTCCCTTCATGGGATGATCTCTAGTCTCCTCATGGGATGATCTCTGATGCACTGGTCCCTTCATGGGATGATCTCTGATGCACTGGTCCCTTCATGGGATGATCTCTCATGCACTGGTCCCTTCATGGGATGATCTCTGATGCACTGGTCCCTTCATGGGATGATCTTTGATAAACTGGTCCCTTCATGGGATGATCTGTGATGCACTGGTCCCTTCATGGGATGATCTCTGATGCACTGGTCCCTTCATGGGATGATCTCTGATGCACTGGTCCCTTCATGGGATGATCTCTGATGCACTGGTCCCTTCATGGGATGATCTGTTGCACTGGTCCCTTCATGGGATGATCTGTTGCACTGGTCCCTTCATGGGATGATCTGTTGCACTGGTCCCTTCATGGGATGATCTTTGGTCCTCTGGTCCCTTCATGGGATGATCTATGGTGCACTGGTCCCTTCATGGGATGATCTTTGATGCACTGGTCCCTTCATGGGATGATCTTGCATACCTCTAATCTGAGTGCTGTGATGCATTGGTCCCTATATGGGATGATCTCTGATGCACTGGTCACTTCATGGGATGATCTTGCATACCTCTAATCTAATTGCTGTGATGCACTGGTCCCTTTATTGAATGATCTGTTGCACTTGTCCCTTCATGGGATGATCTCTGATGCACTGGTTCCCTCATGGGATGATCTCTGATGCACTAGTCCCTTCATGGGATAATCTTGCATACCTCTAATCTGAGTGCTGTGATGCACTGGTCCCTTCATGGGATGATCTTTGATGCCCTGGTCCCTTCACGGGATGATCTTGCATACCTCTAATCTGAGTGCTGTGATGCACTGGTCCCTTCATGGGATAATCTCTGATGCCCTGGTCCCTTCATGGGATTATCTCTGGTGCACTGGTCCCTTCATGGGATGATCTCTCATGCACTGGTCCCTTCATGGGATGATCTCTGGTGCACTGGTCCCTTCATGGGATGATTTCTGGTGCACTGGTCCCTTCATGGGATGATCTCTGGTCCCTTCATGGGATGATCTCTGGTGCACTGGTCCCTTCATGGGATGATCTTTTATACCTCTAATCTGAGTGCTGTGGTGCACTGGTCCCTTCATGGGATGATCTCTAGTCCCCTCATGGGATGATCTCTGATGCACTGGTCCCTTCATGGGATGATCTCTGATGCACTGGTCCCTTCATGGGATGATCTCTCATGCACTGGTCCCTTCATGGGATGATCTCTGATGCACTGGTCCCTTCATGGGATGATCTGGTGCACTGGTCCCTTCATGGGATGATCTGGTGCACTGGTCCCTTCATCGGATGATCTGGTGAACTTGTCCCTGGCCCTTCATGGGATGATCTGGTGCACTTGTCCCTGGCCCTTCATGGGATGATCTGGTGCACTGGTCCCTTCATCGGATGATCTGGTGCACTTGTCCCTTCATGGGATGATCTGGTGCACTGGTCCCTTCATGGGATGATCTCTGGTGCACTGGTCCCTTCATGGGATGATCTCTAGTCCTCTCATGGGATGATCTCTGGTGCACTGGTCCCTTCATGGGATGATCTCTGATGCACTGGTCCCTTTATGGGATGATCTCGGATGCACTGGTCCCTTCATGGGATGAGCCCTGCACTGGTCCCTTTGTGGGATGATCTCTGGTGCACTGGTCCCTTCATGGGATTATCTCTGATGCACTGGTCCCTTTATGGGAAGATCTCTGATGCACTGGTCCCTGTATGGGATGATCTCTGATGCACTGGTCCCTTCATGGGATGATCTCTGCACTGGTCCCTTCATGGCATGATCTCTAGTCCCCTCATGGGATGATCTCTGATGCACTGGTCCCTTCATGGGATGATCTCTGGTGCACTGGTCCCTTCATGGGATGATCTTTGGTGCGCTGGTCCCTTCATGGGATGATCTCTAGTCCCCTCATGGGATGATCTCTGGTGCACTATTCCCTTCATGGGATGATCTCTGATGCACTGGTCCCTTCATGGGATGATCTCTGATGCACTGGTCCCTTCATGGGATGATCTCTGATGCACTGGTCCCTTCATGGGATGATCTCTGATGCACTGGTCCCTTCATGGGATGATCTCTGATGCACTGGTCGCTTCTTGGGATGATCTCTCATGCACTGGTCCCTTCATGGGATGATCTGATGCACTGGTCCCTTCGTGGGATGATCTCTGATGCACTGGTCCCTTCGTGGGATGATCTCTGATGCACTGGTCACTTCGTGGGATGATTTTTGGTGCACTGGTCCCTTCATGGGATGATCTTTGGCGCACTGGTCCCTTTATGGGATGATCTCTAGTCTCCTCATGGGATGATCTTTGGTGCACTGGTCCCTTCATGGGATGATCTTTGATGCACTGGTCCCTTCATGGGATGATCTCTGATGCACTGGTCCCTTCATGGGATGATCTCTGATGCACTGGTCCCTTCATGGGATGATCTGATGCACTGGTCCCTTCATGGGATGATCTCTGCACTGGTCCCTTCATGGGATGATCTTTCATACCTCTAATCTGAGTGGCGTGATGCACTGGTCCCTTCATGAGATTATCTCTAGTCCTCTCATGGGATGATCTTTGGTGCACTGGTCCCTTCATGGGATGATCTATGATGCACTGGTCCCTTCATGGGATGACCTGTTGCACTGGTCCCTTCATAGGATGATCTGGTGCACTGGTCCCTTCATGGGATGATCTCTGATGCACTGGTCCCTTCATGGGATGATCTCTGATGCACTGGTCCCTTCATGGGATGATCTTGCATACCTCTAATCTGAGTGCTGTGATGCACTGGTCCTTTCATGGGATGATCCTCGATGCGCTGGTCCCTTCATGGGATGATCTTCGATTCGCTCGTCTCTTCATGGGACGATCCTCGATGCTCTGGTCCCTTCATGGGATGATCTCTGGTCCCTTCATGGGTTGATCTCTGATGCACTGGTCCCTTAATGGGATGATATCTGTTGCACTGGTCCCTTCACGGGATGATCTGTTGCACTGGTCCCTTCATGGGATGATCTGTTGCACTGGTCCCTTCATGGGATGATCTGTTGCACTGGTCCCTTCATGGGATGATCTGTTGTACTGGTCCCTTCATGGGATGATCTGTTGCACTGGTCCCTTCATGGGATGATAAGGTGCACTGGTCCCTTCATGGGATGATCTGGTGCACTGGTCCCTTCATGGTATCTCTGGTGCACTGGTTCCTTCATGGGATGATCTTTCATACCTCTAATCTGAGTGCTGTGATGCACTGGTGCATTCATGGGATGATCTCTAGTCCCCTCATGGGATGATCTCTGGTGCACTTGTTCCTTCATGGGATGATCTTTGCGCTGGTCCCGTCATGGGATGATCTTGCATTCCTCTAATATGAGTGCTGTGTTGCACTGGTCCCTTCATGGGTGGATCTTTGATGCACTGGTCCCTTCATGGGATGATCTTCCATACCTCTAATCTGAGTGCTGTGTTGTACTGGTCATTTCATGGGATGATCTCTGGTGAACTGGTCCCTTCATGGGATGATCTCTGGTGAACTGGTCCCTTCATGGGAGGATCTCTGGTGCACTGGTCCCTTCATGGTTTGATCTCTGGTGCACTGGTCCCTTCATGGGATGATTTTGCATACCTCTAATCTGAGTGCTGTGATGCACTGGTCCCTTCATGGGATGATCTCTGATGCACTGGTCCCTTCATGGGATGATCTCTGATGCACTGGTCCCTTCATGAGATGATCTCTGATGCACTGGTCCCTTCATGGGATGATCTCTGGTGCGCTGCTCCCTTCATGGGATGATCTGTTGTGCTGCTCCCTTCATGGGATGATCTGTTGCGCTGCTCCCTTCATGGGATGATCTGTTGCACTGGTCCCTTCATGGGATGATCTCTGTTGCACTGGTCCCTTCATGGGATGATCTCTGGTGCACTGGTCCCTTCATGGGATGATCTTTGGTGCACTGGTCCCTTCATGGGATGATCTCTAGTCCCCTCATGGGATGATCTCTGATGCACTGGTCCCTTCATGGGATGATCTCTGGTGCGCTGGTCCCTTCATGGGATGATCTCTGGTGCACTGGTCCCTTCATGGGACGACCTCTGGTGCACTGGTCCCTTCATGGGATGATCTCTGATGCACTGGTCCCTTCATGGGATGATCTCTGGTGCACTGGTCCCTTCATGGGATGATCTCTGGTGCACTGGTCCCTTCATGTGATGATCTCTGGTGCACTGGTCCCTTCATGGGATGATCTCTGGTGCACTGGTCCCTTCATGGGATGATATTCGATGCGCTGTTCCCTTCATGGGATGATCTTTGATGCGCTCTCGATGCGCTGGTCCCTTCATGGGATGATCTTTGCACTGGTCCCTTCATGGGATGATCTCTGCACTGGTCCCTTCATGGGATGATCTCTAGTCCCCTCATGAGATGATCTTTGAAGCACTCGTCCCTTCATGGGATGATCTCTGATGCACTGGTCCCCTCATGGGATGATCTATGATGCACTAGTCCCTTCATGGGATGATCTTTGATGCACTGGTCCCTTCATGGGATGATCTCTGGTGCACTGGTCCCTTCACGGGATGATCTCTGGTGCACTGGTCCCTTCATGGGATGATCTCTGGTCCCTTAATGGGATGATCTCTGGTGCACTGGTCCCTTCATGGGATGATCTTTTATACCTCTAATCTGAGTGCTGTGGTGCACTGGTCCCTTCATGGGATGATCTCTAGTCCACTCATGGGATGATCTCTGATGCACTGGTCCCTTCATGGGATGATCTCTGATGCACTGGTCCCTTCATGGGATGATCTCTCATGCACTGGTCCCTTCATGGGATGATCTCTGATGCACTTGTCCCTTCATGGGATGATCTGTTGCACTGGTCCCTTCATGGGATGATCTGTTGCACTGGTCCCTTCATGGGATGATCTGTTGCACTGGTCCCTTCATGGGATGATCTTTGGTCCTCTTGTCCCTTCATGGGATGATCTCTGGTGCACTGGTCCCTTCATGGGATGATCTCTGATGCACTGGTCCCTTCATAAGATGATCTTGCATACCTCTAATTTGAGTGCTGTGATGCACTGGTCCCTTCATGGGATGATCTTTGATGCACTGGTCCCTTCATGGGATGATCTTGCATACCTCTAATCTGAGTGCTGTGATGCATTGGTCCCTATATGGGATGATCTCTGATGCACTGGTCCCTTCATGGGATGATCTTGCATACCTCTAATCTAATTGCTGTGATGCACTGGTCCCTTTATTGAATGATCTGTTGCACTTGTCCCTTCATGGGATGATCTCTGATGCACTGGTTCCCTCATGGGATGATCTCTGATGCACTGGTCCCTTCATGGGATGATCTTGCATACCTCTAATCTGAGTGCTGTGATGCACTGGTCCCTTCATGGGATGATCTTTGATGCCCTGGTCCCTTCATGGGATGATCTTGCATACCTCTAATCTGAGTGCTGTGATGCACTGGTCCCTTCATGGGATAATCTCTGATGCCCTGGTCCCTTCATGGGATTATCTCTGGTGCACTGGTCCCTTTATGGGATGATATCTGATGCACTGGTCCCTTCATGGGATGATTTTGCATACCTCTAATCTGAGTGCTGTGATGCACTGGTCCCTTCATGGGATGATCTCTGCACTGGTCCCTTCATGGGATGATCTCTAGTCCCCTCATGGGATGATCTTTGAAGCACTGGTCCCTTCATGGGATGATCTCTGATGCACTGGTCCCTTCATGGGATGATCTTTGATGCACTTGTCCCTTCATGGGATGATCTTTGATGCACTGGTCCCTTCATGGGATGATCTCTGGTGCACTGGTCCCTTCACGGGATGATCTCTGGTGCACTGGTCCCTTCATGGGATGATTTCTGGTGCACTGGTCCCTTCATGGGATGATCTCTGGTCCCTTCATGGGATGATCTCTGATGCACTGGTCCCTTCATGGGATGATCTTTTATACCTCTAATCTGAGTGCTGTGGTGCACTGGTTTCTTCATGGTATGATCTCTAGTCCCCTCACGGGATGATCTCTGATGCACTGGTCCCTTCATGGGATGATCTCTGATGCACTGGTCCCTTCATGGGATGATCTTTGCACTGGTCCCTTCATGGGATGATCTCTGCACTGGTCCCTTCATGGGATGATCTCTAGTCCCTTCATGGGATGATCTTTGAAGCACTGGTCCCTTCATGGGATGATCTCTGATGCACTGGTCCCTTCATGGGATGATCTTTGATGCACTGGTCCCTTCATGGGATGATCTCTGGTGCACTGGTCCCTTCACGGGATGATCTCTGGTGCACTGGTCCCTTCATGGGATGATCTCTGGTGCACTGGTCCCTTCATGGGATGATCTCTGGTCCCTTCATGGGATGATATCTGGTGCACTGGTCCCTTCATGGGATGATCTTTGGTGCACTGGTCCCTTCATGGGATGATCTCTAGTCCCCTCATGGGATGATCTTTGGTGCACTGGTCCTTTCATGGGATGATCTCTGATGCACTGGTCCCTTCATGGGATGATCTCTGGTGCGCTGGTCCCTTCATGGGATGATCTCTGGTGCGCTGGTCCCTTCATGGGATGATCTCTGGTGCACTGGTCCCTTCATGGGATGATCTCTGGTGCACTGGTCCCTTCATGGGATGATCTCTAATGCACTGGTCCCTTCATGGGATGATCTCTGGTGCACTGGTCCCTTCATGGGATGATCTCTGGTGCACTGGTCCCTTCATGGGATGATCTCTGGTGCACTGGTCCCTTCATGGGATGATCTCTGGTGCACTGGTCCCTTCATGGGATGATATTCGATGCGCTGTTCCCTTCATGGGATGATCTTTGATGCGCTCTCGATGCGCTGGTCCCTTCATGGGATGATCTTTGCACTGGTCCCTTCATGGGATGATCTCTGCACTGGTCCCTTCATGGGATGATCTCTAGTCCCCTCATGAGATGATCTTTGAAGCACTCGTCCCTTCATGGGATGATCTCTGATGCACTGGTCCCCTCATGGGATGATCTATGATGCACTAGTCCCTTCATGGGATGATCTTTGATGCACTGGTCCCTTCATGGGATGATCTCTGGTGCACTGGTCCCTTCACGGGATGATCTCTGGTGCACTGGTCCCTTCATGGGATGATCTCTGGTCCCTTAATGGGATGATCTCTGGTGCACTGGTCCCTTCATGGGATGATCTTTTATACCTCTAATCTGAGTGCTGTGGTGCACTGGTCCCTTCATGGGATGATCTCTAGTCCACTCATGGGATGATCTCTGATGCACTGGACCCTTCATGGGATGATCTCTGATGCACTGGTCCCTTCATGGGATGATCTCTGATGCACTGGTCCCTTCATGGGATGATCTCTGATGCACTGGTCCCTTCATGGGATGATCTGTTGCACTGGTCCCTTCATGGGATGATCTCTGATGCACTGGTCCCTTCATAAGATGATCTTGCATACCTCTAATTTGAGTGCTGTGATGCACTGGTCCCTTCATGGGATGATCTTTGATGCACTGGTCCCTTCATGGGATGATCTTGCATACCTCTAATCTGAGTGCTGTGATGCATTGGTCCCTATATGGGATGATCTCTGATGCACTGGTCCCTTCATGGGATGATCTTGCATACCTCTAATCTAATTGCTGTGATGCACTGGTCCCTTTATTGAATGATCTGTTGCACTTGTCCCTTCATGGGATGATCTCTGATGCACTGGTTCCCTCATGGGATGATCTCTGATGCACTGGTCCCTTCATGGGATGATCTTGCATACCTCTAATCTGAGTGCTGTGATGCACTGGTCCCTTCATGGGATGATCTTTGATGCCCTGGTCCCTTCATGGGATGATCTTGCATACCTCTAATCTGAGTGCTGTGATGCACTGGTCCCTTCATGGGATAATCTCTGATGCCCTGGTCCCTTCATGGGATTATCTCTGGTGCACTGGTCCCTTTATGGGATGATATCTGATGCACTGGTCCCTTCATGGTATGATTTTGCATACCTCTAATCTGAGTGCTGTGATGCACTGGTCCCTTCATGGGATGATCTCTGCACTGGTCCCTTCATGGGATGATCTCTAGTCCCCTCATGGGATGATCTCTGAAGCACTGGTCCCTTCATGGGATGATCTCTGATGCACTGGTCCCTTCATGGGATGATCTTTGATGCACTTGTCCCTTCATGGGATGATCTTTGATGCACTGGTCCCTTCATGGGATGATCTCTGGTGCACTGGTCCCTTCACGGGATGATCTCTGGTGCACTGGTCCCTTCATGGGATGATTTCTGGTGCACTGGTCCCTTCATGGGATGACCTCTGGTCCCTTCATGGGATGATCTCTGATGCACTGGTCCCTTCATGGGATGATCTTTTATACCTCTAATCTGAGTGCTGTGGTGCACTGGTTTCTTCATGGTATGATCTCTAGTCCCCTCATGGGATGATCTCTGATGCACTGGTCCCTTCATGGGATGATCTCTGATGCACTGGTCCCTTCATGGGATGATCTTTGCACTGGTCCCTTCATGGGATGATCTCTGCACTGGTCCCTTCATGGGATGATCTTTGCACTGGTCCCTTCATGGGATGATCTTTGAAGCACTGGTCCCTTCATGGGATGATCTCTGATGCACTGGTCCCTTCATGGGATGATCTTTGATGCACTGGTCCCTTCATGGGATGATCTCTGGTGCACTGGTCCCTTCACGGGATGATCTCTAGTGCACTGGTCCCTTCATGGGATGATCTCTGGTGCACTGGTCCCTTCATGGGATGATCTCTGGTCCCTTCATGGGATGATATCTGGTGCACTGGTCCCTTCATGGGATGATCTTTTATACTTCTAATCTGAGTGCTGTGGTGCACTGGTCCCTTCATGGGATGATCTCTAGTCCCCTTATGGGATGATCTCTGATGCACTGGTCCCTTCATGGGATCATCTCTGATGCACTGGTCCCTTCATGGGATGATCTCTCATGCACTGGTCCCTTCATGGGATGATCTGTTGCACTAGTCCCTTCATGGGATGATCTGTTGGACTGGTCCCTTCATGGGATGATCTGTTGCACTGGTCCCTTCAGAGGATGATCTTTGGTGCTCTGGTCCCTTCATGGGATGATCTCTGGTGCACTGGTCCCTTCATGGGATGATCTTGCATACCTCTTATCCGAGTGCTGTGATGCACTGGTCCCTTCATGGGATGATCTTTGATGCACTGGTCCCTTCATGGGAGGATCTTGCATACCTCTAATCTGAGTGCTGTGATGCATTGGTCCCTATATGGGATGATCTCTGATGCACTGGTCCCTTCATGGGATGATCTTGCATACCTCTAATCTAATTGCTGTGATGCACTGGTCCCTTTATTGAATGATCTGTTGCACTTGCCCCTTCTTGGGATGATCTCTGATGCACTGGTCCCTTCATGGGATGATCTTTGCACTGGTCCCTTCATGGGATGATCTCTGCACTGGTCCCTTCATGGGATGATCTCTAGTCCCCTCATGGGATGATCTTTGAAGCACTGGTCCCTTCATGGGATGATCTTTGATGCACTGGTCCCTTCACGGGATGATCTCTGGTGCACTGGTCCCTTCACGGGATGATCTCTGGTGCACTGGTCCCTTCACGGGATGATCTCTGGTGCACTGGTCCCTTCATGGGATGATTTCTGGTGCACTGGTCCCTTCATGGGATGATCTCTAGTCCCCTCATGGGATGATCTCTGATGCACTGGTCCCTTCATGGGATGAT
The DNA here is from genome assembly GCF_964204655.1 of Triturus cristatus. Classification (NCBI taxonomy): domain Eukaryota; kingdom Metazoa; phylum Chordata; class Amphibia; order Caudata; family Salamandridae; genus Triturus; species Triturus cristatus. The sequence continues at coordinate 409,574,241 of NC_140591.1, forward strand.
CTCTGATGCACTGGTCCCTTCATGGGATGATCTCTTATGCATTGGTCCCTTCATGGGATGATCTCTGATGCACTGGTCCCTTCATGGGATGATCTTTGATAAACTGGTCCCTTCATGGGATGATCTCTGATGCACTGGTCCCTTCATGGGATGATCTCTCATGCACTGGTCCCTTCATAAGATGATCTTGCATACCTCTAATCTGAGTGCTGTGATGCACTGGTCCCTTCATGGGATGATCTTTGATGCACTGGTCCCTTCATGGGATGATCTTGCATACCTCTAATCTGAGTGCTGTGATGCATTGGTCCCTATATGGGATGATCTCTGATGCACTGGTCACTTCATGGGATGATCTTGCATACCTCTAATCTAATTGCTGTGATGCACTGGTCCCTTTATTGAATGATCTGTTGCACTTGTCCCTTCATGGGATGATCTCTGATGCACTGGTCCCTTCATGGGATGATCTCTGATGCACTGGTCCCTTCATGGGATGATCTCTGGTGCGCTGCTCCCTTCATGGGATGATCTCTGATGCACTGGTCCCTTCATGGGATGATCTTGGATGCACTGGTCCCTTCATGGGATGATCTTTGATGCCCTGGTCCCTTCATGGGATGATCTTTGATGCCCTGGTCCCTTCATGGGATGATCATTGATGCACTGGTCCCTTCACGGGATGATCTCTGCACTGGTCCCTTCATGGGAAGATATTGCATACCTCTAATCTGAGAGATTTGATGCACTGGTCCCTTCATGGGATGATCTTTGATGCACTGGTCCCTTCATGGTATGATCTCTGGTGCACTGGTCCCTTCACGGGATGATCTCTGGTGCACTGGTCCCTTCATGGGATGATCTCTGGTGCACTGGTCCCTTCATGGGATGATCTCTGGTCCCTTCATGGGATGATATCTGGTGCACTGGTCCCTTCATGGGATGATCTTTTATACTTCTAATCTGAGTGCTGTGGTGCACTGGTCCCTTCATGGGATGATCTCTAGTCCCCTTATGGGATGATCTCTGATGCACTGGTCCCTTCATGGGATCATCTCTGATGCACTGTTCCCTTCATGGGATCATCTCTGATGCACTGGTCCCTTCATGGGATGATCTCTGCACTGGTCCCTTCATGGGATGATCTGTTGCACTAGTCTTCATGGGATGATCTGTTGCACTGGTCCCTTCATGGGATGATCTGTTGCACTGGTCCCTTCAGAGGATGATCTTTGGTGCTCTGGTCCCTTCATGGGATGATCTCTGGTGCACTGGTCCCTTCATGGGATGATCTTGCATACCTCTTATCCGAGTGCTGTGATGCACTAGTCCCTTCATGGGATGATCTTTGATGCACTGGTCCCTTCATGGGAGGATCTTGCATACCTCTAATCTGAGTGCTGTGATGCATTGGTCCCTATATGGGATGATCTCTGATGCACTGGTCCCTTCATGGGATGATCTTGCATACCTCTAATCTAATTGCTGTGATGCACTGGTCCCTTTATTGAATGATCTGTTGCACTTGCCCCTTCTTGGGATGATCTCTGATGCACTGGTCCCTTCATGGGATGATCTTTACACTGGTCCCTTCATGGGATGATCTCTGCACTGGTCCCTTCATGGGATGATCTCTAGTCCCCTCATGGGATGATCTTTGAAGCACTGGTCCCTTCATGGGATGATCTTTGATGCACTGGTCCCTTCACGGGATGATCTCTGGTGCACTGGTCCCTTCACGGGATGATCTCTGGTGCACTGGTCCCTTCACGGGATGATCTCTGGTGCACTGGTCCCTTCATGGGATGATTTCTGGCGCACTGGTCCCTTCATGGGATGATCTCTAGTCCCCTCATGGGATGATCTCTGATGCACTGGTCCCTTCATGGGATGATCTCTGATGCACTGGTCCCTTCATGGGATGATCTCTTATGCACTGGTCCCTTCATGGGATGATCTCTGATGCACTGGTCCCTTCATGGGATGATCTTTGATAAACTGGTCCCTTCATGGGATGATCTCTGATGCACTGGTCCCTTCATGGGATGATCTCTCATGCACTGGTCCCTTCATGGGATGATTTCTGATGCACTGGTCCCTTCATGGGATGATCTGTTGCACTGGTCCCTTCATGGGATGATCTGTTGCACTGGTCCCTTCATGGGATGATCTGTTGCACTGGTCCCTTCATGGGATGATCTTTGGTCCTCTGGTCCCTTCATGGGATGATCTCTGGTGCACTGGTCCCTTCATGGGATGATCTCTGATGCACTGGTCCCTTCATAAGATGATCTTGCATACCTCTAATCTGAGTGCTGTGATGCACTGGTCCCTTCATGGGATGATCTTTGATGCACTGGTCCCTTCATGGGATGATCTTGCATACCTCTAATCTGAGTGCTGTGATGCATTGGTCCCTATATGGGATGATCTCTGATGCACTGGTCACTTCATGGGATGATCTTGCATACCTCTAATCTAATTGCTGTGATGCACTGGTCCCTTTATTGAATGATCTGTTGCACTTGTCCCTTCATGGGATGATCTCTGATGCACTGGTTCCCTCATGGGATGATCTCTGATGCACTAGTCCCTTCATGGGATGATCTTGCATACCTCTAATCTGAGTGCTGTGATGCACTGGTCCCTTCATGGGATGATCTTTGATGCCCTGGTCCCTTCACGGGATGATCTTGCATACCTCTAATCTGAGTGCTGTGATGCACTGGTCCCTTCATGGGATAATCTCTGATGCCCTGGTCCCTTCATGGGATTATCTCTGGTGCACTGGTCCCTTTATGGGATGATATCTGATGCACTGGTCCCTTCATGGGATGATTTTGCATACCTCTAATCTGAGTGCTGTGATGCACTGGTCCCTTCATGGGATGATCTCTGCACTGGTCCCTTCATGGGATGATCTCTAGTCCCCTCATGGGATGATCTTTGAAGCACTGGTCCGTTCATGGGATGATCTCTGATGCACTGGTCCCTTCATGGGATGATCTTTGATGCACTGGTCCCTTCATGGGATGATCTCTGATGCACTGGTCCCTTCATGGGATGATCTCTGGTGCACTGGTCCCTTCACGGGATGATCTCTGGTGCACTGGTCCCTTCATGGGATGATTTCTGGTGCACTGGTCCCTTCATGGGATGATTTCTGGTCCCTTCATGGGATGATCTCTGATGCACTGGTCCCTTCATGGGATGATCTTTTATACCTCTAATCTGAGTGCTGTGGTGCACTGGTTTCTTCATGGTATGATCTCTAGTCCCCTCATGGGATGATCTCTGATGCACTGGTCCCTTCATGGGATGATCTCTGATGCACTGGTCCCTTCATGGGATGATCTTTGCACTGGTCCCTTCATGGGGTGATCTCTGCACTGGTCCCTTCATGGGATGATCTCTAGTCCCCTCATGGGATGATCTTTGAAGCACTGGTCCCTTCATGGGATGATCTCTGATGCACTGGTCCCTTCATGGGATGATCTTTGATGCACTGGTCCCTTCATGGGATGATCTCTGGTGCACTGGTCCCTTCACGGGATGATCTCTGGTGCACTGGTCCCTTCATGGGATGATCTCTGGTGCACTGGTCCCTTCATGGGATGATCTCTGGTCCCTTCATGGTATGATATCTGGTGCACTGGTCCCTTCCTGGGATGATCTTTTATACCTCTAATCTGAGTGCTGTCGTGCACTGGTCCCTTCATGGGATGATCTCTAGTCCCCTTATGGGATGATCTCTGATGCACTGGTCCCTTCATGGGATGATCTCTGATGCACTGGTCCCTTCATGGGATGATCTCTCATGCACTGGTCCCTTCATGGGATGATCTCTGCACTGGTCCCTTCATGGGATGATCTGTTGCACTGGTCCCTTCATGGGATGATCTGTTGCACTGGTCCCTTCATGGGATGATCTGTTGCACTGGTCCCTTCATAGGATGATCTTTGGTGCTCTGGTCCCTTCATGGGATGATCTCTGGTGCACTGGTCCCTTCATGGGATGATCTTGCATACCTCTTATCCGAGTGCTGTGATGCACTGGTCCCTTCATGGGATGATCTTTGATGCACTGGTCCCTTTATGGGATGATCTGGTGCACTGGTCCCTTCATGGTATCTCTGGTGCACTGGTTCCTTCATGGGATGATCTTTCATACCTCTAATCTGAGTGCTGTGATGCACTCGTCCCTTCATGGGATGATCTCTAGTCCCCTCATGGGATGATCTCTGGTGCACTGGTCCCTTCATGGGATGATCTCTGATGCACTGGTCTCTTCATGGGATGATCTCTGCACTGGTCCCTTCATGGGATGATCTGTTGCACTGGTCCCTTCATGGGATGATCTGTTGCACTGGTCCCTTCATGGGATGATCTGTTGCACTGGTCCCTTCATAGGATGATCTTTGGTGCTCTGGTCCCTTCATGGGATGATCTCTGGTGCACTGGTCCCTTCATGGGATGATCTTGCATACCTCTTATCCGAGTGCTGTGATGCACTGGTCCCTTCATGGGATGATCTTTGATGCACTGGTCCCTTTATGGGATGATCTGGTGCACTGGTCCCTTCATGGTATCTCTGGTGCACTGGTTCCTTCATGGGATGATCTTTCATACCTCTAATCTGAGTGCTGTGATGCACTCGTCCCTTCATGGGATGATCTCTAGTCCCCTCATGGGATGATCTCTGGTGCACTGGTCCCTTCATGGGATGATCTCTGATGCACTGGTCTCTTCATGGGATGATCTGGTGCACTGGTCCCTTCATGGTATCTCTGGTGCACTGGTTCCTTCATGGGATGATCTTTCATACCTCTAATCTGAGTGCTGTGATGCACTCGTCCCTTCATGGGATGATCTCTAGTCCCCTCATGGGATGATCTCTGGTGCACTGGTCCCTTCATGGGATGATCTCTGATGCACTGGTCCCTTCATGGGATGATCTTTGCACTGGTCCCTTCATGGGATGATCTCTGGTGCACTGGTTCCTTCATGGGATGATCTTTCATACCTCTAATATGAGTGCTGTGATGCACTGGTCCTTCATGGGATGATCTTTGATGCACTGGTCCCTTCATGGGAGGATCTTTGATGCACTGGTCCCTTCATGGGATGATCTCTGATGCACTGGTCCCTTCATGGGATGATCTTCCATACCTCTAATCTGAGTGCTGTGCTCCTCTGGTCCCTTCATGGGATGATCTCTGATGCCATGGTCCCTTCATGGGATGATTTCTGGTGCACTGGTCCCTTCATGGGATGATCTCTGGTCCCTTCATGGGATGATCTCTGCACTGGTCCCTTCATGGGATGATCTCTAGTCCCCTCATGGGATGATCTTTGAAGCACTGGTCCCTTCATGGGATGATCTCTGATGCACTGGTCCCTTCATGGGATGATCTTTGATGCACTGGTCCCTTCATGGGATGATCTCTGGTGCACTGGTCCCTTCACGGGATGATCTCTGGTGCACTGGTCCCTTCATGGGATGATCTCTGGTGCACTGGTCCCTTCATGGGATGATCTCTGGTCCCTTCATGGGATGATATCTGGTGCACTGGTCCCTTCATGGGATGATCTTTTATACTTCTAATCTGAGTGCTGTGGTGCACTGGTCCCTTCATGGGATGATCTCTAGTCCCCTTATGGGATGATCTCTGATGCACTGGTCCCTTCATGGGATCATCTCTGATGCACTGGTCCCTTCATGGGATGATCTCTCATGCACTGGTCCCTTCATGGGATGATCTCTGCACTGGTCCCTCCATGGGATGATCTGTTGCACTAGTCCCTTCATGGGATGATCTGTTGCACTGGTCCCTTCATGGGATGATCTGTTGCACTGGTCCCTTCAGAGGATGATCTTTGGTGCTCTGGTCCCTTCATGGGATGATCTCTGGTGCACTGGTCCCTTCATGGGATGATCTTGCATACCTCTTATCCGAGTGCTGTGATGCACTGGTCCCTTCATGGGATGATCTTTGATGCACTGGTCCCTTCATGGGAGGATCTTGCATACCTCTAATCTGAGTGCTGTGATGCATTGGTCCCTATATGGGATGATCTCCGATGCACTGGTCCCTTCATGGGATGATCTTGCATACCTCTAATCTAATTGCTGTGATGCACTGGTCCCTTTATTGAATGATCTGTTGCACTTGCCCCTTCTTGGGATGATCTCTGATGCACTGGTCCCTTCATGGGATGATCTTTGCACTGGTCCCTTCATGGGATGATCTCTGCACTGGTCCCTTCATGGGATGATCTCTAGTCCCCTCATGGGATGATCTTTGAAGCACTGGTCCCTTCATGGGATGATCTTTGATGCACTGGTCCCTTCATGGGATGATCTCTGGTGCACTGGTCCCTTCACGGGATGATCTCTGGTGCACTGGTCCCTTCACGGGATGATCTCTGGTGCACTGATCCCTTCATGGGATGATTTCTGGTGCACTGGTCCCTTCATGGGATGATCTCTAGTCCCCTCATGGGATGATCTCTGATGCACTGGTCCCTTCATGGGATGATCTCTGATGCACTGGTCCCTTCATGGGATGATCTCTTATGCACTGGTCCCTTCATGGGATGATCTCTGATGCACTGGTCCCTTCATGGGATGATCTTTGATAAACTGGTCCCTTCATGGGATGATCTTTGATGCACTGCTCCCTTCATGGGATGATCTCTCATGCACTGGTCCCTTCATGGGATGATTTCTGATGCACTGGTCCCTTCATGGGATGATCTGTTGCACTGGTCCCTTCATGGGATGATCTGTTGCACTGGTCCCTTCATGGGATGATCTGTTGCACTGGTCCCTTCATGGGATGATCTTTGGTCCTCTGGTCCCTTCATGGGATGATCTCTGGTGCACTGGTCCCTTCATGGGATGATCTCTGATGCACTGGTCCCTTCATAAAATGATCTTGCATACCTCTAATCTGAGTGCTGTGATGCACTGGTCCCTTCATGGGATGATCTTTGATGCACTGGTCCCTTCATGGGATGATCTTGCATACCTCTAATCTGAGTGCTGTGATGCATTGGTCCCTATATGGGATGATCTCTGATGCACTGGTCACTTCATGGGATGATCTTGCATACCTCTAATCTAATTGCTGTGATGCACTGGTCCCTTTATTGAATGATCTGTTGCACTTGTCCCTTCATGGGATGATCTCTGATGCACTGGTTCCCTCATGGGATGATCTCTGATGCACTAGTCCCTTCATGGGATGATCTTGCATACCTCTAATCTGAGTGCTGTGATGCACTGGTCCCTTCATGGGATGATCTTTGATGCCCTGGTCCCTTCACGGGATGATCTTGCATACCTCTAATCTGAGTGCTGTGATGCACTGGTCCCTTCATGGGATAATCTCTGATGCCCTGGTCCCTTCATGGGATTATCTCTGGTGCACTGGTCCCTTTATGGGATGATATCTGATGCACTGGTCCCTTCATGGGATGATTTTGCATACCTCTAATCTGAGTGCTGTGATGCACTGGTCCCTTCATGGGATGATCTCTGCACTGGTCCCTTCATGGGATGATCTCTAGTCCCCTCATGGGATGATCTTTGAAGCACTGGTCCGTTCATGGGATGATCTCTGATGCACTGGTCCCTTCATGGGATGATCTTTGATGCACTGGTCCCTTCATGGGATGATCTTTGATGCACTGGTCCCTTCATGGGATGATCTCTGGTGCACTGGTCCCTTCACGGGATGATCTCTGGTGCACTGGTCCCTTCATGGGATGATTTCTGGTGCACTGGTCCCTTCATGGGATGATTTCTGGTCCCTTCATGGGATGATCTCTGATGCACTGGTCCCTTCATGGGATGATCTTTTATACCTCTAATCTGAGTGCTGTGGTGCACTGGTTTCTTCATGGTATGATCTCTAGTCCCCTCATGGGATGATCTCTGATGCACTAGTCCCTTCATGGGATGATCTCTGATGCACTGGTCCCTTCATGGGATGATCTTTGCACTGGTCCCTTCATGGGATGATCTCTGCACTGGTCCCTTCATGGGATGATCTCTAGTCCCCTCATGGGATGATTTTTGAAGCACTGGTCCCTTCATGGGATGATCTCTGATGCACTGGTCCCTTCATGGGATGATCTTTGATGCACTGGTCCCTTCATGGGATGATCTCTGGTGCACTGGTCCCTTCACGGGATGATCTCTGGTGCACTGGTCCCTTCATGGGATGATCTCTGGTGCACTGGTCCCTTCATGGGATGATCTCTGGTCCCTTCATGGGATGATATCTGGTGCACTGGTCCCTTCATGGGATGATCTTTTATACCTCTAATCTGAGTGCTGTCGTGCACTGGTCCCTTCATGGGATGATCTCTAGTCCCCTTATGGGATGATCTCTGATGCACTGGTCCCTTCATGGGATGATCTCTGATGCACTGGTCCCTTCATGGGATGATCTCTCATGCACTGGTCCCTTCATGGGATGATCTCTGCACTGGTCCCTTCATGGGATGATCTGTTGCACTGGTCCCTTCATGGGATGATCTGTTGCACTGGTCCCTTCATGGGATGATCTGTTGCACTGGTCCCTTCATAGGATGATCTTTGGTGCTCTGGTCCCTTCATGGGATGATCTCTGGTGCACTGGTCCCTTCATGGGATGATCTTGCATACCTCTTATCCGAGTGCTGTGATGCACTGGTCCCTTCATGGGATGATCTTTGATGCACTGGTACCTTTATGGGATGATCTGGTGCACTGGTCCCTTCATGGTATCTCTGGTGCACTGGTTCCTTCATGGGATGATCTTTCATACCTCTAATCTGAGTGCTGTGATGCACTCGTCCCTTCAGGGGATGATCTCTAGTCCCCTCATGGGATGATCTCTGGTGCACTGGTCCCTTCATGGGATGATCTCTGATGCACTGGTCCCTTCATGGGATGATCTCTGATGCACTGGTCTCTTCATGGGATAATCTCTGCACTGGTCCCTTCATGGGATGTGCTTGCATACCTCTAATCTGAGTGCTGTAATGCACTGGTCCCTTCATGGGATGATCTTTGCACTGGTCCCTTCATGGGATGATCTCTGGTGCACTGGTTCCTTCATGGGATGATCTTTCATATCTCTAATATGAGTGCTGTGATGCACTGGTCCTTCATGGGATGATCGTTGATGCACTGGTCCCTTCATGGGAGGATCTTTGATGCACTGGTCCCTTCATGGGATGATCTCTGATGCACTGGTCCCTTCATGGGATTATCTTCCATACCTCTAATCTGAGTGCTGTGCTCCTCTGGTCCCTTCATGGGATGATCTCTGATGCCATGGTCCCTTCATGGGATGATCTCTGGTGAACTGGTCCCTTCATGGGAGGATCTCTGGTGCACTGGTCCCTTCATGGGATGATCTCTGGTGCACTGGTCCCTTCATGGGATGATCTTGCATACCTCTAATCTGAGTGCTGTGTTGCCCTGGTCCCTTCATGGGATGATCTCTGATGCCCTGGTCCCTTCATGGGATTATCTCTGGTGCATTGGTCCCTTTATGGGATGATCTCTGATGCACTGGTCCCTTCATGGGATGATCTCTGATGCACTGGTCCCTTCATGGGATTATCTCTGATGCACTGGTCCCTTCATGGGATAATCTGGTGCACTGGTCCCTTCATGGGATAATCTGGTGCACTGGTCCCTTCATGGGATGATCTCTGGTGCACTGGTCCCTTCATGGGATGATCTCTGGTGCACTGGTCCCTTCATGGGATGATCTTTCATACCTCTAATCTGAGTGCTGTGATGCACTGGTCCCTTCATGGGATGATCTCTTGTCCCCTCATGGGATGATCTTTGGTGCACTGGTCCCTTCATGGGATGATTTCTGATGCACTGGTCCCATCATGGGATGATCTTTGTGCTGGTGCCTTCATGGGATGATCTTGCATACCTCTAATATGAGTGCTGTGATGCACTGGTCCCTTCATTGGATTACCTGGTGCACTGGTCCCTTCATGGGATGATCTGGTGCACTGGTCCCTTCATGGGATGATCTGGTGCACTGGTCCCTTCATAGGATGATCTCTGCTGCACTGGTCCCTTCATGGGATGATCTCTGATGCACTGGTCCCTTCATGGGATGATCTCTGATGCACTGGTCCCTTCATGGGATGATCTCTGATGCACTGGTCCCTTCATTGGATTACTTGGTGCACTGGTCCCTTCATGGGATGATCTGGTACACTGGTCCCTTCATGGGATGATCTCTGCTGCACTGGTCCCTTCATGGGATGATCTCTGGTGCACTGGTCCCTTCTTGGGATGGTCTCTGGTGCACTGGTCCCTTCATGGGATGATCTCTGGTCCCCTCATGGGATGATCTTTGAAGCACTGAACCCTTCATGGGATGATCTTTGATGCACTGGTCCCTTCATGGGATGATCTTGCATACCTCTAATGTGAGTGCTGTGATGTACTGGTCCCTTCATGGGATGATCTTTGATGCACAGGTCCCTTCATGGTATGATCTCTGATGCACTGGTCCCTTCATGGAATGCGCTCTGACACACTGGTCCCTTCATGGGATGATCTTGCAAACCACTAATTTGAGTGCTGTGATGCAGTGGTCCCTTCATGGGATGATCTCTGATGCACTGGTCCCTTCATGGGATGATCTCTGAGCTGGTCCCTTCATGGGATGATCTCTGCACTGGTCCCTTCATGGGATGATCTTGCATACCTCTAATATGAGTGCTGTGATGCACTGGTCCCTTCATGGGATGATCTCTGATGCACTGGTCCCTTCATAGGATGATCTTGCATACCTCTAATCTGAGTGCTGTGATGCACTGGTCCCTTCATGGGGTGATCTTTGATGCACTGGTCCCTTCATGGGATGATCTTTGATGCACTGGTCCCTTCATGGGATGATCTCTGATGCACTGGTCCCTTCATGGGATGATCTCTGGTTTCTTCATGGGATGATCTCTTGTCCCTTCATGGGATGATCTCTGGTCCCTTCGTAGGATGATCTTTGATGCACTGGTCCCTTCATGGGATGATCTTTCATACCTCTAATCTGAGTGCTGTGATGCACTGGTCCCTTGATGGGATCTCTGATGCACTGGTCCCTTGATGGGATCTCTGATGCGCTGGTCCCTCAATGGGATGACCTCTGATGCGCTGGTCCCTTGATAGGATGATCTCTGATGCGCTGGTCTCTTGATGGGATGATCTCTGATGCGCTGATCTCTTCATGGGATGATCTCTGATGCGCTGGTCCCTTGATGGGATGATCTCTGATGCGCTGGTCTCTTCATGGGATGATCTCTGATTCGCTGGTCTCTTCATGGGATGATCTCTTATGCGCTGGTCCCTTCTTGGGATGATCTCTGATGCACTGGTCCCTTCATGGGATGATCTCTGATGCACTGGTCCCTTCATGGGATGGTCTCTGATGCACTGGTCCCTTCATGGGATGATCTCTGATGCACTGGTCCCTTCATGGGACGATCTCTGATGCACTGGTCCCTTCATGGGACGATCTCTGATGCACTGGTCCCTTCATGGGACGATCTTTGATGCACTGGTCCCTTCATGGGTTGATCTCTGATGCACTGGTGCCTTCATGGGATGATCTTTGATGCACTGGTCCCTTCATGGGATGATCTTGAATACCTCTAATTTTAGTGCTCTGATGCACTGGTCTCTTTCTGGGATTATCTCTGATGTGCTGGTCCCTTCGTGGGATGATCTCTGCTGCACTGGTCCCTTCATGGGATGAACTTTGATGCACTGGTCCCTTCATATGATGATCTTTGATGCACTGGTCCCTTCATGGGATGATCTTTGATGCACTGGTCCCTTCATGGGTTGATCTCTGATGGACTGGTCCCTTCATGGTATGATCTTGCATACCTCTAATGTGAGTGCTGTGATGCACTGGTCCCTTCATGGGATGATCTTTGCATTGGTCCCTTCATGGAATGATCTTTGATGCACTGATCCCTTCATGGGATGATCTTGCATACCACTAATTTGAGTACTGTGATGCAGTGGTCCCTTCATGGGATGATCTCTGATGCACTGGTCCCTTCATGGGATGATCTCTGAGCTGGTCCCTTCATGGGATGATCTCTGCACTGGTCCCTTCATGGGATGATCTTGCATACCTCTAATCTGTGTGCTGTGATGCACTGGTCCCTTCATGGGATGATCTCTGATGCACTGGTCCCTTCATAGGATGATCTTGCATACCTCTAATCTGAGTGTTGTGATGCACTGGTCCCTTCATGGGATGATCTTTGATGCACTGGTCCCTTCATGGGATGATCTTTGATGCACTGGTCCCTTCATGGGATGATCTCTGATGCACTGGTCCCTTCATGGGATGATCTTTCATACCTCTAATCTGAGTGCTGTGATGCACTGGTCCCTTGATGGGATCTCTGATGCGCTGGTCCCTTGATGGGATGACCTCTGATGCGCTGGTCCCTTGATGGGATGATCTCTGATGCGCTGGTCCCTTCATGGGATGATCTCTGATGCGCTGGTCCCTTCTTGGGATGATCTCTGATGCACTGGTCCCTTCATGGGATGGTCTCTGATGCACTGGTCCCTTCATGGGATGATCTCTGATGCACTGGTCCCTTCATGGGACGATCTCTGATGCACTGGTCCCTTCATGGGACGATCTCTGATGCACTGGTCCCTTCATGGGACGATCTTTGATGCACTGGTCCCTTCATGGGTTGATCTCTGATGCACTGGTGCCTTCATGGGATGATCTTTGATGCACTGGTCCCTTCATGGGATGATCTTGAATACCTCTAATTTTAGTGCTCTGATGCACTGGTCTCTTTCTGGGATTATCTCTGATGTGCTGGTCCCTTCGTGGGATGATCTCTGCTGCACTGGTCTCTTCATGGGATGAACTTTGATGCACTGGTTACTTCATGGGATGAACTTTGATGCACTGGTCCCTTCATGGGATGAACTTTGATGCACTGGTCCCTTCATATGATGATCTTTGATGCACTGGTCCCTTCATGGGATGATCTTTGATGCACTGGTCCCTTCATGGGTTGATCTCTGATGGACTGGTCCCTTCATGGTATGATCTTGCATACCTCTAATGTGAGTGCTGTGATGCACTGGTCCCTTCATGGGATGATCTTTGCATTGGTCCCTTCATGGAATGATCTTTGATGCACTGATCCCTTCATGGGATGATCTTGCATACCACTAATTTGAGTACTGTGATGCAGTGGTCCCTTCATGGGATGATCTCTGATGCACTGGTCCCTTCATGGGATGATCTCTGAGCTGGTCCCTTCATGGGATGATCTCTGCACTGGTCCCTTCATGGGATGATCTTGCATACCTCTAATCTGTGTGCTGTGATGCACTGGTCCCTTCATGGGATGATCTCTGATGCACTGGTCCCTTCATAGGATGATCTTGCATACCTCTAATCTGAGTGTTGTGATGCACTGGTCCCTTCATGGGATGATCTTTGATGCACTGGTCCCTTCATGGGATGATCTTTGATGCACTGGTCCCTTCATGGGATGATCTCTGATGCACTGGTCCCTTCATGGGATGATCTTTCATACCTCTAATCTGAGTGCTGTGATGCACTGGTCCCTTGATGGGATCTCTGATGCGCTGGTCCCTTGATGGGATGACCTCTGATGCGCTGGTCCCTTGATGGGATGATCTCTGATGCGCTGGTCCCTTCATGGGATGATCTCTGATGCGCTGGTCCCTTCTTGGGATGATCTCTGATGCACTGGTCCCTTCATGGGATGATCCCTGATGCACTGGTCCCTTCATGGGATGGTCTCTGATGCACTGGTCCCTTCATGGGATGGTCTCTGATGCACTGGTCCCTTCATGGGATGATCTCTGGTCCCTTCGTAAGATGATCTTTGATGCACTGGTCCCTTCATGGGATGATCTTTCATACCTCTAATCTGAGTGCTGTGATGCACTGGTCCCTTGATGGGATCTCTGATGCACTGGTCCCTTGATGGGATCTCTGATGCGCTGGTCCCTTGATGGGATGACCTCTGATGCGCTGGTCCCTTGATGGGATGACCTCTGATGCGCTGGTCCCTTGATGGGATGACCTCTGATGCGCTGGTCCCTTGATGGGATGATCTCTGATGCGCTGGTCTCTTCATGGGATGATCTCTGATGCGCTGGTCCCTTCATGGGATGATCTCTGATGCACTGGTCCCTTCATGGGATGATCTCTGATGCACTGGTCCCTTCATGGGATGGTCTCTGATGCACTGGTCCCTTCATGGGATGATCTCTGATGCACTGGTCCCTTCATGGGACGATCTCTGATGCACTGGTCCCTTCATGGGAAGATCTTTGATGCACTGGTCCCTTCATGGGTTGATCTCTGATGCACTGGTGCCTTCATGGGATGATCTTTGATGCACTGGTCCCTTCATGGGATGATCTTGAATACCTCTAATCTGAGTGCTTTGATGCACTGGTCCCTTTGTGGGATGATCTCTGATGTGCTGGTCCCTTCGTGGGATGATCTCTTCTGCACTGGTCTCTTCATGGGATGAACTTTGATGCACTGGTTACTTCATGGGATGAACTTTGATGCACTGGTCCCTTCATGGGATGAACTTTGATGCACTGGTCCCTTCATGGGATGATCTTGCATACCTCTAATGTGAGTGCTGTGATGCACTGGTCCCTTCATGGGATGATCTTTGCATTGGTCCCTTCATGGGATGAACTTTGATGCACTGGTCCCTTCATGGGATGATCTTGCATACCTCTAATGTGAGTGCTGTGATGCACTGGTCCCTTCATGGGATGATCTTTGCATTGGTCCCTTCATGGGATGATCTTTGATGCACTGGTCCCTGTGAGAAGTTGGCCTGGTATATGATGTTCACTAGTTAAAGTCACTACCTTGTACCATGCCAAGCAACCCTTATGGTGTGGTTGTAAGTCAACCTTTTCGGACCAGCTGCGCTAGTGGTAGCGTAGGCTAAGCAGTCTTTCAGGCTAAACTTGTTTAGGCATGTGAAGCAAGCTGTTTTATCATATGTAACCCCCTTTTATACCAATGAAAGGACACCACACAGATATATATTCAAAATATATATGTATTTATTACTCAAAGTATCCCCCTAGACTATTTATGAGCACAGGAGCACAAATCGTTAAACAAGAAAGTATTACAATATACAGAAGTCGCACTTTATATGGATAGGCCCTGGTGGCCGCTCAAACCATATACTAAAATAGTGGTATAAGTACCACGGACAGGAAAGGGAAAAGGCCTAGGGCCTCTAGAATCACTGGGCCTACAAGGAGCTAACTTCAGTTAGTGACCAGGAGGTCCACGGGTCGCGTGTGCAGTGAGGAAAGTTACACGCGGGCTCCCATAGGTTTTCAATGGGTGTGTAAATGTTCAAAAGTTACTGCTAGAAGGGTCTTCTGGATGGACTACGAACTTAAGACTTCAAACCTAGACATTAGAGATGTTACTCTATACTTGTGCACCGGAGTGCCAGCTTTACCTCACCCACAGGAAGAGGGTGCATAGGTCTCGAAGTGCGTCGGGTTTCGTCTATCTGTTCAATGGAGCCTGATGACAAAGATGCTGCAGGCGGTCGGTCCAGAAGAGATGCGGTGGATCCAAGGATGGATCAGAGTTGTAGAAGACCTGAAAGCAGAGGGGACAGTGTTCACAGTCACTAGCCAGTGACCGGCGTGGCACCAGGTAGGTACCAGGCGATGTCGGGTGCAAACAGGTGAAGAGGTGTAGCTTGTCTCTGCAGCCACGTGGTCCCTGAAGGTCGACGACGTCCAGGAGTCGGTTCACGAGCTGTCCCACGCAGGCTCTCGCTGTCGGCGGTGTCGGCGACTCAAAGGAAGCAAACAAGCCTTGGCAAAAGCAGGAGTCACAGGAATCGAAGAAAGCTGTTAGCTCTGACCAGCAAGGTCAGAGGGGCTGCTCCTTTGGAGGGAAGCAGGGGCCAGTCTGGAGCAACCAGCAGTCTGGAGCAACCAGACCAGCATCGTAGTTTTCAAAAAGGTTCGCCACTAGCCAACGGGCCAGGGACCGGGCAGGCGCATCGAGTCGCAAAGTGCAGAGGGGCGCCACGCAGATCGTGGAGATGCTGGAGGGCTCACCTTTGGTGCAGATGCTGCTCGGATGTTGGGCTTCTCAGGACCTAAAGCACAACTCGGAGGGAGCCTCTGTTGTTGCGCTTGCAGCTTGTCGAGTGTCTTCCAAGATGGCTGGCTCCACGTGTCTCGGTGCCTCCACGGGTTCCTTCTTTGCAGGGACTGTGGATCGGGCTGTGAGAGGTCTGGAGGTCCAGGTCTTGTTGGTCTCTGGGCTCGGGCTCCGACGGGAGGCGGCGGCAAAGCAGACATCGATTCGCTGGTTGGTGCTTGCGTTAGCAAGATGGTCACTCCCTGACCATAGGGGAGATTTCCTTCAGTCTTCTGTGCAGCAGAACGTCGAAGTTCCCGTCTTCTTCTTAGTTTCAAGTTGATTCCAGGATGTCTGAAGTCTTAGGACACAGCTCCTACTTTTAAGCGGATTCTAGGGGCCGGACTACCTGCTAGGTCCCTCCCTAAGGGTGGGACCAGGAAGGGGTGTGGTTACACCCCCAATCCTTTGTCCAGCTCGCCCCAGGTCTGGGGCTGGTGTGCCCCAAGACCGGTTTGAACTGGCATATGCACCGAGGCTCCTAGTGAGCCTCAAGCATGTCTGATTCCATTCAAGCCCTACCTGACCAATACACAAAATCCTGTCTGGGGTGGTGCCCGCACCTCCCCTGGCAGGAAACCCTTTGTCCACATCTCCCAAGCTCGAAGGACTCCCAGCAGCAGGAGGGCAGACTTGTGTCGGTGGTGGCAGCGTCCATTTTGTGGAGCTGAGGCTATGTCTGATTTTACCCGGGTTTCAGGTCGTGTCCCTCTAGAAGGGTGGAATGCTAGCCCCGTCGCCAGAATTGGCGAGGGGTTAGTATTCCAATTCGTATGACACCTTACTCGACATCTTTTGATAAAGCCAAACCAAAGATAACATTTAACCGCGAGGTTCATAATGCACTTAAGAGTATATGGTATGGCGATATCTGGAAACGGTAGAAGGAAGTTGTTCCGACCACTGCAGACAGGCTCAGCTCATGCCAGAGAACCATCTCACATGTAACCAAGCACTCTGCCTTCAGGATTGTTAAGGCCTGCCATAGGAGTGACTTATAGGTTAACATGTGTCCCATTTAAGGTTAGGTATAGGTAGACTACACCTAAGTAAGAGGTGGTTACACCAACTTACCCCAGCTGAGTGATCAGCCAGTTGTGTCAAATTGCTAGGCCAGGCCAGGGATGGCACAATACATGCTTCAGCCCCTGGTAGGCCTTAGATACACCAATGCCCTGGGTACCTAGTGTACACTGGTACAGGGGCTCACAGGGTGATCCAGTTCCAATTGGTTATGCACCTAAAGTGCATAGTGTCAATTTAGTAGAGAGAACAGCAGGCTGGGGGTCTGATTAGCTGGCCCACAGCCTCAATATGTCAAAAACCAGTGAAGCAAAAATTTGGGGTGACCATAGGATAGCAGACCCTACTCTCCTATACTCTCCATAGGCCAGAATGGGCTGCTGGAATTGCTACACGCTGTAATCCCAGTGGACTCGTAGAGCATGGAAGAAAGTCAAGTTTAGTATGCCTGAACTCAGAATAATAAAATACTTCTTTTAGTAAAGTTTATTTTAATATCCTGTGTTTGTAAATACTACTTTTAGAAAGTTAGTATTTACTGACCTGGCCATTTCAGTCCGCCTCTGCTGTGTGTGTGTGAGTGCTGCCTAGTTACAGTGGGGCGGTACAAAAGGGGTGGTGATGGACGGAGCATCAGAACCAATCAAACACTCACACCCAGTCAACAGATCTGGGCTTAATCCATCACCGTTCTTTAGCTCACTCTGCCACCCCAGTTCAGACACCGGTCCTAGGAAGCTTGTTTCCGGTCCAGGGAAGGCATGGCTTGGCAGTTCGGGCTGGACTGTTCCCATGAGGCACAGGGTCAGACTGATTTGCATATGGCCATGTCTGAACTGGGGTGGCAGAGTGGGCTAAAGAACGGTGATGGATCAAACCCAGATCTGTTGACTGGGTGTGAGTGTTTGATTGGTTCTGATGCTCTGTCCATCACCACCCCCTTTTGTACTGCCTAGTTACAGTGGGGAGCAGGGCTGGGGAATTCCAGGAGACAGGCTGGCTGCCAGGTGGTGGGTAGAGAGATTACACCAGGATGGTTGGGAGGAGTACACCTTGCCTCTGAATAGACCGGTGCTCTGCCATCACAATGCTGGCTCCGCCCCCTGTGGAGCGGCTGATGTCTCTGCCCTCTGCGCTGAAAGGTAAGAGCAGAGTCACCACAACAAAGTGCTCCAGAACTGGACTGAGCCAGGCACAGGCCCCCTGGCGACAAAGAACAAAAGAAACTTGCTATAAAAGAAGGAGCCCTGCTCCTAAGAAATCAGATCCTGTTTATGCCAAGAAGAACCTTTGCCCGAAGAGAAGGACCTGGGAAAGCTGCCTGGAGGAGTACTGTCTCTAAGCCTGAGAGACTGGCCTGTGGTGGGTGCCTTGCTGCTGAAGGAGAGGAGGAAAAGACTGAAAGACTTTGAATTCAACTTGTGCTTTTGAACAATCTCCAAGGGCTTGCTTGTGAACTTGCCCCCTGAACTGCGCCCCAGGAACATTGGGCGCTACCCTCCCCTGGAAGAAGAGGAAGCTGCTGTGGGTGGATTTGCAACGCTGACCCCAGAGAACCTGTGTGCCCCCTCTCGCTGAGCAACATGACTCCTGAATCATTCGTGCCGCTGTGAGCACCGTAAAGGCCCTGCCTGGCCTGAGCAAAGCAAACAACTGCCCCCTCGAGCCGGAGTTCGCAACGTGAGGAAGAGACTGCCTGTGCCCAAGCGCCGAGCCTCTGTGACCCCCCTGGCCGTAGAGACCACTGTGCGGACCGGCGGCGCACTGGTTCGCCGATTTGGACGAAGCCGACAGCGCACCGTGCTGAGAAATCACCCCCGAGCTGCCCCTCCTGCGTCTGACCCCTGAGGTGTGCTGAGACGTCCGGAAGCGCCCCACGAAGCATCGTCGTCCACTGCCCAAGCGGGACTGCAACGCGACGTGGGACGCCCCTCTACGGACTTCCGAGGCCGCCGCGAACTTCCTACCAAAGACTAAGGTACTATGTGCCCCTGTACGACGCGTACTTCCACTCGTACGGCGCGTACTTCACCTGTGCTGCCCGAACCGTACGCTGACCCCAGCGAGAAGCGTGAGCAACTGCAGGGGAAGTGGTCCTGAGGGTACGGAGCGTACGGGCCCCTGTACGGTGCGTACTCTTCACCTGGGCGGCCCGGACTGGCTGTCTCGTACGCTGACCCCAGCGAGAAGCGTGAGACACTGCAGAGGAAGAAGCCTTGGGTGTACGGAGCGTCCTGACATCTGTTCGGCACGTACCTTCGCCGGTACGGTCGTACAGTGTACGCCGATTCACGCGGGAAGCGTGAGCAATCGCCCGAAGCGTCCCGAAGACTGTACGGCCCGTACGAAGAGTGGTACGGCGTGTACCAACACCCGTACGCACCGTACGAAAGATGCTCCGACGCGCACAGGCCTCTAGAAAGTGAATATTGCACTAAAGATTGCCTTTTAAGAACTGTGGCCTCATGGAATATTGAGTACAAGTAACTGGAACCTCATTTTAAGTGAAGAACTGTATCTTTAAAGCCTGCTTGAAGAACTTTATATAAAGAACTTTATTTTTACAAAATACAGCCTTGTGTCTCTGTGTGGTGGGTTGGTGGTTATTGTGGGACGCCTTGAATGCTTAACCTAATGCCCTCTGGAATCTAGCCTGACTGCTCGCGCCACGTTACCTAGAGGGTGAGCAGGGGTTATTTCCTTAGAGTAATCCATTGCCCTGACGTAGAGGAAAGGGTCCCTGCTTGTCGCAAGTGCATACCTGTGCCAACCAGAGACCCCGGATTCTAACAATGCAGATGCACATTCACAGTACAGAACCACACCCAGGAGCGCGCAAATAGCGGTCACACACCCACGTTGGTGTGGCGTACGATGACCCTGGCCACTCCCCTTATGAATTGAATTGAGTGGTAGAGGACAAAGCTACATGTCCAAGCTCCAACCCGCTGCCTGCGGTGACATGTCTGCATCCGATGTACAAAGCACACTGGAATGTCCTAGGGCCCTGGGCCCTCACACATGTAGATATCATGTCAAACTGGCTACGGGCACGTGCGCCTGGCCCCTTTATTGGCAGGGCCACATGTACAGTGATGCCTGTGCTGGATGTGTGTGAGGTGAGTATAAGCCAGTCCGCACAGAATGCTTGGTGCTGGCAACAACTTGAACATTGGACACCAGTACAACGGAAACAGAAAACACATGCATAACAGAGTCAACTGCACAGCAACATGGAGAGAGCGGGAGTAAAGACAGAGGTCACCAAATATTCAGTCAGGAAGTTCCGTGAGTTGCAGTGCACTGAGGTAGGGGCCCTTGAGATGAGTGCGCTTATGTGAAGGAATTGCTAGGATTGTGTCCCTTTGGGTTAGTCCTGATGCAGATGCAGTGGGGTGTGTTACATCTGCATCAACTTCCTCATCAACGTCCCAGGTCTTCCCCACTGCATGAGGTGACATAGCTGCCGAACATCTCCACAGCACAAAACTCAATCACTAACGGACAATGGCTTGCGGTGCACTGAGTCACTGGCACCTGAAGTACTGGTATGCAACCTTTACAACGCAACTTTTACAACGCACTACACTTACAACGCATTTTTTACAACGCAACATCCACTACAACACATTCCATTACAACGCAGGACACTACAACACCTTTTTAAAAACTACCTTTACAACGCATTCCATTACAACGCATACTACCTTTACAACGCATACCATTACAACGCATAATATTACATTAAAACCCCTATACTATCCAACACTTACCCTACTGTTGCACCCCCTGGAGTTAGAATAGTAATTTTTACCCCTATACTCTCCAACACTTGCCCTACTGTTGCACCCCCTGGAGTTAGAATAGTAATTTTTACCCCTATACTATCCAACACTTGCCCTACTGTAGCACCCCCTGGAGTTAGAATAGTAATTTATACCCCTATACTATCCAACACTTACCCTACTGTTGCACCCCCTGGAGTTAGAATAGTAATTTTTACCCCTATACTATCCAACACTTACCCTACTGTTGCACCCCCTGGAGTTAGAATAGTAATTTTTACCCCTATACTATCCAACACTTACCCTACTGTTGCACCCCCTGGAGTTAGAATAGTAATTTTTACCCCTATACTATCCAACACTTACCCTACTGTTGCACCCCCTGGAGTTAGAATAGTAATTTTTACCCCTATACTATCCAACACTTACCCTACTGTTGCACCCCCTGGAGTAAGAATAGTAATTTTTACCCCTATACTATCCAATACTTACCTTAAATGCAATGTAATATTATGCGTTGTAATGGTATGCGTTGTAAAGGTAGTATGCGTTGTAATGGAATGCGTTGTAAAGGTAGTTTTTAAAAATGCGTTGTAGTGTCCTGCGTTGTAATGGAATGCGTTGTAGTGGATGTTGCGTTGTAAAAAATGCGTTGTAAGTGCATGCGTTGTAAAAGTGTGCGTTGTAACGACATACATCCGAAGTACTGAGCAGGGTATCAGGCTGATGATGGCATCCACAACAGCTCTGAGCAACTCCGTAGGTCTGTCAGGACCACCGTATCAACTCTGGCAGATGGCGGTTGGAGGTGGTCCTTGCGGTGGTGGCGTATGCCTCCTGCGGTGAAGCGACGTCCAGGCTGGTCAGGACCCGAATCTATGTGTGGGCCCTGGTGGCCAGCAGTTGAGGCCGGAGGCTGCGGACAGCGCAGGGCCACAGACACATGGTGTTGATGACCCCACGACCACCGACACAGAGGTCATCCAATATATCAGAAGAAGGGGTCCCAGACCTGAGCAGCACAGAGTTAGTGTCCCCGGATGCACTGTGGCCCACACAGGCACCCTGCCACAGGACGGTGATTTGCGGTGCACTGAGGTGGTTCCGCGCGCAGTGGGCGCGTCCTCAACAATGTCCAAGGTGAATGTGGCATAGGCTTGTGGGGGACAGTGGAAGGTGTCCTCCAGGGCATGATGCGGAAGGTTTAATGTCATCAGGCAGCAGCAAATGGAGGAGTGGAAAGCGCCAGCCTCGTTTTCACCACCAATTCGGTATCAGCTACATGAGAATGAAAACAGCCCCTAGTCCATAGACTCAGACGCCACCAATGTACGACCAGAGAGTGTCCATGAATGTCGTTTAACAGACTTAGTGGCACAGGTGCTGAGCGGGGATGCAGTCTGCGATGATGCCGGTACACTGACATGAACTCCACCATTGCCAAATCAAGACTGTGACCTATTGGACCGCAGTGTAGGCTGGAGGCAGAGGTCAGCAGTGGCCCACAGCCACGTTTCGTTGGCTGATGAGGCACAGAGTTAGTGACACCAGGGCAGTTGTTGGTAGTGTTCGATCACCTCCATAACGATGATCCTGTTCCCTCCGGACTGGACTGCAATGCGTCATCCTCTTATGCCTCTCCGTGCATGCGTTGACATGTATTCTATCATTTGAATAACCAATGTTCAGTTCCAAATCTCTGACCCACTCGTGTGCAGCGTAGGCCGAGGTCAGTAGTCCGCGTAGGCCCACAGACACGTGTGGTTATGATGCCATGCACAGACTTGTTGGCACCACATCAAAGGGGGTATAGTGACTTGTCCTATGCTTTAAATGGTGTTCACTGCCATGGTGTAATCAAGACTCAGTTCCAAACGTGTGACCTACCTGACCATGGTGTAGGCCTGAGGCAGCCGTCAGCACAGCCCATTCACCGAGTGTCGCTGGCATAGTTTGGATGGCCCCACCTGCCTGCGTAGTTCAGGTTTAGTTGCAAAACTTGTTCGGACACCTCCGTGTGTGTGACCCGGGTTTCGTCTGGACTGAGCCGCATCTTCCTCTTATTCCTCTCCATGCGACCACTGGTGTGGACTCTGCCATTCGTGATTTGCGCCCAGGTGCTGGATGTGGGACCTACTGTCCGCAGGGTAGTCCTGGTCCCTCATCCACATATCGCTGGCTGGCGTTGAACAGGGTTAGTGGCACCACGTGTCGCCGGCTGGCGTTGAACAGGGTTAGTGGCACCAAGTGTCGCCGGCTGGCGTTGAACAGGGTTAGTGGCACCATGTGTCGCAAGAAGCCCATATGGAACTATGCCTCAGTGATCGGGTGGGGCCTGGTGCTGATGCCGCTGGCCCGGATTTGGGGTCACTGCCATTCATGACTCAGGACACAGTTTCACATATTGGACCTACTGGCCCGAAGAGTAGGCCTGAGGTGGCAGTAGAGTACGTCAACGAAAAAGGAGTAAAGCGAGCCTGTGTTGTGGAGGCCGTGATGGTCTGAGGAGGCTTCCAAGGTCGCGGGACTCGGGCCTGGAGCTTGTGCCGGAACGTGGTGGGCCCTCCTTGACATACGCCGGTGTCGGCAGGTGATCAGTGAGGCCTGGCTGCGCAGGTTGTGGAGTTGATGAGAGTTGGGTGTTCATTTGGAACTTGCCAAGGGGCTGTGCATTTCCCTTGTTGCCATCATGGGTACGCTGGTTGATGATGGACGGTCGGACGATGAAGGAATCCTGCACACTGGCTGTGTATTTGAAGGCGACTTTGTTGGAGATTCCACGGTGTTCTGTTGTTGCGTGCACAATGGGGTGGGACTTGTGCTTTCTGTTGCGGTGATTATGTGCTATGTCAACGAGGGGGCACAGGTAGGACATGTGCGCTGTGGGTTGCCCCCAACACGTTCGTGCATCCTGCTATGGCGTATGGTGCTTGCTTGGCCTCCAGCGTGACCTGCGTATTGTGTTGGACGTATGGGGACTGGGGTACCAGGGTGATAGTGATGTCCAGGACAGGTGTCAGGGACTTGGATGTGGCTGGCTGTGAGCCTCCTCTGACTCTGGCGGGTGTTGGTTGGTGGGTGCCAGGGGCCAACAGGTGCAGCCAAGCCAGCAGCTTGATGTGGGGTGGGATGTTGGTTGTCTGCTGTGTTGGTGCCATAGGCCTGTTAGGCGTTGATGGTCAGGATGCGTGGGATGGTTGTCCCTTTCAGCCTGTGGTAGACGGTGACATTGTTAGAGGTTGGGTCTGTGCGGCTGGTACGCTTCCCGGGGGTCTTTGTCTGCGCTGCGTCTGTGGTGGTCCGGGGGGGGGGGGGGTATTCCAGGTGTGGGTTGTGGTCCTGGGGTGGTGTCGGTGGGTGCTGTGGCCCTCTTGGGTGTCCGGGCTGCATGATGGGTTGCTCCATGGCCTCTGTTGCCCATCCGATGTGGCCCTGGGCTGTGCTCCCTTTTGTGGTGCAGGCTGCTGTCCGACTTTACACCAGGTCAGAGCAGGTGTAGATTTCCTGGTGCTAACGCGCCACATCGCCTGTTTTGTGTTTTTATCACAGATCTGGCTGGTCGTTGAGAATGTTGAGGTGTGATGTTGTTGCGGCTTTTGGCAAGGGAATGCCCACTCTGCATCTCATTAGCGATAGTTGCACGGGTTGTCTGTGGCGATGTTTCTTGCGGCTGCTATCGCTGATTTACTGGTGCCGTGGGCTGTTAGCACCAGCTTGTGAATGGAGGGGTACATTTCCGTTAATTCGGCGATAGCTCCTTGTGAATATGCCCCTGAATGGTGGCTTTATGCATTCTGAGTGAGGTACTGAGAAAACATCAGTAATCAAAGAATTTGTTGCCAGTTTACAAACAGGCATAAGTGAGATGTAAACATAGAAAAAGGGTGCAATGTGATCATGCAAGTATGTTTCCACATTCAAGTAAAATTCAAATGGGTATGAAAAAGTGTGCCACCACACGGGTGTGCCCGAGGACTGGCAAAGAATTCCAGTAGTTCCATGTATTATCCGAATATTTAGTTACATTTAGGAATGCACTTGCTCATTTTTCTGAGCAGCTCATTTATACCAAAATCCATCTGTCAGATGGGGAGCAGTGAGTGTCGGAAGGGCATCCATCATTGTAGCTTTTTCCCGGTGTGGGAACAAGTGGTGACATTAAACAAAGCACCCATATGGTTAGACAGATACATAAGAAACCAGTCGGCCTGAAAAAAAGGAAATATTGGAATGCGTTATGACATGAATCCTTTGCACATTAGTTCACTTTGGGACATATCAGCAACAACCGGCGATAATTATCGCTAAGCGCACTTAGCGCTAGGATAATTATCGCCGGCTAGCGTGGATTTCTATTGCAGAGATATCATGCTATTAGCTATTAGCAACGCTTTTCTCAAAAGCGATAAAAATCCTAGCACTAACTGCCAAATGTGAGATTATCGCTGGAAACCCAGCGATAATCGCACAAGGTTTGGCAAAAGCTTGCTGATAGGGCAAGGCATACTTAGCCATGATATTGATAAGGCCGGATTCTTGTCTACCCAATTATCTACAAGAACCCTCTCAGGTCGCCAGGATCTTTTTACTTGCCAGATAGCGTAGAGGGAGTAAACACAATTATCAAAATATATCTCCCACAATTTGACATCATTTGGAAAGGACCAAGGACTCCGAACTTAAGATTTTCGAGATTTTTTTATAAGCAAAAACATCTGAACATAAAGGCACCTCAATACGAGGCACAAAAGATAAATGGGCACTAAAACAATAGCAAGCCTATGCAAAATTCTCATTCGGCTAAATATAAAAAGAACTACAGATTCTAAAAGCATCAGATAAAGGATCGTTATGCTGAAATCAATTTTTGGAATCATTAGTCAAAACATTTCTATCCCTACACTACTCTAAAGTGGCATCCCTACTTAGCACTCCCTCCCAGGCAAGAGAATCATGGAAAAGGTGTCAGAAGTTAAAACTTCCTAAGAAGTATATTCACTTAGTGAGAGCTCGATCTAAGATGCTCCTTCTAGCTTTCCGCCTAAACCTCATCTGCTCAACCCACGGGGCACTGTCCCTAATACAAAACCCCAAAATCGTAGAACACACCCATCAGCACACCTCTTCAGCCAGGTCTTCCTTCGGTAAATTTCCATCAGGAGCTGTCCGTCTTCCAACGTCTGTTAGCTTGACCTTGGGTCCCAGGCACCTTCCATACTAGATGTAACATTTGCACATACCGATGCACTCCCCTGTTGGCTTCTCACAGCATTTCAACTCCTAAAACAAAGGCTTATTCTCTCTAACGAGCTAAATGTCCTTGCACCTGCAACAGAAATATGGGAACGAAAAAGAAAAACTCTTCGCATCTTGAAGTTTTACATTTCTCTGCAACCCAAGCCTTTACCAAGGGAATCTTTTTCGGCCTACAATACTAGCTAATATAAGAAATGAACAGGCCTTCTCTTCTAACTTATATTCGGTTAGGCCTTTACAAAATTAAACACTCTATTAAATCACATTCTAAACATTAATCTTACAGTCTCATTTTGCAAATAAGCAACCTACATTTTTAATTCTAACATGGCACACGTTTAACCTAATACATGGCATTATACGAAAACTAATCATTGAACTTGTTACTAATACATTCACAATAGCTTGTAACGTTAATTCTGCACAAAACGTTATTACATTTCTATCACTTCTATGTTAAACGATTACAGCAAATACATTTCCATGGTACCTCTAAACATACATCAATTAATATGCGGGTGCTGACTAACAGTGAATATAATGCACCCCTACAAATTTCAGAATCACATGGCGCTCTATCAGTTCTCCCCTTTGATGACAATTGTCATCACAACCTCATTCCCTTGGAGAAAGAACCGACCTAAACAGAGCTTGGTGCCATTCTACTCTGTCGGAACCTCTCCATTCGCTTAAGATTCTGATATTGACGGTCCTGCAGTCTCGCCATTCGCCTCTCATTCGCTCTGAGAGCTCTTTCAACTCCATTTCCCCTGTGCCACTTGCAAGCTCTAATAAGTCCCCACAAGCAGATCGCACAAACAACAACAGTAATGAGTGGCTTCAACACAAATCCAAGGAACCCTTTTCCCAAGTTTGCAAACCAACTCCCAATACGACCAAATCCTTTACCAATCTTTTCCCACACCCCCTCTTCAGTCAAATCTGCGATCTCCTGATGAATCGTGGTAATGTTGTCTATATATTTCTCCAGATCCTTGCTGTTGTCTGGAATATACGTACAACATTCCTGAACTTTCAACAATTTACAAACTCCACCTTCCTTTGCCAATAATACATCTAAAGCAAGACGATTTTGCAAAACCATCGTCCTTATCGATAACATCTCTCCATCCACCAACAGCAATGACCTCACAGTATTCATTGACAATTCATCAACCACAGTCGCCAACTTTCTTATTTTCACATCATTCAAATCCACGCCCAAGCTTGGTATCATTGCTCCAAAAATATCTGCAATCACTGCTCCTGCACTTGCAGCTCTTCGTACTTTAGAATGATGTCCTGTCTCTAACAGATTTAAATCTTCTGCATGATAAATCGTCGGAAAAATGATAGCCAAGTAACATGTACCATACCAATTCGCAGGCAACCTCACATAAGCATTCCTTCCGCACACAAAATACACTGTTGGAATCACTTGTACCGGACCTTGCAAAAAGTTCTTAGCAGAGTCCTCCATAGTAAAGGTATGATCACACGTACTCTGTCCTACCGAAACCTTCTCATAATAGGTTTGAGGACGTCTCACACACAACTTCCCCTTCTGCGTTTGATCTAACGCTATAGGTCCGTAACTTCCCTTGGATCTGTGCAATCTCTCCTCATCAGTCCAATCTACTGGACTCTCTCCTGTATTTCGTGTCTGGGTTAGTTTTCTATATCTATCCTTAATTTGACCAATAAACTTCTTTTCAGTGTCCGACAATAAACATGTCAATATAAGTCGGTGCGCATAAGCCGTATCCAAACTCACAGTCGGTATGAAATAAGTCCGAAGTCTATCCTCTGACTTATAATAATCATACTTATTCAAATGCTTATATGCCGTAACTTCAGGAAGTATTGCATCATAATTAGAAAATAAATACTCAAACTGTCTCCTTTCAAAGAAAATGCTAAGCAATAGGCTGCAAGAAATCCCATAGGTTAGTGGAAGATGATGGTATCTAATACCCTCATCTACAGAAGAAGGTAACTGCATGCACATATAGCAATCTTTCGCATCCATCGCATCAACATACTCATACAACAGCTTTGCATAAGCATTGAGCTTAAAGTCACTTCTAGACAGATCTACATGAAATCTATGACTTTCTTCAAGTATCAAAGCCCTTTGAGCTCCTATAGTAACCCCTTTTTGGCTAGAAGTGGTAGGTGTAGGTGTCCCCTGTACCTCCTCCTCTTGCTCATGTGACACTATATATGAGGCTACAACTATCGCAACTATAGCAGCTATCACTACTCCTAAGAGTGTACCTATCACTAATTTGGCCCTACGGTGAGTATTTCCAGCTTCTGACATTTTCGTAGAGTTCTCAGAATTCAGTTCAATAGCAACAGGTAAAAGTCTCTTTCTCATCCAAGTATTGCTTATCAAATCAGTTCAACCAACACCTTAAAGCTGGAAATCCCCTAGCAATTTTCAGTTCCGTATTTACACAGTCCACACGAAGACTTCCTTAACCCTCTTTCGTTGTCTCTAGCAAAGTCCCTAAATGAATTCTTCTTCCACTCGGGTCTAGGTTATCTTCTTTCAGACTTATATACAGCCAAAGAGTTCATCATCAATCCAGAACAATATTTGGTCCCAAAAGTTCTAGGACCCCTTGCAAAATTTCAAGACGAAGTATCACCAACTCCTGAGGCGCTGGCATAACAGCAAAAGTCAGAAAAACGAATGTGTCCAGAATCAGCTCACAAACTTTATTCAGAAGCGGTGGATTCGGAATATTGAGGGTCAATATCCCATCGATTTCCAATCCTGGAATTTTCAGCAACACTTCTATTTTCAGGTTCGGGGAATTGCTGACCAATGTCAAGGATCTTAGCCTCCCCGTGCTCGGTATGCCTGGCATCAGTCAGAGCGTAGGTCCACTCTGGTGAGGCATACCTTTGACACGGCACTCTTACTCTCCTCGACCTTCTCAGATTAACTCGAGCTTGCTCTTCGTCACTTGGCTCCAATTCAGACATTTCAGAAACCGGGACAAGATCTCTTCCAGGTGCCAATCGCAAGTTTACCCGTCTCTGACTCACGGGCCAAACTCTTTCTGCTTCTGTGGCACTTCTGCTCTCCCTTAGAGTACCCTGTGCACTACTTCCTTCTTCAGTAGAATTTGACTCTACTCCACCCACAGCAACATTTTCTTCATCTGAATCAAATTCGGGACTTCGACTTGCTCATCCTCTTTCAGCTCGGTCTAGTGCACAACCAACTGCATCAGCAACCCTCACAGCTTGACTTGCCCTCTCGGATGCTCTGCCACCTCAGCTGGATTTTCATTTACAAGAGGGGCTGTATCTTCCAAGGGTGCTGGAACTCTGCGGGTATGGGAGGCATGCACCCAGTTCAGCATTCCCCCACACTTCACTGCTGTATTCGTAACCAGGATACCTGGTATGGACCACGCCAACGAGCGTTCAGGCAACTCTTCCTCACGTGTTTACGCACAAGTACCCAATCCCCTGGGCACAAATCGTGGCACAGGTCACTTGTGGCTGGAACAGCTGCTGCTTGTACCTGCTGAGACACAGAACGGACTACGTCAGCCAGACCCTTACAGTAGTCGAGAATCAAGTCATCAGTGATGTTAATCAGAGCAGTAGCAGGAATCGCTGGCAAACGCACCGCTCTCCCCATAAGAATCTCATGAGGTGACAATCCAGTCCTCCTATCAGGTACACTACGAAGGCTCATGAGAACTAAGGGTAATGCATCTGGCCATTTCAAAGACGTCGAAGAACACACTTTTGCCATTGGTGCTTTCAAAGTCCCATTAACTTGTTCCACAATCCCAGAAGCCTCTGGTCGATAACTGCAATGCAACCTTTGGTCCACATTCAAGGCAGCACAAAGCAACTTCATGATCTCACTATGGAAATGTGTTCCTCTATCTGACTTCAAAGAGGTCGGGAAACCGAACCTCGGGATGAGCTCTCTCAGTAATAGCTTAGCTACGGTGAGTGTGTCACACCTACGTATTGGGTAAGCCTCCACCCTTCTAGAAAAGACACATACTACAACTAATATGTACCTTAACCCATTGCACTTCAGCATCTCGATGAAATCCAACTGCATTCTATTGAAAGGCCCTCCTGACCTCCCAATGTGGCTCAAAGTCACAGCAGTTCTCTTTCCTGCATTCATTTGCTGACATGTAACACACCTCTGACACACAGCTTCAGCTACTGCACGAAACTTTGGATTGTACCACGTCTGGCGAAACATTCGCATCATCGTGTCTCTACCAAGATGTACAGCACCATGTATCAATCTTGCCATTGGGTTCAACAGACATTCCGGCAACACAGCTCGTCCATCATTCGAAATCCATACGTCCACATCTTCCTTCTCACATCCAGCTCATATCCAACTATCCCGTTCTTGGTCAGAAACTTCATCTTGCAACCGTTTTAGTTCCTCCCATGCATCAGCCATAGCTAACATCACGTTGAAGTCGGTTCTTCCTTGGCTATTCTCAACATGCCCTTCAGTAAATATGCATCTCTGTTCTGCACAAAATTGAGCAACTTCATCTGCATAGATATTACCTAATGACACAAAGTCATCCCCCTTACTGTGTGCAGAACATTTAACAACTGCGATTTCCTCTGGACATTGCAATGCTTCCAACTATTGTCTCACATAATCCCCATTTCTGATGGGTTAACCAGAAAACGTCATGAACCCTCTCTGTGACCATAACTGTCCAAAGTCATGAACGACACCAAACCCGTACTGACTATCGGTATAAATCGTTATCCGAATCTTGTCAGCAGCCAAACAGGCACGGGTGAAAGCAATAAGTTCAGCCACCTGTGCGGAGTATACTCCTTCTAAGCAAGCAGCTTCAACCACTCCTGTGATGGAACATACAGCAAATGCTGCTTTTTGTCGACCAGCACTGTCTCTTAAACATGAACCGTCCACAAAAAAGATCTCATCTGAAACTGGAAGCGGCTCATCAACAATGTCAGGTCTCGGTTTTGTGCATAATTCAGTCACATCAAGACAATCATGGTCCTCACAATCTTCATCATCTACATTTGGAATAGGCAATAATGTAGCAGGATTTAAAACAGAACACCTCTTCAACGTCACATTCTCTGCAGCAAGCATGACTTGTTCATAACGTGTCAACCTGTTGTTCATGAGGTGCTGTGTTTTAGTCCTTGTCATCAACAGTTCAACAGAATGTGGTACATAGACTGTAAGTGAGTGACCCATTACAATGCTCTCGCATCTTTCGATACTGACACCTGTTGCAGCAACGGATTTGAGACATCCGGGCAACGCAGAAGCTACTGGATCTAAAGTAGCTGAGAAATAGGCAACTGGTCTACGGACGCTTCCATGATTCTGAGTCAAGACTGCCAACGCACTACCTTCTCTTTCACAGCAAAATAAGGCGAATGCCTTGTTGTAGTCAGGCATTCCCAAAGCTGGAGCGCAACAAAAGGCTTCTCTCAGCCTAAAAAATTACCTTAAACAGTCTTCGTCCCATGGTACCGGATCACACACATCCTTACGCGTCAGCCGCTGCAAAGGCTTCGCTTCAAAGGAGAAGTTTGGGATCCATTGGTGACAATATCCAACCATTCCCTAAAACATTTGAACTTCTCTCTGAGTAGTGGGCACAGGCATTTTCATAATGGCCTCAATGCGATCTGGTGACACCTTTCTCTTGCCCTTCTCAATTCTGTGACCCAAATACGGCACTTCACTCAAGCAGTACTGCATTTTGTTTGGAGACACTTTGTGTTCATTCTCTGCCAAGTAATTCAACAAAGCAATGGTATCGATCCTGCAAGCGTCTTCAGTTTCTGATGTTACAAGCAGATCGTCGGTGTACTGCACCAGAACAGAGTTCTGTGGCAACACAAGACTTTCAAGATTCTTTTTCAAGATCTGATTAAAGATAGACGGGCTCTCTGTATACCCCTGTGGGATACGACACCACGTTAACACACGATTTTCCAGCCGGAAAGCAAAAAGCAATTGGCTCTCCTCATGCAGAGGAATCGAGAAGAATGCTTGACACAAGTCAATCACTGTGAACCATTCAGCTTCACATGGGATCTGAAACCGAATCACAGACGGATTCGGTACCACTGAACAACATGGGACGACTATCTCATAAATTTTTAGCAGATCTTGTACGATCCTAAACTTCCCACTAGGTTTCTGTAATCCCATGATAGGTGAATTGCATGGGCTACCCATTATCTCTTTCAAAACTCCCTGTTTGATCATGGACTCAATTACAGGCTAAATCCCTGCAATTGTTTCAGGTGACAAGTTATACTGAGGCGTCCTAGGGAACTCTACATTTGGCTTAATCTGGATTTTCACTGGGTCTACCCCCTTGACTAATCCGATCTCCTCTCCACTGAGGTCCCATACGTCAATTGACACAGAATCTCTCAGAGCTAGTGGAAGTTCCTCCACTGTCAATGCTGGGTACATTTCTACACACACACGCTGATTCACAACCTTAAAGGTCGCATCATCATCCCTCGTCTGTACTTCCACTCCCTTCGGGGCACAATAGATAGTGCAGTTCAGCTTGCACAATAGATCCCTACCTAACAAGCAAACTGGACTGGAATCACACACCACAAACTGGTGTCGATCTCTAAAGTTCCCTATCTTCACTGGAATTGGCTCCATCGGTGGGCTGGTCAATTTCTTGTTTGCTACGCCAACAACTTGGATTGATTGTCCAGAGAGAGGTAAGTCAGGGACTACTGCAGATTGTAGAGTCGACCGAGTAGCACCTGTATCAACCAAAAAGGTCGTAGGGTGACCATCAATGTCTGCTTCCACAAATGGTCCCCTCTGATCTACCTCTAAGACTGCTCCAAGCGCACAATCTTCTTTCCCCCTCAAGCACGGTCGTGCCAACGGGTCTGGACTGTATTCCTCACTCCCTTCAAACATAGGCATCTGCAAGTATGTTCAAGCTCCCTGTTGCATATTCTGTATCTTGGGTGGTTGAGGAACCTGCACCTGTGGAACACCCGTACCCCCTTTGACCATCTTAGGTCGAGTCACTGTAGGGACCATGTCCGTCACAGGAACCTGAACTATCTCTCCTTCCTGCTGTATCTGGTTCAACGGGTTCAAAGGACACTCGCGTTTCCAGTGTCCGACCTGGTGACAAAGATGACATGCTGTAGTCCTTTTCAATGTCGCCACATCCATCCCCGTCTTAGGATCAATGGACTTTGGCCTTCCCTGACCCTGGGCATTCTGGCTTTGACACAAAAGTGCAGTCCTGAAATATGTAGATTGTGTGCAGTTCCATTACCACTTCCACAAATGGCATTCTTGCTGCAGTAGTGGCAATAAAGGTTTACGGCCATGACCAGACCCATGGCCATTTTTTCTCAGTTCGCTTTTCTTCCTCTTGAGAAGAGCAAATATTATTACCCCCCAGTTGAAGGTTGGCATTCAAGGTTATGAACAGTTTGATTCACTCTTCAGATTCCCTTCTGTAGTCGTGCAAGGTTGGAAGAGTGCATGTGGCCTACTTAATCCCATGTGAGTGAGTTATCATACACAAATACACATCTTTCAAAGCATTCGTCATCATGCTCTAGATAATCTGGGGCAGATTTACAAGCCCCGTGCGACACTTTTACACCGCCCTTGCATCACTTTTGTGATGCAGCGGTGGCGTAAACAATGTGCCACTATGCGGCATATTTACAACGTGACGCATCTAGTGAGATGCGTCGCGTTGTAAAGCCCTGCGCTACATTATACCGGCGTCAGGTATAATGTATGCAGGGTGGGCGTTCAGTTGCAAGGAAGCCCCGTACAAGTGACGCAGTGAAATCTACAAGATTTCACGGAGTCACTTTTACATCCCTGCTGCCTCAAAACCTTACGCATGCTTGTAGCAGGCGTATGGAGTGATGCAGCACAGCACGTATAGGGTGCCCCTGAGCAGTGCTGGAGTTCGGTCGCTCTTGCAACACAACTCCAGCACTGCGCCACCTTTACTCCGTCAGATGCGTCACACATCTGACGGTCCTTGCCACCACGGTGCGCCGCATTCTAAATGCGGCGCATCCATGGTGGTGCAAGGGGTTTCTACAGTCACGCAAAATAACTGGCGCATCCCTGCTGATATGCAGAGATGCGCCAGTTATTGTAAATCTGCCCCTCTGTTTTGAAATGAAACTTGGATGTCAGATTCCTCTATTCCAGTACTTTTGCTTGATATTCCCCGTGCTTTAAACTCATACAGGTGGATAGACAGATTGGAAACAATATTCTTGGTCTGTGAATAACATTTATGTTTTAATCCATATCAGTGTAAACGAGCACACTCACTGGACCTGCAACTTAATTTGTTTCTGAGTTTGCTGGTTTTACTTTATAATCATTATCGACCACGTCCAATCTTATAGCATTAGGGGATTTGGGGCAGATCAGCTGCCTACCACCAATTGCTTATTAGAGTTCTGCACTGTTTTAGGACTTAGACAAATATTCAAACTTACCCATAAGGCAGGTCAGACTTTGTGTTTCACTTTTATGACTTTTGTAACTTTATTACTGATTTAAAATCTCTCCCGGTTCCCTGCTCAGACCACGAAGCTTTACTTTGCAGTCCTCAGTTTCTACTTTGCGGAGCAGATCACCACCTGTTTTACTTGTAGTGTAACATCTCTAAATCCAAGATCGTGTTGCCAGAGGTATTTTGACCTCTACTGCTCTGGTTATGAATGGAGACCCACGGGTGAACTATATCCGGTTCAATGCTTGACCTAATGCAGCTTTGGATATCCTGGCCCCACTAAGAAGCGGATGTCTCATTGGACTAAATCATTTACGTAAAGTTTAGTGTAAAGATGACGCTCCCTATGAGCTCCCTAGGCCAAGGATCAGGGCATGATGCACCAGTGTAAATCCTTGATGGCCCCCAGCCATTGAGGCGTCCTACACTCAAACTAAAATCAGCTGGATGCATGAGGCTGCTTCAATCTTCGCAGATGATTTTTCAGTGAAGAAAAGGCATAAACACCTATGGAAAGTTTGATAACCACAAAGACCGAAGCCCCACAGTCGCAGCTGCCAACATTACACAGTGCCCACAGGAGGAACTGACATACAGTCACAAAAGGCTTCAAGA
This sequence comes from Triturus cristatus, assembly GCF_964204655.1. Classification (NCBI taxonomy): domain Eukaryota; kingdom Metazoa; phylum Chordata; class Amphibia; order Caudata; family Salamandridae; genus Triturus; species Triturus cristatus. The sequence continues at coordinate 409,609,722 of NC_140591.1, forward strand.
AAGGCGCCGTCAGTCCCTCCCAGAGGACTGGGAGGCAGGTGCTGCTGTATGAGGAGCGCCATCTTACCTGACTCTGAAGCCACAGAAGACAGCAAACAACAAACAACCGTGAAGCCCATTGTTGATCGGGAACCCCACACTCCCCCCGATCCACCGAGGAGAAGCAGTCAGGGAGGCACAGAAAACACTGGATCCACGAGAGGACTAACCAAGCATGGTGCAATGCCCTGTGGACTAACCATAGAACCACCTGACAAACCCTTCCGAGAGAGGATCCAAGGAGAGTCTTCTTCTTGTGTCCCCTGAAGCACTGTGAGGGAAAACAGAGGAACATGTAGGAGGCCCATCATCCCCACTCCTCACTGACGGCTGCAGTCAGCGAGGTGGATGTGCAGCACATATCGAACAGCAGGTAGGCCACAGGCTGGGAGTGTACACACTGACCAAAGATCCTATCAGCGATCCAGGAACCCATGGCCAGATCCAAATAAACTGTGGAAGGCTAGAGAAGTGGATTGTTCACCCAGGACCCCCACTCCCATCTGGGGGAACAGACCCAGCACAAAGACTGACCTCTGCTTTGACAGAGATACAAGACTCCTTCGAGGCAGACCGCGGCCAGCTTCCACATCCTATTTCTTCTAACCCCATGGCTAGTGTTTGGCCATATTGAGGCTGTACTATCCTTTGAAATAGGGACAATCAAAATAAAAAAAACAGACAACCACCTTCAGGCCACTTCAACAGAGAAAGAGAACTACATTTTACGCTGGGCTATAAACAGACATGCTTAAGCCTAATAACCATAGAAAGAGTCTAAGGCTATGAATAAGCTTTTTCACTGAACGACAAAGAAGGATCCCCACTCCCAGAAAATGAAAGGAGAAACGTAAGCAAGAGTAAATCCACCCTACCACCATAACATGCACCCTACACATAACTACCTCTTTCAACAAGAGTTTCAGATTAGAAGAGTCAGGGTAAAACGGATGGAAATTGGATAAGGGAGTGAGAGAAAATGGAATATACATACATGCCAACATGTTTTAAGCTGCAAAGAGGGGCGTTATAACATTAAATCGGGAGAATGTATTTTCTACATTGACTTACATGGAAGCAGAGGCAGTTTTAGGTGGGTCTATTGGCATGTATGAATGTAGGACCAAATTAAATGACCAGGAATAACACTGAGCATCAAAATCAACTTAAGGCCTATCTTTACTGCCCTTTATAACCAATTGACAGGGAGCACAACATGTAAGGACCGCAAAAAACAAGGGGATTTATGACTACAGATATATTGCCCCAAAGGGTGAAAAAGACTTCAAAGGCATAACATCCACAGCCACTTCAAAGAAACTCTCAAATTGGACTACACCACTAACAGTAGATAACAACAAAGAGGCCCCAACTTTTTCAAAATCATCTGCCCAAAATATCTCTCCAAATTCGAAGCAAATAATTATAAACACAAACTGCTTGAAGAACCCCCAGAAACCCTCATTTCAGATTTCTACCAGAAGGCATACAAAAATGGACCTGATCTTCTACAGACATCAAGCCATGAAAAGGGAAAACCGCCTTAGAAATTGGATAGAAGTCTCCAGATATAGTGGAATCCCATATGGTACTAAGCTAACTATCTCCTCTTCTACCAGTTTCAGAGGCAAAGCTGTCATGTCTATTTATACAAATGGCAATATTCTGATCCAAGCAGCTACACACAACATAAACATTTTCACTTCTCCTTACTCCGTAAGGCCCTATCTAATCCTAACCAGATATATAGCACCTACAACTCCAAAACCGGACCCACTCAAGGTGCACAAACAGAACAAAACCATCCCACACAAACCAACACCTCCACAATACCCCTAACCTCTTGCCCTCAATCACCAGAAACATCACACAAGATATAGCAAACTAAAATAAGACACACAATTAACTCACCCACAGGAACCAAGCATTCCAGACAACATGATACCCCACGTCTAGGCATTTCTTCCTCAAGCAAAATCGACAATACCCACCCCATAACATGACATGCACTGAATCTAGAGGAATCACACCATATAAATGATCACAGAACCTACCCAACATACTGAAATGACCCTCAATATACACATTATGCAGAGCCAATCAAAATGTACAATACATCCAAACCACCATCAATAAACAATTGTATCCCAAACTACCTTAACCCCTAAACACATCTCCCCTACCAGCTCAACCTATCACACTTTTTCTATATAGCAATCAGCCACACCCATACTATCACACTCACAACACTCTAACCCCCAACTTTACCCTGATCTGAACACCCTTCAAACCCCTCACATGCCTAACCATTTAACCAGCATATGGACATCACCTTCTGAATAGTTGCAACTAAGCACAACCTTTCCGAACTCCACGTGGTCCATATTACCACACAAGACACTTCTAAATCATATTCAAACTAAACATTTCATACAACACACACTTGCGTTGAGCCTCATGCACCACACAAAGAAAGATCCTGGAATACAAGCTACACAAACTGTGCACAGCACACCAATTATTACCAACATATCTTCCCCACTTAAAATAACTGTCCCATGACTAGCAGAATAATGACACTGGGACATTCACCATCCAAAACCCATTGCAACACGTTTGGCCTAAAAGTATGACACCACACACCCTCTACACTCTTCAAAATCACTACCCTAATCCTGACAATACAACTTGCACCACACCCCTCCTAGAAGATGTTACCAAAACCCTAGCAAAAATTGAAAACAACCTAAAAAAAAACTAGCCATAGAAATATAGACCATGTCAAGACCACCAACATTAGCCTGATCTTCATCATCCAGACAGACAACAAGTTTATATCTTCCCAGGAACTCAGAGTCCAAAAACCTTTAGACCAACCCACTACTCTGAACAATCAAAGGCCCTCCTGCACAACCATACCCCTATAAGCCACCAAACAGAGACCTCAATTAACAGACAGGATGATTCAAGGAGAATTTGACAATCTTCTTGAATCATACAACATCACAGCTACAAAAGGCCTACGAGAAAAGAGTTTCACAATACCTGTGCACATGAGTAACTACAGACAAAATCAGGCCCAAACATCTAAAATAACACAATTCAAACCCTTTCCATGCTTACGCCTCTGTTAAAAAGGAAGGTTTGAACCTGGCAAAAGGTTTATTTTGCCACGTTGAAATGGAAGTTTAAACTGAACACAGAGGCTGCAATGGCTGGCATGAGACATGTTTAAAGGGCTACTTAAGAGAGTGGCACAATCAGTGGTGCAGGCCCATTAGTAACATTTAATGTACAGGGCCCTGGTCAAATATAGTCCTTCTTTACTTTGGACTTAGCAGTAAATTGAATTTGCCAACTGGGGAAGAGCCAATGTCAATAAGTTTTAGGGAGGGAACACATGCACTTTAGCACTGGTTAGCAATGGTAAAGTGTGCAAAGTCCCAAAGCCAGCGAAACGAGATCACTTAAAAAGATGAAGGAGGAAGGCAAAAAGTTTGGAGGAAAACCACCCCAAGGCTGCTAGGTCTTACAAATGGCAACCTATCATTGAAGGTACAAAAACGACAGTGTCATGAATGCAACCAAATATGTTTGCATGATAAGGAACAATTGGTCCTTTAAATTGGAAGAATTACTGGTATAAAATCAGTGCCATGGTTCCCGAAAGCCTGATTGAAAAATCACTGAGGTTAAATCACAAAAGCATTATGAGTCTGGAAAGCAACACTGCAGGAGTGTTTTTATATGCTCTTAAATGCATTAGTGAATTGGCCTAGAAACATCCATCTCCCTATTCAAAAAAGTGCAACGAGAGCACAGTACTTTCTATTTCTACTAACTGTATATAAATAGTCCCTGAACATTTCCATTTTATTGCAGTTTTAGACATTTTGCTGCCAATTCACAAAAACATGTGAGAATACATAACACTGTATTACAGCAGTACTCCTACGTGCCTTTAAAAATTAGCTTCCATATCTTTGAAGTACGTTATTTGTAAACCTTACAGGCAACTTTGGCATGTGGAAAAGTGTTCAGGTCTGGAAAGAAATGCAGACTTCAAGAAGAAGCAATTGAATTGAAATTGGCATTTATTAGCACTTTTGATGCACAGGAACCTTTGTGCATAATAATATTCAAGTGTAAAAACGCTAAAATCCTCTAAAAAAGAGATAAAAGTAACAAGTATAAAAGAGTAACCTTTGGAGTAAAGAAATACACGATGAACTTTTCTTTTAGAGTTAACAAGTCCATGAGTGACAGAAGCATAGTAGGACGAGTGAGGGAAACTAGTTCATTAGAGTTTATCAAGGACAACCCAAATAAAGTAAAGTCCAGAAAGGGTTTCTTCTTTACACCTCTTCTCACAATCCCATGTATCGCAGATGTGAATGGGGATGGATCATGAAGTAAAACCGACAATGGTGATCGCGAGTCTGAAGAAGTGAGCCTAAACGCCCAGCCCCATATAGTGATTTCAGGCAGAGTGGCAGCATTTCTCTTTCTCTTCTTTGCTTTTGCCAGGTACTTTTCCGTTGCCTCAGTGACCTGGAAATCCAAGTCTGCCAACAAACGATTCAAGGCACTTTTTGTTTTAGGAATATTAAGTTGCACTACGATCTTAAAAAGCGTCTTTTTGTCACATTTGATAAGCTGGGTACACAGTAGAAAATGCCTTCGGTCTTTGGGACCACCTCCAAACCCAAGACAGTAGTTTACTTGTGCTTATTTTCTTTTAGTTAGTTTGTCTCCAAGTTTAAGATTGGTATCCCTCGACAGGGCAATTAGCCTCCTCTCGTGTGTATTTGTGAGGCTACTCAAATGCAATCGCAGGAGAAAGGCTTCCTTGTAAACAACTCACCACGGAATGTCGGCCATTTTGCTAAGCATTTCAGGTCTTTGTATCCACTTAGGTCCCTTTAGTCTCCCCGCGGCATGCTCGATTTCTTGGATAATGGAAATAAAGGCCTGCTTGACTCCTACAGCCCAGACACATCCAAGGAATCCAACTATTTCAAGATCATCACAAAGGCTAGCATTATTTGGATCATTGACGTGTCTTCTTCCCAGACGTTACCTACCAAATTCTTGGTCAATGGCGTTTCTCTCTTTGGACCCTAGCCTAGAGGCTTCATAGCCATGTCACACTCATATTCGGCATTAAGAAGTACTGATGTGTCTTCTTACTGTGCATGTAGGTCCTAATATAATTCGATACATTTTTGGGAGTTATCGAGGTTCCTCTGTTGGACATGCCTTCTTGAATTGATATGAATTGACCTGGGTATTAAAATCCTCTGTGTGCTGCTGCGACCGGGGGACAAACTTTACTACGTGGTTTTTACACCGCAATACAATCACAACGCGGTCGTTACAACAACTGCTTTGTGACCACGCAGAGCCATTACAAAGCAAGTCTTTACAACGACTTGCGCTAGATGGCGCTCTAGACTAAGGAACAGTATGATTTACTATTCCAACACCTTCCTTAGTGTTGCACACACTGGAGTTGGAATAGTCCAGCTCACCATCTAGCGCAAGTCGTTTTAACGACTTGCGTTGTAATGGAACTGCGTGATCATAACGCGGTCGTTGTAACGACCGCGTTGTGATTGTATTGCGGTGTAAAAACCGCGTTGTGAAAGTATATTATTCGCTTCGACCATGGAGGCTTTATTGGATAGCGCAAGCTGAAGTGCTACACCTACACTACCTAGACTGTGCTGTCCAGCATTATTTTCAATCAAAGGGAAGTGAATGTCTTTTTGACTGGATTGGCAAAAAAGCAGTGATTGGAACAAGTGCTTTTCTGAGTACATTGGGGCATACAACTAGAAATATTCGGAGCGCGGAGCAACGCCAAATTTGGCAGTGCCGCACTCCAATGTTTTCAAAATGCAGGGATGCGCCATATTTAGTAGAATACGGTGCATCCCAGAGTTTTCCCTAGCTCTGGTGCTAAAATTAGCTGCCTAGCACCAACACAGACACTCTTGCACTATAGTGCAAGGGTGCCTGTGTTGCAGGGAATGATTGTTAATATGCAGGAAGGTGTCCCTTCTTGCAAATAAACAATACTTAATGGCTATTTGTTAATTCTATGTGTCCTGCATTCTGCAGGACACATAGAAATAGTGAATCGTTATTATTTATTGATTGTTTATGTGCCGGAAGGGACACCTTCCTCCACATAAACAATCAATAATGTTTTTTTGCACTTTCTATGTGTTTTGCACACATAGAATGGTGCACAAGGAAAAATGTTTTTATTTCTCCTCATTTGTGCTCTTTCTAACACCTGTTTTTGCATGGCGGTAGAATTTTGGTCCTGCCACAGAGTTACACCTCCTTGTAACTTTGAGGTGTGTCAAAAGTAATGGGTGTTGCAGCGGAACGCCCACAACAGCCATTGCTGTGGAAAGGGACCTATGTACAAGATTGCGTTGACCCACTCTTATTGGCTTAGCGCCACCTTGTAAATATTGAAAATGGCGCTACGCCACCGGAGCTTCAAAAAAGTAATGCTCCGGTGGCGATAGGGTCTTGTAAATATGCCGCATTGTGTCAGTTAAGTACGTCATAAAAACCTTAATGCATGAGTTTAACCTGTTAGCAAAAAATGCTGATTATGTTCCTCTGAGTCTGAAAACTCTGTACCCTTCATTTTGTGAAGCATTGAATCTTTTACTTCGAGGTAATCTTCATTACCCTAGGAGTCCTCCTTGTTATAGTAAGTTCCCTCCCTACCTCCCTTCCTACACAATTATCTGCTTTGGACCATCCCTCCTCATGCACATACTGTAAGCTGTGCGTGAGGAGGGATGGTCCTTTAGTGTGATGCTACATGTTTTGTGTAGACATAAAGAAAGGATTAGGTAGTGTCTCGCAGAGGCAGGGGAAGCCTCAGTTTGTGAGTTCTATAACGAGGAGGACTACTAGGGGGTAATGAACTGAGAGAATACTGAGAGATTCCTACCTTATTGTCCAGTCAAGAAATGGTCGTTAATCACAAAATGGTATTCCCACCCACAAGTACTGACACAGCTCTAGTTAGTACCACTTGAATGGGGAAATATCAGGCCATTCTGAAATTTAACCTGGGAAAAGGGAGTAACACATGGGGACTTATGTTTCTGCACTGATTCCCGCATGGTTCCCCTATTTGTAGGCAATTCCTTGATGCACCTATCACCTATTTTCAGCAGCTGAAAAAAGTGTGTGTGAAAACATCTGGAATGCATGTTTCTGGATTACCCATATTACTTATTCGGCAAGTCACTCCTGTTACGGCTAATTTATGATTTTCTGGCAATAGCTAATTGGTCCATATATGTGAACATGCCTTTCAATGTGAAAGTAAGAAGGCATTTAAAATGTGGGCATATTCTAACCCAGCAGATCACTGTCACATGGTACACAAGGAAATGCAACGAAATTTTGAAGAAATTGTAATCAATGATGAGATTGATCCTCTTTCAAAAACTGTTCCTCTGTTTCTGACCTGAAATTCGAAAAATGCCAATGTGAGAAGTTGGCCTGATATATGCTGTCCACTAGTTATAGTGGGCACCCTGTATCAGTCCAAACAACCCCTTATGGTGAGATGTCAAAGACAACCTTTATTGAAAGCTGTCCTAGTAGTAGCTATGGAGAGCAGCCTTCAGGCTAAGTCTGGAAGGAATGTAAAGCAGCTTGTTTTACCAGTCTATAATCTCGAATGACCAAATGAAAGGACAACCACACCAGGTATATATTTAAAATATATGTATTTAAGATAAAACACACTCCTCTAGTCACTTTATGAGACTGGAGTTCGAAGTACTTAATTTACAAGTTAGCAATCAACAGTAATAGCACACATACACGTTTGGGCCCTAGAGGCGTACCAAACCATATACCAATAAAGTGGTGTAAGAACCACGACTCAACTAGACACAAGGCCTAGAGCCTGTAGAATCACTGGGACCCCAAGGAACCACCCATGGTAGTGACACAGGGGACCCACGGGGGCCGTGTGCAGTGTGTAAACACAACCACGGGTTCCCGTTAACTTCAATGGGCAATGTCGCGGTTGGAAATTTAAAGATTAGGGACACTTAGACACGAGTTAGGACCAAACCCTTTTGGACTTAAGAAGTTAATGTACATGGAAACCATTTTAGAGAGGAAGCAGCTAGGCTGTGGTCCTGATTAGCAGGGCCACAGACAGACTAATGTCGAAAAACTGTGAAACACCAGCAAAAGGTGGGGGTACCCATGTGAAGCAGATCCTACTCTCCTACACAACACCCCCCAAACGCAGGGACGTTAAACTAACCTTGACCAGTTGAGTCTTCATGTTCTAAGTGGAAATACCTAGAGAGTCCATCTGCATTGGCATGGTTACTTCCAGGTCTATGTTCCACTGTAAAGTCCATCCCCTGTAGGGAAATGGACCACCTAAGCAGTTTGGGGTTTTCACCCTTCATTTGTTTTAGCCATAACAGGGGCTTATGGTCTGTCTGAACAATGAAGTGAGTATCAAACAAGTATGGCCTCAACTTCTTCAGAGCCCAAACCACAGCAAAGGCCTCCCTCTCAATGGCTGACCAATGTTTCTCTTGGGGGTCAGCCTTCTGCTTATTAAAGCTACTGGCTGATCCTGACCTTCATCATTCAACTGTGACAGTACAGCCACTACCCCCAATTCAGATGCATCTGTTTGGACAATGAGTTTCTTGGAGTAGTCAGGACGCTGCAGAATGGGAGCAGTGCACATGGCCTGCTCCAGGTCATCAAATGCCTTTTGACAGCTAGCTGTCCACTAAACCTTTTTGGGCATCTTTTTAGAAATGAAGTCATTCAGGGGTGTCACTATTGATCCATACCCCTTGACAAATCTCCTATAGTACCCAGTCAGGCCTAAGAAGGCTCTCAACTGAGTCTGGGTAGTTGGAGCAATCCATTCCATTATGGTCTGGATTTTGCTCTGCAATGGTTGAACCTGGCCTCCACCTACAAGGTGGCCCAGGTACACAACCTGACTCTGCCCTTTGCAGGGCCTCCAAAACATTCCTCAGGTGGACCAGGTGGAGCTAAAGACAGCAATATCATCTAGATATGCTGCACTAAAGTCTTCCAGGCCTGTAAGGACTTGATTCACCAACCTTTGGAAAGTGGCAGGTGCATTCTTCAAACCAAAGGGCATTACCACAAACTGATAGTGCCCACTAGGGGTAGAAAATGCTGTCTTTGGCTTTGCATCATCAGCTAGTCTGATCTGCCAGTAGCCAGCTGTCAGGTCAAATGTGCTTAGACACTTGGCTGAGGCCAAAGTATCTATCAACTCATCTGCCCTGGGGATGGGATGGGATGGGCATCAGTCCTAGTGACTGCATTGAGACCCCTGTAGTCTACACAAAACCTAATTTCTCTCTTTCATTCTGTGGTGTGAGGTTTAGGTACCAGGACTACTGGCTGGCCCAAGGGCTAACTGAGGGTTCAATCACACCCAAATCAAACATCTTTTGGACTTCTGTCCTTATACAGTCCCTGACATGGTCAGGTTGCCTGTAGATCTTATTCTTCACAGTCAGACTGTCCCCAGTGTCCACTTCATGAGTGCACGAGGTGGTCTGACTTGGAGTCAGAGAAAACATATGTCTAAACTGGATGAGAAGTTTTCTGCAGTCAGTTTGTTGCTGGGCAGTGAGGCTGCCTGCCAAGGCTACACCATCAACTGATCCATCATCAGGGTTCTGAGAAAGCAAGTCAGGGAGTGGGTCACTCTCTTCCTCCTATCCTTCATCAGTAGCCATGAGCAAGCCCGTGTCGGCCCTGTCAACATATGGTTTAAGTCCTTTAAAATAAATGTGGTGGATTTGCTTTCAAGGATCTGCACATCAACATGTCTCCAAAGTAATGCTAGAACAGTAATTGAGTCTAGGGTAGGCCCGGGCCAAAATTCCGTTCCGTTCGCGGAAATAGCGATATTTTGGCATTTACGCGTTCCGCGGAAAGCGCGAAAATGTCAATTTCCGCATTCCGCAGCTTAGCGATAATTTGTTTCTTGCTCGCGCTGTAAAAAAATGCATTCTCGCGATCGCCTTACCTGAAACCCCGCGTTCGCCGACAAGTTTTCCCGACCCGGTCGCGTTCTCCAAGAGATGTTGGATTTTGGTAGCCATTTTGCACTGTCTCGCGACAGTTCGCGGCCGCATTAACGTCATTTGTCGCGCGATCACGTCATTTGTCGCGCGATCACGTCATTTGTCGCGCGATCACGTCTTTCTTCTCGTGATCATGCACCGCGCAAGTATGAGAAGATTGAGATCTCGAACATGTCATTCTACATCGTGAGCCAGAGGATGAGGACGCGGGCACGTCTAATCGAACGCGAACAGGAGAAAGAGACCCCGAACACGTCATATCCAACGCGACAGGGACAAAGAAGAGAACGCGATCATGTCGTTTTCGACACGCCGGTGGAAGTAATGTGAAGCTCGAGAACTCAACAATGTAAAATTTTCAATTTGGAGAGGAATATCGGCTCTAGCAGCATGAAACCTTCTGCAAATGCTGATTTTGGATTGTGAGAAGTTGGCCTGGTATATGATGTTCACTAGTTAAAGTGACCACCTTATACCATGCCAAGCAACCCTTATGGTGTGGTTGTAAGTCAACCTTTTCGGACCAGCTGCCCTAGTGGTAGCGTAGGCTAAGCAGTCTTTCAGGCTAAACTCGTTTAGGCATGTGAAGCAAGCTCTTTTACCATATGTAACCCCCTTTTATACCAATGAAAGGACACCACACAGATATATATTCAAAATATATATATGTATTTATTACTCAAAGTATCCCCTAGACTCTTTATGAGCACAAGAGCACAAATCGTTAAACAAGAAAGTATTACAATATACAGAAGTTGCACTTTATATGGATAGGCCCTGGTGGCCGATCAAACCATATATTAAAATAGTGGTATAAGTACCACGAACAGGAAAGGGAAAAGGCCTAGGGCCTCTAGAATCGCTGGGCCTACAAGGAGCTAACTTCAGTTAGTGACCAGGAGGTCCACGGGTCGCGTGTGCAGTGATGAAAGTTACACGCGGGCTCCCATAGGTTTTCAATGGGTGCGTAAATGTTCAAAAGTTACTGCTTTGAAGGGTCTTCTGGATGGACTACGAACTTAAGACTTAAAACACAGACACTAGAGATGTTTCTCTACACTTGGGCACCGGAGTGCCAGCTTTACCTCACCCACAGGAAGCGGGTGCATAGGTCTCGAAGTGCGTCAGGTTTCGTCTATCTGTTCAATGGAGCCTGATGACAAAGGTGCTGCAGGCGGTCGGTCCAGAAGAGATGCGGTGGATCCAAGGGTGGATCAGAGTTGTAGAAGACCTGAAAGCAGAGGGGACAGTGTTCACAGTCACTAGCCAGTGACCGGCGTGGCACCAGGTAGGTACCAGGCGATGTCGGGTGCAAACAGGTGAAGAGGTGTAGCTTGTCTCCGCAGCCACGTGGTCCCTGAAGGTCGACGACGTCCAGGAGTCGGTTCACGAGCTGTCCCACGCAGGCTCTCGCTGTCGGCGGTGTCGGCGACTCAAAAGAAGCAAACAAGCCTTGGCAAAAGCAGGAGTCGTAGGAAGTGAAGAAAGCTGTTTACTCTGACCAGCAAGGTCAGAGGGGCTGCTCCTTTGGGGGGAAGCAGGGGCCAGTCTGGAGCAACCAGACCAGCATTGTAGTTTTCAAGTTAGTTTGCCAAAATGGCCACTAGCCAACGGGCCAGGAACCGGGCAGGCGCGTCGAGATGCAAAGTGCAGAAGGGGCCCCACACAGATCGTGGAGATGCTGGAGGGCTCACCTTTGGTGCAGATGCTGCTCGGATGTTGGGCTTCTCAGGACCCAGAGCACAACTTGGAGGGAGCCTCTGTTGTCGTGCTTGCAGCTTGTCGAGTGTCTTTTCAAGATGGCTGGCTCCACGTGTCTCGGTGCCTCCACGAGTTCCTTCTTTGCAGGGACTGTGGATCGGGCGGTGAGAGGTCTGGAGGTCCAGTTCTTGTCTGTCTCTGGGCTCGGACTCCGGTAGGAGGCGGCGGCAAAGCAGACGTCGAGTTGCTGGATGGTGCTTGCGTTAGCAAGATGGTCACTCCCTGACCATAGGGGAGATTTCCTTCTGTCCTCTGTGCAGCAGAGCGTCGAAGTTCCCATCTTCTTCTTTGTGTTAAGTTGATTCCAGGATGTCTGAAGTCTTAGGACACAGCTCCTACCTTTAAGCGGATTCTAGGGGCCGGACTACCTGCTAGGTCCCTCCCTAAGGGTGGGACCAGGAAGGGGGGTGGTTACACCCCCAATCCTTTGTCCAGCTCGCCCCAGGTCTGGGGCTGGTGTGCCCCAAGACCGGTTTGAACTGGCATATGCACCGAGGCTCCTTGTGAGCCTCAGGCATGTCTGATTCTATTCAAGCCCTAACTGACAAATACACAAAATCCTGTCTGGGGTGGTGCACGCACCTCCCCTGGCAGGAAACCCTTTGTCCACATCTCCCAAGCTGGAAGGACTCCCAGCAGCAGGAGGGCAGACTTGTGTCGGTGGTGGCAGCGTCCATTTTGTGGAGCTGAGGCTAGGTCTGATTTTACCCGGGTTTCAGGTGCTGTACATGTTGTGTCCCTCTAGAAGGGTGGAATGCTAACCCTGTTGCCAGAATTGGAGAGGGGTTAGTATTCCAATTCGTATGACACCTTACTCGACATGTTTTGATAAAGCCAAACCAAAGATAGCATTTAACCGCGAGGTTCATAATGCACTTAAGAGTATATGGTATGGCGATATCTGGAAACGGTAGAAGGAAGTTGTTCCGACCACTGCAGACAGGCTCAGATCATGCCAGAGCACCATCTCACATGGAACCAAGCACTCTGCCTTCAGGATTGTTAAGGCCTGCCATAGGAGTGACTTATAGGTTAACATGTGTCCCATTTAAGGTTAGGTATAGGTATACTACACCTAAGTAAGAGGTGGTTACACCAACTTACCCCAGCTGAGTGATCAGCCAGTTGTGTCAAATTGCTAGGCCAGGCCAGGGGTGGCACAATACATGCTTCAGCCCCTGGTAGGCCTTAGATACACCAATGCCCTGGGCACCTAGTGTACACTGGTTCAGGGGCTCACAGGGTGATCCAATTCCAATTGGTTATGCACCTAGAGTGCATAGTGTCAATTTAGTAGAGAGAACAGCAGGCTGGGGGTCTGATTAGCAGGCCCACAGCCTCAATATGTCAAAAACCAGTGAAGCAAAAAGCAAAAATTTGGGGTGACCATAGGATAGCAGACCCTACTCTCCTACATGGATGAAAACAACTCCTTACATTGGCATTTGGCTTTCCTTTTTTGTGCAAGGAGTCATTTTTTTAAAAGGTGGAGAGAGGGAGGAAGTGACACAGAATCTCCAACTTCCTGTTCCTGTCCAGCAGGCTCCTCCCAGTGCTTTGTCCATCTCCTGCTCATTCTGCCTTTGGATTTGGAGCTGGAAAGATCACTCTTTTTGTCTGCTGCATCATTGCAATTGGATTTGAGGATTTTTGGAATAGGATATTTTACAAGTAAGTGGTTGTTGTGTCTGTTTGATTGTGGGCATTGCAGTTGTTGTAACTACAATTTATTTTTGATAATTAATTATCATCATTCCTTTTTTATTTTTTTATTTTGTGGGTAGTAGTAGTCGGCCCGAGCTAGCCATGGGCATGGCCTTATGGGTGTGTGTGTGCATGATGAAGCAACTGTTCCTTTTGTTGTTTTTTGAATGTATTTCATTTTCAAGCACATTTAGGGCATGGATGGCATTGGATTGAGTTGGGGAAGTGTGTTTTTTGGGGTGGCCTTTGTGATGTTGTTGGGCCTGGCCATGTGGCTGGTGGCCATTTTGAAGCTTAGGCCTGCAAGCTTGCCTGGCCTTGTCTGCCAACAGGCCTGCTTTTTCATCCACTAGGATCAGAGCAGGTAGCCACAGTTTTATTAATCAAGTGTTTTCTGTGTGATCTGTTGAATTTAGACATCATTTAGGGCATGGATGGCATTGGATTGAGTTGGGGAAGTGTGTTTTTTGGAGTGGCCTTTGTGATGTTGTTGGACCTGGCCATGTGGCTGGTGGCCATTTTGAAGCCTAGGCCTGCAAGCTTGCCTGGCCTTGTCTGCCAACAGGCCTGCTTTTTCATCCACTAGGATCAGAGCAGGTAGCCACAGCTTTATTAATCAAGTATTTTCTGTGTGATCTGTTGAATTTAGACATCATTTAGGGCATGGATGGCATTGGATTGAGTTGGGGAAGTGTGTTTTTTGGGGTGGCCTTTGTGATGTTGTTGGTCCTGGCCATGTGGCTGGTGGCCATTTTGAAGCCTAGGCCTGCAAGCTTGCCTGGCCTTGTCTGCCAACAGGCCTGCTTTTTCATCCACTAGGATCAGAGCAGGTAGCCACAGCTTTATTAATCAAGTGTTTTCTGTGTGATCTGTTGAATTTAGACATCATTTAGGGCATGGATGGCATTGGATTGAGTTGGGGAAGTGTGTTTTTTGGGGTGGCCTTTGTGATGTTGTTGGGCCTGGCCATGTGGCTGGTGGCCATTTTGAAGCCTAGGCCTGCAAGCTTGCCTGGCCTTGTCTGCCAACAGGCCTGCTTTTTCATCCACTAGGATCAGAGCAGGAAGCCACAGCTTTATTAATCAAGTGTTTTCTGTGTGATCTGTTGAATTTAGACATCATTTAGGGCATGGATGGCATTGGATTGAGTTGGGGAAGTGTGTTTTTTGGGGTGGCCTTTGTGATGTTGTTGGGCCTGGCCATGTGGCTGGTGGCCATTTTGAAGCCTAGGCCTGCAAGCTTGCCTGGCCTTGTCTGCCAACAGGCCTGCTTTTTCATCCACTAGGATCAGAGCAGGAAGCCACAGCTTTATTAATCAAGTGTTTTCTGTGTGGTCTGTTGAATTTAGACATCATTTAGGGCATGGATGGCATTGGATTGAGTTGAGGAAGTGTGTTGTTTGGGGTGGCCTTTGTTTTTTTTGTTTTTTTAAATTTTATTTTCATTTTTAGATTACATTCCCCCCATGGTGGTGGAAGAGAGATTAGCAATGAAACCATAATCATACAAACATATGTCCATAGAAAATTGTGCAACTGAGATACATTATTAGTTAAAGACTGAAAACAAAATCATACAAAAATATGTAC
Source organism: Triturus cristatus (assembly GCF_964204655.1). Taxonomy (NCBI): domain Eukaryota; kingdom Metazoa; phylum Chordata; class Amphibia; order Caudata; family Salamandridae; genus Triturus; species Triturus cristatus. Next base: position 409,624,966 of record NC_140591.1, read on the forward strand.
ATAGAGAACAATACATAGACTGAGGTACAATATTAATTTGCCAACCATTCTTGAAAAGGAGCCCAATTCTTAGAAGCAATTCAACGTCGTGTCTTTCCTCTGAACTTTTGTACAGCGGTTTCTAATTTGAACCAGGCCAACATCCTAGCCTGCCATTGACAGAAAGTAGGCGGCTCAGGATTTATCCAGAGGGAGGTAATACAGAGTCTAACCATTGCAATAAACAAAAAAGCCTGCATATATCTTGATCTCTCAGGGGCCATGGAATATTGGTAACCAGTAATTACCATTTCTGCAGAGATTTTATTTGAGGACTGAGTAATCTGTATAAGAAAGGTTTCAATTTGATTGATAAAAAGCGACAGTTCAGGACAGTCATAAAACATATGAAGAGAATCTGCAGATGGAAATTTACATCTTGCACAGAATGAACTTTTACCCCCAGTAACGGTCCCCCATCTGACCAATTTTGCAGGCGTGTAATAAAGGTTGAACATAGCCATATAACTGAGTGCGGAGAGTACCGGAAACCAAAGCAGTCCGAGCTAGCATCAATGGGAGTTTTAAGTCAATACAGGGTACTCCAAATTTAGTCGCCCATTTGTTATTATGATCGAGTAAGTCATCTGGGAGTTGAGACAAAAAAGATTGGTATAAGATCCCAATTTTTGCTTTCCTTTTTACTAATTCCACAATTACAATTTTATCAAACAAGATTGAGTTTGACAAAAAAATTTTATCAAGAAAACTTCTAATTTGTAAATATTTAAAGAAATGATTGGATTGTAATTGAAACTTGTATTTTAAAACAGAAAAGAGGCCATCAGGCCGGAATCAGCCAAGTCTCCAATATCCCTCGACCCTGAGAAGCCCATATGGAGACTACACCCTCTTGAAATATTGCTGGAAGTAATCCAGAGGCATTGAATGGCGTATAATAATTAATTTAGGGATAGAAAAGTGACGCCACACTTTTTGCCAAACCGTAAATAATGCCCACGCCACCTTAAATCTGTTTTTTTTTAAATAGCTTGGCTCCAGAATACTTGTTAGTATTCCTTTTGTGGCGTCTCCTAATGCAATTGAATATACTGATGGCGCCAAATGCAGCGATGTCTTGGGAGTCTCCCCTGATAATGGAAAAGCGAATTGCTGAATCATGGCTGCCCAATAATAATAAACTAAATTCGGGACTGACCACCCCCCACGGTCCTGCTGGAGGCAAGTCCATTTGGTGGCCCTTCTTGGCTTACGATATGCCCATAAAAACCTTTGACAGATCCTTTGAGCTCTTATTAAAGTAGAATTAGGAATTAAAAGTGGAATAGATCTAAATAAATATAAAAATTTAGGAAGGACGAACATTTTAAGGACATTGCAACGCCCAAATAAAGAAAGATGGAGATGATCTAGCCTTTCTAACTTATTGTGAAGCAGATCAATAACAGGAGAATAATTCAAATCAGAGATCTGTTCGACTTCAGCCGAAATCTGAATGCCCAAATATGTTGCCTGTGCACTAATAGGAACCTGGGATATTGGCATAGCCGATGTTTGTAAAATTTGCGTCTTTGCAATATTTAGCTTGCAGCCAGAGATTGAGCCAAATTGGGCTGCTAGAGTCTCCAATGCCGGAAAAGAGCCAGCAACATTGTCTGTTAATACCACTATGTCATCGGCATATGCCAATGCCTTATATTCAATACCATGAACTATAATGGGAGAAATGTTTTGGGATTTTTCTATCAAGGACAAAAAAGGATCAATGAATAGAGCACAAAGAAGAGGAGAGCAGGGGCATGCTTGTCTGGTGCCCCTGCTGATAGAAAAGTAACGTGATTCATTCCCTGAGATATGTATTTTAGCAATTGGAGATATGTACAAGGTTTGTAAAGCCTGAATAAATTCCGGCGCTATACCCTTCCAATGCAAGACAGCCCATAGATACCCCCAGGAGACCCTGTCGAACGCCTTCTCGGCGTCCAACAGGATCACCCCGAGGGGAGAATTTGTCACCTTGGCCCAATCTAGGAGGGCAATAACCCGTCTGATATGATCAGTCGTGTCTCTGCCAGGGATGAACCCGTGCTGACGAATGGAAACTAAGGGAAAAATTATTTGCGCTAATCGAAAAGCTAAAATCCTTGAATACATTTTGCTATCAGTGTTTATTAGTGCTATGGGCCGGTATGATGCAGGGTTTAGTTCATCCTTACCCTTCTTCTTAAACAATACAATTGTCGACTGCCGCCAAGAATCAGGGATAGCCCTCGTCTGGGCAAGTTGAAAAACTTCTAGCAGCTGCCGCTTAAATAAGTGTGAGAAAGTCTTATAGAATTCGAGATAAATAAGGTCAGGCCCCGCTGCTTTACCGTTAGAAAGGGATTTAGTAGAAGCCACAATTTCTTCCCAGCTGATGGTTTCTGCAAGAATTAGGTTCTGATCATCAGTGACCTTCTGAGTGTCAAGAGATTCAAAAAGTTGCGCCAGCCGGGTTTGTTGCTGCTCAGTTATATTCGACTCCTCAGTGTATAAAATCGAATAAAAATCAACAAAAGTATTTACAACACCCCTAGGTGAGTCTTGAATTATACCGGACTGATCCTTAACCCTGAAAATTTGACTGGCTATTGCCCTTTGCTGTAGACGTTTTACTAGGACCTTTCCAGCAGTTTCCCCCACCTCGTACATTGAGGATCGAAATTGGAAATACTTGGCTGCTATGTCCTCATAGAGAGGATCCAAAAGGTTAGCCTTAGCTAAGGCAACCGCTTTCTGACTGATTGCTACGTTCTCACCCCTACGAATATTAGTGCTTAAATCCAGCTCTGCTTGTTGGAGTGCTGCTACTCTACTTTTGAGAGTCTGTTGTTCTGTTTGCCAGCGATAGGATGCAATTCTCTTAGTTTCGCCGCGCAGGGCAGCTTTAAAAGCATCCCAGACTATGCCAACCGGTGCAGTGAAGCTATTAATTTCGAAAAACTCTGGGATCCAAACCGACATCCGTTCCAGATATGATTTATCCAATAATAGCTTCCTATCAAAAGTCCATGATCTAATTTGAGTAACGGAGCGATCCCATGGAAAACTAAAAATAATGGGATTATGATCAGATATGGTCCGGGGATTGGTTTGAATCTTAGTAGACCCCAAAACTTCAATAGACATAAAAACAAAATCAATGCGGACCATCTTTTGATGAGGTATTGAATAAAAAGTAAACCCATCGTAAGTTGGGTGATTGAAGTGCCATAGGTCTACCAGCCCATGTTCAGAAAGTAAAGTACGGAGCGCGTTATAAACTTGGGGCTTCCGACCGGCATAGACACTGTGCTTTGTAATGTCTAACTGACTAGGAATGTTAATGTTAAAATCCCCACAGAAAATCAATGGGTGTGGCCATATAGCTAATTCTAAATTTAAATCCATCAGGACCTGCGGGTCATCTAAATTAGATGCATATATCGAACATACAGAGAGTGGACAATTATTAACCAGTAATTCTGCGATTAGCCATCTGCCTGAATTATCCTGCTTGATCCTTTTAACCCGCCCGACCCCGATTTTTAGAATGATAGCAACACTCCTGATAATAGAAGTTTGTCGGGTAGCAGCCGCTAGATCATAACCCAGAAATCTGAGATGGCGACGGCTACCCCAGGGAATATGGGTTTCCTGCAGGCAGATTAGGTCCACTTGCATCAGCTGTAACATCTTATGAAAAATCCTTCGCTTCTTAGGGTCGTTCAGTCCACAAATATTCCAAGATGAGCACGTCAATCTAGGACCTGCCATTGATTATAATAAAAAAGGATATGTCTAACAGACAATTTGGGCATTTTATGAAATATGTTCCTACAGTTCATCTTGAAAAATAAACAAGTGGACAACATCTTGAATACATTTGAAATAGTTCTACTAAGGTATATGTCAATGATTCTGATCACCTCTTCCACCCACCACCACACCACCACCCAGTGACCCAACCCTACCACCCTCCCCTAGGGCATGGATGGCATTGGATTGAGTTGGGGAAGTGTGTTTTTTGGGGTGGCCTTTCTGATGTTGGTTGTCTTAAAGACATGCTTTTGTTGTATGTGTCTGGTGTGTTGGTGTGCAATGCATGCACCCTGCAGACCTTTTTGGGGCCTGTGAATGTTCGTATTTCCATTTTGTTGCATTAAAAAGGCAGAGCAGTGTGCTTTAGCATGCATCATTTACCTGGCTTTTATAGGCCTTTTGTCAGCTCCTGGTGTTTCCGAGGCCCCCGGCTTGTTTGTGATTTGTGAGTGTCCATGTGGGTGGTGGCCTTTTTTGGTGTTTTGACTGTGAGTTATTATTGTCCTGCTTTTGCCATAGGCCTGCATGGTTTTCCTATTGGCTATTTGGCTTACTGCTTCCATCCATCCTCCCCCTTTGCCAGCAGCAGCTCCATGGATGCTGATATGCTCAAATAATTTAATGGTCCACCCCACTTTCATTACATTTTTATTTTGGTGGTTATTATTAACTTTCCTATCCTTCCTGAGAGTGTAGTGTGTGGCTGTACACAGTAGTATAACATAGCTCTAGTTTAAAAAAAAGTCATAAATGGCTAGTCTATCTTTTGTTTGCACTAGTACAGTACTAAGTAACTGAACCACAACAACAAATGGAACATTTCACTGATGTTCTTCTCCTGTCTTATTTGCTTTTAGGTGAACAAAAGACAGAGTAGAGGGTGTCATCAGCATCACCCGGTTACCTGTTGTACTGCCAGCCAGACAGAAGTCCTGCTGCGCATCACGTCCACGTGTGACCAGAACTTGTTGTGCATCTGCATCCTGCCTGACATCTGAAGAAGATGGCCCCAAAGAAAGGTACCAGGTCCAGTACCAAGAAAGTTGCCGGTGAGAAGAAGGAATAGAAAAAGGAAGTGCCATTAACCACGACTGGTGGTGTGCCGGCCAATGTTTTTTTTGGCACCAAAGTGTTGTCCGGGAACCAAGCTGGGAGCAGCACAGCAGTCCAACCCCACCAACCTAGGCCCAAGGGCTTTAGTGTCGCAGAGGTAGCCAGTCTACTAACGAGCAGCGATGTTGAAGAAATGTCATTACCGCAAAGAAGTACACAATCAAGTTCAACGCAGGCGCAAACTCAGCAGATCAGTGTGCAGCTGCCGCAACAAGAACAGCAGCAGCCGCCGCAACAAGAACAGCAGCAGCCGCCGCAACAAGAACAGCAGCAGCCGCCGCAACAAGAACAGCAGCAGCCGCCGCAACAAGAACAGCAGCAGCCGCCGCAACAAGAACAGCAGCAGCCGCCGCAACAAGAACAGCAGCAGCCGCCGCAACAAGAACAGCAGCAGCCGCCGCAACAAGAACAGCAGCAGCCGCCGCAACAAGAACAGCAGCAGCCGCCGCAACAAGAACAGCAGCAGCCGCCGCAACAAGAACAGAAGCAGCCGCCGCAACAAGAACAGCAGCAGCTGCCGCAACAGCCCACCATAGTAGTTGTTGCTCCTGACGTAGGGGCAATTCAGGAAATCGAGCTTCCTGCAGACAAAGTGGAGCAAAGTCAAACCACTGTTTCAGAAGATCTATTGTCTTCCAGACCACCAGCAAGGAAAAGGAGGCTTAGTCTATCATCTTCTTCTTCAAGCCCCGCTTCTGATGATCGTGATGACACTTGGGTCCCATCAAAACACTAATACAACCTGGGTCAATAATTGAGCCAAAAAATTACACAAACAGGTCTAAGTGAACCCCATTCTCAACGTGACGACTCTATAAGAGAGCACTCCCTTCAACAGGACCCATCAATCACTTAAGGTGGTTAATTGTTATTATCATCTGGGTCTGTGTACTCCAACCAGCAGGACCAGTTCATGAAACAGTGACCCGGTCGCTAGCATAGAAGGAGCAACCAAGGAGGATTGTCACCTGATCTCTCACGAATATTGTCTTGGATGAGGTACTACCCATAGATCAAGGTGAGAAATCCTAAAGGTCAGCAGTAAAATCATAATAGTGTGAGTTAAAAATGGCTAAGGGTGCTCAAAAGTTCTTTAATAGTAGAGAACCCCTGTCATATTTAAAAAGCAAGATGGCAATATTGCATAAATTAAATTGACATTATGCTATTGTCCATAGCAAGTACGGTCAACATGTTTTTGCCCTCAATCGATCAATAGTATCTGGGCTTTCGTCAGGACCTAAATTACTGCTGTGGTTTTCTTTGTGAAAAAAACGTGTGTGTAAATTATACAAAAGTGGGGTGCAGATAAAAATTCCTAGCGCACCGGTCAAGTTTATCGCCAATCAAAACCGGATACCTGTGGAAAAATTGGAAAAGAAACAAAGACCCAATGTGTAAAACAAGCTCAACTAAAAGTCAAACAGACTCAGTGACCAAAACTAGCATTCACTAATGCTGTATGGCATTCAATACTGTTCGTTTTGAATTGCACTTACCCATAAACAGTGGGTACAGCCCTCACCTCAACCTGGTCTCGACTCAGGGAAAGGGGCCCCGCTCTAAAAGGACAAATTAGTAGGAGAAAGAGAAAACAGGTAATACCTGAAAAAAACTCTCCTCTTTAGAAGCATAGTTTAAAAATCTGAGAACAGCACCAACAAATCCCAGAATGCAAAGGCAGGTATGGTACATGAAAGTCATTATGGAAAGAGATATTAGCATTGTGCCACAACTGCAGACACATTAGAAAGAGATATTAGAATTGTGCCACAACTGCAGACACATTAGAATGTTCACTATCATACTAGGTGGTTATTAAACCATACCAGTAGACGTGAAACATAGAGAAAGACACACACTGTTAACACAAATCACATAACTCAAAAAGAAATTATCAAAATTAAATATAAGGTCACGTGTACCAAATGTACTGGTATGCAAAGTAAGGGAAACAGAGTAATCACTAAGAACTCCCTAAAATAACATGAACCCAGGCACTCAAACTAATACCAAAATGAGCCTGGACAGACAACTAAGAGTATAGTAACCACCCAATCAACTGAAGCTGGCCAAATGAACACTCACCTGTCCGTCGGTACCCCAGGGCGGTCTTTGAGTAAAGACCGGAGGTGCCGACGGACGCGTCGTGGAAGTCTTTTTAACCTTCCTCAGTTCAAATGCCTACAGGTGAGGCGGGCCGATTGAGCTGCCCAAAGCGCTGCCTGTAAAGGCGTACCGCGCATGTGCGGCGAAGAGATACTTCTGATAGAATAAAGCACATGCGTGTAAGCAACCACAGCGCATGTGCGGCAAAAAGGTGTTTGTGATCAGGTAAGGCGCGTGCGTGGCGAAGAGGGCACTAACTCTTTCTCTTACGTCAGCAACGCGCAGAATCACAATCTGCCCGATATGCATCATAACCCTCTTACTTGTTTTGAAACAAAACAAAAAACGCCACAAAAAACGCCCCTATAAGGCAAACGTGATGTTACTCAGAGAGTGTGTAAGTATTTCAGAAACCCCAATGTGCGACGAAGAGATGTTTCTGATAGAATGACGCGAAAGCTTATAAGCAACTAACGCGCATGTGCGGCAAAGAGGTGTTTGTAATCGGGTAAGGCGCGTGCGTGGCTGAGAGGGCACTAACTCGTTCTCTCACGCCAGCAACGTACAGGTGCAGGACCCGTCCGACACGCACCACAACACTCCCACTTGCTACAAAACAAAACAAAGCCGCTCCCACAGGGAAAAACCAATGCCGCTCATAGAGTGTGTAAGTATATTATAAGCCTCAATGATTGTGCAACCTAGGTCATATAAATGTATATAAAAAGAAGACTCTCTGTCAGGGAAGGTCATCAGTGTATGTACATCCATGAGGGACATACATAGAAATAACCCATCTGCAGTGTGATAATGCAGCAATATAGTAGCTAACTTGTCGTCGTAGTCCCCTCTATAGCAAGCGTATACATGCACATCAATATCAGCCATAAAAAGGGGGGAGGGGGGGGTTGGTTAGATTTTACAACAACAGCCAAGGAATTTCATCATTCAGACCTTCAGTGTCTGAATGAAGTCTGTGCACCCATCTCTGCTCTCTTACTAGAAGGAACTTCTGAATGTCAGTAATATGAGCTGGAATATGTGGTTGTTCTAGAACCACCCACTGAAGCTCGTTCTCTTTGTGTCCCACTGAAATGAAGTGATTAGTGAGTTTGGTAGCACTCTTTTTACATCGGATAGTGCTCTTGTGCTCCGATATTCTCACCTTGACCTTTCGTGATGTCATGCCCACGTAGTTTTTATTGCAGGGGCATTTTATTAAGTAAATCACTCGTTCACTGTTACAGTTTGTATGGGTTTTGAGGGACCAAGGTCTATTCGTCCCTATCTCTACCTCAGTGGTGTGGCGAGTCTGGGGGCATACTGCACAATTTCCGCATGGGAAGTGATCTACAACTGGTGGTAACCCCCAAAGTGTGCTTGTTTCTTGGTTTCTCAACACCCTCGGGCGTGTATGCACTAATCGATCTTTCAGATTAGAGCTCCTTTTAAAGGCAAAAAGGGGAGGGGGTAAGGGACTACCCTCTATTTTAAGAAACCTCCAGTTCTTCAGGATACTCTTCTTAAGTGCATTGGAATAGTTGCAGAAGGTGTTGACACAGGTAATCCTTTTGTTCTCTTCCATAGGATTCTGTATCCTCTTCTCGAGCAGAGCTTCTCTGTGGTTGTTTCTGGCTCTCTTCATGGATGTTTTTATAATTTTCATAGGATACTGTCTCTCCTGCAATTGTGTGGATAGGAGAGAAGCATGTTCATGATATTTGGTCACCTCAGAACAATTCCGACGAATACGAAGGAATTGTCCAAATGGGAGGTTCTCCCTAAGAGCCCTAGGATGATAGCTCTTGAAATGCAAAAGGGAGTTCCGTGCCATTGGCTTCCTGTAAAGTTCAGTACTGAGGTTGCCATTCTTCGGTCCAATCCGTAAATCCAAGAAGGAAATACTTTCCTTTGAAAACTCGCAGGTGAATTTGAGAAACCTGTTCTGGTTGTTCAACCAAGTGTGAAATTCCTTGATAGTCTCAAAGGTTCCCCTCCAGATGACAAAAATGTCATCAATATATCGTTTCCAGGTCAGGATGTGACCTAGAAACGGATTCGTACCGGAGAGGATCTCAGTCTGTTCAATCTGGTGGACGTACAGATTCGCTAAAGATGGTGCGAAAATGCTCCCCATAGACGTTCCCGAGATCTGTAAAAAGAGATCTTCTTCAAATTTGAAAAAATTCTCTTTCATGGCTATGGTTGCACATGTCATAATAAAGTCCACTGGTGTAGGGCTCTGCAGTGAAGCACCTTCCAGGAGCATTTTGACAGTGGATAGAGTCTCATCCTGCGGAATCCTCACTTCCCATGCGGAAATTGTGCAGTATGCCCCCAGACTCGCCACACCACTGAGGTAGAGATAGGGACGAATAGACCTTGGTCCCTCAAAACCCATACAAACTGTAACAGTGAACGAGTGATTTACTTAATAAAATGCCCCTGCAATAAAAACTACGTGGGCATGACATCACGAAAGGTCAAGGTGAGAATATCGGAGCACAAGAGCACTATCCGATGTAAAAAGAGTGCTACCAAACTCACTAATCACTTCATTTCAGTGGGACACAAAGAGAACGAGCTTCAGTGGGTGGTTCTAGAACAACCACATATTCCAGCTCATATTACTGACATTCAGAAGTTCCTTCTAGTAAGAGAGCAGAGATGGGTGCACAGACTTCATTCAGACACTGAAGGTCTGAATGATGAAATTCCTTGGCTGTTGTTGTAAAATCTAACCAACCCCCCCCTCCCCCCCCTTTTATGGCTGATATTGATGTGCATGTATACGCTTGCTATAGAGGGGACTACGACGACAAGTTAGCTACTATATTGCTGCATTATCACACTGCAGATGGGTTATTTCTATGTATGTCCCTCATGGATGTACATACACTGATGACCTTCCCTGACAGAGAGTCTTCTTTTTATATACATTTATATGACCTAGGTTGCACAATCATTGAGGCTTATAATATACTTACACACTCTATGAGCGGCATTGGTTTTTCCCTGTGGGAGCGGCTTTGTTTTGTTTTGTAGCAAGTGGGAGTGTTGTGGTGCGTGTCGGACGGGTCCTGCACCTGTACGTTGCTGGCGTGAGAGAACGAGTTAGTGCCCTCTCAGCCACGCACGCGCCTTACCCGATTACAAACACCTCTTTGCCGCACATGCGCGTTAGTTGCTGATAAGCTTTCGCGTCATTCTATCAGAAACATCTCTTCGTCGCACATTGGGGTTTCTGAAATACTTACACACTCTCTGAGTAACATCACGTTTGCCTTATAGGGGCGTTTTTTGTGGCGTTTTTTGTTTTGTTTCAAAACAAGTAAGAGGGTTATGATGCATATCGGGCAGATTGTGATTCTGCGCGTTGCTGACGTAAGAGAAAGAGTTAGTGCCCTCTTCGCCACGCACGCGCCTTACCTGATCACAAACACCTTTTTGCCGCACATGCGCTGTGGTTGCTTACACGCATGCGCTTTATTCTATCAGAAGTATCTCTTCGCCGCACATGCGCGGTACGCCTTTACAGGCAGCGCTTTGGGCAGCTCAATCGGCCCGCCTCACCTGTAGGCATTTGAACTGAGGAAGGTTAAAAAGACTTCCACGACGCGTCCGTCGGCACCTCCGGTCTTTACTCAAAGACCGCCCTGGGGTACCGACGGACAGGTGAGTGTTCATTTGGCCAGCTTCAGTTGATTGGGTGGTTACTATACTCTTAGTTGTCTGTCCAGGCTCATTTTGGTATTAGTTTGAGTGCCTGGGTTCATGTTATTTTAGGGAGTTCTTAGTGATTACTCTGTTTCCCTTACTTTGCATACCAGTACATTTGGTACACGTGACCTTATATTTAATTTTGATAATTTCTTTTTGAGTTATGTGATTTGTGTTAACAGTGTGTGTCTTTCTCTATGTTTCACGTCTACTGGTATGGTTTAATAACCACCTAGTATGATAGTGAACATTCTAATGTGTCTGCAGTTGTGGCACAATTCTAATATCTCTTTCTAATGTGTCTGCAGTTGTGGCACAATGCTAATATCTCTTTCCATAATGACTTTCATGTACCATACCTGCCTTTGCATTCTGGGATTTGTTGGTGCTGTTCTCAGATTTTTAAACTATGCTTCTAAAGAGGAGAGTTTTTTTCAGGTATTACCTGTTTTCTCTTTCTCCTACTAATTTGTCCTTTTAGAGCGGGCCCCTTTCCCTGAGTCGAGACCAGGTTGAGGTGAGGGCTGTACCCACTGTTTATGGGTAAGTGCAATTCAAAACGAACAGTATTGAATGCCATACAGCATTAGTGAATGCTAGTTTTGGTCACTGAGTCTGTTTGACTTTTAGTTGAGCTTGTTTTACACATTGGGTCTTTGTTTCTTTTCCAATTTTTCCACAGGTATCCGGTTTTGATTGGCGATAAACTTGACCGGTGCGCTAGGAATTTTTATCTGCACCCCACTTTTGTATAATTTACACACAAGTTTTTTTCACAAAGAAAACCACAGCAGTAATTTAGGTCCTGACGAAAGCCCAGATACTATTGATCGATTGAGGGCAGAAACATGTTGACCGTACTTGCTATGGACAATAGCATAATGTCAATTTAATTTATGCAATATTGCCATCTTGCTTTTTAAATATGACAGGGGTTCTCTACTATTAAAGAACTTTTGAGCACCCTTAGCCATTTTTAACTCACACTATTATGATTTTACTGCTGACCTTTAGGATTTCTCACCTTGATCTATGGGTAGTACCTCATCCAAGACAATATTCGTGAGAGATCAGGTGACAATCCTCCTTGGTTGCTCCTTCTATGCTAGCGACCGGGTCACTGTTTCATGAACTGGTCCTGCTGGTTGGAGTACACAGACCCAGATGATAATAACAATTAACCACCTTAAGTGATTGATGGGTCCTGTTGAAGGGAGTGCTCTCTTATAGAGTCGTCACGTTGAGAATGGGGTTCACTTAGACCTGTTTGTGTAATTTTTTGGCTCAATTATTGACCCAGGTTGTATTAGTGTTTTGATATTTGTTGCCAGGGGAAACACAACCTGCTGGTCTACTGTTTTGTTTAAACTTTCCCTTAGACCACCCCCCACGTTGATATGTGTTATCGACACTTGGGTCCCACCAGCTCGGTCTGAGAGTGATGTACGCCACAAGACATTGCTTCTGAAAAGGAAGGTCCCAGAAAAGCTTAGAGTTATGGAGGTAGATGTAGAAGAGGGGGGTGATGCTGATGTTGATGAAGACGAGCCAGTCATCACACACATTACTCCCGCCCCAAAGGGATTGGAGACCGACATTCTCACCCTATCCAGAAAGGCTGCTACTGAGCGGGATGTAGCACGGATCTCACCAACACAGGTTACACCACTACTACCTCCAGCTGCCATATTTTCCAAGGCCCGGCAGGGACCTACATCCAGCTCAACCATCTCAGTAGGAAGTGGTAGTAAAAGTCACAGTGTAGGTGGACAGGGTCACATATTTTCAAGCACCTCCTCAAGTTCATCTGGTGTTGAAAGTGGCACATCCAGCAGTGCCAGAAAGTTCTCCTCCCCAGTTTGGGACTTCTTTTCTTTTAGCGCCAAGGAGGAGAACGTTGCTATATACTCAATTTGTCGGCAAGGTGTTCGGCGTAGTAAGCTTGGTAGAAACTATGGTACCGGAGGACAAGCAAGTCATCTCAGAATACAACACACTATCGTGTGGGAGGATCACCTACCTAAGTTAAAAGAAAGTAGAAAAACTAAACCCTTTGAAGTTGGTCAGGATTCTGAATCAGGGAGCGATATTATTGTGGTGGCAGGTGAAAAACAGGGAGGCATTTCTAGCCCTGTCTCCAGTAGTGCAGTCACTGCAGTGGTAACGCCCACATCCTCCTCAGTAACATCAGAGTGGCACCGCAGTAAGAGCCATACTCAGAGTCTGGGTGAGACACCAAGGCGACCGGCGGGTACCTCAATGAGACAATCTGTGTCGTTGAGCCTTAGTGGGTTAATGAAAACAGCACCACTAAGGAAAGTAAGCCAGCCTACCATTGAGAGCATGTTTAGGTTGGAGGGGCAGTTCCAATGCAACCACCCAACGGCACGATTGTACAATGCGAAGCTGGCTAAAATGTTAGCGCTGGACCTTCTTCCTTTTTCATTTGTGGAAGGGGTGGGTTTCCTTGAATTTGTGTCTGCCATCTGCCCGAAATGGAAAGTTCCCAGACGGTCCTATTTCGCAAGAAATGCTGTTCCGGCACTACATCATGATGTGCTGGAATTGGTTGGACAAGCTTTGGAGAAGAGTGCTGTGCACAATATCCACCTGACAACAGACATGTGGAGCAGTTGCCAAGCCACAGATTACATGTGCATCACTGCACACTGGATCTCTTTTGTGGGGGTTAGAGATAAACTATCTGCACGAGGTGTTGTTGACACAGCTGCGATTTTTGAAGGTACTCGGAAACATGCAACTGTAGCCATGTTCGCCATGGAGAAATCTCATACGGCTGAAAACATTTTAGAAGAGTTTCGCACCAAGGTTTTGGAATGGCTGCGGCCCAGAGGGATTGGTATTGGTTTTGTTGCCACAGACAATGGCAGTAATGTACTTAAGGCCATGGAACTTGGTTCCTATTTCAGGGTTCCGTGTTTGGCACACTATATAAACATTATAGTGCAAGACTTTCTGAAAAAAGAACCCATAGTCAGCAATTTACTGGCCATCTGCCGAAGAATATGCACTCATTTCAGCCATTCTTTTTAAGCTCGGAAGCAGCTGAGGATCATCCAACGTGAATTTAGGATGCCAGTCAAGGCACTCATCCAGGAGGTGGCAACACGTTGGAACTCAACGTATTACATGCTTGATCGTCTGTACGAACAGCACAGGTCCCTCCATGAATATGTCTGGTACAGAAGCAGTGATGCTAGTGTTAAAGGCATGACCCTTCAGAGGGAGCAATGGACCCTAATTAAATGCCTGACTGAGATGCTGTCTCCTTTTGAGGTCTTCACACGTGAAGTCAGCAAGGAGGACTGTACAATGGGCCAAGCTATCCCATTGTTGCAAATGCTAGAGCATGAGCTGAATAATGTGTCTGAATCCTACAAAGGTGTAGAGGACAGAAGGCAAGCCCATGACTTGGTGGAGAGCTTATCCAGGCGCTTAACTGAAAATGTAAGGATACAAAATAAAATTTTGTCACAAGAACATTACATTTGTGCCACAATTCTGGATCCACGTGCAAAATTAGGACTAGTGAAGACATTCCTTGCTTTTTCCGACAATGATGTTGCCCACTACAAAAGTTGTATAGCTGAAGCAGCCATTCAGTTTGAAAACGAAGGGCTGCTAATTAAAAGCCCGCCACATCGACCCACAACAAGTACTGATACTGAAGCAGGCCATGCAGAATCAAGTGCAACTTCGTCGGCTGAGGGCAGTGCGGTTGGCTCACAATCACAACACTCACCATCACTATCGACTACAGAAACAAAAACTGGATCATTAGGCCGAGTACAATCATCATCATTACAGGATTGGTATGTAAAGATGGGCTATTGTAAGCACAGTGCTGATGCACAGAAAAAACAGCACAAAAGCTTACCATCAGCAACCCTGAACATTGAGCGGATGGTCCAGGCCTATCTGGACGACCCAACAGAGGTGTACGTTGATCAAAACCCATTGCAGTATTGGTATAGGAAAAGGTCTGAATGGCCACAGCTCAGCAGGCTGGCGATAAGCTTTCTGGCTTGCCCTGTCACAAGTGTCTCTTCCGAACGTGTTTTCAGTGCTGCTGGTTCCATTGTAACATTGAGAAGGACCAGTCTATCTCCAAAAAACGTGGAGAGGTTAACAATGATCAAAATGAATCAGCACTTCATACCACCGAATTGCACAGTACATGAATCAACAGAGGAAGAGGAGGACAGCGGCTCAGGTGACGGAAGTATTGTGTCAGATGATTACCTACTACTGGAAGAACCCCCAGAGTTTGAGGACGAGCTATACTTCCCTGACAATTAGGCTCGCACTTACTGTCTTCCTCCCTTTTTTCCCCCTTTGTTTGTGTCTGTCGTTCCGGTTATAAACTTGTGAATCGCAACAAATCCATTATCACCGTCTTCTCCTCTTCTAATTTAATATACAAGTTTCAGGTGTCTGCCATTTGACAGTACAGTCCTCCGAATCCAGCTCCTCCGCGCGATCATACTGAATCTCCTGCTCAATTCCATTTCCCTCATGAATGATGATTGGATGATGGTAACAACAAATTCAAACTTTCCTCGTCCTTCCAAAACAAGTGGACCATGAATCAGATGACTACTATAGCTATCCTCCTTTCAGAGCCGAGAGAGACTGGCCATTAACTGAAAATAAGATGGAACAGGTAATGATTGATGCCATGCATTGGACGCAGAGTCGCAGACTGAATGATTTAGATTTTGTTGTGTTTGTTGTGCATGAATTTATGTAATTGTGCACTACCACTAATCAACTTCCTACAGAACACACTGGGCCCGATTCACAGAACTAACTTAAGACAAAATCCTAAACTTACTACCATTTTGGTATTCACAGAAGGCACTTACTCATTTTGGTATTCACAGAAGGCACTTACTCATTTCAGTAATCACAGAAGTTAGGAGTCCTAACTTTAGTACTCCTAAATGCCTTCTGTGAATACCGAAAGTCTTAAAATTAGGATTTTTCTCAGTTTAGTAGTAGTATAGTTAGGACTCCTAACCTTAGGACTCCTAAACTGAGAAAAATCCTAATTTTAAGGCTTTCGGTATTCACAGAAGGCATTTAGGAGTCCTAAACTTAGGAGTCCTAAACTTAGGACTACTAAATTGAGAAAAATCCTAATTTTAAGACTTTCGGTATTCACAGAAGGCATTTAGGAGTCCTAAAGTTAGGAGTCCTAACTATACTACTACTAAACTGAGAAAAATCCTAATTTTAAGACTTTCGGTATTCACAGAAGGCATTTAGGAGTCCTAAAGTTAGGACTCCTAACTTCTGTGAATACCGAAATGAGTAAGTGCCTTCTGTGAATACCAAAATGAGTAAGTGCCTTCTGTGAATACCAAAATGGTAGTAAGTTTAGGATTTTGTCTTAAGTTAGTTCTGTGAATCGGGCCCCATATTTTTCCCCTTCTTGCAAATAAGAAATGTGTACTTCTCCTGCAGCTTGGTGATGCATTGCTTTTAATTCAATACAAGAAGGGGACTCACTCAATCTGCGCAATGCGTATGACTGTGACACAACAGCACCGTCCATGATGATGATGGTGAAATAGACGGCCCGTTAACAAGATGAGATGGAACAGGTAATGATTGATGCCATGCATTGGCCGCAGAGTCGCAGACTGAATGATGTAGATTTAGTTGTGTTTGTTGCGCATGAATTTATGTAATTGTGCACTGCCACTAATCAACTTTACAGAACGCACTAAACTTAACTCAAGGTGAATTCAATTTTCCCCTTCTTGCAAATAAGAAATGTGTACTTCTCCTGCATCTTGGTGATACATTGCTTTTAATTCAATACAGGAAGGGGACTCACTCAATCTGCGCAATGCGTATGACTGTGACAAAAAAGCACCGTCCATGATGATGATGGCGAAATAGACGGCCCGTTAACAAGATGAGATGGAACAGGTAATGATTGATGCCATGCATTGGCCGCAGAGTCGCAGACTGAATGATGTAGATTTTGTTGTGTTTGTTGCACATGAATTTATGTAATTGTGCACTGCCACTAATCAACTTTCTACAGAACACACTAATTTTCCCCTTCTTGCAAATAAGAAATGTGTACTTCTCCTGCATCTTGGTGATACATTGCTTTTAATTCAATACAGGAAGGGGACTCACTCAATCTGCGCAATGCAAATGACTGTGACACAACAGCACCGTCCATGATGATGATGGCGAAAGAGACGATGAGAAGGAACAGGTAATGAATGATGACAATTAATGGCATGCATTGGACACCTGACTCTGAGCTATTGGTCTTTGTGTACTATGAGACCTTCCCTCTCCCAAGACCCAACCCTTAACAATAAAAAATACGAGGAATGGATAACCACCTCTCTGGACCGGGTCCTCCCAGAACACGCACCAAAGTCCAAGAGACATAGCAAAACCGCTCCCTGGTACACAGAAGAGCTCAGGAACCATAAACGCCTCTGTAAAAGACAAGAGAGAAAGTGGCGCACTTCATACAATCCCGAAGGAAAAGCCACCTACAGGGAAATGATCAGGAACTATAAGCTTGCAATTAAATCCTCGCAAGCTGCCTTTTACAATTTTAAAATCACCATGGCAAAATCCAAATCTAAAGAAATTTTTCGCATAGTCAACTCCCTGATCAAACCCCCATCTCCGGTCACAGACAACAATAACTCACCGACCAAGTGCAATGATCTGGCGGAATTCTTCTTCCAAAAAATTAATAAAATGTATCTCTCCTTCCCTAATCCATCCACTGATTCCCCTGGTCAAAACCCGCACTTGACAGTAAATCCGACCAAGTGGTTGGAGTCTCTCCCCCTGATAACATTGGAAACCGTACAGAAACTGGCACAACGAATAAAATCCGGCTCCCCGTGTGACCCTGCCCCCCCAGGCTCACTAAATCTTGCCAGCGTTGCTATTTTCCCTACGCTCCTGGATCTCATGAACTCCTCTATAACCAGTAGGACGGTCCCTTCAACATGGAAGCACGCTATGGTACGGGCTCTATTGAAGAAACCTTCCCTTGACCCGGCCAACCCCAGTAATTATCGCCCGATCTCGTTACTCCCCTGGGCGTCGAAAATTCTGGAGAAACATGTCAACACCACTCTGACAACATTTTTTGAGGAAAGCCACCTACTCGACTCCTCCCAAACAGGTTTTCGTACCAAACATGGGACAGAGACCGCTTTATTGGCAGTGACTGAGGAGGCAAGACGGCTCCTGGATCGAGGAGGATCAGTGGCAGTGATCCTCCTCGATCTAAGTGCCGCATTTGACACGGTACATCACAAAATCTTGCTAACCCGCCTTGCCGACTTAGGAGTGACCGGAGACGCCCTGACATGGTTCAACTCTTTTTTATCTGACAGAACCTTTCAGGTCTTCGACGGCACATCCCGCTCATCAACTCGCCCCCTGGGATGCGGAGTTCCCCAGGGCTCCTCTTTAAGTCCTACGCTCTTCAACGCATACATGAAGCCACTGGCTGAGGTAGTTCGTCCGCATGGTGTTAAGATCATCTCCTATGCGGACGACACCCAGCTGGTGGTCTCCCTTGCTGAGAAGAGCGGCCTCCAGTCGCCACCAGACCTAGCGGCCTGTTTGGAGGATGTAAAGAAGTGGATGATGAGCTCATGCCTAAAGCTAAATGACGATAAAACTGAGCTGATGATCCTGGGCCCAGCCTCCCCCGCCTCCATAGAGCTGATCTGGCCATCAAGCATGGGAATGGCCCCACCCCCCAGAGACAACATTAAAAGCTTGGGCGTCTGGCTCGACAAGTCTCTGAGCCTTAACACACAGGCCACTAAAATCTCAGCTATCTGCTTTGGCCTCCTTAGGGTGATTAAGAAAGTCCTTCCCCTCCTCTGTTCTGAGGCCAAACAGATAATTATACAGGGCCTCATCCAATCTCGTTTGGACTTCAATAACGCCCTTTATTTGGGAGCACCAGACTATACCCTACAGAAGCTCCAACGCACCCAGAATTGTGCTGCCAGAGCGCTGCTGGGAATCCCCCGGAGGACTTCAGTAAGAACCGGTTTAAAGACCCTGCACTGGTTACCTGTCAGGGACAGAGTAAAATTTAAATCACTCTGTATCGCCCACCAGACATTCTGGGAAACGGGCCCAGACATCAATCGCCCCCTGATTTCTCCCTACAGGCCCAACAAATCTCTTCGCTCTTCAACAGCATTTTTGGCCGAAATCCCCAGAATACGCAGAGCCAGAGCAGGAGGACGCTCCTTCTCGTATAATGTTTCCAAACTCTGGAACTCCCTCCCTCTGCAGCTGAGGAACAACCCTAACCTGACTACGTTCCGGAAACAGCTAAAAACTCTGCTATCCAATGCCTAAAAGTAACCTCAAGAGTGCTTCTTCTGTTTTTAGCGCCTGGACGCCTCAGGGCAGCTGCAGCGCTTTACAAGTCACATTTTCATTTCATTTCATTTCATTTCATTTCATTTGCGTTGTTTGTTTGTTGTGCACAAAGTGATGTCAAAGTGTACTAGTAGTAATCTACCTTTCTGTACACAATAAAGAATGACTCAAGTCAGTAATATTTATATTTCTACTCTTGTTGTGTCATAAAAATTTTACTTATACTGCAGGCCGATCGTCAGTCAGTAAAAGTATCAGAGATGATGATGAAGTCAGGAGGATGTTTCAGGAGTGGCATAAAACGGAAAAGCCTAAAGGTAAACACGTCAACAACAACCACAGCAGAACCAAATGTCTGTGTAGAAGTTGAATAGAGTGTAGCGGTGGGATGACTGCAGTGCATTGATTTTACTAACTTAAACTGTAAAATGCTGTGTTTGGAATGGATAATGTGCTTTGCGTTTGTCCAACTCTTTGAGAGAAAAAAAAAGGACTCTAAAGTGTTAACGTAGGATGTGCTAATGCTAAGCACTGTGGGCCTGCTCTCTCCTGTTACTGTTGAAGGTCAATGCTGGAAACAGACTAGAGTAGAGATGATGCATACATGCCACCTCGGAAAGTGTTCTTGTTGCACTACACCATCACTTGTGCATTTGTTTTCACTTTCTTTCTCAATATCCCCTTTGGTTTTCCATCTACAATTACAGGCCGGGCCTTGCCCTAAACTTTGTAAAACATTACAATGCATATTAATTACCTTACCAATCCATCACCTTTTTTTTTTCCAGCCGGGCAGTGGCGAGGCGACACACCCAAGATTGATGGACGAGAGGAGCAAGAGGAATGCCGAAATGCAAATCCAGTCCACATTTTTGACCGGGATAAGACAGTAACAGTATCCACTTTTATCTTCTTTTAAATAATTTGATTAATATCTTGTATACAATCTTTATAACAGTGTGTTTTTGGAGTTATCATCATTAGGTTTGCTCTGTGTTTACGTTTCTTCCCTACCAATATTTAAAATTTCTATTTGCTATCTGTTAAAGTATTAAGGCCGGAACAACAGAACAAGAACTAGAAGTGTATGTAATCCGGGTCTCTCATCATCATGAATGCATTGCCTTTTTCTCCCTTAACATATGGATATGGTAGTCTTCAATGAATGTCGTTTGTTTGTCTATGTATGCATACTGTTTTTCTATGTCAAACCTTTCCCAAAAACCCCCTTCCCATCCATTCAACAAACCCTAACCCTCTTCCCCCGGGCTGTGTGACTTATTGTCGAGGTGTAACTAAATTAAATGTACACCAATACTTAATCACACACTTGCTGGGGCGGATGTGGTGAAAGCAACACTACTTCAATTTCAAGGCAGAGCGATGATCTTCTGCTTGGCCACCCATGAGTAGGATATTTTAGAGGTTATTTTATTTAACAAAGGAACATATACCTCAGCATGAATTGCCGGCATTGATTGGATTTGTTTGTTGTCATTCCTCATATACAGCACTAACTGTTAGACTGTAGGCATAGTCAAGTGACTCGACACAACTATAGTTTGTAACTCTGTCTAGTAGGCTATCCTCCTAACCACCATTCAGTTTTTTGGTCAAATATTTGAGCATATTATTGTTGCTCGGTAAGTTCTGTACTGTACTTCATTCAACTACTCCTCTAACAGTCTCTCAAAGGCGATTGACTGTCTCCTTTTCTTTTTTTGGAAATGCTGCCGCCCTGCCAGCGTCTACTACTACTACTATACTACCACCACCACCACCCCAATCATGGCATGTATGAAAAAGGAAACCATCTTTACCATCCAGCCAGTGCTGTGACACAGTTGGACATAAACATCAAGCACCGGTAAGAGACAAGTTTGGGGGAGGCAGAATTAATAATGGACATGTCAATGATTTCGTTTTCACACACCGGTACAAAGAATACATAGACTAGAGGACAGACTGAAAGTACTAGAAGGACCAGTCAATGAGTGAGGTGTGTCGCATCTATCTGTTTGTGTCTTATACAGTCAGCAAATTATTGAAATCAAACACAGGCTATGGGCGGCCATGCACCAGCAAGGAAACAGTGTGATGTAAAACAGTTACCCCACCTAAAAAACATTAACAACATTGCATGTAACATAGAAAAATATTTAATTTACCCTAACAAAAATAAACTAAACCCACAAAAGCTGACCCACCCCCCTCCCTAACCACAACCACTGTCCATAATAGAAAAAAGTCTGTAACGCCCAAACGAGTTAAGAACAAGAATTTAAAAAGGGGCAGACCAGGATGACAGAGACTAACTGGTGGGGCGGGACTCGAGGAGGACACGCATCTGGCGCATCTCGCCCTCTAAACGGGCGATGCGGCGTCTCAGGGTGCGGCAGTTGCAGCCACAGTGGGGGGGGCACTGGAGATGGCACGGTGGCGGCGGGCAGCCGCCAGACGGTGGCGCCGTACCGCTGGAGGGTGGTGGCTGGGGCCCGGGCCACAGGAGGAGGCTTCCTCAATTGCAGCCGCAGTCTCCTCCTCCTCCTCGGCTAAGACCACCAGCCGCCGGTATTCTCGCTGGATTGCCTCCAGCTTCCGGCGCCGTGCCTTGGCGGCCAACTCCCTATGATTTAGTTTAGGAGTAGCTGTGTATCAAAAAGAAAAAAACAAGACAATTGTAAAATATACTCTTAGAAAAACAGTAAGACAAGTTAATTATTTATACACATAGTGGCATGGTAGAGTAGCACTATAAAGCACAGTAGTACATAACATTTTAAATCGCGCCCGTCCTTCTTCCTTCCACCCGTCTTTCACTTTTTAGTTGAACAGTGCAGCAGGTGCTCTTCTCCATAAAACTTTCAAAGCGGAGTTGAAATTAGATAGATGAGGCCATTGGTTACTCAATACTCCCGCTCCTATGCCAATTAAAGGGATTCTAGTCTTATAGTTCACACTTCAAACGTTAACAACAACTCATACTTACTACTTACGACATCGTATGGCGGGCGGACTTTGTCCGCCCGCCATCCTCATGCTAAAAAGGGTGGGGGTCCCGTGGGGACAATTAATTAGGATGATGCGCCCGGCACAGTGGCTGGCGCATCCTGGTTTTTTTTACATTCTGGTTGGCGGTGCCGAAAGCAATGCTAAAAATACATGTTGTGCTGCTTTTCCAAGCACAACATGACGGGCCCCGCACGGAGCCTGTCACGTTTTGCTTGGAAAGGCGGGGGGGTACCATAGCATAGGTAGGTACCCTCCATGGGGGCACCCAAGCATACTCTGCAATGTCTGCATGCCTTTCCGTGGCGGACGGCAATGCCGCCATGCAAAGGCATTCCAAAATGCAGATTATATGGCTGGCGGTGTGTTCAGAGAGACACCACCGGCATATTGAACCCTTTTCCGCCTGGTCGACATGTGGGGGGTCTGAATAATTTCTACAGGGATGGCGGAGGTTTGCCCCTGCGGTGTCGGCAGTGAATTCCAGCCGGCCCGGCGGGGGCAATACGCCCACCATCCTAATGGGGCCCTAAGTCACAACTGTAGAGTATACATATACATACAGTACACCCTTGCAGTGAGTGTGCTGTCAAGTTCAACAATAGTTAAGGATTATGAATCTAACTTACCACCGCCTGCCACTGGTGCTGCCACTCCCCCTACCGCTCCTTCGTCGGTATCGGCAGCAACTGCCGCATCCTCTTCCTCCGCGTCGCCTTGTTCGCTGGCCCCGGCACTGGTGGTCGGTAGTGCGCCTAGAAAACATTACACATTTATTAGGCGTCATATACACCTCCCCCCTATTGATCAGTTCCAAGGTTGAAAAATGAGTTAATACTAACATACATCACTAGTACAAATCAGGTAGTAGTAGAGTAGACACTAATAGTTATATATGATCATTGTAGCCTTTGCTTAATTAGCCCTAGCCATGCTACCATTTTACCTTTGTGGCTTTTATTTTTGCACATGTGACGTTACCTTTACCTTGCAGCTTCTTAAGACACCTTTGAGCCCACATGACCTGCCTCACACTGCTACTGTCTAGTCTACGCGCTGCGTACAAGCGGTCCACAAACATTAACAAACCACTTTTTTAGGAAGTACTGGTGTACTACTGTTACTGTTAGTCCATATTGCTTATCCATAGATGCTACACTTTTTGGCACGGCTGAGAAATGCTTGCAAGTTGCAATATACTAACGCACACCATTTCTTTTTTCGCATTACAGACGCAAGATTCCCTTCTACGAACCAGAGCTTCTGAATGATGCAACAACTACCAGTACTATGTTCTTCTAAGGTGAGGGGTCCCTTCACTCACATCTTCTTTTATAAATTTATATAAACTAAATTGCTATGGTGTGGTAAATAATTTAATTACCGGGACTTAATTTGATACAGAAGCATAATAAAAAATAGCTCAGTAAATAAGAGGCAGAATCCGTGGTATTAGAGGTTCGGAATGGGCTTTATTCCAATGGATGATTCGAATCGGTTGCTCCAAGTTCCATCACCACGAAGGTTCAGGAAGTGAAGTACATACATTATTGATAATTATTCACTTTTATACAATAGGCATTACAGTGAAGCAAATGCAAGAGGCGTAACAATTGATAGCAAAGATAACATTTCACATGCGTAGCTGAAGGAGGCGTAATTGGGTGTAACAAGGAAAACGTCATTGGTTATGATGTCACATATGGGTGGACCTATGAAATAATTTCGCAATGTCAGCAGAAATACTTGGCAGAGATGCGCGCGCAGCAGTATGACGTGTGATTGACGTGCAACTAGGGGGTGAAGGGGACTTGACATTTAACTCTACATGTGGCGACAGAAGTCTGGAGGGTCAAGTCAACCTAATCCCAAATCATATCTAACATCCTATGTTTAAAGAACTATGTTATCCAGAAGAGAGGTCTCTTAGAGTAGAATCTTATTCTATACTGACTATACTGACTGTTAGTGCGTGTACAAGCGTCTAAGTGTCTACCCTAGATGCGAGGGCAGGAATCTTCCATAGTAACAGGGCTATGAATTACTTGCATGAAGACAGAGAAACCGGGCCTTTGCTCGGTAGCTGGAAGAATGTTTACTTAAACTACTAGACAGGAATGCATTGGGCAGGGAGCGGAGCAGATAATTTCGAAGGTGAAATACAGTTTCTTGGCAGGCAACAGGCTGATGTCAGGCTTCGTGAGCCGCGCAGGGAATGAGACAAAGTTCATGGTCACAGATGCAGGCTCAGACTGGAGCTTCAGAGGCAGAAAGCAAGAAAAGCTTGATGACAGAATCAGGGCCTACTTGCCTGGACTGTAAAATGGCATAAGTGAACCATATAAAGCCGGTGGCCTTTCATACTTAGGAATGGAATATCCGGCCTATTCATGGCGGATCTGAAAGAGGACATGTTGACGGTGGACGCACATGTGTTTGCGTCTTCATAACTGGAACTGGAGGGAGCATACATGTACTTGTGATTCATACATGAAACCGTTGGGGTCCAAGATAGGGGACATAACTGATCAGAAAAATCCATATTTCCACATTCCCTCCTTGTCCCCTACTTGCCCGTCAAGAGATATCAATCTTCATCAATCCATTGATCTGTTCATATAGCATCATTTGTTCTTCTTTTTTCTTCTGGGACGAATGAAATCTTGGTGATGGGACACACGATGTGGCACACAGACCACAAATCGCTGGTCCACATTGTAGGCATAGACAGCAACTGAATAGTATGAGGAAGCCAATACCTAGGAAGGATAGGACCTTCCATCCAAAGGTAGATAATACATTCCAAAACCAACCGGACCAAGTCCAGGTGCCTGGATTCTGGTGTATCTGGCTTACAATCTTATGAAGGCGAGTTATGGCTTTATATACAGATGGCGAATTTTCTGGTATGAAAATGCAACAACTTGATCCGATGACCCTACAAGCTCCGCCCCTATCGGCCAGGATGACGTCAAGGACAAGACGATTTTGAAGCACAACAATCCGCATAGCAGACTGTTCTTCTGTTAAATTGCCTAAGGCGGAAATAGTTTCGTTCACTACTGCTTCAAGGGTTCTAGTTAATCTACGTATCAGCTTACTATTGGTAACGGTACCTATATAGGGAAGGAGACCTTTATTGAAATCTGTGTATTTTTCCCATGCTGTTTCAGTGTAATCGACAATTGGGAGATCTCTCCTTTCTCTATTGTGTACTAAATGAGTATTTCTGTGATAATCGGGAGGAGCTAGGAAAACATGTGGCAAAAGAAATCCAATGTAGCAGGTACCATCCCAATCTAGAGGCAAACGTACATATGCCGTCTGACCACATATAAAATAGGAATGGCGGGAAGCTCTAAATGTCGACTTGCCTTGATCACTGAATTCTATTACAGTGGTGCATCTACTATGGCCCATATGTATGGAACCATTCTTTCTTACACATAATTCACCTCTTACTGGAAATACTGACATGACGGGCAAAATTGGAGTAGCTTCGGATTCGACATTTAGGATCATAAGATTAAGCGTAAAATTACCTAATCCATATACTTCATTTTCTAGATCAGTTCCTGTTCTCTTGGGAAGTCCCTCCTTGTTAGGGTAGCAGACTTTAAGTAAAACTAAGTTCAAATTTCCCCATACCCAGTTGTCTTGATAAACTGCAGAATTTGAATCTAGGGAATTAATTAAACTAAACCATGCTCCACAGGAGCCGTTGTGTGTGAATGGGTATGGAAAAAGAGGTAGAATTCCTTTATAATTCTGATAGGGAGGGAGTCGGCCACATATCCAACAATTTGTAGCATTGCTAACCTGATGGGAATGATGTAACATACTAATAAAAGTGTTATTGCGCAGCGCAAATCTATACGATAATTCATGCGGGGGTAGGTCACTAAAAGAATGTTCAGCAGTAACATTATAAATATGTCTAGAAATAGGATAATATATGTGCAACAATATACTTGCAGTAATTATTAAAAGACTTAGGAAAAACAAAATTAATAACGTCACTGTGCAATGACTACGCAGTGATTTACAGTATGCATGTCGTTTCCACATTTTTCGGGTGTTTTCTCTATTCAGATCTAAGGGATACATGTCAGGGACAAATTCAACCGCTTCACCTTGGAGAGGACTTAAACAATCAAATTTCCCGACCGGTTAGATCTGAGTTTTAGTTTATATTGTTCGTGACTACTGGTTTCAACAAAAGGAAGTTTTGAGTCAATGGGTGAAGACACACAAGGTGTGGTGTTTACGTCCAATGGTAGTCCATGAAATTTCTTGATATGGCTTGAATGTATCCAGCCTTTTCTGCCCTCGATCTTCACGGCTGTCCTTGTGGTGAGCAAGACCAATTGCGGTGACTTCCACCTAGGATCCAGCTGAGTCTTTCGATCAAAGTTCCTCACGAGGACCAGATCCCCCGGAACTATGTCATGGGGTTTCACCTCAGTGTTGTCAGGAAAAGCTGCAGCTACCTGTGAACGACAAGATTGTAGTGCAGACATCAAAGAAGCCAGGTAATCTGTCAGCATATTACAGTCAACATCAGTTATTTTGCGTGGTATAGGCGTCCCCCACATATTTGGTGGTCTGCCAAAGATCACCTCATACGGGGATAGCCCTGTTCGAGAGTGTGCTACCATTCTCATGTAAAAGAGTGCAACTGGTAAGGCTACTACCCAGTCGACACCCTTCTCTCTGCATATCTTGGACAATCTGATTTTCAGAATCTGATTATGTCTTTCTACGAGACCTGCTGCTTCGGGGTGTCGGACACAGTGGAATTTCCACTGATAGCCTAACAAAAGTGAAACGTGTTTCATTAGTTCGGAGGAGAACGGCTGGCCGTTATCTGAGTAGACAGCACGTGGTAAACCGTATCGTGGGAAGAATTCTCGAACTAACTGTTTGGCAGTAGTCGGGGCAGTGTAATCTGAAACCGGGTATGCCTCTGTCCAACGGGAAAGAGCACAGACAACTACGAGAACATATTTGAATCCTCGACATCGTTCCATCTGGATATAATCCATCTGGAGGACTTCAAAAGGGTGATCAGGAGACTGAAATCCACCCTGCTCTACGGGAACGCTTTTTCCTGGGTTGAACTGACAACAGATCATACAGGTACGAACCTTTTGTTTAGCTGCTGCTCGTAAATGTTTATTGAACCAAATGTGTTGGATGCTGTCTAGCATAGCTTTTTCTCCTAGATGTGCTGGACTATGTATAGTGTTAATAATAACTTGGACCATTGAATCAGGAAGGAACCACACAGATTTTTCCTTCGTCATCCATCCTTGGTCCGTTTGAATCCCTCCTAATTCAGTCCATTTCTTTATTTCGTCTGGAGTAGCATGTGTCTGTATGTCAATTACGTCAAGAGCGGGATCTTTAATCGTCATACAATGTGTTGGCGTCGGGACTATTGTCTTTGTCATGTCGGATGTTTGAGTTTGAGCAGTCTGTTTAGCTGTTCTGTCAGCTAGATCATTGCCTTGAGAAATGATATCAGTAACTTTCGTATGAGCTTTACATTTCATAATTGATATTGCAGTGGGTAGATGTATTGCATCTAATAAAGCATGAATGAGGGGTCCGTGCTGAATGTGGGCACCGTGAGAAGTTAAATAACCTCTCTCTCGCCACAGCACGCCGAAGTCATGTACAACTCCGAATGCATAACGTGAATCAGTGTATATGTTGACTTTTTTATTTGTGGCTTGAATACAGGCTTGTGTCAGAGCGACGAGCTCTGCTGCTTGAGCGGACAAGGTATTTATGCAATTTGTTTCAATGATTTCAGTGTCTGTTGTGACTGCGTAAGCGGCCACTAACTCTCCTGTACTTGTTCTCATACATGAGCCATCTACATACAACGTCAGGTCTGGGTCTGACAATGGGACATCTGTCAAGTCTTGTCTGGGTTTCGTCGTGATTGTAATAACGTCAATACAGTCATGCGCTAGTGGGTCCGTTCCAATTACGGGTAAAAGTGTGGCAGGATTCAATGTGTTACAACGTCTGATTTCTATATGTGGTTGGAACAATGTTAATTCATACCCTGTAAGTCGCGCTATAGTTAAATGTTGTGTTTGCGTTCGATTCAAAAGAACCTCTACTGCATGCGGTACTCGTACTGTCAATTGATGTCCTAACACTATGGCATCGCTTTGTCTGATTGCTAAAGCTGTCGCTGCCACTGACTTCAGGCACGCAGGCAGAGCCTGAGCTACGGGATCTAATGTACTAGAAAAATAAGCACACGGTTTGTGTGATCCTGCTTGTTCCTGTGTGAGTACTGACAAGGCAGTACCTTCGCGTTCTGTAACAAAAAGTGTAAACTGTTTATTGCAACATGGTGTTGCTAAAACCGGTGCTTGACATAAAGCTTTCTTTAAGCTTTCAAAAGCTTGTGTATGTTCCTGAGTCCAAGGGAGAACAGTCGATGTGGCTGCCTCCTGTGTTGTCAACTGAATGAGTTGTTTTGCTAGAAATGCATACTGAGGGATCCATTGCCTACAATATGAAGTGAGGCCTATAAAAGCCCGCACCTCCTTTTGTGTCTTGGGTATTGGCATGTTAGCTATTAACTGAATGCGGTCGGGTGTAAGCTGCCTTCCCTCCTTGGACAGCGAGTGTCCAAGATAAACAACTCGCTGGACACAGAATTGCAGCTTAGAAGGGGACACCTTGTGCCCCTTTTCGGCTAGAAATTGTAAAACTGTCAGCGATGCTTTCTCACATTCAGGTTCGCTTCTAGCGGTGATCAGCAGATCATCGACATATTGAAGCAGGGCAGTGTTTACTGGCATGTGGATACTGTCGAGTTCTCGTTTCAGTGCTTGGCTATAGATGCTGGGGCTTTCTGTAAATCCTTAAGGTGCGCGTGAGAATTTAAAGCTACGTCCATTTAAACTAAATCCGAACAAGTATTGGCTTTCCGGATCTATAGGGACGCTGAAAAAGGCATTTTTGAGATCAATTACAGTAAAGAATGTTGCTTCGGAATCAATAGCTGTCAGTAATGACGAGATATCTGGGACCACAGGGAATTGTGGCACAATGCATTTGTTCAATTCGCGCAGATCAATAACCAATCGATATACTGGCGGGGCCTTCGGATCTGTTCGTTTAAGAATCGGAATTATCGGTGAATTACATACATTGGAGTCTGTTTCTACAACCACTCCTTGGGCAATGAGCTCGTCAATGATTTGTAGTAAAGCCACTACAGCATCTGGTGGTAACTTGTATTGCCGCATTCGTGGTAGTACCACTCCTGCCTTTAGTGTAACTCGATATGGTGTAATATTCATGCAACCAACATCAGTAGGGCCTTGTGCCCATAGATGTGTAGGTAAAGTCTGCAGTCGGGGATCCATGTCTCGAGACACAGTGACCTTTGAAATCACGTAAAAACAATCTTACTCCTTCCGGAGAACAACATATTATAGCTCCTAGAGCTTTCAGTGTTTTTATACCTAACAAGTTTTCTGGACATGATTTAGTAAGCAATAAATCTGTAGTTCTGGTCAAGGGTCCTATCGTAAGTGGAAGAGGCTGTGATACTTCATTAACAATAGGTTTTCCTGAAAAACCAAGGGAAATATTCTGTGAGCCTGAGAGGGGTGCCCCTGGAACTTCACTACGTTTTATGGTTGTTCGACTTGCCCCTGTATCTAGTAAAAATTTTCTATCTTGACCTAATAATTCACTATGTACATAAGGTCCTTCTTGGTCTACAGGGACCTCGATAAGGGGTAAGTCAACTTCCCTCTCTAGGCTGTTTCATGCATATCGTTGATAATCAGGATAGTCATACTGTGCGGTCTGGTACAGCTGTCGTGTCGTGGTTTGTGTGGCAGCAACAGGCAGCGCAGGTGCAGCTGGCACAAACTGTATAGACTGTTGTGGAGCTGGCATGGACTGTGCATGCTGCGAGGCTCCTTGTTCATTCTGATCCTGTCTAAGTGGCCGTGGTCTTTCTTTTGTAATACCTGTGGCGATATTACGCTTCAGGACTGGACAATCGTGTACATAATGACCTGGTTGTTTACAATAGTTGCATGTCCCTTTTACAGGTCCTGCTGAATCACCGGAATGTGTCGTACCCTTTTTATGTCCTTCAGCTGGAACTGTCTGGGAGACTAGCATTTTCATTTTCGTGTCTTTCATGCGTCTTTGTTCATGATCTTGTTCCTCTCTAATTCTATTGTGATGATACTGTAACATTTGTAACATTTGTGATGGGGTGTTACCTTGCCAGGTACTCTCGAATTTTAATACTCTATTCTTCACTTGGGGCAAGGAATTTTCAACTAATTTTGTCACAAACAGATGTGGGTATGATTCGCTACTTGCTTTTATGCCACTATTTATACCAAAACATTTTTCAAATCGTGCATAGAAATCACTAGTGTCTTCATCTTGCTTTTGTTTACAGGCTGAAATTGCACCCCAGTCTTCCTTTTTCGTGGTTAATAAACGTGGCAGTACCTGTACTAGTAAACCTGGTAGTGCTTTAGTTTTGTCCCCAAGCCCCGAACCTGGACCTCGGGCCTTTTCTTCATTTTCTAATGCTGTCCAGTCTATCTTTTGGTCTCCCACCTCCCACTCTTTTTCCTTGAGTTTTTCATAAATGCCAGCAGGCATCAATACCTTTAATATGGTCATAATGTCGGGATAGGTATACTCTCCCATGAGTAACATGTCTTTAATTTCTCGGTGGAAACCCGCTGGGTCTTTGTCATGACTGGGTACCACTTTCTTCATTTCTAACAATTCTATTTTCGATATGGGCGTATATACAAATACACGTTTAAACTCATTGTCCTCGCCCTTTATTGGGTGTACTTCTCGTAAGGGATTCTGTCTGTCCATGTAATACATCGGTCTTTCCTTGATGGGCAGTGAGACATGTTCTGGACATACGAAAAGAATGTA
This sequence comes from Triturus cristatus, assembly GCF_964204655.1. Lineage (NCBI taxonomy): Eukaryota > Metazoa > Chordata > Amphibia > Caudata > Salamandridae > Triturus > Triturus cristatus. Next base: position 409,656,136 of record NC_140591.1, read on the forward strand.
CTGCTTTCTTGATTCTAGTATTTCTTTAATTAGCTTAGTACCTGAACCTCTCCATCTATTCGTGAGTAATTCAGTCAATATATCAGGTAAGGGACCAGGATCTGAATGTTGGCTTTTATATAGTATAAGAAGTTGTTGAATCATATAAATCCCAGCTAAACGCTGTTCATCTGGGGTGAGATTCAAAAATGTGTGTGCTACTGTATCATCATCATACTTTCCGGGACTGTCAACCCAATGAACGGCTGACCTGGCTAATTCTTGTTCATCCATAGAATCGAGAAAATGATAACCCCTTCGTTCTCGCAGTAATTTGTCAGCGGCTTGGAACGAATGCTCGGGGGACCTTATATTTATTATAGGTGTTTGAAAATTCCTGTTATTTTCTAGACATATCGGACGTATCGGGTCAGTAAGACATCTAGTACTATTACAAGATCTTCCTCTACCTACATAGGCTATGGTTTCTGACTGTCCTGTGGGCAGTCCTGATCCTTCCTCCTCCTCATTTTGTTCAAACTGGTCTACCGCTAATCTCTCTTCGTGTAGGCGTTCTATTTCTTTACGGATCTTTCGGCACATGGCTATTATACAGTTTTGCTTATCATGTCTCCCTTCTGATATATTCTGGCTCCATCTGGTAAGAATTTGCATTGCTTCCGGGTCTACCCCCGGTCGGTCTTGATTTCTGATCACACAATTTATGAGGAAACGTAACAGTTCCCCCTGTATTTCCACTTTCTGGTATTCCATAGCTCTGTTAATACATTCAGAATCTCGCCCTGTTTGGACAAAATGGTATATATTATCTAGATGCATAGTCATTCCTGGTAACTTCCCTAAATACACCGCGGCTCGTCTGATACGTAGTGATGCCATGATCATTTCGTCCTCTTTTCCGGGCACAGGGTCATATCTACAATCTATAAGAAGTTCTTTAATCGTGCGGGCATTTATGAGTTTGGGGGTACGTGGATGTGCTGACTCTTGAAAAGTAAGTTTATTTATTCTGGGTGGCGTAGAAAAAATATTGGTAGCACCTCCCGTAGCCCCGTCTGGGGTATCGGGCGTGAAAGGATTCGTTGAACGCGATACAGCAACTATAGGTGTGGACACAGCTATAGAAGTAGCTGTAGGAACAGATGTGGAAACAGATGTGCTTGCCGGGACTTGTGTCAGGATTTGGTGCTGTAGAGATATAGATACAGGATCTTGGCGTTGAACCTCCCCGGCCAACGGTCTATGTGGGGCGGGGTTAGCATACTCGGGAGCTGCGTCATCTAAATATGAGGAAAGAAAAACATCTTCTGCGGTTCTAGGATGCCCCTTGGGATGTACCTTTATTGGAAATAATGGGGGTGGCAAGTCTTTTGGTATCCCCGCAGTAGCCTTAGGTAATCCCTCGGCCAGAAGGGGATACATACCCTTCATAAGGGCATGTCTTTGTCTGTCTACTTGTTCTGATTTCACTCGTGTACCTTCTTCAATTAATAGATTTTCTCGGACTTCATTTGAATTCTCTTTACTCTTCTCTTCCTGTCTACGTGCTTTTTCTGTACGTCTATACGATTCTTTACGCCATAATTCAATGGCGTCTTTCTGTGATTGTCTAGCTTTCTTTTTCCATAATTCTTCCTCTACTTTCACGATGCACTCTGCATCCCAGGTCCCAGCCGCGGGCCACCTCTGACTTTCTGGTAATTGCTTAGTGTAGTCTACCCATAAATCAAGAAATAATATAGCGTCTAAGCCGTGTTTATGATACATGAAGTACCCTGGAGTGTCCCTAGGAGGAATAGGAACAGCTTCTTCGAGTACCCCTTTTCTAGTTGTGATCTGTCTTAATTTCGAAAAGAGCGGCATATTGAGAACTGATCTGATACTTGATCTTGAACAAACTTAATACAATAAACACGATAATGAACAGTCATTCATACCACAATATGCAGAACGTATTAACACATTTAACATTTAACATTTAAGTGAGCACAATGATGATACGATCTAAGGAAACTTAATTACTAAACATAATACTCGGCATTAACTGAATTATTCTGAATTTATATACTAGATATACTAGATATACTGCTAAACAGTACAGATACACTGCTAAAACAGTGCAGACCGGATTTGTGTACCCAAACCCGTCTGGACCGGCACAACTTATGTGCACGCCAGAACGCCTCCCCAGTAATGGTACTCACCGGGTAGCTCGGAACGGAAGGCCTCGGAACGGAACTGAACTGAACTGGACCGGACTGGACTCGACTCGACAACTTCGGACACTTCTGAGCTTCGGAAACCTGGTGGGCCTCTGTATACCTCGGATCTTGCTCTCTCAGCTAGGCTCTGGTCGGGATACTTCGCACTTCTCACCGCCTCGTCTGGGTGTTGATCGCAGCCTCAGTCGCCCCCGCTTGACCGGAGGGAGATACAGGAAATCCTGCGGGTACGCGTTGTTGTCCGTCCAGCTGTGGCAGGAGACCGGGCCTGCAACGCACCGCCGGCGCGTGAGATGAGAAAGTGTCCCTGTTCGGGCGCCATTCATGTGGTAAATAATTTAATTACCGGGACTTAATTTGATACAGAAGCATAATAAAAAATAGCTCAGTAAATAAGAGGCAGAATCCGTGGTATTAGAGGTTCGGAATGGGCTTTATTCCAGTGGATGATTCGAATCGGTTGCTCCAAGTTCCATCACCACGAAGGTTCAGGAAGTGAAGTACATACATTATTGATAATTATTCACTTTTATACAATAGGCATTACAGTGAAGCAAATGCAAGAGGCGTAACAATTGATAGCAAAGTTAACATTTCACATGCGTAGCTGAAGGAGGCGTAATTGGGTGTAACAAGGAAAACGTCATTGGTTATGATGTCACATATGGGTGGACCTATGAAATAATTTCGCAATGTCAGCAGAAATACTTGGCAGAGATGCGCGCGCAGCAGTATGACGTGTGATTGACGTGCAACTAGGGGGTGAAGGGGACTTGACATTTAACTCTACATGTGGCGACAGAAGTCTGGAGGGTCAAGTCAACCTAATCCCAAATCATATCTAACATCCTATGTTTAAAGAACTATGTTATCCAGAAGAGAGGTCTCTTAGAGTAGAATCTTATTCTATACTGACTATACTGACTGTTAGTGCGTGTACAAGCGTCTAAGTGTCTACCCTAGATGCGAGGGCAGGAATCTTCCATAGTAACAGGGCTATGAATTACTTGCATGAAGACAGAGAAACCGGGCCTTTGCTCGGTAGCTGGAAGAATGTTTACTTAAACTACTAGACAGGAATGCATTGGGCAGGGAGCGGAGCAGATAATTTCGAAGGTGAAATACAGTTTCTTGGCAGGCAACAGGCTGATGTCAGGCTTCGTGAGCCGCGCAGGGAATGAGACAAAGTTCATGGTCACAGATGCAGGCTCAGACTGGAGCTTCAGAGGCAGAAAGCAAGAAAAGCTTGATGACAGAATCAGGGCCTACTTGCCTGGACTGTAAAATGGCATAAGTGAACCATATAAAGCCGGTGGCCTTTCATACTTAGGAATGGAATATCCGGCCTATTCATGGCGGATCTGAAAGAGGACATGTTGACGGTGGACGCACATGTGTTTGCGTCTTCATAACTGGAACTGGAGGGAGCATACATGTACTTGTGATTCATACATGAAACCGTTGGGGTCCAAGATAGGGGACATAACTGATCAGAAAAATCCATATTTCCACAATGGGATGGTGGTGCTGCCTTCCACCACTGTTCAGTTATCATGATTTAATTCCCAACTGTATAAGTGTAACAATGTATATTGTTTTAGTGTTATTGATTTTCCGGTTGGTGCTGCTAAGAAAACAGTGTACAGACCTTCTCAAATTGAAATAAACATTTTGAACTTACATAGACTTGGTGGTATTTGGTGTGGACTAACTTACACGAGTGAGCAAATTAAAGTAAGGGTGTGCATGTGAATTGCTTCCACGACTGAGAGGTTGGGTGTGTTATGTTCTGGGTTGTCTTCTTGTTGGGTATCTTGGGGGGAGGGTTCCGAGACCTAATAGTTATGACAAGACAGTACTATAGTCAAGCAGTGGAATTGTGGTGGGTGTGGAATTTCTGATTGAGGTGTGCAAGGAAGGTCCAACCTACCATCACCAACATCCTATCTTCTGGTGCAAATGTATGTGCAAGATCCCTACAACAGTAGTATGTCATATAGGGTATCATATCAAAATAGTAATAAATCTGGTAGGGCTGTTGTTGCTGTGAATTTTCAAAGCCTCAAGATCAATAAGAGTAAAAGTAGTACAAGACGACGACCCAACGGATTGGACTCAATGGCTTGAGCTACTGGTGAATATGAGTTTTATATTACAACCTGTCACAAAGAGTGGCACTGGCCAACTGGGCAAGACTAGCTACTACAGTACAGACAGACTGATAGTATGTAGTAGTAGTAGTACTCAGAGTCATCATAGCGGAGGCAGGGATAAGATTTTTGAAACCGTACAGATCGAAGGATAATTGGTGGTGAAAAAATAGCATTTGGAAACCAACAATAGTTCAGGAAAAATATGGGGCAGTAAAAGTTATGGAATAAGAAATATTATTAAAAACAAGAAGACTTACTGGGGCCAGCAGAGGAGCCCTCAGCGGTGTCCTCCTGGTGGTGTTGTTCCTGTCCCGCCGACTGCCCAGTCCCTGTCGGTCTGCCCCTGGGTGCTGATGAACAGGAAAGATATAAGAAAGAGACAAACATTGATGGATGGTGTCAAACAAATACAATATTTTGCAACAACGGTCAAAAAACACTTATGTAAACAACAATTGCAATAACTAAATTGACCGATCTCATCTGGTCAACAAGTAATATTGGGAGATTCGCAGTTCGACTACTTAAGTTACTATTTATCAACAGTAATCCAGTCTTCCATTCTGATTCCAGAAAACTAAGTTACAACTAAGCCTAAGTACAACGTACCACCCAACCTAGCCCACCTATTCCAGGCATGCCAATTGTACATTAAGTATGCATTTCCACTGTATTCCTCAACAATGCGTATGGTCAAATCATGGAGGACACTTGAACATGACTACATTTTTTGTATACACCAAATTTTGGTTTGATTGATGCTGATCTGCTACTGCTAAGTAACTGCTAAGCCTACCACCACTCATTGAACAAACTAGTAAAGGTTCTAAAGACTGGCGTACTAGCAGCACGTCACGTAACTGAGTGACGGGGCATCACGCATACCACTAACAAATTAGAAACTCATACAAAGTAGTGTACCTAGACATCAATCCGCCCCTATCTATTAGTGACGGGACAAAGTAAGGAGTGGACTAGAGTCACTGTAGCATTACGTAACTTAATTTCTCTAAAATAAACTCGTAAAGAATCACGCTAAGCAAACGCAAAGCTGCAAACAAGTAAGATTAGTAGTAGCGCAGAAGAGCACCATAATCACAGAAGACTTTTAAACGTTATTAACCTGGAATGTATTGTAAGCAGCAACATTCTAGCTGGTTGGAAGGAAAAAAAATATTCGCAATATATAACACAGAGCAGAAGAACAGACACAAAGTTGTAGTAATTAAATATGTACTCACCAAGCCCCGGGACCTCCACTCCTAGCAGGTCCAGCAGGTCCTGCTCACGGTCCAGGATGTCGGACCACCGGTGCGTCAGCTGTGCCTGGGTGCGCCGGACCCCAGAGATGCGCGACACTGCCCGGCGCACCTTCCCCCACCGCTGCCGACGCTCCCGGAGGCCGTACCCAGACCCAGGCCTGCCACCTGCTGCCAGGGTTGAGGGGAGGTGGCGCTGCACAAAGAAATTAGTGCAGCCAACTCCTCCTCCCCAAATAAGGCCCGTGCCTGCACCCCTTGTGGGCGCCGCCTTCCGCAAGGAAGGCGGTCGCGGCTCTGGCTGCGCCGGCGAACAGCCCTACCCTTGGACATGGTTCTGGGGACGGGGCGGGAAAGAAAAGGTAAAATAAATAAAGGAGTAAAGGAAATAAATAGCAGGCAATAGAAAGAGAAAAAGTAGCTAAAAAACAAAAAAAAAGTAGACAAAAACCAAAAATATAGAAGCAGGAAAATAGTTAGAGAAATAATAAGTAATAAAGATCCAAAAAAAGTGGCTATAAACAAAGGATTGAAAGGATTTTGGGAGGATTGAAAATCAGGCCCCAGAACCGTGCAATAGAGTGAAAAACAAGATGGCCGCGCCCATTGCGACCACGTGCGCAAGTTTGCGCGATATTTTATCCCCGTGCAAGCAAAAAGCAACGCGATCAAGTAAAAGCGGTCGCGAACAGTAAATTTCGACCACGAACGGACGCGAACATGCATTGCGTGACCCGGAACAGGAAGTAAGCATCGCGAGAGGGCGGGACAAGTGAAAACAAGATGGCCGCGCCCTTGAGCAACCGCATGGGTAAGTTGGCGACCCGCGATCACGCAAAAAATAACGCGAACAGGCGGGAAAAAAACTTCCGCGTCTTTGCCATATTTCCGGCGTGTTTGCAGAGATTTTTAGCATTTTCGCGATAATTTGTGAAAGTTAATTTCTTTAATTCCGCCCACCCCTAGTCTAGGGTGCAATCCTAGTGTCAAACACTCATCCACCTAGAGTGTAACAATCTGGATGAACAGAGAAAATTAAAGAATAATTGTCCCTGCACCAGAACATAAATTATCGAAACAAGACACAGAAGCACACCAAATAGAATGTTACTGTAATCCAATGTGTATCTAAACACTTGATCATAACTAATTCAGTATCTTGATAAAAAAGTTTCCAACATAGTCGCTGTATGGGGACTCCTAGGGGTTCCAAGGTCTACTAAGTAGGTAACCTCCCCTTTCTGTTCAACTATTGTATGAGGGCCACTCCATTTGTCCTGGAGGGCTGCTGGGGCCACAGGCTCCAACACCCACACCTTCTGTCCTGCTGGTAAACAGTCAGTACAGCCTTTTGGTCATGCCAGGCTTTTTGCAGTTCCTGGATAGCCTCAAGGTTTTTGGTTGCCTTTTTCATGTACTCAGCCATCCTGGAGCAGAGACCAAGTACATAGTCCACTATGTCTTGCTTTTGGGGCTTGAGAGGTAACTCCCATCCTTCCTTCACCAAACACAATGGACCCCTGACAGGGTGGCCAAACAAAAGTTCCAAAGGTCTGTAGCCAAGCCCCTTTTGAGGCACCTCGCTGTATGCAAATAAAAGGCAGGGCAAGAGTATGTCCCATCTTTACCTAAGCTTTTTTGGGAGCCCTTTAATCATGCCCTTTACAGGTTTTGTTGAACCTTTCAACTAAACCATTGCATTGTGGTTGATAGGGTGTGGTAAATTTGTAGTTCACTCCACACTCCTTCCACATAGCAGTCAAGTAACTAGACATGAAGTTTGCACCCCTGTCAGATACTACCTCCTTAGGAAAGCCTACTCTTTCGAATACACTCGAGAGCTCTTGCCACCACAGGTGCTGTAGTGGTTCTTAGGGGAATTGCCTCTGGGTACCTGGTGGCATGATCCACCACCACCACCAGTATGAATCTGTGCCCAGATGCAGTTTGAGGATCCATGGGACCAACAATGTCAATCCCAACCCTCTCAAAGGGAACCCCCACCACAGGTAGTGGTATCGGGGGGGGCCTTTGTAGTGCCACCTGCTTTGCTACTGGCTTGGCAGGTTACACAGGAGCGACAAAACTCCTTTGTGTCTTCAGACATGTGGGGCCAGTGAAAGTGAGGGACAATTCTGTCCCAGGTCTTGTTCTGGCCCAGGTGTCCTGCTAGGGGAATATCATGGGCTAGTGTCAATAGGAAGCCCCTAAACTTCAGAGGTATAACCAACCTCCTGGATGCACCAGGCTTGGGGTCTCTACTCTCTGAGTAAAGGAGTCCATCATCCCAATAAACTTTATGGATGCCACTAGCATTCCCAGCAGCCTCATCAGCAGCTTGCTTTCTGAGGGCTTCAAGAGAGGGACAGCATTTCTGCTCCTGGCTCAGATCAGACCTGGAAGGGCCCCCTGTCCCCAAGAACTCAACCTGGTCAGGCTCAAGCTCCTCTGGAACAGTTCCATCTTCAGGCTCAATATCATCTCCCTGAGGAGACTGATCAGCATTCTGAGTCAGGTGGGAAGGCTCTGTCTTAACCCTACTGCTCCTCCTCTTGTGAGGCACCTGGTCCAATTTTCCAGAATCCAGGGCCTGTCCAGCTTTAGACATTTTGGCCTGTGACCTAGTCACAGCAAAGACATGAGCAGGGATTCCTAACATTTCTATATGTGTCCTGAGCTCCACTTCAGCCCAAGCTGAAGTCTCTAGATCACCGCCAAGCAAGCACCTTCTTAAGGCCAGTTAACCCTCCCCAGGAGAAGTTAACCACTGCCAGAGAATGGTCTGTTCTGACATTGCTAGCAATTGTCACTTGGTACATTTCACCAAGTATAATCTGCCCAGGATCCACAAGATCTTTTGTCACCATTGTGACACTTGCTCCTGTGTCCCTGAATGCCCAAGCTTCTACTCCATTTATCAAAGGCTGTTGTCTGTATTTGCCCAGAGTACTGGGACTCACACAGGGGGACATATCCATGCCCCCATCATAGATGGACTCTGACCAGGCCAGAGTCCATCTCAGAACCCAGGGTCAACCCTACTACACCCTTATTCTGAAAATTGCCACCACCTATTGTAGCTGTACTAGGGGGAACAGTTGCCTTAGGGGAAATGGTGGCTGGAGTAGATTATTTGGACTTGGTGCAGTCACTGGTCCAGTGAGTTTTCTGCTTACAGATTTTGCACCAAGGTTTCTTTTGGCCTTTACCCTTACTTGACTGTGACTCCCCATTAGAAGAAGATTTTTGGGACCCTTGAGGAGACTTCTGACCTTTACCCTTGTCCCCACCCTTGTCAGAGTTCTTAGAATCCTGCTTCTTTGGGTCACCACCTTGGTTCTGTACCTTCTGCCTCACCCTGGTTGTGACCCATTTGTCTGCCTTCTTTCCCAATTCTTGGGGAGAGGTCAGATCAGAGTCTACCAGGTACTGGTGCAACAGCTGATTTTGACAGTTATTAAGAATCTGCTCCCTCATGATCAGATTGTACATCCTATGAAATCACACACTTTACTGCCCAGTAACCAACCTTCCAGAGCCTTAGCAGCACAGTCAACAAAGTCAACCCAGTCTTGATTTTGTGCTTTTTGGGTGTCTCTGAACTTTAACCTGTATTTTTCAGTGGTTAGGCCAAACCCATCAATCAGTGCACTTTTCAAGACTTTGTAATCATCAGCATCCTCTTCTCTTACAGTGAGGAGCTTATCTCTACCTTTGTCTGCAAAGGAGAGCCATAAGATTGCTGCCCACTGCCAGAGAATGCCAGAGATAACTCTCGGAACCTCCTGAGGCTCAGCCGGGAGTAGCTAGATTGATTGTGCATTTGACTGTTTTTAACAAACTGCTAAAATTTAGTTTTTAAAAGAACTTACTCATTCTGCCTGATACACAGCTGCAGTCTGCAGGCTCCCCTCCGCGCAGCATAACGAGCGCTGATTAGGGCGAAATTGACGACCTTCTTTGACCGTCATTCCCCACGCCCTGACTGGGACACGCCCACTCTGAGGCCACGCCCTCTCCCTCCCCCTCCGTCACATCTCCATATGTACCGGAAGCGCAGCGGACGAGCGCAGCGGGCGCGCCGATTGCGCGCCGAAGGTGCGCTTAAGGCAAGCTAGTCTGCGCTTGTCCGCGATCAGGACGCGACCGGGGCCGGTCTCCCTCCCCGCCTCCCTAGCCACATTACCGCAACATACTCCTGGACTGAGTTGATGTCTGTGAGACCCCCACCATGTGGGACCCGCCCGCTTCCTATCTCAGACGCCCGGAGTCAGGTTTATTCCTGCCCTGTCTGTAACTTCACCCTTCCTACTTCAGACCATAGCATCAACACAATACACTCATTGAACCCTCCCTCCACTTATGGAGCTCAGTCCTCCCTGACCCTCAGAGCTGCGCTGATTAACTGTCGATCACTGAGCAAACATGCCATTGACATCTGGCAGTCCCTCCGGGATAACAACTGGGACTTGCTCTTTTTAACTGAAACATGGTTGAACTACTCTACGAATCCCGCAATCACCCTGGCCTTACCTGAGGGCTACAGTATTGTTTGTGCCAATAGACCTAATGATATACCGGGAGGTGGGATTGCTTTAATTTACAATTCCAAATGGTCGGTTACCCTCCCTCCATTTAATCAAATCGAATGTATAGAAGGCATGCCTTTCATTGTTTAAATCTCCCCTTCCTCCTCCTGCTCTGGAATTCTCATCTACCGCCCCCCTCACTCCAATACCTCTCACTTACCAGCTTTAGCTGACTATGTCATTCAGCTTAGCACACGGTACGCTAACTTCACCGCTTTGGGAGACTTCAATCTCCATGTTGATAACGAGTCATGCTCGCACAGTAAGTTCTTCATCTCTACGCTAGCAGCCTGCAACCTAGCTCAAATAATATCCCTGCCCACGCATAAAGCGGGTCATATTCTGGATCTGATCTGCTCCAACTTACCATCTATTCGGGTGACTCCCCCTACCCCGGTCATTTGGTCGGACCATTTCCTTATCCCTTTTGAGATCGACATTTCTTGTCACACTAGACCCGTTATCACTCCCAAATCATCTGGAAGAAATTGGAGCCGCATCACCCCTGAAACGCTCCTGGAATACCTAAAAAATACTCAACCCTGCTCGTCTCCTGACCCGGACCTACAGATTGATCACCTGGACACATGGATCAGTCAGGCCTTAGATGCTCTGGCCCCCCTTAAATCCATCAAAACTTACAGGGCTGTACCTTCGGCACCCTGGTACTCTGACGAGCTCAGGCAGAAAAAGGCCTCCTGCAAATCTCTTGAACGCCTCTGGAGACAGAACTATACTATGGATAGTAAAATCTCCTATAAATTAGCCCTCAAAGAATACAGGAGACTGATTGAGAAGCACAAACGACACTTTCTGGCCTCCAGAATTATGCTCGCCAGTAATGGCGCTAGGGAGATTTTTAATATAGTCAGATCCTTCACAGACCCCAACGCGTTGACTCGAACTCAGCCTGCCTCACAATCACTATGTGATAAACTGTCCCAATTTTTTGAGGATAAAATAGAAATCATCTATTCCTCCTTCCCCACCCTCAACACAGCAGGTTGGGAAGAAAAGCCCACTACTCTCTCGCCACCTCTGTCCACCTTATCTGAATTTGCAGTCGTCTCGGAAGCCGAATCTATGGCTTAATTACTCAAATGTAAATCAGGCTCGCCTAATTATCCCTGGCCAGCCAAGCAATACAAAAAACTTGCCCCTCTACTTAATCCCTATCTGAACCACATTTGGAATAGCTCCCTCAGACTGGGCTGTTTTCCTGCCAAATGGAAACATGCCTCTCCGGTCCCCATCCTTAAGAAGTCCAACTTGGATCCTGACCAACCAAGCAACTACAGGCCCATTTCCCTCCTGCCTGCACCAGCAAAGATCCTGGAAAAACTGGTGCACTCTCAGTTGGCGAACTATATTGAATCCAATGGACTTCTCCATGATTCCCAGCACGGCTTCAGATCGGGCCACAGCACGGAGTCTGCCCTTATTGAAATGGCGGACTCGGTGAGGTGGACGCTAGACCAGGGGTCGAGGGCGGTGTTAGTGCTGTTGGATTTATCAGCAGCATTCGACACCGTCTCTCATAAGATCTTGCTGAGTAGGCTCGAGGACTTGGGTGTGGGAGGTGTTGTGCTGAAATGGCTCTCATCCTATCTTTCGGACCGCACACAGCAGGTTTTCACCCCTCCCTACACCTCCCCTGCCAGACCACTTAAATGGGGAGTTCCCCAGGGCTCTTCCCTGAGTCCGCTCCTTTTTAATGTTTATTTTACCCCTTTGGCCAAGCTGATCGCCCAGACCGGGATTAAATCCACCTCCTATGCTGACGATATTCAGCTTCTTTTTACTTTTGATACTTATGCCTTTGATCCGCTGAAATCCTGCCTTAGGGACATTTCTAGTTGGATGGATGCTAACTCCCTCCGACTTAACGCTGGAAAAACGGAGATCCTGTTTTTCAACTCTCCATCTCCTTTGGATTCTAGCCTGTGGTGGCCAGATGACCTGAGCCAAGCCCCCACCCCAAAAGACTCGGTGAAAAACCTAGGGGTACGTTGGGACAACCATCTTAGTTTTAGCAATCAGGTACAAACAGTAGCAGCCTCCTGTTTCGCCAAAATCAGGACCATTAAACGCCTTATTAACTACTTGCCGGTGGACTGCCGTAAGACTGTGATCCAGGCATTGATAATTTCCCATCTTGATTATGCTAATGCCCTTTACCTTGGTATCACAGCAGGCCTGTGTCATAAACTCCAGACAGTCCAAAATGCCGCTGCTCGGCTTGTGGAGAGAATCCCTGCTAGACACCATGTCTCTCCACTTCTACGCAAACTGCACTGGCTACCCATTGCTAAAAGAAGTATCTTCAAATCCATGACGCTGGCCTTCCGAGCTTCAAAAGGCACCGGATCGGCTCATCTGAAAAACATCCTGCGACCGTATGTCCACTCCAGGACATTGCGCTCCAATTCCCTATTTTTCCTTGACACTCCACGATTTAAACGAGTTCGTGCAGGTGGAAAAACCTTTGAGGTTTGTGCCTCTCAGCGCTGGAACAAGCTCCCGCTAGCTTTACGCACCAGCCAATCAGAATCAGCATTTCGTAAATTGCTGAAGACACACCTTTTCTCCTCCTAGACAGGTCCTCCGTTCCTTGCTCTCCTTTTCCCAGAGTTCTCAGCGCCGGGACGCCCTGTTGGGGCAGCTGTGCGCTTTATAAAATACACAAATAAATAAAATAAAATTGCTGCCCACTGACCTTGAGGGACCTTCTGTACTTTACAGGCCCTCTCCAAGGCAGTTATCCATTTGTGGATGTCATCCCCACTCTGGTAGGGAGGGACAATCTTACTTAGGTTTCTATGGCCATAAGACCTCTCCCTATCTCTAGGGAAATTGCTGCCACCAAGGGACTCTAGTCCCTCCTTTTTACTAGCTCTGTAGAGCTCTAGGGCTTCCCTATCTAGGGCCATCTGCTGCTTTCTGAGGTTGAACTTGTCTTACTCATACTTCAGCAGTCTCTCTCTCCTCTCCTGGGAGGTTTCCCTCCCTCTGTGAGATGAGACAGTGGTCCCTATAGAGGAGTTAGACTGGATAGATCGCCTTGAGAGAGATCTATCCCTTCTAGCCCTACATTCAACTCTTCCTGGAGGAACAAAGAGGGGAGCGTTATTGTCATCCTCATCATCCTCATCCAGGTGAGCTGGGTTCACCAGATTCTGATCATTGTTATCAGTCTGGTCAGCATTAGAGGTAGGGTCAGGGGAATTTCTACCCCTAGGCCCACCCTCACCTGCTGCCCCACCCACACTGCCTACCCCATCAGGTCCATTAGGCCCTGAGATATCATTCAGCTTAAGTATCTTTATGAGATGCTGGGAGGTTGGGCTTTTGCCTGTCTTCAGCTTCCTAATGGAACATAAGGCCCTAAGCTGTGCAAAGGAGAGATCCTCATATTTATAGGGGAGAAGCCCACTGGCTTCTGGCAGGGACCCACTGGTTCCTGGCTGACTAGACATTACTAATGTGGTGTGGTGTATTGCACTACCTACACTAGTGTGGCCTACTAAACTCTCTTGAGTTGTAGAAAGGGTGTGCTATCCCTTAACACACAACTCTAAGTTCAGTAGAACTTACTGTAACTAAACTTGATATTATATGTACCTTAGGTACCTTTAGTGGTTTTCAGTTGATCAATTCAATTGAGATTATTTGGTAAAACAATAGCAAGCTGGAATCCCACACGCTGCACACCAATGTGAGAAGTTGGCCTGATATATGCTGTCCACTAGTTATAGTGGGCACCCTGTATCAGTCCAAACAACCCCTTATGGTGAATAGGTCAAAGACAACCTTTATTGAAAGCTATCCTAGTGGTAGCTATGGAGAGCAGCCTTCAGGCTAAGTCTTGAAGGAATGTAAAGCAGCTTGTTTTACCAGTCTATAATCTCTTGAATGATCAAATGAAAGAACAACCACACCAGGTATATATTTAAAATATATGTATTTAAGATAAAACACACCCCTCTAGTATCTTTATGAGACTGGAGTTCGAAGTACCTAATTTACAAGTTAGCAATCAACAGTACTAGCACACATACACGTTTGGGCCCTAGGGACGTACCAAACCATATACCAGTAAAGAGGTATAAGAACCACGACTGAACTAAACACAAGGCCTAGAGCCTGTAGAATCACTGGGACCCCAAGGAACCACCCAAGGTAGTGACACAGGGGACCCACGGGGGCAGTGTGCAGTGTGTAAACACAACCGCGGGTTCCCGTTAGATTCTATAGGCAATGTCGCGGTTGGAAATTTAAAGATTAGGGACACTTAGAATCGAGTTAGGACCACTCCTTTTGGACTTAAGAAGTTCTAGGGCTAGCACCCACTGGAGCACCGGAGTACTCGTGTTACCTCACCCAGGGAAACCGGGTGCATAGGTGTCTTTTGGTGTCGGGTCGCGTCGTCGATTACAATGGAAGATGGCAAAGAACTGCTGTGCCGTGAGGAGGAGAAGTGTCCGAAGGGATCCAAGCCTGGATCTAGGATGGAAGGATCCTGAAAGCAGAGGGGACAGAGTCTGGGTCACTTGCCAGTGACCGAGGGCAGGATGGACCAATGTCCACAGATGTCGGGGGCTTCAGGTGAGTTGACGGGTGTCTTGACTCTTCAGCCACGAGGTCCAGGAGGCGTCGACGAAGTTCAGGAGCCGGATTCGAGCTGTCCCACAAAGACTGTCAAGTGCTGCGGTATTGTCGACCAGAATGGGCCCAACAAGCCTTGGCAACGGCAAGTCTCGTGGAAAGAGAAAAAGGACGTTGGTGCAGACCAGCAAGGTCTGAGGGACTCACCCAGCAAAGGTAATTCAGGGCATGTCTAGAGCAACCAGGGAAGTCCAAGCAGAAGAGGAGTTGCCTTTGTGGGGACCCACTAGCCAACGGGCTAGCGATCGCGAAGGAGCCTCGAGTGGTTGCACTGGAACCCAGCCCACGGGTCACTCGTGGAGTGGAGGCCAGAGATCTTCAGTGCAGTTAATGCTCTAGGCTGGGGCTACTCGGAGCCCAAAGCAGAACTTCAAGGATAAACAGGAAGTTGATGTACCGGCAATAGTACGTGGTGCTTTGCTGTGGACTCAAGGTAGCCTCAAAGATGTCAGAAAATCTACCTCTGGTGATGCAGAGACTTCGGTGTCCAGAGGGAGCTTCAGAATTGCAGACCGAACAGTTGCTCCTTTGGTGCCTGCCAAGCAGGGGAGTCCCTCCCTGACTCCAAGGGAGATTTCTTCAGTCTTCTAGTCAGGATAGAACGTCGAAGGTCCAGGATATATATTGCAGAGTTTCGTCCAGGGTAATCTAAAGTTGCAAGGACTGGGTTCCCATACTTATACAAAGTTTGGGGTTGGACACACTCTAGGGACCCACCTATGGGAGGGTTTGGAAAGAGGGGTGGTTACACCCATTTCCTTTGTCCAGTTTCATGCTAGAGCAGGGGCAGGTAGCCCCTGCAACCGGTTTGAACTGGACTATGCACAGGGACACCATGTGTGCCCCCAGTGCAGGACTTCAAAGCACCAGAGTGCTCCCGCCCAGCCCCAATACACATCTGCCTGTCTGGAGAGGTGGTTACACCTCCCTGGGACAGGAAACCTATTGTCCAAGACTCCCCTGCTGGAGTTTCTGTCAGCAGCAGGAGGCCAGACCCGTGTCTGTGGCAGAGGCATCCATTTTGTGATGCCAGGGCTGTAGATAGTCTTACCGGGTTAGACCAGTGTGAACATGTCTCTCCCTCGAAAAGGGTGGAATGCTACCCCCGCTGCCAGAACTGTTTGACACCAAACACGACACGTTTCCGTACAGCCATCCCAAAGTTAGCATTTACCACGAGGTTATAATGCACTTAAGAGTATATGGTCAGGCTGCACCACAAACCGCATCAGAGGAGATACTCGGAACGCTGCAGAGGGGCTCTGCTCATGCCGGGGCACCATCTCACATAAAAACCAAGCACTCTGCCTTTAGGATTGTTAAGGCCTGCCATAGGAGTGACTTATAGGTTTTATATGTGTGTGCAATGGCAGTGATATAGGTAGCCTATACCACTGTAAGGGGTGCAAGCACACCCTTACCCAGGCTGCAGTAGCAGACCTGTGGTGCCATTTTGGAGTGTTTCCCAGGAGTGGCATAATACATGCTTCAGCCCATGTTAGGCCTCTGAGGTACCTATTCCCTAGGTACATACTATACCATATACTAGGGGCTTATAAGGCAATCCAGAATCCAATTAGATATGTACTTAATGTACATGGAAACCATTTTAGAGAGGAAGCAGCTAGGCTGTGGTCCTGATTAGCAGGGCCACAGCCAGACTAAGGTCGAAAAACAGTGAAACACCGGCAAAAAGTGGGGGTACCCATGTGAAGCAGATCCCAATCTCCTACAGCCAATATAAGTATGTACGCAATTTGACTTTCTAGAACTAGTATAGGAAATCTAATACACTATGTGCTTTCATGAATCCAAGTAATGTAAAGGCTATTAACTGTGTAGCCAAATTGTGTCATATATTTACATATCATAGATATATAAGAAATGTATTATGTGGAACTTGAGTATTTTTATTAACTTTAATACACCACATATAAATTATTCATTTAAATAATAAAAATTATGTATAGCTATTTACTACTAACAGCGATATAATCTATATTCTGCAGATAAAATAGCACTAAATTGCTGCATCTGAGCACATTCAATGCATAGGAAGTTCCTAACATCAGATGGCATGTCACACGGTCCACCATGTACATTGTTCACTTATTGCTAATCGTCACAGCGCCTACCCATGACGGATTCTGATTTCCATGAAGGCATACAAAATTATCATAGACTTGTATGTGCTTGGTCAATCTTTATAATGGCCAAAATGGCTACAATCAGTGAGCTAGGTGGAACACTTCTCTGTAAGGACTTCTCAGATTAATACGGGGACTGCTCAATTGCTGAATCTGTAAGAAATTAAGTGCCAGGGCCCAAGGTATCCCACAAGAGTCTTCTGCAGCTGCAATGGGGGGTGCAAACCCAGCAACAGGTATGGTCTTCGTAAGTGAAAGAACAATGCCAAACGTTCTCATACCACCAACAGGCAACCAGTAGAATACACTTCTTACTGCCTAAAGATGTTCTCTATTGAACATCTAAGTAGCTGAATGTGAGCATTCCAATTCTACAAGCCATGCAAACGTGTTCTGTAGGAGTAATCCTGAAATTAGAAGTATTCTTCTAACAGTTCATGAAATCTTTTGACTTGGATGAAAAACTTAAACCTAGAACAGCCAGGATGTTAGAACAAAGCAGCCACACTCTAGTTATGAGGCCTCACCTCCAGGTCACCTTCAATTTAATAAAAGAAAACGACAAATATTCATCAATTTCAATATATGTTAAGGGAATCTTCTAGTTCGACTGGCATTTCAAGGTAAAACTACAACTTCTACAGGTTGAAAACTGCACATGTGGACAGTGGCAGAGGATTACAGAATGCATCTTCATCTACGTCACATTGGAAAGCCTCTCCACAGTGTGTGTGCTAGGTGCCAAAAGAGTTGACACAGTGTGGAACGGTGTGAATTACTACAAAATACGTCACGTACCAAAGATAGTGTGAAACAGAAAAAGAGACACTAATATAGATGGAGAGTCTAGTAGCAGAGGAGGGATCAAACTGCACTGGTCTGCTGTGCACCCTTCCACAACTATAGAATTTAGGATGGTTGTCATCTGCGAGAGTAAGAAAATCATGGTTTTAATGAGGATTCAATCCGCGCTGTCTGAAAATGCAGTCTACATTGTAAGATTTTCCTGGTGAAATTGGGGAAAGCCATGGCTTTTTGCACCAGAATGCGTCAATGAACTCTCGCAGATACAAACTGACTCAAAAAACCACCGAGCTAGGGTTTCCCAGCTTAGAGCACTGGCACCTGCGGATATGTTGGCACAGATCTGTTTTAGCCAGTTTCATGTGCCTTCTTGCCCATGTTGCTCTCCCAGGGCACTAGTCAGTGCTCCATAGTTCACAGGAGGGCCTGTTTCATGTGCCGTCTTGCCCATAGTGCTTCCCAATGCGCTAGTCAGTGCTCCATAGTTCACAGGAGGGCCTGTTTCATGTGCCGTCTTGCCCATGTTGCTCTCCCAGGGCACTAGTCAGTGCTCCATAGTTCACAGGAGGGCCTGTTTCATGTGCCGTCTTGCCCATAGTGCTTCCCAATGCGCTAGTCAGTGCTCCATAGTTCACAGGAGGGCCTGTTTCATGTGCCGTCTTGCCCATAGTGCTTCCCAATGCGCTAGTCAGTGCTCCATAGTTCACAGGAGGGCCTGTTTCATGTGCCGTCTTGCCCATGTTGCTCTCCCAGGGCACTAGTCAGTGCTCCATAGTTCACAGGAGGGCCTGTTTCATGTGCCGTCTTGCCCATAGTGCTTCCCAATGCGCTAGTCAGTGCTCCATAGTTCACAGGAGGGCCTGTTTCATGTGCCGTCTTGCCCATAGTGCTTCCCAATGCGCTAGTCAGTGCTCCATAGTTCACAGGAGGGCCTGTTTCATGTGCCGTCTTGCCCATGTTGCTCTACCAGGGCACTAGTCAGTGCTCCATAGTTCACAGGAGGGCCTGTTTCATGTGCCGTCTTGCCCATAGTGCTTCCCAATGCGCTAGTCAGTGCTCCATAGTTCACAGGAGGGCCTGTTTCATGTGCCGTCTTGCCCATGTTGCTCTCCCAAGGCACTAGTCAGTGCTCCATAGTTCACAGGAGGGCCTGTTTCATGTGCCGTCTTGCCATTAGTGTTTCCCAAGGCGCTAGTCAGTGCTCCATAGTTCACAGGAGGGCCTGTTTCATGTGCCGTCTTGCCATTAGTGTTTCCCAAGGCGCTAGTCAGTGCGCCATAGTTCACAGGAGGGCCTGTTTCATGTGCCGTCTTGCCATTAGTGCTTCCCAATGCACTAGTCAGTGCTCCATAGTTCACAGGAGGGCCTGTTTCATGCGCCGTCTTGCCATTAGTGTTTCCCAAGGCGCTAGTCAGTGCTCCATAGTTCACAGGAGGGCCTGTTTCATGTGCCGTCTTGCCCATAGTACTTCCCAATGCGCTAGTCAGTGCTCCATAGTTCACAGGAGGGCCTGTTTCATGTGCCGTCTTGCCCATGTTGCTCTCCCAGGGCAATAGTCAGTGCTCCATAGTTCACAGGAGGGCCTGTTTCATGTGCCGTCTTGCCATTCGTGTTTCCCAAGGCGCTAGTCAGTGCTCCATAGTTCACAGGAGGGCCTGTTTCATGTGCCGTCTTGCCATTAGTGCTTCCCAATGCACTAGTCAGTGCTCCATAGTTCACAGGAGGGCCTGTTTCATGTGCCGTCTTGCCATTAGTGTTTCCCAAGGCGCTAGTCAGTGCTCCATAGTTCACAGGAGGGCCTGTTTCATATGCCGTCTTGCCCATAGTGCTTCCCAATGTGCTAGTCAGTGCTCCATAGTTCACAGGAGGGCCTGTTTCATGTGCCGTCTTGCCATTAGTGCTTCCCAATGCACTAGTCAGTGCTCCATAGTTCACAGGAGGGCCTATTTCATGTGCCGTCTTGCCATTCGTGTTTCCCAAGGCGCTAGTCAGTGCTCCATAGTTCACAGGAGGGCCTGTTTCATGTGCCGTCTTGCCCATAGTGCTTCCCAATGCGCTAGTCAGTGCTCCATAGTTCACAGGAGGGCCTGTTTCATGTGCCGTCTTGCCATTAGTGTTTCCCAAGGCACTAGTCAGTGCTCCATAGTTCACAGGAGGGCCTGTTTCATGTGCCGTCTTGCCCATAGTGCTTCCCAATGCGCAAGTCAGTGCTCCATAGTTCACCGGAGGGCCTGTTTCATGTGCCGTCTTGCCATTAGTGTTTCCCAAGGCGCTAGTCAGTGCTCCATAGTTCACAGGAGGGCCTGTTTCATGTGCCGTCTTGCCATTCGTGTTTCCCAAGGCACTGGTCAGTGCTCCTTTGTTCTCAGGAGGCCCTGCAGGTGATTTCGTGTCTACTCGTCAAAAACATTATCTGTGAGAGAAAGTTTCTATGTCAAATTGAATTCAATCAGAACAATTCTTTTCTTCATTTTCAATATTTTTCTAACTGTATATGGTGTGCGTCATATAGTGTGTGCTTCAAAATTTATTTTATTGAGTAGGTCTTCTCTAACATGACTCTCATGTCTTTTAGAGTGTTACCTTGTTGCAACCTCTAGTGCTAGAGAGGGTGCAGAATGGACTTGTGGGAATCCGATGAAGAGAGGTGTTCAAAGGAATGTAATAAGTTAATCTTATGGGCACAAGATCCATTTTCATGTATGCACTTTAAAAAGACACACTCCATGCCATGCACTTTAGAAAGTTAATCTACCAAAGTATTTTAGACGATTTTCTTTTACTTTCTTTGTTTCATATATTAATACTGGTTCTGATAGAGTTGCATTTCACTAGTGTACTATTATTGCTAAATAATGCACTAAAACTTTTATTCACTTGAAGATTATTTGGTGTGGCTTATCCATGGAATAAAAAGAAATATGAAGGAAAACAAGTTGCACAAATTGCATTTTAACTACAGGTCAAAACAAACAGCACTGGTCAATCAACTGAGACTGTTAGAAAAGAAAACAATTCAATCCAACCAATTATCCACTGGGATATACTCCTTAAACAACCAATAGTACAAGAATGCCTATCAGCAATGTCCAAATTCTCCACCAACAGTCATACACCTACAGGTCAAGGGGGTCCACATTGATAGCTCTGTGGGCTACAATATGCTCACTGCTGAAAATACTCCATCATATCACACCTGGATGATGAGATCAAGCTCTCCAGTGGCAAACACAACACTCACAAAAACAACACTGCAGGGCTAGACACAAAAGAGTGTAATAAGACATTACCTTTGACCCTGTATGGTGCTCCACTGTCTTTCAGCTATGTTTGTGTTTTAAACATGCCCCATACTTAGTAGATACATACATATAAGGGTATAAGACACACCTTTTCCTGGCATGCACTGAGGAACTAGAATTCCATAACCACACACATCTGTCAAGTCACATCTCTCTTTCATGTTGGAAAGAATTGCAGTCACACCTCTTCAAGAAATATCGCATCTACGGCAAGCGCACCCCACTCGAACTCTAAGTGGAGGTTACCCTAGTGTCTGTTAGTTGCTACTTAGCACTGCATTGCTAAACATTGAGGTTTGAATCTTATTTGTACACATCAGCAAGTGACACAAGGCTTTTGCTTGAAGTGCTGAATATGTGGAATTATCTGGCACAGGGCAACAGAAGTGCCTGTATACCTACGATTTATAAAACTCCTAAAAAAATACCCATTGTGATGTCTATTTCGCGACGAATGCTACCCTAAAATGTGCAGATATTTGTGTTCCGAAGCTGCAACGTTGCACTTTGTAAAACTAACATTATATGATAGGTTTCAGTTCCTGGGCAATTCTTTTGTTAGTCTTTAGGGACACATTTCTCTAATCTTGAATACTAGCCAAGTTTCTTGGCCAGCTGAAAACAGTGGAATGCGCCCGGTCTTTTCCTAGTTATTAAAGAGTGACTGTGCACAGGTCCTAAATCAGAAGATTTTCTTAGCACTGGGAGCAAACGTCACTCCAACCACCAAAAGGGTTAATAACTACTGATAATTTTGGCAGGCAATTTACAGTACAGCACATGATAAAAGACACTGGGGAGTAAATGAGAATTGAGAAAACGGATATCACAGCTGGCGATGAAGACATTTAATGGAACTTTAAAGTGAAATTAATGTTCTGTGGTAATTCGCTACAAGAATGTGTCAAGGACATTTCGTTTTATGGGACTTCATTTATATTATGGTAGGAGGAAGTTATTTTGGACAGCGACGCTTTGTCAGCATGATCTTTCTAACACTTTCTTCAGCTTGTTATTACTTAATATTTTTTTTAAGTCCAGCGCCAAAATACATGAACAGCAAAATTGGAGTTCATGTCTGGGCGTGAGCTTGAATGTGAGCAGAAGCAAAGACGAATGACCACCGCTATCAGTGACGAATTTTGTAGGTTTCATTATTAAGTGCTATAAGCATGCTTATTTCTACTGTGTTTTATCCAATTTACGCAATATGAAGCGATATTATGCAAAATCTCTCTCTCTCTCTCACTCTCTCTCTCTGATACCCTTCTTCACGGTTGTACAGATGTGATCTCTGCAAGCCTCTCTGGCTATTGCCAAATGATTGCTAGAGATCTGTGTAGATGAAACTACTGATTCTATCTTAGTCCGAGAATCGTCTAATATTAATGAGCAAATCCATGCCCTGGTGTCATGTGTACATGTTTAATCTGTCCCATGCGGTACAGACTTTTGATGCCTGATCTGCGCTTTTATATGAGATAAAGTAACCCTTGCCACATATTATATGGATTTTGCAAGTCCGTGATGACTGCCGTGATCATATAGAGAAATAAGGCCAAAGGCCAAGTTTCTATATAGGGTCATGGAACCAGAACCTCTAGTGTAAAATTAGATGAACCAAAAATCACTTAGCTATTTGTTGCAAATAATATATTAGACTCAGTTTGAGACAAGTCAGGGAGATTCTACCTTTCCTATAATCACCTAAAGAGTGGAAAAAATAAAAAAGTTGCAAAAACAGCTCCTTTCTGCTTATCACTGTTCATCCAGAAAAACAGAGCAGAAGAAGGAAAAAACATGTTTCATTTTAGTTTTTGTACTGCAGCGTTAATTATGCTGTGTGACTTTTCCCCTTGGCTGCTGGCTCTGGCAGCAGGCATTATTATTACAGTTGAGCTGCTTGACTAAGGGCTCACAATTCTTCTTTAATAAGGAAATGAGAAACTGATCTTTCACAGGCACTGCAGGCTCCCAAGTATTATAAATGGGATGAACTACTGCATACTGGATGTTGTCAAGATAATGCAATTTCCTAATCAAACAGGAGATCTATATCCATGTATGGGCAAGTTTTCTTATGAGGTTTTGGAACACTGAGGTGAATTGTGATATGGAAGCAGATATGTTTCTTCTTATAATTCTTGGTTGCACCATTACCTTTCTTCCATACTCATTCAAATCTTTGATATCTTGATTCTTGTTACAATAATACATTATCCTATTATTCCAGAATGGGAAATCTGTATTGTGAATATAAACTTGACATGAAACAGCTTGTAACTGTTGCAACACAACAATTGTGAGTAATTTACATGTGTAATGTACTCTTTGACTTTTGAGTAACTTTATTACTTTTGGCTTTTCACAAGATCCCATTGTAAGTTTACTTAAAAGTGTAGACTTATAGGTCTCCACCTCCTTTGTTTAGGGGGTAGAGTCAGAATAATCATAATTTACAACCGTATAGTTACTACATGTAACATACAACCTTATTTTAAGCCTGCTGGAACCTCTGCTCTCAGGATGGAAATTATGCATGGTAGTGAATAGAAGAATTCTGCACAAGTGGTGGAATCTCCCCACAATAGGAGGAGACCTCCGCATGGCAGAGAATAGGTAAATCATATACTTGTGAAAGAGCCCTGTGCTTTATTTGAGCTAAATTTGAGGTTTGCGAGGGATTCTGGGTAAGAAAACATTGTGGGATCCACATACGCCACACCTCCGTGGACTTCTCTGGATGTCTAGTTTTCAGAAAAGTCTGGGTTTGGTAGGTTTCCCTTGATGGCCACCAAGCCCTGGACTAAAAACGCAGGCGGCTCCCTAGGGAAACCAGGTAGTTTTGTGATAGATAATTTTGATGTCTCCACAGTACGGTTTGGGCCATTTCCTGTTGCAGGCACTAGGTCTACCCACACAAGTGAGGTACCATTTTTATTGGGAGACCTGGGGAAATGCAGTGTGGTTGGAAATGGATTTCGCCCAAGTGATCCCACAACCTTCCAAACAGAAATGTGAGGAATATGTGCTTTTTGAAAGAATCTGAGGTTTGCAGGGGATTCTGGGTAAGAAAACATTGGGGGATCAACGTATGCCTCCTGTCCATGGACTTCCCCGGGTGTCTAATTTTCAGAAATGTCTGGGGTTAGTATGTTTCCTTAGATGGCTGTTGAGCACGGGACCAAAAACGTAGTTTGCTCCATTGCAAAAACAGGGCGTTTTGAGGTCCACAGTACATTTTGGGCCATTTCCTGTTGCGTGCACTAGGCCTACCCACACAAGTGAGGTACAATTTATGTCGGGAGAGTTGGGGAAAAGCTGGGTGGGTGAAAGTTTGTGGCTCCCTACAGATTCCAAAACTTTCCATCGCAGAAATGTGAAGAAAATGTGGGTTTTTTAGACAAATATTGAGGTTTGCAAGGGATTCTGGGTAACAAAACCTGGAGAGACCCACACAAGTCACCCCATCCTGGATTTCCCTGGGTTCTAGCTTTAACATTTATTAAGGTTTGATAGGTTTCCCTAGGTGCCGTCCAGGCTAGGGCCCAATATCCACAGCTAGGCACAATGGAAAAAAGGGTCAGTTTTCAGTGGGAAAAATTGTTGTCCATGTTGCGTTTTGGGTCATTTCCTTTCACAGGCACTAGGCCTACCCACACAAGTGAGGTACCATTGTTATCAGGAGACTTTGGGGAATTCTGGGTGCATGGAAGTTTGTGGCTCCCCACTGATCCCATAACTTCCCATCACAGAAATATGAGGAAAATGTTTGTTTTGACAAAGATTGAGGTTTGCAAGGGAGTCTAGGTAACAGAACCTGGTGAAAACCCCTCAAGTCACCCCACCCTGGATTCCCCTGTGCATTTAGTTTTTTAAAATGTACAGGTTTTCTAGGTTTTCCTAGGTGCCATCTGAGCTAGGGCCTAAATTCCACAGCTACGCACATTGCAATTAAAACATAACAAATACACAGATGCTAGCTACAAGTGTTCCGCATGTCTTAACGAACGATGCTGACATTGTAGGTTCCACAACTCTGTAAAGTACGAAAAGCTCGTCCACCTTTTTTTTTTTAAATGTATTTCCCTGCTCTTAGTCAAAATCCGTTCAGACCTGGATACAGCATTAGAGGTAAATGAACTCGAGAAATGAACACTCGATCCGCTCAACTCCCACGAAGTGGCCGGGAACTATGTAAATCCAAACGAGATAGTCAATTAACTGGAAAAAAGGCATTTAGAAAAACGATGAAATTCTTGAAACATATTTTTTCAAGAAAACAAAATCCAGCTCGTAGGCTCGAATAAAAGTGCTTCCTTAGGTCGTCGCCAGTTTTGTTGAGTAAATCCAATAGTCGTGAGTGGATTTAAAACGAGATTTAATCCATAGGTAAGAAAAGGAAGCACCGCTGGTTACACAGCTTCCAGCTCCAGCAGCACTCCAACAACTGTCGCCTCTTGGTTCATGGGACCGATCACATGTTCTATTCTAGAACACTGTGATCGTGCCATGAACCAAAGGGTTTATAAAATAACATGATCTCGTGCATGCAAGCACGAGATAAACAGAGGAACAGCAGGTTATGACATGTAGCACCCAGATACATGAATTCCCCCCAAGACCTAGGCCATTAGGGGGTTGGCATTGGCTAATGCCGGTCCCCGGGAGGTCAGTTTTACCAACAACAGACTAACATGTGACAGGATATTTATGCTATGAGGGTCTGTGAGATTCCTGATTTCCTTAAAGAACTCCCTCAGATGAATGACAGTCAAACCCGTGCCTTGGATAATGTTGCACATTGTTGCCATGACATGGCAAAAAACCCACCAAGAACATCTAAGAACTTTTAAGGAATAGAGTGCAAGGCACCCTGCGTTGGCCCTTATGATAGAGGCTATAGGCAAAAATTTCAATGTCAATCTTCACTGCCAATGCAGGCAGGAGATTATACAGAGACACCACAGCATAGGACGGACCCAAGAATTGCCAACCTCACACCTCTGCTATCTTCACCTGCACCAACCATGCAGAACATGAGTAGGGTCTCATACATTCTCACCACCAGCATTGCATAGGCGGAGTAGTAGGACAAAACCATGGGCGTAGGAAGTGTGGGGGACGAGGGAGACATATCCCCCCGATTTTGTAGTGGGGGGATGCGGGGGACAAGGGTGGGGGGACGAGGGGACGAAAGAATTTCCCCTCTCTCTTCTGTCTGTGGCAGGGCTATTGGTATGTAAAAGCGCAAGTGCTTTGACGTGCTAATGGCCCTGTACTTGACCTGTGACCTTCCCTTTTATTGTGCTGCAAAAACTACAGGAATGTTTTCATACCTCGCCCTCTTCGCCACCACTGCCTGCAGTCTGCACTTCCTGCACAAAGAAAGAGAGGTAGTTTGTTGATTGCTGACTGCAGGGCTGGCTTTAGAGTTGGTGGCGCCCAGTGCGACCATCTCGGTGGGTGCCCAAACAAACTTTTTTATTTTGAGTTATGCGGGAAAACAATGCTGGTGTAATGCTTGTTAAGAGACTCCGATGTACGGCGCTCTGAGCACATGAGATGTAAAATGTGCTATTTACTGCATTCCTGAAAACAAGAAAGGTATTTGGACTAGAGGCACACAAAGTAAAGAAATAGAAAGAGGTGCCCAGAATGCAATAGGTGCACACTGCTGCAAGGCATTGTGCGGCACACACGGTAACAGGTGCAAGGCTACGTGAAGCACAGCTAGTGCACGGTGCTTAAACCAATGAGATTTCTAGAATGAAATGCAAAAGAAAATGACATCTGATGCTCTATAAGACACGACAACAAAATATTAGCAGGTTAGGCCCTTGTGTATCAGACCTTCATGAAGAAAAGGTGCACAGATGCCCAGAGGTGATATGAATGGAGAGTGGCTTCTTGAGTGGGAGGATATGTTCGGTTGCTATGATTACTTAACAGTAATATTTTGCCTACTAGCCTAACAGTCTGCCTGCTTAGACGACGCCTGGGTGGCAGGCCTGGTACTGGTGGCTAGAAAGCCTAGATTGTAAGACAGAGGTCCTGGCTTTCGAGGGGAAGTCTGGGCACTCAGGCATGTCCCAGGGTGTCCACCCACCATTTTACCCACTTTTGTAGTTTTCATATTGCGCAAACTTGGCCGAAGGGGATCACAGTGCTTCATGTGAACACTAGATTATAGTACACAATGTCAGATTGATGTTTTTTCCAGGTATGGGGAAATTAAATGCTTTGCCCAGAGTCACAGCATAGTGAGCCAACGCCGGGACCTTAACCTGAGTGCCCAGTTACAAAGTCAGAAGCTCTATGCGTTAGGCCACATCTGGTATCCTGGCCACTTGAATTCGTCGGATGGCAGACTGTATATGCATGGAAAGCGGCGTAATAAAAAGTCCATACCAGACTGTACACACCATGACAGAAGCAGAAAACTGGTACGGGGCAGACTGTACACACCAGAGCAGCAGTCTAAACGAAGACAAGCCACAGCAGTGTAAAGAGGGTCAAAAAATAGACTGCATATAAGGGATAGCAGTTTAGACACACAAGTAGGCTGTACACCAGAAGAGTAGCGTAAAGAGTGATGAGGGCATACTGTACACAACACACAGGGTCGCTGGGACCCACTGGCCTGAAGAGCCCATGTTCTTTCTTGCACTGAGGTCCAGGACACACTGATAGGCCTCTGGTAGCAGGAGAGCAGTGTAAATAGGCACAGGCAGACTGTCCACCACTGTAAAGTAAGACAGTATGGATCAGGACATCAGTGTAAAGGGGGTAGGCTGTAAAGTAAAAACATAGACAAGCAGACTGTTCACAATAAAACATAAAGGCATGAAAAACGGCGAGACAAGGAAGGCTTGTACATACCAAAAGACAGGAGCTGTGTTTTCAGCCACAGTGCTTTGCCTCATTTTCCTGTAATGGACGCGCGGATGAAGGCCAGTGCTGTTTCTCTCCTGTATCCGAGGGTTTCTCCTGCGAGGGCCCTCTGGCTTGGTGTCAGAAGCCCGAGGGTGCACAGCTGCTTAGACTAGCTGTTGTTGCACAGCACAAGCACTGGTACAGTGGTGGACTCGGGGCCAAGCAGCAGCAGCACTTGCTGCATTTGCAGCGGCAGAGAAGGCCTCCTCAGAGAGTCATACTTATTGTCCGTGTACATCCATCCGCAACCACGTGAGCGCATTTGTCAATCTTCTATTTTCACGATGTTGTGGAAATGGAAGAGGACAGCACATGCATTTTGGTCAGAGGCAAATGACACCCCCTGAGCTTGGTGCCCGGTGCAGTGGCACTGGTCGCACTGCCCTAAAGTTGGCCCTGGCTGACTGCATACTGCCCCTCCTCAGCCCGGACCCTAGCTCATTTGACTGTTTCACACTGCGCAATTCAGCCACTCAAAGACTAATGTTTTGTTGGAATGAACAATTGAACCTTGCCCTGGAACATGAGAATAATTAGCATCAAACATAACCTAAGCTATCTTGCATTATGTTGTGTCAGATGTGTTGGTCTGTCCTAATATTTACACAAATAACTATTTAAATGCCACTATTTTGTCTTATTTCTTTTATAGCCCTACCCAACCCAGGGCGTTGGAGTGCTTTAAATCACACATACACATTATACATTCACAATAAACCATATGTGTGTAAATCAATTTATAGGATGTGTTACAAGGTGTAGGAGTCACATGTCCTTTCCTTTATAATTCGCTGTGCTATATTATAAGGATTACAATTTATGAATTGCAAGTAAATAAAGGATCTCTGTGTCAAAATCAATAACCCATAAAGGAAAAATCCATCATCTGAATATCACATGATGTGCGTTGCGTGAGACATATTAACCCTCTATGCTACATTGATTCAAAACTGGGACAAGACAAAACAACTGTCTCTTCAGCAAGAGCATTCACCTCCAGAGTTATCTTACCATTATTATCATTACTTCTTGAGATTTACTGGGTACATAAAGATCACTGCACCAGGTGCCTTAACCCCATAAAATATTTTGAAATGCAGAATTTCTAACCAATTAAGCAGAACAGATATACAGCCATGTTTCTCCTTGTTGCCAATTTCTTTCTGGCAGAGTTTTAATAAATAAATGTGTAAGCGGAGGCCTAGTCCTTGCACAACTTCGACGCAAACTCTAATTTGTTAGATATTGTAATGTGCTCGAATGTACTCATGATAGACCTGCTTAACATATGCGATTTTCTTAGAATCTGATGTGAATTTTTGTGATATCATTTCCCGTGAGGTCATGTGTTGTGATGTCACGTGCGATGTCATGCGCTGTGATGTCACTTACATACTGCCTAACTTAGTTAGTCCCCCACTCCTATTTTTTAGGACTTGTGCCCTGTTAGGAGAAGTATATTAGAGAACTGGTGTTGGCAGATGTGGTAGGCTGGCTTAGGATATGGTGCACATTCTCAGGAGTGATGCACCTTGCACTAGTACAGGCAACCCGTATGGTGATTTTAGTGGTCTTTGATAACCATATAAAGCTCCCAAAGTGGTAGCTGTGGAGAGAAGCCTCCAGGCTTATTTTAAAGGAGTGTAAAGCAGCTTGTTTTACCACATTTAATCAGCAGTGTAGATTAGATGAAAAAGAATCACACAGTGTTGATAAAAATAAGGCTATTTATTATGCAACACAATCACTAACACATAGGTATATCACCCACCCAGAGATATCAACAATACACACAAAAATACTTCAAAATAATTAGGTAAGTAGCACAAATAAACACTGGTGTCCAGCGGAAGACCAAACCATATGCGAAGAAAGTGGAATGCAAACTTCAAGGCGAACGGGACTTGGACCAGGAAACTCATTGAAGATGGGGACACAAGGAACTACCCATGGTAAGTACCCAGGAACCCCAAGGGGCTGTGTGCAGAGTGGAAACACAGCTGCATGCCCGATGGAAGTCAATGGAGAAGTGGCGGTTGCAGTTTTACAGAAGAAGGACCCTTCCCAGAGGACCCCGAAGAAACCCTTTGGAAGACGGGAGGTTGGAGAGTCATCCCACCCATGGATGCCCCAGGAACCAGGTTACCTGCACCAGGGAAGCCGGGTGCATTGGGGTGAATTGATGTCGGTACCTGCCATAGACGACAAAGGAAAACTTCAAATAAGATGCCTCTGAAGAAGCATGTGAAGGAGTCCGGTGGAATCCAAGAGTGGATTCTTGAAGAAGAGAACCTGCAAGCAGATGGGATAGAGTGTATTCCACTCGGAAGAGACCAGGAGTCACAGAAGCACAATCCCCACCGATGTTGGGAGGTTCAAGAGTGAAGATGGTGACAGTGTTGCTGCAGCTGCGAGGACCAGGAGATGCTGAGGAAGACCAGGAGCCATGCACGAGCTGTCCCATATTGGGTGTCAGTGTTCAGGTGGTTGGTGTCTAGCGGAAGGACCAACAAACCTTGGTAGCCGCAAATGGCGTGGAAAGCAAAAAGATGCAAACATTGCGACCAGTAAGATCCAAGCGACTCACCAACTGCAGGAGAGTCAGAGCAGGCCCTGAGCAAGCAGGGGAGCCCACTGAAGCAAAGGAAGACCCTCGAGAGGACCCACATGCTGAAGGCACAGGAGTCGCAAGAGGACCTCAGGCAGCTCACAAAAGATGGAGGCCCACGGTGCAGAGGATGCTGATCTTTGAGGGATGAGGTGCTAGAGGGTGAACCGTCTTGCAGCCCAAATATCTCTTGAGTGCAGAGCCAACAAGCCTTGGCAATGGCAATTCATCGCAGTGCACATGAGTTCGGCCCAAGCGGCTTCGATGAGCTATACTGTCCTCAAAACTGCAGAGAAGACAGGTCAGGCCTCTAGGGGCTGCAGAACCACCACCTGTGTTGCTGGGCCACGTGAAGTCTGTTGGATGACAGAAGCAGCAGACCAGTCAGCTTTGTTGCGGTGCCTGCAGATGCAGGGGAGTGACTCCTTCACGCCAAGGCAGATTACTTCGGGTGTCCTTGTTGCCCGCAGGCCTTCTGGAGAAATTTAGTGATACACAGACACAGACGATGCAGAAGACTTGAGGAACAGCGAGACCAGGAACAGCAGGAGCCTTTCTTGATGCAGTCTTGGGTCCAGTCAAAATCTGACGAAGTCCAAGTGTCAAAACGGTGGAAGAGTATCTTGGTTTCAGAGGTGAGTCTTGTTCCACGAAGAATCTGAGGACCTACCCTCGGGGGAGCCCTTAAGTACCCTAGGGAAAGGGTTGGAACGACTCGGGGGTCCCTCCCAGAGAAGGGGCTGGACAGAGGGGAAGATACTCCCCTTTTCTTTGTCCAGTTTTGTGCCAGAGTGGAAACCAGGGGTTCCTGAACTGTCTCAAACAGAAATATGCAAGGAAGGCACAAATGTGGCCCTTCAAAGCAGTCTGGTGCCACTGGCAAGCCCCCCCACCCCAGCCCAATACAATAAGTCCTGTCTGGGAGGTGGGCACACCTCCCTGTGACAGGAAACCTATTGTTCTGCCTTCACTTGCTCAAGCACAGCTCAGCAGCAGGAGGGCATAATCATGTCTGTGGTCGGCAGCACTAGGTTGCTGGCAGACCCTGAAAGGCTGTTACATGGATTACAGGGGGGTCATCTAAGGAGCCCCCCAGTACTTGGGATCATTCTTCTAGCACCAGAGTCAGTGTTGGGGTATGATTCCAACACGTTTGATACAAAACATGACCAGGTCCAGTGCAGCCATTATTTAGTTAGACATTTCATAATAACTGATGTCCACTATATACGCTAAAATGGCTGATCGCGCTTACGAAGCCTGGAGAATCGACTCCGGGGTCTGTAGGGGTGTCCTGCTCATGCAGGGGCACCCTCACATTTGTAACCAAGCACCCTTCCTACCATAGGGGTGACATCATTTTTAAGTGCAGTGACCTCAGATATAAGGAACCTATAGCTGTTGTGAGAGGTGCAAACACCATCTCACACAGGGTGCAATGGCAGGCCTGTAGTCAAGTTTAAGTGGACTCACACTAATGGCAAAATACATGCTGTAGCCCATTGGCGCCTCTCGTGTACCTATGCCCTGGGTACCTTAGTGGCATATACTAGCGATGTATAATGTTACACCAGTAGCCAATTGTGGATGTACAAAAGTACTTACCAGAGCCAATTTAGGGCAGAGAGCACAGTTGCTGGCATCCTGATTATCAGGATCCCAGCAGACTACAGTCAAAACACACTGACCCCAGGCAAAAAGTAGGGGTAACCATGAAAGCAGATCCTACTTTCCTGCACTCCCCCCGCCCCAAACGTAAGGATCAGGCTAACCTTGCCCATTTGAGGCTTCATTTTCTTAGTGGAAATATCTGGAAAGTCCATCTTTGTTGGCATGGTTACTCTCAGGTCTATGTTCCACTGAAAGTTCATCCCCTGTAGGGAAATAGACCACCTCAAAAGTTTGAGATTTTCACCCTTCATCTGTTTAAGCCGTAAGAGGGGATTATGGTCTGTCTGAACAGTGAAGTGAGTGCCTGACAGGTATGGCCTCAACTTCTTCAAGGTCCAGACCACAGCAAAGGCCTCTCTCCCAGAAGCTGATCAACGCTTCTCCATGGGAGTCAACTTTCTGCTTATAAAAGCTACTGGTTGATCCTGGCCCTTTGCATTAAGCTGTGACAATACTGCACCTATCCCTATCTCAGAAGCATCTGTATGGACAAAGAATGGTTTGGAGTAGTCTGGACTTTGCAGAATTGGAACAGAGTGCATCGCTTACTTCAAGTTATCAAATGCCTTCTGACAGCTAAATGCTAGATATGCTGCACTATAAGCTTCCAGACCTGTTAAGACTTTATTCACCAGCCTCTGAAATGTGGTAGGTGCATTTTTGAAACCAAAAGCCATCACAATAAATTGATAATGTTCCCAGGTGGTTGATAATGCTGTTTTAGGTTTGGCATCCTCATTAAGTCTGATTTACAAATAACCAGCAGTCAGGTCAAATGTACTGAGATGTTTGGCAGGGGCCAAAGTATCAATCAGTTCATTTGCCCTTGGAATTGGATGGGCATTAGCCCTAGTGACTGCATTGAGGCCTCTATAGTCAAAACAAAAACTCATCTCTTTCTTGCCATCCTAGCTGTGAGATTTTGGTGCAAGGACTACAAGACTAGCCCAAGGGCTATCTGAAGCCTCAATGATTCCCAACTCTGGCATCTTTTGGACCTCTGTCCTGATGCAGTCTCTGACATGGTCAGGCTGCCAGTAAATTTTACTCTTCACAGGCATTCTGTCACCTGTGTCCACTTCATGGGTACACCAGGTGGTTTGACAAGGTGTCAGAGAAAAGAGACCAGAAAACTGAGCACCTGTCTACAATCAGCTTGCTGTTGATCAGTGAGGCTGTCTGCCAAGGCTACTCCTTCAACTGATCCGTCAACAGGGTCCTGAGTGAGGAGATTACGGAGAGGATACTCTCTTCCTCCTGTCCCTCATCAGTGGCCATGAGCAATCTCATGTCAGCCCTGTTAACAAAAGGTTTCGGGCGAATCACATGACGTATCCTATGGGGACTTCTTGAAGTACCTAGGTCAACTTGGGGCCACTCCACTTGTCTTAGAGAGCTGCTGGGGTCACAGGCCCCAACACCCACACTTTCTGTCCTGGCTGGTAAACAGTAAGTAATACTATGTCCTGTTTAGGAGGCTTGAGAGGTTGCTCCCATCCTGCTTTGACCATACATAATGGACCCATAACTGGATATCCAAACAGAAGTTCAAATGGGCTGTAGCCCACCCTTCTGAGGAACCTCTCTGTAGGGAAAGAGAAGGCAAGGTAGTAAGACATCCCATTTTCACATCAGCTTTTCTAGGAGTCCCATGATTATACCTTTGAGGGTCTTGTTGAACCTTTCAACAACCCCATTGCCCTGTGGATGGTGGGGTGTGGTAAACCTATAGTTAACACCAGACTCTATCCACAAAGCAGTGATGTAGCTAGGCATGAAGTTAGTACTTCTGTCTGGCAAGACCTCCTTATGGAACCCAACTCTAGAAAAGATTCCCAAGAGAGCCCTGATCACTACAGGAGCTGTAGTAGTCCTAAGGTGAATACCCTCTGGATATCTAGTGCCATGGTCTACCACCACTAAGAAAAACTATGTCCAGATGCTGTTGGAGGGTTTAAGGGACCTGCAATGTCTATCCCTACCCTCCCAAAGGGAACCCTAACCACTGGCAGTGGAATTATTGGGGCCTTTGTAGTGCCACACTTACCACTGGCTTGGCAGGTGACACAGGACTGACAATACTCCTTGGTATCCTCAGACATGTTGGGCCAATGAAAGTAAGGGACAAGCCTGCACCAAGTCTTGCTTTGCCCAAGATGTTCTGCAAGGGTAATGTTGTGTGCCAGGGTCAATAAGAAACCCCTGAACTTCTTAGGTATGACCAACCTCTTGGTGGCACCAGGCTTGGGGGTCTCTACTTTCAGAAAACAGGAGCCCTTCTTACTGATAAGTCCTGTGGGACCTACTGAAATGTCCTGCTTCCTCGGCAGCAGCTTGATGTCTGAGTTGCTCAAGAGAGGGGCAGGCCTTCTGTTCCAGACTGAAGTCTGCCCTTAAAGGATCCTTGCCCCAAGTTGCTCTGCCTTGTCAGGCCAAAGCTCCTCTGGTACAGTCCCTTCACAAGTACTGAGATCATCTCCCTGAGGAGGCTGATTCTCATTGTAAGTCTGAGAGAAGGATACATCTTTATCCTTCTTGCTCCTTCTCTTGGGAGCTGGCTGGTCCATTTCTTCAGGATCCAGGGCTCCCTCAGCACCTAACGTCTTGGCCTCAGCCCTAGTGACATCAAAGACTCACATCATTTCTGCATGAGTCCTGAACTCCACATCAGATCAGGCTGAAGTTTCCAAATGATTGCCCAGTAGACAGTCCACAGGCAGGTCGGGGGATGCCACAACTCTCTTTGGGCCAGTTACCCCTCCCCAGCTGAAATTGGCACCTGCCATGGAATTATCTGTCCTGGTAATGTTAGCATTGGTCACTTGGTAAATCTGTCCAAGAAGAATTTGCTCAGTAGACACACGTTTTTCTGTCACCATAGTGACACTGGCCCCTGTGTCCCTGTATGCCACAGCTTCCTGACCATTGATGAGAGGCTGTTGTCTGTATTTGCCCAAGTTAGTGGGACTTACAATAAGGGTGGCAAGCTCAGTGCCACCATCACAGACTAATGCAGCCTGAGTGGGTGTCCTGACAAGGCCAGAATCCACTTTAGTACACCAGATTAACCCAGCTATCTTGGGCGCCCTACTACTACCAGTGCTATTGCTAGGGGAACTAGGAGGTTTAGGAGTAGTAGTAGCAGTATTGGTGCATCCTTTGCCCTTTTACCTTTTTCCTTACACAAATAGCACCAAGGTTTCTTGTTAGAGTAGGAAGAGGAATGGGACCTACCCCCAGAGAAAGATTTTTGAGGACCTTCAGAAGACTCTTTTCTTTAGATTTCTCCCCACCTTCCCCGCCTTTGAATGATATTGCTTCTTCTGGTCAGCACCACCATGAGACTTTTGTTGCACTCTGGTACGGACCCACTAGTCTGCCTTCTTTCCCAATACTTGGGGAGAGGTCAGATCCGAGTCCACCATGTACTGTTGCAGTTGCTTATTTTTACAGTTGTTAAAGATGTGCTTCCTCACAAGTAAATTGGACAGTCCCTCACAATCATGCACATGGCGCAAAGAGCATTCAGTTTATTCTTCCTTTTTATCCCATCTTTGTTAGCTTGGTGCATGAAGATGTAAGATTCAAAAACATGTTTTTTCACATTTGGTCTAATTGCTTTGTGAATGTAAATAATAATCGAAGCATACTTGCAAACTGAGACTTCATGCCTGCCTTTATCAATGTTTTACTACAAAACTATGCTATTGTATTCTTTTAACAAAGTGTATGGTTCCCAGACAATGGTCGATTTGTATCGGAACACTGGAAAGTCCAAAAGGTTCTCCCTGTCCCCCCCCCCCCCCAGAAATTTAGTGTCTCCTACGCCCCAGGACAAAACCCCTGAATATCTGTGTTCTATCTGTAGCTCTAGATATATCTGGATCTATCTGTTTGTCTAACATATTCACTGTCACCCAATATTTGTCCATCACTAACCCGTGTTCCTCTTTCATCTGTGTTGAATGTTTTCTGCTGCATTTACTACATAGTATAATGTTATGTGTGTTGTCTTCTTTATATAGTGCATGGCATTTGAAACTACTGTGATATAGAAAGCCTCTTCTAACTAATCAAACATATACCATCTGAAAAATAATATTGTAACAAGAAATTAATGAAAATATTTTCTTCACTGAGAGAGGAAATGCTAACTTGCTGGGGTTGTTTTAGTAATTAATAAAAATAGTCCTGGAAGCGCAAAGGGAAGTAGTAGATATACAAAGGAGAAACAAACATGCCCAGAGTCCATAAATGGTCTAAGGAAAAGAGTCTACTGTCCAAAAATATAATAAAGTCTTAATCTCAAGCCAGAGGGTGTGTCCGAAACAGGTTCCTGGCTTGGGGGCTTAAGCCACTGGCCATCCACTTCATTTTAACTATGATGTGAAAATCCTCCTCTGATGTAATGTCAAATGGCTGGCCATGGAAAGACCAGACACTGCATGGGAAGAATGAAACAGAGAGGTAGCAGGGGAACCAGGGATCAGAAATGAAATGCAAGATGGGACTACAGGAGGTGGGGTGGGTTGTGGACACAGGTGAGACATAACTGCTGTCAATGAGGCCAAAACACCAAGTTTTGAGCTGCCTAGAGAACGTCTCTTGGAGCATCTGGACTTTCCCAAATAAGTCCCAAATATTATGATTATGAGACATCGCTCATGGAACCACTACAGTGTCATCAGCGCTTCCTTGAGAGCAGCCATTGACACAAGGGATTGAGCAGCAATGGAGGGAGGGTGGTTTTGGTGGCCTGATGTGTTCCTTGACTCATGTTCTTCCTAGCAGGCATTGAGAGTAGGAGTTGATGCATGAGCAAGGGGTGTAGCTGGATGCCCAATGGAATGGGGAGCTCAGGAGTTAAGGAGTGGCTTAGTGCAGACCCAGATTATCTTGGGGCATGCTATTAGGACAGTACAGATTCTTGGTGCTCAGGGTAAGGATGAGACCTAACAGCTTCTTTCCTTTGGCTTTTGGCATCCACAGCCACTACCCCCTTCCAGGTGACTGTTCAGCACCCACATGGAATCTCTTGATGACAGATCTTGTTAGTCTCTGGATTGGCTCACTACCACTGCTGGTGATTGCTTCCGTCTTCTCACTGGTGGGGTTGAGTCTACATGCCTGCCTCCGAGCTAAGGATAGGTGTTCGTGCCCGTGGTCTGCTGCATTGGTTGTTGACCAGCCCGGTCCTCTATAAAGGATAATTCTAGCTAAAAGAGACTATTCTTTCATTGTACTTGTGCTGACAATGTGAAGACTTGAACAAACTTCTCACTATCCTGTGCTTTCATACTCTAATGTTGGTAATTTTAAATTCCTCACATAGGAAATGCACAATAAAGCTGTAGAATCAGCATTGCATTAAGAGGAGGTGAAAGGGTTGATAATAGTTTGAGTATGTTAAAAAGCAATTGTAAACTATTAGAAATGTAGGTTCTCAATGAGTTTCACACTTTAGTTAACTAAAAGGAGAAAGTTTTCATCCTGGCTGCAAAGCATTTGAAAGGAGTTCAAACTTGTCTACATTTGGTATTTTAACAAAATATCAAGTTACAGAAATATCGGGAAAAAAATATTGTGATAAAAAAAATCATGATGAAGAAATATAGTTGTCAAGTATATCGATTTTACAGGAAAGTAATATCGTTTTCAAGAATATCGTTGATGTTAGTATAATTGTCATTATTATTTGTATAATTGTAAAAATAATATTTTTTAATATAGTTTATGATTTCAAGTGATTTAGAATTTTTTATTTATTTGATAATAGTAATTTATAGTGTTGTATGTATACAGGGGAAGTCAATTAAGTATAATTAGTTAACACTTATTTATTAATTTATTATTAATTATTTAGTTGATTATTAATTATGTTAATTGTATAATAATACTTTTTTTTTGAGTTACATATTAGTTGCGGGCTGCTGGGTTTGAAGGGGTATAGGGTAGGAAGTTAATTTAGTATAATTAATTAGAAACCAATTAGTAATTTGTTAATGTGAGAAATTGGCCTGGTATATGATGTCCACTAGTTAAAGTGGGCACCTTGCAGCAGTCCAAACAACACTTATGGTGATTTAAGAGGTCAAAGATAACCTTAGAAAGCTATCCAAGTGGTAGCTGTGGAGAGCAGCCTTCAGGCTTAGTCTTGAAGGAATGTTAAGCAGCTTGTTTTACCAGAATGCAACCTTATTGTATTAGTTAAATGAAAGGAGAAACACACAGTAGTTATAAGAACATATATTTATTATTATAACACACCTTAAATACCTCACAGTATCTGCTACATGCAGATGAACACAAAGCACACAATACTGGAGCACAGAAACAATTGTAAGTAGCACTAATAAACAGTGGGCTCCCGGCGGAGACCAAACCATATACTAAAATAGTGGTATAAGAACCACGACTCAAGTCAAGACAGTGTCTAGAGAGTGTAGAATTGCTGGGAGCCAAAGGAACCACCCAAGGTGAGTAAGTAGGGTCCCCACGGAGGATGGATGCAGTGTGAGAACACGACCGTGAGCTACGTACAATTCGATGGGAGTGTCGGGGTTGCAATTTTAAGGTTTAAGGGCCCTTCCCAGTGGATTACGAAGAAACCCTTTGGAACATAGAAGGTTGGAGAGCAACCCCACCCGTGGATACCGAAGTAGCAGAGTTACCTATGCCAGGGAAGCCGGGTGCATATGGTTGAAGGGGCGTCAGGAACCGCCGTCGTTCTCAATGGGAGTCTTCAAAGAAATGCCACTGCTGAAAAAAAGAAAAGCATCCGGTGGAATCCGCAGGTGGGTTCTTGATGAAAGGAACCTCAAAGCAGAGGGGACAGCATCTGGGTCACTCAGGAGTGACAAGGGGCTCGGTAGACGAATGCCCACCGATGTTGGGTGCTTCAGGTGTGAAGAAGGAAACCTTGACTCTACAGCTGCAGGGACCAGGAGACATTGAGGATGACCAGAGCCGGATGTGAGCTTTTCCACAAAGGATGTCGAGTGCAGTAGGGTCAGTGTCCGGCTGGAGCACCAACAAGCCTTGGCAACGGCAACCCACGAAGGTCAAAGAAGGTTACGGTCTGGCGCAGCAAGGAACAGGGGACTCACCACAGCAAGGGAAGTCAGGTCAGGTCTGGAGCAACCAGGAGAGCCCAAGAAAAGCAGTTTTGTCCCTCAAATGGATCCACAGACTGAAGGCACAGGAGTTGTGAGGGGACCACTAGCAGTTTCACAAAACAACAGCTTGCAGGGCACAGAGTGCGAGGGGGCCGAAGTCCTTTGTACAAAATGTGCACAGGGGTTAGGGCTATCGATATCTCAATGCACTTGACTGGGGAATGCCAACAAGCATATGCACTTGCAAATCTACACGTGCAGAAGCATAATTAATTAACAATTGTTTATTAATTTGTTATTAGTTATTTAATTGATTGTTCTTTATGTAAATTGCATAATAAATATGTTTTTAGTTACATATTAGGAGGGGGCCATTGGGTTTGTAGAGTTATAGGTTAGGAAATAAATCAAGTAATAATTAATTAAGAATTAATTATTAATTTAGTATTACATTTGTAATCGATTATTAATCATGTAAATTGTGTAATAATCATCTTTTTTAAGTTATAAATTAGGTGTGTGCGATTTGTAGGGGTATTGGGTGGGAATTTAATTAAGTATTCATTAATTAACAATAGATTATTATTTTATTAATAATTATTTAACTGACTAAAAATAATGTTAATTGTGTTATACTTATTTATTTTTGTTATGTTTTGAGAGTGGGCTGGTTGATTTGTCTGGGTATAGTGTGGGAAGTTAATTAAGTATGAAATAATTATTTTTTTACACAGATAGTTAATTAATACATTTTTTAATAATCATGAGTTTTATGTCTGTTGCAAATTAATAGAGTTATTCAAATATGTTATGTGTTTGAAGTGAAGTACTTCCCCTACTGTTGCACAGACTGGAGTGGAAATAGTAAATTGAACCCCTTTGAAGTGCAATGTTTTCCCCACTGCTGCACAGACTGGTGTAGGAATAGTAAAGTGTACCCTTCCGAAGTACAGTGCTTTCCCTACTGTTGTACAGACTGGAGTGGGAATACTAAATTTTACCCATAGTAAAGTTTACCCTTCTGAAGTCCAACGCTTTCCCTTCTGTTGCACAGACTGGAGTGGGAATAGCAACTCTTACCCCTTCAAAGTCTAATGCTTTCCCTACTGTTGTACAGACTGGAATGAGAATAACAAATCTTACCTCTCCGAGTCCAATGCTTTCCCCACTGTTGCACAGACTGGAGTGGGAATAGTATATCTATTATTCCCTGACTTCAATATTTTCTTAATATTGTTTAAATATATGTATCATTATTATTTATCTATTCGTTTAATTTTATATTATTTATGTATATATAGCTATATAGATATATATATTGTTTTAAATACTATTTTAAATAATGTCATATGTATTTACATAATTTAATATAACACTAAATATTTATTTTTAATAATAGTGCTACATCAGATATATGTATATATAAACATACAGACACACATATATATGTGTGTGTGTTTACATAAGCATATATGCATATATAGTATTAAATATTATTTAAATTATTTTATTTTACATTGCTTTAATGTCATGTATTAAACTATGTAAGATTTACTATTTTAAACTATATATATTTAAAACAATATTTGTGTCTGTATGTTAATAATATTAGTGTGACACAATATTTTTTCCCAATGTTTTTGTACTTACC
Organism: Triturus cristatus; assembly: GCF_964204655.1. NCBI lineage: Eukaryota > Metazoa > Chordata > Amphibia > Caudata > Salamandridae > Triturus > Triturus cristatus. The sequence continues at coordinate 409,697,258 of NC_140591.1, forward strand.
ATTATAAGCACAGGGAAACAATATATTTTTTGGGATATTGTTGACATGCTATTTCTGTATCTTGGTATTGTTATGGTTGATATTATGTTAGTGATTTCTACATTTTAGTTCTCTAAAAGTACCACACATTATTTATTAATAGGTTGAACTTTGAAGGGAAAAAGTAATAAACACATTGTAGCTAGGAAGTAAGGTAAAGGTACACAATGTCAGCATATCAGATATTTAAATTAGCAATAGAAATGTTACGGATTTCGAATGTAGACTTTATATTTGAACTTTTATTTTTCCATAAATATTGATTATTTTAAATGTGTTTCCATAATGTTTTGATAAGATGAGTAGTCAATCCACAGAAAACAAACATTAAATATGCATGTTGTAAAGTTGAATTCTCTAAACTTTACCACAAACAATATATGTGAAATAGCATATATAAGAATATAACAAACCTCACTGTGAATGTATGACAGGACATTACTCAAATTGCACAGCAACCTAAGTTCCAAATGATAAAACACACTTACTTACTGTCTCTCTGCTTCTCAAACTAATACAGCTGAGCATGGAGGATCAGCAAGGCAGCTTTCAGGCCCCTCCAATATAGTGGTGTCATGCGGGGGTCCTGGGTATGTATTTGGGAGGACAAGCCCATAATGGCTTGGGACTTAATTCTGGCCCAGTACCTGATGTCCTCCTATTGCTTGAGACATAGCAAGGGTGGGCGAAACTCGTGGAGTTTCACTCCAAAGAATTCTGCAGGCTTACCTAAAAACTGCGCCCTATTCCGTGGTGTTCCCCCAATGGGCAGAAATATGCATGTTGTGCTGCTTGTGCTGCAATTTTGTGCTGGTAGCACAAGCACCCCTGAAAAATAAGAGTGAATGGCATCATATAGTGTGCAAAAGCACGTGGTAATTTGAAGTGATTTTGCTGCCGGACGAGTTGAAAATCTATTTGAGGCGCAGCAAATCTACTTGAGAAGCAGCCCTCTGACTATGACTGCTAGCGACCACCCACAACTGCCCACAATAGAAAATGGCACCAGAGGATTCCAAATCTCGCTCATACTTGCATTTCTGAAGGCTCAAGGGAATAAATTCCACTCTCGGGTGATTGGCGGAATTTGGCCAGAACTTCACGTTACTCTTGTAATGCAGAGTCACCAAATTCCACCAATCCCGTAGGAGGAACCCCTAGACATAGCTAAGGGCATAATCTAAAGTTGGGTTTTACCACTCTTAAAAACTGCATGATTATGTATTCAACAACTGCATTATTCCCTTGAAAAATTCTCCATGTAACACTTTGGGTGATTTGTGGAGGGAAAACACTGATTCCATACACAATTTATGCCTTACTCGAAATTAGCTGCAAACATCTTCAGTGCCTTGTTTTAATGACTTAGCCCCCAACAGAATGAGGACCTTAGCCTTCAGCCTTTTCTTCAAAGTAGCACAGAGAAGATTATTTAGGATGTATTTATTTAAATATGCCATTTTTGACTGTGGGAGTGAATTTCTGAGCACTTTAGCATTTGTGTCATGTGGTGAAAGCATTCCCAGATCCTTCTCCATCCAAAAGTAACATCCAAATGTATTCCTTCGCAAAAGGGCTATGCCTGCTTTGTAGGGAAGTTGAGTAATATGTAGTGAGGCTAGTTAGGCTTTAGTATGCAATACTCTCACAATACCCCTAAATAGCTCCTTTGGATTCACACTAACAAATTCCTATCTCAGTCCTGGTAGTGTGGCACCGAGCAGTCAGGCTTTACTAGTTATTGGACTTACATCCAAGGTATCCATTATTCAATTGGTAAACTAACAAATAGATTTTTAGACATAAAGCCGTTTTCTTGTTACGAGGATTTTTTAGATTTTATTTCTTCCCCCCAGCTAAAAGCCTCTATATTTGTTTTCGATTTAGCACCCTCATATTGAGATCAGTAACGAGTCAATGGCACAAGGCCCCCGGTATTAACACTTGTCCGGCATGTGGCCTGGCAGATGAAGATGAGGATCACATATCATTCTTCTGCCCGAGTTATCATGTCCCACGCCGGAAATTGATTACTTCTGTATGCTTAAATCTGAATATATTGTGGCCCTCAGAATGTTAAGGAGTGACACCACTGCAGTAATAGCTATTGTTACAAGCAAATTTTGACTGGTGGTATGGCATAAACGTGGTAGACTATTGACTGTGCCCATAAATGACTAGATAAAATGACAATGTTTTTTAATGACTGTTTTTATCTCATTTATTTTGTTTTTACATGTACAGCTGGAAGATAGTTTTTATTTATTTTCTATGTATTTATTGCTTGATTTGCAAGCAGTTTTGCCTGATTCCTGCTCTCGTTTGCATACTAGTAATGGCCAAAGTAGATTAGTGTTGTTCCTAATGAATTGTGTTATGCCATGTGATGAAAATGATTTTATGATTTACCGTTTTGTAATGTTTTTATATATGTGCACCTTGATGGTACTTGGTTACCGAATAAAGACCATTACTACTACTAGAGAAACGTGTTAAGCATCTCAGAGTACCAACATGGATGATAAGTAATTGACACAACTTGAAAGAAATCCAACAGCAATTTATAAAAATAGATCAGATTTGTATTTAAATGGATACACCAAAATGAAGACAATCAGATGAGTATACCTGGAGTTATGGATTTTAGAAGTAAAAATAATCAGTGCAATTCACTATTGCAAAACTTTAACATTGCGGTCAATGGACAAACACACTAGTGACAATCAGTCACTGGCAGATCGAGTTCAGTGGAAACCACTGGGTGTTAAGGTGATGCAGGTTCCAGGACCAGGCCACAACAGTCAGTCGAATGTTACCTGGCTCGTAGGGCCTGGGTGCAGTGTTATCCTGGCTGTCCCAGGAGTTGAAACTGCAGCTGCGGAGAAGCTGTTTTTAATGCTTAGCTGGTGCTATTAAGGAAATGGATGCAAAAACCCAGTCACTGGGACGGCAGGTGGAAGATGCTGTAGAGCTCCCTTGAAGCACTGCGTCGAACAAAGGTAGTGGTAGGCAGACTGGTCACCAACAAGCCTTGGCAACAGCAAGCTCAGCTTGGAGTTACTTCGATGTCCTGGAGTCCAGGGGAAAACGGTAGCCACCAGGAACTTGCTGGAGCCTAGGACTATGTTTCACATAATGAACTAGACCATTTACTTTTGGGCGATCCCTCAGCTGGGCCGATGGCCAGTGATTCTTTGGTTCTGGGAGCGTGGTTTACCTGTGGGCTGCAGGGGAATAGTGCCTCTAGTCCAACTGAGTTCTAAAGTTGCCTTTGGCTATCAGAGAGGTTACTTTTTCCTGGGGAACCAGTCTCTAGTCCCGGACTGGTCACAGTTGTGCAGTTGCATGGTGGTTGCCACAGGTGCAGAGTATCACGCCTTTTCTTTCTGTAGGTTCTGAAGTCATAGACTCTGGTCTCTTCTTTGTCCTTGGTTGCAAGTTAAATCAGATCTGAGGTTCTGGTGTGAACAGTGTCCCTTAAATCCTAGTTTAAGGGACACCGTGGGTGCAAGAAGCCCATTGGCTACCAGTCCCAGCGGATAATCCTTCTTGAGGTGCCCACATCCGGGGGCATGTTACACCTTTTGTACCCAGAACCCACTATTCTGCCACTTTTAAAAAAATGACAGAAACCTTCCTTGGCTGTACAGACTAGGTAGCCCACCCCAGGGGTGTGACTAGCCTTCTGGGGATGTACACCTCCTGACTACCTAATATTCCCACCTACCTGAGAACAAATGTACCTTGGGGCAGGGGGTTGGCTGTTTCCTCCTCTGGGAGGCTGCCTGAATGCATATCAGAGGCGGTGTATGATTTGAAGCTCACCGCCATGATGTGCCACTTCACAGGCAAACCTGCCAAGGAGGGAGGTGTCACCTCCTTCCCGGCCAGGCCTTTGTCTTTGACTCCTGGATGTGTTCACACCTCCAGGCAGGGTTCATGTTACTGTCTCAGCGGCAGCAGCTGTAGGCTGTCAGACAGGGCACACATTTAACTCCAAGTTCCATGACCTTCTAAAGAATCTCAGCCTTTGGTCTTTTTCCTCTATGTGGTCAAGGAACTCCTCGAGGGCTTGCAATATCCTTATATTAATGGCAAGGGATACTTTATCCCGTATATATTCAGAATATTTTGATATTTTGGCTATGATAGTTTTGTAGCACAATATTTTTGTGCCTGATATTGTGAAATACAACCAAGAAAACATAGGGGAGGCACTCTCCACCTACTGATTGGCATAAAAAACTGCAGTGCTTAACTCAAATTTTCATGTAAATATCGAGTTGACAAGTTTAAAACAGGCAGAGGGCTCAGTTGACAAATATTCATTGAAGGAGGTTGAAAGAGCTATCAGCCATGACCCCTTTAACAAATAATCGTGCTTTCTCTAAGTACCTCTTAACTGTAAAGAACCTTTCTTGTGTGTCTTGGAATATTACAAGATTTAAAAGAATAATTGCCTGTAATGATGTAAAATATTTAAGAAGTTTCAATGTGATTTAACCAAAGGAAATATGGTGTAGTGAGGAAATTGAATTGGTAGGGGTTTAAACTGTATTGGAAATTGTACGAAGCTGCAGAAGAGGGTGCCCAAGGGGAGGCCTGCTGACAAAGTTTTCTTTTTTATTTTTTTTTAAACATCTTTATTGATTTTCATTTTGTAACAACATTACCCCTCCTCCCTCCCCCCTCCCCACCATTTCGAACAAGGTACAAAATTCAGAGTTTCCCAAAACACATGAAGCAAATAGATCTGTGGAGAGTGTTAATGCACACATTTAGTAGAATAGAAGAAAGAAAAACAATAGCTCTAATTTATTTGAACTTTCCCTTTGGAATTTTTTTTTTTTTTGTAAACCTAAATAAAGTTGGACATCCATTGTATCAGTGGATCCCATATCAACATACCTCTTTTGCACTTATTACGCCCTTTTCTTTTATATATGGCTACCTCTAGGTTGCATGTTGCTAGTAGGCGAGCCCTCCATTGCTGGAACGTCGGAGGGTTTGGATCCAGCCAAGCTGAGGCTATACAAAGCCTAAGGATAGCCATAGCTACAAAGATCAAACCGTACATGCTTTTTGGACGAGCACAATCTGTTATACCCAGCAATATTTCCTCTGTAGATATATAAATATCTGTTCCAGATATTTCTGAAAAAAACTCGGAAATCTCCCTTATTAGGTTTGACAGAGCATTGCAGGAGGCAAACATATGAACACTATCAGCCTCAAACAGTGAACAGCGTGGACATGAAGTACCTTTCCCGGTCCCCCACTTGGCAATTTTCTTCGGAGTATAATACAATGAAAAAAATGTTTTATAATACTGAGCTTGTAGTTTAGCTGACATAAAGCTGGAGTGTGACATTTCAAAGGATCGAGCAGGGGTTTGGGGTGATACAGTTAGTTTTGTCTGCCATGATTTGAACTGTTTCTCCATATCGTCGGAGCCCAAAGAGTTTAAAGATTCGTAAATCTCACCGATAGTTAGAGAGGATCTTTTACAAATCCGGTCCATAATTTGCGTAGGGTGAAATTTCTCCCTCGCCCCCCCCCCTTTGTTAACAAAAAGTCTCTAACCTGTAGGTATTTGAAAAAATCTCTATGACAGAGGTCATAGTCTCTGCGTAAATCTTCAAAGGTCTTCAAACCTCCTTTATTAAAGAAACAGCCAAGCTGTAATATCCCTATTTGTATCCACCGATTCATACACCTGTCATCAAATATCTCGGGAAGATCATTATTTTTGGAGATAGGGGTATAGTATGAGAATCGTCCTAAGCCTAGCAATTTGCGCGAACAGCCCCATACCTTATAAATCCCATGAATACTCTTGAATTTTATTTTCTTGAAGTAATTATCATTCATATGACGCCACAAGCATCCTTCAGAGCCCCTACCTAATATAAGTGTTTGTGGAGTAGGTATGCTATTGCCAATGGGCTCTAAGGAAATAAGTGCAGAGCAGTATCTCAAAACCGTGGCCCAATAATAGAATTTAAAATTAGGCATTGCCAACCCCCCTCTATCCTTTGGGAGAGTGATGTATTTTAATGCCCGGCGTGAATTTTTATAGCCCCACAGGAATTTGGAAAATAAAGAATCAATAGACCGGAACAGTTGGGGTGGAAATTCTAAACAAATGGCCCTGAAAAAATATAAAAATCTGGGGAGATACAACATTTTGATCACATTAGATCTTCCTCCTATCGTTAGATGAAGGTTATTAAGACGTATCAGATCTTTTTTTGTACGTTGAATCAAAGGCTCTACATTGTCCTTAACTATATTGTCCACGTCTGCCGATATGCTAACGCCAAGATATATAGCTTTGTTAGTAACTCTAACATCGTTCATCGTTATCTTGTCATTAAGAATAATCTGCGTTTTGGTCTGATTTAATTTATAGCCAGAGACTGATCCAAAAAATAGGGCCTCTTTCTCTAACTCAGCAATTGCTTTACTTGGACTGCTAGTAACTATGGCGATGTCGTCTGCGAAGGCTAGGGTTTTAGTCTCAAATTCATGTACGCATATTGAGGGGATTAATAAATTTTGCTCTAGCCTCCGAATAAACGGGTCAATATATATCGCAAAAAGAAGGGGAGAACATGGACACCCCTGCCTTGTCCCCCGTGTGATGGTTACTTTGTCTGATAACATCCCATTTATTGCTACCCTAGCAATAGGTTCAACATAGAGCATTTGTGTTGCCTTAATGAATCGTTGACTAATCCCATAGTGTAACATTGTGCGCCAGAGGTATTCCCAGGAGACCCTATCAAAGGCTTTTTCGGCGTCAAGTAGTATGAGCGCCATAGGGTCTCCTGTCGCCTGGGTAAAGTCAAAGAGAGATATTACCCTTTGGACGTGGTCAATTGTGGATTTCCCGGGAATAAACCCATGTTGACGTTCCGATACAATCTTATGTATGATGGGTGCTAGTCGGTTAGCTAAAAGTTTAGAATATATTTTCGAATCGCCGTTTATCAATGTAATAGGACGGTAGGACCCAGGTTCTAAAGGATTTTTTTTTTTTTTAAAACAATGATTTTAGCGGATGACCATGAAGCTGGTGGTTTTCCACCCTCGAAGATATGGATGAAGAGTTCCTGCATAATATCTTTTAATTGTAATGAGAATACCATCCATGCCAGCGGCTTTCCCTGCGGTGAGGCTGGTCATAGATAAGAGAATTTCCTCCCAAGATGGAATACTATCTAAGCTATTCTGATCCTCTTTTTCCAAACCTGTTGATGCATTTAAATTTAGATATTTCTACGAGCTGTTTGTTTGATTCTCTGTAGTTTCATAGAGCTTCTGGTAAAATTTTTGGAATACCTTTCTAATCTCGGAAGATTCAGTTTTAAGGCCAGATTCTGGATCTAAAATCTCTTTTACAAGATTAGCAGTATATTCTTCTCTAGTACGTATCGCCAGCTGATGGCCAACCTGTTCGCTCCACTCATAGATTTTCTCTTTATGGGCTGAGGCTTTAGCAACTACCTTTTCTGTCAAGACATCGATAATCTGGTTTTTGGCGGCAGCAACCTGTTTTAATTCATTCTCGGGTGAATCTCCATCTTGAATAGCCTTGGTCAGCTCCTCTTCCGCTCTAGCCAACTTACCCTGGAGTGTTGCCATTTTTATTTTAGCCTCCTTATTGGAGCGGAACGAAAACTGCATTGTCTCTCCTCTAGTACAAGCTTTTAGGGCATCCCAGACCACATCGATTGTTGTGCTACCAACATTAACCTCGAGAAAACCTGCTATCCATTCTGTCATGTGTTGATAAAATTTCTCATTCCCCAAGAACGCTCTCTCGAAAGTCCATGTCTTCGGCTTGTTTAACCCCTTATTCAAGCTTAGTACAAGAGGATTATGATCCGATAAAATTCTAGGTGTTTTTACAATTGTACTACCAGACCACAAAGTACTAGACATAAGTATATAATCTAGCCGGACAAGTCGAGAGTGTGGGTATGAATAGTATGTAAATCCCGGGTCCCCGGGATGACCGTTCGGCCAACAATCAACTAAGCCATGTGAAACACACACATTTTTTAAGGCCTGGTAAACTTTTGGTTTCCGTCCTGTGTATCTAAAATCTGGATCTGACAGCCACTCCCCTGGTAGATGTATATTAAGATCACCACAGACGATTAGGGGAAGAGGCCACTGAGATAGTTCATTGGTCATCAGAAACAACACATCAGGGTCGCCACTAACGCTACCATAGATAGTACACAGAGTCACTTTACTTCTTCCAGAGTCGTAATGACACTCTGTGATAGCCCACCGACCAAATTTGTCCGCTAATGTACGTATGAACTGAAGATCCCCCCCTTTAGCCAAGATTGCCACCCCCCTTGCTCGTGCCCCTTGTGATGAGGCTGTAATCAATTGGTACCCTAGAGTTTTGAGCAAATAATGTTGTGATCCTTCGACATGTGTCTCTTGAAGGCATAGGATATTAGCACCAATCCCCTGTAGCCCTACTGTTACTCTCTGCCTTTTCTTGATATCGTTGAGGCCGCAAATATTTATAGTGGCAATTTTCAATTTAGCCATATGATTAATTGATCAAATGATCTGCACAGAGAAAAAAAAAACGATGCTCTCCCCACATGCATGCCAAATTAACAAAAACTAGCATAGATATTTTAAGTCTGTCCTTATCTTGCCACCTACACTCTCTAATCATCACATAGTCATTGTGTTTGGAACCCCCCCTCTCCCTCTCCCCCCCGTACTGTTACCCCCACCCTCCCACCAAAAATTAGGCAACCAGGCTCAATCCTGAGCCTGTGTGATAGCGTCTGAACAGACCTCACCCACCATCCACACAGCCCCCATCACCAAACCATCCATACCAACAGCTATCTCTTATCTCTTCCCTACTCCGCTGCCCCTCTTACCCTCTTTCTCTCTCCCTGCTCAACATCCTCATCATCCCATCCCATCCCTCACATTATCACTGGCAGAGAGAAGAGAATAATAATAGGAGGATGGACAAATATAAAGAAATTGATCATCAATAGATCTATAGATCTAGAAGGAGCATCAAACCATAGATAAATTTAAATGACCCCCGAGGGAGAAAAAATTGGGAAAACATATTTTCAATGAAAATGAAAATTAATATTCTAAGAACTATGTGGGTCCTGCTTTGCCAGTTGTTATCTCCTTAAGTAATTGTTCAGCTTGAATCTCCGAGGTAAAAAACCAGGTCCGACCTTGCGAAATAACCTTCAATTTGGCAGGATTTTAAAGGAAAACAGCAGCACCAACTTTTTGAAAAGGTGTAATCAGTTGCCGGAGTCGCCAACGTCTTTCTACAGTTGCATGTGCAAAGTCTGGCTTGGCAAAGAACGAAAAATTCTCCCAAGTCCGTTTTTTATTGGGTCTAGCCAGATCATATATTGCTTGACGAAGCAAGAAATTCCCAAAATAGATTAGAATGACTCTGGGAAAGGACTGGTTGTTCTGTGGGCGTTTAGATACAGACATTGGGCTGACAAAGTTTCTATTGATCTAAAATGTACCAGTAAACTTGTTCCAGCAAGCTCAAACTTGCTACCTTCAGTTCTGATTAAATGCTGACCTATGTATGCTTGATTGATATACATATAAATATATGTATATATATATTCACAGAAAAAACCATAGGTTTCAGGCACGTTATAGTTAGGAATTAGCATTTAAAAAACCTCAGAAATTCACTGAAAAAACCAAAGGTTTCAGGGGTGTTATAGTTAGCTGGACTTTTCACTTGTACAAAACCATTGAAATTCCCCCGTTATAGTTAGTTCAGCTAACTATAACTCGCGCGCCCGCAATGCACTGCTGATGACGTCACATATTACATCACTCATGACATGGTCAGTGACATCACTCATGACATCACTGATGACATCTCAAATGACATCACTCCTAAGGGTCCCTAGGGTCAAACTAGACCACTAGGTACCTCCAGTAAGCGCCACAGAGCTGCGTTGCAGAGAGGTGTAAAAAGGGGCTTGGCCTCAGAACACCTGTCTGCAGCGCAGCTCCCTGGCGCATACTGGAGATGCCTGTTGGGGGCGCGTTTGCAGAGTGCTGCACGGAGGGGGCATGGCCTCCGGCACGATGCCAGTCTTTTATTTATTTTAATTTTTTAAGAAGGGGGGCTGTGTGGTTCCCCTTCTTATTCTAATTTATTGGCCCTGATGACCCCATCCCCCAGGGCCTGTCTCCTAATTATATTTTTTTGACACCAATCCCCAGGGCCGGCCACTGTTTTTTATTATTTTTAAAAAATATATATTTATAGACACACCTAGGACATGCTGGACAAACCGTACGTACCTATCACCATGACGATTTGCGTGATATTCATTAAAAGGCGACTATGCATGCAATGAATCCACGTGGAATGTATTTACACCACTAGTGAAGCTCTGACATGTCTGATGCCCTACCGTGCCTAATCCCAGTAGACACCCTTGTCGTTTATTTATACAAACATGGGTAGCTATTGACGGGCACATTTAATACACATGCACACCAAGCCATTCAAAGGGGATTCGACAAAAATTCGACAAACTATGCAAGAAACCCCCCTCACGGTTAATAAAACACACATCCACTGCCGGATGTGTAATACTTTTTATTTTACTCTCTGGAAAGGGGACGAACATCACTTGAGTCACAGCGCGCTCCTGACAGAGCCCAATGCTGTGTTACACCCACCATTGCCTGCCGAGTGCCACACACCTCTGTGTTGTATTCCACTAGCTAGTGCATATGCTATGACACTCTCTAGCCCATGTGCACTGTAACACCACCCCGTGAATATGTCATGCCACACTTGTCTTCGCACGGGTTATATTGCCCCATCTAACGTGCCTTCCTCGATGCCTATGTTATAACGCACAGTGCTATGCCATACATATTACAATCTGGGACCCATATCTTTGTCACAGTGCATATGCAACGTTACACTCCCCAGCACATATTTTATATTACAACTTTAGAGACTAGTTAGGTTACACAACACTGCCCTGTGCATATTACACTCCAAGGCGCATATCGCATAGCACGCGCTAGTGCCTGTGCTATCTCGCGCTCTCCAATGAATCTGTCATTGCGCACAATGTATTGCATATTATATTTCACGCCCGGTTCATCTTATATCACACTTTTTGGTGCATAGTTTATACCATACACTATATCTAGTTTTCATTTTCAATCGTGCTCTCAGGACTATGTTCTATATAACACTGTGTTCACCTACCCTTTTCACGGGCATTACATTTTGCGATAGGGGGTGGAGGTTCAGGGGGTGTTTCTGCCAAGTGAGCCCGGAGTCACAGTCACAAACGTCCTCTTCTTCCTGAATAAAAGTGAGATTATGCTGCATACTTGTTCATATTTTAAGTAGTTCGCACAGACACAATGTTTTAAAAACAAAGTTCCTAATACCCGCCTTCTCTGAACAGTTAGCTTGCTGCCCCATCCCCCTCCTCCCTATCATCTGTTGTGTGAATCCATGGACTAGCCTCCTCCCTCCTGCCATGCATGGTCTGATGTGCTGCCACTGCCCTCAATTTAGTATGATGTACCAGTCCACTCCTCCTGCCCACCATTGCCCAATTCTATGCCCCATCATTGACCTCCTGCTTAAACTCTGTGCTTAGCTTGCTGCCCCTATTCTCCTTCCCCCTGCCCTCCGATGTCTTTGTGCATGCCCCATCTCCATCCTTTTTGCCCACCATGTCCCATGGACCTGCCACTCCTATCTACTCTGAGTGTTCTGTTGAGCTGCCACTCCCCTCCCACCTGCCTAGCATTGTCAGATGACTGTAACCTGTCCCTGCCACCACCACCCTGCCTGTCCACATGCCATGCCCCTATCCTCTTCCTCCTGTCCTACATGGTCCATTGTACTGCCACACCCTTCTGCCCTCCCTGGTCTGTTGTGCTGCAACTGCTCCTCCTGCCTGCCCCGTGTGGTCTGTTGTGAGGCCCCTTCCCCTGAACTTTCTTGTCTGTGCACAGGTCCTGACCCTGCCTTCTATCCTCCATGGTCCTTTGTGCATGCCCCTGCACCCTCCTTCTTGCCCATCATAGCCATTGTGCTGCCACTAACCCTCCCACTTGCCATGCATGGTCTTCTGTGCTGCCATGGCCCCTCCCACCTTCCCTGTGTGGTCAGTTAGCTGCCCCTGACCCCCTCCCACCTTCCCTCCATGGTCTGTGTGTATGCCATCACAGTCTCACTGTTGCTCTTCATGGTGTGTCTTGCTTCTAGTGCCCATCCTGCCTGACCTCCATGGCTATCTTGCTGCTCCTGCCCTGCCTCCTTGCCCCCAGCCCTCTGTTTACATGTGCAGACCCCTACTCCCTCCCTCCTGGCTTGTCTGTTCCATTGTAATGCCCCTGATCCGTCCCTCCTTCCCTTTATGGTCTGTTATGCTGCAGCTTTCTCTCCTGTCTGTCCATTACGGTCAGCTAGCTACCATTGCCTCTTGCCCCTCTGTTCTCTGTTGTCCATGTGCATGGTCCTGTCCCCTCCCTCTTGCTTTCTATGGATTGTTGTGCTGCACTCCCGTCCTGCATGCCCTGTGTGGTGTATTGTGCTGCTGCAAACCCTGATGCCTGCCCTGCAGGGTCAGTTTGGTGCACCTCTCCATGTCCCTCCTGTCCTCTGTTATCCAAGTCCATGTCCCTATCCCATTTCCTTCCATGATCCAATGTACCATACTTGCGAACATTTTGAACTTGGTAAGAGGGAGATTTTGAAAAAAAACTGGGGTATTGATTTTCCCCTTTGAGTTACATTGAAAAAGAGGAGATTGTAGACAGGAGACAGATCAAATAAAGCCCATTTGAGCTTAAAAACATTGGACGTTTCCTGGCTGAATCGGGTCTGTTGGCATGTATGGTTGTACTACCATTGCCTCTTCCTTCTGCCCACAATGGTCTATTACATTGCCACAGCCTCTCTTGCAAGTCCTGTATTGTTGGTTTGTTGCCCCTGCCCCCCTTTCCACTGCCCTCCATAGTCTGTTGTGCTTCCACGGCCCTTCCTGCCTGCTCAGTGTGGTTAAATTGTTGCCTTTGCACCCTCCTACTTGCCTTCAATTTTCAGAGTCCGTGCCCTTGGCCTCTGCCTCTCAACAGTATATGAACAACTAGATTGCTAACATTCTATATTTATTACAAAAGTGTGGAACGCCTGACGTCATCTTGATGTAATCAAAACTGTAATACCTAGAGCATTTCCTTTAGAAATTACATATATGAGAGGGTCTTATTGGCATCAAAATTATGGTTAGTGCTCTAAAAGACTAAAATAAGGACATCTTTTCTGAGTTTTCAAATAGCAACAAAGCACTTTTAAATTATTTGTTATCTTTATGTTTTTTTATCCAGTTGACCACTTGAATAAATGTTGCACTTAGGGGAGAGGATGTGGTGTTACTTCCAGAACTGCAGACTTTGCAACTGGGGAACCAGGTTGAAGTTTCTGCTTCAGCTCGACATTCTGTGATTCTGGTTAAATCACTTAGTCTCCCCATGTCTACAACCAAAATGAATTTGCTCTTGTGTGATGTAACCAATGCTCATGTAAAGCACTCCAATACCTGACAAGTCTGCACTATATAACACTGCAAAAACACAAAATAATAAGTGTTTTGCACACTTCTGTCATTGGGCTATATTTGGGCTACATCTGGGTGATTTTGGGCTACATTTGGGCTCTTTTGTCTCCGGTGGCCATCTTGGGAGATTTATTTGTTATGAAGTTTCCTAATTTCCTCATGTACTGCAGTCTCCTCAGTAGGAAATGCTTTCAGTTTTTTACTTTGATTCCATCATGAAGGTATTCAGATATGTCACACATTTGCCATAAATTCTGAATGTTAGCACTCTAGTTGCTCATTAGATCACTGTAGTAAAACTACTGTTCACCATGGAAGTCTGCTCCTGGTATTAAAAGTGCATGTTTCAGTCTGCATGTCAGAATATTTTAATGAAATAAAAGAGGATTTGAGAAGTCACTCAAAATGTGCCCTCATTTTCTTTCTTCAGCATTAATCATAATTTCTATGGCAAAATGAACCCCCTCATTGTGTTCCTTTTTAAATTAAATGTTTTAAGTGTTAACAGTTTATTCCAATCAAGATGGCTTCAGGTGTGCCATACTTTTGTCATAATGAAGACAGTAAGCGCTCTAGTTGTTTTTAAGAACATTCTGGGACATTCTGTCATTGGGCTATACTTGGGCTACATCTGGGTGATATTTGGGCTACATTTGGGCTCTTTTGTCTCTGGTGGCCATCTTGGGAGACTTATTTGTTATGAAGTTTCCTAATATCCTCATTTACTGCAGTCTCCTCAGTAGGAAATACTTTCAGTTTTTTTCTTTGATTCCATCAAGAAGGCATTCAGATGTGTCACACATTTGCCATAAATTCAGAATGTTAGCACTCTTTTTGCTCATTAGATCACTGTAGTAAAGCTACTGCTCACCAGGGAAAGCTGCTGCTGGTATTGAAAGTGCATGTTTCAGTCTGCATGTCAGAATTTTTTAATGAAATAGAAGAGGATTTCAGAAGTCACTCAAAATGTGCTCTAATTTTTCTTTCTGCAGCACTAATCATACTTTTTGTGGAAAAATGAACCCCCTCATTTTGTTCCTTTTTAAATTAAATGTTTTAAGAGTTACCACTTTAATCCAAGCAAGATGGCTTCAGGTGTGCCATACGTTTATCATAAGTAGGACTGTTAGCGCTCTAGTAGTTCTTTGGAACACTCTGGGAAGCTGCAGTAGAACACAAAGGAATCAACTGACAGTCTCTGCCCTTGTTGGATGTACATGTTTTACTGAGAATGTCAGACTTCATTCTCACATGACTGAGAAAGGTAATGTGAATTTACAGAAAATAAGCTCTCAGTTTAGCTTATAGATCACCTTCCAAACCTCTGTGGTAAAAGCATGAGAAAATATTTTTCTCTCAATCATGATATCCCAGCAGAAGGCTTTTTCACATGGTGAAATCACCTTAGAACATACCACAATTCCTAAATTGAGTATGGTACCATCAACAAATGATTTATAATGTAACTAAAGTCTTAAAACCTTCTATTAACTGCAATGCTTTTTAATGAGGTGCTATCATGTATATTGGTCCCAAGATGGCTGCCAACACTTCTTGGATGAAGTGCTGACAGCCAATCAGATCTCAGGATGAGATGTGTGGTTAGGCTCCGCCCACATATATATATGCTTTTAAATGCTATTTTCTCAGGAAATACTGAACAGATTTACACCAGACCTGCACAAGGCACTTCCTTGACCTTATGGCTACCTCTCTGCCAAATTTCAAGTAATTCTGTTCAGCCGTTCGGGCTGTAGCTGTGTCTAAAGGTCCTATGGAAAAATGCATGGGGAAAATGCGTTTTGGGACCCCCCTTTTTTCTCGGCCCCTGCTTGACGAATCACCCCGAGACTTTCAGGGTAGGAGCTGAACGGAGAGCCCTATTAGTTCTGAAAATTTCGCGAGGATTCGTCAACCGGTGCCAAAGTTATTCAAAATAGAATTTTGAGATTTCCTATGGAAACTAGGTTGTAACTATAACTATCTACTGGCGACCGCCAGTAGATAATATATATACATATATATATATATATATATATATATATTCACTGAAAAAACCATAGGTTTCACACACGTTATAGTTGGGAAATAGCATTTAAAAAACCTTACAAATTCACTGAAAAAACCATAGGTTTCACACATGTTATAGTTAGCTGGACATTTTACTCGTAAAAAACCAATGAAATTCCCCCGTTATAGTTAGTTCAGCTAACTATAACTCGCGCGCCCGCAATCCACTGCTGATGACGTCACATATTACATCACTCATGACATGGTCAGTGACATCACTCATGACATTACTGATGACATCTCAAATAACATCACTGATGACATCACTGATGACGTCATCCATTGAGTATGTGTTTCTGAACAATTTTAATATGTTTAATATATATAGGGAAAGTCCTGTTGAAGAATGAGTGGGTGTATAAGTGTGTGAATGGATGATTTTCTAGGTGTGTGACTGACTCTATAACTGAGTCATTAAATGTATCTTATTGCAGACTAGTGACTAAACTGTGTGAATGTCTGTATGTGTCTGTATGTTGGTGTATAAGTGGCGGTATGGTTTTGTGAATAACTATATCAGTGTCTATATGGGTTATTGATTGGTTGTATGAGTATCATTATGGGTTCCTGATTGTTTGTGTGGGTAGGGTGTGTGGGACTCTATGCATAAATGTGTGAGTGGGTGAATCTATGGGTGCATGGTTTTAAGAGTGCATCTGTGATGGACTGTATGGTTGAGTGAGTGTATGTATGGGTGTGTTAGGGATTGAATGTATATCTCAGTAGTACATTTGTGAGTAACTACATATGTGAAAGGCAGTATATGTGCGTGTAAGAGTATATAAGTGAGTAGATATGAGAGTGTGTGATTGTGAAAGTGACTGTATGGATGAATGTGTGCTTGTATGAATGATTCTATAAGAGGGTAAGAATGTGGTACTTTTTTTATGACTAAGTGAACTTGAGTGTGTATAACCGCATAGCTGAGTAAATGGGAGTGTGATTATTTGCGTGACTGACTAGGTGTGAGAGTACCTCTATGGATGATTGGTGGTGTGTGAGTGTCTATATAGGTGTATAAATGCATAAGATAGTTTTGTATGGAGTGACTGTAAGTATGAGTGACTGTACAGCTGAATGATTGGAGGTGTATGTAGACCTAAGAGTTAATAAGTGGGTATGTAGTTATTGGTATTGCAGTATGTATAGTTTTGACATTTGAACTCTTAAATTTTGAGTTGGTGTATCAAAAGTTATATTAGGGTGTGAGAAGATGTGCTAATTTTTCACATGGATGACATCATCAGTGATGTCATGAGTGATGTCATTTGAGATGTCATGAGTGATGTCATGAGTGATGTCACTGACCATGTCATGAGTGATGTAATATGTGACGTCATCAGCAGTGGATTGCGGGCGCGCGAGTTATAGTTAGCGGAACTAACTATAACAGGGGAATTTCATTGGTTTTTTACGAGTAAAATGTCCAGCTAACTATAACATGTGTGAAACCTATGTTTTTTTCAGTGAATTTGTAAGGTTTTTTAAATGCTATTTCCTAACTATAACGTGTGTGAAACCTATGGTTTTTTCAGTGAATTTGCAAGGTTTTTTAAATGCTAATTAATAACTATAACGTGTGTGAAACCTATGGTTTTTTCAGTGAATTTCAAAGGTTTTTTAAATGCTAATTTTGGATTTTTTTAATATATTTTTTATATATTTCTTTTACAAAAAATTCCTTATGTATACATTTATAAATTATCTGTATCCTTTAATTTTGTGTGGGTAATTTTTTTTTTACTTTGAATTTGGATAAAGTTGAACAGCATAGTTAATATCTTCTATTAACTTATGTCCACTTTATTTCTTTTTTTTTTTTTTCTCTAAATTTTTAGGGTGCTCGCACTGAGCGCGAACCTAGTACGTTTGCGTACGTTTTTCATGTATGCAGGTGTACGTTATCTACGTACGCATACATACGTTTTAGTGCGCGCTCGCAGCGCGCACCTAGTACGCATGCGTAAGTTTTTTGTGTACGCATGCGTACGTTTTTTGTGTACGCATGCGTACGTTATCTACGTACGCATACGTACGTTTTAGTACGCGCTCGCAGCGCGCACCCAGTACGCATGCGTACGTACTACGTGCTCCACGCGCTACACTCGCGTATACACGTAGAGTACGCGTGCTGACGTTCGCCCATGCGCGCGTGCTGCGTATACGCGTTACGTACGCGCATAATACTTATGCGCATGCGCGCGTACGCGTTTGCGCATGCGTAATTGCACGGTGCGCGCTCTGAGCTTGCTCCGTGCGCGCACCTCGGGTTATGTGATTAATAAAACAACACTTTTAATTGGTTTTCATTACTTTCAGTTTCAGATTGTTTCAACACCACAACCAATCCCCTCATGGCAAGTCATGTGAGCAAGAAACATCACTTTTCATTGGTTCAAAGTACTTTCAGTTCCAGATTCTTCCAAAACTACACCCACTCCCCTCATTATTAGTTCTGATTCCCTTGGAGAAGGAGCTACTCTGTTTTTGTGAGACAATGGCAGAGCACCAGCCACCTTCTCAGAGTGAGCAGGACACTCTTGAGAGACAGAGGCAGAGGAAGCAGAAAGACTCCTTTATATGGCAGTTTTTCACTTTTCCTGAGGGACAAAAGAAGGTAAATGCACCAAAGGTCACCTGCACACTGTGTCACCGCACCTTGTCACGTGGGAATGCTAATAAGAAGTACTCTTTTAGTATTCACACTATGATGAGGCACGTTGAGGCAATGCATCCTGTGACTTTTCATCAAGCTTCTGGAGCAAACCCTCCCCCTGCTCAGCCGATGACATCTGCAGCAGCTCAGCCGAGCACATCTTCGGCAGCTCAGCCGAGCACTTCTTCTGCAATGGTGCCTTCACCTTCTAACACACCTCTGGATATTTGTCCTTGTTTTGGGAGGATGAGTACACGGTGCATGGATTGTGCTACTCTTATTACTATGGGTGAGAGCAGTATTGATCTCATTCAGAAGAAATTTGAGGAGCACCCTTGCAATAGGCCATAGTTTTGTTATTTTTTTTTTTTTTCGTTTTTCTCTTCCTCTGTCCCTACATTAACTCAAGGGCTCTCTTTAGAGCCACCTAAAATCTAAACACAAAAACTTGTTTTTTGAATCTATTTGTCAATTTTTTTGGGGGGGTGCACGCACCCTGCGCACACCCAATGACGTTTAAAAAAAAAATCATTTTTCTCACCTTTAGTAAACCTTCAGGGACTCCCTGACAAAGAGAGGGGAGTGGCAAAGTAATTAAAAAAGAGATGGTGTACATTTCACAGATGAAGGGAAGAGAGTCTTCCTATTAAATGTTAAACTCTGCATCAGTACTTACGTATAGGTACCCTAAACCTATCAAAAAACATAATAGCTCATTTTAGTGCTGCGTTTGAATTGGCTGTATTTACAAGGAGAGGAAAAGACACACAGAGTGGCTTATCCTCTCCTTGTAAATATAGAAAAGCACCCTGCGCCACTAGTACGTCAAGAAAAGTGACGTAGTGGTGGCACAGGTGGCTTGTAAATCTGCCCCAGAGATGTTAAGGAAATTAAGGGTAAAACAGACAAACAGAGAGTGACAGAGACAGAGAGCAAACAACTGAGAAGGAGTAATGCAGTTAAAAAGACGAAGACATATGGATACAGAGAAAGAAACCTGGATGAAAAATTAGTGATGGAGGTAGTAAAGGTAGGGGAGTAGTAGAGAAGGAATGAGGGAGTTACAAAAGAGTAGTAAAGCAGGAAGAGAGAGTGAGAAGAGAAATGAGAAAAGCAGAGTAAGGAGAGGTGAAGAAAAGGAAGCATGAAACGAAAGCAGTGACACATACAGATATTTTATACTTACCTGACCATCAAAGTAACTTATTTAGAAATAAATGTTTTTATTTAATTGCAAGGAAACTGAATTACATTTTTTAAATTTTCTTTCTAGTTCTGAAAAAAAGAAAAAAAGTACTAATATTCAACAATACATTTTATTAAACAGTACATGTTTTTTCATATTTAGCAAAGCAATTTTTTGTCCTTTTTTTGCTGTTTTCAGAATGTTTTGATTTTCACTAAAAATAGTGAAATCAATTGTATTCATCATTTAACAGCGGGCAAAAAAAAAAAAACCAATCTGAAATATTGTTTAAAAAAGCCCCAAATGTATCCTCACTAAAACATACCTTAATAGAAATGTCAAAAATACCTTTTAAGAACAATAACAATTTACAAGAAATAACGTCTGTAAACCTTGTTGCAAAAGAACATTTTCCAAAATAATATCTGTCAAAGAAGTCCACAATTGTTTGTTTTATCTTTCCTTGGGGCCAAATGGTACGTTTAAAATCCTTTTTGAGTGAAATATCCAATTTTAATCCTTTAAAATTTAAATAATGCTTTCTTCAGATGCTGAATTTAGTATTTAAAATTTGGGTTTCAGAAAAATTAAGTAACAATTGGGTAAATCATAAGGCAAACGTTGCTTGAAAATCAATTGAGAATCATTACACAGTGTCCATCCTTTTTCACATTTAAGATAAACTGTGTAATGACCAGAAGTTATAGAAGGACCGCCATGAAAAATTATTGCAACTCCTACAAAAGTTTTTCCAGATATAGATAATTGATTACCAACAAACTTCTTTAGTAAAGTTTCCAATTTTGTTCCATCAGCTCTACAACGTTGTACCATTAAAATTACATACTGTCCATATTTCTTTAAAAATAACGTTGACAACATTTCAGATTTACATTTAGAACATTCCATGTTATGATTAGCATCTTCAACTAATTTACTAAAAGTTACTGTTTTACTTTCTGGTAATGGTAAATATATGAACCTTTCAGAATCAACATTACTACTGCTTGTGTTCATACAGTTATCACAACAATGTTCCCATTTATAAGAGACACCTAATAAATGTTCTACTTCTACTCCTTCATCTTCCATTACCATCAGGATATACAGCAAGAATTCCTGTGTATCTTGCTGGACATTTTGTGTAAACTGTGTACATCCAGAACATACATCTAAAAGATTTCTAACATCAGAAGCACTTTCTATTTTATTTTTATCATTACTCAGCTTCTCGTAAAGGAGACTCAGCAAAGAACAGAATCTTTTTTCATGATTTAGTATTATCTGCTCTTGCAAACTTTCAAGAGAAAATACAACATTCAGCACTACATTTGCGTAGCAGTTGACACCAGAGCTATTTTCAAAATGACAACCAACAACCTCTTCCACACTTTCCTTTTTCTTTTTGCTTGCAGTCACATCACTGTCTTTTTGTTTTCTCTTCTGTACATCCTCATTACAGATATTCTCAAATCTCCTTTTCCGACAAACAACACGTTTTTCAAACACAGGATACTGACCTAAATGAGGAGCATAGCTTCTTCTTAATCTATTATACTCCTTTACACAGTTTGCATCAACACTTACTTTTGAGTCATCAAAGTCTATCATGAATAAACCAGATAATTTTTTCACGCGTGACAAAGCAACATATGCCATACCTTCTTTGAACACAGTAGATCCAATGTTTACAAAAGCACTGTCAACAGTTAATCCTTGAGACTTGTGAATAGTTACAGCATATGCTAGAGAAATCGGAAACTGCTTCCTACGTACATATAAGTCTTTCACTAGCAAAAAACAAACTGAACAACGACTAATGACTTTAACCTCTTCAATCTGATCAAATTTTATTTTTAAGAATTCAATTCCATCTTTTTTTCTGGTACTTTACAAAACCCACAACTTTACCCATAGCTCCATTCACTAAACCTTTTTCTACATCCAAATTACGTCTTAAAATTACTAGGGGTGGGCGGAATTTGCGGAATTAACCTTCGCAAATTATCGCGAGAATGTTTAAAATTATCGCAAACAAGCAGAAATATCGCGAAGATGCGGAAGTTTTTTTCCGGCATGTTCGCGAGATTTTCTGCATGGTTGCGGGTCGCCAACTTACCCATGTGGTTGCTTGCGGGCGCGGCCATCTTGTTTTGAGTTGTTCTCGCGGTGCATGATCGCGAGAAGAAAGACGTGATCGCGCGACGCATGACGTCACTGCGGGCGCGAACTGTCGCGAGACAGCGCAAATGGCTAAAAACAATACAACATCTCATGGAGAACGCGACCGGATCAAGAAAACTTGTCGGCGAACGCAGGGATTCAGGTAAGGCGATCGCGCGCGAGAATGTATTATTTTACAGCGCGAGCAAGAAACAAATTATCGCCAAGCTGCGGAAACCGGAATTTTTGACATTTTCGCGCTCTCCGCGGAACGCAAAAATGTCAAATTATCGCAATTTCCGCGAACGGAACGAAATTTTTGCCCAGGCCTAAAAATTACTCTACAGTTCATACACACATAAAGATTCTTTTGCAAACCAGCTGTTTTTGAAATGTTTTTCTCCAGAGAATCCAATTTAGTAGCCAATTTGCCTGTCAATATAATAGTTATTCGTTCATGTTGAATTTTATCCACAGCTTCCAGTTTTATGATCTCTTCATTTTCCAATTTCAAAAGTTCTTGATTGAATACAGAGCATTCATGTAGTGTTGGCATTGAGCAGATTACAGTATTTTTTTCAGCAATTTTCTTGTATATTTTCTCTGGAACTATTTCTTCTGTTGTAAACAAATTACTCAGCAATCGACTCTGTAATACTTTTCTGCCATGTTCTGTGAGTAGTCCAATTCTTATATCTTTCAGAATACTTGCATAGTCCTCATCATTGGCTTGCCTCATATTGGTAATGAGTTCCTTATACTCAAAATATGTCCAAATATTTACATTGCCTATACTTCCTAATGACTTTTTCGTGTCTTCATGTGTAAGTGTATGGAATACCGGTTGTCCTTTAACTGGAGTAAGTTGCAAAGATCCCCAAAAACTATGACGTGTTTTCCTCCAAATAACACGTCATACTCTGTCTTCAGAATTTGCTGCATTCTTAAATGCACAAAGGCAAGCATTAAGTTTGATACCATGCTTACCTCGTCAATAATGAGTACTTTCAATTTCTTCAATACTCTTGAAACTTCCAAGCATGCTTCTCCTGCTAGTTTGTGGTACTGTATTTTGTTCTCATGCTCTACTGGTAACATTAGCAAACGATGTAAGGTAACTCCTTTTATGTTATACGCTGCTAACCCAGTTGGAGCAGTAACAACACAAGACAAAATGGAATCCATTTTCTTCTGTAGGTAGCTTCTAATTACATTAATTAAGAAACTTTTTCCAGTTCCTGCTTGTCCACATGCATACATTCTCATTGGTTCAAAAGATGTGCATGAGCACTCTTTCTTTTCATGTAGTAATCCGTGATCAATTTTTTTCCTGACTTCTTCATAAATTTGTTTTTGTTCTTCATTCAGTTGCTGCTCCAAATATGTTAAGTCTACTATATCTTCCTGAGCTTGATTCATACCTGTTTCCACTTCATTCATGGCTATTGCTGCTTCATTTTCTATGATTGGTTGTCCTAGAGCACGGGTACTCATAGTACGGCCCGCGGGCCGTTGGCGGCCCGGCAAGCCTTCCTTGGCGGCCCGCGGACCTTGCAGACAGTGCCTGTGCCCTGTGCTTGTCAGCGAACACCGCCGGTTACAGCAGCGCGGAGCTGTGAGGCCGGGCGATTCTTTTAAAGGCCATTTACTTGTTAATGAGGCTTTGTTGTATTTCACCTCTTCTTAGCACCCCTGCATCTCCCCTCTCATTGAGTGGAGATGCAGGGGCGCTAAGAAGAGGTGAAATACAACAAAGTCTCATTAACAAGTGAATGGTCTTTAAAAGACCTGTGAAGTACTTGGGTGCGGCGGCCGTTTGCATTCCCTGGAAGCCATCTCAGCGCGGGGTGAGGTGACAGAGGACAGCAGGGTGAGGTGATGGAGGGCAGCAGGGAGTGAGAGCAGGGGGTGAGGTGACAGCGGGAGGAAGACAGAGTGCAACAGAGGGAGGAAGAGGGAGGGAGAGAGAGGGAGAGGAGGAAGACAGGGAGAGGAGGAAGACAGGGAGAGGAGGAAGACAGGGAGAGGGGGGAAGACAGGGAGACAGAGAGGGAGGCAGAGGGAGGGGGAGGGAGGGAGGGAGAAGGAGGGAGACAGAGGGAGAACGGAGGAGGGAGGGCGGGAGACGGAGTGAGAGATAGATAGAGAGGGCGGGAGACAGAGTGAGAGATAGATAGATAGAGAGGGCGGAAGACAGAGTGAGAGATAGATAGATAGAGAGGGCGGGAGACAGAGTGAGAGATAGATAGATAGAGAGGGCGGGAGACAGAGTGAGAGATAGATAGATAGATAGATAGATAGATAGATAGATAGAGAGGGCGGGAGACAGAGTGATAGATAGATAGATAGAGAGGGCGGGAGACAGAGTGAGAGAGAGATAGATAGATAGATAGATAGAGAGGGCGGGAGACAGAGTGAGAGATAGATAGATAGAGAGGGCGGGAGACAGTGATAGATAGATAGATAGATATATAGAGAGGGCGGGAGACAGAGAGATAGATAGATAGATAGATAGATAGATAGATAGATAGATAGATAGAGAGGGCGGGAACAGAGTGAGAGATAGATAGATAGATAGATAGATAGAGAGGGCGGGAGACAGAGTGAGAGATAGATAGATAGATAGATAGAGAGGGCGGGAGACAGAGTGAGAGATAGATAGATAGATAGAGAGGGCGGGAGACAGAGTGAGAGATAGATAGATAGGGCAGGAGACAGAGTGATAGATAGATAGATAGATAGGGCAGGAGACAGAGTGATAGATAGATAGATAGGGCGGGAGACAGAGTGATAGATAGATAGATAGATAGATAGATAGATAGATAGATAGGGCGGGAGACAGAGTGATAGATAGATAGATAGAGCGGGAGACAGAGTGATAGATAGATAGAGAGGGCGGGAACAGAGTGAGAGATAGATAGATAGATAGATAGAGAGGGCGGGAGACAGAGTGAGAGATAGATAGATAGATAGAGCGGGAGACAGAGTGATAGATAGATAGATAGGGCGGGAGACAGAGTGATAGATAGGGCGGGAGACAGAGAGATAGATAGATAGATAGGGCGGGAGACGGAGAGATAGATAGATAGATAGGGCGGGAGACAGAGAGATAGATAGATAGATAGGGCGGGAGACAGAGAGATAGATAGATAGATAGATAGATAGATAGATAGATAGATAGATAGATAGATAGATAGATAGATAGATAGATAGGTGTGCATACCGGGTCTGGTGGCTCAGTAGATGAAGGCGTCTGCTGCAGTGGCCTGTGTTCAACCTCATGGTCATAGTTTTTTTTTTGCTCTAGCCCCGCCCCCTCCCTCACTGGCCCCGCCCCCACCGGTGCGGCCCTCAGCCAGAAACCACACTGTAAATTTGGCCCCCGAGAGAAAGTTTGTGAGTACCCATGTCCTAGAGGATCTTGACTGAATGTCCCAGAACTTTGACTGTCTTGAGAACTGTCTCTAGCTACTTCAGCTGCAATTGTTGCTTCTTGTTCAATTTCTTCATTTAACATTTGAATATAAGTTGTGAAAGTACTGCATTCTATGCTGTCTTTGCTAGCATTGAAGGAATCTTCATAACTCTGGAATTCTCCAAGTAGTTCGTCCTCTGAACGCTATGGTTTAAAGAGCTGCAAAAGTGCCAGGTAGTAAAATTCCTTTTTGTCAGGAGTGTCGCAACTCAGCTTCCGGAGATTTATCAAACTTCCTTTTGTTTGCTTCACCAAACATCCCTCCTCACCACTGACTTTATATTTTCCATTGTTGATATCTTCTGTGGCATTCCGTTTAAAAATGAAGTTCTGCAGCACTTCATAAGGACACATGTCCTCAAGGTGATGACTTCTTTGTGGGTAATATGTGTCCAACATGTTTGTTCTTAAAATGTCTGTACTTTCTGGTTCGAACTCTGCTAAATATTCAATTTCTCGAATAGATTTCAGTACCCGATTTCGCATTCCTGCAAGGCCTAAACTTACCCAAATTATTCTTCTGCATTTGGAGTACAGACTTGCAGATGATAACCTATCTGAGCATTCGTAGGATCCAATTTCTCGATGCGATAACATCTTTAAACTGAAACTGTATAGCTTCTTACTGACAGTCTTCTCATGAGAAATCTCTTCCCACATTTCCTTCAATTCCGTTTTCTCAGATTTAGTGATGTAAGATGTGACATACCGAGCAACAGCACTAGAATTGTCAGCCACATACTGTATATCCATGTTAGCATTCCACATGGATAAAATGACTGGATTGTAGTCATTTATATATTTTGACTCTTCTTTTCTTCTTAGGTTGTAGGTATTCTTAGGCGATTTTCTTGTAATAGTATGTCGCACACCTGACATAAAACTGTTTACTCTTCCTTTTGAAAGAACAGGTCGTGGAAATCCAAATCGACATTTTGTGTAGAATTTATCTTTACTCTTGTATTTTCGTCGACAGTATTTTCCACATCGATGACTTTGGAAACGTAAAACTTTCTCTTTTAAGTTTTTCTCTTCTATGCTTTTAGGTATAGCACATGTTGCATATCCTTCAATGAAAGATAAAACTGCTTCATCAGCATCTGTTCCAAATTTTGGGGCATCCTTGATCCACAACAGCATATGAATATGAGGAGCACCTCTTGCTTGGTACTCTTTTCTCCAAAAGAAATCCACAACTTCTCCAAGAGGTGGATTTTTTTTATTGCAGATGAAGGACATCATAGCCTCAAATCTATGATTAAAATATCTGCAAACATTAATCGGATCCAATGAGCACAATTCTCCTGCTGTCTTGTATTGCATGTTTTTAATGTTTGAATTTGCCTCTCGCAGAAATTCCAGTAAATCATCCCAAGCGTACTCAGCACAGCTCAGGGTAAGGAACCATGTAGGAGTTCCTAAATTCCGTAACATACACTTCAATTCTCCATGGCGTCGGTACCAATATTCATTAGTTCCACGCTGACAAGAAATCAAATTGATCAATTGAGATTCCAAATGATCATCTCGCTGTTGCACTTTGTTGAGAAAGTCCTTTGCTGACACATTATGTAGATGTACTCCAGTTTTCAAAATGTGATTTACTACATAAGATAGTGCAGACAAGTCACTTTCAAATAAAAGATGGAACAAATAAGGAATACTTTGACGAAATCTGGGATCTTCTGCATATAATCTTGTAGTCCGATACTCCGAAGCAGGAATCTGTACTGGACGTTCATCATATCGTCCACGTTCTCTTGTAGGAAACAGTTGGGGAAAACAACGAGCTTCCAAGCTCTCCTCCCATACACTCACAGGAGTTCCTTTTGCTTTCTTCATCTGAAACAGATCAATAGCGTTTCCCATAACTTCTTTAGAATGAAGAGGATGTATGCTGAAATGTTCATAAATTTCTTCTTCTTTTGACTTATCCACTTTTTCAATTTGCCCAGTTGGTATTCCTGTGTCTTCTAGTATTTCTTCTTCATCTTCATCCATATAAATGGCTTCATACCATTTATTATTTTTTTTCAAATACAAATTTGCTCTTTGTACTTATCGTACATCCACCAGCTCCTGCCAAATTTTCTTATTCTTTGTAGGTACACCATTAACCAGAATAACTAATGGTTCAGTTTCCAAAGTATCTGCATCAATTGTTTCCATATTTTTTTTCAAATCCAATGGCAAATAGACAACTCTTCCTTTTAAACCTCTTTGTAAATCCGAAGGAGGTAATTTACCTGTTTTTGGCTCCATACGCACTATGGTCTGAAACGGATGGACACATTGAATGAGTATACACTCATACGTATTTAAATCAGAAAGTTCTGGAGGAATATTAACCAATTCTAATTTATTATGTACAGCTCTTGCTGGCATTCTATTTTCTTCTAACTTGTTATAACAGTATTTACAAATACGCTGATCTTCACCCAATTCAAAACAGTTTTCCAGAAATATATATGTTGCAAAATCTTTCCACTTATAATTATCTTCATTTTCACTTTTTTTATACAGATCAACATTCCTTGTTTGAATTTTATAATGGCTTCTCCGGCAACAAATACAAGTAATATTTGGTCTTTCATTAGAGATGATAGTAAATTTTGTCATTTCACCTTCAAAATTTTTACTAACAGTAAGTTCTACATTCTCTTCCACATTTTCATCAATAACTGTCATTTTCTGCACTTTCTTGTTCTGGACCAAAGTAACAAAACTGAATCTCATCAGTAACCTTCACTACATCTGATACAGATCCACGGAACAGAGCATTATTCAACTCATTTAACTTTAGTGCTGGACTTTTAGCAAAATACAATGTTCTTACAAACTTTCTCATTTCAGTATGATGAACAGCCAGCATCCTAAAATGGTGAAAAACACTTTGACACACTTTCCTAGATAGACAAGCCAGACAATGTCCTTGCAAACCAGTATTCTCTCTCACTCTGCATGGATCTAGTCTTTGAAGCCCCTTAATTTTCTGTTTAACACTCTTTTTACTTTATTCTCTTAGAAAGTCACGTAATTTATCAATAGATTCCTGACGCACAGTACAAATACTACTACAATTCCAAGTGTACACTGGGGCTTTAGGACGTCTCCCCATAACCTCATCAGCCATCCCTTCTTCCTCATTTCTTGGAACCATTTTCTCTTTTTCCATTACACAACCATCCTTAACTTCATCTGCTCTACCATTGGTGTCAACTGCATGCAACAAACTATTACTTTGAAAATAACTCTCTTCATTAAAAAAATGGTTCAGTACTTGAACTATGCTTCCTTTCTCCTAAGAACACTTTACAAAAGTTATTTTTTTTTTACTTCTCTTTTCCTTTTGCTTTGTGACTTCATTGCATTGACTAATTTATCTAATCTACGCATCCTGTTCAAAATTGAAATGAATAGTTTTTTTTTATTTCTAATGCCTTGGTAACAATACTTTCAATTAATTTCTTTTTCTTATAAAATTTGGGTTTCTTCATATATTTTTTCACATCCTTTAGCAAATTTAACATCACTCTTCTCTGAAACATTTTTCGACTAATGTTTTTAAAATCTATTTTCCGTGTTAAGTCACTCTTTCTTACTGCTGAGTCTACATTAGCATTTTGTTTTTGCTGTCGACTCTGTTGTTGTTTTGTACTTGAAACACTGTTTGAATTTATCTTTCGATAATTTTTTTTTTTTTGGAAGATATTTTTAAAAAATTCTTTAGTTTGCTTACCAGAAGACTTTTTCTGTTTTCCAACACAAGCTTCTCCTCCTATTTTTTTTTTACCAGTTGTCTTCAAATATAGTTGTTGTTTCTTTTCTCTTTCTTGACTTTATAGGCATCTTTATATTTTTTCACTGTTGCTCAGCAATACCTGCAAAAAACTAACAAAAAAATATCTTTATGTAATTTTAATTCATTACAATTTTTTTTTTCAACTTTTCAAATCCTATCACATGAGCTGATCCTTTCCTATGAGTCCAAGTCTTACAAAACAAGAGAAACATGAATAAAATCTCTGACAACAATTCCTGTGTGCACACAGACTCATGGTGTGATTCTAGCCAGAAAACGATATTTGATTGGCAATTTGAAAGCACATTTACTACTGTTGAGGAGCAAATGATAATTACTGTGACAGCCTGACACCTTTTTCTTATATTTTAGAGAAGCAGAAAAGAGCACATGTCCTTACACCTATTTGAGACCATGACCATGTGTTACAGGGTGAGTGATTAGACTAGAGCAAAGGAAATGAGCCTTAGTGACATTGAATCTGTTTGCGTTACACACTGCTATCTGAAACACCACATACAGCTGAGTAGTAGCACGGGAGTGTACGAGAAGCTGCTGCGTGTGTGCAAAAAGTGTGTTTCTGGAGACTGTGTATTGTCAGTTGCAAGAGAGATCTGCATGGAAACGTGCACAACTGCATGAAGAGTGCAGACATGCGTATAAGAGTAGATGTGTGGTAAGGGTTAATTTGAGTTTTGAACATGTAGAAACTACCTCCGCCATTGCAAGATTTGATGGTAAATCTACCTTGTTGATTTGAAATGTGTTAGCATTTGCCTCTCATTTTTGAGATAGTGATTTCTGCTCAGTGCTAACCAACACATTTCAAGAAAACAAGCTGGCCCTTTCCTGAAAGTGCAAGTTTTACAGAACAACAGCAACACAAATTAAATCTCTTTCAACAATTCCTGTGTGCACACAGACTCATGGTGTGATTCTAGGCAGAAAACGATATTTCCTTTGGCAATTTGAAAGCACATTTAGTACTGTGGATGGAGCAAGTGATAATTACTGTGACAGCCTCACACATTTCCCTTATATTTTAGACAGGCAAAAAGAGCACATGTCCTAACAGCTTCTTGAGACTATGGCTATGTGTTACAGGGTGACTGATTAGACTACAGCAAAGGAAATGTGCCTTGATGACGTTGAATGTGTTTGCATTACACACTGCTATCTGAAACACAACACAGAGTTGAGTATTATGCATGGGAGTGTAGGAGAAGCTGCTGCATGTGTGCAAAGAGTGTGTTTCTGGAGACCTTGTATTGTCAGTTGCAAGAGAGATCTGCATGGAGACTTTTTCAACTGCATGAAGACTGCAGATTTGTGTGTAAGAGTACATGTTTGGTAAAGGTTAATTGGAGTTTTGTACATGTAGGAACTACCTCACCCATTGCAGAAGTGGAAGGAAAATCTACCCTGTGGTTTTCAAATGTGTTGGCATTTGCCTCTCATTTGTGAGATAGTGATTTCTGCTGAGTGCTAACCATCACAGTTGAAGAAAACAAGCTGCCTTTTCCTGCGAGTGCAAGTTTTACAGAACAACAGCAACACAAATTAAATCTGACAACAATTCCTGTGTGCATGCTGTCTCATGGTGTGATTCTAGACAGAAAACAGTATTCCTGGGTCATACCAGAAAACCTTAACTTATGGTGAAGACATACTCCATAATATTTTTCAAGTTCAAGGCACTTAAATATCTTCCTTAACATAAAATGTAAAACACAACTTTTAAATTGGTAGGAAAATGTACAATGCTATTTTCAAATGTGTTTGCATTTGCCTATCATTTTTGAGATAGTGATTTCTGCTGAGTGCTAACCAACACAGTTGAAAAAAAGAAACTGCCCTTTCTTAAAAGTGCAAGTTTTACAAAACAACAGCAACACAAATTAAATCTCTGACAACAATTCCTGTGTGCACACAGACTCATGGTGTGATTCTAACCACAAAGCGATATTTTGTTTGGCAATTTGAAAGCACATTTAGTACTGTGGTGGAGTAAGTGATAATTACTGTGACAGCCTGACACTTTTTTCTTATATTTTAGACAAGCAGAAAAGAGCACATGTCCTAACACCTCCTTGACACCATGACCATGTATTACAAAAAACAAGCTGCCCCTTTCCTGCAAGTGCAAGGGTAATAGAGCAAGACCAACACGAATTAAATTTCTGATAACAGTTCCTGTGTGCACACTGTGTCATGGTGTGATTCTAGGCAGAAAACAGTATTCCTGGGTGATACCAGTACACCTTAACTTATAGTGAAGACATACTCCATAATATCTAACATGTTCAAGGCACTTAAATATCTTCCTTAACATAAAATGTAAAACACCACTTTTAAAGTGGTAGGAAGATGTACCATGCTATTTTCAAATGTGTTTTCATTTGCCTCTTTTTTGTGAGTAACTAATTTCTGCTGAATGCTAACCATCACACTTTAAGCAAACAAACTGCCCCTTTTCTGCGAGTGCAAGGCTAACAGAACAAGAGCAACACAAATTAAATCTCTGACAACAAATCCTGTGTGCACAATTCTAGGCAAAAAACAGTATTCCTCAGTGATACCAGTACACCTTAACTCACAGTGAAGACATACTCCGTAATATCTTACTAGTTCAAGATAGTTAAATTTCTCCTAAATCACAAAATGTAAAACACAACTTTAAAACAAGAATGACAATTCTATTATTTATATCAAAATACACCACATACTTCCCCTATCAAACTCATAACTCACATATAAAATTAATTAGTTGAGAAAGAAATGTGGCACTCAAACAGCAGATTATCAGAGTCAGAATCTCAGAGCTGTACACCTCTCTCCTCTCTCCACAACCAGTAAATGGCAATTTTTCCCTCTCTTTTTTCCCACATATACATGTTGATGTAAAATCACAGTCCTTCCCACATTTTTTCAAATGGAATCACACATTTCTATTGGTTGCAACTTTCAACCCCTTTCCAAATCATCCCTTCCCCCAACATGACTTCTGCCTGCTACCATAGCAACAGCTCATGGAACACAGGTGTGAGCAGAGAGGTCAGAAGTTCAGCACACAATGTTTCAAATCCAAAGAGCAAGAGTGCTTGACTTTTCAAACCTAACAGCAAATCCAAAGTAATTTTCAGTGGGAACACATTTTTCTGTACCAATCCAAAACATGCTTTTAAAAATGTAAACATACAGCCTAGTTTTAACTGTAAAATGGTTTGAATCAGCCAATGAGTTCTTTTTATTAAAAAAAAGTATGTATGCCTCCATTTTTCAACTGTCTTTCTTTTCATATTGCCATTCTACTGAAAGACACCTCCTGAGTGCATCCTGTTCTCCTTGGAAGATGTTCACAGTGTGGATTGTAGGTCATAGCTATGTCTTCTGGAGTGAAAAGTATGCAGAAAAAAGAGGTATTTTCAAAGACCTTGCTTTGCCAAATGTAGACATTAAATGGATTGGTCAAAGAGGGTTAAAGTGGCACCAATTAATGCCTTTGGTGAAAACCTTTCTACATCTCCCACAGCCTAACCTTATTATTGTGCACTGTGGTGGTAATGACCTAGGCACTTTAACTGGGGTAGGTCTGGAAATGCTTATTAAGGACACCTTTCTGCAATTGATGTCACTTTTTCCACAAACTGCCTTTGTATATTCTAATATATGCCAAAGGCAAAAGTGGAACTGGTCCAACCAATTTTGTCCGCAAATTGACAAAGCAAGAAAGCACGTCAATAAGTCTGTTTCTGCTTTCCTCAGAGACTATGGTATGGGTTCTATATACCACAACAACTTGCGTTACAACATGCAAGACATTTATAGAGGAGACGGTGTACATTTCAATGATGAAGGGAACAGAGTCTTCCTCTTGAACTTTAGACTCTGCATCGGTACTTACTTGTAGGTACCGAAAAACACTCAATAAACACAAGGGCTCTTTTTAGAGCCACCTAATATCTAAACACTTAAACGTGATTTTTATTTCTATTTTTTTAAATGTTTTTTTTCGGGTGCGCGCAGAGTGCGCGCACGTCGCGATGTTTTAAAAAAAAAAGGAAAATCTTTTTTTTTCCCCTTCGTGCTCCTACTGTGACCCCCTTACAATGGCTAGGGGGTCAAGAACTCCCTACCCTGCCCCCTATTCATGGTCTCCACCTTTCCTTTTCAGTGCGACAGACAAAATGGCGGCCGACACTTCCTGATTTCGACCATTCGAATGTTTACTGACATTTAACAACCAATCAGAATTACACTCGCGCACGGCAGAGTGCGTGCACAGGGCTTGCACTGTGCGCGCAGCCTGCGCGCGTATAGATATTGATATGCTTTTAAATGCTATTTTCTCAGGAAATACTGAACAGATTTACACCAGACCTGCGAAAGGCACTTCCTTGACCTTATGGCTATCTCTCTGCCAAATTTCAAGTAATTCTGTTCAGCCGTTCGGGCTGTAGCTGTGTCTAAAGGTCCTATGGAAAAATACATGGGGAAAACGCGTTTTGGGACCCCCCCTTTTTCTCGGCCCCCACTTGACGAATCACTCCGAGACTTTCAGGGTAGGAGCTGAACGGAGCGCCCCATTAGTTTCGAAAATTTCGCGAGGATTCGTCAACCGGCGCCAAAGTTATTCAAAATAGAATTTTGAGATTTCCTATGGAAACACGATCCTAACTATAACTATCTACTCGCGACCGCCAGTAGATTATATATATATATATATATATATATATATATATATATATATATATATATATATATATATTTTACATTTATTTTATTTTTATTTTTTCACTGAAAAAACCATAGGTATTATTAGTTAGAAATTAGCATTTAAAAAACCTGATTAATACACTGAAAAAAACAGATTTCAAGGACGATATAGTTAGAAATTAGCATTTAAAAATCCTTAGAAACTCACTGAAAAAAAAACACAGGTAGTAGTTGCGTTAGCAGAGTGTGCAGAATGGGGACTGGGCCTCCAACCAGTACTCATCAATTCCCTTGTGTACGACTTACAGGAGGTACGAGGAGGGCTACTTGGCCCCCAAAGTTCCTCCAGAGTAAAGTGGACTTCATCCCCCAACCAGTACTATGCCAGGAGGCGCATTTGCATAGTGAAGGAAAAAAGTGAGTGTGGCCTCCGAAGACTTCTTAGCAATCCAATTGTGTGGGACTTACTGGAGGTAACAGGAGGGGTAATTGGCCCCCAAAGACAACCTTGTAGGCCAACTACCCCGCCTATTATCTCCTCTAAGTCCCACATAGCAGGCTTGGTAACTTCTCATTGCAGGGCACGCCCACTTTGCCCACTACGTGCTCCCTGGTGCGCTGTCGGATGGGGATTAAAGTCCCCTTCACTGCTGGAGGTCCCTAGGGGCCACTAGCCTACCTTATACCTCAAGTATGCCCCAGATAATATGATTGCAGAGAGGTTGAAACAGGACAGGCCCCCTTTCTCCACCACTCTGCAAACACACCTCCTGGCGCGCTCCTGGTTGGGGTATGAAGTCCCCTTGCCTACTGAGGATTCCTGGGGGCCAACTAGCCCACCTTTTATCTCTAGTAAACCCCACACAGCTGGATTGCTGACAGTGGTCCGAGGCCATGCCCTCTTTTTACACCACTCTGAAAATTCGCCTCCTGGGGTACTGCTGCTTGGGGGATGAAGTCCTCTTTAGTCCTGAGGTCCTCAGGACACAAGAGGACCTCATCGCCCCACCAGCAGTGCGGCAAGAGGTGCGTTGGCAGAGTGGTGTAAAAAGGGGCATGGCCTGGGACTACCTCTTAGCAATCCCACTGTGTGGGGCTTACTGAAAGTACCTGGTAGACTAGTAGGCCCCTAAGGAACCTTAGGATCGAAGGGAACATAATCCCCCAACCCAGAACACACCAGGAGGGGCTTTTGCAGAGTGGTGAAAGGAGGGGGTGGGGCCTCTGGCAAGATGCCAGCTTTTTCCCCTCTTTTATTTGTGGAAGAGGGGCTGTGTGGCCCCCCTTCCCTTAGTACTTTTTTGGGCCCTGGTGACCCCATCCCCTGGGGATATGCCTCTTTTTTAAAAAAAAATATTTATATTTTATGGGAGGGGCCCTTAAAAAAATGGAACTGAAAAGTTTCATTTTTTTTTAAGTGCACCCCATTTTCCTTTAAGGAAAACGGGCTGCACTTTTTTAAAAACTGCTTTATTTAAACAGCAGTCCCAGACATGGTGGTCTGCTGACCCCAGCAGGCCACCTTCCCTGAGAGTGCTAGCCATTCCCAATGGGGTCTCAAATTGCGACAGTCTCATTAATTTTCATGCGGCATGCAATTTGCGACCCCATTGAGAATCGCAAACAGTGTCTGGGACACTGTTGTACATCCCAATTTGCGAGGCACAACTTGCGAGTCACAAATGCAACGCAATTTGCGAGTCGCAAATTGGTGGGTTGTACATCTGGCCCCAAATTTTTTATCAGATTGTGATATGCTCTCAGTTGGTGATTTATTTTCCCTCGACTCATTCATTTGTTCAGAAAAGCTTAATTTCACCTACCACACAATCATGGAATGAATCTGTGGCATCCCTCTGTAGTGCTGGCATGAATGTGCACACTGACTTAGATGGTGAATCCATACTGTCATATCTGTCCAAATTCATTTGGTCAATTACTTGTTCAACCATAACAGGTTGATAGATGCCCATTACTTCATTCTCAAGCTCTTGTAACTCCCTGAGTAATCTTAAATCTGATACTTGTAAATTCATTTCCGCAACTTCCTTTGTTTCTCTTCTGAGCTCTCTTTTCTTATTCATGAGGTAGTACTTTACAAAATTAGTTTTCTGATTAATTTATACACATCTACTCTTGTTTGTGCTTAGTTCATCTTACTTTAGGGACAAAAGGATAATCCCAATGATAAAATCTGTTCGTTCTTTGTTGTTAACTTGA
Source organism: Triturus cristatus (assembly GCF_964204655.1). Lineage (NCBI taxonomy): Eukaryota > Metazoa > Chordata > Amphibia > Caudata > Salamandridae > Triturus > Triturus cristatus. Next base: position 409,733,234 of record NC_140591.1, read on the forward strand.
TATCAGATAAATTGATCACAGTCATGGTATTTTTTATATTTATTTTCTCCTCCATCGTTGCTGTTTTGGTCTTGTGCCACCTACTAAGTTTTCTCTGTTCTTGTCGCTTTTTGTTCCACCTTTGTTTGCCATATATTACTGACCCATTGGCTTCAAGATTTGTCTCCTGTCCCTGCACAAAAAGTCCACTTCATCTACAAGGAAAGGTTTATTCACCATTGGTGCCCCTCCAGCTGCACCTTTTCCTGCTTCCAAATCAGCTCCTGCTGTTCATGGGCTTTCAATTTCTCATTTAAATGATCGATTTTGATCGGGAGCTCACTCCAGTCTACTTCAGCATATTTGACGATTCTTTTCATCAAGCATATAGAAGCTTCAATGCTGTTCTCCGGCCATTCCTTGAGCATGTCCTCATTGGGACTCTCATAACTCTGTGCCATGAGAATCCTTAAACCCCGGGGAATGCGCCTCGCTTCCAAGTATTTGGAGATTGATTTCATCTCCCACCATTTAGCCTGGTCATTTTTCATCAGCTTTAATAGCTCTCTCATTTTCGTCCTGATGTATATTCCGCATCCTGCTGAAGAAGATGCCTGTGATTGACTGCCCTGGAATGTACCGGTTGCATTGTCAAACTACTTTTTACTCTGGCCCCCCTTTCGCGCAGTACGTCGGCTGACATTAATTCAATTGCAACATTACAAATCGCCATTTTAATCCTGATGGCTATATGGAGAAATCATTCAACCCGCTCTCGACTGCACTCACCCAACTGCAGCTTGCGTGGCTCGGGCCTCTAGCTCGCTTCTTCGCCCGCTGCTGTGTCAGGGATTAGACTTCAACTGCAGGGGGTTACCCAGATTCTTCTTTGAAGTCAAGCACTGTTGGGCATGTATACAAGGGGGTTGGGTCACCAGAACGTCACTTCTACCGACGTTCTAGTGACGTAATGCCCAGCTTCCACTTTTTTGTGGCTTAACGTCGCTTTGAAAATATGGTACCCTTTCACAAAGGTATCTGCTAGAAAGGGGCATGAAGTGGGTGTTGGTGTGAGCGTTCCACCGCAACACTCATTGCTTTTTGATGCTGCTTCAAATTTACAAGGATCTGTAGATCTGAGGCAGCGCCAAAAACTATTTCCATACAGAAGCAGACGTGAGATTGGTGCAGCGAAGAGGGATTCTGTAATTTTGCCTTGTTTTTGCTTTTTCTATGTGCGTTGCATTTGGAATTCAGCACCCATAGAAGTTGCAAATCACCATTATTGATTGTTTACATGCAGGAAGGGACACCTTCCTGCACATAAACAATCATACCTGCAATGCATGCACCCTTGCACTATGGCACCAGGGAGTGCCGCTAGTCAGCTGTTTTTAGCGCCAGCGCTAGGGAAAACACAGGGGTATAATAGTAAATACGGTGCATCCCTGCGTTATGGAAATGGCACAAAGCAGCACTGCAAAATTAGCTGCAGCGGTGCACCATTTCCTTGTTCATATGCCCCTGTGTTTGGCAGATCCTGCCGCCATGGCTTCACTGCCAAGATACCACCATAGAATGAGGGTCTGAGACCAGAGACAGCCTCTCCGGCAACATACAAATAATTGACGAGGGCCATTCAGCTTCCCAAAAATAAGGTTTGGCAAAAGCCATGACAAAACAAAACAGGCTATTGCGAATGAATGAGCTATTCGCTTTGCCAAAGCTTGCTTTCCATAGAGCAAACTTACACTGTCTGACATTCTCCTGCCATGTAAACATTGTAAAACCAAATGTACAATCTATGCACTGTTCTTAGAATTAGTCATATTTGTGCAAGGAGTCCATAGCGGAAGCAGCCTGATGTGAATGCGCACACCTCGCACTAACATGTGCCGCCGGCGGGCATGGTGTGAATTGCAGTGGAGTCATCCCTGACGTTTTTGAGTTTTGCAGCTCTTCATATTTTTAATGTGGGCTAGAGGTGCTGTGTGAGGTTGGGGAGAAGATGAGGGAGAGATGTTGGAGGTGTCAGGAGGAAGTGGAAAGTGTACATGGGCGATTTTGGCTTCCCTCTTTAAGCAAGTCTGCATCCTACTAGCAGCCCTACTCATACCTCCGGGTGCAGCTCTTTGAAAGGCCCCCCTTAATATACCAAAAGGGTGAGAGGGTGGGTGGCTGGCACATAAAAAAGAAAAAAATATGTTTCTATGTGTAAACAAACAGTAGTGGCAAGTATTAATAAATTAAGTGAACTGCTCTCTGGAAACATCCTAAAGCCCCATTCTCATGCCTATGATGTTATTACCATGTAGGGCCTCTTGGGGAGGGAAGGGAACCGCCCTCACAGAGGTCTATGAAGACCCGCTGGACTACGGCGAGTGTCCACAAACAAAAGTGAGGAGGGAGGAGGAGCAGCAATAACACGGTTCCTCAAGCATGAGGGTAGTAAAAGAAAAACAGGAGTGCAAGTGTACCTCACTGTGGCGTCCCAGGAGTGGGCCTGGAATGAAAGAAGCAGAGGCTGGAAAGAGGATGATGCCAGCGGAGCGGCCAGACAGATAGTTACGGCAGGTGACAGCTACTCGCGCTGGGAGGGCACCTCGAGGAGAGAGTGTGGCCAGATTTGGAAAGGGTGGGTGGAAGAGAAGAGGACTGGTATGGCTCAAGAACCGGTGGAAGTGTTTGGAAGGGGAAAAAAGCCCCACTTAATCCTGGGAGCAGCGAGGCTGGACAGAGACGATGGTGATGGCAAGGTTGCATGAAAAGTGGAAACTGATTTTGGGGAAAAATAGGATGACAAGAGCAGGAGGATTGGGAAAGAGAGCATAACTTGGTGGTGCAGGTGCAGGAGGGAGGGTTGTGAGAAAGGGAGTGGGAGGCCAGGGAATGGGAGATACACAGCAAGGTGGGTTCAGTGGCGCTGCTTAATAAAGAGTGCGTGGCTTGCAGCAGGGAACAAACACGAGACACAGGCAACCAGTATCTTAGTCTGGGCCGGAAGTCACAAGCGACCTCCACCTGTTTTTTTATGCTCTCTGGCCATGCCTGGCCAGAGAGTGCTGCAATGTGAGCAGGCCCTTCCGGGCTAGAGGTCCTGGGTCGATGCTCACTCAGCATCTAGACTGCTACATACCATCCCAAGTCAGTGTCCAAAACAAATTAACATAATCAAAACATAAAGTCTGTGAGTCTTTGACTTGGTCTCGGGTTGGGTCTCAGATTGTATCCCCGGTGGTAATCCCCTTGACTTGCCCGAGGGCTGTCAGGTGACGGGGTACTGGGGGTCATCGTCGTTCCACCCTCTTCGGTTATGGGTGACGACGGGCTCGCTATGGTTTGTTCTTCTGCCTGGCCTGGTAAAAGGCCCTCTGCCACTGCTTCTCCACCCTCCGCAGATCCGGGAGATGTCCGGTCAGTGTCAGAGTCTTGTATTCTCTTGATCCAGGATACATTTCGGGTGATAGCCTTGTTACCTCTTTGAGCAGTTAGGGCGGTGCCATTGATCTTCAGCATGGTCCACTCCCCGGGCTCATACGCTATGTGGAACTTCCCTCCGCTGCGGCGCTTCTGTACCAGGACTGTGCACCCTGGCACGATGATCTTGGTCCTTGCCCTACTCTTCTTGCTAGCCCGCTGATTGGTTGCCACTCTTCATGCTTGGGCATTAGCGGGGTCATACAGTTCCGGGACCAGCTGTCGGCTGTTGGATGGTATCTTGCCGGGGCCCGGCCAGCATCAGGGACCAGGGTGATCTTTGAGTCGTGCAATGTTGGGTACTGCGATAATCCCGCAGCAATCTGTGTATCGCTGCCTCCGGGTCCACCTGTTCGGACACTACAATCTGGAGGATTTTATATAGGGTCCGCATGAAGCGTTCGGCTTCCCCGTTTGCCTGCGGCCACTGGGGAGTGATGCGGTGGTGGTGAGTTCCCAACCAAATTAACATGTTTTTAAACTCTACTCCTTGAAATAGGGGCCCATTGTCGGTCTTGATTTTGTGGGGCAGTCAAAAAAGCACGAACGTCTTCCCTAGGACTGGCTGTAGGTAAGAGAAGGATGTATTTGCGATCACTTCAACTAGGGGGGGTATTTTGTGTAGTTGTTGATCAGCACAGCTGTTACACTGCCGTCTGACCTTTTTCTAGACCACCGGGCTGTTGCTGGGTCCTCTGTTACCACCGGGGCAGGGTGTTCTTGGCTGCTTGTGAACTGGCAGGGTCTGCAATTCCTCACCAAGGTATCCACGGCGGCTTCAAGTCCAGGGAACTACACCTTTTCTCTTAAGCGTGATTTCATCAGAATGGTCCCTTGGTGTCCCTTGTGGGCTAGGGTGGTGGCTCGTTCTTGAAGACTTACAGGAACGACTATTTGGGAAACCCTCAGTATCACTCCATCTGCAGTGGTGCTTAGCCCATCCCGCACCTTCCAGAGTTTTCCTAAGCGGTCCCTGTCTGCTTCGTTCAATCCATTTGCCCTGTGAAGGAAATCTTCCCAGGATCCTTTTCGAGTGAGTCTAGTACCCTCATGAGTACAGCAAATTTGCCAGTTTCTGATTTGATCTCGTCCAGGGTGAGGACACATGGACAGGCCACTTAAGACACCATGCTAAAATTGAGGGAAAATTGTGTTTCATACTTTGTTGCCTGAGAAAAGGAAGGTTACCGATTTCGAAATGTATTGCTTTTTTCTGAAGTTTTACCTGAGATGGTTTTTATTCTGTTGTAATCTGGTTTGTGATAGTCTAATTCTTTCTCCCTTAGGCTTAGGAGCGGATGGATTGTTGAAATCACCAGTTTTGCTGTGGGATCTGTAAAATATTTAGAAGGAAAAGAACTTTTGTGACTGGAACATTTTAAAACTGTGGTGTAATTTATTGTGAGCATTATACCTGTTAAGGGGAAATGGTTTGACATGGTTATTTCAGACAATGAATTTATGGCGAAAAATAAATTTTATTATCACTGAAAAAAAGAGAGATGTTTTAGCCTTACTGTAAGTTGCCTGTTGAAAGAAAATTGTTAAATTTGGTTATGTTTAGCTTTTTTACAGAATATTTACATGACAAGGTTTCTGCCTCTTTTTGCAGCGGTTGTGTTTTTTTTTTTTTTTTAAATAGTTTTTATTCGTCAATATACACAAAAATTGCAGCCCCCTGAAATCCCCAGAGGTACCTGCCGAAGCATTACAAACATAATATCGTAGACGTTTTACATTAGAGAAATAAATGAAGAGGCGCTTCATATGAAATACAAACTCCCGGATGCCCTCCCGACCGCACCAAACCATGACCAACAAGCAACATCCTGCATGAGCATAGACTAGACAGTTCTGACACCGGGCCCAAACTAAGCCCTCCCTCCCCAGGGGAACTAAAGGGACCCCTCTTCCCGCTCCTCCGGGACTGGCTCCAGGGAGATACCTCTGTAATCTGCCCAACGCTTCCATATCTTATAGTGTTTACATGGACACCCCCTGGCTGCAAATATGGGGAACTCCAAACCCATGCTAAAGTCCAGACCCCTCTTCCACACATTCAGAGAGGGAGCCACCGGAGCCTTCCATGCCCGGGCGACATCCCTCTTAGCCAGCGTAAGGCCCAACAGTAGCAGGTGCCTCTTGTATATGTTTCCTCCAATGTCAGCCATGACGTGCAGGAGTGTCAGCTTAAGGTCCGCGGGAAGATTCCAGCCCAGCACCTCAGATAGGCAGGACAGCACCCCTCTCCAGAAACGGGATAATGAAACACAGAGCCACACCGTGCGAATGAAGGAACCCTCCTCCCACCCACATCGGAGACACTCCGGAGATGCGATCAGCCCCGCCCGCCACAGCCTCCTACGAGTAAAATAAACCCTGTGCAAGTATTTAAATTGAATAAGGCGTAGTCGAATGGCTATGGCTGCCCCCCGAGGCGAGGCCAGCGCCTCCATCCAGTCCGTCTCGTCGAGGGGACCAACATCACCCTCCCATTTCCCCCTTAGATACTGGAGCGAGGGGGAGCTGTGAATGACGAGCGTTTGGTATATCTTGGAAATTTACCGCTCTTGGAGGTCTCCCATGAAGAGCTTCGCTTCCACGGGGCTAAACTCAGCTATGGAATCCAATCCCGCTAGGCTGGGGTGAGTGCATGGCGGAATGGGAGGTATCTATAAAACTGTGTCGGGGGCATGCTGAATTCTTGTTGTAGATCTAGAAAGGACTTCAAAGTGCACCCCCGTACCACATCGCCTATGGTGGAGATGCCTATCCGATCGCACCCCTCAAACCCTGACAGGGCCGCCATCTGTGGTAATCGCCCATTGTGCCACAGGGGGGTTTCCCGCGTGAGTGTGTTCCACCACCCAATTCGTGTCAGCGCCTGGCGCCAAATCTGAAAAACTACCTGCGTCACCGGTGGCAGCAGTGCCCGATACAGGGCGGAATATAGCAGGGTATGTAGTGTATGTGGGGCCATAAGTCGCCGTTCCACCGCGTAGGCCGGATCCCCCCTATCCCCATACCACCACTCGTTCAGGACCAACAGGTGGGAGGCCTGGTAGTAGGAAAGCATATCTGACGTGGCCAGCCCCCCCTCGTATGTTGATAGGAAGCACGTCCGCAGGGCCACCTGAACCGCCCCACCCTCCCACAGGAACTGACCCAAGGTCGAATTCACCCGACGGAACCAGCCCGGTGGAATAGTATAGGGATGATTCTGTAGCTGGTAGGGAAGACGGGGAAGGGCCACCATCTTAAAGATCATGGACCGACCGAATATGGTGAGCGGCATGCTGGCCCACAATTTGATGTCTTGGCAGATACGATCCCATATGGGCACCACATTACGCTCCCAGGAAACCGCCGGGGTAGCTGATAAGAACACCCCTAAATGCTTAAGTCCCCCCGCAGCTATCCGCACTGTGAAGGCCCACCCCTGCGACCGAGTCGGACCCCCCAATACCCACAGGGTGGACTTCTGGGGATTATGAAAAGACCCGAAGACTCTCCAAAGAGCTGCATAATACGGAGTAGCCGGGGCCCCGTGCGGTCAAGATCTGTTAGAAAAAATAATACGTCAACCGCATAGAGAGCTATGCGATCGGACAGTCCATTCTCCCACTCAAAGCCGGAGATTTGCGCGTCAATCCGCACCCAGGCTGCCAAGGGTTCCATGGCCAGGGCAAATAAATAGGGGGACAGGGGACACCCCTGGCATGTTCCACGTCGTACAGGGAAAGTCATTGAGGTTGCCGCCGCTACCCTAACCGAAGCCGTAAGCTCCGTGTATAGAAGCGTCACGTAGGATATGAACCGCGGACCAAAATTCAGGCGTTTCAGCAGCAGGAACAGATATCGCCAGCTCAGGGAGTCAAATGCATGATCCATATCCGTCAATAACAGGGCTGCTGGAGCCGCCAGCCGCTGCACCGCGGCGATCGCAACGTGGGCCCGCCGAATGTTATGCTGCGTTGCGCGGGATGGCATAAAACCCGCTTGGTCCGGGTGAACCAAAGAGGTAATATATGGCAAGAGGCGGTTGGCCAGAGCTTTCGCCCAAATTTTCGCCTCCACGTTAAGGAGGGAAATTGGACGATACGAGGCGTGTTCCCCCGGGGGTCTGCCTGATTTGTGGAACACCACAATTTCCGCATGCCTCCAGTCCCGAGGAAACAGCCCACAGTCCCGAAGCTCTTCCACCACCGCCTTATAATGTGGACCTAATAGGAGGAAATACTTCTTGGAGAACTCACTCGGGAACCCATTTGGGCCCGGGGCCTTGCCCGGGTTGAGGCCACCCAGCGCCTCCCCGAATTCCTCCACCGTAAACGGGAGATCCAGTTTAGTCCGCGCCGTCTCTGATAGAGCCGTGATGGGGTTATCACTTAAAAACCGCTCTATGTCCGTTTCCGTGAGACATTCACTGGGGCTATACAGGCATGCATAGTATGTAGCGAAACTATTAGCGAGCGCACGTGGGTCTGCAAGGGGTGTGCCCTCCGAATCTACGATCCCTGGGATATCCTGGGCATGATATATGCCCTGGCACAACCTGTGCAGCATCGTGCCCGATTTATCCCCCCATTGGTATATTCGGCTCCTAGTGGCTAACCAGGCCTGACGTGCCTCGTCGAGCAAGAGAGAACCGTACGTCTGCTGTGCGTAGAGTAGCTGCCGGCGAGTTACCTCTCCCCCATCCTCCCCGCCCCTACTCTCCAGTTCCACGACTTCGCCCTCCGCTTGAACCAACCCCTCTTGGTGCTTGCGGCGGGCGGCTGCACAGAATGAGATATCAGCCCCGCGTAGTGTTGGTTTCCACGCCTCCCACAACATGTCTGCCCTGGACACGGATCCCACATTCAGTGTCAAGTATTGATCTAATGCAGTAGTCATATGTGCCCTGTAGTCATCTTGTTGCAGGTGCCACACCGAAAGTCGCCAATGGAATGCCCGCCCCGCGCCCCCCATCTGGAAGACAGCGGACACTGGGGAATGATCCGAGAGACCTCGCGGAAGTATCTCCGCTTCCTCCAATCGGGACACCACGGCCCCAGAGCGGAAAATGTAGTCAAGGCGGGAGAAGGAGCCATGTACTGCAGACAGGTAAGTGTATTCACGGGCATTGCTGTGGCGGCGCCGCCAGGCATCCACCCATGCCAGGCCACCGACCAGTGCATTGAGTTTTGTAGGCCCACCATCCCCTCGCCCCCGGACTGTCCGTCTCTTGAGAGATCCATCACATCATTCCAGTCCCCTCCTATAATCACCAGAACATCCGGGATGTCCGCCCAGAGCGCCATAAGTTGTTCAGCAAATGTCCAGGACAAGGGGGGGGGGGGGGCGTACACACTACCAAAAACTACCTGATCGGCCCCCATCTTCCCCTGAGCAAAGATATATCTCCCATGTGTGTCTGTCCAAGTCCGATGATGCGTGTATGGGACCCGTTTGTGTACCAATATGCCTACACCCCTGGAGCTCTGAACAAACCCCGAGTGGAACACTTGTGTGTAGCCATAGCGCTGGAGGCACAGGACTTTCGTCCCCAAAAGGTGCGTCTCCTGTAGGAGCAGAACATCAGCAGCGGCCCTCTTTGCATATTGCAGGATAGCCCCCCTCTTGATCTTGTCCAGGTCGCCCCGGACATTCCAGCTCAACACTTTTATTGTGGACAGTCACCCACTAGCCCCCTGGGAAGCAGCCGCCATGGGAGGTATGACAATAGTATGGTAGCAACGAAGAGACTCCGATGTCTGCCGCTGCCCACGCCCAGCTCTGTATAGAAGTGCGGTCAAAACCCAAACTGAAACCCCGGCTAACAAACAAACCCCCCACCCCATACCTCACAAACACTGAAGTACCTGTCGCGGTGAGAGACATCCCAAGGCCCCAACCGTGGACCTCAGGAGTTCCCAACTGTAGGAGAGTAGGGTCTGCTATCCTATGGTCACCCCAAATTTTTGCTTTTTGCTTCACTGGTTTTTGACATATTGAGGCTGTGGGCCTGCCAATCAGACCCCCAGCCTGCTGTTCTCTCTACTAAATTAAAACTATGCACCCTAGGTGCATAACCAATTGGAAGTGGATCACCCTGTCAGCCCCTGTACCAGTGTACACTAGGTACCCAGGGCATTGGTGTATCTAAGGCCTGCCAGGGGCTGAAGCAGGTATTATGCCACCCCAGGCTTGGCCTAACAAATTTGACACAACTGGCTGATCACTCAGCTGGGGTAAGTTGGTGTAACCACCTCTTACTTAGGTGTAGTATACCTATACCTAACCTTAAATGGGACACCTGGTAACCTATAAGTCACTCCTATGGCAGGCCTTAACAATCCTGAAGGCAGAGTGCTTGGTTCCATGTGAGATGGTGCTCTGGCATGAGCTGGGCCTGTCTGCAGTGGTCGGAACAACTTCCTTCTACTGTTTCCAGATATCGTCATACCATATACTCTTAAGTGCATTATGAACCTCGCGGTTAAATGCTAACTTTGGTTTGGCTTTATCAAAACATGTTGAGTAAGGTGTCATACGAATTGGAATACTAACCCCTCGCCAATTCTGGCGACGGGGTTAGCATTCCACCCTTCTAGAGGGACACGACATGTACAGTACCTGAAACCCGGGTAAAATCAGACATAGCCTCAGCTCCACAAAATGGATGCTGCCACCACAGACACAAGTCTGCCCTCCTGCTGCTGGGAGTCCTTCCAGCTTGGGAGGTGTGGACAAAGGGTTTCCTGCCAGGGGAGGTGCGTGCACCACCCCAGACAGGATTTTGTGTATTGGTCAGGTAGGGCTTTCAAGCCCAGGTAGGGCTTGAAAGAAATCAGGTAGGGCTTGAAAGAAACCAGCTCGCCTGGGGCGAGCTGGACAAAGGATTGGGGGTGTAACCACCCCCCTTCCTGGTCCCACCCTTAGGGAGGGACCTAGCAGGTAGTCCGGCCCCTAGAATCCGCTTAAAGGTAGGAGCTGTGTCCTAAGACTTCAGACATCCTGGAATCAACTTGAAACTAAGAAGAAGACGGGAACTTCGACGCTCTGCCGCACAGAGGACTGAAGCCAATCTCCCCTGTGGTCAGGGAGTGACCACCTTGCTAACGCAAGCACCATCCAGCGAATCAACATCTGCTTTGCCGCCGCCTCCCGCCGGAGCCCGAGCCCAGAGACTGACAAGACCTGGACCTCCAGACCTCTCACCGCCCGATCCACAGTCCCTGAGAAGAGGAGACCCGTGGAGGCACCGAGACACGTGGAGCCAGCCATCTTGAAAAGACCACGACAAGCTGCAAGTGCAACAACCGAGGCTCCCTCCAAGTTGTGCTTTGGGATCTGAGAAGCCCAACACCCGAGCAGCATCTGCACCAAAGGTGAGCCCTCCAGCATCCCCACGATCTGCGTGGGGCCCTTCTGCATTTTGCCACTCGACGCGCCTAACCGGTTGCTGGCCCGCTGGCTAGTGGCCATCTTGGCGACGAACTTCACGAAATACACCACTGGTCTGGTTGCTCCAGACAGGCCCTTGCTCCCCTCCAAAGGAGCAATCCCTCTGACCTTGCTGGTCAGAACCATCAGCTTATTTCGACTCCTACTACAATTGCTCTTGCCAAGGCTTGTTTGCTTCGATCAAGTCGCCGACACCGCCGACAGCAAGAGCCTGCGTGGGACAGCTCGTGACTCAACTTCTGGACGTCGTCGACCTTCAGGGACCACGTGGCTGCAGAGACAAGCTACACCTTTCTTCCTGTTTGCACCCGACATCGCCTGGTACCCACCTGGTGCCACGCTGGTCACTGGCTAGTGACTGTGAACACTGTCCCCTCTGCTTACAGGTCTTCAACATCTCCGATCCACCCTTGGATCCACTGCATCTCCTCCGGACCGGTCGCCTGCAGCATCTTTGTCTTCAGGCCCCACGGAACAGATAGAAGAAACCCGACGCACTTCGAGGCCTATGCACCCGCTTCCTGTGTGTGAGGTAAAGCTGGCACTCCTGTGCCCAAGTGTAGTATTACATCTCTAGTGCCTGTGTTCCAAATCTTGCGTTCCTAGTCCATCCGGAAGATCCTCTTTGCAGTAACTTTGTACTTTTTACGCACCCATTGAAAACCTATGGGGGCTCGCGTGTGACTATTTGCTCTGCACACGCAACCCGTGGACCTCCTGGTCACTAACTGAAGTTAGCTCCTTGTAGGCCCAGCGATTCTAGAGGCCCTAGGCCTTTTCCCTTTTCTGTTCGTGGTACTTATACCACTATTTTAGTATATGGTTTGAGCGGCCACCAGGGCCTATCCATATAAAGTGCAACTTCTGTGTATTCTGTTATAATCTTGTTTGACGATTTGTGCTCCTGTGCTCATAAAGAGACTAGGGGTTACTTTGAGAAATAAATACATATATATTTTGAATATATATCTGTGTGGTGTCCTTTCATTGGTATAAAAGGGGGTTGCATTTGGTAAAACAGCTTGCTTAACACGCTTCACGAGTTTAGCCTCAAAGACTGCTTAGCCTACGCTACCACTAGGGCAGCTAGTCCGAAAAGGTTGACTTACAACCACACCATAAGGGTTGCTTGGCATGGTACAAGGTGGTCACTAGAACTTGTGAACAGCATATACCAGGCCAACTTCTCACATTGGTGAGCAGCGGTTGGATTTGAGCTTGCTGTGTTTTACCATTGTAATCTCTTGGTTACCAATTGAAAGATCACATAGGTACCTATAGGTACATATAAAACAAGATTAGATATACTTAAGTTCTACTGAACTTAGTTGTTGAAGAGCAAAGGGAGTAGCACACCCTGACTACAACTACTAGATAGGTTTAGTAGGTAAACCCAAGTGTAGGTAGATTGCAACACATCCACCCACACTTAAGAGCAATGGCTGGGGCAGAGGGGTCCACTGTACCCATCTCTGTTGAGAGTGACCCCCAGAGGGCACCATCCATCTTTGCTACCCTTAATCAGAATGAGCTCAGGCATTTGGCAACTCTTCGAGGCCTTAAACAGCCCAAGAACCCTACCTCTGCTGAGCTCAGAGAACTCTTGCAAAATGATGAAAATCAAAGAGAACTCAAGAAAGCTTCCCAGTTAGCCCCCTTAGGGACAGGAACAGGAGGCCCCCCTTCTGAAGATGCTACCGAGGTACCCCCTTCCAGTAGTCACCCCTTAGATGAGGTTCCTACTACAGAGGATGAAAGTGAGAAGGGTACTGATACAGAAGGTAGTGGGGATGAAGGGAGAACTAGCCCAGTGCCAAGTGTTATACTTGGCCCAGCTAAACTAAGGCTATTGGGGACTGACAGTGGGTTTACCCCATTGGATCTCCCCAGTGGACTTAACACAGGGCTTGGGAGGCAAAGGAATCGCTCAGGTGAATCCAATGCTTCCCATGGCTCTAGAGGCTCTCAAGGTCACTCCAGGAGAAGGATGACCACCCCTTAGAGGAGGGAACATGAGGCCAAAATGCAAGAAGCCCAGCTGAGGATCAGGAAGCAGGAGCTAGAAGTAGCCCTGATGGAAGAGAAACTGAGCAAGGCTAGACAGCATAAAGAGAGTGGGTCTATACCCACTGGTGGCAGCATTGTCCCTAAGGACAAAGATAGGGTCTTTGATAATAGGAACCTGTCTAAGGTTGTGCCCCCCTACAAGAGTGGGGATGACATCCACAAATGGATAACTGCTCTTGAGAGAGCCTGCAAAGTGCAGCAGGTTCCTGAAGACCAGTGGGCAGCAATCCTCTGGCTCTCCTTTGAAGGAAGAGGCAGAGACAGACTCCTCACTGTTAGAGAAGAGGATGTCAGAAATTACAGAGTCCTGAAGAGTGTTCTGGTTGATGGGTTAGGCTTAACCACTGAACAGTACAGGTTAATGTTCAGAGACACCCAAAAGACACAGACTCAGGACTGGTCTGAATATGTTGAATGTGCCACTAAGGCTTTGGAGGGTTGGTTGCTGGGAAGTAAGGTATCTGATTTTACAGGATTGTATAATTTGATGATGAGAGAACAGATTTTAAATAACTGTCAAAACCAGCAACTGCATCAACACTTGGTTGACTCTGATCTGACCTCTCCCCAAGAATTGGGAAAGAAGGCAGACAAATGGGTCAGAACCAGGGTTAAGCAAAAGAACCAGAACCAGGGCCAAGGGTGTGATCAGAAGAAAACAGACCAAAAGGGTGGAGATCAGAAACCTAAAGACCAGAAGTCTTCAACAGGGCCCCAAACTACTGCTAAGGAGGGTGGGTCCCAACAGTCCAAAAAGAAGAAAGAAGGTCAAAAGAAACCCTGGTGCAATCATTGCAAGAATACAACTCACTGGACTAGTGATTGCAAAAAGGGTGGAGCCCCCAACACTGTTGCCCCTAAGGCACCTGCTCCCAGTACTACTGTTAGCAGTGTTGGTCCCCAGACAAAGGGTGTAGTGGGAATCACTATGGGAACTGAAGGAGATTCTGACTTAGACAGAACCCTGACACAGGCAGTCCTGATCTGTGATGGGGACATTGATTTGTCCCTGACTGTGAGCCCCAGTAACCTGGGCAAGTACAGACAGACTCCTTTAATTAACGAAAAAGTGGCTCAAGCCTACAGGGACACATGTGCCAGTGTCACTATGGTGACACCAGGCTTTGTGGACCCTGGACAGTACATACCAGGTGAGAATTACCTGGTGACCAATGCCAGCAATGCCACTACTTCACATAGTGTGGCAATTGTTAACTTCTCATGGGGAGGGGTAACTGGCCTCAAAAGGGTTGTGGTTAGTGCAGACCTCCCAGTAGAATGTTTGTTGGGCAATGACCTAGAGAGTTCTCTATGGTCAGAAGTGGAGTACAGGACTCATGCAAAGATGTTAGGAATATCATCACATGTCCTTGCTGTGACCAGGTCACAGGCCAAAAAGTGCCTCACTGAACCACAGGTCTTGGATCCTGGAACAATGGACCAAGCACCTACCAAGAAGAAGAACAGGAGGGTCAAGGCTGTGCCTTCCCCCCTGCCTCAGAGTGATGATCAGCCTTCCCAGGAAGCTGATCTAGAGGACCCTGAAGGAACTGTCCCTGAAGAACTTGAACCTGATCAGGTTGAGTTTCTGGGGACAGGGGGACCTTCAAGGGCTGACTTGAGGCAGGCTCAGTTATCCTGTCCCTCTCTTGAACCCCTCAGACAGCTGGCTGCTGCTGAGGCTGCTGGGAATACTCAAGGTACCCATAAAGTGTATTGGGATGAAGGGCTCCTTTATTCAGAGGCTAGAGACCCCAAGCCTGGTGCAACCAGGAGGTTGATTATACCTCTGCAATTTAGGGGCTTCCTTCTTACCTTGGCCCATGATATTCCTTTAGCAGGACACTTAGGCCAGAACAAGACTTGGGACAGGCTTGTCCCTCACTTTCACTGGCCTCACATGAATGAAGATACAAAGGAGTTTTGTCGCTCCTGTGTTACCTGCCAAGCCAGTGGCAAATCAGGTGGCACAACAAAGGCCCCCCTAATACCACTACCTGTGGTGGGGGTCCCCTTTGAAAGAGTGGGAATAGACATAGTGGGTCCCATGGATCCTCCCACTGCATCTGGGCACAGATTTATACTGGTGGTAGTGGATCATGCCACCAGGTATCCAGAGGCAATTCCCCTTAGGACCACTACAGCACCTGTTGTGGCCAGGGCCCTGCTGGGAGTATTCTCCAGAGTGGGGTTTCCTAAGGAGGTAGTATCTGACAGAGGTACCAACTTCATGTCAGGATACTTGACAGCTATGTGGAAGGAATGTGGTGTCAACTACAAGTTCACCACTCCTTATCACCCACAATGCAATGGGCTTGTTGAGAGATTCAACAAGACCCTAAAGGGTATGATCAAAGGATTACCTGAAAAGCTCAGGCGAAGATGGGACATCCTTCTACCCTGCCTTCTGTTTGCTTACAGAGAGGTCCCACAAAAGGGGGTTGGCTACAGCCCCTTTGAATTGTTGTTTGGGCACCCTGTAAGAGGCCCACTGTGTTTAGTGAAGGAAGGATGGGAGTTACCTCTCAAAAAGCCTAAACAAGACATAGTGGACTATGTACTTGGTCTCCGCTCCAGGATGGCTGAGTACATGGAGAAGGCATCCAAAAACCTTGAGGCAAGCCAGGCCTTACAGAAAGCTTGGCATGACCAAAAGGCTGTCTTGGTTGAGTTTCAGCCAGGACAGAAGGTATGGGTGTTGGAGCCAGTGGCCCCAGCAGCACTCCAAGACAAATGGTCTGGACCCCATACAATCCTGGAAAAGAAGGGAGAGGTCACCTACTTGGTAGACCTAGGAACTCCCAGGAGTCCCCACAGGGTACTCCATGTTAACAGGCTTAAAGCATATGTTGACAGGGCAGACATGGGCTTGCTCATGGCTACAGATGAGGGACAGGAGGAAGAGAGTGACCCTCTCCCAGACCTGTTGTCTCAGAACCCTGAAGATGGCTCAGTTGAAGGAGTGACCCTTGGAGGCAACCTCACTGCCCATCAGCAGACTGAATGTAGACAGGTTCTACACTCATTTTCAAATATGTTTTCCTTGATACCTAGTCAAACTGACTGGTGTACCCATGTGGTGGACACTGGTGACAGTCTGCCTGTAAAGAACAAGCTTTACAGACAACCTGACCACGTCAGGGACTGTATAAAGGCTGAGGTACATAAAATGCTGGAATTAGGTGTCATTGAACCCTCAGAGAGCCCCTGGGCTAGCCCAGTGGTTCTGGTCCCCAAACCTCACACCAAAGATGGCAAGAGAGAGATGAGGTTTTGTGTGGACCACAGGGGTCTCAATGCTGTCACCAGGACAGATGCACACCCTATCCCAAGGGCAGATGAGCTCATAGACAAACTAGCTTCTGCTAAGTTTTTGAGCACATTTGACTTGACAGCTGGCTATTGGCAAATCAGATTAGCTGAGGAGTCTAAGGCAAAAACAGCATTCTCAACCCCAGGTGGGCATTATCAATTTGTGGTGATGCCCTTTGGTCTGAAGAATGAACCTGCCACCTTCCAAAGGCTGGTGAACCAAGTCCTTACTGGGTTGGATGACTTTTGTGCAGCATATCTTGATGACATTGCTGTCTTTAGCTCCACCTGGGAGGATCACCTGATCCACCTGAAGAAGGCTCTTGAGGCTCTGCAAAGGGCAGGCCTCACTATCAAGGCTACTAAGTGCCAGATAGGGCAGGTTGTATACTTGGGCCACCTTGTAGGTGGAGGCCAAGTTCAACCACTGGAGAGTAAGATACAATCCATCAAGGACTGGTCCCCTCCAACCACCCAGACTCAAGTTCGAGCTTTCTTGGGCTTGACTGGGTACTACAGGAAGTTTGTTAAGAACTATGGGTCCATTGTGACTCCTCTTAATGATCTGACATCCAAGAAGATGCCCAAAAAGGTTCAGTGGACAGTAAGCTGTCAAAAGGCATTTGATGACCTGAAGGAGGCCATGTGCTCTGCACCTATCCTGAAAAGTCCTGACTACTCCAAAGAGTTTATTGTCCAAACAGATGCTTCTGAGTTGGGTGTGGGAGCTGTGCTGTCACAACTTAATGTAGATGGTCAAGACCAACCCATTGCTTTTATTAGCAGAAGGTTGACCCCCAGAGAGAAGAATTGGTCAGCTATTGAGAGGGAGGCCTTTGCTGTGGTGTGGGCCCTGAAGAAGCTGAGGCCATACTTGTTTGGCACTCACTTCAAGATTCAGACCGAACATAAGCCCCTCTTGTGGCTAAATCAGATGAAGGGTGAAAACCCCAAACTGCTTAGGTGGTCCATTTCCCTACAGGGTATGGACTTTACAGTGGAGCACCGGCCAGGTACTGACCATGGGAATGCAGATGGTCTCTCCAGGTACTTCCACTTAGGACATGAAGACGAGACTGGTCAAGGCTAGTTTAATGTCCCTGCGTTTGGGGGGGGGGTTGTGTAGGAGAGTAGGGTTTGCTATCCTATGGTCACCCCAAATTTTTGCTTTTTGCTTCACTGGTTTTTGACATATTGAGGCTGTGGGCCTGCCAATCAGACCCCCAGCCTGCTGTTCTCTCTACTAAATTAAAACTATGCACCCTAGGTGCATAACCAATTGGAAGTGGATCACCCTGTCAGCCCCTGTACCAGTGTACACTAGGTACCCAGGGCATTGGTGTATCTAAGGCCTGCCAGGGGCTGAAGCAGGTATTATGCCACCCCAGGCTTGGCCTAACAAATTTGACACAACTGGCTGATCACTCAGCTGGGGTAAGTTGGTGTAACCACCTCTTACTTAGGTGTAGTATACCTATACCTAACCTTAAATGGGACACCTGGTAACCTATAAGTCACTCCTATGGCAGGCCTTAACAATCCTGAAGGCAGAGTGCTTGGTTCCATGTGAGATGGTGCTCTGGCATGAGCTGGGCCTGTCTGCAGTGGTCGGAACAACTTCCTTCTACTGTTTCCAGATATCGTCATACCATATACTCTTAAGTGCATTATGAACCTCGCGGTTAAATGCTAACTTTGGTTTGGCTTTATCAAAACATGTCGAGTAAGGTGTCATACGAATTGGAATACTAACCCCTCGCCAATTCTGGCGACGGGGTTAGCATTCCACCCTTCTAGAGGGACACGACATGTACAGTACCTGAAACCCGGGTAAAATCAGACATAGCCTCAGCTCCACAAAATGGATGCTGCCACCACAGACACAAGTCTGCCCTCCTGCTGCTGGGAGTCCTTCCAGCTTGGGAGGTGTGGACAAAGGGTTTCCTGCCAGGGGAGGTGCGTGCACCACCCCAGACAGGATTTTGTGTATTGGTCAGGTAGGGCTTGAAAGAAACCAGACATGCCTGAGGCTCACAAGAAGCCTCGGTGCATATGCCAGTTCAAACCGGTCCTGGGGCACACCAGTCCCGGGCCTGGGGCGAGCTGGACAAAGGATTGGGGGTGTAACCACCCCCCTTCCTGGTCCCACCCTTAGGGAGGGACCTAGCAGGTAGTCCGGCCCCTAGAATCCGCTTAAAGGTAGGAGCTGTGTCCTAAGACTTCAGACATCCTGGAATCAACTTGAAACTAAGAAGAAGACGGGAACTTCGATGCTCTGCCGCACAGAGGACTGAAGCCAATCTCCCCTGTGGTCAGGGAGTGACCACCTTGCTAACGCAAGCACCATCCAGCGAATCAACATCTGCTTTGCCGCCGCCTCCCGCCGGAGCCCGAGCCCAGAGACTGACAAGACCTGGACCTCCAGACCTCTCACCGCCCGATCCACAGTCCCTGAGAAGAGGAGACCCGTGGAGGCACCGAGACACGTGGAGCCAGCCATCTTGAAAAGACCACGACAAGCTGCAAGTGCAACAACCGAGGCTCCCTCCAAGTTGTGCTTTGGGATCTGAGAAGCCCAACACCTGAGCAGCATCTGCACCAAAGGTGAGCCCTCCAGCATCCCCACGATCTGCGTGGGGCCCTTCTGCATTTTGCCACTCGACGCGCCTAACCGGTTGCTGGCCCGCTGGCTAGTGGCCATCTTGGCGACGAACTTCACAAAATACACCGCTGGTCTGGTTGCTCCAGACTGGCCCTTGCTCCCCTCCAAAGGAGCAATCCCTCTGACCTTGCTGGTCAGAACCATCAGCTTATTTTGACTCCTACTACAATTGCTCTTGCCAAGGCTTGTTTGCTTCGATCAAGTCGCCGACACCGCCGACAGCGAGAGCCTGCGTGGGACAGCTCGTGACTCGACTCCTGGACGTCGTCGACCTTCAGGGACCACGTGGCTGCAGAGACAAGCTACACCTTTCTTCCTGTTTGCACCCGACATCGCCTGGTACCCACCTGGTGCCACGCTGGTCACTGGCTAGTGACTGTGAACACTGTCCCCTCTGCTTACAGGTCTTCAACATCTCCGATCCACCCTTGGATCCACTGCATCTCCTCCGGACCGGTCGCCTGCAGCATCTTTGTCTTCAGGCCCCACGGAACAGATAGAAGAAACCCGACGCACTTCGAGGCCTATGCACCCGCTTCCTGTGGGTGAGGTAAAGCTGGCACTCCTGTGCCCAAGTGTAGTATTACATCTCTAGTGCCTGTGTTCCAAATCTTGAGTTCCTAGTCCATCCGGAAGATCCTCTTTGCAGTAACTTTGTACTTTTTACGCACCCATTGAAAACCTATGGGAGCTCGCGTGTGACTATTTGCTCTGCACACGCAACCCGTGGACCTCCTGGTCACTAACTGAAGTTAGCTCCTTGTAGGCCCAGCGATTCTAGAGGCCCTAGGCCTTTTCCCTTTTCTGTTCGTGGTACTTATACCACTATTTTAGTATATGGTTTGAGCGGCCACCAGGGCCTATCCATATAAAGTGCAACTTCTGTGTATTCTGTTATAATCTTGTTTGACGATTTGTGCTCCTGTGCTCATAAAGAGACTAGGGGTTACTTTGAGAAATAAATACATATATATTTTGAATATATATCTGTGTGGTGTCCTTTCATTGGTATAAAAGGGGGTTGCATTTGGTAAAACAGCTTGCTTAACACGCTTCACGAGTTTAGCCTCAAAGACTGCTTAGCCTACGCTACCACTAGGGCAGCTAGTCCGAAAAGGTTGACTTACAACCACACCATAAGGGTTGCTTGGCATGGTACAAGGTGGTCACTAGAACTAGTGAACAGCATATACCAGGCCAACTTCTCACACCAACCAATGGATCGCCAACTTGCCTCCCACAACTAAAACACAGAATCCCCACCCGCAACCTGCTACGGTGGTATCTGCCCTTCACAACATTCTCCGGGGCCAAGGCAACCCCACGCACAGAGGAAGATGAAACATCCGAAGGCTAGCACATAAGGCAAAGCAAACATAACTCGAACCCAGGTAACTCCCGGGCCCTCAGGACTGAGACGGCGGACGACCAGTCACCAAACCAACCCCATGCAGGGCCCCCCCGGACTTGTTGCGATGGCGGGATCTGGATCACCATTGTCTCTTCGATAATCCCTGCGGATTATTTCCTGATGCCTCATTCTGGGACGAGTCCGACTCCCTACCAGGGGGTGTATGAGGGCGCAGCTTTACTGTCTCATCTGTCCATTTGAATACTTCCTGTGGTGAATCAAAGAACAACGTACTGGACTCACAAACAACTCTCAGGCGAGCTGGATATAGAAGAGCATATGAGAGATGGAGTTCTCGCAGCCGAGCCTTGGCCGCCAGGAAAGATTGGTGCTGCTGTTGGACAATGCACGTGTAGTCCGGGAAGACGAGAATGCGGGAGTTGTCAAAGTGAAGAGGCTCCTTCTCTCTGGCTTGGCGGAGAATGACGTCCCTGTCATGATAGTTAAGGATTCTAGCGATGACTGGCCGCGGACGGGCACCCACTGGTGGCTTCTGGATAAGTGCCCGGTGTGCCCGTTCCACCACGAAGCAGCGGGACAGTGACTCAGGCGGGAGCCAGCCCTCCAGCCATTGGGAAAGAAAGCGCTCCATATTGCTCCCCTCGCAGCCCTCCGGAAAACCCACAAAGCGCAAGTTGTTTCTGCGGGCCTGCCCTTCTGCATCCTCGACCCTGCCCGCTAGGCCCCGCTGGGTCGACTCCAAAGCCGCAACCTGCTTCCTCAGCGTCGCCACCTCATCCTCAACCCCGACACCCTAGTTTCAGTTTCCGTGATACGGGCAACCGCATTGCGCAGATCCTGGCGCAGCAGCATCACATCCGATCAAACTGCCCCAATCTTGGCATCCAGCATGTCCCGGGATTGCGTTATAGCTGCCAGGAGATCTGCGTTGTCCGGCGTCACGGCCGAGGAGCCCCCCGCGGCCGCGCCCGCAAGACCCGGGCCTGTGAATTTGTCTATCGGCCCCTGCTTCGCCGCACCTCCACCATGCCTGTCTTTGGTCACCGTCTCAGGCCCTGCTCCAAGGCCACTGCCGTGCAAAACCAGACGGGCCCTAAGGTAAGTCTCCTCTGCCACGACGACACCGCTGTCGGGATGCTGCCCCTGAGGAGAGTCAATATCGCCAACCGTCTGGTGGAAGCTATAGGGATCAGGGTCCTGGCCTCCCCGCCCCAGGCGCCAGGCCGCCGCCGCCCGATCCGTGTGCCACAGGCCTTCACTGAACTAGGCCCAATCACCACCAGCAGGTTCCAGGCGCCACCTCGTGGATAATGCCCCGGGGGGCGCGCCGTCCGCACCCGCCTAGTAGGCCGAGTGGGTCAGACCAATCCGTCTCAGGGGTCAAGAATGCTGCAGCCCACCCTGTCTGGGCCAGATCTCTGTCGGTCCGTCCCGGCAGCCCCCAACAGGTTCCCTCTCCCCCTGTGACCCGAATCGGCTGCCGAACCCCCCTGGTCACTGGTATGGGGGGGGAAAGGTGCACAAGGAGCCAGGGAGCGATGCAGACGCGGGGCCCACAGCCTGGCCGGGTCACTCACCACACCTCTCTGCCTCGTATGCCCCTCCGGGCAAGGGCGCTCCAGGAAGCCACCACAGGACCCCTCCAGGCGGGGCTGTCTCTTCTGCCTTGGGGCGCCGCTCTGCCGCCAGCCGCTCACACCCTGTCCGGCGACTGCTGGGCTCAATGCGGATCCCCGCCGCTGCTCAACGCGCGAGGGCCAAGTCCCGCCTCCCCGCTCACTGGTGTCCGCGGTTCACACCGCCGCACCAGGCCAGAAGTGCTGTGCGATCATCCGGCGGCTCACAGGGGACCCCAGACCTCCAGGATCACTCGGACTGCCGCCACTGCCGGTCACACCCCCACAGCCTATAATCAGGGCGCCTCAGCTCCGGAGAACAGGATAGATAGACGGATAAATGTACCCGGCGGGCGGGAGCCAGCTCAAAGCACGTCCACCATCTTGGCTCGCCAAGCCACGCCCCCGTGGTTGTGTTGTTTGGTAAATTTTCTTGACACCTCTTACACTTTCCAAATTATTGGAGATATTATACGTTCTGTAGAATGGAAAAACATGTAAGTAAATTGTACTGTAATATAAGTGATTTCTCCCCCAGTCTCTGTCCAGCAACTGCCCTAAGGTAAGTACCAGGTGGAGTTAGAATAGCAATTTTACCTCCCAGTCTCTATCCAGCACATACCCTGAGGTAAATACATGGTGGAGTTTAAACAGCAATTTTTCCCTTTAGTCAATGTCCAGCACCTGCCTCAGGTAAGAACCCAGCGGAGTTAGAATAGTAATTTTGACCGCAGTCTCAATGCAGTACCTGCCCTGTGCTAAGTACTTGGCATAGTTAGAATAGTGATTTTGTCCTTTGGTCACTATGCAGCACCTGCCCTGAGGTAAATACCCAGCGGAATTAGAATAGTAATTTGCCCCCCGTCACTGTCCAGCACCTGCCCTGAGGTAAGTACCCGGCAGAGTCAGAATAGTAAGTTTGCCCCCAGTCACTATCCAGCACCTGCCTTGGGGTCATTAATGTTTCCCAAACTATGTCTTAAAAAGGAATTTTAAAAAACTTTAATAAAAAGGCCCTGATTAATTCCGAACTTCAGTAAAACATGGTTTTGAAACTGACTTACATTGTTAAGACTCCTGTCAATGTATTCAAACTAAAGTCTGCAGATAGTCTGTAGGAAATCTGTGAAATTCAATGAATAAAATTTGATTAATATATGGGATTATATTGTATTTGGTCATTATTAAATGTGCGTATTGTAATCATTGTGCTTTCTTGAGCAGGTAGATGGCATTGTATGAACAGCTAACTGTCACTGCTCTCCTCCTCTCTGTCAAGCGTGTGCTCACGAGCAAAGTCAGCGTACCACTGAGCACAAAATGGTGGTCAGCTCAATTTGTTTGTGGTATTCCATAATTCAAAACAAAATATGTTTTGGAATGTAATTTTTAACATGGGTTTGAATTTGACTGACTGTATATTTATTTATTGTGGTGAAAAAGAATTTTTTTGACCATTCTTATATATATATAACAACAACCATTTTGATTGGAAGAAAGCTACACAGATAGGGTTAAAATAAAGGAAGGACTACTATACAGACGAAAACAATGTAAGCACGCAGATTTAGGTGCTAGTTGTTTTTCGGCATTATTCTTTAAATGTTTTAATGTGAAATGTATTTTGTAAAATAATACTGCTCTGCCTCATTTCACATACTTTACTGAATTTTAATAAATATAAAATAAAATTAATGTAAACCTATACATTTTTGTATATTTCAACACTGTGGGGCCGTTTCCGATCCGGGTCGGAAAGCAGTCTGACCGAGTCAGATCCGGAGTGTTTTCCGACAAAGCCGGACCCCTACAGTCCGACTGAGCGAGTACGATGCGCACGTATGCTGTCGGACTCGGTTCGGTCGGACTCCCATAGAAGTCAAAGGTAGCCAGTTGTACGATGCGTACATGCGCTCCCATTGACTAAATGGGTACGTCTCAAACAAATGCGCCCCCTACAGTGGGTATGTGTCGGTGCCATCCACGCCGTACATGCCTGTGTGGGGGAGACCCATGGGTCTCCCCCTGTGTGCGAGTCGTACGGCTGCGGGTGTCAGGGGGTCCAACGCGGACCCCCTATGTCCGACTCCGGGAGCTTTTGCGAGCCGGGCACTCCGGCTCGCACAGGCTGTCCGACATGTGCATCGTACTGGCTCAGTCATGAATCGCATCCATTGCACGCCACGGTTAGCTTACGACCGAGACGTGCGGAGCAGTTCGGACCCGGAAATGACTTGGTCTGTGAATTTCATGTAGCTCGCATCGTACTGGCTCGCTCGTACAGCTGTACGAGTCGGGCAGAAAGCATGCGTACGGCTCGTAGTTCTTCCGGCCGGATCGCGTTCGGTGCCCTTCCGACCGGATCGGAATCGGCCCCTGTGTCGTAAAGGTATGTATGGTATTGGTATGCTTGGTAATGGTATACGTGGTAAAGGTACTTATAATGCACCCATATGGAGGTACTTGGTAGTGACATCCGTGGTAAAGATGTTCGTTGCATAGGTAGGTGCGTTGTAGAAACCACATTTTAAAGGCATGCATGGTAAAGGCATGCGTTGTTCCATCATACAACCCCCACAACCACATAGCCTTTGACACATATGATTGAAGCCAAAAAAAACTGCACACTGGAGTATTGGAGACTGTTATAGTCCTCTAAATAGATTAGAGAAAAATTAAATATGGTTCATGAACTGCTCAAAAGAAAATGAGTGGGAACTGAAACAACATGTACCATAATCCCAAGCAAAAAACTGCAGGGAAAACAGGCCACGCATGAAGACACACACATGAAAAATAAGAAAGATTAATGTTTCTAATCTGGTTACAGGACGATTTAAACAGAAGTCTTTCTGTCTCCAATGTAACTGGGGATCAAAAACAAAAAATAATAAAACTCTGCACCTCTCATGACGGTATAAAAGTTGATTTACTGCAACTGAATAATGCACATTGCTAATTTCTAAAGATAATCCTCTCTATCCTAAGTGGTATAAGTGGTGTACTCAGGGTGGATTAGTCCACAGCTTTAGATGGTGGTTTTGCTCTAAAACAACAAAACTGGTGATACCTTGAGGTGGCCAATAAATATGTGTCAATGCATGCTGCACCAGCAACAAAGGCTGGCCAGCAGACTCCTTCATGATTGACACACCCCTACCTCTCAGTATTCTGACCATTTGTAGCCGCCACCCACACAGATCCTGCCTTGCATTTGCTCTAACAGAGGCTGACTCCAGGAAGCACAGGCACGAAGGTGCATTGGCAGGGTCAAGGGATAGGGGGTGGGGGGAGGGGGGGGGGGGGGTTGGGTCCTGATCTTCAAGTCTCTTCCGGCTGCCTTTGATGCCACTGTCTCCTCGCTGCAGCAGCAAGACTGTAACTGCCCAGGTCCAAAATGGCACCTCTTAAGACTGCTCAGACCACAGGGTTACTATCAGTGCTGCAGGGATGGTGGGATTCTGCTGCTTTTTATGGACACACAGGCCCTGGTGCACAGGGTGACAGCACAGTCTTACTAGGACAGTAAGCTGTGCATGTGGTAGAGAAGTACAGCGCTGAGCCTAACATTGGGCAAACAGGCACGGGTGAAGAGAAGCTAGGACTGCAAAGTTAAATAAAAGTGCTAGGACGCGGTCAGCACTTTTTTACATGTTGGGTAAGCAACAGGGACAACATGAAGGAGGTTGGAGGGGACGGTCAACATGAGCAACAGGAGGGTGGGTTGAAGGGAACGATCAACGAGATGGGTAAAACAAGCACTATGGCAGAGGCAGTGCTGGCCACGTCATAGCGCTTTTTAGGTGTCCCCTGAGGGTGTATGAAGGGGAAGATGCAAAAGAAGAAACTTAAAAAAAGAAATGATACCTCAATCAGTGGTAGGACACAGAAGCAATTAGTACTTGGTCCATGCTCCAGCCTAAGAAGAGGTGGCGCTCTGGCGCATGCTGCCCTATTACAAAGCACCATATAAAACTGATAAAGAAGACAACAAATGGTAAGCAGTGGCAGACTGCAAGCCCCTTGTTGTACACAATAGTCTTGCAAGGGAGATCACATGTGTAAGCACCACATGTGCTGTTGCAGGCGAGACCTAAATAAGAGTGACAAAGAATCCTACACAGGGTAAGGGGTGGGCTGGATGCAATTCCCTTGATGTACACAACAGTGCCACAAGTGCGTGTCCAAACAGCGACCTAACAATTGAAGTTGCCGAAAGCTGTGATGTCATCCCAGCCTCATGCAGCAGCATCTTTTACAGCTTTCCCTGGGGAAGGGGGGGGGGGGGGTCTGTAAGGAGGCTGTTTCAGTAAACCGGCATACAAGTCCGAGTCTGCTATTAGTTGGTCACAACCGTAGCTAAAAAGTGTTGGTACAAACATTAGTATCACATTTTGAAAGAATGTTTTACATTTATAAGAGCTACCACAGGACACGTGTTTTCCATGCATTCGCGACTAGCGGCATCTTTATTCACTTTGTCAAGATTTCCATTTAACCATTTTATTTTGTTCACACAGTAAGTACCAGGCCTCCCTTCGCTCACAGAGTGACACTGGAAGGGGTTGCAATTTATAAGCTCCGGTGACCTTCTATGACCTTAAGAACCATGTGAAGTGAATGATAGAGGATCACTGATGACAGTGTCCCTCTCTCGTACTTGTTTACACCAGAAGACACACATCTTAGCAACAGGCCTCAACCTAAGCACTCCGGGCAATTCTATTGAACACATTTCTGTGCCATTCTCAATTATACATTTATTGTTTTTGACCATGCAAATGTAGTGGCTTAAAATGCTGTCTTCAGAGACACAAAAAAGCCACAACATTAAGGAACACAGCCTATACGATGCGAATTGTCAAAAAAGAAGGACCCTTCAAAGTGAAACCGAAGAGGTAAAAATTCTTAGGGTGGACTGGTAACAACATGAATGGAGACTCCATGTCCGCCTTAGGCAGCAAAGCCCTTTTCCCCCAAGAGTCTATTGCTTGGTCAAGTATGCATATTTCAGTGAGCACAGCAGCGGATCAATGGCAATTCACTGGGCACCTCTTGGGTGCGGAGAGTCTGGGGATTAGTCTGGACAGTTGTATGACTTAAAATAGACAACAAAAATATCAGTGACAAAGATATGACCTAAAGAATATCGCGGCTACGCATTGGCTTTACATAATTTGCAGTGGTGGCTGGTGGACTTTAAATATGGTGCGGCGGAAAGTGTCGCCCTGAAGAAAATGTGAGAGCGCTGTGAGCGAGACAAATTCATAAAAGAGTTGTGCGGGGATATTCCCATACCCCCTTCCCCCCAACATGGAACATTTTAAAACAAAACCGATTCAAATTATAGGTTTTACAGCGCACTGCCGGTCATCGAAAACTTTGCATTACATAGTAACACGTAGAGCAGTAACACAGTGCGCCTTATTTTCACCTAGACATAACTGCACACAAATACAAGTATGCACTTACTTAAGAACAATTAAGATCACAGCAGAAAACTTGAATTTGTGTACAATACTTTCTTCCAGCAGTCCCTTTCTACAGTTTTATTGTCTATTTGGGCCTTTATGCATACATATACATAAAAGCGATCAATGCCAGAATCAGAGAAGCAGGCTTCCCTCATACTAAGCAAAAAAATTGGGACCCCCTCTAATATTATTTTTTGGTCAGGAAGATGAAGGGTAAGAACAGACAAGTATACTATAAAGGCTCCCTCATGACCTATATATCTTTTAAATGATCCGAAAGGATTCAGAAATGGGCTATATACAATTCATACATATTTTGTTTTTTATAATTTTCTTTATTCCTTTTTTTTTAGAAATACAACACTTATCAAAAATATCACAGTCAATTATCAATTGCTAATTTCTTTTTTCATAAACATACAATAAATATATTCAATACATTTGTCTGTAGCATATCATTTCACTTCTAGACAATGTGTAATCCCTAGGTAAGGCTAAACACATAAACAAAGATCTAAATATTTTCTTTGTAATCTTCACACTCTCTCATACATTCATACTGATTCAATCCACATTCATACCACATTCATAATTACAAACAAAGAAAATTCAAAAATAGATTAAAGTCTAAGTATAACAAAATTCTCCTAAGACCATTGCATGAAGCAAGGTGTAAGTATCAGTGGTCAATGGCCAGTGGTCGACACGTTTTGGTGGTGCAGGAATTGAAAAGCCACGTTCATCAGGACCCGCCAAGTAATCGATCAGTCTAGCAATGCCCAGGGAGTATTTGCTATCAGAAAGAGATCTTTCTATAATGAGGCTAATTAGGCCGTCCTTCATTTGGTACAGTTGGCTATAAATATCAATTTCTGGTGTATGGTTAGATCTGAAGTTTGTCTTCAGGCGGTGTCGACAATGTTCAGCCCTGAGTGGGATATGAGGGTCACATCAGGACTGAGAATAACCTTATCTCTTGTTCCGAGGATACCGGCTGGAGGTTACCTGTTGTACGGATCACGGACAATGATGATGCTACCAGAAGAAAGGTGTGAATGGGACGGTTTGGCGTTAACAGAGTCTACCGCGTGCCCATATTCCCTCATACTAAGCTCACGCCCCAGTAATAGAGACCCCTTACTGTTGGCAATACATAAGTATTGCACTCTCGATGTTTTGTACCATTCATATGAACCATTTCCCACAGAGCTCCTCAATACAATCTAACTTTGCCAATACAAGTGCCATGCTTCTCCCTGTCTGCAGAAGCCACCTGGGGATTGATGCTGTTGTGACCAGTATTCATTAATTCATGGAAGCGATGAGGCCTAATGGCAACAGCTGCCACCCATGCAACTTTACTCTATCCTTGCTCCACTGGGCATCCTCACTCCTACGTAATCCTTCCTTTGTTCTACAGTGGTCTGTCATCTCCCTTCCACCATTTATAATTGGTTTTGTCCCTCATCTTCATTCTATTCACTTATCGACCCTTCTATCCATCTCCCCTCTCACAAAGCACTTTACTGTCCATATAGTAGTCCTTAACAGCTCTCTCCACTTTACCTCTACTCTTCTCTATTTCCTCTCTATGCTTTCTCAGCTGTTTTGTTTTTCTCAGCTCCATTCCTGCTTTCGTTCCCCTATTATCACATCTATCTCTCTCTCTCTCTCTCCATCACACCTGGTGTGCCTTCTTTCCCTGCTATATTTGGGTGGTTCTCCTCTCTCCCTTCTTACCTACTCTCTCTCATCTTGTTGACATTTCTTTCACATCTTTCACTTCTGGGCCTGCTTTCCTTCGCTTCTCACCTTGACCACTGCTCTCTCTCTTTTCTCAGGTCTCAACATCTCATCTGCTCAATAGAATAACACTCTGAGGGCTTGAATAGAAGAGGCCTACTGAAACCTTGATATCTTCCTGCAACATTTAAAATATTTTTAGGGTAGTTCATATAGGCCATCATTGTGCTGTTAGGAAGTGCCAATGATGAGATTGAAGAAATAATGTACCAGAAAGTAAAAAGCACACACCAAGAATTATCCTCTTGTAGCCCCCGGTAGGCAAAAATAGGAACAACAGTTTAATCGTGATTTACCACAAGAACATTTTCACCTCTAGAAAAACCACATAATTTTGATAAAGAATTTCTGAAGAAAATGTAAAAACTTTAAAACAGGCTTTAATTTTACGTGCATTAGATTTTGAAAACATTTTTTGAAATGTAGTATTTAAAATGTGTCAAAATTGCAAAGATGTATTTAAAAATGCCCAGAACTTTTTAAGAACTTGCGCGCTCCATACTTTTCAAACACATGTTTTATAACACTATTCCAGATTTCACAGATCAGAGTACAGTAACTTACTGTCTCTAGTAATGCCTGGACAGAGAAGGTATCCCTGTTATTTGATTTATGCGCAAGAATAAACCCCCGCAGTGCTAAGGTACAGTCTCGGCCTGGACCCAGCAATGCCATGCACAGTGCTGAGCCTGAGGCCGGACAGTATTTCCTATTCATCACAGCAGGTTTTATTTGGCGATAGCAGAGCAGGAGTAGAGGTATGAGTTAGATAGACTAAGAGGATCCGGCGACTGCTCGGGGTGCAAACCCCTCCAGAGTTCCTTATGTGCAGTCATCCGTGTTCCCTGCGCAATATACACTACAGCTGCAGCCTAATCCACATTGGCACTGCGCATTCAGCAAAATTAAAATTAGTGCCGGTCCCAAAGAAACAGTGCCCCTGCCAGCAGCATAAGTTAAGCACTAGTGTCATTGTAATCAGGGCAGGGTTCTTGCATCAATTGAGTTTTAAAAGCTCACACTGTTGATAAAGTTCACAAAATCGGGTATATTTATTAAGTAGAAAATCTTCCGTGTGTAAAATAAATAGGGATTTTTGAATTTTGAAGAAATCTTTTAATTTTCTCACCTGGTATTTGTTGGTAAATGTTCCCCCATCTAAAAAAAATCAGCAGTTAGAAAAAGTGTGATTAAGTTTCTGACCTGATCGAGTGCTGCCAGTTGAAAGGCTGTGTTCGGTATCTGTCGCAGGCAGATTACACAGATCCATCAGTGCGCCTCTGTCAGTGGGCCTCCCGGTGATCTGTGTGTCAACATTTATTATATTGCCCACAGCTGGTTCCTTGTGTTCTCGGGCCTCTGTTGCAAGAAACGAGATGAGGCACATTCTGAAGCGGCCGTGGTCGGTAGTAGGAGTACCAGCAGGGCGGTGACGTGGGGAGGGGGAGGGGCAGGGTGGGGGGTAGTAAACTATGGATTACGGAGGTTTACAGGTAAGTAAACATATAAATTAATAAAACGAATTTACATGCGTGCACTGCATCGCATTTGGGGATCCAGTGCACGCAACGAAATTCGTTTTATTAATTTATATGTTTACTTACCTGTAAATCTCGTAATCCATAGTTCACTACCCCACACCCTTCCCCTCCCCTCCCCCTCCCCCTCCCCACGTCACCGCCCTGCAGGTACTCCTACTACTGACCGCGGCTGTTCTGAAGCAACAAGCTTCGGCTCAGGCGGCATTTTCGAAAGTTGTTTTCAAAACCGAAACCACGCAGTAGGAAATTTGTGTTCCAGCAAACTAATCAGAAGCATGGCAGTCCTCCTACAGCCCTCCCCCTCTCCTGATGACCAACCCACTACCCCTGCGGCCTGCCACGCCCCCCCACATTGAAATGAATGGAG
Organism: Triturus cristatus; assembly: GCF_964204655.1. Taxonomy (NCBI): domain Eukaryota; kingdom Metazoa; phylum Chordata; class Amphibia; order Caudata; family Salamandridae; genus Triturus; species Triturus cristatus. Next base: position 409,764,353 of record NC_140591.1, read on the forward strand.
TTTTGTTATCTCCTCCCAGGGCCACAGTCTGTACGCCCCAGATGCAACCTAATAGATGGCACTGGAGTTCACCACGACCTCTACAATACCGTCACTGCTGTCGCTCGTGTTTGCAGGTCAAGCAATACTTCGCCCTTTTTTGACACATGCGCAGCAGGACATATCCAACATTTCATTTGACTTCCGTCTTCTTTAGGAGAAAGATAAAGATTCTGCTCACTTTATTACAGAACAGCAAGTGCTTATTTGTCTCTAGCTGCTCGTTTTTTTTCTCGTCTTTCTTCTCCCCTCCGGGTAGTAGGGCAACGCCCCCTACGCCCATTAACACCAGCCGCCCCTGATAATTTGTATGTAAACTCCAACTATGAACAACAAAAATATAGAACACCACAGTATCGTCATCAAAAAATAGGTAAGTATATTGAATTTTACTATTATTCCCTATATTAACTTTAAAACATAGGCTAACTTAAAAAATGCTTTTTTAAAACCTATTAAAAATTAGATTTATAAAAATATATGTAAAAGTGTATAACTTACAAATATAAAATAAAAATACATACTTCACAACTAAATTATGATTTAAACATAAATAATGAACAGTACTAAAGAAATTAATAATAATTCCAAACATTAGGGTGCCGATTCCGATCCGTTAAAAAAATTTACCGTCCGACTCGTATCCGTATTTTTTTACATACGAATCGTACAAGTACCGTACAAACTGCGAAGTACGATTCGTACGTGAAAAATACATACGAATTGCATCGGGAAAATGGTCCGAGAGGGAGCCGTAAATTTTTACGTCCGATTAGTGTCGGGAAAAGTGTCCGATAGGGAGCCGTACATTTTTACGTGCAAATCGTAAAACAAAAGTCCGAGCGAGCAAGTACGATCCGTACCGCCCGTCCGAATACACAGCCGCATGTAAAAGGCCCCGTACGGAGTGAGCGCTGTAGCCTACAGGTACATGGGTAAACTTGTGCCCAGATACGAGTCGTACAGCCAACCTCACCCCGCACATGTCAGCACCGTACCCCCGTATGTCAGCACCGTACCCCCCCTCCGCACCGTACCCCAACACCGCAGCACAGCCCCCCACCTGTATGCGCCGCACCCCAGGCCCGTAGCCCAGCCCCGCAACTATACGCACCATACCCCAACACCGTAGCACAGCCCCCCACCTGTATGCGCTGCACCCCAGGCCCATAGCCCAGCCCCGCACCTGTACGCACCGTACCCCAACACCCCCCGTAGGTACGCGCCCCCCCGTAGGTACGCGCCGTACCCCCACCCCCATAGGTACGCGCCATACCCCCACCTCCCCGTAGGTACACGCTGTACCCCCACCCCGTAGGTATGCGCCGTACCCCCACCCCCGTAGGTACGCGCCGTACCCCCACCTCCGTAGGTACGTGCCGTACCCCCCCGTAGGTACGCGCCATACCCCCACCCCCCCGTAGGTATGCGCCGTACCCCTCCGTAGGTACGCGCTGTACCCCACCCCCCGTAGGTACGCGCCGTACCCCCACCCCCGTAGGTACGCGCCGTACCCCCAGCGCATAGCGCTGGGGTACGGCGCGTGCCTACGGGGTGGGGGTACAGCACGTACCTACGGGGGGTACAGCACGTACCTACGGGGGTGGGGGTACGGCGCGTACCGGGCCCCCTTTTCATCGTGCATGGCGGCGTACTTAGCTTTTCCGGCACTTTTTGGCTCCCGTAAAAATATAGCCGTGCGGAGTGCTGTGGGTACGAATCGTACTTGCTGGTCCGTAAAACGCTGCCTGACTCCGTGCGGACGTCGCGTACACGCTGTCCAGGATCGGAATTGTTTGTATTTTTTAGCCACACGGTGTTTTTTACGATTCGTACGGAAATTGTATTTCTGTACGAATCGTACTTGCTGGTTTGTACGGTGGATTTGCCGGGTACGAGTCGTACGGAGAAAACGCTCCGTACGACCATTTGTACCCGGGTTTTACAGGATCGGAATCGGCACCTAGGTATTCAAAGTGAAACCATGCATACAAAAACAAATAAATAACATAACGAAATAAAAAAAAAATACTAGAAAAATGAATAATAAAATAATTTACAATAAACTTCTAAAATTAAAACAAAAATATATGTTAAATGAATTTAAAAAAATCAGATAATAGAAATTGCAATTGTGAGATAATTTGAAACTGAAGGATAAAAATTGAGTTGGTATCCTTATCTTGACTTGTGAGAACAGTATTAAGTACAGCAAACAGAATCTAGTATGGCTGATTGCTTGCCTCAATGGAAGCACAGGATGCACACGCAAAAAGAGAGCATGTGTTAGAAGCAAAAAAGGCAAAGTGATATGCTGGAGTGTAGCATATAAACTTATAAAGTCATCTTTTAGAAGTAAAACAACATTTTGAAATTTTTACATATATTTTTTGTTTGTGAATTAAATAAAACATTTAATAAATTGTGTATTTGTTTGAGGTATGCTTGTTTCTGTATTTTACTGAAGTTCATATCGTAGAAATTGCTTAGGGCCTCATTAAGATGATGGCAGTCCACGGACCGCCAGACTCGCCGAGGCGCAGTGGGTATGGTTCTTCCGACCACCCTATTATGACCAGGGATTGGAGATCTCTGGCGGTGATGCGGCGGTCTTGAGGCCACAATATGCTTGGTGGGACCGGTGCAGCCGAGCCAAGCAAATTACGAGTTTCTTTACCGCCACACTTTTCATGGCGGTGCATATGTTGTGCCCCCCCTGTGTGCATGCATCCCAGTACCTGCACAGCATGGACTGCAGCAGTCCATTCCGTGCAGGTCCTGATTTTGACGTGCCCATTGCGGTGCCTATTTCATAGGCACCGCTGTGGGAACACCAAAAAAAGCGCCTACCAGGCAGGAGAAAACTCCTAATCTGGCATATGGTTCAACCATGGGTTTAGCGGTGCGAGAGCGGGGCGGTCCCGCTCCCGCACCGCCAAACTCTTAATGAGGCGCTTAGGCAGCTTTCAGTAATGATTCAGTGGGGGTTCGCAGAAGTCAAAAGGTTAAGAACCACTGATTAAACTAACCAATTAACAAATAAAAAATGTACTACTATATTTTTCAAATGATCTGTTCAATAATTAAAACAATAACTTACATAATTAATTTTGAAACATAAATATTAAAAAAGTTCAACCCTAGTTCACCACAAACCTAACAACCCGCCAACACAAATTGACATAAAATAAAAAACCTTAAATTATATTACCAAATAAAAATACACCAAAAAACTAATTAAACATACTTAACATTACAATTATACACACATATAACACAAAAACGAATGCATTTCAGCAAGATAATTGCTAAAAATGAGATTATGTACAATGATATTTAAAAACAGTATTAAAAAAACGATATTTTTACCTTCTATATTCAGAACCACATTATTCTTGACATTACAATATTTTTGACACATTATTTGCGCCTTACTGTATTTTTGAAACCATATTTTGGCAGAATAATGTCTGAACTTTCCTTGCTCCTTCTTTGGACATCATCAAGGGGACACCATACAAAGCCTTTACACAGAGGTATGCCGAAGGGGCCGGGTAGCCTGCTTAAACACCATTTATTGTCGATTTTCCTTACTGCAGCCTCTCTGTTTGCTTTTAGCAAATGGTAATTCTTAGGGGTCATAAAATCTATATAAACCAAGGAAGATGACCTGGGGGCATATGTATCAAGCCTTTTCCCATTCGCAAACGGGCCGATTCTCAGAATCGGCCCGTTTGCGAACGGGAAAAGGCCAGGGCATTGCAAATTAGAGAATCACAAAATTTGCGATTCTCTATTTTGCAATTGCATTTAAGGAATCGCAAATTGCGATTCCTTAAATGCAATGTATGAAGCACAGAAAAAGTGCGATTTGGCCTTAAGGAATCGCAAATTACCACCAACTTCAAGTTGGTGGTAATTTGCGATTTCTTTGAAAAATGCACTTTTTTGCATTTTTCAAAGTGCCACGTGGCGCACATACATGCCCTTAGGGCATGCATGTGTGCCACATGTACACACATACATATTTCAGGGGTGCAACAGGGTGTCCTTTTGACACCCTGGCACCCTTGAAATTGCATTCTCATTTTGCGATTCTCTAATTGCGAATCGCAAATTGAGAATGTCTTCCCATTCATTCCTACCAATCCCGTAGGAATGAATGGGAAGGTTTTCCTTAATTGCGATTCGCAATTTGCCAATCGCAATTAAGGAATGCCAAGGAATCGCAAAATATTTGCAAATCTTTTATTGCATCCCGTTTTGCGATTCTCAAATAGCGATTCCCTAAAAATCGCTATTTGAGAATCGCAATAACGGTATTTGATACATATGCCCCTTGCTCTCTAATGGGCTCCCCTCACTAATGTCCTTCCATTTCTTATGGTTTCTTACAGCATTTTTACACGAGGTGAGAGTGCAGCCCACAGAGGTAGAATTATGTTTGAGCTTGGAGGTGCCCACAGTCAGGGTGTAATCTTTCTTGTGATATGCTCAGCCTGCAGCATTTTTATTACTTGCTGATTGCGAGGCTCAAAAGGGCTGGTTCCTTCCTCAGCCTCTTTTTTTTTCTGCATCATCATTTTTTTTCCAAATCTTTTTGTTGACATTCTCAGTAAAAACTGCTTCATAAATTGTAATCCTGAATTGACATCAGTCTGGCTCCAGCACATATCTGGGTTTGCAGCTCTCTTCCAACAGGTAGTTCAGTCAAACTCCTTTCAGCATGCCCCATGAAATTCCTCATATGTGCTGTCAATCTTATTGACATATTACACCTGTTTCTCTATTAAGGGTCACTTTTCCAGGAGAATGGATTGGTAAACGGTGAGGCTCTTGACGAAATGGTCAATGTTTCTTCAACCTTAGGTGTACACGTTGTACTTGGGGACACTTCTCAGCTTTGTTACTCTTCTCCCCTATCAGCTTCCCAGAGACCAAATAAAAAATCCTTACAAAACAACATTTTGGTTTTTTCCCCATCATTTCTTCTTTTCTATCAATTGGTCCCATGGGGAAGAACTAAAGGCTTGATTACAATGGTGGTGGGACTGCCACCATCAGGCCGTCTGTCCCACCGCCATCTAGCTCATTGGTCCAACCGCCGCATTAGGAGGCAGGCGGTCGCGGCTCAGCTGTCAGGGGAAAAGACAGCCACGTCCGACAGGATCAAGGATCCCATCAGGGCAGCAGTCGGACTCCTATTCCCTGCAAAGAGGGTGGTGCCTACTCAGGCACTGCCATAGAGATTAAGATGCCCCTTTCTGCCTGCCCTTTCATGGAGGTTCACCCGCCATGAAAAGGCAAGCAGAAAGTGACTATGGGGGCCTCTAGAAGGGCCCCCTTGTCCCCTCTGGCCCTCCGCTATGGGGTCTGGGGGACACCTATGTGCCCCCTAAACATCCCTTCACCATGTGTCAGGCACCGCATGGTGCCTGCCACATAGTGCAGGGATGTTTTAAATGTGTACATTTTGTATTGCGGCGTGTGCTGCAGCCCGCAGCACACACAGCAATGCAAAATATTCACATTGTGACTGCTGTGAAGGCGGTCACATTGTAAAGCGGGCAGCGGGACTGCCGAATTTTAGTCGGGCGGCCCTGCTTCCGCCACGGTGCCGGTCAGACGAGCGGCATCGTAATCAGCCCCTAAGTTAGAAACTGGCATAGACTGGGGCATGGCCTAACTTTTTTCTCACCTTCCTTGTCCCCTAGATGTTCTTGCTCAGGGGTGGTCACTGTGGTAGGGTGACCCTGAACAAAAGGGCCCAAGCCTCTCTTCTAACTGACCTTGGTTCTTAGTCATTGGTTCAGTTATGTTAGGAATTGCTGTTGCCCCTGTTAATGATGGATCCTGAGTTTTTACCGATGATTTGTTTCAGCGGTAGCCAAGGGTGGACTAGCGGTAGCGACAGTAGCCCCCAAGGCCACTATCTTCAACAAGTATTTCAACACTTGTGACAAATTATGGGGTAAATCTGATTGCTCCTCCTGACTTGTGTGACCCCGATCGCAGAATCTGAAGTAGACAATCATTATGTAGGCACAGGGACCCCAATACAGTGGGAGTCTTTGTTTATTCGAGTCTAGCCCTTGCATGGCAGGTAATCTCATTAGTTTCCCCAGTCCTTTTTCTTGTGGATTCTTTCTAGCCCTTGTTGGTACAGGCATAATTACCACTTTAGGGGGAATGCCTGCCCATTTAGGGCTTACTTCCCCATTAGGGGTACCAGCGTGGGTGCCTGGGTGGAGGTCTGTGGGGGAGCCTCAGTAATGCGAGAAGGCTTGTATGCTACCTACTATTCTAGGGTAAATAGCATATATTCTTCAGGCAATGTAATTTTATACAAATTCATCATATCGAAATGAAGCGGCAACGGTGTACATCTGGGACGCGATGAGGCGAGCTTCTGGAATGGGGAAGGTGGCCTTCCCTATCCTGTCTCGGTCGGATTTTGTATTTATGTCCCCTGAAGAAGGGCTTCCAGAAATGCATTAGGGCATTATATCACATTTTGAAATGAAGCACCATGTCATTATAATAATAAAATTAGCTTTTTCTGTTTGCAGAGGTTTGAAAGCTATTATGTCCATTGAAAGCTGTTTAATTATTTGAAATGTATAAGTATGGATTGAGGCCACTGCATATGTGGACGCCCTGAGACACATTGTAATTCTACAGTGTGCTACTTTATGGACTATATGGACTTCTAGACGGAAAGGAGTGTTAGGGGATGCAAACCAAAAAGGATAAACATAAGATCCAATTTGAGTCATAGACAAATATGTGAGTGCACCTCAGTTAGGTCACCATTGCCTTCATGTGTTCTGCTGGGAAAAGGGACCAGAATGAGGGGATTAGAGAACAAACATCCTTACCTGCTGCAATTCCCCACTCCAAGCACTCATGGGACCTCAGAATGCTACTGGACTTTCTCCTCGGGGGATAGGAATACCAGCTCCCGCAGTATTAGTATCTTGCCAGTGGAAACAAGTCTGAGCCAGTTTTACCAACAAGCTTTAGATTATTTACAGAATTCTTGACTTGGGCATAAACAAGTGTTTATAGTAGAAACGGAATTATAAATCGGTCGGAAAGCCTCTGGCCTGTGTCCGGAGGCTTTCTGACAGACATCTTGGGTTTCACTTTCGACTGCCGCATTACAACGCCGGTGGTCAAAAGTGAAACCGACCGGTTATTTCGGCTGACTTCTGGCGGGCTCAAGGAGCCCGTTGGCCAGTTGGAACCAGCACGTAATCCCTTACGGATGGTGTTTCCGCCGTCAGATTATGATGTCGGTTTCCCACAGGCTTTCCATGTCGGGCTTTCCGACATGGAAAGCCTGTCAGAAAGCAACATTGGGGGCCCCCAGCAGTGCCCCATTCCTCCATGGCCTCCAGTTGGGGGCCGAGGGGGCGCCGATGGTGCCCCCCTGTTAATCCCTGCACCGTGTGGCAGGCATCTTGAGGTGCCAACCATACGGTGCAGGGATTAACAGAATCTCCCATTTCTGCATAGAAGCTTGTGCTATGGTTGGTTTACGGCCACAGCACAACCTCCCATAGAGAAATGGGAGCTTGCGACCGCACCATGTGCGGTGGCATTGTAATGGCGGTGTCGGGACCCCCGACCGGAGGTCGGTCGATCTCGAGATTGCAGTGATGTCCACCCCAACATCATAATCAGGCCATAAATTGTTTTCCTCTTTGAAAAGCAGGGCAAAATGAGGGACTGGAAATATGGCCACAAGAACAGAAAAACATGCCACAATTGGTGCACACACCACTTCCGGTTGTAAGTCCTCATCCCCAGCATTAAAGCATGGAATGCCTTTGGGAATGTTGTATGGATTGTGAAATACCAAAGTCCCAGTATTATTCATTTCCAAAAAGGAAATATTCCCAGTGCCAGGATTCAAGTCAGCAGGCCACTTCCTCTTGCACTGCCCATTGTCACTGTCAAATACAGTGACAGCATAACTAATAAATCGCATTCCTACAAGTGTTACAATTCTGACAATTTCAGGAACCCAAAGTTAAAAGAATAGCTTTGGCAGCAGGTATTAGTCATTCTTAATGTTTATTGAATTAATAGACAACAGTTGTTGTGCTCATCTCTGAATTAAAAAGACAGCGCCACCAGACTGTCATATATACCAGAGCTGACAATTAAGTGCTGGTGCTGAACACCGGAAACCATCGGCACAAATTAAGCACTTGATATTCCAAGTCTCTATGTGCACCACTGGCGCCTGGAACAGATCAGTGTGGGAGGGCGGAGAGTGGGTGGGAGGAGAGGGGGTAAAGAACAAAAAACGTACATTCTAGTTGCATCGCACTGCATCTCGCCGCTCTCTCCACCGTCATCTCCAGAACAGGAACAGAGCACCCAGGAAGCACCCAGGCTCCCCCAAGCCAATCACAATGCTACAATGAAGCATTTTGATTGGTCTGAGCCGTGGTTTAGTGCTCAGATGGGGACTGGGGGCCTGGGCACGTTCTCCACCCAGGGTGTAATGCAGCCTGCGTGGAGAACATGCAAAGTGCGCATGGCTGTTTGGCTGGCCCTAGTCAGCCGTCCAAACATTCATTTGCACTTAGGGAGTGCAAACCACTCCTCAACTCCCCTGCTCTGTCAGCAGAGGAGCCCCGCCCACAAAGCTGCTAAAAGAAAAAAAAATGATAATAAATTACAGTTATTATCATTTTATTTTTCCTTTATTTATACTGCTTAAAAGCAGTGGGGCGACATTGCTCCGCCTTAGCGGAGGAGTTGCCAATGATGGCCACACACCTGCAGCGAGCCAGCAAGGGTATAACTTTTGGGCCCTGCAAATTTACTTGTGGCATAATCGCCCTTGTACAGTGGGTGGATAGGGAAGTAAAAGGAAAGGTTTTTTTCTAACAGGTGGAAGCATTGTATTCTTACTCCTTTGAAAACAAAAACAAAAAAAGCAGGGTGAGACTTGGCCCTGCTGCAGCCAGAGACTCGGGCAGTTTTTCCCAGCGGTTTTATCAGCCGGACAAATTGGGTCAGGTTCTTCCACACCCAGTAAAACCGGCCATGGAAAAACTTTAACAGTAGTAACCAGGTGGGGCTAAATTAATGCATAAAAGCATTCAATAATTTTGCTCCAATTGACTTGCAATCAGGCACAGGATGGTGTCCGACTCTCAGCAGCACTGAGTGATTGGCATTTGTTATTGATCAACAGTTGCCCCTTAGTTTTGAGGAGCGGATTCAGTTGTTTGGTGAAGGAAACTTGGCGAGGGAAGGAAGTCTTCTAGGAACCTTGCTCTAAGGCGGAGCAGATCCCGCAGATGCCATTGCTGAGGTTGCCTGCACGAATATTGAGTGAATGCAGTTGAAAAGTTCAAGGAGGTTCTCCTCTGCTGGTGAACTGAACTACATAAGACCTGTTTCCACTGCACAGTGGAGCTTTGTGTGCTCACCATAGTGCCGATGTCGGCAAACCTCCCCTGCCAAATGGTAATGGCTCCCAATACACAAAGCATCAGAATAAATCACAAAGGACACGGTTTGTTGGAAAACAGAAATATACCAATGTGGTGGGTTACCTTACGGGCGATCTCAGGGCGGACAGCAATGAGTAACCTAAGCTACCATTTAATAGGGGAGTTTCCCCTTAATTACCATAGACCAACAGCCCAGGATTATTACTCACACCTTTTTAGGGGCGGGGCGTCACCAGGCAAGTCACCGGTTGCTCAGGCTTGCACCCGCCCAAGGGACTAATGGGGCGCCATCGCTTACACCCCAGGGTCCTGCCGTAAAGACTCCTAGGGGTTTGGCCTACAGCTCCCCTGCGGTGTGCTCTGAGATGGTACCTATATGTACCAATCTACCTCCAGATTGCCCTGTAACTCTGCCTGCAACACAAATAAACAATTAATATGCCCAGAACAGAGGCCATTCCCACTGCCAGCACGCTGGGTATGGGTTGAGTGGGTGACAGCACTGCCAGCGGGAAACAAAGAGGGAGGCAACTGTGTGGGGCAGGTATAAGTACCTGGCCCTAGCCCGCCAGGCACTGGACATGATGCAGGATGTACGCTGGAAGAGGGGAACCCCTCTAGGGGTTCTGTAGATTATCCAGATGGTACGTGTGCCGGAATGTGGTACTAAGGGGCAGCCCTCTTAGGATGGCGCACTGCATGCGCCGCGGGTAGCCTCATTTGATTAATCGTCCAGATTTCTCGTGCCATGTCTTCTTCTTGCATGATGTCACCTTGAGGCCTCAAAGCCATGTTCATTTCAGGTAACAGCTGTTTCTGGTGCGTGCCACTGTTTGCAGACTGCATTCAACCCCACAAACACTGTAGACACATACATCACAAATAGGTCCCTTCTACAGTGTGCATTGGTAGGTGGACACAAATGAGTCACTTGGGGAACTCCGAGTAACCTTTAGGGGTGCAGGGCACGTGACAGAAACCAAATCCAACATGGTTTGCAGACTACACTCCAGACGTGGTGCGCATGAGTGTTTATGAAGTAACTTAGATATCCTTTTTATCAGGCGAGCAATGCCCATTGGGCTAATAAGGCTTCAGCACCCCCGTCTTGTTCCATAGCCTGGGCTGCAGGCCTGCAGCTGTGTGGGTGTCTGTCCAAGGGAAAGCCCTGGTGAAGTACAGAAGAAGAAGGGAGCTTTGGAACAAACATTTTCTCCAATAGACACCTTCAGCTTATCTTGCTTCTGCAGTGTCCTTAAAGGAGGGTATAGGGGTTACAGATGAATCACATCTAGGACAAAGACCTCACAGTGGAGGTGCTAACTGTGCAATGCAGTGTGCTTTACTGATCACCATTGTTTTAAAGAGAGACAATGCGTGTCCATTAATGCTCTATTTAAGAGACTGCATCTGTACTTCAAAAGCAATCTCTGACATCTCCCTGTGCTTTCAAGTAAACAAGGCAGAAACAGCAAATTGTTTTGCTTTGGAATTACATTTATATGGTGCTTACTACCCATGTGATGAGCAATAAGCACTATATAAATGCTAAATGGGTAAAGATAGAATGTTTGCTTTTTAAATGCAGCGACCAGACGTATCTGCCAATAGCATCATTATTGGGAGGGGGCTCAAAGGCATCTGGGCGCTTTACACAAGCACCAGATTACATAACACAAATTCAGATTGTTTTAAAAGTTTTTTGTAGACATGGGGAGATTAAGTGATTTGCCCAGGATCGCAGGATATTGAGCTGATGCTGGGATTCAAACTCCCCAGTTCCAAAGTTGGAGGCTCAGGCTGTTACTTACATCTCGTCGATTAGTATTGGCGTCAGTGGCTGCCGGTGATCTTTGAAAGTGGTGAGGCGCAATACCCGCCAGGAGTTCACCCAATTTTTTTCAAACTTTGCCGCACTCATACTCACTTCCTCTCACATTTAGGCCCAGAGTAACACACATTTTGTGCTGGGTTTGCATCTCAAATGGGACACAAACCTGCACAAAATGTGTTTTTTTATTTGCTTTTCGAGCGCAAATCCTGTTTGGCACTGGAAAGTTGCCTGAAAGTAAATCAAGGCTTTGTTTTATTCTGTGTCAAGAGGGTGCCTAATCGGTGGTACATGGACGTTCCCATGCAACCACCTATGGTTTTGACGCAAAACCCTATCTACTAACAATAGCCAGGGTTTTGCAATAAAATATAAACGCCACTTGAAAACAGGCTTTGAAAAGTAGAAATACTTTTATTTCTCATAATTCTTCCCACTTTGCATGGGTACTACACTGTACAGCACACATCCAAACTAGTAAAAGTTTTAAAGTTAGACAAATCATAGTATTTTGTGCTGGAAGGGCATCCTTCCAGTACAGAAGCTATGCTAAGACTCAAACAGCCATCTTTGCACTATGGTGCAACGATACGGAGAGAGCAGAATAGTACCACATCTTTGTAGCTATGGTGCTTTCCAGCTCTCTCATGCAACACAGCAATGTTGGGTGCCGTTCTTCATTGTGTGAAAGTATTGATAATCTGGGCCTTAGTCTCTTCTCACTCACTCCAACTCACATTCTCTCACTTGCTCGTTCTCATCCCATTCGCTGTTACTCATACACAAACGTACTCATACTGGTTCTCATTCCCACTTGCTAACACATTTACACACATGCCACACACAGAGTAGAGTGCACACTGAGCCCCACTGCCAGGGTCCTTCAGGTTGAGGCACAATACCCAACAATTGCAGGTTGTATTTAAGTGGATCCACTGTTGAATCTCTGTGTGGACCAATTGAGGTTTTCTATTTGCACTTTTTTTTTGTGAGCTCGTTTTTTAGCAGAAGCGATATAGATGAATGCCAATACATCTCTTTTGAGAGTTGAGCTGACAGAAGCATGCTGGCCCATTCCTACTGACACACAAAAGCAGGGGCAATTTTCCTACAGTGTCCATTCTCTCGATTTTTAATCCTGTCCCAGGCATGCACGAATAAAGTTGGACGCTTGTCCTGGAGTCAGTTTTAGTTCACCTTTCACTGTCTGTTTGCTCTGCAAGCCTCACCACCCATCAACTTGCCGTAGGGTATCTACCACCATCCTAAAAATATCTGCAGAGCTCCTTGTAGGAAGGTGGATATCTGACTATGGTTACCCCCAACTTTTTGCCTAGTGTCTAGCTGGTTTTTCGACTTAGTTGGCCTGAGATCCTGCCATTCAGGGTCTCAGGTTGTCTGCTCTCTCTGTAAAATGGACTCCATGTACCCTAGGTACATACCCAATTGGTAAGGATCACCTTATTGGACCCTGTATAGTGTACCCTAGGTACCCAGGGCATAGGTGTACCCTAGGCCTCCCAGGGGCTGCAGCATGTATTATGCCACCCCTGGTCTGGCCTTCCAATCAGACACAACTGGCTGATCACTCAGCTGGGGCAAGGACGTGTAATCACCCCTTGCTTAGATATAGTATGCCTATATCTGCCCTTATATATAGACACATGTGTACCTATCAGTCACTCCTATGGCAGGCCTTAACAATCCTGGAGGTAGAGTGCTTGGTAACATGTGAGATGGTGCTCTAGCATGAGCTGAGCCTGTCTGCAGCTTTCGGAACCATGTCCTTATAGCTGTTCTATGATATAGCCTACCATATACTATTAAAGTGCCTTATAATCTTAAACGGTTATGGTAACTATGGTTTGGCTTTATCGAAACATGTCGTGTAAGGTGTCTAACACTTTGGAATAATACCCCCATACCATTTCTGGTGATGAGGATATTATTCCTCCCTTCTAGAGGGAGAGACATGTTAAAATCCTACTTTGCTGTTTATCTCTAACCAAAGCCTCAGCATCCCAAAATGGATGCTGCTGCCACAGACACAAGTCTGACCTCCTGCTGCTGGGAGTGATCCCAGCCAGGGAGGCCTGGACAATAGGTTTCCTGCTTGGGGAGGTGCTAGCACCTCCCCAGACAGCCTTTAGTGTATTGGGGCAGGGTGGGCTGAAAGGAATGAGACATGCCTGGGGCACACAAGGTGTTCCTTGCATAGTCCAGTTCAAACCGGCGCTGGGGCACTCCAGCCCCAGCTCTGGCGCGAAACTGGACAAAGGGAAGTGGGTGTAACCACCCCCTCCCAGGTCCCACCCATAAGGCGTGACCTAGCAGGTATCCCAGCCCCCCAGATTAGTATAAGAGTGGGAGTTGGGCCTCAAGACTTTAGATTATCCTGAACCTGCAAAACTGAACAGAAACTCTGGACCTTCGACATTCGACGAAAGAAGAAGACTGAAGAATCTCCCTTGTAGCCAAGGAGTGGCTACCCTGTGCAAACAGGCACCATCAAGAGACTACCCTTTGCTTTGCGACCGTTCTACGAGGAACCGACTGCAGAGCCCGACCAGAGCCTTGACTTCCAGACTTCTCCGACCCTCATCCACATCTGCAGCAGAGCTGAGATCCGTGGAGGCGACGAGCGACGTGGGACCGGCTACCTGGGAAAAGTGGCTAGTAACTTACAGCGCAGCTTCTGAGGTACCCTCGAGGTTGTGCACCGGGGATTGAGAAGCCCCAACCCCAAGCGCCATCTGCACCGAAGATCAGCCCCCCCACACTCCACGAGTCCTGCGTGGGGCCCTTCAGCATTTTCCTGCTTGCCGCGTCTGTCCGGTTGCTTGCCCGCTGGCTAGTGGCCTCTGTGACGACGCACCCTGAAATCTTCTGCACTGGTTTGGCTCCTCCAGACTGGCTCCCGCTTCTCTGCAAAGAAGAAGCACCCCAGACCTTCCTGGTCTGCACCAGAAGCAAGTCCTTTGTTCTTCGTGGGTTCCGCTTGCCAAGGCTTGGTGAGTCCTAGTCCAACTTCGACGCCGCCGACAGCAAGAGCCTTCGTGGGACAGCTCGCCTCCTGGTCCTGGTCATCCTCGACGCTTCCTGGTCCTCCTGGCTGCAGCGACAAGCTTCACCTTCACCTGCAACTCTTCACGACATCGCCTGGTTCCTTCCTGGTTCCACGTGGTCACTGGCTAGTGACCTTGACTCTGTCCCTTCTGCTTGCAGGTTTCTTCTCTTCTTGATCCCAGCCTTGGGATCCACCGGACACTCTCCCCTGACTGCCTGTCAGCATCTTTCTTCAGGCATCCATAGGAGTCGACGACGAAAACGACGCATCTTCACCCCTATGCACCCGCAGCCTGTGGGCTAGGTAACTTGGGTACTCCGGTGCTCATCAGGATAGTAACTATCCTAGTGTCTAGTTTTCAAGTCTCAACTTCCTAGCTACTCCGGAAGTGTCCTAAATCTACCGTTTTCTAAACTGTACTATTGCTATTGACTTTTACGCATTACGCGTGAGTGTTTCCACTCTGCACACGAATCCCGTGGGCCTCCCACTTCCTAACTAACGCTAGTATAGTGCAGCCCCAGCGATTCCCTAGGCCTAGGCCTATTCTATTTCCATGACAGTGGTTCTTATACCACTTACTTAGTATATGGTTTGCGTGGCCCCTAGGGCCTAACTGTATTACTTACCTGTGTGACTTACTGTATGCATTAATAAGACTGTGTTGTACTTACCTCTAATCTCATAAAGAGTGCTGAGGGTTTGCTTAGAATAAATACACTTTATTTTATATATATATCTGTTGTGGTGTCCTTTCATTTGGTATTCAAGGGATTATATATGGTATCACAGCTGGCTTCACATGCCATTCAGAGTTTAGCCTAAGACTGCTCTTGTCCATGCTACCACTAAGATAGCTGGTCTATAAGGTTGACTTTACAACCAATCACCATAAGGGTATTTGGACTGATATAAGGTGTACACTATAACTAGTGACATCATACATCAGGCCAACTTCTCACATTGGTGGCAGCGGTGGGATCTGAGCTTGCTGTTTTAATACCATTGTAATCTTGAGATACTAAATTGAAAGATCACACAGATATTGTCTAGGTACATATAACATAGATTATTATACTTAAGTCCTACTGGACTTTGTAGTTGTAGGTTGAAGGGAATAACACACCCTGACTACAACTACTAGAAAGGTTTAGTAGATACAACTAGTGTAGGTAGGTGCACACTCCACACCCTCACTAGATCATGTCTCTGAGAGTAGATCAAGTAGATGCTCTCTCAGGAGGATCAGGTCTGCAAAAGATCCCCTCTAGATATGATACCTTAACATTCCAGGAGATGAGACAGTTGTGTACCTCCAGAGGAATAAAACAGGGTGCAAACCCTACCCTCCTTCAGTTAAGACAACTCCTAGAGGAGTATGATGCTCAGAGGGCATCTCAGGCAGGTGCCCTAGGCACAGAGGAGGGTCTACCCACCACAGAGGAGTCAGATGGGGCTTCAGATGGGGAGGTAGACAGCCAGAGCCAAGTAAGGAGACTTAGCCAGGCTAACTTAAGTTTACATGGGAGTTTGCATGGGGTCCCCCCATACAGACCCACAAGTAGACATTCACAGAGAAGCAGGAGGGACAGATCCCCTTCAAGGGAATCCATCCACTCCCATGTTTCTAGCATCTCTAATGCTTCCTCTCACAGGGGAATGACTTCACCTGAGAGAAAGGAGCATAAAGCCAGAATGAGGGAAGCTAATCTGAGGATTCAGAGGGAAGAAATTGCCCTTGCCAAAGAGAAGCTTGCTCTGGCTAGAGAGCAAAAATTGTGTGGGTCAGAACCCACTGGTGGCAGCAACATCCCTAGAGATAGGGATAGGTCTTATGACCATAGAAACCTAAGCAAGATAGTCCCCCCATATCAGAATGGGGATGACATCCACAAATGGATGACTGCTTTGGAGAGGGCCTGCAAAGTACAGCAGGTACCCCAAAGTCAGTGGGCAGCTATCTTGTGGCTCTCCTTTTCTGACAAAGGTAGAGACAAGCTCCTCACAGTCAGTGATGAGGATGCAAACAATTACAAAGTCCTGAAGAGTGCTCTGATAGATGGGTTTGGCTTAACCACTGAGCAATATAGGTTGTTGTTCAGAGACACCCAGAAGACACAGACACAGGACTGGTCTGATTTTGTGGATTGTGCCACTAAGGCTTTGGAAGGTTGGTTAAATGGCAGCAAGGTGCAGGACTATACAGGATTGTACAACTTGATTATGAGGGAGCAGATCCTTAATAATTGTCAGAACCAGCTTCTCCATCAACACCTGGTAGACTCAGATTTGACCTCTCCCCAAGAATTGAGAAAGAGGGCAGATAAATGGGTCAGGACCAGGATTAGGCCTAAAAATCAGGGTGGTGACCAAAAGAAAGATACCACCAAACCTCAAGAGAAGGGTGGGGATAAAGCAAAAGAGAAATCTTCCTCAGGGCCCCAAAACTCCACACAGGGTGGTGGGTCCCAAGCTCCCTCCTCTACCACAGTTAAAAAGCCTTACTGCCATGTGTGTAAAACACCTGGGCATTGGAAAACTGACAGCAGTTGTCCACAGGCTAAAAACAAAACTTTTCCTCCAACTACTCCTGTCACACCACCTATTACTGTCAGCAGTAATCCCCCAGGTGGTGGGAGTGCCCCCAAAAATTTGGTTGGGTTTTCTTGGGGAACACAGGGGGATCCTGGCTTAGCCAATTCCCCTGCAGCAGCTACTCTTGTCTGTGATGGTGGCATGGGGTTTGCCAACTTCACTGCCTGTCCCAACACTTTGGGTAGGTACAGACAGGAACCCTACATCAATGGTAGAAAAGCTGAGGCCTACAGAGACACTGGAGCTAGCATCACTATGGTGGCCCATAGGCTAGTTCCCTCTGAGCAGCTTTTGCCTGGCTTCTCATACCAGGTAACTAACATTGATGGCAACCAGAACAGTCATCCCATGGCAGAGGTATCTCTCAGCTGGGGAGGTGTCACTGGCCCTAAAAGGGTGGCAGTGTCTCCAACCTTGCCTGTGGACTGCTTGCTGGGGAATGACTTAGAACTCTCAGCTTGGGCTGGAGTTGAACAAGACACCCATTCTAAAATGGTAGGCCTTTCCAAAAAGGGTAGTGGGGTTGTGCCAGTCACAACCCCTGTCCAAGTAGCTTTCCTCCCTGAAAAGGTTGGAAGGGCAGTGGTAGCCACAGCCCAGGCACAGACAGACTTCCCTGTAGAAATTGGCAGAGCTGTGACAGTCACAGCTCAAACACAAACTGAGTGCCTTCCTGAAAAGGTTGGCAAGGCTGTAATGGTCTCAGCCCACACTCAGACTGATATAGGTGTAGTGAAGCCTGAAACTATGGATCACTCCACACAAACAGAGAGTAGTGGGGAGGAAGAAAAGTCTCCCTCTCCCCAGACATTAGGAAAAGGTCAGCCTCCTCAGGGATCTGACCTCACCCCTTGTGAAGGAACTGCCCCAGAGGTAGCCAGGCCTGGCCTGGTAGAGCCTCTGATGTCAGTGGCCCCTTCCAAGGTGGGACCCAGTCTGGTGCAGGTAGCCTGCCTCTCTCTACCCTGCCTCAGTCAGCCGAGGGCTGCAGAGGTCAGGGAGGCCAGTGGACCCCAAGAGGGCCCCTGTCCACAAGAACCCCCCCTTCAAAAGAATGAGGATTGCCTGGTTAGTTGCCCTAGCCAGGTGATGGGTAAAAACATTCCTGAGGGATCCCCTTCACAGGTAGTTAGGGACCTCCCCCAGAGGGATTCTGTTGGGCACAGGCAAACATGGGACCTTAGGGCCCCAAACCTGACCTGTCCCTCCAGTAAGCCCACAAAAGGGACCCAGCCTCCAGCTTTAGGTAGCCAGAGGCTGACCCTGAGAGCACAGTGCAACTCAGTTAGAGAAAGAAAGGCATCCATGGTGGAGGATGATTGGAGGAAGCTGAGGCCTCACTTTGGGGACACTCACTTCAGTACTCCATCTCAACACCAGCCTTTTACTTTGCAAAGACACACCAAAGGTAGAGATTCCCTATGGTGGAGACCCTATGATATCTTTAGGATGAGGGATTGCTTAGTGGACCATGAGACAGGGGGTAACCATGCCAGTGCTGGTTCTTCCTTATATGGCCACTCAGGCAATAGAGGCTTACCTTGTCAAGGCCAGCCTTATCTCCTTTCGTTTGGGGGGGGGGGGGGGTTGTGTAGGAAGGTGGATATCTGACTATGGTTACCCCCAACTTTTTGCCTAGTGTCTAGCTGGTTTTTCGACTTAGTTGGCCTGAGATCCTGCCATTCAGGGTCTCAGGCTGTCTGCTCTCTCTGTAAAATGGACTCCATGTACCCTAGGTACATACCCAATTGGTAAGGATCACCTTATTGGACCCTGTATAGTGTACCCTAGGTACCCAGGGCATAGGTGTACCCTAGGCCTCCCAGGGGCTGCAGCATGTATTATGCCACCCCTGGTCTGGCCTTCCAATCAGACACAACTGGCTGATCACTCAGCTGGGGCAAGGTCGTGTAATCACCCCTTGCTTAGATATAGTATGCCTATATCTGCCCTTATATATAGACACATGTGTACCTATCAGTCACTCCTATGGCAGGCCTTAACAATCCTGGAGGTAGAGTGCTTGGTAACATGTGAGATGGTGCTCTAGCATGAGCTGAGCCTATCTGCAGCTTTCGGAACCATGTCCTTATAGCTGTTCTATGATATAGCCTACCATATACTCTTAAAGTGCCTTATAATCTTAAACGGTTATGGTAACTATGGTTTGGCTTTATCAAAACATGTCGTGTAAGGTGTCTAACACTTTGGAATAATACCCCCATACCATTTCTGGTGATGAGGATATTATTCCTCCCTTCTAGAGGGAGAGACATGTTAAAATCCTACTTTGCTGTTTATCTCTAACCAAAGCCTCAGCATCCCAAAATGGATGCTGCTGCCACAGACACAAGTCTGACCTCCTGCTGCTGGGAGTGATCCCAGCCAGGGAGGCCTGGACAATAGGTTTCCTGCTTGGGGAGGTGCTAGCACCTCCCCAGACAGCCTTTAGTGTATTGGGGCAGGGTGGGCTGAAAGGAATGAGACATGCCTGGGGCACACAAGGTGTTCCTTGCATAGTCCAGTTCAAACCGGCGCTGGGGCACTCCAGCCCCAGCTCTGGCGCGAAACTGGACAAAGGGAAGTGGGTGTAACCACCCCCTCCCAGGTCCCACCCATAAGGCGTGACCTAGCAGGTATCCCAGCCCCCCAGATTAGTATAAGAGTGGGAGTTGGGCCTCAAGACTTTAGATTATCCTGAACCTGCAAAACTGAACAGAAACTCTGGACCTTCGACATTCGACGAAAGAAGAAGACTGAAGAATCTCCCTTGTAGCCAAGGAGTGGCTACCCTGTGCAAACAGGCACCATCAAGAGACTACCCTTTGCTTTGCGACCGTTCTACGAGGAACCGACTGCAGAGCCCGACCAGAGCCTTGACTTCCAGACTTCTCCAACCCTCATCCACATCTGCAGCAGAGCTGAGATCCGTGGAGGCGACGAGCGACGTGGGACCGGCTACCTGGGAAAAGTGGCTAGTAACTTACAGCGCAGCTTCTGAGGTACCCTCGAGGTTGTGCACCGGGGATTGAGAAGCCCCAACCCCAAGCGCCATCTGCACCGAAGATCAGCCCCCCCACACTCCACGAGTCCTGCGTGGGGCCCTTCAGCATTTTCCTGCTTGCCGCGTCTGTCCGGTTGCTTGCCCGCTGGCTAGTGGCCTCTGTGACGACGCACCCTGAAATCTTCTGCGCTGGTTTGGCTCCTCCAGACTGGCTCCCGCTTCTCTGCAAAGAAGAAGCACCCAGACCTTCCTGGTCTGCACCAGAAGCAAGTCCTTTGTTCTTCGTGGGTTCCGCTTGCCAAGGCTTGGTGAGTCCTAGTCCAACTTCGACGCCGCCGACAGCAAGAGCCTTCGTGGGACAGCTCGCCTCCTGGTCCTGGTCATCCTCGACGCTTCCTGGTCCTCCTGGCTGCAGCGACAAGCTTCACCTTCACCTGCAACTCTTCACGACATCGCCTGGTTCCTTCCTGGTTCCACGTGGTCACTGGCTAGTGACCTTGACTCTGTCCCTTCTGCTTGCAGGTTTCTTCTCTTCTTGATCCCAGCCTTGGGATCCACCGGACACTCTCCCCTGACTGCCTGTCAGCATCTTTCTTCAGGCATCCATAGGAGTCGACGACGAAAACGACGCATCTTCACCCCTATGCACCCGCAGCCTGTGGGCTAGGTAACTTGGGTACTCCGGTGCTCATCAGGATAGTAACTATCCTAGTGTCTAGTTTTCAAGTCTCAACTTCCTAGCTACTCCGGAAGTGTCCTAAATCTACCGTTTTCTAAACTGTACTATTGCTATTGACTTTTACGCATTACGCGTGAGTGTTTCCACTCTGCACACGAATCCCGTGGGCCTCCCACTTCCTAACTAACGCTAGTATAGTGCAGCCCCAGCGATTCCCTAGGCCTAGGCCTATTCTATTTCCGTGACAGTGGTTCTTATACCACTTACTTAGTATATGGTTTGCGTGGCCCCTAGGGCCTAACTGTATTACTTACCTGTGTGACTTACTGTATGCATTAATAAGACTGTGTTGTACTTACCTCTAATCTCATAAAGAGTGCTGAGGGTTTGCTTAGAATAAATACACTTTATTTTATATATATATCTGTTGTGGTGTCCTTTCATTTGGTATTCAAGGGATTATATATGGTATCACAGCTGGCTTCACATGCCATTCAGAGTTTAGCCTAAGACTGCTCTTGTCCATGCTACCACTAGGATAGCTGGTCTATAAGGTTGACTTTACAACCAATCACCATAAGGGTATTTGGACTGATATAAGGTGTACACTATAACTAGTGACATCATACATCAGGCCAACTTCTCACACTCCTCCCCTTAGGGAGGTAGTTGTGGCCTGCACCGTGATTAGCTGTCACAGTGGGAAGAGATACCCACTGATGAAGCGTGCCACCTCTGGTGGGTGAGGGGATTCATCCTAAAGAAGGAACATTCCTGTACAGCTAGGTTTTGTTTTCTTTGTTCTCTATCTTTCCTAAAAGCACCCAGGTTTTTCTATGTGTGTTTAATTATATTAAAACTTCAACAGAACATGAGCGTTCACAAGGAGTGGTGAAATCAAATGTTTGAAGCTTTGTTTGAAAGTCCTTAAAATGCCAAATAAGGATGTAGGTGTGATCTAGTTGCTGAGCTGTCGATCTGAAGACCTTGGTTTGAATCCAGCTTGGCATTGACTGAAAATAGTGCAGTTGTGCTGCTGGGTCGTGCCTGGACCAAAATTAATCTCAGTATTTGGTTAGATGTAATGGAAGTACCATAACCCAACTTCTCGGAACATGTTGGCCTGGCCACCCACCAGTTTAGTGAGTAGATTACTAAATCACTGGACAGAGTTCTACCAGTCAGATGGCGAAAATATATCCAGAAGGCCCACAACTCCTTGGTTTAATGCCCACTTAATGTTCCTGAAGAAGGAGGGCGAACGTTTCGAGAGACGATGGAGAAGGACTTACGATGAGTCCTGCAAATCTGAATATAGGAAGTCTGTCAGGCTATACCACACAGAAATTAAAGCATCTCAACCTTTTTCTCCTCCAAAATTGCCAACTCCTCTAACCCTACAAAACTGTTTTTTAAGATTCTTAAAGACATCACTCAGCCCCCAACAGTTAGTCTCACTCCGGACGTCCTCAGTCAAGCACAGTGAAAATCTGGCCTATTTCTTTCAGAAGAAAATCATGGATATATATTTCTCGTTCTCTGACACGATTAACTTGGCTGGCGCAGCATGTAGTAATCTTGCACTGGATCAACAAGAGGGTCTTCTTATGGCCTTTCCGAGTCTCACAGTGAATCTTGTAAATGATCTGTTGAACACAGTAAAATCAGGCTCTCCCTTGGTTCCAGCCCCTCTCCATATTCTTGGCTAAGGTTCTAAATACATTGCTCCTATGCTGACCGCGTTACTCACCATCTCCGTCTCCTCTGAACAGGCCCCTCACCAATGGTGACCTAATCTCGACCATCTCTGTCTCATTGGCCTATCTCCTTGTTACCTGGAGTCTCCAAACTCTTAGAAAAACATGTTAATAAAAATCGCTCCACCTTCCTCGAACCCAAGGAAGTACTTCAGCCAACTCAAATGGGCTTCCGCCCACAACACAGCACTGAAATAGCACTGTTGGCGGTGGTCGAAGAACTGAGACGTCTCTTTCATCAAGGAGGATCTGCAGTCATTAATCTCTTAGATCTCAGTGCTGCCTTTGACACCTTGGACCATTTAACTTTCACTCAGAGAATTTGAAAGGCCGGTGTCAAGGGCCGAGCACCAAAATGCCTTGACTCCATTCTGGAGAACCGAACTTTTCAGGTCTTGGATCAGTCCTATTACTCAGCCTGACTACCCCTAAGCTGTGGGGTTCGAGTGCTCCTCCCCGAGCCCCACCCTTTGTAATCCTTATATGCCTCCCCTTGCCGACATTGTGTGTTCATTTGGGCTGTCATTAGTCTCATATGCCAATCACACCCAGTTGGTCATGTTTATTTCCCCCGACCCCATCTTGTCACTTGTCTTTTGTTTCATGTCTCCAGGAAGTAGCCAGTTGGATGGCTGGCTGTAAATTAAAACTCAATGAGGATAAGATGAAAGTTATGCTGCTGGGTAACAACTTCTACAGTAATGCCCGAGCCCCTTCACAGACTGTCTGAGCAGTTGCCTACTCCAAAAATCTAAGTAAAGCGCCTTGGGATGTGGCCAGACACCAATCTCACGATGGACCATCAAGTTAAAAAATTTGCTGCTATAGCATTTTGAGACTATTGAGGAAGGTTCTTAACCTTCTTTCATTTACAGCCAGAAGAGTGATCATATAGGCCCTTGTCTTATTACGCCTTTATTACGGGAATGCCCTGCATTTTGGTTCACACTGTTACGTTGTCAGAAGGATGCAGATTGTACAAAATGCTGCTGTCCGACTTCTAATGAACATACCCAAACATCAGTCTGCTGTTAAGGCTCTAGACACCGACTTCAGTTCAAGTCCCTCTACAATATGCATAGCGCAATTGATAGGAAAGGCCCTTTATTGCTAAGACCGTTGGCCTCCCAAAATCTGCCTGGGAGACCTCTTAGATCTTCCTCAGCTCATTTATTGAAGATTTCCTGGATTCATAGAACTTGGGGTAGATGCTACACTTCTTTTCTGGAGTCCAAACTTTGGAACACCTTACATCTTAAACTGCGTCTACTGGAGCATGAATTGTCCTTCCATAAAGCCTTGAAGACCTCCCTGATTAGGGATTAACACTTTGCAGCCCCGGTGATCTTCGGTTTCTGTTGCAGCACTGGGAGGCCCCCGGGTAGCCATGCACAATATAAAAACTGAAGAATATTATAGAATTGTTGTGGGAAATCACTTAATCAAAATTTGCCTAAAATTTAAATGTGTGAGATACTACTGTAAGTATGTGTAAAAAAAGATATAAGCTACCAGTTGATGACTACAGTCTAGCGTCATTTTCCATCAATTCCCATAATGTGCAAAGTTCTGTTGCTCTCGGGCTAGGTTCATGCTATAGAAATACCAACACATGCATGCTTTTACATTGTGACAGGTATCTAGCTTATTATTCTCTGTGGCTACCCCTTCCTTTTGAGCTGTTGGTGAGCCCCGCTCATGTTGTGACAGCCAGATAGAAGCTCCCTCCAATTTTCTTTGTTTCGGTTCATTCTTCACACCTCAAGTCTACTTCTTAATGTATGTGGTAGAACTTTATTGGGCACATTGGGAGACTCCTCTGACACTCATCTTCTTGTTCCTTGGAAGCATTTTATCATTATACAGTTCATTCTACTTTCAATCAGATAAGACACTTTTGTTTTCTGTGCATCAGACCAGGGGGCGTAGCTACCATTGGTGCAGTGGGTGAAGTGGCACTAGAGCCCAGAGCTCTGAGGGGCCCATTGAACCGTGATAATTGCTGTATTTACTTCCACACTATCATGCAAAGTGGGCATTTCCCCTACTTGCACCAGGGCCTATGGCATGCTTGCTACGCTACTTCCTCAGACATGCATAGGACTCGCTTGCTACCAACCATCTTGCAGAAATCTGATGCTCGCAGGTCTGGTGTAAACACTCTGAGCTCCAGCAGTGCTCTGTGTCTCAGGGGAATGCATTAGCAAAAATAAAAGATCTGGCTTTAATGTGCTACAGCATGATAGAACATATGCCTTTTCCATGCATTAGCACATTAAACCATTAAACCCGGACCTATTAGCCTTCCAAATGTGTCCAGTTCATATTGTGCGAAATTGTGGCCCCACCATCACTTTTTAGTACTAGTTTCACCCACCCCGAAGTTCGGGTCTAGTTGTTCCCCAGATCACTTCATGCCTAGCTGCATCATTGTGGGTTCTAGTGTATTCATTGGCATATACTGTAGGACCAGCTGCGTTTCTACTTAATGATTTGTTGTCTGCTAAAATTCTTGAAAGGACAGAAACTTAGAACCCAAGATGGCGGCCGTGAAGAGTGCTTCATACACCACACAACTTGGAATGTTCCTCTTTTGAAAAATCTTCCACCCCAAATCTAAACGCCAACAGAAAGCATTAGAAAAACTGGAAACTAGTGCCACACTACCAACAAACAACCCATTTAAGAGATCTTGGCTCCTTCTCTGGGCATATTCTCCCCACCGGCTCACCCTAGTCCACCAGTGATATATGTGCTGACTGGGACTATGAGAATTTTGCTTTTTTTTTCTCATGTGAACTTCAAATATTTCCCACAAAAACTATGAAAAATGTGCAGTGGCTGTGAACTTCTAAGCAAGTTATGCACTTGTGCTCGAAATCCATGCAAGTTACAGTTACGAATATGTTGTAGGGCACTCATGAGAAACAGCCAAGCAGCATCTGCACTGCCATAAAAAATTACTGCAAGTTACTCATGTGACAATGGTTCTGAGTACTCGAGGAATAAGCTGAGCAAGGTATGCACTAGCAAAATCGATGCTTACGAGCTCCTGGTACCAACTAAGGTTCAAGGCAGGAGAAAGGCAATCAGGAAAATCTGTAAACACCTTGCAAGCCAGTAATTGCAAACTATGCACAACTGTGTTTATGCAATGAAAACTGCAAATCCTTGTGCGTGTATTCTGGCGCTGTTATAGATGAACATATGTAGTAGATTTTAACATAATGTTTATTTACCATGAGGTTTGCTCGTTCAGACTCTGCAGAATAATCTCTTTTGTATGTGCACATTGCCACATGCTTCCAGTTCTACACTACTCAGCTTAAAAGGAACTTTTACAGTTTGCAGAATAATGGGGGTCCAAATGCAACTTACAAGAGCACTTCTGATGCTTCGAATGATAGTTTTGTGTCCATCAATATCTGGCTCATCTATAACCTGCAATACACTTTCTGGGAAGCCTGTCTTACTTCTAACTTCCTTGACGTTCCTATGAGCATAGC
Source organism: Triturus cristatus (assembly GCF_964204655.1). Lineage (NCBI taxonomy): Eukaryota > Metazoa > Chordata > Amphibia > Caudata > Salamandridae > Triturus > Triturus cristatus. Next base: position 409,790,307 of record NC_140591.1, read on the forward strand.
CCAAAGGATGGGGTGGGAAGAGCCCATCTGTCTCTGCGGGGTTTGGCATCTAATTTGGGGTGACCCCTAAACGGAGCGGCACATGTCACCTGGAGATGATCTGGAGCAGCACCTGTTGTTGGTCGCTCCAGGTCTGCACTCATTTCTCACTGCCCTCCAGATAGTGACATGAAACTTTTATCAAAGGTGCAGAGTTAAAGGGTTACTACCTCCCTTCAGCCTTGCTGTAAAAAGCCAGCTGTAAATGACTGAACTTGGACCCCCCCTCACAGTTAATCCCCTCCAAGTCAAGGGGCCAGAAGCCTTAACTTTACATCAGGCAGTAATTGCAGTCACTGTGTTATCCTTCGTTCCCTCTTATGAATGACTTCACACCACTCAAGCCCATCCTTATCATCACTGATGACCATTTAACTCCACGACTGGCAATTATCTGGGTGTGGTGCTCCTCCACAATGGTTCACTATCACTTCCTCCTTCCGCTCTTTCCAGTCGCCGCCTCCATAGGCGAGCCTGTTACTATACCCTGCAACCTGCATTGAAGTGAACCAGATGCAAATAATGTCCCTCTGGAATCCCTTCCCTCATTGAAACAAGGGCAACTGGTCACTAATCTGTGGTGTCAAACCTGCCTTGAGGTTGCTGGTATCCACCCATTCACTCCTCAATGAGGATTGCACCTTCTCTCTCTGCTGGCATCCCCTTTTCAAATATGTACTCGGTGCTTTTAAAAATATCTTACACCCCAACATCCAAGCTGGATCTATTTTGTTTTCACTTGTCAACTTCATTATCACCACTGTAAGAAATGTAATTATGAGTTGAGGGCAGACGCGCAACACCCATTGGGCTCACCGGGCTTCAGTCCCCCCCCCCCGTCGTGTGTGTCAGCCCGGCTGAGACAGCCTCGCGGGCTGGCGTCCGTCTAATTGCAGCCGCACCAGAATACTTCACGGGTCTTTAAAAGGCCAATTACTCGTTAATGAGGCTTTTGTTGCGTTTTCGCCCCTTCTTACAGCCATTCTGCCTATGGCTGGAAGATTTAGCCCCCCCCCCCCCGAAATCTTTTTCAGCCCCCCCCCGAAATTTGGCTCTAGTTGCCCGCCTGGTTGAGGGAGGTAAGTACCCATGTCAAATAATAATCAGAATCCTGGTCAGGGTGAACCACTAAAGTCACTAATTAAACCCCAGCTCAATCGCCTGGTAGCTAAAGCACAGAGCAAACGGGCTTAACTTAGAGGCAATGTGTAAGTATTTATGTAGTATTAACACAGTAAAAAAGGCAATCCACAAATATGAACCAGTTTCATGATTCCAATCCAACCCTTGCACTACCACCAGAGCACTGTAAACCATTAAAAAAGGAATGACTGCTAACGGAGCCTTCCATTCTCCACCAGTTATCCGTCGATGCACTCACTCCTTCATTTAGCCGTTCACTCACTCGCCCCTTTACCAGCCCTCCATCCTTTCACATATCGGGCCCTCTACTAATGCACTGAGTCACTCGGTGCACTTGTGCGCCCATTGATCCATCTATACAAGCATTCATTCATCCATCCATCAGTGCACTCAATCATTCATCCAAACTGACTTTTTCATGCATTCACCACTCACTTGCTAATCATGTTATCAGGCAAGGAGAAAGACTTGTTTCCAAAGACATTCTCGTGACGTCAGTGCTCGTTTTTCTATCACATTCACTGAAATCATAAATAGTGAAATGACTGGAATAACACCAATCGCCTCGAGTGCAATGAGGCTTTCCGCACAGAACTTACCGCTGCTGCTAGATAGGTACCAGGGGGCTGAGGCTGCATTCCCAGGAGGTGAGGGAGTTTGTATTCATGAGGGAAGCTCGAGGACTTCCGTGTCTGATGACGATGTCACGCCTCGGGTTGGGGACCGGGAGATGTCTGAGCGTCAGGGGGATTAGTGAGAAGGGCTTGGAGGGAAGTCATGCCTGGAGGCTGTGGACTGAGGGGGATTTCGGGAGTTCCATCCCTGGGGAGGTGCAGGAATCAATGTATTAATGTGCCGGGACGGGCAGTGGGACGGGAAGTGCTTCTACTTGTTAATGACTGGAATGGCTTTTTTTAATCCCGTTACATTTTGTACAACGGATTTGAAACAGTAGTCAGTGTAAATTGTAATTATTCTACGAAGAATTCATAAAATTGACATAGGTAATTTCTCCACAGTGTTAAACAGCTGTCGTAACATAAGAAGGAGTTGATTACTGGACGGTACTTGTGGGGAGGAGCAGGCCAGACGGGGAGATTTTGTTGTTGCAGTTTTATATAGCGCTAAATCGACCCGATGCTATCAGAGCGCTTTACTTGAACACCAGTTACATGACAGAGAACATATTCATTATTAAGGCACAGGGCGATTTGCCCCAAATCACAGGACGTTTGAGCCTCCTGTGAGACTGGAACCTTGTCCCCGAGTTTCAAGGTCGGCCGCTCTAACCGTTAAACCACATCCTCTCCCGTTTTGGAGACGGCGATGTGACCCTGTAAAATCATTTAATTTGAATGAGCACTGTTTGAGCAAGTTGTGAGAATGCGGACTCTGATACAAAGTTTCATTTATTATGAGAAAAACCTACATTTTATATTGATTTGAAAGGCGCGTGCCTTCCCAGCGGTATCAGAAGCAGAATCCTGTGAGTGGAACGCTTATGAGCTAACATCACTGTAATGTCACGAGGCGGAGGGCAAGTGCAGGGGGGAGGTCGTCCCCACAGTAGAGAGGAAAGGAGAGACCACTGTTGAGGAAGGGTGTTGGGTAGGAGGGGATCTTCTTTCAGGTTCATCGCATGAGTTTTTGTCATTAAATAGTTGGATTTAATTAACAAATTCCCCAATACCCGTGCCTTGCCGGCTCCCTCGTTAATCTTAAAACACATGGTATCACCCACAAAGTTGTGATGTATGATGACACGTCGAAAAGCCAACATTGTGACGTGTCCTTGGTATAAGAGGCTGGTAACCAGGCAGCTGCAGCATTGCACTCGGGGACACCGGACGGAGAGGACCGCGGCAGGAGCTCGGGGCAGGGAGAGGCCGAAGCTGCAGGGGCTGAGCAGGCTCCGAAAAGGGTAAGGGGCAGGGAGAGGGGTGGGCGGAATAATGAGACGAGGTGAGTGAATACTGAATATACCAAACTGAACCTGAAATCAAACTGAAAACTAACTTGAAACTGACTTGAAACTGACTTGAAATTCCAATACCCTTCCCTGAAAACCAAACTGAACTTGAAACCAAACTTGAAACTGACTTGAAATTCCAATACCCTTCCCTGAAAACCAAACTGAATTTGAAACCAAACTTGAAACTGACTTGAAATTCCAATACCCTTCCCTGAAAACCAAACTGAACTTGAAACCAAATTTGAAACTGACTTGAAATTCCAATTCCCTTCCCCCTTTTCATCTTCTCTTTTTCCGTCTATTTAATTTAATTTAATTTCCTTTTCTTCTTTTCCTTTCTTTCATTTCCATTACCTTCCTACCCCCAAATCACCTCTTCTCTCTCTTTCTCTCCTCTCCCCTTCTCTTCCTTTCCTTTCTGCCCCTCCTTTCCCTCCTGGCCTTACTTTCCCTCCTGCCATTCCCTGCCCTCCTGCCCTTTCCCACCCTCCTGTCCTTCCTTACCCTCCTGCCCTTCCTTTCTCTCCTGCCCTGCCTTTTCCTTCTGCTCTGCCCTCCTATACTCTATCCCTGCCTCCTCCTATACCCCTTCCTTGTCTCCTCTTATACCCCTTTCCTTCCCTGTCTCATACACCTTCCCTTCCCTCCCCTTCTCTGTCTTCTCCTATACCCTTCCCTTCCTCCTTTCCTTTATCTTTCCTTCCCTTCCCTTCCTCCTTTCCTTTACCTTTCCTTCCCTTCATCTCTTACCGTCCCCTCCACTCCCCTTCACTTCCCCCTTCCTTTCTCTTTCCCATCCCCTCCCCTTCCCTTCCCCATTCTCCCTTTCCTATCCCATATCCTTTTCCTTTGCCATTTCCTTTCCTCTTTCCCCTTTCCTTTGCTGTTTCCTCTTTCTCTCCCCCTTTTCATATCCCCCTTCCCTTCATTTGCCTTCCCTGCCCTTCATTTCCTTTGCCTTGTCTCAGTCTATACCCTTCCAACCCCACTTTCTCTTCTCTTCTCTTCTCTTCTCTTCTCTTCTCTTCTCTTCTCTTCTCTTCTCTTCTCTTCTCTTCTCTTCTCTTCTCTTCTCTTCTCTTCTCTTCTCTTCCCTTCCCTTCCCTTCCCTTCCCTTCCCTTCCCATACCCCTTCCCTTCCCTTCCCTTCCCTTCCCATACCCCTTCCCTGTCTCTGTCTATACCCTTTCCTTCCCTGTCTCCTCCTATACCCCTCTCTTCCGTTCCCTTTTTCCCCATACCCCTTCCCTTTTTCTCCTATACCCCCTCCCTTCCCTCTCTCCTACACCCTCTCCCTGCCTCCTCCTATACCCCTCCCTCACCTCACCTTCCCTGTCTCCTTCTTTATCCCTTCCCTTCCCAGTCTCCTCCTATACCATTACCTTCTCTGTCTTCTCATATAACCCTTCCCCTTCAATGCTTTCCCTTTCTCCTCCTATACCCCTTCCCTACCTCTTCCTATACACCTTCCCTTACCTGTCTCCTCCTATACCCCTTCCCTACCTCCTTCTATACCCCTTCTCTGTCTCCTCATATGCCTTTCGCCCCTTCCCTGTCTCCGCCTATACCTCTTCCCTTCCCTTTTCCCTTCTCTTCTCTTCCCCTTTCCTTTACCTTTCCTTCATCCCTTTCCTTCCCCTTCACTCCACTCCCCTTCCCTTTCCCCTCCCCTTCTTCTCCCTTTCCTTTCCCCTTCTCCCTTTCCCCATTCCTTTGCCCTTTTCCTCTTTGTTTTCCCCTTTTCATTTTCCCCTTCTCTGCCCTTCCTTTCTCTTCCCTTCCAACCCCCACTTTCCCTCCCTTTCCTTCTTCCTTTTGTTTCCCTTCCTTGTCTTCTTATATTACCCATCCCTTCCCTGTCTCCTCCTATACCCCGCTCGTCCCTTCCCTTTCCCCATACCCCTTCCCTTTTTCCTCCTATACCCCATCCCTTCCTGTCTCATATACGCCTTCCCTGTCTCCTCCTTCATCCCTTACCGTCCCAGCCTCCTCCTATACCCCTTCCCTTCCCTGTCTTCCATACCCCTTCCCTTTTTCCTCCTATACCCTGCCCCTTCCTGTCTCCTATACCCCTTTCCTTCCTCCTATACCTCTCCTCTTCTCTGTCTTCTCCTATACCCCTTCCCTACCTCCTTCTATACCCCTTCTCTGTCTCCTCCTATACCCCTTCCCTGTCTCCTCCTCCCATACCCTTTCCTTTCCCTGTCTTCTTTTATACTCTTTCCCTCTCCAGTCTCCTCCTTTATCACTCCCCTTCTGTCTCCTCCTATACCCCTTCCCTGTCTCTTAATTTACCCCTCCCCTTCCCTACCTCCCTCCCCTTCTCCCTTTCTTCCCCTTAGCTTCCCTTCCATTCCCCTTCCGTTCCCTTCCCCTCACCTCACCTCCCCTTCCCTTCCCCCTTTTCTTTCCCCTCCCCCTTTCCTTTGCCCCTTCCCCTTCCCATTTCCTTTCCCTTTCACCCTTTCCTTTGCTCTTTCCCCTTTTCTATGCCCTTTTACTTTTCCCCTTCCCTTCCCTCCCCTGTCTCCTCCTATACCCATTCCCTTCCCTGTCTTTTCCTGTAACCTTCCACTTCCCTGCCTCCTCCTATACCCCTTTTTCTTTTCTTTTCTTTCCTTCCCTGTATCCTCCTATACCCCTTTTCTTTCCTTCCCTGTCTCCTCCTATATCTTTTCCCTGTCTCCTCCTATACCCCTTCCCTTTCCTTCCCTTTCTCCTCCTATATCCCTTCCAGGAACCCTCCTAAATCCCTTCCCTGTCTCCTCCATTACCCCTTTCCCGTCTCCTCCTAAAACCCTTCCCTTCGCTGTCTCCTCCTATATAATTCTGTCTCCTCCAATACCCCTTCCCTGCCTCCTCAAACGCCTTCCCTCCACTTCCCTGTTTCCTCCTATACTCCTTCTTTTACTTTCCTCCCCTTCCCTGTCTCCTCCTATACCCCTTCCCTCCCCTTCCCTGTCTCCTTCTCATGCCCCTTCCGTTTTCCCTTCCCCTTACCTTCCCCCTTTCCTGTAACATTCTTCCCTTGCATCCCTTCCCTTCCCCTCTTCAACCCTTTCCTTGCCTTCCCCTTTCCTTTTCCCCTCCCCGTCCCTCGCCCATTTTTTCCCCTTCTCCCTTTCCTTTGCCCTTTCCCTTTTCCATTGCCGTTTCCCCTTTTCTTTTGCCCTTTTTCTTTTCCCCGTCCCTTCATTTCCCTACCCTGCCTTTCCCTGTCTCCGCCTATACCCTTCCAACCCCCACTTTCCCTCCCTTTCCTTCTTCCCTTCTCTACCCTGTCTCCTATTACCCTTCCCTTCTCTGTCTCCTCCTATACCACTTCCCTGTCTCCTCCTATACCCTTTCCCATCCCCTCTCTTCCATTCCCTGTCTCCTCCTATACCCATTTTCTTCCCTTCCCTTTTCCTCCTATACCCTTTCCCTGTCTCCTCCTATACCCCGTCTCTTCCCTGTCTCCTCCTATACCACTTCCCTGCTCCCTCCTATACCCCTCCCCTTCACCTCTCTGTCACCTCCTTTACCCTTTCCCTTTCTTCTCCTATGCCCCTTCTCTTTCCTGTCTCCTACTGTACACTTTCCCTTCTGTCTCCTCATTTACCCCTTCCTTTCCCTTTCCCTTCCCCTCCCTTCCCTGTCTCCTCCTATACCTTTTCCATTTCCCTTCCCTCCCCAGTCTCTTCTTATACTCCTTCCCTTCCTTCCCCTGCCTGCTCCTATACCCCTTCCCTTCCCTGTCTCCTTCTATAACCCTTCCCTTGCCTTCCCTCCCATGTCTCCACCTATACATCTTCCATGTCTCCTCCTGTACCCTTTCCCTTCACTTCCCTTCCCTGCCTCCTCCTATAACCCTTCTCTACCCTTCCCTGCCTCCTCCTATACCCCTTCTCTTCCCTTCCCTGTCCCTTCCTATACCCATTCCCTGTCTCCTCCTAAACCCCTTCCCTGTCTCCTTCTATACCACTTCCCTTCCCTGTCTCCTCCTATACACCTTCCATTTTCTGTCTTCTCCTACACCCCTCCCCTTCCCTGTCTTCACTTATACCCCTTCACTTTCTCCTCCTATACCCTTTCCATTCTGTCTCCTCCTATACCCCTGCCTTCCCTGTCTACTCCTCTACCCCTTCCCTTCCCTGTCTATTCCTACACCACTCCCCTGTCTCCTCCTATACCCCTTCCCGGTCTCTTATACCCCTTCCCTGTCTCCTCATATGCCTTTCGCCCCTTCCCTGTCTCCGCCTATACCCCTTCCCTTTTCCCTTTTCCCTTCTCTTCTCTTCTCTTCTCTTCCCCTTTCCTTTACCTTTCCTTCATCCCTTCCTTCCCCTTCACTCCACTCCCCTTCCCTTTCCCCTCCCCTTCCCTTCTCCCTTTCCTTTCCCCTTCTCCCTTTCCCCATTCTTTTGCCCTTTTCCTCTTTGTTTTCCCCTTTTCATTTTCCCCTTCTCTGCCCTTCCTTTCTCTTCCCTTCCAACCCCCACTTTCCCTCCCTTTCCTTCTTCCCTTCTCTACCCTGTCTCCTATTACCCTTCCCTTCTCTGTCTCCTCCTATACCACTTCTTTGTCTCCTCCTATACCCTTTCCCATCCCCTCTCTTCCATTCCCTGTCTCCTCCTATACCCATTTTCTTCCCTTCCCTTTTCCTCCTATACACTTTCCCTGTCTCCTCCTATACCCCGTCTCTTCCCTGTCTCCTCCTATACCACTTCCCTGCTCCCTCCTATACCCCTCCCCTTCTCAGTCACCTGCTTTACCCTTTCCCTGTCTTCTCCTATACCTCTTCTCTTTCCTGTCTCCTACTGTACCCTTTCCCTTCTGTCTCCTCATTTACCCCTTCCTTTCCCTTCCCCTCCCTTCCCTGTCTCCTCCTATACCTTTTCCCTTTCCCTTCGCTCCCCAGTCTCTTCTTATACTCCTTCCCTTCCTTCCCCTGCCTGCTCCTATACCCCTTTCCTTCCCTGTCTCCTATTTCTTTTCCCTGTCTCCTCCTTTACCCCTTCCCTTTCCTTCCCTTTCTCCTCCTATATCCCTTCCCGGAACCCTCCTAAATCCCTTCCCTGTCTCCTCCATTACCCCTTTCCCGTCTCCTCCTATAACCCTTCCCTTCCCTGTCTCCTCCATTACCCCTTTCCCGTCTCCTATAACCCTTCCCTTCCCTGTCTCCTCATATGCCTTTCTCCCCTTCCCTGTCACCGCCTATACCCCTTCCCTTCTCTTCTCCCTTCTCTTCTCTTCTCTTCTCTTCCCCTTTCCTTTACCTTTCCTTCATCCCTTCCCTTCCCCTTCACTCCACTCCCCTTCCCTTTCCCCTCCCCTTCCCTTCTCCCTTTCCTTTCCCCTTCTCCCTTTCCCCATTCCTTTGCCCTTTTCCTCTTTGTTTTCCCCTTTTCATTTTCCCCTTCTCTGCCCTTCCTTTCTCTTCCCTTCCAACCTCCACTTTCCCTCCCTTTCCTTCTTCCTTTTGTTTCCCTTCCTTGTCGTCTTCTATTACCCGTCCCTTCCCTGTCTCCTCCTATACCCCTTCCCTTTCCTTCCCTTTCTCCTCCTATATCCCTTCCCGGAACCCTCCTAAATCCCTTCCCTGTCTCCTCCATTACCCCTTTCCCGTCTCCTCCTATAACCCTTCCCTTCCCTGTCTCCTCCATTACCCCTTTCCCGTCTCCTCCTATAACCCTTCCCTTCCCTGTCTCCTCATATGCCTTTCGCCCCTTCCCCGTCTCCGCCTATACCCCTTCCCTTTTCCCTTCTCTTCTCTTCCCCTTTCCTTTACCTTTCCTTCATCCCTTCCCTTCCCCTTCACTCCACTCCCCTTCCCTTTCCCCTCCCTTCTCCCTTTCCTTTCCCCTTCTCCCTTTCCCCATTCCTTTGCCCTTTTCCTTTTTGTTTTCCCCTTTTCATTTTCCCCTTCTCTGCCCTTCCTTTCTCTTCCCTTCCAACCCCCACTTTCCCTCCCTTTCCTTCTTCCTTTTGTTTCCCTTCCTTGTCGTCTTCTATTACCCGTCCCTTCCCTGTCTCCTCCTATACCCCGCTCTTCCCTTCCCTTCCCTTTCCCCATACCCCTTCCCTTTTTCCTCCTATACCCCATCCCTTCCTGTCTCATATACCCCTTCCCTGTCTCCTCCTTCATCCCTTACCTTCCCAGTCTCCTCCTATACCCCTTTCCTTCCCTGTCTTCTATACCCCTTCCCTTTTTCCTCCTATACCCTGCCCCTTCCTGTCTCCTATACCCCTTCCACCTATACCTCTCCTATTCCCTGTCTCCTCCTATACCCCTTCCCTACCTCCTTCTATACCCCTTCTTTGTCTCCTCCTATACCCCTTCCCTGTCTCCTCCTCCTATACCCTTTCCTTTCCCTGTCTTCTTTTATACTCTTTCCCTCTCCAGTCTCCTCCTTTATCACTCCCCTTCTGTCTCCTTCTATACCCCTTCCCTGTCTCTTAATTTACCCCTCCCCTTCCCTACCTCCCTCCCCTTCTCCCTTTCTTCCCCTTAGCTTCCCTTCCATTCCCCTTCCGTTCCCTTCCCCTCACCTTCCCTTCCCCCTTTTCTTTCCCCTCCCCCTTTCCTTTGCCCCTTCCCATCTCCTTTCCCTTTCCCCCTTTCCTTTGCTCTTTCCCCTTTCCTATGCCCTTTTACTTTCCCCCTTCCATTCCCTCCCCTGTCTCCTCCTTTATCACTCCCCTTCTGTCTCCTCCTATACCCCTTCCCTGTCTCTTAAATTACCCCTCCCCTTCCCTACCTCCCTCCCCTTCTCCCTTCCTTCCCCTTAGCTTCCCTTCCATTCCCCTTCCGTTCCCTTCCCCTCATCTCACCTCCCCTTCCCTTCCCCCTTTTCTTTCCCCTCCCCCTTTCCTTTGCCCCTTCCCATTTCCTTTCCCTTTCACCCTTTCCTTTGCTCTTTCCCCTTTCCTATGCCCTTTTACTTTTCCCCTTCCCCTTCCATTCCCTCCCCTCCCCTGTCTCCTCCTATACCCATTCCATTCCCTGTCTCTTCCTGTAACCTTCCACTTCCCTGCCTCCTCCCATACCCCTTTTTCTTTTCTTTTATTTCCTTCCCTGTATCCTCCTATACCCCTTTTCTTTCCTTCCCTGTCTCCTCCTATTTCTTTTCCCTGTCTCCTCCTATACCCCTTTCCTTTTCCTTCCCTTTCTCCTCCTATATCCCTTCCAGGAACCCTCCTAAATCCCTTCCCTGTCTCCTCCATTACCCCTTTCCCGTCTCCACCTATAACCCTTCCCTTCGCTGTCTCCTCCTATATAATTCTGTCTCCCCCAATACCCCTTCCCTGTCTCCTCAAACGCCTTCCCTCAACTTCCCTGTTTCCTCCTATACTCCTTCTTTTACTTTCCTCCCCTTCCCTGTCTCCTTCTATACCCCTTCCCTGTCTCCTTCTCATGCCCCTTCCGTTTTCCCTTCCCCTTACCTTCCCCCTTTCCTGTAACATTCTTCCCTTTCATCCCTTCTCTTCCCCTTTTCAACCCTTCCCTTGCCTTCCCCTTTCCTTTTCCCCTCCCCGTCCCTCGCCCATTTTTTCCCCTTCTCCCTTTCCTTTGCCCTTTCCCTTTTCCATTGCCGTTTCCCCTTTTCTTTTGCCCTTTTTCTTTTCCCCTTCCCTTCATTTCCCTACCCTGCCCTTCCTTTCCCTTCCCTGTCTCCGCCTATACCCTTCCAACCCCCACTTTCCCTCCCTTTCCTTCTTCCTTTTGTTTCCCTTCCTTGTCGTCTTCTATTACCCGTCCCTTCCCTGTCTCCTCCTATAACCCTTCCCTGTCTCCTCCTATACCCCGCTCTTCCTTTCCCTTCCCTTTCCCCATACCCCTTCCCTTTTTCCTCCTATACCTCATCCCTTCCTGTCTCATATACCCCTTCCCTGTCTCCTCCTTCATCCCTTACCTTCCCAGTCCCCTCCTATACCCCTTCCCTGTATTCTATACCCCTTCCCTTTTTCCTCCTATACCCTGCCCCTTCCAGTCTCCTATACCCCTTCCCTTCCTCCTATATCTCTCCTCTTCCCTGTCTCCTCCTTTATCCCTTCCCAGTCTCCTCGCATACCCCTTCTCTTTTCTATCTTCCCCTCTACCCCTTCCTTTCCCTGTCTCTTCCTATACCCCTTCCCTTTTCCAACTCTTCCTTATACCCCTTCCCTGCCTCCTCCTATACCATTCCCTTCTTGCCTCCACCTATACCCCTTCACTCTCTCCTTCTATACCCCTTCCCTGTCTCCTTTTATAACCTTTACCTTCCCTCTCTCCTCCTATATCCCTTCCCTCCCCTACCGTCTCCTATACCCCTTCCCTGTCTCCTACTTTACCCATAGCCCTGCCTTCTTCGCTCCCCTTCCCTTCACCCTTCCCTTCCATTCCACTTCCGTTCCCTTTCTCCTCCCATTTCCTTCCCCTTTTTTCCCTTGCCCCTCTCCTTTCCCTTCCCCTTTCCTTTCCCCTTCCCCCTTTCCTTTGCCCTTTCCCCATTCATTTGCCCTTTTCCTTTCCCCTTCCCATTCATCTTCCATTCTCTTTCCAGCCCTTCCTGTTCCCTGTCTCCACCTTTACCCTTCCAACCCCCACTTTCTGTTTCTTTTCTTCTTCCTTTCCCTTCTCCTTTCCTTTTTTTCATTTCCTTTCCTTTCCTTCCTATCCCTGTCCTATCCCTTGCCCATCCTCCCATCCTCTTCTCTTTCATGTCTTTCCCTTCCCCATGCCTCCTTCCCTTTCCCTCCCTTCCCTTTCCTATCCTTTCCTATGCCTCTCTTTCTTACCCCTTCCCTTCCCCTTCCATTTCCCCTCTTTTCCCTATTCCCTTACCTTCTCTTTCCTTCCCTTCCCTTTTCTTTTCTTCTCTTTCCATTCCTTTCCATCCCTATGTGTCCTCCTATACCCTTCCCTTCCATCTTTTTACCTATCCTCTGTCCTATAACCTTCTAACTCCACCCATCCCCTTCAACTGTCCTGTGCCCTTCCCTGTCCCTCCTCTCCTCTCCCCTTCTTTCTATCTCCTCTCGCCCCTTCCCCCTCTGCCTTCCTCTTTTCCCTTTTCCCCTTCCCTCCCTACCATCCTCCCTCTTACCTCTCCTCACCTCCCCTCACCTCACCTCACCCCTCCTCACCTCACCTCACCCCTCCTCACCCACTCCGAAGCCTAAAATTACCCTTCGCTCCCTAAAACCCATACCGACCCTGAACCCTAAAGTTAAGCTTGTCAACCCAAAACCCATACCTACCCTGAACCCTAAAATTACTCTTGGCACCCCAAAACCCATACCCACCCAGAACCCTAAAATTACCCTTAGCTCCCCTAAACCCATACACACCATAAACCCTAAAATTACCCATGGCACCCCCAAAACCCATACCGATGCTGTACCCTGAAAGTACTCTTAGCACCCCAAAACCCATACCCACCCTGAACCCTAAAATTACAATTGGCACCCCAAACCCATACCCACCCTGAACCCTGAAATTACCCCTGACACCCCAAAACCCATACCCACCCAGAACCCTAAAATTACCCATGGCACCCCAAAACCCATACCTACTCTCAACCCTACAATTACCCTTAGCACCCCAAAACCCATAACTAAAATTACCCTTAGCACCCCAAAAACCATACCCACTCTGAAAATTACCCTTAGCACCCCAAAACCCATACCCACTCTGAACCCTAAAATAACCCTTGGCACCCCAAAACTCATACCCACTCTTAACCCTAAAATTACAGTTTGCACACAAAAACTCAAAAATAAAATAACCCGTAGCAGCCTAACACATACCCACACTGAACCCTATAATTACCCCTAGCACCCCAAATCCCATACCCAACCTGAACCATAAAATTACCCTTGGCACCCCAGAACCCATACCCACCATGGACCCTAAAATTACCCTTGGCACCTGAAAAACCACACCCTCCCTGAACCCTAAAATTACCCTTGGCACCCCAAAACCCATACCCACCCTGAGCTCTAATATTACCCTTGGCACGCCAAATCCATACCCACCCTGAACACTAAAATTAACCTTGGCACCCCAAAACCCATACATATCCTGAATTCTAAAATTGCCCTTGGTACCCCAAAACCCATACTCCCATAACCCTAAAATTACCCTTTGCACCCCAAAACCCAATCCTTAATTTACTTAGCAGCCGAAATCCCATACCCAATGAACCCTAAAATTACCCTTGGAAGCCCAAAACCCACACCCATCCTGAACCCTAAAATTACCCTTAACATCCCAAAACCCATACCCACCCTGAACTGTAAAATTAGCCTTGGTATCCCAAAACCCATACCCACCCTGAACCCTAAAATTATCATTGGCACCCTAAATCCATACCTACCCTGAACCCTAAAATAACCATTTGCACCACAAAAACCCATACTTAAAATTACCCGTATCACCCAAAACCCATGACCACCCTGAACCCTAAAATTACCCTTAGCACACCAAACCCATATCCACCCTGAACCCTAAAATTACCCTTAGCACACCAAGGGCCTCATGTAGGTAGCCAAATACCGGTCGGTAACGGCCGATTTTCGGAAATTATACCGTTACCGACCGGTATTTTGGCCATTGGAATGTAGGGGGACATATTTTGCTTTCGGAATTTACCGAATCGGTAAAATTACCGATTCGGTAATAATACCGAATCGGTAATGTTACCGAATCGGTAACTTTTCCGAATCGGTAATTTTACCAATTCGGTAAATTCCGAAAGCAAAATCGAGATGTAGGGGGAGTGTGTGTGTGTGTTTATGAGTCGGTATTTACCACCAACTTATAGTTGGTGGTAAATAATGAATGTATGTGTAAATGCATTTTTACGCGCGTAGCAGTGTGCAATGTGGCATACATACATGCCCTTAGGGCATGTATGTGTGCCACATGTGCACACATGGCCGAATCAGGGGTGCAACAGGGTGTCAATGTGACACCCTGCCACCCTTGTATGTGTTCCCCCCCTTACCGATTCGGTATTTACCGATTCGGTAATGAGGCATACCTTCCCATCAATGGGAAGGTATGCCTCATTACCGAATCGGTAAATACCGATTCGGTAATTACCGACTAGTAACGAATCGGTAAAAATTACCGACTCATTACCTACATACGAGTTACCACTTCTTAAATACCGAGTCGGTACGGCTCGGTATTTAAGAAGTGGTAACTGGTACGCTACCTACATGAGGCCCCAAAACCCATACCTAAAATGAAACTTAGCACCCCAAAGTCCTTACCTACCCTGAACCCTAAAATTACATTTGGTATCCCAAACCCCATACCCAACCTGAACCCTAAAATTACCCTTGGCACCCCAAAACCCAGACCCAACCAAACCCTAAAATTGCCCTTAACATCCCAAAACCCATACCCACCCTGAACTCTAAAATTAGCCTTGGTATCCCAAAACCCATACCCACCCTGAACCCTAAAATTATCATTGGCACCCTAAATCCATACCTACCCTGAACCCTAAAATAACCATTTGCACCACAAAAACCCATACTCAAAATTACCCGTATCACCCAAAACCCATGACCACCCTGAACCCTAAAAGGACCCTTGGCTCCCCAAAACCCATATCCATCCTGAACCCTAAAATTACATTTAGCATCCCAAAACCCATATCTACGCTTAACTCTAAGATTTGCCTTGGTTCCCCAAAACCCATACCCACCATGAACCCTAAAATTATCATTTGTACTTCAAACCCATACCCACCCTGAAACCTAAAATTACCATTTGCACCACACAAACCCATACTTAAAATTACCCAAAACCCATATCCATCGTGAACCCTAAAATTACCATTGGCGCTCCAAAACACATACCCACCCTGAACACTAAAATTACCCATAGCACCTCAAAATGCTCACCCAACCTGAACTCAGAAATTGCCATGGCACCCCCAAACCCATACCCACCCTAAACCCCAAAATTACCTCTGGCACCCCAAAAAACATACCCAGCCTGAACCCTAAAATTACACCTGCCACCCCAAAACCCATACCTACCCTAAACCCTAAAATGTGCCTTAGCACCCCAAAACCCATACCTAAATTTACCCTTAGCACCCCAAAACCCATACCACCCGGAACCATAAAATTACTTTTCGCTCACCAAAACAAATACCCACCCTGAACCCTAAAATCACTGTGACACACCAAAACCCATATTCACCCTGAAGCCTAAAATTACCCTTGGCACCCCAAAACCCATACCCACCCTGAACCCTAAAATGACCCTTAGCACCCCAAAACACATACCCACTCTGAGCCCTAAAATTACCCTTGGCACCCCAAAACTCATAGATAAAATTACCCATAGCACCCTAAAACCCATGCCCTCACTGAACCCTAAAATTACCCTTAGCAGCCCAACATCCACACCTGCCCTGAACCTTAAAATTACCCTAGGCTCCCCAAAACCCATACCACCCTGAACCCGAAAATTACTATTGGCAGCCCAAAACCCATACCAACCGTGAACACTAAAATTACCCTTGGCACCCCAAAACCCATACCCACCCTGAACCCAAAATTACCCTTGGCACCCCAAAAACCATACCACCCTGTACCCCAAAATTACTGTTTGCACCCCAAAACCGATACCCATGATGAACCCTAAAATTACCCTTAGCATCTCAAAACCCATACCCACCCTGAGCCCTAAAATTTCCCGTGGCACCCCAAAATCCATACCCACCCTGAACCCTAAAATTGCCCTTGGTACCCCAAAACCCATACACACCCTCAACCCTAAAATTATCCTTGGCACTCCAAAACCCATACCCATTCTGAACCCTAAAATTACCCTTAGCACACCAAAACCCATAGCCACCCTGAACCGTAAAATTTTCCTTGGCACAATAAAACCCATACCCACCCTGAACCCTAAATGACCATTGTCACCCCAAAATCCCTATCCACTCTGAACCCTAAAATGACAATTGTTGCCCCAAAACCCATACCCACACTGAACCCTAAAATTACACCTGCCACCCCAAAGCCCACACCGACCATGAACCCTAAAATTTCCCTTATCACCCCAAAACCCATACCAAAAATTATCCTTAGCATCCCAAAACCCATACCACCCTGAACCCTAAAATTGACTTTGGCTCACTAAAACACATACCCACCCTGAACCCTAAAATTACCCTTGGTACCCAAAAACCCTTACCCACCCTGAACCCTAAAATTACCCTTGCCACCCCAAATTCAATACCCACCCTGCACCCCAAAACCCATACCCACCCTGGACCCTAATATTAACCTTTGCACCCCAAAACCCATACCTAAAATTACCTTAGCACCCCAAAACCCATACCCACCCTGAACCCCAAAATTACCCTTGGCACCCCAGTCCCCACACCCATGATAAACCCTAGAATTACCCTTAGCACCTCAAAACCCATACCCATCCTGAATCATGAAATTGTCCTTCGCACCCCAAAATCCATACCCACACTAAACACTAGAATTACCCTTGGCACCCCAAAGCCCATATCAACCCTGAACCCTAATATTACCCTGACACCCCAAAACCATACACATCCTGAACCCCAAAACTACCATTTTCACCCCAATACTCTCACCTAAAATTAGCCTTCGCTCCCCAAAACCCATAACAAACCGGAACCCTAAAATTACCCATGGCTCCCCAATACCATACCCAACCTGAACCCTAAAATTACCCTTGGTACCCAAAAACCCTTACCCACCCTGAACCCTAAAATTACCCTTGCCACCACAAAACCGATACCTAACCTGAACCCTAAGATCACCCTTGGTACCCCAAAACCAATACCCAACCTGAGCCCTAAAATTACCCTTGGCCCCGCACAAACCATGCCCACCCTGAACCCTAATATTACCCTTTGCACCCCAAAACCCATACCCACTCAGAACCCTAATATTACCCTTTACACCCCAAAACCAATATCTAAAATTACCATTAGAACCCCAAAACCCATACCCACTATCAACCTTAAAATTACCAGAGGCACCCCAAAACCCAAACCAACACTACACCCTAAAATTACCCTTGCCAGCCAAAAAACATACCAATCCTGAACCCTAAAATTACCCTTGTCACCCCAAAACCCACATACAACCTAAACCCAAAAATTACCCTTGGCACGCCAAAACCCAAACCCACCCTCAACCCTAAAATTAGCATTGGCACCCCAAAACCCATATCCACTCTGAACCCTAAAATTAGCCTTAGCACCCCAAAACCCATACCTAAAATTTCCCTTAGCACCCCAAAACCCATACCACTCCGAACCCTAAAATTACCCTTAGCACCCCAAAACCCATAACCACCCTGAACCCTAAAATTATCCTTGGCACCCCAAAACCCACACCCACCCTGAACCCTAAAATGACCTTCTGAACCCCAAAACCCAAACTTAAAATTACCCTTAGCACCCCAAAACCCCAAAACACCCTGAACCCTGACATTAGCTTTGGCACCCTAAAACCCATACGTAGCCTGAACCTTAAAATTACCCTTAGCACCCCAAAACCCATACCTAAAATTACCCTTAGAACCCCAAAAGCTATACCCACCCTGAACCCTAAAATTTCCCTTGGTACCCCAACAAACCTACCCACCCTGAACCCTAAAACTACCCTTGGCACCGCAAAACCCGTACCCACCCTAAAATTGCCATTGCCACCCCAAAAGCCATACCCACTCTAAACCATAAAATTACCCTTAGCACCCCAAAATACATACTCACCCTGAACCCTAAAATTACACTTGTTACCCCAAAACCCATACCCACTATGAACCCTAAAATTACCCTTTGCACCCCCAAACCCATACCCACCCTGAACCCTAAAATTACCCTTTGCACCCCAATTCCCAAACCTAACGTTACCCTTAGCACCTCAAAACCTATACCCAACCTGAACCCTAAAATTACCTTTGACACCCCAAAACTCATACCCACCCTGAACCCTAAAATTACCCTTGGCACTCCAAAACCCATACCCACTCTGTACCCTAAAATTTCCCTTTGCACACCAAAACCCATACCTAATATTAAACTTAGCACCCCAAAGCCCATACCCACCCTGAACCCTAAAATTACCCCTGGCACTCCAAAACCCATACCCACCAATGTGCCAAGCGTAATCAGTGTGGGTTTTGGGATGACAGGGGCAATTTTAGCGTTCAGGTTGTTTGGGTTTTGGGGTGCCTGGGGCAATTGTAGGATTCAGGGTGGGTCTGGGTTTTGGGGTGCCAGGGGAAATTTTAGGGTTCATGTGGGGTATGGGTTTTTGGGTTGTCGGGGTAATTTTAGGGTTCAGGTTGGGTATGGATTTTGGTGTGCCAGGTGTAAATTTAGGTTCAGGGTGTGTTTGGGTTTTGGGGTGCCAGGGTTAATTCTGAGGGTTCAAGGTGGATGAGTGTTTGGGGTGTCAGGGTAACTTTTAGGTTCAGGTTGGGTTTGGGTTTTTGGGGGCCAGGGGGTAATTTTAGGGTTCAGGGTGGGTTTGGGTTTTGGGATGGCAGTGGTAATTTTAAGGGTTCAGGGTGTGTTTGGGTTTTGGAGTGCCAGGGGTAATTTTAGCGGTCATGGTGGGTTTGGGTATTGGGGTGCAAAGGGTAATTTTAGAGTTCAGAGTGGGTATGAGCTTTGGGGGTGCTAAGAGTAATTTCAGGGTTTGGGTTTGGTGTGTCAAGGGTAATTTAGGGTTCCGGGTGTTTGGGTTTTGGAGAGCCAGGGTTAATTTTGGGGTGCAGGGTTCGGTATGGGTTTTGGGGTGGCGGTGGTAATTTTAGGATTCAAAGTGGGTTTAGGTTTTGGGGTCCCAGGGGTAATTTTAGGGTTCTAGTTGGGTTTGGGTTTTGGGGTGCCAAAGGTAATTTCAGCTTTCAGGGTGGGGTTGGGTATTGGGGTGCCAAGAGTAATTTTAGGGTTCAGGGTGGGTGTGGGTTTTGGGGGTGCTAAGAGTAATTTCAGGGTTCAGGGTGGATTTGGGTTTTGGTGTGCCAAGGGTAATTTTAGGGTTCCTGATGTGTTTGGGTTTTGGGGAGCCATGGTTAATTTTGAGGTTTAGGGTGGATTTGGGTTTTGGGGTGCCAAGGGTAATTTTAGAATTCAGGGCGGGTATGGGTTTTGGGGTGCCATGGGTATTTTTAGGGTGGAGGGTGGGTGTGGGGTTTGGGGTGCCAGTGGTAATTTTAGGGTTCAGGCAGTGTTTGGATTTTGGGTTGCTAGGGTTAATTTTGGGGTTCATGGTGGGTATGAGTTTTTGGGTGTCAGTGGTTATTTTAGGGTTCAGGTTGGGTTTGGGTTTTGGGGTGCCAGGGGTAATTTTAGGGTTCTAGTTGGGTTTGGGTTTTGGGGTGCCAAGGGTAATTTCAGCTTTCCGGGTGGGTTTGGGTATTGGGGTGCCAAGGGTCATTTTAGGGTTCAGGGTGGGTATGGGTTTTGGGGGTGCTAAGAGTAATTTTAGGGTTCAGGGTGGATTTGGGTTTTGGTGTGCCAAGGGAAATTTTAGGATTCCTGGCGTGTTTGGGTTTTGGGGAGCCATGGTTAATTTTGGGGTTTAGGGTGGATTTGGGTTTTGGGGTGCCAAGGGTAATTTTAGAATTCAGGGTGGGTATGGGTTTTGGGGTGCCAGGGGTATTTTTAGGGATCAGGTCGTGTTTGGATTTTGGGGTGCTAGGGTTAATTTTGGGTTCATGGTGGGTATGAAATTTGGGGTGTCAGTGGTTATTTTAGGGTTCAGGTTGGGTTTGGGTTTTGGGGTGCCAGGGCTAATTTTAGGGTTTAGGTTGGATTTGGGTTTTGGGGTGCCAAGGGTAATTTTAGGATTCAGGGTGGGTATGCATTTTGGTGCCAGGGGTATTTTTAGGGTTGAGGGTGGGTGTGGGTTTTGGGGTGTAAGGGGTAATTGTAGCGTTCAGGTTGGTGTTGGGTTTTGGGGTGTCAGAGGTAATTTTAGGGTTAAGTGTGGGTTTGGGTTTTCAGGTGCCAAGGGTACTATTAGAGTTTAGGGGGTATGGGTAGTGGGGTAGTAAGGGTAATTTTAGAAATGTAGGGGGTATGGGTATTGGGGATGTATGGGTAATTTAAGGGTATTTGGGGGGCTCAAAAAATATATATGTCTATTTATATATGGGAACTAGTATCCCGTATTTCCCTCGTCTTTACTCCACCATTTAGCCAGGGGACACAGAAAGGCAGCACTCCACAAAGAGACCACGCCAGGTTGTAGCTCCTTGGAAATCTTTATTTACTTGTTTTATATTGCTTTCTCTAGTATCAAGTGCAAAGTGCAATCAGTGCATCAGAGATAAGACGGTTAGGGTAAGTAAATGTATACACACTATATATATATAAGTGGGTTAGCGGTTGTGCACACCGTTTCCGTTAAAGCCTCTGAAGAGAAGCATATGGAGCTTCGAAACGCGTCAGGCAAATCCACTACGGAGCGGCTCCTGCGAGCGGATCCCCGTCCCTACCTACACATAAATCAAGCTGCTGGTCGAGTGCTACTTACAGGTGGACACCTTGGAGCAGAATATAACACGCGGCCGTCCAGCCGCGGAGTATGCACCACCCCGGAAGTCTTGGGGGCCACGAAAGTGGAACAGCAGCCGTACATAGGATCAAGGACGGGCCCACTTGCAGGGTCCATATAGGACTTGATTATGTGCTTTCCGCACTACACTTCCCATAATGCACAGTCTCATTTGAGCCTCCCATTGGTGGGTGTGTCATATGTTAAATGGCGAAGTGGGTTAGCGGTTGTGCACACCGTTTCCGTTAAAGCCTCTGAAGAGAAGCATATGGTGCTTCGAAACGCGTCAGGCAAATCCACTACGGAGCGGCTCCTGCGAGCGGATCCCCGTCCCTACCTACACATAAATCAAGCTGCTGGTCGAGTGCTACTTACAGGTGGACACCTTGGAGCAGAATATAACACGCGGCCGTCCAGACGCGGAGTATGCACCACCCCGGAAGTCTTGGGGGCCACGAAAGTGGAACAGCAGCCGTACATAGGATCAAGGACGGGCCCACTTGCAGGGTCCATATAGGACTTGATTATGTGCTTTCCGCACTACACTTCCCATAATGCACAGTCTCATTTGAGCCTCCCATTGGTGGGTGTGTCATATGTTAAATGGCGAAGTGGGTTAGCGGTTGTGCACACCGTTTCCGTTAAAGCCTCTGAAGAGAAGCATATGGAGCTTCGAAACGCGTCAGGCAAATCCACTACGGAGCGGCTCCTGCGAGCGGATCCCCGTCCCTACCTACACATAAATCAAGCTGCTGGTCGAGTGCTACTTACAGGTGGACACCTTGGAGCAGAATATAACACGCGGCCGTCCAGCCGCGGAGTATGCACCACCCCGGAAGTCTTGGGGGCCACGAAAGTGGAACAGCAGCCGTACATAGGATCAAGGACGGGCCCACTTGCAGGGTCCATATAGGACTTGATTATGTGCTTTCCGCACTACACTTCCCATAATGCACAGTCTCATTTGAGCCTCCCATTGGTGGGTGTGTCATATGTTAAATGGCGAAGTGGGTTAGCGGTTGTGCACACCGTTTCCGTTAAAGCCTCTGAAGAGAAGCATATGGAGCTTCGAAACGCGTCAGGCAAATCCACTACGGAGCGGCTCCTGCGAGCGGATCCCCGTCCCTACCTACACATAAATCAAGCTGCTGGTCGAGTGCTACTTACAGGTGGACACCTTGGAGCAGAATATAACACGCGGCCGTCCAGCCGCGGAGTATGCACCACCCCGGAAGTCTTGGGGGCCACGAAAGTGGAACAGCAGCCGTACATAGGATCAAGGACGGGCCCACTTGCAGGGTCCATATAGGACTTGATTATGTGCTTTCCGCACTACACTTCCCATAATGCACAGTCTCATTTGAGCCTCCCATTGGTGGGTGTGTCATATGTTAAATGGCGAAGTGGGTTAGCGGTTGTGCACACCGTTTCCGTTAAAGCCTCTGAAGAGAAGCATATGGAGCTTCGAAACGCGTCAGGCAAATCCACTACGGAGCGGCTCCTGCGAGCGGATCCCCGTCCCTACCTACACATAAATCAAGCTGCTGGTCGAGTGCTACTTACAGGTGGACACCTTGGAGCAGAATATAACACGCGGCCGTCCAGCCGCGGAGTATGCACCACCCCGGAAGTCTTGGGGGCCACGAAAGTGGAACAGCAGCCGTACATAGGATCAAGGACGGGCCCACTTGCAGGGTCCATATAGGACTTGATTATGTGCTTTCCGCACTACACTTCCCATAATGCACAGTCTCATTTGAGCCTCCCATTGGTGGGTGTGTCATATGTTAAATGGCGAAGTGGGTTAGCGGTTGTGCACACCGTTTCCGTTAAAGCCTCTGAAGAGAAGCATATGGAGCTTCGAAACGCGTCAGGCAAATCCACTACGGAGCGGCTCCTGCGAGCGGATCCCCGTCCCTACCTACACATAAATCAAGCTGCTGGTCGAGTGCTACTTACAGGTGGACACCTTGGAGCAGAATATAACACGCGGCCGTCCAGCCGCGGAGTATGCACCACCCCGGAAGTCTTGGGGGCCACGAAAGTGGAACAGCAGCCGTACATAGGATCAAGGACGGGCCCACTTGCAGGGTCCATATAGGACTTGATTATGTGCTTTCCGCACTACACTTCCCATAATGCACAGTCTCATTTGAGCCTCCCATTGGTGGGTGTGTCATATGTTAAATGGCGAAGTGGGTTAGCGGTTGTGCACACCGTTTCCGTTAAAGCCTCTGAAGAGAAGCATATGGAGCTTCGAAACGCGTCAGGCAAATCCACTACGGAGCGGCTCCTGCGAGCGGATCCCCGTCCCTACCTACACATAATTCAAGCTGCTGGTCGAGTGCTACTTACAGGTGGACACCTTGGAGCAGAATATAACACGCGGCCGTCCAGCCGCGGAGTATGCACCACCCCGGAAGTCTTGGGGGCCACGAAAGTGGAACAGCAGCCGTACATAGGATCAAGGACGGGCCCACTTGCAGGGTCCATATAGGACTTGATTATGTGCTTTCCGCACTACACTTCCCATAATGCACAGTCTCATTTGAGCCTCCCATTGGTGGGTGTGTCATATGTTAAATGGCGAAGTGGGTTAGCGGTTGTGCACACCGTTTCCGTTAAAGCCTCTGAAGAGAAGCATATGGAGCTTCGAAACGCGTCAGGCAAATCCACTACGGAGCGGCTCCTGCGAGCGGATCCCCGTCCCTACCTACACATAAATCAAGCTGCTGGTCGAGTGCTACTTACAGGTGGACACCTTGGAGCAGAATATAACACGCGGCCGTCCAGCCGCGGAGTATGCACCACCCCGGAAGTCTTGGGGGCCACGAAAGTGGAACAGCAGCCGTACATAGGATCAAGGACGGGCCCACTTGCAGGGTCCATATAGGACTTGATTATGTGCTTTCCGCACTACACTTCCCATAATGCACAGTCTCATTTGAGCCTCCCATTGGTGGGTGTGTCACATGTTAAATGGCGAAGTGGGTTAGCGGTTGTGCACACCGTTTCCGTTAAAGCCTCTGAAGAGAAGCATATGGAGCTTCGAAACGCGTCAGGCAAATCCACTACGGAGCGGCTCCTGCGAGCGGATACCCGTCCCTACCTACACATAAATCAAGCTGCTGGTCGAGTGCTACTTACAGGTGGACACCTTGGAGCAGAATATATATATATATATATATATATATATATATATATATATATATATATATATATATATATATATATATATATATTGCAAACAAACTCCTGACGTTAAGAGCGCCGCAGCCTCTCGGGTTGGGGCCCATCTAGGTTCGTCAGACACCTTAAATATTCCACCAAGAAACACGTACTATTTAGTAACGTGATGCAGGCCACACCGTCAGTGTTTCAAAAAGTCCTTTATTTTCAGGCAAACAGAGGGCATAACGCATTTCAACTCATGCGAGTCTTTGTCAAATGCTCATAAACGTTGGATAAGTTCATTGGTTCTTTAAATATTCAAAAGTCATAAACATTGAGAACGGACTGATAGCACACATAGAATTTAAAGCAGCAGTGAGTTGCATTTATTGAATATTAATGAATTAACTGGGCCATGATGGAAACTATTCTTTGCTTATAGGTTCATTTTGTGTAAATATAGTATTATAAATTCACCATCAATTCATGCCTCAAATTTCATAATTTTGCAGTTACCTCGACCACAATTACCACAATGCCTCATTCCTGCTGATTGTACACCTTAAAATCATTCTCAATTCAAATATAAGCTTGTTTTCACTTCATGCTTCGTAATTGCATCAGGTATTCACGGAATAGTTCCAAATCCAAATGTCAGCAGAACCGCTCCAACTCAGTTCTTAATAAAATCATACTCGCCTTGAAAATAATATTCCTGGAAGCACTGCGTGCAAATGAATTTCCCAATACTGGCCAATCAAACGTCCACTTTAAAGCAAAGAATAGTTTCCATCATGGCCCAGTTAATTCATTAATATTCGATAAATGCAACGTTTATGAGCATTTGACAAAGACTCGCATGAGTTGAAACGCGTTATGCCCTCTGTTTGCCTGAAAATAAAGGACTTTTTGAAACACTGACGGTGTGGCCTGCATCACGTTACTAAATAGTACGTGTTTCTTGGTGGAATATATATATATATATATATATATCAAAAACAAGTGCCCTCTGCACTGAAGTGCACTCGAGACAGCGCCGGTTTGTGGAAACTTTTATTCTGGAAAGAGCAGGATACACAGCGTGGGTCAGTGTGTCCAGTTGCTGCTTAAAATCACACGACGCGTTTCGGGCGGAACGCACCACCCCTAGGATTGTAAAGGGGGCCGAAGGGCTCGGTATTTACCGGGTCTATGGAGCAGCGCTTGGGTGTATTATGAGCAGGAACATGCCGGTGGGGCCCATTCAGGGTTTTATTCCATATATTTGAAATTTTCAAAACTAATGGGGCGCTCCGCTCCGCTCCTACCCTGAAAGTCTCGGGGTGATTCGTCAAGCGGGGGCCGAGAAAAAGGGAGGGTCCCAAAACGCGTTTTCCCCTTGGATTTTTGCATAGGGACTTTAGTCGCAGCTACAGCCCGAACGGCTGAACAGAATTACGTGAAATTTGGCAGAGAGGTAGCCATAAGGTCCATGAAGTGCCTTTTGCAGGTTTGGTGTAAATCTTCTCAGTATTTCCAGAGAAAATAGCATTTAAATCAATATATATATCTGTACGCGCGCAGCATGCGCGCTGGGTGCGCGCACCTTGCCGTGCGCGAGCGCAATTCTGATTGGTTGTTAGATCTTAGTAAACATTCGAATCGGTCGAAACCAGGAAGTGTCGGCCGCCATTTTGTCTCTCGCACTCTGAGGGGGTGAAAAACAAATGTGGAGAACGTGAAAAGGGGGCAGGGTGGACAGTTCCTGACCCCCTAGCCGTAGTCAGGGGGTCCCAGAAGGACCCCCAAGGGCAAAAAAAAAATGTATTTTTTTTTAGAAAAATCGCCGAGTGCGCGCACCCTGCGCGCACCACCCAAACGGAAAAAATTCTGCGAAGTTCGCGCAGCGTGCGCGCACTCCGTGATTTTTCGAAAAAAAAAAAATGTATTTGGCCCTTGGGGGCGAAGCGCTCACCGCGCGCGCATGGCACGAACTGCATACAGTGTGCACGAGGTGCGCGAAGCACACCGCGTGCCCACCGCGCGCGCACAGTGCGCGAAGCGCACCATGTGCGCGCCGTGAAAAAGTTTTGTTTAAAAAAATATACTAATAAATACATAACTTAGCATTTAAAAAACCGTACAAATTCACTGAAAAAACCATCGGTTTCACACACGTTATAGTTAGGAATTAGCATTTAAAAAACCTTGCAAATTCACTTAAAGAACCATAGGTTTCACACATGTTATAGTTAGCTGGGCATTTCCCTCGTAAAAAACCAATGAAATTCCCCCGTTATAGTTAGTGCAGGCAACTATAACTCACGGGACCGCAATCCGCTGCTGATGACGTCAGATATTACATCACTGATGACATATGTGTCTTTCTGAAAAAAAAAAATGAAATATATGTATAGCCAAAGACGAATGGAAGAAGACATGGGTAAATAAGTGTCTAAATACAGTGATGTAATATCTGACGTCATCAGCAGCGGATTGCGGTCGCGTGAGTTATAGTTGCCTGCACTAACTATAACGGGGGAATTTCATTGGTTTTTTACGAGGGAAATGCCCAGCTAACTATAACATGTGTGAAACCTATGGTTTTTTAAGTGAATATATATATCTATATATAATGGCATGAGATGTATCACCATATATTCGGGGGGAGGCAAAGAAGGGAAGCGGAGAGAAGAGAAAGGAAGAGAATGGAATGGAGGGTAATACTAGAGGTGATAGGGAAGGATGAAAGGAAGGATAGGTGAGAGGGCTGGAAAGGAGAGACAGGCAAGGGAAGTGAAGGCTATGATAAGAGGGAAGTAAATGTAAGGAAGGGAAAGGAGAGGTAGAGCAGGAAAGAAGTGAACAGGAAATGGAGAGAAGCTGAGGGAAGGGTGGAAAGGCAAGAAAGGTTTGTGGACAGAGGGAAGAGACACTGATGAGAAGAGTGGAGAGATAGGCAAGGGAAGTAAAGGGGAGAGAACAAATAGGAAGGAAAGGAAAGGGAAGAGATAGGGAGGTAAGGAAGAGAAATGAAGGGGAATGGAAGGGAAGAGTAAGGAAAGGGAAGAGGAGAATAGAAGAGGAGAAGGGAAGAGAAGGGAGGGGAGAGGAGAGGGAGTGGCAGAGAAGGGAAGGTTTGAGAGAAAAGGGAGTGTACAGATGGAGAAGAGAGGGGAAGAGAAGAGAAGGGAAGAGGAGAGAAGAGAGAAGAGGAGAGAAGAGAGAAGAGGAGAGAAGAGAGAAGAGGAGAGGAGAGGATAGAGAATGGGATATAGGGGAAAGTGAAGGGGAAGGGTGGAAGGATAGTTAAAAAAAGCTAGGAAGGGTTGATGAGGAAAGAAATAGGCAAAGAAAGGAAGTGAAGAGGGAAAGAAGAGAAAGGGAAGGGGAAGAAAAGGGGAGGCAATAGAAGAAATAAAGAAACAGATGGGAAGGGAAAGGAAGGCAAGGGAAGGGGTGTATAGGGAGGGAAGCGGAGAGAATAGATAGGGAAGGAAGTGAAGTAAGGGGGTTTGAGAGCAGAAATACGGAATGGAGGAAAATGGGAGAATGAGTAGGAGGGAAGGGAAGGAAAGGGTATGGAGGGAAGGGAATTAAAAAAGGAAAGAAAAGGAGGTATGAAGAGATAGGGAAGAGGTGGGAAGGGTAGAGAAAAGAAGGGCTAGGGAAGAGGTAGGGGAGGGGAGGGTACTTGAGGGAAGGCTAGAGGAGAGGAGAGATAGTCAAGGAAAGGAATGGAAGCTAGGGGAGGGGAACAGGAGGGGATAGAAGAGACAGAAAAGGAAGGAAGTCAGGGAACAAAAATGAAGCAACAGGAAGAAGGGAGAGGAAGGGAAGGGGGAGGAGAGATAGGGAAGCAATGGAGGGAAGCAAGGGGAGGAAAATATAGGGAAGGGATAGAGTAGAAAGAGAAAGGAAGGGCAGGAATGAAAAATGAGAGATGGCGAGGAGAGCCGAGAGGAGAGAAGAGGAGAAGAGGAGGGATGAAGGGGAAAGTAAACAGGAGAAGACAGAAGACATACGTAAGGAAAGAGGGAGGCAAGACAGTGAGGTGAAGGAAAGAAGGGGAAGGAATGGCAGAGGAAGGAGGGGTAGGGAAGTAAGGAAGAGTTAGGAAAGGGAATGAAATGGAAGGGGAGATGGAAATGGATGGATGTAAGAGGGAAGGCAATGAAAGGGAGGGGCAAGAGGAAGGAAGGGGGAGTGAGAAGAGAAGAGAGAGAAGGAAGGGAATTGAATGGAAATGGAAAGGGAAAGGGAAGGGAAGCAAATGGAAGAGAAGCGGGGAGGGAGGGGATCGAAGGGTAAAGGATAAAAGAGAAAGACTAGGAAGGTGAGTGGAGGAGAGAGGAAGGAAGGAGAAGAAAGGTAGGGGAGAGGCAAAGTAGAGAAGTAAGGGGAAGGAAATTTGAAGGGAAATGAGGGGAAGGAAATTTGAAGGGAAATGAGGGGAAGGAAAAGGGAAGGAAATTTGAAGGGAAATGAGGGGAAGGAAAGGGGAACGGAAGGGCATAGAAGAAATTGGAAAGGAATGAAGAGAAAGGAAGGGAAGGGAATGGAGTGGGAGATGAGAAAGAGGGAAGTGAAAAGGAGATAGGGAAGTGATGAGAAATAGCAAAGGGATATGGAGGAAAAGGAATGAATGGGAAGGAAGGTGATGGGAGGGAAGGGGAAAGGAGAGAAGAGAAAGAGTAGAGAGGAAGGAAAGGGCATTGGATGGGGGGCGGGGACATGACAGGGAATGAGAGAAAAATTAAAGGTAAAGAAGAAGACATATAGAGAAGGAATGGAAAGGAAATGGGAATGGGAGGGAAGGGGAGAGGAGAGAATATAAGAGATAGGGAATTAAGGGGAGAAGCGAGTTAAGGAAGTGAGTGAAGAAAAGGGGAGGGGGAAGGGAAAGGAAAGGAAAGGAAAAGAAAGGATGGGGAGAAGTGAGATAGGGAAGTTACTGAAGGGGATGGGAGAGAAGAAATTGGGTATAGATGGGAAGGGGAGAGGAGGAGGGGGAGGACGAGAAGGAAGTGGAGTTTGGAGGGGAGGGAGTGGTATAGGGCTGAAGAGTGTTAGAGATAGGAAGTAAGGGAAGGGTACATATTGGAATGGAAGAGAAGTGGAAATGGAAAGGGAAGCAAAGGGAAGAGAATCATAGAGGAGGACAAAAGAGAAGGAATTTGCGTGTAGAGGATAGAGAGCAAATGGTGAGGGAATTGGAAGGGAAGCAAGGGGAATGGAAAAGGGAATAGGATAGAAGAGACAGGAAAGGAAGGAAGGGGAGGGGAGGTGAGAGATAGGGAAGTTAACGGTAGGGAAGGGGATGAGAGATAGGCATGGTAAGGGAGGAGAAAGAGAAATATAGAAGGGATACAGGGGAGATGGAAGGGAAGGGGAAGTACAGAAGAGATGGGATAGGAAGGAAGGAATGAAAAGACACTGGAGGGAAGGAGAGGCAAAGGGAGAGGATGGGGAGGTGATGATGGGAGGGAAGAAAAGGGGAGGGAAGGGTAGAGGAGATAGACAAGAGAGGAAAATGAAATGGGAAGGGAAGGGAGCATTAGGGGAGGGCGGCTACGGATCAGAGAGTATATAAGAGATACGGAATGATGGAAGGGAAGAGTAGGATGGGGGTGAGTTAGGGAATTAGGGAAGGGAAGGAGAGAAGGGAAGGGTAGAGGAGAGAGACAAGGAAATGGTATGGGAAGGAGAAAGGGAAAGGGAAGAAAAGGAGGTGGAGAAGAGAGATAGTGAAGGAAGGGGAGTGAAGGGAATGGAAGGGAAAGGAAGAGAAGAGGATATGAGAGTGGAGATGGGGAAGGGAAGAGAAAGAAAAGAGGAGAGGAGATAGGCAAGGGAAGGGCGAGAAGAGATAGGGAAGGGATATGAGGAGAGGAGAGAGAAGGGAAAGCAAGGACAGGGGAGATAGGGAAGGGATACGGAGGAAATAAAAGGGAAGGGAGGGGAATGAAAGGAAGGGGAAAGGATAAAAGAGATGGGATCAGAAGTAAGGGTTGGAAAGAGCACTGGTTAGGTGGGGAGGTGAGGTCAGGAGAGGGAGGGGAACTTTAAGGGAAAGATACTGAAGAGGGAGAATGGGTAGGGAAAGAATGGAAGGGGAGAGGATAGAAGAGAAAGGTAAAGGAGGGAAGCACAAAATAGTGGAGGGAAGAGGAGTAATAGGGAAGGAAGGAACTGAATAGGAGGAGATGGGAGGTGAGGGGAGAGATACACAGTAAAAGTGTATGGGGAGGGAAATGAAAGTATTGAAGGGGAGAGGAGAAGAGAAGAGAAGAGAGCTAGGCAAGAGAATTAAAGGGGAGAGGAGCAATATTGAAGGAAGAAAGTGAGGGGAAGGAACGAAGGGGAGGACATGGCAGAGGAAGGAGGGATAGGGAAGTAAGGAAGAGATAGGAAAGAGAATGAAATGGAAGGGGAGATGGAAATGGATGGAACTAAGAGGGAAGGGAAGGAGAGGGAAAAGAAGAGATAGGAATGGAATGGAGGGGAGTGAAGTGAAGTGGGGAGGAAAGGAAAGGCTATGGAAAGGTAGAATGGAAGGAAATTGAAGGTGAGGAGGAGGGATAGGAGAGGGAAGGGGAAGAGAGGGGAGTGGAAAGGATAGAAAGATAGGATAATAAGGAAGGGAAGGAGATTGGAGAGGGTGGGAGGGGAGGCGATGACAGGAGAGGGCAGTGGCGTGGCGCAAAGGGCAGAGAGGAGGAGAGATAGACAAGGATGGGAAAAGGAAGTGAAGGGGAAAGGGAAAGGAGGGTAGATTAGGGAACAGAGGAGGAGAGGCAAGGGAACAGAGGAGGAGAGGCAAGGGAGAAGAGGTAAGGAGAGGGCATGAGACAGGGAACGGAATTTGAATTTCAAGTCAGTTTCAAGTTAGGTTTCAGTTCCGTTTCAATTTCAATTTTCAGTTCAGTTTGTTTTTCAGAGAAGGGAAGGTAATTTGAATTTCAAGAAGCTTCGGCATCTCCCAGCCCCGAGCTCCTGTCGCCAGCAGCGGTCCTCTCTGTACGGCGTCCCCGAGTGCAATGCTGCAGCTGCCTGGTTACCAGCCTCTTAGACCAAGGACACGTCACAATGGAGGCTTTTCAGCGTGTCATCATACATCACTGCTGTGTGGGTGATGCCATGTGTTTCAGTTTAACAGCGGGCGCAGGCAAGGCCCGGGAATTATCCAATTTATTGAGAAAATTAAACTAATTAGTCACAAAATGATCCTGTGATGAACTTGAAAGAAGATCCCATCCTACCCAATATACTTCCCCAACAGAGGTCTCTCCTTTTGTCTCCGCTGCAGTGACGACCTCCCCCTACATTTACCCTGCGCCTCGTGACATCACATTGATGTTACATCATAAGCGTTCCATTCACAGGATTCTGCTTCTGGTGCCGCTGGGAAGGCACGGGCCATTCAAGTGTATATCAAATGTGTTTTTTTAGTCTTCGTTTAAAATAAATTACATTATAATTGTACGTCCTATTCTCACAGCTTGATTGCACAGTGCCCCTACATAGTACAAGTTAAATGATTTTTACTGGGACACATCCGCATCTCTGTCTGTCCAGTTTCTCCCCTCTAATAGGGGTTGTCAAGTAAATCGCGTCACCCATTTTAAGAAATGCAATAATCAATACAAACGTAATTGTGCTCAAACGGTGAATATTATAATGAACAGAAGGAGCCAGTCTTTGAGTCTCGCCTGAGGAGACCTGTAGTTCGAACCATGTACAGTGCTGGCCGCTCAGTCCAATCGTCCTTGGTGCGTTTGTAGATGTGTTTTCTTTTCTGTCGGTCTATTTGTTAACATTTGAAAACTGTTCTGGTGTCCTGCAGGAAGCACAGTGCACGTGTTTGCGGAAGGGCGAACGGTAAGTACGATGGAACTGTTCAGGCCCACATCTTTACAACCTGTGCC
This sequence comes from Triturus cristatus, assembly GCF_964204655.1. NCBI lineage: Eukaryota > Metazoa > Chordata > Amphibia > Caudata > Salamandridae > Triturus > Triturus cristatus. Next base: position 409,822,086 of record NC_140591.1, read on the forward strand.
GGAGGGAGGCGCTAATGTCTCATATATACGCATGGTGGAATAAACTTGAACCACGAGATAAGACCAGAGAATGACTGACACGTCTGGAGTGCGCGTGAAAGAGGAATGATGGTTATGAATGCGGTAGTCCCAAGCTTGGACAGACGAATGACTTGAATAGGAGTGAAGGCTCTTGCACATAAAATATGGTTTGTTGCCCAGTGCGCTTTAGTGCACGGCCCTGTAGGATCAGGGACACGGGTCTCCCCGCTCCATGTATGGGAGAGGGAAGACTCCTTCTTCAACAGCAGAGCTTTCATGAGATGCAGCGGGTGTTTTCCACAAACGGTCCAATAAGAAAAGAGTGGACTTCAGTCATTTATTAAAAGAGCTCGCAAAATCTATCGATGCTCTGCCATACAAGGAGTCTGACCTGGGGGGAACCGTTTTTAACATCATGACTTGTATACGAGTCGTCTCCTCGATTTATATTATTTCCATCACCACTGGAACCCGGGAAACGTAGGGGTCACATGTGTTGTGGCTCCCTTACACCGCTAGCAGCCTGGCATTGTACTGCGATGTATGACTGGGCCATAAAAAGTACATTTTCTTGTTTTTATTATTGTTAGGTCTGATCATCCAAGGCCTTTTGATTTTATAAAAATTATATTTATAATAGTCTTAGTTATAGGGTCTTTCAGTCAGCCCTCCTCGCCCATTGGTCTCTTGTAATGTCATTCATATAGTCTTCTGTCCGCTACAGCATACAACATGAGGCAATGGTTCAGCCCACTTCAGCCATTGGCTAAGTTATCTGTGACTGACAGCATTCGGCTCTTTCACAGGGAGCACATGCACAGACAAAGTAGTTATTCTCAGTGCCAGGGACTACTTTGAGTGCTTTTTAAAACAAAACATGATTTTCCCTTTTAGGCTATTTGTTTGTATTAGTTTGGGCCTGGCAGCTCCCTCAGAAATAATGTTTTATAAAAGCTGTGACAAAGCAAAATAAGCATTGAAAAAGCTAAAAGGCTAGAAGCCAACTGCTGGGCCTGTAGACTTGCCCAAAGCTTGTTTATTTTGTTGTTGTTTATTTTCTCCACACCACAAAAGCGGATCATTTCATTTAAAACGTAAATGCTATGTGTACCATTTCTCTGCTTCCCTTTCTGGGGAAAGTGGCAGAGAAACATCTGAACAGTCTCCTGGTGGATTTCTTAGAAAAGCATCAGCTGCTGGACCCTTTGCAGAAGGCTTTAGACCTGCCCATAGCACCGAATCTGCCCTTCTTAACGTCACAGAGGCCCTTCGACAAATTATCAACGGAGGAGAACCCACAGCTCTTATTCTGTTAGTTTTAAGCGCTGCCTTTGATATGGTGTCCCATGAGGCAGTGGCGTAGTGTGGGTGGGGCCACAGGGGCAGTTGTCCTGGGCACAAAAATCTTAGGGGCATTCTTAGGAGTGCAGGGGCATTCTTAGAGGCACAACATTTTAAAAGAAAAGTGGAAGGATACTTGCCTTGCCCCGGGCACTGGCAACCCACGCTATGCCCCTGCCATGAGGTGCTGCCTATGTCAACATTCAAATTGCACATGTGATCGTTTGTGTTAGTTAGTCTGTTGTGTTTTTGGGAGGGTATGCAATGGAATTGCCTCTGTTTCTCCTTTATTGGTAGTTTTACGTGATCTCAATCATGTTTTGTCTTCCCTGAATGGCTTTGAAATTCCGCACCTGCTTCGCAATGCAGAAGTTGAACGCGCATTGGAAAAAATATCTTGGCCTCCATTAAAAAGTAGTTTAATTATACACACTGATTTACTATGTAAAGAGAACCTTAGATGAAAGAAATGGAAGTACGCTAGTGAAATGAAAGAGGTCTCGTCCTGCTGTTGCATGTCGTCAGCGCCTCTCGCGCTTATTTTGCCAGCGCGTGTGGTTGGGTGGTGTTGTATCCTACTGATGGAATGAGAATACTGAATACCACACTGGGGCGGAGGGCGGCAGATGCGGATTGATCCCGCGACACCCTTAGAAATCCTCGATGGAGTTCAGATGAAGAATTAACACTGAAGAGGCCTGCGTTAAAGTAGATACAAGTACATAAAAACTGTCTCGTGACATTTGACAATGTGCTATTAATTCTTTCAAAACGAAAACTGTGTTTACTATTACTTCCAGGGTCTCTAAAACACACATTGCCATTGTAGTAGTTGGGATTTAAAGGAACTACTTTGTGTGTCCATGTAAAAGGGTAGAATTCCACCACTCCCAGTACATGCATGCTGCAGTGGGTAGAAGAGAAATGTGAGTGACAGAATAACAAGCCAATGGATGAATAGGGCTGGCAGAAAGCCCCTAGCAGTAAATATATTATACATCTAATTTTAGTAAAATCTAACGGCCTTGGCTAACTCAGACCTCAAAATAGTTTCTAGCACAAAAGGATAACATGTCACTAAATAAAAATGACCTAAGTGGTGCTGCCCAATTGCAGATCACTTACGTAGGTTAGCTGGTTACCTTTTAGTTGCTGATCCATGTGTCAGTTGGTACTATTGAGATGGAGTCTTAGCACAGACTCTATAAATGTGTGTTAATGCGTGCTGAAATTCATAGTGCAATAATAATTATCGCAGGATGTTCTGCATAATGCTGCATAATTTGTCATTTTTGCCACATAGCTTAGTCAACCCTATTTCCTAATTTGGTGTTTTATTGCCTCATAATCCCAGTGACCCTGGCTCCGAATAACACACTTCCCATGCCATATCCTTTGTCTTCTGCAGTGTTCCACATTCACAAACAGTTCTCAACTCCCCTCTGCACATTCACTGTTAATATGCAACTTAAATACACTGCTTTCCCATGCTCTTTTACCTAACACTACACAACCCCTGTATATATCGGTTCTCCCTGCTATGCATGTGCTCTCCACAAACACTTCCTGCATGAATATTTTCTCACCATGGAGCAGTCTAGATTAACATCCACTTGCACTCAAAATCAATTCTTAGTGAAAGATTGACAGCAATAATTGTACCATTTAGCACCTATGATTTAGACCTCTATTTACTGCATGGCTCAGAAAGAGCCATTTATGTCACACTCTCACTTCTTAGAGTCCTCAATCAATCATCCACATCACTATCTGACACCTAATTAAAATACCCATTTGTTTACAGTCACTTAAGCCGTATGCTTGCCACCCATGGAATCCCAATGCATCGTCACTCACAGCACGACTTAATAAACCATTCTTATCAACACTTGCCAAAAGGTACTTACAGTACCACTTGGTGCACACTGTACTTACAGGCAAACACTGGCAACAGCACCATTTTCTTCAGCTGCTCACACTCCTTGCCCCCAACCATGCATAATGAGAAGTTCGCTGCTATTAAAGACAGACGTGCTGATTTTGACTGCAAAAGGTGAACAATATGTTATTCCTAATATTTCTTTTTGGATGCTGCTAGTTTGTGACCTTTTAGTAGTTTGTTAAATAAAAAAAAATCTGTGAGGTACTCAGCATTGTATCTTGAAGTCTGTTATGAAGCTCTGTGGTTACACCGAATAAGCTGCTACCTATGTTGTTATATGACATCTCTTTATTAATGTAATAACTGCACTTTCACAATTGCTTTATTATTTTTCCTGCTTTCTCAAATTTGCTTGAAAATGCACCATTTGCCCACACTTGTTTAAAATATTTCTCGGGGGGCGAATCTCCTCGAACTCCCCTTAGATTGTTTGTGCTCACTCGCCACGCTCGCTCGCCACAGTGCACAATGACACAAATTTTACCCCTCACCACTTTCAAATGTCACCAGCCACCACTGGAGACAGTATTGTGCTTTTAATCAAACGGAGGTGGGTTTTCAGGCCTCTGTTGGACTTGGAGACGTCTTTGTTGGTTCCTAAGTGTCTAAAGGGCTATTCTCACAGAAATAATTTTGTCACGAAGCAATTTATCCCCAAATGCTTTCACAATCTGACTCATTATTGGCAAGCAGGCTTTGGATAGCTGACTTCAGGCTTATGACAAGTTAGATTAGATTTATGGCCTAGTAAAATAAATCTTTCTTTTTTAAGGTGCCCTTTTATCATTTTGATGTTAGGCCTGATATGATCTTTGCATTTTAGGTAGAATATGAGCTGGACTGACTGGTACCGGACTCCTGAGAGTTTGGAAATTTCCTTTTCTGGGAGCTCTGTGTTGATGGTCTATCGGTAGTCTAATTGGGAAATAACCATAGCTAGAATCAAGCACATTTATGAGAAATGGGCATTACGGGAAGAATTACACAGTTTTTTCATGCATCATTCATGACTCAATGGATTTGGGATATGAAGTGGAAGCTGGTGTCAGACAGCACTCCTACTCTGCATGTCAGCTTAGTCTGGGCAGATCAGGGGTATGGATGGACAATATTTAGCAAATTGTTCCTGAAATCTGTGCCTCCCGTCTTGTGCTGGCTTCTACATCCAGATCATTTGGGCGCAGACCTGCCCCTTATGCAGGTTTAGAGTGACACTGTAGGAGACGAGACACTGGCATACAAACCCTCCAACTGGTGGTGTATTCATGTAGCCTAAAATTCAAACACAAAGTTAAAGTCAGCTTTCAATACAATGATACTTCCTTTTACTATCAGGGGCTGAGGAGAGATTTTCTTAGAACTCTGTTTTGACCTAACCAGAGTGAGGATATTGAGGCGGTGGGGATACCCTCCTCTCAAATTATTAAACCAGTTCAGAAACATAGAATATCCCATCTCCAGGCTCTTGAGCAACACACATTATTTCTAGCAGAAACCTGCTCTTCATTAGGAAATTACAGGAGTATTCAAGTAAAGGGGGCTTTGATTACAATGGCTCCAAGAGAAAAGGATATTGGTCTTTCGTACATTGAACTTGAGCCATCTGAACCTCATCTTGTTCTAAGGATTTTTCACTTCTGAATAGTTTGGCAGTCTGCATGGGTCCCTAGATCCTTCTTTTAACTTAAGGGAGATGCTGCTCACGTTACCACAGCTCACCAGTGCTAAAGTGCTTGTATTCTCTCCCATTAGCGTGGTAATATTGGTTCATCCCGGATTGGCATATTTCATTTACTTATAGGTCCCTAGTAAAGGGTCTCAGTATGTACCCATGGTCTGTAAATTACATGATACTAGTGGGCCTGCAGCACTGATTGTGCCACCCTCCTAAGTAGCCCTTTTACCATGTCTCAGGCCTGCCATTGCACAGCCGGTGTGTGCAGTTTACACTGCAACGTCGACCTGGCAAAAGAAACCTTTTGCCAGGCCCAAACCTTCCATTTTTATACATATTAGTCACCCCTAAGGTAGGCCCCTGACAACCCAGAGGGCAGGGCATGTACTTTTAAGGTTTGCATGACCTGGTAGTGAAACACACTCAAAGTCGTTTTTCACTACTGCAATGCCTGTCTCTCCCATAGGATTTCTTTGGGATTACCTTATTATATTTTATATAGGTGTAATCTCCAATTGGAAAGAGATGAACCCTTCAAGTCTGGTGTCTCTGGAATCACAATTGGAAATCCAAACTTATTGTGAAGTGGGATTTTAAATTGCAATTCTGAAAATGACACTTTTAGCAAGTTGGTATTTTCTCGCTTCAGCCATTTTGCCTATAACCTGTCTCTGATCACATGTCTGGGTGCAGTTGACAGTTGGGCTTTGTGTATTCCTCCAAGTCAGCGACACACAGTAGGAGCCTAGGTGTGTCTCAATGGGCCATCTCTAGCAGGATGAGAGGGAGGGGCTGGGCACAGCCTCACTTACACCTGAATAGGCTGTGTCTTTCCCAAACAAAAAAGGCTACTTACCCCCCCTATATTGAGTCAGGACCAAGGCAGGAAGAGAGGACATTGGTGCTCTTCAAAGGCATGCCTTTGAAGTCTCTCCCACTTCAAAGGCTCCACTGGGTATAAATACCGAACCCAGTACTATCATTTCAGTACACTTCTAGATCTGTGGATACTCTGCTAGTAAGAAGGACTGCTGTGCTGCTGGAGAACCTCCACTCTGCTAGACTGCATTCTGCTGAACTCCTGCTTTTCTGTGCTGAACTGCTATCTGCTGCCCTCACGCCTGGGTGAGAAAGACTGGACATGCATAACTTGAACCCAGAACATAGAGTGACTCCAAGGGCTACTTGGATGGCCTACTGATCTGAAGCCTCAGTGACATAACAGGCTTTCAACCTACTTGGATTTGCACCTCGACTCTGCCATCTGTGAGTCTATCCTGCCAAGTGGTGCCACCCCAGTCCTGGACTCTTGGACGTGGGCCTGATATGCTTACAAGTGGAACAGACGCATCTCTGATGAACGACGCATCTCAAACAAAATCAATGCAGCGGCACTGCTGCATGGATTGGAACCATCGCAAAAGACTTGCATCGTTGTCACCTCTTGCATCTTGGGACTCATGCATATCCTTCAGAACTGCCACTGCACAATGCTTATCCTATCGCTAGCTTCTTCTCGCATCCCTTGTCGACGTCGACGAAACTCCTCATCGCAGTTTCACCACTCTCTGGACCCGATGCATCACCTTGGCTGTGCTTTGCATCCTCGACACTGGGCTTTGCATCGCAAGCCCCATCGACAGGATTCTCGACGTCGACACATCAGGTCCGCGCACCGCAGTCTTTCCGCATCTCGGAACTGACGCATTGACTCTGATGCATGATGCATCTTTGACGCGGATCCACGCAAAGCTTGTGCACCACTATGGTCAGCCTAAACTTGTGACTTTGTCCCAGTTCGACGTGAACAGATATCCCCAATCGCGCTTTTTGCTACTTGGGGTTATTTTCTACTATACATTTTAAAAATCAATATCTCTGGTTCAACTAATTGAATGTTTGTTGTTTTTGTCTTGTTTCATTTATTAAATTAAGTGCTAATTTTCCAAACTGGCAAGGGATCATTTGATCTGGTATTTTCGCTATTTTACTGTTTGTAGTGTTGCACAAATACTTTACGCACTGCCTCTAAAGTTAAGCCTGACTGCTCTGTGCCAAGCTGCCAGAGGGTGAGCACAGGTTAATTTAGGGTAGCCACCTTCTCACCGTGACTAGAATTGTGGTTGCTGCTTGACTAGGACTCATACCCCTGTCATCCAGTAACCCAATTTCTAACATTGGTGATCAGCGGTGAGATTAGGTGTTTGTGCAGTGCCATACAGTGATTTGGCATACAGTACCATTCCATACCTGGGACCAATTTGAATTTTAAATTCTCCCTAAGTAGCATTTTTGATTTTCTAAATGATCTCTCTACCTATTGGATCCAAAAAACACACCTGCAAGCATGGAATTTGAGCTGGCCAACATGGTGGTTTACACTATGGCCCCACTGAAGGACTTCTGCAAGGAGTTTGGACTTCCTGCCAAGAGCACAACCAGGAAGATGGAGCTCACTCCATACTGAATGATACCACAGGAGAGGATGACTAGAGGGATGGGCCTGTGGAGGACCCTTCTGAGGAGCCACTTGAAGTGGATAGGAATGACTTGATCCCTAGAATGGAGCCCCTGCTGGGGCAGGGAACAGTATCTCCTCCCATGGCCTGTTCCCAGAGGAAGTGGCAGAAAGGAGGGAGGAGTACTGGCTTATTGTTAGACCTGGAACCATTGACGTGGGTCCCCCTTCCATTGTTTGCTGTTGCCTCATGTGTTTTTGCTGGTTATAGATGCTTTGGGCACTGTGCCACTGCTGTTCAGTGCCACAGTGCAAGTGCTTCCTATGGTAAATTGATGTATGGATTAGTGACTCCATGATTGGCTTGATTGGTTTACTTGGCAGACCCTAGTACAGTGCACTGCGTGTGCCCAGGGCTTGTAACCAATGCTGCTGGTGGGCTTGCAGCCCGGGTTGTGCCACCCACCGGAGCAGCTTGTAAAGTGTGTCTCAGGTCTACCATTGCAGAGCCTGTGTGCAGTCTGGTACTGCCATGCTGACTGGGCAAGGGCACCCACTTGCCAGTCCCTAAACCCTCCCTTTTATACATATTAGTCACCCCTATGGTACGCCCAACGGCAGGGTGCATTGTAGGTAAAAGGTAGGACATGCCCTGGTGTGTGTGGCATGTCCTAATAGTGAATTACAGCCATTTCCGTTTTTCACTATTGCAAGGCTACCTGTTCTCCATAGGCCAGAATGGGCAGTTTGGTTATTACATTTTATAATCCTAATTGACTCAGGGAACATGGTAGAAATTTGAGTTTAGTATGCCTGAACTCAGAATGATAAAATACATCTTTTAGGGACGTTGGTTTTAACATTCTGTGTTTGAAAATGCCACTTTTAGAAAGTAGGCATTTTCTTGTCTAACCATCCAAACCTGCCTCTGCTAGGTTGTGTATTCCTTGTCTGGAGTTTGAGTGACAGGGCTGGGGGATTCCAAGAGACCGGGTGGGTCAGCCCACTGGTGAATAGAGAGATCTGCATCTAGATGGGAGGGAGGAGTTGCACCTGGGATCTGAATAGGGCCTTCCCTCCACAATGCTGGCTCCACCTCCTGTGGTGTGTCTGATGTCCCTGCCCTGCACTGTGAAAGGAAAGAAGGAGACATGTCTACAAAGTGCTCCAGGACTGACCAGAACTGGTTTGGACTAGACAAAAGCCTCACTGCATTCAGAGAACAAAGGGAAAAGGAGTATAAATATAGGGACCCAGACCCAAGAACTTTAGATCACTTCTGGGAATCAAGACAAACCTTTGCGGAGGAGAAGAACCAGGAAACTGAAGGAGGAGACTACCCCTGTGCTGTGTGTTTGGTGGTTGGCCTGCAGTGGTTGCTTCAATGCCAAAGAGAGGAGAAAAGGACTGAGTGTGCTTTCTATCAACTTGAAGAAGAATCTCCAAGGGCTTGAACTAGAGCTTGCCTCCTGCCTGAAGTCTCAGGGATACAAGACTTAACCAACCAGCTCCCCCCTGAATTCCCTTGCTGGAAACTGAAGTGCCTGCTGTTGTGCTGGGCCTTCTGAGAGACTGCGTGCCGCTGGGAGCTGGAAGCGCGACGCAACAACGAGAAGCATGTCGCCGCCGCAGCCACTGTCATCACATCACCGAGGAAGCGAGCCGCTGCTGCCATCATTGCGTCGCCGAAGTGCGGCGCATCGCCGGAGAAGCAGGATGCTGCCATAGAGGTCATCGTCGCATCACCGGAGAAGCGCGTCGCAGGGCCTGTCGCAGCTCCAAAGATCATCGAGATCAAGACGCCATTTTGTCGCATTGCACCGGAGAAGAGTATAGCATCGAGGTACCAGCATGTCGCATCGCACCAGAGAGCAGTAAGAAACAGACGCATCAACTCCCCACACAGTAAGGAAGCGAGCATCAACTCCCCTGCGCAGCAGTAAGGAACCGACGCATCCACTCCCCTGCGTGTAAGGAACCAACGCATCACCTTCCCTGCGACCCTTTTGTTTTCTTTGCGCTACGCATTTAAGGTACATTGAGAGTAAAGTGTCACATTTACAACTTGAGAGAACTGAGCTATTTTATAACATTTAAGAGACTATTTTTGAGTACAGTATTGTGGATTTTTGTCGTTTGGTCTTGTGTTAAGTCTATATAAAAATACTTATTTTTATAATACAACCTGTGTGGTGTCCATTTATAGTGTTGTCACTGTATTACTGTATGTGTTCACAAATGCTTTACACACTGCCTCTGAGATAAGCCTGCCTGCTTGTGCCAAGCTACCAAGGGGGTGAGCAGGGGTTACTTTAGGAGTGTAGCCCCTTACCCTCACTAGACGCAAGGGTCCCTATTTGTCACAGGTACCTACCTATGCCAGCTAGAGACCCCCAAATCTAACACTTATGAACCGAGTCTGAAGGAGCTGGATCTCATGGCCATACAGGCAGAGTCCAGCAGTGATGGTGGCACCATACCCACAGATTCTAAGAGAAACAAATGAGTTCACATTCCCAAGGATTTGGTGCCTGGTTATGTGGTGGGTGATGATATTGACAATGGATTTGTGCATACAAGGTAGCCCTGGGGGTCCATAAGTTCCCAGAAGAGCATTATAGGGGGGTCTATGAAAATACATGCCTACTGTGGGGCAGGACACACTTCTGACTCTAGAGTTTTGCGACCAAACCAGCAAAAGCTATTTTAATTTGGAAGTTTGGGCTGACAGCTCAAAAGTACCGCCAGAGGTTCAGGGGCAGCCAGAAGCTACCCAACCAATCCTAGGTATATTTTGTGGATTACTCCAGCAAAGCACTGAATGGTTGGGTGCAGGGCAACAAAGTGAATGATTACAATGGGTTGAACAATCTGATTATGAGAGAGCACATGCTCAGTATTTGTTTTGAAGAAGTGCACCAGCACCTACTTGAAAGTAATCTGACTGACCCCAGGTAGCTTGCTGAGAAGCTAGACCTCTGGGCTAGCACCAGAGTGTCCAAAAGGTATCTGGGGCGACTCCCTCAAAGGTGGTCAGGGTTGCAACCAGAGGAAAGAGGGGCCAGAAAATTAAAAAAATAAGGTGTTCTCTAAAGGCCCTAAAATAATTCCCAAGGAAGTAGTGGTAACCAGTCTCAGTCTGACCCTAAGAAGAAGGATTTCGTCTTAGGACAGGGAGGTTTGTACCTCAATTTACTGAGTGCGACCAGTGTGGGTACTCCAAAGACGACTACAAATGTCCCAAGAGGGCACAGCCCCCCACTGGCGGGCAGATACCTGGGTTGGCGAGTATAGCACTCGGGGAGGAGATAGTCCAAGCTACCTTTGGATAGAAGTAAACCAAGTGACCCTGGAGAATAAAGAGATGCTACCAAAAGCCCACTTGCCTGACAATACTTCCAAGTATAGGCAGTGGGTCACCATTAATGGCCAACTGTTGGAAGCTCTGAGAGACACAGGAGCCAGTATGACTACTGTGAAGAATCAGATGGTGTCCTCGGAGCAGGGCCTTCCGAACACATTTCATTCAGGTCACACATAGGGATATTGGGATTCCCTGAATGGGTCTGTATGACCACATGGTCTATGGCAGCCCGTGAAGAGAGTCAAGGGTGTCTGCAGCATAGAACAATGGCCCAGGCAGCTGCCAAGAAAGAGATGGGCAGGGGGCGTGGGAAACCATTCTCTGAATTTCCCATGGTCGAGGTTGATGGGACACCTGAGGAGGAGGCCCAAGCCAACTGGGGAGGACATTGACACCCTCGATGACTTGCCTGAACCTGCTGGTTGGCAAGGTGAGGGCGGGCCCACCAGGGAGGAATTCTGCAAGACGCAGAGAGACTGTCCCACTCTAGAGGGCTTGAGGGAGCAAGCCCAAGCCCAGGCAGAAGGTGGCACCTCTGAGGATCACCTGATCTATTTGCAGAACAACCTCTTATATAGCGAGCCTAAGGGTCCTGGTTCTGGAGAAGCCCATATGCTGGTGGTCCCCCACTGTTACAGGCCCTTCCCACTGGGTTTGAATCATCATATAGCTCTGGCAGGACATTTATGGCAAGACAAGACCTTTGTCAGACTTTTTGCATACTTTTATTGGCCCTGGATGAAGACGGCCTCAGATGCATTCTGTAGGTCCTGTCCAACCTGCCAGGCCAGTGGGATGTGAGGGAAAAAGCACAAAGCTCCCCTGACTCCACTATCTGTTGTTGGCACTCCCTTTGAAAGGGTAGGTTTCGACATCATGGGACCCTTGGACCCCAAGACAGCCTTAAAAAACAGGTTTGTGCTGGTCTTGGTGGAAAAAAGCACCCGCTAGCCAGAGGCCATCTCTCTGAGGTCCGTGACTGCACCTGTGTTAGCCAGAACTCTGATGGGGATTTTTACCTGTGTGGGGTGCCTCAAGGAGGTAGTGTCTGACGAGATACTAACTTCATGTCAACGTGCATGCAGTCCATGTGGGAAGAGTGTGGGATAACTTAAAAGTTCACCACACCCTATCACCCCCAAACCAATGGTCTTGTGGAGAGATTCAACAAGGCCTTGAAAGACATAACGGGCCTTCCTGAACCCATGAGGCATGAGTGGGACATCCTCCTTCCATGCCTTCTCTTTGCCTTTAGGGAGTTGCCACAGAAACAATTATGTATTGGCCCCTTTGAACTCCTCTATGGCCACCCTCTTAGGATATGTCTGAGGTTTGTGAAGGAGGGGTGGGAGCAAGTTCCCAGGAAACCTCCCCAGAATTAGGTCATCTACATGCTGGCCCTCCGCAACCAGATGCACCACTTCAGGAAAAAGCAAAAAGTAACCCTGAGGCCAGTCAAAAGGTTATGATGCTCTAGTCAAGAGGTTATGATGCTCTAGAATGACCAGCCGGCCACTCTGTGGAGTTTCAGCTTGGCCAGAAAGTATGGGTCATGGAGCCTGTGGAGCCCGGAGCTCTCCAGGATTGCTGGACAGGCCAATATGAGGTGAAAGAGAGAAAGGAGTCACCTCCCTGGTGGATCTTCAGACCCCTAGGGACCTCCTGAGGGTGATAGATATGAATCGCCTCAAGCCTAAGTTGGATGTGTACAAAGTGGGCATGCTCCTGGTGACAGATGACGGAGTGGAAGAGCAGAGTGAGCCTTTCCCTGCCCTCCTCTTTCCAGGAGCACAATGGGTCAGTGGAAGGTGTTAATCTCTCTTCTACTCTGGCCCAAGAGCAGGAGAGTGGCTGGTATCAGTTATTGGGGACAGTTTGCCTCCCTGTTCTCCTTCACACCTGGACTCACACACACACCTATGCATCCATGATGTGGACTGTGGTGACAGCCTACCTGTGCAGGTTGTCGGACAGAGTGTGAGTCAGCATCAAGGATGTCTCCAAGATGCCTTCTGTTAGGGGTGATTGAGCCCTCCAACAGTCCCTGGTCCAGCCCTGTGGTGCTGGTACCAAAGGCTGTCCCACTGGGCACCACTCCCGAACTTAGGTTCTGCGTGAAGTACAGGGGTCGCAATTAAGTCACCAGGACTGACGCACACTCCATCCTCTCAGCTGATGAGTACATCAACAGGTTGGGCACTGCCAAATTCCTCAGTACTTTTGATTTGGCATCAGGATGCTGGCAAGTTGTTCTGACTGAAGGAGCAAAAGAGAGGTCAGAAGTCTAAACCCCAGAGGGCCACTTCCTATTTCGGTTGACGCCCTTTGACCTGCAGAATGCCCCTGCCACCTTCAAGAGATTGGTTGCCAGCATCCTAGCTGGAAAGGAGGTCTTCTGTGCCACTAATCTGGATGACATTACGGTCTACAGCTCCAGCTAGGAGAAGCACCTGCAGCATCTCCAGGAGGTGATTCAGGCCCTGTAACAGGCAGGCCTGACTATCAAGGCCAGTAAGTGACAGATAGGTTATGGTTCTTTGGTGGCATATCTGGCAAACCTGCTGGGCAGCGGCCAGGTGCAGCCGCTCCAGACCAAGAGTGAGAATATAATGACCTGGCAACCACCTAAAACACAGACTGAGGTGAGAGCCTTCCTGGGCCTCACAGGATACTACGAAATATTTAAGGGATAAGGCACCATTGTTACCCTCATAACAGAGCTGACTTTGAAGAAACAGCCCAGAATGGTGATCTGGACAGAGGCCTGTCAGAAAGCCTTTAATACCCTAAAGGATGCAATGTGTACAGCACCTGTGCTCAAGGCTCCTGACTTCTCCAAGGAATTAATAGTGCAGACGGACGCTTCAGAGAATGGCACAGGTGTGGTCTTAGCACAGTTGAAAGAAGAGGGCCCATACCAACTGGTAGCCTTCATTAACAGGAGGTTACGCCCACAGGAACAAAGGGAGGGTGCGATTGAGAAATATGTTTTTGCTGTGGTCTGGACACCGAAAAAGTTGAGACCATACCTTTTGGGGACTCACTTCCTGGTTCAGACAGACCACAGGCTCCTCGGATTGCCTACTCTAATGGGGGTGAAAATCCCAAATTGTTGAGGTAGTCCATCTCCCTACTGGGAATCGACTTTACGATGGAGCACTGTCCAGGTTCAGACGACCCCAGTGCTGATGGTCTCTCCAGGTTCTTCCACCTTAGTGAAAGAACTTCCAAGGGGTTGGGTAGCTCTTCCCACTTTCAGCTGGGGGGAATTGTGTGAGACCTGACAGCCTTAAGGCGGTCTTCCCTCTTTTTACCTTCCTCCTCCACCTTTCTGACCTTGTTTTTGCTGGAATAAGGACTCTGTACACTTTACCACTGCTAACCAGTACTAAAGTGCTCGTACTCTCTCCCCTAAACATGGTAATATTGGTTCATCCCCAATTGGCATATTTAATATAACTAAACGTCACTGATAAAGTGTTAATACATGTACCCAGGGCCTGTAAATTAAATGCTACTACTTTGTGTTTGTTTTGTTTGCAAGTTATACCCAGACATGGGTCCCTTGCTCACTTTGCCACTGGATTCAAGCTAGCCTGGCTAATAAGGAGTGTTCCCTCAAAACAGGTCCCAGGTTGCTTGTTTCCAGTCCAGGGAAGAGATGGCTTGACAGTTCGGGCTGGACTGTTCCCATGCGGAACAGTGTCAAGACTGATTTGCATATGACTGGGTCTGAACTGGGGTGGCAAAGTGAGCTAAAGAACGATGATTCATTCAACCCAGATCTGTGACTGGGGGTGAGTGTCTGAGAAGTTTCAGCGCTCCGTCCATCATCTCCTTGTGTTTGCTTTGTTTGCCTTACGTTGGCAGGGTATGCCCAGATATGGGTCCCTTGCTCACTTTGCCACTGCATTCAAGCTAGCCTGGCTGATGAGAGGTGTTACCCTGAAACAGGTCCCAGGGCGCTTGTTTCCGGTCCAGGGAAGACCTTGTAGGAAGCTGGTGCTGTGGAGTTCGTAATGACAAACTTCCAGCACCATATACTCTTAATGGCCGCACTGGACGTACAATGTCTAAGAATGGACTTAGACACTGTAGGGGTACAGGGCTCATGCACCTGTACCCTCACCACTTGTATGGTGCACCCAGATAGAGGGGTGACTGACCCGTTCCTGGGTAGTAGGTTGCAGGCATGGCACACAGAGATGTGTGCCATGTCAACTCTTCACTTTGTTCTGCACCAAAACACGCAGCCCGCAAAGGCAGTGTGTGTGTGTAAAGGTACAGGGCCTCTAAGGGTGGCACAATAAGTGCTGCAGCCCTTAGAGGTCTTCCATGGTCACAGTGCCCTGGATACCTGTGGTACTATTTACCAGGGGCTGACCTGTGGCTAGAGATGCCAATTGGGTTAGTGTTGGGGAAAGAACACAGGCCCTGGGAACCTGATTGGCAGGGACCCAGGGCACATCAAGTCAAAATGCATCAGTAGTCTGGCAAAAAGTGTGTGGGGGGGGGTTACTGCAACAGAAACCCACTTTCCTACAGACCTGGCCTGGCAGTTCGGGCTGGACTGTTCCTATGGGGAGCAGGGTCAAGACTGATTTGCATATGGCAAAAAGAGAGATCTCCCCTGGCACCCAAATGCATATGGGCCTGGGCAACCAGACCAAACCAAGGCCCTCTGGTGCAGCCACCATCCTCCCCAGCATTCCCATATAGTGAAAGGTTTGCTGAAGTAACATCCAGGAAGGATTATACATGGAGTACTCTATCAGGCTATGGATGATAACTGTAGTGGACGTCACCAGACTTTCTCTAGAGACAGTGGGGACTCTACCCTGGCTTGAGCCATTGGCTTAAAACCAATTCCATCTTGAGTGCGCCTGCAATTATTCTCCTGAATGCCAAGGTTGTCCACCTCTTTTCTGTCCAAACACAACTCCTCCACCACCACAGGACCTCCCAGTGCTCCTTTGCCTAGTGTGAGAACTATTCCATTACGAAAGTCACCAAATATTTTACAAATAACTAGTTGACCCAGGCTGACAGATTAGCCATATCTTTGTGAAAGGATGATTTCCTGGAGGCAGCCACGGGAAATTGTGCTAAACCAATCGATGTTAAGCCCTCAGCTTCCTATTTAAATGATTGACCGATTCATTAAGGCCCTTAAAGGACTGCCAAACTTCTAAATTCTCCTTGGGGGATGTGTGACCGTGCAATGACTGTCACATCCTTGCCAACCAAGAGACTTCAACTATCAGGTTCTCGGATAGGTGAGAAGTTGGCCTGGTATATGCTGTCCATTAGTTATAGCGGGCACCTTGCACCACTCCAAACAACCACTTATTAATGATAGGTTAAAGACAACATTATTTGAAAGCTATCCTAGTGGTAGCTATGGAGAGCAGCCTTTAGGCTAAGTCTTGAAGGAATGTAAAGCAGCTTGTTTTACCAGTCTATAATCTCTTGAGTGGCTAAATGAAAGGAGACCACACACATAGATAGATATATATATATATATATATATATATATATATATATATATATATATATATATATATATATATATATATATATATATATATATATATATATATATATATATATATATATATATATATATATATATATATATATATATATATATAATATATGCATTTATTACTAAACACACCCCTCTAGTCTCTTTATGAGGCTAGAGGCAAAAGCACACAAGTTACACTTTAAATATTACAGTAAATTAGCACAATTCAAGTTAGGCCCTAAACCATATACTAAGAAAGTGGTATAAGAACCACAACTTAACTAGACACAAGGCCTAGAGCCTGTAGAATCGCTGGGACCCCAAGTAACCACCCAAGGTAGTGACACAGGGGACCCACGGGGGCCGTGTGCAGTGTGAGAACACAGCTGCAAGCTCCCGTCAGCTTCTATGGGGAAAATCGCGGGTAGATTTCTAAAGTTTAAGTACACATAGAGGTGGACTAGGAACAAACCCTTTTGGACTTAGATGGTTCTAGGGCCAACACCCACGGGAGCACCGGAGTACTCATGTTACCTCACCCAGGGAAGCCGGGTGCATAAGTTTCAAATGGTGTCAGGTCGCGTCGTCGTTTTCAATTGCAGGAGAAAGAAAAGTGCTGATGCCGGGAAGAGGAGAAGTGTCCGAAGAGATCCAAGCCTGGATCGAAGATGTGAAGAACCTGAAAGCAGAGGGGACAGAGTCTGGTTCACTTGCCAGTAACCAGGGGCACGATAGACGAATGCCCACCGATGTTGGGTGCTTCAGGTGCAAAGAGGGGAAGCTTGACACTTCAGCCACGAGGACCAGGAGGCATCAAGGACAACCATGAGCTGGATTTGAGCTTTCCCACAAAGGATGTCGAGTGCTGCAGTGTCACTGCCCAGATTGGACACAATAAGCCTTGGCAACAGCAACCCACGCAGGAAGAGGAGAAATGCTTTGGTGCGGACCAGCAAGGTCCTGAGGACTCCCCAAGTGATGGAGAGTCAGGGCACATCTGAAGCAACCAGGGAAGCCCAATAACAGTCAAAGTTTCTTTCCCAGGGACCCACCAGTCAACGGATAAGGGATCGCGAAGGGACCTCGAGAGGAATCACAAAATGGTGGCCCACGGGTCACTCGGAGTGGGTAGGCCGACAATCTTCAGTAATTTCTCTGTTCGGGGACTGGGCTACAAGTAACCTAATGCACAGCCTCAAGGGACGTCGAGAAGCTGATGCACTTGCAAATGTGCACGGTGTCCAGGGGTTCCAGTTCCACGGTACCCACGAGGGCTATGGGTCTCAGCTTTGCTGGGGACTCGGTTCAGCCTCTGGGAAGTCTGGAAATCTACCTCCTGTGCTGCTAAGTCTTCAGCGTCCAGCGGTAGCTTCGGGGATGTAGACCGGACAGATACGTCTTTGGTGCCTGCCAAGCAGGGGAGTAACTCCTTTACTCCAAGGGAGATTCTTCAGTCATCTGGCGTTGAACATATCATTGAAGTTCCAGGATTCAGTTTCAGAGTTTCATCCAGGGATATCTAAAATCCTGTAGTCAGGGGCTCCTTCTTTATACCCAAGGAAGGGGTTGGACTTACTCTGGGGACCCACCTATAGGAGGGTTTGGAAAGAGGGATGGCTACACTCATTTCCTTTGTCCAGTTTCAAGCGAGAGCAGGGGCTGTTAGCCCCAGCAACCGTTTTGAGCTGGATTATGCACAGGGACATCAAATGTGCCCACAGTGCAGACTTCAAAGCACTCATGGAGTGCTCCCACCCAGCCCTAATCCACTAAGGCCTATCTGGGAGGTGGTAACACCTCCCTGTGACAGGAAACCTATTGTCCAGGCCTCCCCTGCCATAGGTTCGGTCAGTGGCAGGAGGCCAGACCTGTGTCTGTGGCTGGCAGCGTCCATTTTGTGATGCCAGGGCCCTGTTAGATGGTACCGGGTATACCGGTGCTGTCATGTCTCTCCCTCTAGAAGGGTGGGATTATACTCCCACACCAGACCAAAGTTAGCATTTACCGTTTGGTTATAATGCACTTAAGAGTATATGGTCAGGCTGCATCACAAACAACCCCGGAGAATAGATTCCGAAGGCTGCAGAGGGGGTCTGCTCATGCATGGGCACGCTCTCACACAAAACCAAGCGCCCTCCCTTCAGGATTGATAAGGCCTTCCATAGGGGTGACTGATAGGTTTATATGTGCAGTGATAGGGTGCATGCACCACCTTACCAAGGCTGCAGTAGCAGACCTGTGGTGTCATTTTGGAGGGCTTCCCAAGGGTGGCATAATACATGCTGCAGCCCCTGGTAGGCCTCTGGGGTACCTATGCCCTTGGTACATAGTATACCATATACAAGGGACTTATAAGGTCACCCCAGAATCCAATCTGTGGTGTACCTAAGGTACTAGGAATCAATTTAGAGAGGAAGCAGCTAGGCTGTCCTGAATAGCAGGGCCCCAGCCAGACTAAAGTCGAAAAACAGTGAAATATCAGCAAAAAGTGGGGGTAACCATAAGAAGCAGATTCTACTCTCTTACAATAGGGTCCTTCTGCCCATTGCTGCTAAGTCATTGACACCGATGTTGCAGGAGCCTCCATGTATAAACTCCTCAACTAGATGGCGTAATCCATCAAAGCGAAGACCGCCCCTACCAGCCTAGCGGAAATGAAAACCTGCTCTGCTGCCTGCCTGTGGAACTCAGTCTGGGTAAACATTGACTTTGCATGTTGCTCAAATGATTGACCAAAGATCGACACACTGGCCATAGCCATGTGCCTAATGCAAAAACTGACAGGTGAAAAATACATGCCATTGCTCCTAAAGTCCAGAGACATCCATATCTTCAGCATGTTGATACACACATAGTACTTTCAACCTCCACCAGCCAATCTTCTTGACCATCTTGGGTTTAACCCCCGCTCCTACTGCGGATGTCCCTGTCTCAGTTCTAAAAGGATGTGAGCTGAAATTGCCATGGATGCTTGCTGCCTGAAGTTCTTTCTGCAGAACGTGGGTGTACTGGTATCTAGTTAAAGGAACACCCGTGACATGGGCCAATTTGGAGGTAGCTGCCAACCGAGGACGTATATGATGATGTGAATACCACGTCCACTGGACCACCTGAGAAACTACATGCCCTCCTCAAAATTATCCAGTCCCCTTTTCCCAACTGGTACATCTCAAAATGTTGTATGGTGATGACCAGGTCATCTCCTAACCAAGATATGCTACTGACCAAAACCCCCATGTACGTCTTGATTGCACCGCGCCACAATCTCAGAGACTCTAAACGCACCAGAAAATACGAGAGAGAAGATTGACGTGGGCAACACCACCTCATATGTAGATATTAATATTCTGTGCAAGGCAACAAAAATCCTTCCCAACTTGTCCACGTTGTTGGGACGCTGTTGATCTAGGTTTGACCCATCCAACCTTTCCCACCTTCTCAGGGCTTTCTTAATTAAAAAGGATTGTCCCCTCCCAATTTTGCAAAAAACGCAACCACTGGTATGTGTCACTTAGACAACACTGCTGATTTACCCTGCCACTGCATGTTTTCAAGTAAAACCAGCCAATTAGTCAAAGTGAAAAGCTGTGCTGAGGTTTGCCCACAGTGTGTACAATGTAACTGAAAAAAGCCCTTTCATATGCCTGCGTTGTTTTAGGTGCAAGGCTGTCTGAAATAAACTCCAAGAGAGTTGGGTTCCAAGGTTCCATAGATGGACAAGATAAAACATCGTCTGTATTATTCAAGATACTGGGTATATGTTTTGCTTTAAACAGAATGTTATTCTTCAGACAAATCAAGACCAATTCCTTCGTCTACCTGGTGTGCTGAGAATTGATTAGTTCAACCACTGCCATGTTGTCTGAGAAGAATATGACCAATTGGTTGCAGATCCTGTCAGTCTAAATGTGAAGAGTTACCAAAATAAGGGACAGTTCCAGAAAGGTGATGTTCTGGCCCAAGGTTGGGTCCAGCCAAGACTAAGGCCAGGCCTGGGTAAACCACCTGGTGCCCACATCAGCACTGAAACCCACACTTACTGCGCATATGTAAACAACTCAAAATCATGGCTTTACCGTAATGGGCCTGACCACACCCATGAACCATTAAAACCTCTCAAAAAGGGCAACCAAATCCTCAAATCCTGCTTCTGATCTGCCAAGAGGTGGGTCCTATGGTGCTTTTCTTTCAAGCAAGATATGGCCTGAGCTATGGTGCATGAAAATGGGTGACCCACAGGTATTATCTATAAGGCAAAATTGAGCTGACCTATTTAAGTTTGTAATTGGTGTAAGGTGACCTACCGTGTACCCAGGCAGGACTCCAGGAAGGATTTGAAGGCGTCCACTTTATCTATTGGAAATCTGTGGTCCACTTTCACTATATCGATTTCTATATCTAAAAATCAAGGTTGTTGCTGATCCTGCATTTTTTTTCCTGAGCTAAGGGGATTTCAAAATCAGACATTAAGCACTGAAAAGTAAGGTCAGAAATGTCCCATTACATTTAAGGGAGGCTATTTAAAAATAATTAGAGAGGTTATGTCATCTTGATGTCATTGAGGAGATTGAATCCTTGGAGTGGTTGTCACCCGTTGATTTCGCACACAAACCTAACAGCCAAGTCAGATTATGTGTAGATTTAAGAGATAAACTAACGGAGAAGGAGGGTCCAAGGGAACATTTAGAGTCCTAGCGTGGACCAATTCCCCATATATATCATAATAAACACCAGTAGAAGTCCACGGATCTTTCAGCTCCAGGTAACCTTACAAAATCGCAATGATCTCACAGACAAAGCAGTTAAAGGAGGAAAAATATTTATTCTATTTAACAAAAACAACAAGCATTTGCAATGCAATAGGTCTCGCATTTGCGAGAGTTTGAGCTATTGGCATTATAAATGACAATACCTTTTATTTATGTGTTTTGAAAACCTGCAAGCGGTGCGTAAAGACACACTTTGTACTTATAGTCATTGCTTAGGAGAAGCAAGGCTGGTAGTAAAAGAGGCACAGTTACTGCCAGCCTTGCTTCTCTTAAGCAACGACTATAAGTACAAGGTGCATGTTTACAAACCGCTTGCAGGTTTTCAAAACGCATAAAATAAAAGGCATTGTCATTTACAATGCCAATAGCTCGAATGCGAGCCCTATTGCATTGCAAATGCTTGTTGTACATGCCACTAAGATCCTATTTCCTGCTTCTTCATTGGAGGCTCGCAGCTGGTAATGACATCCTCTGGTATCTTTTCCAAATCGCTCGTTTGCTGCTTTCCTGGAGCCTGGATTCAATAGTGGTCGCACTGGGCACTGTCCTTGGGAAGAGCACCCTCCATGCTGGCGATCACAGTAAGCAACATCATTTCTGATTTTAGCTCACTTTCACTGCCTCTATTTACTCTCCCTAAACTCAGCATGTTTTAAGGCAGATTAGCAACGACAAACGAATGAGCGCCAAAAAGATAAGAAGTGTTTGTGATTGTTGAAGCTATCTAAGACCAGTGTGCTGAAGAATCTCAGTTCTATGTGTGAGCTGCTTGTCCAGTCCGTGTTAATTCTTTGCAGTTTGGTAGTAGTACTCCTGGTTGTATAATGCAATTATCAGGATTACAGGAAGAGGAGGTGGCGTAACGGCCAGACCTAACGACTTTGGGGCTGGAGAACCAGATTCAAGTCTCCGTGTCAGCTCAACATCCTGTGATTCTGGGCAAATCCCTTTAATCCCATTCCTGCCAAAAAATGAATGTGTCATTGGGTAATGTAACAGATGCTCATCTAAAGCGCTCCAATACATTTGGGTCGAGTTTGCGCTATATAAAACTGCCCAAAATAAAATAACATATAAAAGCAAATGAAAAACCAGGACTGGATGAATTATTCCCACTGGATCAGGGTAACACCGCTCCTGGTCTAGAGATATGTGGTAATGGAAAACGCTAGGATTTGCGGAGTTCGTGCTAAATGTGGTGGCGAATCTACCAGTCGATTTGCTTTCTCCTAGGCATAATATGTTTGACAATATTATAGGCGCATTTAGCTCTTTCCCCAGTTATCAAAGCTTTTTCCGTTACCACCCAGGCTCTCGGTGTATCCAATGCCAAAATGCCTTGCCTCAAATGACATTTTTTTATGGCCAGGAGATGCTTAAGTATCGCTGTAGCAGTGGACAAACTGCGTAATGCAACACAAAGTTTAGGCGCGTGAAAAAGTTGCTAGCCCAAGATCATACAATTTGGTGTCCGAAAACCAAGTTTTAGAACTACTTACATCGTGCTTCCAAGTCAATCAATTAGCTACTAAAAATCAGTTCTTCCCCTCATTTCAGGTTTCTACATGTTGTATGCGTGACTAGTGACGATCATTTTGAGTTGCTGGTTTTAATGGTAAACGTGATGCCAGATGCACACAATGGATCGGATATTTCATAGCGCCGCGAGGCTGCAGATTGTGGAGGTGCGCTTTGCTGTATTATGGTAGTGTACACGCTCTGACAGAGCACACGCTGCATGTTTGTGGTTGAACAGTGGCAGGCCATGCCATGGCTTTGTACTCGCAGTCCCAGGGGAGACAGTTCCCACAGCATTTACTGGGTCGTTTTGCGGCCTCAATAGTGAAACAGCGTTTGGCTATGGGGAAAGATAAACTGCCATCAATAAACTAGAGGACAGACCCATAAGCAGATGGAAGACCAAATTCGTATGTATTAACGTGGCAGAACGGTCTAAGTTGCTGGATTTAGGCTCCCGTCTCTCTGGAGGCATGGGTTCGAATCCCACCGCTGCCCCAAATAAATATCTTTACATTAAATAGCGGACTTAATTTACACTGAATACCTAAACTCACATTTCCTTTTCATGATTCCAGACTTTAAGCACACGTTGAAGCCTCAGCTCCCATCTGTGTAACTGAGATATGAAGTGAAACAGAAACCTAACACTGTACAGGCTAAGCATACGGCTTCCAGAAATATATGAAAGCAGCGCCGTGTTGAAAGATATCACGGCGCCTGTGTACATAAGTTAGACGCATGGTGGCAGCCCGTGAAGCGGGCAACATGGTAATGAGAAATGAGTAATGAAAGCGCTCGCCGTGCATTTTATATTTATGGGCTGTCGGCCTGAGAAGAATGCGCCTCGGCAATAAAAAAAAAACAAGCTTTCGCCACGCGGCCGCGAAAGTGAAAGTGATCGCGATTGCGATCGCATGCTGCGGAGGAAAGACACATGGCGCTGCGTGCGTGCGCGTTCACGTGCACTGAAGCTTTAGGCCACGGCAGCACTTTGAAAATCCCAACTATAAAATATCTCTCCGAGCCAGCGCAAGCGCTGGGGCTCAGCGAGACCTAAAAACGGACACAAACCACCGAAAGGAAAATCCTTAAAGGAGGACGGATTCCCATCACTCACCTAGGTGACATGCTTCATCATCTGGGATCTCCTCCTGGTTACAATCTAAGGTAACCAAGGGCTACAACCTTCCGTCTGCCAGAAGGGAGCTCGCAGATGTTTTCAAATGAGCTCTTTCAAGTTCTATAGTATCTAGCCAGTATTATGAATAAAAATTTTCAGAGTGACGGGCGCAGTGCAAGGTCAAAATGTGTGAAAAGTTATGTTTAAAATTGAATACCAAGAGAAAAAGTTATTTTAATAGGTATCTCTTGTTATCCAAATTAAAAACAGTGCAAGAGTAGTTTTGACAAAATAACTCCCAAAAATGGGTCTACATGTTTCAGCCAACTGGACATACAATCGTCCAAGGCTTTCTTCAGGACCACTGCATAAACCTTTGCTACTGCGTATGTGAAAGAACTAATAGTGTCACAAATCAAATTACCAACATTTAGATAGAGGTTGGAATGAATACAGCCAATAAACCTGAACTCCAGGCGTATAAATCCTCCCCAAATAACTGCATGTTGATGGCACCTGTGAAGAGATATGTCTGTGTGAAACAGTGCCATTCAAAACATGAACAAATTTCTAGAGCGTGAAACACATGTTTTCATCGTTCAAAATGCGTACAATTATTGCCTTGATGAATATCTATAACGTAGAATGCTCACCCGTAATTCAGGAGGATCGGACCTCACCTCATCTGGCCACAGCTCAGGAAAAGAGGCCCTGTTCTGTAGATAAAGAAGGAGAAAAATATACAATCAAGGGCAGACCGCAAGTCTTTCCTCTTATGTGATTTCTCTACTCCTCTATTATCTTTCAACCTGTGTCTGTGCATTGTCTGTTAAAACTTATAAAAGGCCAAGACTTCTAATCAATTCATAACGGTCAATAGTGCCAAAAGGAAATAGTGTGTGACAAGAATGTTTTGCATCTATCTGCGTGTTTCATATCCTATGTGATTGGTATAGTCACATTACAAAACAGAAGATGACAGGAGTACTGTTCAGTTAAAAAAGTTCAAGTCATTCGTCTATGTACAGGTAAGCCAAATGCCGCAGCAACATCGAGCCAGTACTAGCGAAAGAACTGCTTGCATCCAAAGGCAAACCTGACTACTATGTTGTTAGTTAAATAGTGAAACGATGAATTCAGCATGGCTATATGGTGCTTGCAGCCTTCTAGAGATTCCGAGCAACTGAAACTCGGCTGCTCTCATATTTATTATGCTGATAGCATATAATCGCAAGTGCAATTCCAAATGTCGAGTGTTGACTACTACCCTCGAATCATAGCGTGCATCCATGGATGTCATCCCTTTCCTGTATCAAACAATACATGCTGTGTGTATGCTATATGTACAAGACATCTAGTTACTAGAGCTGTGTGTAGACCGATCTAAACCCCGGGATAGTAATACAGGGATGCTGCACACAGGTCTCATATATTAGGTCCTGTGCATGCTCGCCTTTTGTATATTCTAATACACTGAAATTAAAGATGTCTGCCCCAAGCATGCATCGCTTGCTAACACATATCTCTTCACAGGTGCCATCAGCATCCAGTGATTTGGGGAGGATTTATACGCCTGGAGTTCAGGTTTATTGGTTGTATTCATTCCAACCTCTTTCTAAATGTTGATAATTTGATTTGTGACACTATTAGTTCTTTCACATACGCAGTAGCAAAGGTTTATGCAGTGGTCCTGAAGAAAGCCTTGGACGATTGTATGTCCAGTTGGTTGAAACATGTAGACCCATTTTCGGCAGTTATTTTGTCAAAACTGCTCTTGCACTGTTTTTAGTTTGGATAACGAGAGATACCTATTAAAATAACTTTTTCTCTTGGTATTCAATTTTAAACATCACTTTTCACACATTTTGACCTTGCACTGCGACCGTCACTCTGATCATTTTTGTTCATCATACTGGCTAGATACAATAGAACTTGAAAGAGCCCATTTGAAAACATCCGTGAGCTCCCTTCTGGTAAACGGAAGGTTGTAGCCCTTGGTTACCTTAGAGTGTAACCAGGAGGAGATCCCAGATGATGAAGCATGTCACCTAGGTGAGTGATGGGAATCCGTCCTCCTTTAAGGATTTTCCTTTTGGTGGTTTGTGTTCGTTTTTGTTTTCGTTAAATAGAAGAAATATTTTTACTCCTTTAACTGCTTTGTCTGTGAGATCATTGCGATTTTGTAAGGTTACCTGGACCTGAAAGACCCGTGGACTTCTACTGGTGTTTATTATGCTATATATGGGGAATTGGTCCATGCTAGGTCTCTAAATGTTCCCTTAGACCCTCCTTCTCCGTTAGTTTGTTTCTGTTTGTGTGCAGCTGCTGGCTGCGGATCTTTTTATTGTAACTGTACTTGTTTGACAGTTCACACAATCATCTCATAACTTTGCTCCCATTGTAGGTGCTTGTCACTGTTTTAACTATCAAAATGGCCGACTTCAGTGGTTTAGCCTATGATGATGATACTTATCAGGCTATCCTCTCTAGTACTCCCAGCATCTTAGACACTGTTTCGAACATCACCACTAATAGTGCGGATGACTGGACAACACTTGTAGGTCTCAAGAAATCTCACTCTAGGACTGTTATTCATGGCGCAATTATGACAGAATATCTCTGGGGTAATTGCGCCCGACAGGTCTAATTGTGACTAACGCTCCAAGACTGTTTCTGACTGACAAGCCTTTTCTAAAGGATTGGTCACTCTTAGCTTGGCGCTGTGCGTGCAATTGGTTAATTTTAATCATCAGTACAGCCAAACGTGTAGCTGACACTATTCTAATTGAGATTTAATTACTTGACTCACAGATTAAAACCACCGTCACAGGCACAGTATACAAAAAGAATCTTGAAGAAGCAAATAAGACCAACAAAGACTCTAAGGATAACATTCTACTCACTAAAATTGAGAAGTTTAAGAAAGACCTGGCGCGGTTCGAACTTGATAAGGTTTATCCTTATATCAGTGACGACTACACCCCCCAGAGTACAATAGGAAAGGATGAAGATATATCTCCTCTTATTCGTCCACAAGCTCAGATGAGGGATCAAGTGATTCAGACAACAAAGACTCTAAGGATAACATTCTACTCACTAAAATTGAGGAGTTTAAGAAAGACCTGGCGCGGTTCGAACTTGATAAGGTTTATCCTTATATCAGTGACGACTACACCCCCCAGAGTACAATAGGAAAGGATGAAGATATATCTCCTCTTATTCGTCCACAAGCTCAGATGAGGGATCAAGTGATTCAGACACGTCCACTAAGAATAAACCATATTATGGTGGACTGGGTAGGAAAAATAGGACCAATTGG
Source organism: Triturus cristatus (assembly GCF_964204655.1). Classification (NCBI taxonomy): domain Eukaryota; kingdom Metazoa; phylum Chordata; class Amphibia; order Caudata; family Salamandridae; genus Triturus; species Triturus cristatus. The sequence goes on from NC_140591.1 coordinate 409,849,143, forward strand.
AGGTACGGCCCACCGGCACCGCACTTCCAACAATGGTGGACCCCAACCCCTTGGGGCTTCTCTGCACCTCCATTCCAACCACATATGGGACTTCCACAACAGAACTTTCAAGACTTTAATAGCCAGCCTTTTTTAGGGTTTGGCCAGGGACGTTCAAGAGGCAGAAGGAGAAATCCACAAGCACAAGTACACTGGAACGGCCCACCAACACCCATGAACACGCGCAGCAACAAGAAGAAGACGGTTCTGCAACCAGGGACCAGTGCAGGGCCAGCTTAGTTGTAAGTATGAGCAGCAGAACCCTAATGCCAGTCGAGCAACAAGTACTAGAATGGGGGCTGGGTTTTGTATCCACATTTGATGGAGACCCTTTTCAGACTCGGGTTGAGCTCGCAAAGTTTTTTCGGAAAATACGATTGCACCCCTTTTTTAAGGATAAGGTAGAAGTGGAGCTTGGAAAAGAAGAAACCAATACAGGTCTAAAGACACCCTCAAATTTTAACCCTCCTTCACATATGGTGCCACCACAAGTCTTGACTTTTGAAAAAGCAGTCCTTGAAGATGTGATAAGCCTGTGTGCCAAAGACAACAAGTCTTATAAGAATTTGCCGAAGAGAAAACAACAGGCTTTGCGCACTCTGACTGAAGACGACCAGATAACGATCAAGCCGGCAGATAAAGGTGGTGCGATCGGTATTCAGGATTCAAATGTATACCGAGCGAAATGCTTGCGTCAATTGGAAGACAGGAGGTTCTATCGCCCACTGAAGACAGATCCAACTGAAAGGATTAAACAGGAGATTTCCAATATGGTTGAGGAGGCCTTGAATGAAGGTTGGATCACTACACAAGAAGCCTCCTTTCAACAAACTGCCCAACAGGTAATGCCATATTTTTACACACTTCCGAAAGTGCATAAACCACAGAGGCCACCCCCTGGTAGGCCGATTATATCTGGCTTAGGTTCTGCACTCGAGCCCTTATCCACTTTCGTGGATTATTTTCTTAGGCCCATGGTCAAAGAAATGCCAACGTATCTGCAAGATACAAAAGATGTCTTACGCCTCCTTCCAGAAGTGGAGTTCAATCAAGACTTGAATTATCTAGTCTCATTTGATGTAGAATCTCTCTACACCTCTATCCCTCAGGATGAGACATTAGATACCATTTCCTCACTACTAGCGCAGAAGGACTTGGATTCAATCACCCCTGTGCAATTCATAATGGCTTGTGCCATCTGGCCATGAAGGAAAACTTTTTTAGTTTTGAAGACACGATTTACCTTCAAACTTCTGGTACCAGCATGGGAAGTATTTTTGCGCCAAGTCTGGCAAATTTGTATGTGCCCACCTTCGAACAAGAACAGATTTTTTCGATTATTAATCCTTTCCGTGATTCGTGCGCTTGTAGTCTGGAGAGGGAATTCTGATTCCATTCTTGAATTCCTCTCTTGGCTTAACAACAAGAATAATTTCCTAAGGTTCACTGACGAATACGACAGGAACCAACTTCAGTTTCTTGATTTACTCATTTTCTCAACTCCCACAGGCTTGGAGAGCGATCTGTACAGGAAACCGATGGCAAGAAATTCCCTTCTTTGTTACGATAGTCACCACCCTAAGTCACGCCGTGACAACTTGCCATATGGTCAATTCCTTCGACTTCGAAGGAATTGCTCTACCAAGGAGAAGTATGATGACCATATAATAGCTTTGTCTAAACAGCTACAAGAAAGGAAATATCCCAAGAAATTAGTGCTTTGAAGCGAGCAACTAACAACAATAGGGATGCACTTCTAGAGCCACCGGTCCCTAAACCTCCACTGACACGACTAACCTTTGTGAACACTTTCAGTACTATGTCGAATAAGATTCAGAGAAGTGTACAGAAGCATTGGCGCATATTGAACATTGGCCAAGACAAACTTCCTGCTCCACTGTTCTCATTAAAAAGAGGTATCAACCTACGATATCAGCTAGTGCACACAAGGCCCAAAACTAAACTAGCTCATGCGGTGGGTACCCTATGGGATTTACCAGCCGTAAAGGGCCATTATCCCTGCGGATCTTGCACAGTTTGCGCACAGACACACCATTCCAAGACAGTGAATATAGGCACAGACAGACCATGGGTTCAAAATAGATTCACCAATTGCAACAGCGAGAAATTGGTGTATTTGATCACATGTCCGTGTGAACACCAGTACCTAGGAATGACCACCCGCAAGATTAAATCACGCATCCTCGAACACAAAAGCACTATAAGGTGCATAAAACAAGATACAAGATTGATGAAACACTTTTTAGAATTCCAACATAAAGTGGATGATTTGGTCTGGACAGTATTGGAACAACCCTTTATTCCGAAACACATCACTGATGTATCAATGTTTCTTTTCATCAAAGAACAAAAATGGATTTACAAATTGCAGAGTGACAAACAAGGCCTTAATGATGAAATTCCGTGGTCCATCCTGTAATTTTTCCAATCCATTAGTTCATCATAGATATGTGTGAGTGAGTTTCCTGCACTACTTTTAATCTTCAACTTTTGAGCACATTCAACATATCGACTTTCAGAATGTAATCATACTCGTTGATCAGCACTCGAGTATGTATTAACTGAAGGTTCTTTATTGCACACATTATTAGGATCACATGATGGCTTAAAGAATTTAATTTGATATTCTCGAACAAGGAAATGGGTGATACTACGCTTCCCATGACTCCTTAGACGATAATGATGGTATTACGAGGTGTCTTGTTGTAAACACACGATGGCCATACCGGCTTAACACTGTAACGGCGGCACTTTAGAAGCAATTTGCTTCACACGACCAGAACCTCACAGTATTTTTTTATATTTCCATCATGTCTATCATTCATCTTTTCTAGACAAAGATGTGTGCAAAACTACGTGGCCCATGACTCACTAGGGGGGAGTGATAACGCTGTGGTGTATATACACGTTAGCCACTTGGTGGAAGATTCCGATAAACTACATTTCCCTAGCACCCTTGCACACATGTGATGTCTTTGCTAAATGGAGTAAACATACCCGATAGTAATAAAGAACGACGAAATCCTGCCGTCAGCGCCTCCCTGAAGAGCTCAGTTCTGGCTCGAGGTACCGACGGACAGGTAAGGGTGCAACTTGTTTTCTGTCCCGTATAGAAGTGAGCGCATGTACTTAGTCACTAATGATATCCGCATTACAGGCAGTGTTGTACTATAATGTGTGTGCTGTAACCAGGACACAGAAGGTTCAAACAAATATATGTGCAGGATGCTTTGAGGAATATTTTTCACAACGCCGGAACATAGATATTTTGATGTGGGCTGTGTGCTGTAACCAGTTCACACGGAATTCCGGCGTTACTAAGCGATGCATGCTTGGGGTAGACATCTTTAATTTCAGCATATTAGAATATACAAAAGGCGAGCTTGCACAGGACCTAATATATGAGACCTGTGTGCAGCATCCCTGTATTACTATCCAGGGGTTTAGATTGGTCTACATACAGCTCTAGTAACTAGATGTCTTGTACATATAGCATACAAACAGCATGTATTGTTTGATACAGGAAAGCGATGATATTCATGGATGCACGCTATGATTTGAGGGTAGTAGTCAACACTTGACATTTGTAATTGCACTTGCGATGATATGCTATCAGCATAATAACTATGAGAGCAGCCGAGTTTCAGTTGCTCGGAATCTCTAAAAGGCTGAAAGGGCCATATAGCCATTCTGAATTCATCATTTCACTATTTGACTAACAACATAGTAGTCAGGTTTGCCTTTGGATGCAAGTAGTTCTTTCGCTAGTACTGGCTCGATGTTGCTGCAGCACTTGGCTTACCTGTACATAGACGAATGACTTGAACTTTTTTAACTGAACAGTCCTGCTGACATCTTCTGTTTTGTAATGTGACTATACCAATCACATAGGATAGGAAACATGCAGATAGATGCAAAACGTTCTTGTCACACACTATTTCCTTTTGGCACTATTGACTGCTATGAATTGATTAGAAGTCTTGCCCTTTTATAAGTTTTAACAGACAATGCACAGACACAGGTTGAAAGATAATAGAAGAGTAGCGAAATCACATAAGAGGAAAGACTTGCGGTCTGCCCTTGATTGTATATTTTTCTCCCTCTTTATCTACAGAGTGGGGCCTCTTTTCCTGAGCCGTAGCCAGGTGAGGTGAGGTCGGATCCTCGTGAATTACGGGTGAGCATTATACGTTATAGATATTCATCCAGGCAATAATTTACGCATTTTGAACGATGAAAACATGTATTTCACGCTCTAGAAATTTGTTAATGTTTTGAATGGCACTGTTTCTTACAGACATATCTCTTCACAGGTGCCATCAGCATCCAGTGATTTGGGGAGGATTTATATGCCTGGAGTTCAGATTTATTGGTTGTATTCATTCCAACCTCTTTCTAAATGTTGGTAATTTGATTTTTGACACTATTAGTTCTTTCACATACGCAGTAGCAAAAGTTTATGCAGTGGTCCTGAAGAAAGCCTTGGACGATTATATGCCCAGTTGACTGAAACATGTAGAACCATTTTCAGCAGTTATTTTGTCAAAACTGCTCTTGCACTGTTTTTAGTTTGGATAACAAGAGATACCTATTAAAATAACGTTTTCTCTTGGTATTCAATTTTAAACATCACTTTTCACACATTTTGACCTTGTACTGCGCCCGCCACTCATCATACTGTCTAGATACTATAGAACTTGAAAGAGCTCATTTAAAAACATCCGCAAGCTCCCTTCTGGTAGACGGAAGGTTGTAGCCCTTGGTTACCTTAGAGTGTAACCAGGAGGAGATCCCAGATGATGAAGCATGTCACCTAGGTGAGTGATGGGTATCCGTCCTCCTTTAAGGATTTTCCTTTAGGTGATTTGTGTTCGTTTTTGTTTTTGTTAAATAGAAGAAATATTTTTCCTCCTTTAACTGCTTTGTCTGTGAGATCATTGCGATTTTGTAAGGTTACCTGGACCTCAAAGACCCGTGGACTTCTACTGGTGTTTATTAGACTTAAGAGATCTCAAAAACAGTGTATGGGTGGACAGGCATCCTTTGCCCAATATTGGCGAGATGTTTTCTAAACTCAAAGGAGCCTCCGTGTTTTCAACCCTTCATTTGTCAAACGCTTATCACCAGATAGCCCTCCATGAGGATAGGAAACATCTCACCTCATTTATTACATCTGAGGGTGCCTTTAGGTGTAAAAGAATGCCTTTTTGGTTAATATTTGCATCGTCTTTTTTCCAACCGCTAATGCATAAATTGTTTAAAGACATCAAAAATGTATTATACTTTCAAGACGATATTCTGGTCTTTGCATGCTATTCACAAGAACATACCAATATACTTCACAAAGCTTTGTGTATTTTACAAGACAATGGTCTGACCTTAACAAAGTACACATGTAAGTTTGGTGTAACGTCTGTAGATTATCTGGGTCACTCCATAAACAAGGATAGCATTTCTCCTAAGCACAATCTTGTCAGAGCCATTGAACAGGACCCAGAACCTCAGAATAAGGTTCAGCTTAGATCTTTTCTAGGTCTTGCAGAGTATTATGCTAAGTTTATTCCTGTGTTTTGTGACACACTGTACATATGAGAAGCCTGATGAAGAAGAACCAGTCATTCTTGTGGGATGACAATTGTGCCAGCGAATGTAAACACTTGAAGAAATGCATTTCATCTGCACCTACTTTGGCCACCTTCAATACTGCTTATGACTCTGTAATTGTCTCTGATGCTAGCAATGTTGGTTTAGGTGCTGTCCTCATGCAGAATCAAAATGGTCATTTAGTTACTGTTGCCTTTGCATCAAGACCATTAAAAGGTTCTGAATGAAAATACTCTACTCTAGAAAAGGAAACTCTTGCATGTTGGTGGGGCATTGAGTATTTTCGAAAGTATGTTTATGGCACCGTTTTCAAGGTGAGGACTGACCACGTTCTCTTGTAGATTTATTTACAACCAAGGGTTGTGGAAGAGCCACTTCCAGGATTGCCAGATGGCAATACAAGTTACAAGACTTCCATTTCAAAGGTTAATACATTCCTGGTGTAAAGAACATTCTCACAAATTGCCATTCAAGGCTACCAGTGGTTGATGACAATGAGGTTGAAGATGATGAGGATTTAGAGAAAGTTATCTCAATATGTGAGGTATCCAAAGGCTGTATCCAAGAGAATCAATGGATATTGGCATGTGACAATGATGTTGTTCTTAAAGAAGTCATTTGTTATATCAAACCTTCATGGCCTAGGAAGGCTGACATTTCAGAATGTCTCCTTCCTTTCTTTCATGTAGCTCACGAGTTATCCTTACAAAGTGACATTTTAATGAGAGGTTTGCAGCTCGTTATGCCCGTAGATCTACAACAAACCGTCCTAGACATGGCGCATGAGGGTCACCCCGGTATGACCTGTATGAAAAGAAGGATAAGAAGTGAATTTTGGTGGCCAGCAATGGATAAGTGCGTAGAACACAAGGTCAGATGTTGTATTGAATGTTACATCTGTGATAAATCCCCAAGAACTGCTAATTATGAACGCCCTCCCATCTCTAGACCGTCACGTGTATGGGAATGCGTATCTCTTGACATTGCCCGTCCCATGAGTTTGGGCCATAATCCTGTGTATGCCATAGTCCTTATTGATCAGCTATCTCAGTGGCCTGATGTCAAATTAGTTCCCCATATTACCTCGAAAGTTGTGATTACATGTTTAAATGATGTCTTTGAAAGAGAAGGGTTTCCCGAATCCCTACTTACCGATAATGGGGTGCAATTAACATCCAGTGAGATGAAAGTATTAATCGATAGTCATGGCATTGTTCACAAACGCTCATCTGTTTATTACCCCCAGAGCAATGGTATTGTGGAGAGGTGGCTCACGGTGTTCAAGGAAGGGTTACAGCTGGCCATCAGTAATGGGAAAAACTGTCATCAAGCCATCAAAGAGATACTTTGAAGCTACGGAAATACTCCTAGGAGTAATGGTGATCTATCCCCCTTTGAAAAAATGAGGGGAAGGTAGAGTGTGTGTAACATGAGTCAGGCATGGATGAGGAATTTGTTGTGTAGAAGAAACGACAAGTGCGTGTCTGATCAAGGTCGCATTGTTAGTGATGTAGTTCTCCCCGTGGGGATCAATGATTGGGTACGTGTGAAGAAAGGCAGAATGGTGAAATCTGGTGAGTCCCGGTTTTCATTTCCCTTGAAAGTTATCAGAGTTGGTCACCAAGTTGTGGAACTTTCTGATGGGAATATTTGGAGTTTGTCCAAGGTCATGAACGTTCCTCAATGGTTGTGGCCCGTTGAAAAGACTGCAGATTTCACAGTTGTGTTGTGTCCCAAGCTCCCGCGCAATGGGACAAACTGGCGGAAATCTGTTCCTCAACAATCTTGTGATCCAGACAGATATCATGCGCAAAGACAACGTCATCGTCCTGTCTGGTGTAAGGATTATCATTTGGATAAATGAAATTTCTTTGCGTTTTCTTCTTAATGATATTTATCTTTTGAATTTGTTATACTGATTTCTTTTTGCAAGTTCCCTAGTTTTTTCTTATCCCTCTGCAAACATGTATTGTTCTGTTAACGAAGGGAGATGTGTGGTGTCCTGCTGATCTCACCTGGAACCCGGAATACGCCTGTGTTCCAGATTCCACGTGGAGACGGTTTGGCCCAGGCTTTTAGAAGGAGCTTCCCTGCTTCACTCTCCATCGAATAAACCTACCTTGTCTTCACTGCTGCATCCTGTCATCATTTACTGAGGATACTATACACGTCAAATGGACCCACCTGGTTCCAGGAGTAGGAAATCGTTCAAGAACGGAATGACTGAACAGACACTGATACCTGTGTGGAAACTCATTACAAAACGGTGCTGAAGAGTAGGAAATAGGCAGAAGAGACATTGCACCCAATGCGCTTGTCATAATAAAATTTACCTTGGAACTGAAAACCTAGGAAGTGATAGTCTTGGGAGTGGACTGGCAAAAGGCAGAAAGCCAACTCAATGTCTGCTTTGGCCATGAAGGCCCCCGACTCAATTGCCTTAGTAATAGGGTGCCATCCAAGGATGCCTATTTGACCGAGCAAAGGGATGGGTCAATGGCGCCATCATTAACAGAAGCCCTTCTAGGTGCCAAACGGTTATGAATCAATCTAAATTCCCCAGGTTCTTTCTTGGAGACCAAACTTAGAGAGGAGCAAATAAACATGTCTAGAAAAGGGCTCGCAATTGGTTCAGCCACCCCAGTGGTGTAACAATAGCCCCCGCAGCCACTGCAGTGCATGGGGGCCCAAGCTACAGGGGCCACCCTCTGGCACTCTGCACAAGCAGCGGGCTGAGAGCTCTTAAATAGGTCCAGAGCTCTTAAATAGGTTCAGAGCACCGGGGGCCCCCTCCATGTACATTCAGAGGGGCCCTCTCACTTTTTGTTATGCCACTGATCCAACATACCCAATTTTAGGAGCTTATTTACTTTTGTTGACACTCCGGTGGTGCAGGCCTCTCAATCATATCAGTGAGACAATGCAAAGCAACCATGCAAGGCTTTACATGGCCTCTTAGATATGAAGTAAGGCAAGGCAGCACAAAGCGCTGCTTTGCCTTACTTTGAGTCAAAGAGGTGTTCCATGGGTGTTACAGTGGGTCTGCCAAGCAACACTCATGGATTTTGATATTGCCCCAAATTGACTAAATCACGTAAAACGTTACACCTCCTTAGAGGAGGCGTAATGAGGAGAAAGGTTTTCATTTCTCCTCTTTTTTTTCCTCTTTCCATGTGTGCTGCATTCTGCAGCACACATAGAATGAGGAAAGCACCTCCGTGGATTTTTGTTGTGCAGGAAGGTGCCTCTTTATGCACAAAAACAATCCTGCCAACAACGCAGGCACCCTTGCACCATGGTACAAGGGTGCTTGCGTTGGCGCAAGGTACCAAATTGTGCACGGCGATGGCTGAAAGGACTGGAATGCACCATATCTCATAAATAAGGTGCATTCCTGCCCTTTCAGATTAGCATAGGGCAGTGCAGCAAAACGACTTGGGGCGCTGCCCTACACCAATTTTTTGTAAATCAGGCCCTCTGTTTTTTCTCAATCTTTTTTGCCTCACCTATACCTAACTCTAATGATTGTTGATTCTTGCAAATTCTGGTCCCCGCAAACCTGCAACAGGTATTCTAAGACCATCCAGAAAAACCAAATACAACTGTTGTGTGGCGGCACTACAAGGATACAAGTGTAGCCAAGGATTCAAGAACAGTAATGACACAGGAGAGGGATTACTAAGCACTAATAACGAGGCGTCATCACTTTTTCCTGTTCTTCTTGCAGGCTTTCTTAAAGCATTTAAACTTTGGGCGTCCCACCAGTCCATAAAAGGAACAATTGTGCTCAAATTTCCAAGATCCTTGCATTCTGGTTTATGTTTTCTTATTATATGCCACACATGCCCCCTTGTGCTTCTCACCCCGGTCGCTGACTGAAAGGGCGACTGGCCGTTGCCCTCAGGCTGCTTGAACATTGTACAATTTAACCATTCATTAATATCTGTTTGATCCCAGAACATCCCTGGATTTGAAGCTTTCTTTAACCTAAAAACCTTTCTTATTGGCCTTCCAATGACGCCCCTATACTCTTCATATGCGCCCCCAATTTTGTTCATATTTTAAGCCATCTGCTGGCCACAACCAGGAAATGCTTCAAGAAGCACAGACTGATAAATGGTGAAACTCTTGATCCAATTCATTACTGTTTCCTCCACTTTTGGTTTCTCCCACTTATGCACACATTCTTTTGCTTCCTTGATTTCCTCCTCTGTTAAGTTTACCAAAGTGAGCTGAAACAAGTCTGTGTATGCACCTCTCTTTATCTTTGCTTTCATGTCTTCATAAAAAATGCAAGCCTAACGTATCTCGTGGGTAAAGTACCTGATCATGAACACCACTAGTATGTGATATTTCTTCACCTTTTTTCCCAGCCGAGGACACTGTGGTTGAGGTGGATGTACCTACGCAGAAGGGGCGGGAGCGTAAACTGAGAGTGACTCCTCATGATGCTACCACTGGCAATAAATGCTGCACTTGGGTGTCTGCTACACCCTTGGTACCCACCCCCTGTGGCTGCTTGGGAGTGACTCTCACCAGCAGATTTTGTGCCACTGCCAAGGCTCGTCTTCCCCTGCTAGAGGCGCTAAGCTCTGATTACCCAATCGTGGCACCCAAGGTAGCCCCCTGGATAAGCTGTTTACAAACTCATACTCTGAACTGCTAACACCTGCATTTTTTTGCCTCTCTTCCTTCTCTCTTCCTCAACTGTGATGACCTCTGCCGCTCCTGACCTGGTGTGGCTGCAGCTGCTACCGATGTGGCCTTTTCTTTCACCCCCTTTACCAGTCCTTTCCTTGCCCGCTTCCGGACAGGGGAGAATGCTGCATTTCAAGGGACACCAGTCTGCCTAGGACATTCTTCACTGACCACCGTTGCATCTGACGCTGTTCTATGATTGGGCCCAGGCTGCGGACTGGCCTCCCTTTGGACTAGTGACAGCCCACAAAAAATTCATAAAATGCGGCCACAGTTGGCCTGCCATCTTAGACAAGTCCCAGTGAGGCAAGGCTCTTGGTCCACAAAGAGACCAGTTCAGACGAGGGGGTGCTGCTTTGCTACATATCGGTTGCCAGAAGGTAGTTATAGTTAGGACCTAGTTTCCATAAGAAAAGTGTTTTTTGTTTTGCTAATAACTTTGGCACAGTTTGACAAATCGCCACAACATCTTCCAAAAACTTTTTCCCACTCACTTTAGCTGCTGTCTTGAACGTTTTGGGGTGAACTGTAATGTAGGAGGCGGGCTTTGTATATGATGCACACTTATTTAAGTGAAGCTCCCTGCTCTAATCCAGACAACCCTTATGGTGATTTTAATGGTCTTAGACAACCATAGAAAGCTCTCTAAGTGGCAGCTGTGGAGAGGGGCCTTCAGGCTTAGTCAAGGAGTTTTAAGCAGCTTGTTTTACCAGTACTAATCATGTAGTGTAGGTTAAATGAAAAAGAACCACGCAGTGTAGTTATAAAATAGATATATTTATTATACACACTCATTAACACATTAGTATATCTCCTACCCGGAGATATCAACACAAAACACACAATATTTCAAAAGTAGAACAGGTAAATAGTACAAATACACAGTGGTCTCCAGGGGCGGACCAAACCATCTACTAATAAAGTGGAATGTGAACTGCAACCAAAGTCGAGACTTGACCCAGGGGACCCAAGGAACCACCCGAGTTAAGTACCCAGGAACCCCACAGAGGCTGTGTGCAGAGTGGAAACACAGCTCCATATTCAATGCCAGTCAATGGGGAAGTCGCGGTTGCAGTTTTCCAGAAGAAGGACCCTTCCCATAGGACCCTGAAGAAACCCCGTGGGAGATGGAAGGTTGGAGAATCACCCCACCCATGGATACCCCAGAAACCAGGATACCCACACCAAGGAAGACGGGTGCATTGATGCGAAGTGACTTCGGAAACCGACGTAGACCACAATAGTGGACTTTAGTGGACTTCAGTGAAGATGCCGCTGGTGAAGAAGGTGGAAGAGTCCGGGGGAATCCAAAGATGGATTCTTGAAGAGGAGTACCTGCAAGCAGGGGGGACAGAGTCTATGCCCCTTGGGAGTGACCAGGAGGCACAGAAGACCAATGACCACCGATGACGGAAGATGCATGAGAGTAGACCTTGACATTGCCACTGCAGCTGTGAGGACCAGGCGATGCTGTGGAAGAACAGGAGCCGTTCACGAGCTGTCCCACGTCAGAATGCAAGAACCATGGGTTCGGTGTCCGACCAGAGCACCAATAAGCCTTGGGAGCAGCAACAGACGTGGAAAACGAAGAAGGTGCAGTGTCGGCACCAGCACGGTCCAAGGGACTCACCAAGTGCAGGGGAGTCAGAGCAGGCCCCGAGAAAATAGGGCAGCCCACTGGAGCCAAAGAAGACCCTCAAGAGGTCCCACAGGCCAAAGGCACAGGAGTCAAAAAAAGGACCTCGAGCAGCTCACCAAAGATGCAGATCCGCGGTGCAGAGAATGGGGTGAGGACAAAGATCTTGGCAGGAAGAGAGGCTGGAGGCTGGAGCTTCTTGGAGCCCGAAGATCTCTGGAGAAGAGAGTCAGCAAGCCTTGGCAAGGGCAAGTCAAAGCGATGCACAGGGATGCTGTTCAAGTGGGTCTGACGAGGGATACTGGCCTCAAACTTGCTGAGAAGACAGTGCAGGCCTTGAGGGAGTTGCAGAACCACCAACTGTGTTGCTGGACCTTCCAAAGTCCAGAGGACATCAGGAGCAGTAGACCGGTCAGCTTACTTGCAGTGCCTGTGTTGTGTTTCGATTTAGATGCCCGTACATAGGTTTCCCTGAATCATGTCCTTATATAAGCACAATTCGCATTGCCCTTGTTTAGGCATAGAATCCCAGTCTTTATTTAGGCATTTGCCATGCTATCCAAATACAGGCATGGTCACCTACATCCGTCCATCCCACGTCACAACGAGTTCTTAGAAACCAGACCCTTAAGCCATCGGGACTTTCCCTAGTTAGGATCATTGATTTCTCCAAGAACTCAGCTATTATGCATGAACGACTATTCCTCAGGGGTTCATCCATGACGTCTTCCTCTGCCCGACTTTACGTCAATGCTAGCATTCCTAAATACCTTACAGGTATAAATATACCTTCCCTTGCCATGGCAAACCACGACACGGCTCGGCACGACTTGACTGCACGGTTCGCCACAGCAAGTTCGGAAGAGACCATATCCTGGCCTGACGCACTGACCAAACGCTGTCATCCCTGCTCGCAGAGAATCCAGCTTCCAGTGTTCTGACTCCCTTCGCGGGGTGTTAGAGTTTGAGACCCGGAAAGAGATTCCCACCTCTCTCATTCTAAGGTATGAAGTTGACAAGAACCTAGAGGGACTCATGGCATACAAACTTAGTATATATCATACTATAGGAAACAGCACCTACTCTTACCTTGTACTACACTTAGGTTAGGTACACCGGGACAGAACTATTTAGAAGCATCAGACGAGTATTCACTTTTTAGCCTGTGTTATTTATGTATGTGTATATGAATATATGTCATAGCTAAAAGACAATGCTATTGCAGTATTACTTCTTCTTACTGCTTACGCTGTGTGTATTATATCTTGCCTACTGGCTAATGATTGTAACAGCTCATATCTCTTACACGAGAACCAAGACTGTTCAATAAATCCCTTTTATTGAAACACCCGTCTATCTATTTCCGTGTAAACTCTGAAGAAACTAAGCATGCACGATTGACTGAGTGAAACTGTTATCTATTGTTTCCACGTTTCTGAGACGCGTTCCGATTCTAAGGGAAACAAAGTTGTCATGTTTATGCGGTTGTCCTCTGAGTTAGCTGGCACACACAAGTAATTAAGTTTAATGTACTCGATAGGAGAATACTGACCTTAGTCCTATGCAAAAACTATAGTGTATATTATTCCAATGCGCTGAGCCTATAAGGGAAATAGGAACTACACTACACCTGCAGATGCAGGGGAGTGACTCATTCACTCCAAGGAAGATTCCTTTGGGTGTCCTTGTTGTCCACAGAGAAGAAACTGGATGAAGCACAGGCACAGACAATGCAAAAGACTGGCAGGACGACGAGACCAGGAGCAGCAGGAGTCTTCCCAAATGCAGTTTTCGTTCCCAAAGCGAAGTCCAACGAAGTCCTGATTGCCCAGACGGTAGAAGTAGAAGTGGTTTCAGATCGTAATCTTGTCCCACAATAAACCTGCAGAGCCACCCACAGGTTAGCCCTTAAATACCCCAAGAAAAGGGTTGGGACGATTCAGGGGTCCCTCCCAGAGTAGGGGCTGGACAGAGGGGAGTATATTCCCATGTCCTTTGTCCAGTTTCATGCCAGAGCGGGAGCCAATGACTCCCTGAACTGGTTTCAACTGGAGTATGCAAGAAGGGCACCAAATGTGCCCTTCAAAGCAGTCTGGTGGTTCTGACAAGCGCCCCCACCCCAGCTCAATACAGTAAGTCCTGTCAGTGAAGTGGTCACACCTCTCTGTGACAGGAAACCTATTGTTCTACCTTTCCCTGCTTGAGCTCAGCTCACCAGCAGGTGGGCAAAATCGTGTCTGTGGTCAGCAGCAGCACTAGCCTGCTGTTAGACCCTGAAAGGCTGGTGCCAGGAATATAGAGGGTCTCAATAGGGGAGCCCCCCAGTACATGGGATCCTATATCTAACACTGGAATCGGTGTTGGGGTAGGATTCCAACATGTTTGATACCAAACATGACCAGTTTCGGTGCAGCCAATACATAGTTAGACATCTCATAATTGACTTGAAGTCCACAATATGTATAAAATGGCTGACCGCACTTATAAAGCCTGGAGAATTGACTCCTGGGTTTGTAGGGGATGTCCTGGTCTTGCAGAGCACCCTCACACTTATAACCAAGCACCCTGCCTTCAGGATTGAAAGGCCTGCCTTAGTGGTGACTTATAGGTTTTAAGTGCAGTGACCTCAGGTATAAAGAAACATATCTGTTGTGAGTGGTGTTAGCACAAGCCCCTACAGACTGAAATGGCAGGCCTGTAGTCACAGTTTGAGAGGTCTCTCATGGGTGGCATAATACATGCTGCAGCCCATGGGAGACCCCCGGTGTACCTATGCCATAGGTACCTTAGTATCATATACTAGGGATGTAGAAGGGTCCACCAGTAGCCAATTAGGAAGGTACCAAAGTTCTTACTAAAGTCCAATTTAGGGAGGGAGCACAGTGACTGGGGTCCTGATTAGCAGGATCCCAGTTAGACTAGTCAGAAAACAGGATGACACCAGCAGAAAGTGGAGCAGATTCTACTTTTCTACACAAACCCCACCAAACGAAAGGAGATGAGACTAACCTTGACCAAATGAGTCTTCATTTTCTAAGTGAAATATCTGGAGAATCCATCTGTGTTGACATGGTTACTTCCAGGTCTATGTTCGACAGAAAAGTCTATCCCCTGTAGGGAAATGGACTACCTCAAAAGTTTGGGATTCTCACCCTTCATTTGTTTAAGCTATAAGAAGGGCTTATGGTCTGTATGAACTATGAAGTAAGTACCAATCAGGTATGGCCTCATCTTCTTCAAGTCCCAGACCACAGCAAAGGACTCCCTCTCAATAGCTGACTAACGTTTCTCCCTGGGTTTCAACTCTCTGCTTATAAAAGCCACATGTTGGTCCTGGCACTCTGCATTAAGTTGTGACAAAACATCTCTTACCCTTATCTCAGAAGCATCTTTCTGGACAATTAAGGTTTTGGAGTAATCAGGACTTTGCAGAATGGGAGCAGTGCACATGGCCTCCTTCAGGTCATCAAATGCCTTTTGACAGCTAACTGTCCACTGAACTTTCTTAGGCATTGTTTTGGAGGTGAGATCATTAAGGGGAGTCACAATGGACCCACATTCCTAAAACAAACCACCTGTAGTACCCAGTAAGGCTCAAGAAAGCTCTGACCTGAGTCTGGGTAGTCGGAGCAACCAAGTCCATTATGGTCTGGATTTTGCTTTCTAATGATGGTCTTGATAGTGAGGCCTGCTTTTTGCAGAGCCTGTAGAACATTTCAGAGGTGGACCAGGTGATCCTCCCAGGTGGAACTAAAGACAGCAATATCATCTAGATATCCTGCACTATAGGCTTCCAGACCTGTTAGGGCTTTGTTGACCAGCCTCTGAAATGTGGCAGGTGCATTTTTCAGACCAAAAGGCATTACAATAAATTGATAATGCCTACTAGGGGTTGGAAATGCTGTTTTTGGCTTGGCATCCTCAGAGAGTCTGATTTGTCAGTAGCAAGCTGTCAGGTCAAATGTACTCAGATACTTGGCTGAGACCAAAGTATCAATAAGCTCATCTGCCCTTGGAATTGGATGGGCATCAGTCCTAGTGACTGCATTGAGGTCCCTGCAATCCACACAACACCTCATCTCTCTCTTACCATCTTTGGTGTGAGGTTTTGGCACAAGGACTACTGACTAGCCCAAGGGCTATCCAAAGGCTCAATGACTCCCAACACCATCATCTTTTGCACCTCAGTTCTGATGCAGTCTCTGACATGGTCAGACTGTCTGTTAATGTTATTCTTCACAGGCAGAATATCACCTGTACCCCCTTCATGGGTACACAAGTTGGTTTGACTGGAAGGAAACTTATTGAGGATTTTCCTGCAATCAGCTTGCTGCTGTTCAGTGAGGCTGCCTGCTAAGGCTACTCCATCAGCTGACCCATCAAGAAGGCCCTGAGAAAGGAGATCCAGGGGAGGGTCATTCTCTACCTCCTATCCGTCATCAGTGGCCATGAGCAAGCTCATGTCAGCCTGTCAACAAAAGGCTTTTTCAACCAAATAGGTGACCTAACCTTTTTTCTAAAGACTGGTATTTGGGCCACTTGTCTTAGAGAGCTGCTGGGGCCACAGGCTTCAACACCCTCACTTTCTGTCCTGGCTAGTAAATAGTCAGTACAGTCGTTTGGTCATACCAAGCTTTCTGAAGCTCCTGGCTGGCCTCAAGGATCTTGCTGGCCTTCTTCATGTACTCAGCCATATGTGAACGTAGGACAATATCCTGTTTAGGAGGTTTGCGAGGCTGCTCCCAGCCTTCCTTATCAGACACAATGGGCCCCTAACTGGTTGCCCAAACGGAAGTTCAAATGGGCTGTAACCAACCCCCTTCTGTGGAACCTCTCTATAGGCAAAAAGAAGGCAGGGTAGTAAGACATCCTATTTTCGCCTGAGCTTTTCTGGGAGTCCCAAGATCAAACACTTGAGGGGCTTGTTGAACCTTTTAACAAGTCCATTGCACTGTGGATGATAGGCTGTGGATAACTTGGAATTCACTCCACACTCTTTCCACATTGTAGTGATACAACTAGACAAGATGTTTGTACCTTTGTCTGTTAAGACCTCCTTAGGGAAACCCACTCTGGAAAAGACTCACATAAGGGCCATAGCCACTACAGGAGCTATAGAGTTCCTAAAGTGAATAGACTCTGGATACCTAGTGGCATGGTCCACCACCACTAAGATGTAACTGTGTCAGATGCTTTTAGAGGGTTTAAGGGACTAACAATCTCTATCCCTACCCTCTCAAAGGGAACCCCAACTACTGGAAGTGGAATTAAGGGGGTCTTTGTAGTGCCACCTGACTTACCACTGGCTTGACAAGTAACACAGGAGCGACAAAACTCCTTGGTGTCTTCAGACATACGGGCCAGTGAAAATGAGGGACAAGCTTGTCTGACGTATTGTGTTGCCCAAGATGTCCTGTAAGAGGAATGTCATGTCCCAGGCACAGATAAAAACCCCTGTGCTGCTGAGGTATTACCAACCTCCTATTGGCACCTGGCTTGTGGTCTCTACTCTGAGAGAACAGGGGCCCATCTTCCCAATAGATCTTATAGGACCCGATGACATTCCCTGCCTCCTCAGCAGCAGCTTGCTAGCTGAGCTGTTCAAGAGAGGGGCAGGATTTCTGCTCCAAACCCAAGTCTGCCCTGGAAGGGCCCCCTGCACTCAAGAACTCTGCCTGGTCAGGCCCAAGTTTCTATGGGACAGTTCCTTCACAGGGACTGAGGTAATCTCCCTCAGGAGACTGACTCTCACTGTGATTTTGGGAGGAGAATACATCTTTACCCTACCTGCTCCTTCTTTTAGGAGCCAGTTGATCCATTCTTTCAGGATCCAGTACTCCCTCAGTGCTTAGAAGTATGGCTTGAGCCCTGGTGACAGCAAATGCACTGGCAGAGATCCCCACCATCTCTGCATGTACCCTGAACTCAACTTCAGACCAGGCTGAAGTTTCTAGGTCTTTGCCCAACAGACAATCTACAGGTAGGTCTGGAGAAACTCCAACTCTGTTAGGGCCAGTTACCCCTCCACAACTGAGATTCACAATTCCCAAGGAGTGATCGGTCCTGACATTGCTAATGTTGGTCACTTGGTACAACTGACCAAGTATGATCTGTCAGGGGACACAGGGCACACTGGCACCTGTGTCCCTGTAAGCTATACCTTATTTTCCATTAATCAAAGGCTATTTCATGTACTCGCCCAAGTTAAAGGGACTTACTGGTAAAGTGGCAAAATCCATGCCACTGTCACAGACAAGGACAGCTTGAGTGGGAGTTCTGACTAGGTCAGAACCCACTCCAGAACCCAACTAATTCCTTGGGAGCTGTATTGCCACTTGTACTGGTGCTAGGGGGATCAGTTGCCTTAGGGGCAGTGGTAGTAGCTTCCTTGGAGTTGGTCTTAGGACTAGGGTTGGGCGGAATTTGCGCAGTCGCGCTACGCAAAGCTCCGCGAAATGGTAAAAAATCTCCGCGAACACGCAGAAATTCCTTGAACACGCAAAATTGCTTGTTCACAATGCTCTTTTCCTGTTCGCGATCGCTGTTTGCGTGCTCGGAGGGAAATATCTCGCGAACACGCATTTTGAGAACGCGAACAAGCAAAAAATTCCGTGAAGCCGCGGAAAGCAGGTTTTTGGGCAATTTCACATTCTCCGTCGAACGGGAAATTACCCAAATTCCGCAAATTTCACGAGCGGAACGGATTTACCGCCCAGGCCTACTTAGGACAATTAGCACCCCTTGGCCTATGGCCTTTTTTCTTGCACAGGTAGCATCTAGTTTTCTTTTTGGAGTTGTTGGAGTCCTTGTGAAGACTCCTTTTTGTCTTTACCCTTCTCCCCACCCTTGTCTTGGGCCTTAGAAGAATCTTGCTTCTTCTGGTCCTCTCCACCTCCGTGGTTTTTCTACTTAACCCTGGTGCAGACCCATTAGTCTGCCTTATTTCTCAATTCTTGGAGAGAGGTCAGATCAGAGTCCACCAGGTACTGGTGTAGTTGTTGATTCTGACACTTATTAAGGATGTGCTCCCTCATCAACAAATTGTACAATAAATCATAGTCCTGTACCTTGCATCAATGAAGCCAGCCTTTCAGAGCCTTGGTAGCATTGTCTGTGAAATCAAACCAGTCTTAAGTGTGTGCCTTCTGGGTTTCCCTAAACTTAACTCTGCACCGTTAAGTAGTTAAGCCAAACCCATCTATGAGGGCACTCTTTAAGACTGAGTAATTGTCAGCATCCTCTTCTCTAAGACTGAGGAGCTTGTCTCTACCTTTGTTGGCAAAGGAGAGCCACAGGATAGCAGCCCACTGCCTTCGAGGTACCTACTGAACTTTACAGGCCCTCTATAAAGCAGTGATCCATTTATGGATATCAGCCCCCTCCTGGTAAGGAGGGACTATCCTGCTTAGGTTCCTAGTCTCAAATGATGATTCCCTGACTCTAGGTATACTGGGACTCTAGTTCCAAATTCTTCCTAACCTGTGGTGCTGGGCCTTCCGAAGTCCGGATGACATCAGGAACAGCAGACCAGTCAGCTTAGTTGCGGTGGGTGCAGGGAAGTGATACCTTCATTCCAAGGGATTATTCCTTCGGGTGTCTTTGATGCCCACAGGCCAGGAGAAGAAACTGGATGAAGCACTGACTCAGACAACACAGAAGACTGGCAGGATGACGAGACCAGGAGCAGCAGTAGTCTTCCCAGATGCAGTCTCGGTTCCCAAACCGAAGTCCAACGAACTCCAAAGTGCCTAGACGGTAGAAATAGAAGTGGTTTCAGATCTGAATCTTGTCCCATGACGAATCTGAAGAGCCATCTACAGGTAAACCCTTAAGTACCCCAAGGAAAGGGTTGGGACGATTCAGGGGTCAGTCCCAGAGGAGAGGCTGGACAGAGGGGAGGACACTCCCATGTCCTTTGTCCAGTTCCGCACCAGAGCAGGAGCCAACGGCTTCCTGAACTAGTTTCAACGGGAGTATGCAAGGAGGGCACCGAATGTTCCCTTCAAAGCAGTCTGGTATTGCTGGCAAGCGCCCCCACCCCAGCCCAATGCACGAAGTTCTGTCTGACAGATTGTCACACCTCCTTGTGACAGGAAGCCTATTGTTCTACCTTAACCTGATCAAGCTCAGCTCACCAGCAGGAGGGCAGGATAATGTCTGTGCGCGGCAGCAGCACTAGCTTGCTGTTATGACCTGAAAGGCTGGTACTGGGAACACAGAGGGCTTCCTAAGGGAGCCCCCCCCCCCCAGTACATGGGATCCTATATCCAACACTGGAATCGGTATTGGGGTAGGATTCCAACATGTTTGATACCAAACATGCCCGGTTTTGGTGCAGCTAATATATAGTTAGACATCTCGTAATCGACTTGATGTCCACTATATGTATAACATGGCTGACCGCACTTACAAATACTGGAGAATTGACTCCTGGGTTTGTAGGGGGTGTCCTGCTCCTGCAGGGCACCCTCAAACTTATAACTAAGCACCCTGCCTTCAAGATTTAAAGGCCTGCCTTAGCGGTGACTTATAGGTTTTAAGTGCAGTGACCTCAGATATAAAGAAACTGATATCTGTTGTGAGGGGTGTTAGCACCAGCCCACACAGGCTGCAATGGCAGGCCTGTAGTCACACTTTTAGTGGTCTCTCATGGGTGGCATAATATATGTTGCAGCCCATGGGAGGCCCCTGGTGCACCTGTGACCTGGGTACCTTAGTACCATATACTAGGGACTTAGAAGGGTACACCAGTAACCAATTAGGGAGGTACCAAAGTACTTACCATAGTCCAATTTAGGGAGAGAGTACAAAGACTGGGGTCCTGATTAGCAGGATTCCAGTCAGACTAGTCAGAAAACAGGATGACACCAGCAAAAAGTGGGGGTAACTGTAACTTTCCTACAAGGGCTGAGAAAAACGGGGTGTCCCTAAACGCTTTTTCCACATGCAATTTCCCACGGGGGTTTTAGACACAACTACAGCTGAATTGCTGAATGTAATTAGAAAGCTAGCTCTTGGTCCAGAAGGAGCACTTTTTGTTATTTGATGTATATCCGTTAAGTAGTTTTTGAAATATAAAAAAAATGTTTTTTTATACATCTAGAGGTGTGGACCCTCTGTGAATCTTACCGATACTCAACCAGGAAGTGTTGGCAGCCATTGTGGGACTTGGACTCAGCATAGTCCCAAACAAAAATGTTAAAAAATAGAGAAGGGGACAAGGTAGGAATACACTGACCACCTAGGCCTGCTGGACCAAAAAGCCAGGCCAACTAATGAATAAGGGGGGGGGGGGGGAGGGGTCTGCGCTACCCCCCTCCTTGGCCAACCACCAAGGAGGAGGTGGCCACAGCTCCAGCTGTTGGGAGCAGGCAAACTGCTCCTGCTCAGTGGTTGCAGACTTTTCATCTGTTTTCAATGAAAGGATTGCTCCGCATGCAGGGAGCAGCATTTGTAGCTGCTTCCTGCGTGAGGGAGCAATGCCAGCTCCCGGTGGAAGCAGGGAGCTGGCAGGAACCGCAAGGGCTCTGAGGCTTCCCTGGTGGTCCCTAACACTGCAGAGGGGGTGCCCTGAGTGAGCTCCAGGGCACCCAGCATCAAAAGGACGGGGCCCAGGGGATGGGGGCCCGGGGCTGAAAACATCGCTGGAAGGGGGACTGTGTGGCTCCCTCCCCTTGTGTAATCTAGAAAAGAAGAGTTCATGCTTCTCCCTTTTAATTACCCTGAGTATGCAAATGGCCAAAATCATCTGCAAGCTCCACTCATTTGGCCCCGCCCCATTTTCTGTAGTAGTATGCAAAGGGCTTCCCTCCTTTTCCAATGTTGCTGGATAGTTTACCAAAAGGCCCTCTGAGCATGTTTCTGACCAATTTTGGTGACGCATTCTTGATGCAGAGTAATAAGAGGTCATCTCCCTTAAAACAAACAAGTACTTTCTTCATATAGTTAAGAGGAAGTACCTCTGTTTGTTGTGGATTCACTTATTTGTAGTATCATCGTCTTCTCTTGATGAGGATTCATGTTATCACAGATTTGTGGATGAAGACTTTCAGCCAACAATCCCATTGCCAAAATGACATGCACACACGGTCACTAGAGACATTATCTCGTGGTCTTTTACATAGCTGTAGTGTTGAATATACACTAGACATTTACCCAATGAGGTAGCACTCACTAACTAACCAGTAGAAAGTACTCCCGCTGGGTAGACAGTTTCGGCAAAACTGTGGACTCCTCTTGAGAACAATGAGGTTCCATTCTGGGCCAGATGCCCATTTCACTGAAATCAATCCTCAATGGGAAGCATTTGCACATATAAACACAGCAAGTGCCCCAGTTAAAGCTCCACTTCTGTAAAACACAAATGATCCTAACTTCTTGGGCTTGGCAAAGGCAAAGCAAGTGTGCTTCCTCTCGTATTCCGAAAACAAATCTGAAATCCTTAATGGTGGAGAGTGCATCGCTGACCTATTGGAGCGCAATCTGTTCTGTACTGATTGTGACGAGTGGCTTCTTTCTTTTTTTGAGAGCAGAGTATGTGGTTCTCCTTTTTAATTACCCTGAGTATGTAAATGGCCAAAATCATCTGTTAGGTCCACTTGTTTGGCCCTGCCCCGTTTTTCTTAATAGTATGCAAAGGTCTTCCCTCCTTTTCCCTCTTTGATGAACAGCTCACCAAAAGGCCTATGAGCATGTTTCACACAAATTTTGGTGACATATTCTTGATGCAGAAGAATTTTGAGGACATCTCCACCAAACGAAGAAGCCCTTACTACATATAGTTGGGATGATGTGCTCTTGTTTGGTGGAGATTTCCCTCTTTGTAGTCTCAACCTGTTCTCTAGACAAGGATTCATGTTATCACAGATTTGTTGATCAAGACGCTTGAGGAAAAAACACATTGCCAAAATTACATGCACACAAGGTCACTGGATACATTTCCTCGTGGTCCATCACGCTGCTGTAATGTACAATATGCCCTAGTTATTACCCAACGAGGTAGCACTTACTAATTAAGCAGTAGTAAGTACTCCAGTTGAGTAGACAATTTGTGCAGAACTGTGGACTCTTGTTGGATAAAGGGGCAGGTGTGGTTCTGTTCTGGCCCAGTCACTCACTCAGCTACTGACAAAACCGGTCACACACCCACACAGCTAGTCACACACCCATTCACAGACCCTTACAACCACTCGCACACCTACTCTCAGACCCATAAAGCCACTCATACACCTACAAAACCACTCACACACCCACTCACAGACTCATACAGTCACTCACACACCCACTCACTGACCTATGCAGTTACTCACACATTCACTCTCAAAGGTTGCAGGTTACTGTTAGGAAATACAATTTTAAATAACGTTAGATATCCACCTAAAAAAACAAAGGTTACAGGGACATTACAGTTAGGAAATAATGTTAAAAAAAATAGAAATTCACTAAAAAAGCAAAGGTTACATTGACTTTATAGTTAGAAAATAACATTAAAAAACATACCAATTCACTGAGAAAACCAAAGGTTATAGGGATGTTATAGTTAGGAAATAGAATTGAAAAAAACTTTGAAAATCACCGAAAACACTAAACGGTTGCAGCGTTGTTATAGTGAATCTCAGATTTCACTCTTACAAAAATTGTGAAAATCACCATTTATAGTTACCTGAGCTAACTATAACTTACGCCCCCACAATGAACTGCTTATGACCTCATATATTACATCAGTCGTGACATGGTCAGTGACATCACTGAAGACATCTCAAATGCTCATTCACCTCAGCTCCTTCTTGGAAAATTTTGGGATAATCCGTCATTTGGGGGCCGAGAAAACTTTTCTTCAGCTGGGCCAAAAAAAGCACTGAACCACAACTCACAGAAGGTCCCAAGTTATTTAATAAAAATGGCAATATTAGAAACGGTGTTTAGGGTATGATAAATCAGACAACTCTGACTGCACACTGCAATTTGCGTGTATCAACTGTGCTAGATTTTACATAACTACTTGCTTTGCAGCAAAAGAAATGTATGTATTTTGACACCTTGCAACAAAGTAAATTAATTATTTTATTATTTCATACTGTTCGGGTAGTAAACATTCTCCTCAGTATGTGTTTGTTTAAATTAATAGCTGTTAATGGGTCGCAGGCAACAGATCTTTCTAAGGGGAACCCAGGGATAAAAGAGTTCCTACTTCATGTCTTTTTACCATGAACAGACAAGTGCACTGATATGTTGCCAAAATAGAACCTGGATCCAATGAGCAGCAGATTTACGTAGGAAGTGGGTGCAGCATATGGCTGGGTCCAAATTGGACTGACATGTGGAGTTAAAAAACAATGGATTTACGTGAAAATCTCTTTACTGGTGGTTAATGTTTGACATTGTTCAGCATTCTGTCCATCAATTGTTCTTTTTGCATTTAACATTGGAAGAGGCAATACGAAGGACATGGTACATAGACTGCACTTTCTTCCTGTACACGCTTTCTTCATCAATTGAAAAGCCAGCCCTTTGCCTGCCACTACCTTTGCTAACCTTGTTGGCTTTGACATGTGAATGCAGCAAGCAACTTTGATAAAGTCACGTCTAACACAGAGAGCATCGCCACCAAGATGGCCGCCAGGCGCTAATCCTCTTGTGCGGCTCTGGCTATTATTTGATGATACATGCCATTTTTACATCCTTTTCACTTCAGACTATTGGATTATGTGGTCAGAAGACAGGAACCTCTTTTTCCCTCTATTTTACAGGTAGCGATAGCATTTCGTACTTCAGGGTGTGCTCCGCGCATTAGGAGAGCCACCATTATCGACTGCTGAGGAAAAAAGAATGCTTCATCACAGAGACCGGAGATGTCTCCCTTCGTGTCCTGGACACTTTAATTTTGAAGTTTTGGGCACAGTAAGAAGCGTTTTTCTTTTGGATATTCTTCTGGAACTTAATGTAGGTGCACTATTTTCTCTGCAGTTATTAATTAGTGCATGAGGTGCCTATCTCACATCTCCTCATTATAGGCATTGTTGTGTGGACTGCTACCATCTGCTTCTTGGGGTTTGGTTATACATAATCTCATGCATGATATCCATGGAAGGTCGAAGCAGGTCTTCTAGTCTGTGCATCTGTTTTTGATACGTCAGTGGTTCCTCTCCTTCTGGTGTGCCTTGAGGTGTTTCCCATACACCCAAGTAATGCTTTCTCTCATTTTATTTTCCCACACATATTTCCACAACATTCTGAAATTCATACTCATTTATGGACAGATCTCTGCAGTAGAGGCAGAAGGGCATATCTCTACCAACCTTAACCAAACTTACTATTCACCATAAGAATCGTTAATGGGATCTTGTCCCTGATAATGTCTCAGCTCTAATGGATGGCACCAATGATTTTGGCATGGTCCGTTCTGCGACAGCCTCCACATCTTTACAAAAAAAGCCACCTGCCTTTGTCAAAAGACCTAGGAAAGACTTGGACTCTCCCTACAAAGCACAGCCCCTCTCACGCTAAAGATGATATGGAAGTAATAAAAGCTTTAACACTTTTTTGTTGTGGAAACTAATGCTGCCCTTATAAGTATTTAGGAGAAATGGTCCACGCATGACCAATGTATTACAGCTATAGACCAGCATACCAGTGAGGTAGAGAAATGTATCCCAGCTGACAAAAGACATTGAGCAACTCAAGAGGGCCACTGAGGATTTGGAAAACAGAAATCAAAGGAACAATGTTTGACTTTATGGCATACCAGAGAACTCAGAGGGTTCTAACATGATTTCCTTTTTGCAAAAGACACTCCCTTCAATGTTCATCTACAGAAGAACAACTTGCTAAATATCGCCTGGCTCCCAAACCATCTGCTACAGCTCCTCATTCTAGACCCGGGGGCATTATTATTCTCTTTGTGCAGCACACTGACTTCATGCGCATTCTTTCCATTGCAAAACAAGCTGAGCCCTTGCAATGGTCTGGACATAAGGTATATTTCTTGTAGGATGTCTCCAACGCAACAGCTGCCAGACCGAAATGCTTCCTTGAATTTCGTCCACAATTAAAGTCTATGAACATTAGATACAACTTAGTTCACCCATGAGGACATGGAGATCGGTGTGATGGCCAAAACACGACTGTTGTTCTGATACATCTGCCTGTTTTTATGATTGACCCATTGCTTTTTCTTTTTTAGGCACAATATTTCCTTCAGATAATTTCTTATTTAACCTTCGGTTTTCTCCCTTTGTATTTTTGCACCAGATCCTCATATGGAGTATTACACCTGTCTACATTTTCCCTGCCCTCATGTTGTTGTGTACTGTTCCTATAGATTTCTTCCCTTTGAACTTCACAGTAAGTTTTATGTTGCAATATTTAATATTTTGCTTTTACCTACCCACTAAGTGTATCAGATTGCAGTACATCTTTCAGTTCTTCCTGTCCTCTGCAAGTGGTAATTCACATTCTTTCCTAAGATCACTGTATTCCTTCTTATTCGCCGGGCCGAACTTGGTTTCATCTTCTTTAGGTGCTCCGTACTCTCCACATCCTTCGGATGGCTTTTATCATCACTAGCGTTATTTCTAAAAGCAAGGAATTTTCACTTTCCTGAATTGCCTACCTGCTTTGATATTTCTTTAGGGGGAATCTTTCCCCTTATTCCTCTTTTTCTGGTCCATCTTTTCATAAATATGTTCCTCAACCTAATTTTTTTTATTTGTCTTAACCAATGACTTCCTTTAAAATGCCGCTCAGAATAACAAGATGGAAAGTAAAAGGTTTGAAAAATCCCATCAAGCGCCAACGTGTTTTGTCTCACCTCTCTAGGCTAAAACGCCAATTTGCATAACTCCAAGAAACCCATCTCACTGATGCAGACATTACCAAGCCCATGAAACAATCAGTGGGCAAATTTTATTTCCCTCCTCTGTCATGCACAAAAATTGAGTGGCAATATTGTGTCATAAACGTTTAAATATTTCTCTTGTTTCTCAGGAAAATGATGAGGAAGGTAGGTGGGGTTTGGTTTAACTAAAAATTGACGGCATAACATTTACAGTTATGAATGATTATGGCCCAACTCACCCATACCCAACTTTTCAGAGGAATATCTCTCAAAAGATTACACAATATTCCATTGCAAAATTAATTATGGGAGGTGACTACAAAGTCTTGATCCCTTCCTTGACAGACAATCTACTACTAAGTTTCCCCCAAAAAGCCCACAAAGCTTTTCAGAACACTATTACACACAATGCACTATCTGACTCCGGAAGACTGGTTAAACCTACTCTCCAAGAATGTTCCTTTTACTCAGCTCCTTACAATTCCCAAACTATAATTGATTAGGTATTTCTCAATAAAAACCTGACCCAACATCTAATTCCCACAGAGCTCGGTTCTATCTTTATCTCGGACCATGCCCCTGTTTGTACTGAGCTAGATATCCTCCCACATAACCCTCCTAAATCTTTTTGGAGATTTAATAATAACTTATTATCAGACAAGGTCTTCCTTGCGTCTTTTGAAGCTTATGTTCACAATGTTTTTGTGACTAAGGACACAGGAGAGACCTCTTTTCACATTGTTTGGGATGCTTTTAAGGCTGCCTCCAGGGGTTTCATTATTAACTATGCTTCTAATAAATAGAAAGCTATGGAGAAGGACTCCGTTTCCATTTTATCCACCATCAAACAATTAGAACACAAATACTACACCTCTAAAAAAAATGAAAGTGATTTGAATGCTTTTGTATCCACTACGATTCAATTTAATAAATCAACCACAGATGAAGCTTGTGGTACACTTTTAAAAATCAATGCTACGTATTATGGTGGCAAAAACAAAACAGGTTCGGTATTGGCCAATTATTTGAAATGTAGGAAGAAAAAATCTTACATTAAATCAATTACCAATCAATTAGGTAATAACCTGTTTCGCAATGAAGACATTACTCGCTGGTTTGCAGATTACTATCAAGTCTTGCACACTCCAGAATACAAGCCTTCTGAGGAGTCTATTGCTCACTTTTTCTCCCACCCCACACTACATAAATCTACACACACTGATTTGACTTTTCTTGAGCAACCACAAAAGATAGAATTATTTACAGCTGTCAATTGCTTTCCAACGGGTAAAGCATACGGCCCAGATGGTTTCACAATTGAATTCTTTCAACACTTTTCCAAATTACTGTTCCCTAAATTATTTAAACTACTTTATCACTTCCTCTTATTTAATAACTCCTCTGATTCTTTTACGGAAGCTATGATCTGTCATATTCCAAACAAGAACAGCGATTTACCCCAATGCCGAAATTACCATCCTATTTCTATGATAAATACCGATTATAAGATATTTTTTAAGGCATTAGCCCTTTGACGTAATGATCACGTTCTCAATCTTGTTGGCATCGAATAGTCAGGATTTTTTTAAAATAGATATATTAGATAATTCATGTGTTTTTATTATTATCCGAAGCAAAGCCTCCAAGCAAAAGCATTCTATCACAGCAATAGCTTTAGATGCTGAAAAAGCCTTCAGTAGAGCTAACTGGCAATTCCTAAAGCATGCGCTTTATTGGCATGGTTTTGGTCCCCGCTATCCACAACTAATCTCCTGACTCTATTCTTCACCCCATTCTTCTGTTGTGGTCAGAGGAGTACAATCCCTATACTTCCCTTTACATAGAGGTACGAGGCAAGGTTGCCCTTTATCACCCTTGTTTTTTATTCTCGCTCTTGAAACCTTTCTGCATCGACTAAAGCACCCCAATGATATTTCTGGATTTTGTTTAAACAATGTACACATTAAATTTACAGCATATGTGGATGACATCCTCCTTTATGTCTCCAAGCCTGAATCTTCCCTTCCATTTTTCTTCAAAGAGTTAAAAGCGCATTCCGAAGTGTCTGATCATAACTTTAATGTAGAAAAGTCTGAAGCAAAGCCTTTAAATAAGTTCTGTTTCAAAACCCCTTCACTAGAATAGGCTTATCTTGAAGCCCTGACAAAATAAAATGCCTGAGCGTCTGGTATCTTAACAATCTTAGAGATAGCTAAAAAATATAATATGGATGTTCTTCTTTCCAAAATTACTGAATTGACACCAGGCTGGTCACTATTATTTTTGTCATGGTAGGCTCGTTATGACAAAAATAAAATTATGTTCCTTCCTGTTATTAAGTTCTATCTTATGATGTTACCTATTAAAATTCCTAGAAAAAGTTTTGTAACTATCAATAAGCTTTTATAATTTTTTTCTCTGGAATGGAAAACATTCTTGTATATCTCTACAATGCCTGAGGTTATCCAAATCTCTAAGTGGGCTTAATTTCCCTGATTTTTCCCTTTATCACAAAGCGTTTGGTATTAAGCAATGCCAGGTATGTTTGTTTGATCACCCTGCTTCTCAAGCCAAATTGCGGTATTTATTGGACCATACCATGATTTCCCCCTTCCCTCACAAGCACATCCTTTATATGTCACGTCCTCCTAAATATTGGACACCTTCACTTGTTCAACACATCCTCTTATGAGCACTTTGCTCAAAGTCCCATTTCGTATAACAAATGGCTTTTGAAGAAGGGTAAATCACTGGTTTGGTGGGATTGGTCAGTTGCTTGTCCATAATAATGTAGGGCTACATGCATCAAAATTGTAAATGGAGAATACCCAATTGTGAATTACTGAGAATGGCAATTAGGTAATCGTAATTTACAATGCATGAAACTCAAAGAGTTTCAGATAACTATTCCTAGGGGTCGCAAATCGCTCTACCTCATTAATATTAATGAGGTAGATCACAATTTGCGACCCCCTAGGAATCACAAAAATCAAGTGGATGGTGGCCTGCTGAGGTCAGCAGACCACCATGTCTGTGATTGTTGTTAAATAAAGCAATCTGTTTTTTTGTAAAGCAGCCCCTTTTCCTTTAAGGAAAACAAGATGCTTTACAAAAGTAAAATGAAAAGTTTTATTTTTATTTTTTAAGACCAGGCAGTGGTCCGTGGGACCACTGCATTCTCTTAAAAATGCTTTTACAACCATTCACAAAGGGAAAGGGGTCCCTTGGGGTCCCCTTCCCATTTGCGAATGGGTTACCACCTACTTGACGTAGGTGGTAATATGCAAATGTTTTGCGACCGCATTCACGGTCACAAAACATTCATGCATACCGTTAGGATTCGGCATTTGGGAGGGACGCCCTAAACACACCCCTTCCAAATACCGAATCGCAAACCGATTTTGTGATTCGGTAACAGGTTACCGAATCTCAAATTAGGGTTTGCTGCATCTGAAAAGCATTGTTTGCGTTCGCAATCGGCCCATTAGCGAAGGAAAAGATGCCTGATGCATGTGCACTGTAGTTCTTTCTTTTAAAAACCTCTCCACATCCTTTCCTTTGCCACCTAAGTGTATGAAACAATATCAGTTTTTGCAACTGCTGTTCATGACTACACTTAGGGACTTATTAGGAGTTTGGTGGTCTCGAGACAGCGAAACCTGTGGTGCCGGTCTGACTGCCTGATTACAAGCCTGAGGGGTCGGAAAGCCATCAGCCCACCAAAACACTGCCTTGAAGCTTGATCCCGCGGTGATGGCGGTGTGCAGAGTGGGGAGGAATGGAGGGGGTGCCAAGCCCGGCACCACCATCCATATTAAGACTTGCCTTTTCGTGGCGGTGAAACTGCCATAAAAAAGCTGGTGGAAAGGCAAGGAGAGGCCCCCAAGCAGGGCCTCAGGCATTTTAGCCCTAGGGGGGTTGTGCATGGGGGCACATGTTGTACCCCACTTGCAACTGCACCTTACTTTATGCAATATGTGCCATGCACGACATGCTGAATGACACACATTGCACGGGCATTCAGACAGCGCTGCACCACGGTGTCATCTGCTGTGGCTTTATTTAATGGCAGAGCCATGCTGCTACGATGGGACTGCCGACATCAGACCTCTGGCCCGGTGGCCCACTTGTAATGCGGCAGTCTAAAGACAGCCAGCATTGCGGTGTTCAGGTGTATGCAGCTTTGGTGGTCCAGTGGTCGGACCGGTGAAGTTTTAATAAGCCCCTTAGTTTGGCTTGATTTTATCTTCTCCTATTCAGGGTCATGGTGGACAGACTTCCCACAGTTATTAGATAGTAAGGAAATTTATGTTTTGCCTATTTTTACCGCCTTTTCATTCCCATGCAAGTTGTGTTCGCATGCCCAAGTAGGGACAGTTTGTTTTCCAATCTAGCTTTAAAAAAGTTGCAATAAACCCTGCTTATTACTTTTTAAACCTTTTTGAAATAAAAGCAACATTTAAACATTTTACCATCGAGTTTTGTAAACTGTTTGTTGATTTCTCAGGACAAAGACCAGATGGTTGCTGGAGGAACTCAGGATTCATGGATAGATTACTAAAGGAATTGTTTCTGGGCATATTGGTTATGGAAAATGAATTTGTTTTTTTCAAACATTTTGTAAAAACAGACTGTTTCTTCATTTTTTTGTTCTTGGGGATTGACGGTTTTGAACATCAATGGAACACTACTGGATTTTTATGCTGGAAAAAAATACTTGTCTTTCCTGGCCTTTGATTTTTGGGATTGCAGTTTCCAAAAACAATTTTTTAAGATTTTTCAATATTGCACTATAGGAAATGTTTTTTAGTTTAAAAAAAGATTTTTTCGTGAGTTGATCTTGTCTTTGGATGTTGGTTTCCCTGTTTGTATTATTGGAGTACTGTACACACTTGGTGCCAAGTGGTTAGAAAAAATCACCAAGAGTTGAAAAAAAAGACAACTACAGGTAGGACCTATGAAATTCCTTTAATTTGTAAAGTTAGTTAGATAATGTTGTCAAAACAGGCAAGTAATTTGGAAAGTGTTTAGAATGTGTTAGAAATGTAGAATGTATGCAAGTTTGTCCAGGTAGTCTAAAGCTCCCATCAATGGACATTGATTAATTTTAGCCAACAGTCTCTCAGATATCTCTTTACTTTTGTTGGAAACACAAAGGTTCAGACTACCGACAATGACTGTGCCATTCTCATTTCTTGGAAACTTTGTTCCTTCTTCTAAATTTCCAAGAACTGTTAAAGGTTTGGGTGAGGTCTGCCAATTGATTTGTTTAAAGAATTGTGCCATCCCTCTATGGCATTGTTTGTCTTTGCACCTACCTCTAAGCAGTTTGAGTAACAGTTCCACCAGTCAATGGGAAACCTTGGCCTCCTCCTGTGACATGACCTGCTTAGATGGCCGATCCATGTGTCTTGAACGTAATTTAGCAGTGGAGCCAATTTTTCCTCATATTGGGTGAGTTGTCTGATTCAGTAATTGATTTTTAGAAATCATCCACACACTCAGGAGGTGCAAAGCCCACGCTGTTAGTTTTGTAAACTCATATTACAGTTTACTGTTTGACATGTAATCCTCAGCAAAGGATGGTTTTTGAATATTACGCCAATATGCCTGGGAGAAGGGAAAAAACATCCATAAATGTGGGTGTCAGGGTTACTTTTGGTAATAGTATTGATCATGGTTATTTTCAAAGTCAATTATCACTTTCCTAGGGACTTTTATTCATTCTTTTGGTTTTTATCATTGTTAAAAAGTCACTGTATATTGATGATTGCTTGGCAGGGAGTAAGCTGTAAACTAATGGGACTGTTGTGTCATTTATGTTAGCATGAATAGTATACATTTGGGTGAATGGATGGGGTGTGGACATAAAAGTCCTATCCATCATCCAAATTTCACTATTCTCAAGGGTTACCATTTATGAGCTTTGTTAAATATTACTATTCTTTTCAGAGGGTTTTCATTGTCATGCAAAATGAAAGGTTCAATAGTGCAAAAAACTGTTAGGTATGGGGGATGTTAATGTCAGAATAGGTTTGTGGGGTTACTTGTGGGGGATTACTTCCCTGTTTTTGCCTTTGCACCATTCTCCTCAAATTGGTTACTGTAGGCATACTACTACATACATGTATGGGGATGTTTTGGCACACCTCCCTGAAAACTGAGCTGCAGGGATCATTTGAGGTGGATGCAAGTATTTTATCTGCTGCACATTCTCACACACTTCAGTCTCCATTGTAGAGGCAGAGTGATTATGCTCTGTGATCCTTTCCACAGTGGCACCTAGAGTAACTGCTCTGTCTCAGTCTGCCTCTCCTTACAATAAAGATAGCCTCCAAACTTGTTGCAGCCTAGTGCCTCTCCTGTAAGTTACACAGTTTGTTCGTTTGTTTGGCACCATTTTTGAGGTTAACTGTGGAAAAATGAGAAAAGATTTTTTTGTAATAATTATGTTTAAAAAATATGTTTCTATTTGTTTGTTCAACGCGGATGTATGTGTTAGTTGTATTTCGGCATTATTTTTTAAATGTGTTATTGAAAAACTTGTTTCATAAAATAATACTGTGCTTTCTCATTTTACATACTTAACTGAATTTTAATAAATATAATTATTTTTAGACATAAACCTATATATTTTCATATATTTCAACACTGTGTTGTAAAGGTATACGTGTTATTGGTATGCTTGGTAAAAGTATGCATGGTAAAGGTGCTTATAATGTACGGAGATATGTGTTAGTGACATCCGTGGTAAAGACGTGCGTTGTATAGGTAGGTGAGTTGTAGAAACTGCGTTGTTAAGGCACGCATGGTAAAGGCACATGTTTTTCCATCATACAAACCCCACAACAACATGCCCTTTGACACATATGACTGAAGCTCAAAAAACTACTCACTGGTGTACTGGAGAATGTTATAGTCGCTCTCTGATGAGATTTGAGAAGAAACTACACCTGCAAAGGAGAACAAGCGTTGCATGAATAGTTTAGACACTGTTCTTTTTAGGGAAATTATATGTTTCTATTGCTTCTAAAATTGAGAGAAAATTCTGTTTCAGACTTTGCTGCCTGGGCAAAGCAAGGAAAGATTTTGAAACGCATTGCCTTTTTCTGAACTTTTACCTTAGATGGTTTTTATTCTGTTGTAATCTGGTTTGTGGTAGCCTTATTCTTTCTCCCTTGGGCTTTGGAGCAGATGGATTGTTGAAATCTGTAGTTTTGCTGTGGGATCTGTAAAATATTTAGAAAGAAAACAACTTTTGTGAATGGAACATTTTGTTTTCAAAATCTTTTTATTGAATTTGATACCATTTCAAGAAAAAGAACATTGGAGTTGCAACAGTACAGCATAGAGGCCAGGCGTAACAAATATCTTTCAGGTACACACATCTTGTTAACAAGGATCCTGCTCTAAGGGTAGTTGCTTTATTATGTCCCCTCCTACACCTTGTGTGGCTCATATATCTTCAGGTATCCAATTGTCCTGGTGAGGGACGAGAACTCGGCTGAACTAGTGCAACCCAACCCAACTTTCAGCCCTGAACTGGGAAATTGAGAAAAAGAACCAGTTTTGAACCCAAAGACCAAAAGAGGAAAAAAAATAAAAGGTTGAGAGAAAAGAAAGAAATGAAGAGTGTGAGCGATTTGAAAAAGAGAAATAACTAGGTGTGTATCCAATAGGTGTTACATGGTGACAATGTTCCAAGGTGTGCTCCAAGGTGGGGGTGGTCTCGCAGGCGCTGTCCCGCTCAATTAAGTGTGAAACAGATAAAGTGCCCACAGCCTAGGGCTACATGCGAATAGGGGCAGGCCTACCGACAGATATTCCACTAGCAGAGTCCAAATATACTCAAACCCCTTTCTGGAGTCCTCCGTTATGTCTGTTGGCCGCTCCAGAGCCAATGCTCGCCACAATCTAGCGTGCCACTGTGTAATGCATGGGGCTTCTGCTTTTTTCCATTCCGCTGTGATGGCCATTTTAGCAGAGCCGAAACATAGCCACATGATGGAGCAGTCTCCATATGTTTGCCTTTGCAGTAGTGGGTCCCGGGGCCCCGGAAGGGTGTGCTCCAGCGTTTCCGGGATGGGGTAACCCAGTATCAGTTTAATTTGTGAGAGGATTTCTTTCCAGAATGGTTGAATGGATGGGCAATCCCACCAGATATACCAAAAGTAGCCCAGGAGCCCACACCCCCTCCAGCATCTACATGTCGTTTTAGGGAATATTTTATGTAATTTCTGGGGATGTAAGTACCAGTCGTACATTATGTTGTAGTGGGCTTTCCGTAGATGCATAGAACGGTTGTGTTTGGCAATGTCTTTATATAGGTGGCTCCATTGTTTCTCTTCTACTGGCCTTGAAAGATTAGTGTCCCAGAAAACCCTATGTCTCTGAGTTTGTTGTGGGCTCAGTGCCCTAATGAGGGCGTTTAGGAAAGAGATATTCCTCCTGATTGTGCAAATTTCTCAATGGGAAGCAGGTCCCTGGTAGCGGCCAGCCGCACCTGGGGTTGCTGCAACCAGTGTTTTAACTGTGTATAGTGGAAGCCCTCTGAAGATTGTAATTGGAAAGCTTTGGCACATTCCGCAAACAACAGGAGTTCCCAATTTTTGTATAGGTGGGAAATCGTAAGACAAGCCCTAAGTCTCCGGTGCTTAAATGATCCATCATGCAGTGCCGGAGGGAACTCTGGGTTGAAGTGTGTGGGGGAATATGGCGAGGGAAAAGTCGTCAGAGATAGTGTTTTCGCAAGTAGATCCCAAACCCATATATTAGTGGCTGTGGGGGTGCTAAGGTAAACGTTTGGGGACCTGTGTTGCTTCTTCAACCAAAAGAGATCCCAAATGGTCCTGCCAGTTATTTGTCTGTCCACATGGAGCCAATGTTTTTTGGATTCTCTGAGGGACCATTCCGTCAGTACCCGTAGTTAGGCTGCTCTGTAATAGCCACAGAAGTCAGGGAGGGCCAGTCCCCCTTCAGCGCGCCATCGGGTGAGCGTTCGATATGATAGGTGTGCTCTTTGCCCCTGCCCTATAAATTTAGTGACCATCTTTTTGAGGTCTATAAACAGTTCCCTATCTATTGGTATCAGGAGCCCCTGGAGGAGATAAAGCAGCCTCGGGAAGATATTAATTTTCATTGCATTTACTCTCCCCAGCCAAGAGGTATAGGCCGCTTTCCATCTAGTTAGGTCTGCCCTAAACTGTCACACTAGCAGCGGGTAGTTAGCCTTATAGAGGCCGGCAACTTTTGGCGTTAGCTTAACCCCTAGGTATGTAATCTCTCGGTCCATACAGCTAAAGGGGGAGGTTTCCTTGATTCTGTCAACCAATTCACCCGGCAGTGTTAGATTGAGCAAGAGTGACTTTGATAGATTCACCTTAAAGCCCGATACCAGTTTAAATCAATCCAGCTCCTCCTGAATGGCTGGGAGCGAGGTCACAGGGTCAGTGATAGGAAGAAGAACATTGTCCGCAAAGAGGGAGATCTTATGGTCATCAGTGCCAAATTTTATCCCCTTTATATCCTTGTTCACCCTGATCCTTTCCGCTAGGGGTTCAATACTAAGGGCAAATAGCATGGAAGACAAGGGCATCCTTGCTTTGTCCCCCGAGAGAGTGCAAAGGCTTCGGACACCACCTCATTTACAAGAACCCTTGACCTGGGAGAGTGGTAATTGGCCTGCACCATACCAATGAATGTGTAATGGAAGCCAAATCATCTCTGTGCTTGAAGTAGAAAGGGCCAGTCGACCTGATCAAAGGCCTTCTCCTTGTCTAGCGAGAGAAGGGCCGCGGGAATGTTTTTCTTTTGGGCTTTTCGATTATGTGAACTATTCTCCGTAAGTTGTCATGGGTAAGCCAGCCCTTAATAAACCCCGACTGATCAGAGTTGATCAGTGCAGGAAGGAGATTTTCTAGGCGGGTTGCCAGTATTTTAGAGTACAGCTTGGCGTCCAAATTCAAAAGAGCATTGGGCCTATATGATGCACACGCTTTGGGGTCTTTTCCTAGTTGGGGAATAACTGTAATTAACGCCTCTCCAATGGTACCTGTCACCCTTTGGGCTTGTGCTTTATCATTAAAAAGAGACACCAGATGGGTAGTCAGCTTGGGCTCAAAGGTACGATAGAATTGAGCGTGGAGCCCATCAGGCCCGGGGGCTTTCTGACGTTTTAGAGCGCCTATCGCTTTCTGAACCTCATGGAGAAGTGTGGCTCACTGGTTAGAGAAGGCATACCCTGAAGCAGAGGTCAGACGTGGGACCAGGGTTCAATTCCCGACGTGGCAGGGTCTGAGCCCAAGTGTCCACGGACTCGATAATTTTCACTTCGGTGCCTACTCGAATCATGGGTTCACACTCTGCAACTCTGGGCAATAGCTTGCTTAATCTCCACTACGGCCCCCCTGCGGCGGGATGCCTGGCTTTCACCTTGGGGATGCCCAGTAAGGGTTATCTCACAGGGAAAAGCCAGGACGAGTTCACAATGCAAGCGCCGAGATGCCCAAGGGTAAGTCGAGCGCTATATAAGAACATACAGAAGGGTCTACTTAATTCCTCGTTGGCGTGAGCAGAGACCTACGTAAGATTGAGAGGAGCCAAAAAGTCCTCTTGGGCCCAGGTTTCAAGTGGGTGTGCTGCGTAGAGGGTGAGATAGAACTCCCCAAAAGCGTTTGCTTTGCTTTCCTCGCTGGTATGAGAAACACCCACCTCGTCTACTATGTGCTTAATGTAGTATTATTTCTCTTGCTTTGCCCTCAGTTGACGCTTCAAAAGGGTGTCTATCTTATTGCCTCTTTCATAGCCTCGCGCCTGCAGCCTAAGAATGGATTTCTCTGCCCTGTTGGTGTAGATAGCCTTTAATTTGCCTTTTAGGGAGGTGACTGTGCAGACGGTCTGGCTCGATGGTGACACTTGATGGTTTTTTTCCACCCGTTTCAGTTCCTCTTCTAAAAGAAGCCTCTCCCCCCTGTTGCTTTCTGAGTGTAGTGGCTAGCTCTATGCATTTGCCCCTAATAACTGCCTGGAAAGCGTCCCAATTGTTCACATAAGAAGTAAGGGCTGGATCGTTGGTTTTGAAAATTTCTGTGATTTCCGTTCTTAGTGTGTCTCTCAGGAGTCTATCCCTGCTAAGGAAGTTGGGAAAGTACTGATGAAGCAAGGATTCGAGAAAAAGAAACTTGCTCGGATCAACCTCTCGTTAATATGTGCGAACATGTAGAAATAGAAATTTAAAAGAAAATTAACATACATACGACATTCATACACGGGGAAAAAGGCATTCTGCTTGCTTAAATAACAAGGAATGATTTGCCGCGTAACCAAAGTCCCACTTGAAACCGAAAAATTGCTTTGCGCATGTGCAACCCGTCCTGCGCACGTACCCATGGGACTAACCCATGTGAGAGGAAACTCTCACACATGCGCAAAGAGTTGCTAACTGTAGGTCTTGAAGTACAACATGTCTGGCAAATGCTTGCCCGAATCTTAAAGGAAGTGTTTTGCTGCTAACGCTTTGCTTAACAAAGAAGAAATAACACGGGATAGAGTAGAAGGGGGAGGTAAACAGTGATAATAACATATTTGAGAAATTAACATCTGTTTATGATTCTTTCGTTAACAGTGAACGTTTTGGGCCTGATATGCTAAGCTGAAAGAAAGATGGCGGGTGAAACGTAATGAAAGTTGAGTCTGCGCATTGAAGACCCAGAGTGAACCTCTGACCGGGACATTGATCGCCTGCCAAAACCCAAGGACGAGAGCTTGAGAAAAGATCCTCAACTGAAGAAATTATATAAAATTTGTATCTATCTATTGTGTGAGATGTATGGGAACAGGAAGAGTCATGAAAAGTGAATACATTTGGTGGGAAGGGTTTACCAAACAAAGAACTAGTTACGGATTTTGGGACGCCCGCATGAGGTGATGACAACTCCCCTGCACCGGCCCAATCATAGTTCAGGATTCACAGACTTTTGCAACCTTTGAGGGTGGGATATGCAAAATTAAAGGGTATAATTTGAGTGACTTAAGGTTAAGAATAGAGAGATGATGAGAGCTGAGATGCTGCTGCTAAGGAGAATCGTTGATGCTGAGTGAGGAGTAGGCGATAATTTCTACTGAGAAGAACCGACTGGGAAGATTCAATACTGAGAGACAGCCTGATTAGATTGAACATTTGCGGACAAATATCGAGGAGGGAGCGAGTGTAAAAGAGGGATGCGCTCCCGTGCGACGGGTTTCTAGAGAAGTATAGTAAGTATAATCCCATCCTGCACCTGTCCTAAAGTCTTGGGGGCATATTATCAAGGGCTGGCGATAGAATTATCGCCGCTTTAGCATCCGTTTCAGGGAGAAAAGCGGCGATAACTTTATCGCATTATTAACAAGGACACCCTAGCGCGTGTTTCCTTCATTTAGCTCCCGTTTTTGTCACAACTCGCATCGCATCGATAATGAGATGCAAAGTAGGCATGGCTGTCAAAACAACACGGGAAAATATCGCTAAGGCAGCTTCGCGATATTAACAACGAGGCGTAGCGATAATCATAATCGCGCTAACTCTGCCTTAATGCAGAAATTTAACATCTGCTAAATGTCTGACTAAGGCATACCTAACATGGGAGGTGGATTATAGGAGTTAAGGCCACAGGGCCTTATCACCAAGCTTATCGCTGTTTTACAAGGGACATCACTGTTTTTTCAGTGATGTTTGACCATTTTCCCACTATCGCTGGAATATTTATCGACACAGCGCTAAGCGTTGATAATACAGCGCTAGCTTGGCAATATATTCCAGTGATAGCCGGCGATAATAAAAAGCGCGCTCTGCGATAATTATCGCTGGGGCTTGATAAAATGCCCCTTTGTCTCCTGACTCTTAATCAGGTGACCTCCATCAATCCTTTTGGCCAGGGGTTGTGTTTCCTGTTTCATTTTGGTGACTTTCACTCTTCCTTAAATTTTGAATACTTGCTGCAAAGTACAGATTATTGTGTCTTTTATCTCTTCATCTATCACTCTTAATGCATTTGAGTTTGTTGAAAGAGTCTGTATTTTGAATGAAATTTGATAAATGAATCTTTCTCTTAAGTTAATTGAGTTTGCACTGTGAATCTGTACAAATGAGCGTTCATTTTGATTGAATTATTAGATACAATCTATTGAATCTTACCTATAGTCTGTGATTATTTTACTACAAAGTTATAAGATAAATTAATGAATTTGTTATTATCACTATCAACTACTCGACTACTGGTCCATTGACCAAAGGAAGAGTATTGATCTGTGAAGATTAGTTAAAACATAGACTAAACTCAGATTGAAGGAAAATAAAACTTGACCCCCAGCGAAACAGTCAGGAAATCCAAATGCGTATATGGGCCCATTGTAAGTGATATTTTGATGTGTGAAAAGTTTATCCTGGCCTTTTGCTGGATCAGTTTTTCTGGTAGCAGAATGATGGTTATTATCGATTAGTTTGGTGATTACTGATTATTGATTATTGACTATTGTTATGACAAATTGACTACATGTTTTAACTCAAAGAGTTAGTGTCCCGTTTTATGTTGTCTAGAAGCACAGGTACAGAGATACCAGGGAATCCCGGAAATGGAATTCGAAAGAGTGTGATAAATGGAAGTCACACTGCAAAAGTTTACTCGTTTGTTGTCGTAATACTGAGAAGCAACGGGGGCTGGCAGTATTACAGTAGGGACTATATTGTATAAAAGCAGACTGTGATTGATAGCAGAGGGCCCGCCAAAGGAAGAGTATTCCTAGAGGAGTAACAGGTCCTCCCGAGCTTGAGTGAAGAGTAAACGGGGGGTTTTACTCGCAGTGAAAGGAAGAAATTTTCTTTTGTGGTTTTGGTTTAGTGGAGCAGACAGAGTAGCTCTGTTTTTACATTGTTACTAACACAACTTTTTATAACAAAAAGACGAAAACGGGTGGGCTTGGCTTATTGCCAAGTAGGGCGGACGTGTCCTAGCTGAGCTCCGGACCGGGGTCCTACATCCTGTAAGATACGTGCGCAAATCGGTGCACTTAAAACTTCACAAGCTGCTCTCTTGTGCTTGATGAAGTTACCGATCCGAAGACAGGGAAGAACAGAGTGCCGTCTCGATTTCCAAGTGGAGAACACGGACGATCCTCCAAACACTGGATGAGCTGCAGGCCATACAATGCAGTTCGAGTCTGGGTCAGAACATGATGCGATAAAGTCTTGGAGCCGTGCTGTGACCCTACCACTGCTCTGCGAGTTCCACAAAGACCAGCTGCAGCACCGCGCTGATCGGCGAGAACTGGCATCCCGCTCCGTAGATGAAAATCCCAAGATAGGGGTTGCGGAACATTACAGGCCGGGACGATGCTATGTGGCAGTTCAGTGAAGCGTTGCTGCGGAGATTAATGGGGAGAAACACACAGTGCCGACTAAGCGAGGCGCTCTGATCTGGACCAGTGGACTAAACACTACTCGTGCTCCCCTGTGTAGGCCAGTAAGAGGCTGAATTGGTCCCGTCGTACAACCAGGGAACATGGGGTGCGGCCGGAGATCCCAGTACAGTATAAGAACTTGCAAGACGGGATGTAGGCAGTGCTTTAAATGGGCCGGTACTCACCGATACTGAGTACCGGCACTTCTGAATGTTCTGGCCGTCAGTACCGGCACTTTTCTTAGGTGAGGGAGAGTACCGGTACCCTCATTGAGAGCACAGCAGGCTCAGGTTACTTATTTCCTCAGGGCAGATGCCGCCCTGCTTCCGAGGAGCTCGCAAGTCACTGAGCCCCTCAGTGGCCTTTTGCTCAATCGCTGCTGGAGATTCCAGCAGCTCTCACTTGAATGCCCCCAGACTGCAGGGGGTTAGAGGGCTTGCCTTGCGTCATGCTGTGATCAGCAGGACAGGGTCTAGACAGACCCTGCACTGTTGATCAGGTGTGCAATGGTTATTAGGCTTAAAGTGCTTAAGGCCCCTCCACCCCCTTCCTCCATCATGAGTGTGAAATGGGCTGGGGCTGCCTGTCAGTAATCCTGTCCCATTTAAGGAACTGTCCGTACTGGCCATACTAAAGTGAGCGGCAGCGACAGACAATCCTCTACCTTACCCAAGACCGTTTTTCTCCATCTTTTTGTTCAGCACAGAGGTTGCTTTCCTTTGTGTGCCCCTCTGTTGAAGCAGGAAACGAAGATGTAAAGTGGATAAATGATGTTTACTAAACGCATTTCTCATGCGTTTTGATATGTGCTATAACTGGTACAGAGGTCATTATGTAACATCATATCTTGGCCTTAGCCCCGCCCCTAGCCCCGCCCATTGGCCACACCTCTAACTCATTTTAATGAGTACCTGCACTTATTTTTTCACATTTAAAGCACTGGACGTAGGGCATTCAGGAGCAGAGACCCTACTGTGCACACTACCCAACAAAGGCTAAGGAAGTTCCTGGGGCGCGAGGGGACAGTGAAATCCCTCAAATCAATCTGTCCTAACCCCCGGAGTAGATAAGCCCGCAGCTCACTGCGTGGACTGGTTAGAGGCCTCACACGACCCCATCCCAGAACACGGAGCATGGGAAAGGACTGGACTGCCTGAAACCTTCACACTTACTCCGGTAATGGCAGCATGTGATCTTTTGCTAATGCAGCTCTCACGTGGGGGTGCATCATACCACTGCAGTTCCTCCTACAGCCTGAGTGTTAAATATGCAGTAATACCTTTGGGCATAGAGCAGCCACACAAGATCCAGGACTCACAAAGGGAGTGCAATCCCAAAGCAGTTCCACAAGCCCTTATGCTCGCTGCTTCCTTGCACTCTCTACAGGTCATGCCCCTGTTTCCTCGAATTGTTATCATTCTGTTTTTATGTGGGTGTTTGGAAGGCTGGATTTAAATG
This sequence comes from Triturus cristatus, assembly GCF_964204655.1. NCBI lineage: Eukaryota > Metazoa > Chordata > Amphibia > Caudata > Salamandridae > Triturus > Triturus cristatus. The sequence goes on from NC_140591.1 coordinate 409,891,871, forward strand.
CTTGAATATTCACGTGGACTTCTGAAATATAAAATGTAAAATAAAATAAAAAAATAATTTTTTTCCTGTATTCAGAATATTGCGGAGTTCACCCTACAACCACCACCGGCACTGTATTGCTGCACTGAGAGAGGCGAGTAGTGTTCAAAGTTTGATTGATTGCACCATACAATATCCTGTGCACAAGTTACACTCTCACGAGCCTCAATGGGTCGTATTAGAGGGAAACAGATGGATATGCCTGCACCCGGGAAACATGATCAGACAGAACAAGATGAGAGCAATAGTGCCTCTGACCAGGAATGCAAATCCCCGACTAGAGTGGATGCGCAGGCTGACAAATTGGGCTATCGAGAGACAAGTGAGCACACTTGCGACAGGTCTGACGCTTTTCAAAGCTGATCACAGTAAACTAGCAGATACGGTCCGAAACCACAAGTTACAATTGGAAGAGATTATGCCTCAGCATAAAAATCATTTTGACCATATTGAACAATTACGGCGAGAGTTCACTAGCTCACGTGACAGAGTAGATGATGCAGAAGGAAGGGCCCGCCGCAACAATGTACGTGTAGTTGGTCTACCGGAAGGTAGCGAGGGATCCAATCCCACTCAATATATGGAGCAATGGTTCAAAAATATGATTTCCCCGGGAGGGTGGGGGGGGCTTACAGAGCTCTTAAGTGGGGAGAGGGCACCCAGAATACTCGCCCGACTGCCCCCTCCGGGCCCCCCAACTAGACCACTGATTGCTCGTATTCTGAACTTTAAAGATCGTGACACCCTGCTACGGGCGACCCGAGAAAAAGTGTCAATACAATTTGAAAACAGAAGAGTATCTCTCTATCCAGACTTTACTTTAGCGGTACAAAAATTGAGGGCCTCATTTCAAGGAGTGAAGACGCTGTTCCGAAGCAACAACCTAAAATATGTTCTCCTGTTTCCAGCAAGACTGAAAGTAATATACAAGCAGAAATCCTTGTTTTTTGATAGCCCACATGAAACTGAAGGATGGATAGAAGTCACATTGTCATCAGGTCCCACACCCGATACTTCACAGTCATTACAGCCAAAACCGCACAAAACTCCCAAGATTGCCCAGGGCAAGAAAGAACGTAAGCAAATTCCTGGAAAGGAAGCGTCATTGAGTCCCTTTCAGCAGCAAATTGCCGATGGACAACACTCTGCAATACAAGCGGTAGCAGCGCTGGATGCCCAAGACACACGGTCGATAATGGACTTGCATGACTCATCTGAGGACTCTACCGTTCACTCTGATTCAGACAATAGTTTGGCACTGTTTCCATCTATTACTCCCCATATGGTGAACAACTACATGGATTGAACTTAATGGTCTGTAAGTACTAGAGTAGCAATGTATGAACACTAGCTTCTCTTCCTACTTGTTAATAGACCGATATTGATAGCACTATTTCTATATATAAATGATTGGGCCGAGTATGTGACTACTCTGATATAATGCACTCCTAAGGAATACTTAAGGATAATGGTTGTCATCCCCCCGTTGCAACTGCTCATTTGTTTGACCTGTTAGGTCATATAGTTCTTCTAGATGGAATTGTTTGGTCCTCTAACGTTATATGGGGAACCTAGTATTGGGGATTGTTGTTATTAGTTTTTCTCAAACTCAACTACTGTCAAGTATTTGCATGTCACCAGGACTTCTCTGGGTTACCTACGCATCACTGAAACCGAATGTAACATGGCCACTGCTGGGAAATATAAAATATTGGCCTAGAATGTCAGAGGAATGGGGTCAGTACATAAAAGACACGGGATATATGCTCCACTGAATAGACGTAAAGCCCACATTGTATTAATGCAGGAAACACCTCTTACAAGCAGTGAGGCTATTAAACTTAGGAAAAAAAGTGGCAGGGGCAAATATTCAGTACATCATATTCTGCATTTGCAAGGGGGGCAACTGTATGGATCGGGGCTTGACACGAATGGTAGATATGTATTTCTCCGTGTCACGTTGGATGGAGAACCAATTATACTGGGAAGCATCTATGCCCCTAACACAGAGCAGGACAAATTCCTAACATCACTAAACACAATACTAGCAGACTGGGAAGGTTACCCCTGAGTGATGGGCGGGGATTTCAATACAGTGATACATATAGAACTTGATCGTTCACACCCTCCCGTAATGGGAACAAATAGCAGAAAACAAACCGAGGCACTTGTGACTTAGGCCGCTGGCTGGGCAATAGCAGATGCATGGGGAGTACAGAATCCAACCAGTCGAGAGTACTCATTTTATTCCTCTACACACCTATTGCCAGTCAGTCAGTCAGTCAATAGGCTTTATTTCGATAACATCTTATCTTAAAAAGCAGTACATACAATATAGTAAAAAAACAAACAAAAAAAACAAAGCCATAACAATACAATACAGTCGATAAAATATACCATAAGCAAATGACATTAATAAGTTACCTTGAACATACAGATTTAAAATCCTCCAATTAATCAATTAATTTAAGCCTTCTTGATCTGATCACCCAAGCCCAACTTAAAAACGTTGCCATGCCACACACAATTAGGGGCCGTGAGTCTGACTTCAATATTCTCAAGGCTACCATATAGTGCCTAGTACCCAACTCCTTACATAATGGTTTTAACCATCTAGATCTAGGCGCTTTGTAGGCAGGACACTCAAACAATAGATGGGCAACCGACTCAGTCCTCTGTGAACAGAAAACACACAAGGGACTAGTTTGAGCCGGGATTTTCCAGAGGGCAGTCAATTCTCCCACAGGTAGAACACCAATTCTAAATTTGATATACAAGGCCCTGTCTCTGGATTTTGAAATTATGTCGAGATAGGGTTCCCGAAACGACACATCCTTAACCAAGAAGAATTCGCTGGAAGATCTACATAAATTTGGGTTAGAATTGTTCCTACCCACTACCCAATTCCAAAAAATCTTCTTCAAGGCGGATTTGGGAGGGGCAGACCTGGAATACCATGACTCCCAGAGACCCAATTCCCCCTGCAAAAATGTAACATCCCTTAACCACCCAATTTTTGACCAGCCAGGCAGCGATAAAATCGCCCTCAGCCCATCTGCATAACTCACTAATTCAGGGACTCTCCATAGGCGAGCCCAGAGGAGCAAGGGGCGAAGCCTGGCCTGATCGCTAATAGAGCGGCAGCCCATATCCATGAATAGAGGTAAGGGTACTATAAGGGAGGGACAACAAATCTTTCAGAAATTTACTCTCTTAACATGCTAGTAGGTCAGTGTTCTGCAAACCCCATAGCTCAGCACCATACAGGGCCGCACTAACCCCTCTGGCTGTGTAGATGTCCAACACAGGAGCGAAGGGTTTTGTGGTGGATAATCGTTGCTCTTTAAGAAGAGCCCCTATCACCCTTTTATGACTCAGCAACATCTTCTGGAGATGGGAAGTCCACCGCATGGTATCAGTGAGACGGATACCAAGGTAATCAAACTCCTTGACCCTTTCCAAAAGCACCCCATTTAAAATTTGAAATTTTCCAAGTTTCTTCGGGGGATTAAGGATCAGATATTTAGATTTATCTGTGTTAATTTGAAGACCCCTTTTCTCGCAAAAAGTTTGGAAACTGTCAAGGAGACTTTGTAAGCCCATCGGGGATTTGGAGATGAGCAGGGTGTCATCGGCGAATAGTAAGGGGGGTATTCTCCTGCCCGCCAGGGATGGTGAATCGGTAGGATTTTCCAAAAGATGCTCCACCACACCGTTCACATACAAAGTGAACAGAGTGGGAGCAAGCACACACCCCTGGCGGACACCACTATTCACCGGAAATCTAGCGGTCTTCTCCCCCTGCTTGCCCCACCTCACCTGTGCAAAATTTCCTGTATGGAGCTTCATTACCAAGGATAATAAATATGCGGGCATTCCCATTTCCGACAGAACCTTCCACAAACAGCCCAGAGGGACAAGGTCAAATGCGGAACGTAAATCAATAAAGGCAAGATACAAACTACCTTTACCCAGGACAACCACTTTCCAAAACAAAAGCATCAGTCTAAATGTCTGCTCAATAGTCCCGGTACCTGATCTAAACCCAGCCTGTAGGTCTGAGATAATTTTCATGACACCTATTGCATACACGTATAGATAGTTCTACACCACTATTAGGCAACACCTCACATGCTACCTACCTTGGGAAGACACTATCAGATCATAACCCCCTAGAATTACTGTTGGAATGGGGTAAGATCCCTACACCGATTCCAACATGGAGATTACAGCCTATCTCTTTGGAGGACCCAGTGTATCATGCTGCCCTCTCCGATGCTATAGAGAATTACTTTAAGGAAAATGCATATACTTGCAAGTACGCGTCAGGAAGAATGGGAGGCGTTTGAGACGGTCATTCGAGGGGTAGCTATTAGTACAAAAGTAGGATTACGGTCTATGGTAAATACAGATCTGGTGGACTTGGAAGATAAATTGGATAGATTAGAAACCGCTGCAGCATCAAATGACTCGCACGTGGGAGAACTACAAGAAGCACAAATCAAACATGCTGACCTGCTAGAACAGCTGAGAATACTTGACTATCGCTCCTATACGTAAAAACTACGGGCCCGATTCACAGAACTAACTTAAGACAAAATCCTAAACTTACTACTTTTGGTATTCACAGAATGCACTTACTACTTTTGGTATTCACAGAATGGATTTAAGACTACTAACTTTACGTCCGCACTCGGGCCAGTTGCGGAGATTTAGCCATGGCCGAAATCTCCACCTCCGGGCCGGTAATCCCCACCTCTGGGCCGGAAGTCCCACCTCTGGGCCGAAAGTCCCACCTCCGGGCTGGAAGTCCCACCTCCGGCCCGGAATCTCCGCCTCCGGGCCGGAATCTCCGGCCCGAGTGCGGACGTAAAGTTAGTAGTCGCAAATCCATTCTGTGAATACCAAAAGTAGTAAGTGCATTCTGTGAATACCAAAAGTAGTAAGTTTAGGATTTTGTCTTAAGTAAATTCTGTGAATTGGGCCCTACATGCAGAAGCAGATAGGGCTGGACCACTTCTGGCACGAATAATACGGGACGCCCCATCTCCTACCCCTATCCACGAGGTGTACACACCTGAGCGAAACACGGTAACCACACAAGACGATATAAACAAGGCTTTTAGAGATTATTATGCAACATTATATGCTGCACCTACGGATATGCATGAAGAAGATCTGGCTAGCTTTCTTCAGACTTTAGAATTTTCCTAACTTGCAGAAACCCAAAAAAAGAACTGGCTAAACCTATAACAAAAATGGAAATCCGTTCGGTTATAAAAGATCTCCCGCGTAATAAGACCCCGGGGCTCGATGACCTACCCGCTGAATTTTATGCAACCTTCTCGTCACTGTTGACCCCACATTTTGAAAAGTTGTACCACGCAGCGTTAGATACAGGCCTTTTGCCTCTCACCACGAGACAAGCGTTGGTTACTTCACTGTTAAAACCGGGTCGGGATCCAACAGACATGATGGGATATCGCCCCCTTTCCTATTAAATACTGATTATAAAATCCTCAGGGGTTACTGCACTGACCTTGCTGGGAGTGCTGCTTCTGTTTGCCTGTCCGTTTTCTGGCCACTTCGCCACGCCTCGCGGCCCCCGCTTCGCGGGAGCCGCTCGCAGGCAAGAGACCTTGTTGGGGATCCAGCCCTTGGGTTTCCACTCGTGCATTGGAGCACCAACGCGCCTTCAGGGACATCACAGCTGACACCAAGGACAGAGGCGGGACTGCGAGGACCAGCGTGCTCAGCGGCGCTGATCGGCCGCAGCTGGTCCTCTTCCCGCCCCCTCCACCCGTTAAAATCACCGCGGAGTGGGAGCTACTTGGGTTACTGCACTGACCTTGCTGGGAGTGCTGCTTCTGTTTGCCTGTCCGTTTTCTGGCCACTTCGCCACGCCTCGCGGCCCCCGCTTCGCGGGAGCCGCTCGCAGGCAAGAGACCTTGTTGGGGATCCAGCCCTTGGGTTTCCACTCGTGCATTGGAGCACCAACGCGCCTTCAGGGACATCACAGCTGACACCAAGGACAGAGGCGGGACTGCGAGGACCAGCGTGCTCAGCGGCGCTGATCGGCCGCAGCTGGTCCTCTTCCCGCCCCCTCCACCCGTTAAAATCACCGCGGAGTGGGAGCTACTTGGGTTACTGCACTGACATTGCTGGGAGTGCTGCTTCTGTTTGCCTGTCCGTTTTCTGGCCACTTCGCCACGCCTCGCGGCCCCCGCTTCGCGGGAGCCGCTCGCAGGCAAGAGACCTTGTTGGGGATCCAGCCCTTGGGTTTCCACTCGTGCATTGGAGCACCAACGCGCCTTCAGGGACATCACAGCTGACACCAAGGACAGAGGCGGGACTGCGAGGACCTGCGTGCTCAGCGGCGCTGATCGGCCGCAGCTGGTCCTCTTCCCGCCCCCTCCACCTGTTCTTCTCCCTGATAATCAGTGATAGCAACGCGCACGCGGGACGCGCGCGGGGCAAAGGCCGGGGCTAAGACTGGGCAAAGACAGGGCCGTTTTAGGCCGTTATAGACCGATTAAGACCGGACCGGGCCATCCCTCTTGGTTTTTTATTTGAGTTGTCTAGTTGCGCTTGTGTTTTAATTCTAAACAACCTATAGTTTAAATAATGTCTGCCCGTGAAACTAGGAGTAAGTCTACCAAATCCGTGAAAAAGGCTACAGGGACCCTGGATGATTTTATCACAAGGACTAGCCTTTCAATTGATAATGAGATTACTAAACTCCAGCACAGAGTATCGTTGGAGCTGGAGTCTGCAAGGAGGCTCTCTACCGAACTAGCACTAGGGAAAAAATCCTCTCTAGGTAGTATTGCCTTCTCAAAAACCCCTGAGCGCACTATTGGCCCCACACCAATTATTACCTTGGTCGAGGTTCACTCTACTGCTGAGGAAACAACTCCCTCTATTAACCAAGACTTTGTTCCCTCGGGCCCCTCTGTCAGTGTTGTATCTGAAAGCTTTCCATCTTCGGATCCTCTGATAGGGAATATCGTGGGTAGTAAAAATGGTGAGAAGCAAAAGGTATTGGTGGAAACAGACCCGATTAAAAGCCAGGTGCCTGTTAAGACATCATTAAAACATAAGAGAAAACAGAAACATATATCTGCGTATGCTAGAAAAAAGGCGAAGGTAGCCTTTAGTCAAAATATTATAGGGGGGGCCCCGCAAACACTCAATGTAAGTATTGCTAATAATATGTCTGACCAAGCGCCTCTAACGGCTCAAAGTGTCAATGCTAGTACAGATGAGCAAAACTCGGTCATATTGACTGACCACTCTGTCAATGAGGGCCAGAGAAATTCTTTGAACATGGTAGGACAGGAAGAGGGAAGGGAAGAGTTTTTAAAACTGGTATGGGACACGCTTAAGAAACTACTCAGGCCATTAGAAGTGAGGTTAACTGGCATTGAGAATCAGTTGCTTGAGGTAGAAAAAAGTGTTATTACACTATCTAGCTTAAGTCTCAATTGCACTGATGTACCCATAGTGTCTATGCAAGCACCAGCTACTGCTCCTGTGATACCTCTGAATAAAAATCCAGCTAGCATACAGCAGCAAAAGGAGGAAATAGTTAAAAGAACAAATAAAACATCGATAACAAATACATTAGTCACATCAAATATAATTCCCTCGACCTCGTCATCTGCAAATACCTCTAACAAATCTTTGCTGAAGGGTCATGTTCAAAGCAAAACGCCTCAATTACTAAATGTTGCTACTACCCATTCTCCTGTCCCCAACACCTCTGTTCCACAGAAACCCACATCTAATCTACCTGTCAGCAATAAATCCTTGACCGATAGATCTTTTGCCAATGTTCCTAATAAGCCAAACTATCAATCTGGTCATGCTTATAACAACTTTAAAGGAGGGTATATAGATTTACCACCTGACGCAAGCCCATTTGTAATTGTTCTTACAGGGGTACCTGAATTAGAAAACCAATATGAGGAGAACTTTCAATCTCTAAAAAATAAAGTGATCTACTGGTTAAATTCGAATAAACCCATTCCGAATCATATGAAAAGTAAAATCCTCATGGTTCGTAGGGTGCCGTGGGTAGGACCCATGGCTAAATCAATTATGGGTGACTGCATAGTCATTTCTTTTGAGGAACCCCATAGTGTTGAACAGATTTGCAAATGGAAATCATATGGAGATACACCACCCATTGAAGCCAGGCCTCTATCGTTTTTTTACCCCCCACCGAGGCCCATACAATATGGGTCCAATTGGAACACTGTCAAACAGTGTCACGGCTATGTACCCAACTTGGCTAGACAGGCAGATCGAAATATGTGGTCTGGTATTCCCACTTTTAACAGGTTCAGTTGTCTAGATGCTGTCAATTGACTTGGGACTATGCCAGATTGTATTCCCAAGTTATATGACACCTACTGTACACTAGGTAATAAGTCTTATCACCACCAGAGCAAGGAAAGGTCTCTAGCAGCTGATAAAGTATGTCACGATCTGGATGTGGGTTGCCTAGATGGGGAAACCAATACTATAGTAAGAGATGTGGTCATTGAGACAGAGAATCAAACTGCCGATATACAGTTAGGTAATGTTCATCATCAGTCGGTACTTATGCCGGCTTTTGATAACCAAACCTGTTCCAGTAATAGACTGACCCCACGTTTTCTCTTTCTGTCTTGGAACATTGCTGGTGTTGGTAAAAATCTTAAGGATCCTGAATGGGCTGATTATGTTGATACTAGTGACCTTTGTTTATTGCAAGAAACATGGGCAATAGATGTTCCACATAGAGTCGGATACAAAACCTATGGCACTGAGGCAGTTCAGTCTGATAGGGGGAGACCGTCAGGGGGGTTGATCATATGGCTTAAAATCACCTTGGTTATGAGGGTTGAAGTTATAGAGACAGGAACACCTGATATTCTGGCCCTAAAAATTGTACCCCCAAATGGAAATGAATGTTATATTGTCAATGTCTACAATAGACCACTTGCCCATTCCAAGGTCTCACCTATTTTGGAAACACTGGATCTCTTTTTGAAAAAGGTGGTTGGAGATACCCCGGTAATTTTGGGAGGCGACCTAAACTGTAATTTCGAACCGGTTTCTGGTATTAATAACGTCTTTGAGGATGAGGACCAGGTGTACAAAATTCCCCAGCTTGAAACCTCAAACTTTGTTAAGTGTTCCACTTTGGCTGTTCAACTGCTTAGGTTAACGGCAGATCATGGTCTTAGAGCATGTAACGGCCGCCTCCCTTCGGACCTGACAAAACAACCAACTTTTGAGAAATCCAATAGTAATCTAGATTTCATACTTGTTTCACTTAACCTTTGGCATTATTTGATTGATTTAAAAGTGGCAAGTAGGGAGGAAAGTGATCACTACCCTTTAGAACTTTACATTGATATGCAAATGTTTAGTGATATTACTACCAACCTAGCTACTCTATCATCTGAGACCACCAATGGCAAAATGTGTGAGGATGTACATATAAATAATAATAGACGTGCAGTAAAATGGCCCTATATTTTGTCTGATGGTAAGGCCCTAGCATCGGTGTACTCTCTCTTTGGGGAAATGTTTGGACCTATAGCTGGACAATCTTTTCTACCTGTCCACTTTGATCACTTTATCGAACTGCACAATGTTTTCTTCGGTGAACTAAAAACTTGCTTGTCAAAAATGCCAAGGAAAAAGCAACAAAACATAAGAGTGGGAAGTCACGGAAAACTATGGTACGATCACTCATGTAGGTTGGCTAAGAGAAACCTCTTGCTTGCTATTAAAAGCAAATCAAAAGAAGGAGTCAAACTTGCAAGGGAGGTATATAAGTGTGCCCAAAAAACCTCAAAAAAACTATGGGAAGAGTCGATTTGGTCAGAAATGCTAGTTGCTGCAAAAACTAATGATAATGTTGGGTTTTGGAGGCTGGTGGCAAATGAGGGGCATGCAGGCAGAGCTGTAAAAGACACGTTTTTGGATGAAATGACATGGGTGACCCATTTCACATCCCTTTATAAACAATATGATGTTGATGACAATAAGATATTATGGTGCCCCCCTCCCATTGAACCCCTTGACTTCACATTGGAGGAAACAATAAGGGCGATTAATGAACTAAAAAATAGTAAAGCACCAGGCCCTGACAAAATACCGGGGGATCTTTATAAACACGACATCGAAGTATGGGCTCCTTATGTAAATCGTTTATTTAATGTTCTGTCTACAAGCTGTCGCTTTCCAGATAGTTGGCGTGCAGCGGAAGTTGTGTTAATTTTTAAAAAGGGGAACAGATCGGTACCTTCAAACTATAGACCAATTAGTCTAATGGACACCCTGCAAAAACTCTATGCCAAACACTTACTGTTTCGGATTAATGATTGGCTGGAGGACTCAAAAATAATCTCTAAATTTCAAGCCGGCTTTAGGAGCAAGACTAGTACCATAGATCAAATATTCAGATTCTGTTGTTTGATCTGGAAGTACGTGCATATTAGGAAAGGTCATTTGTATGTAGCTTTCGTAGATCTGAGAGCCGCATTCGACCTTGTCCCTCGCAACTTGCTCTGGAGGACTTTAAGTGAAGTAGGCTTGCCAGGGTGTCTTTTGGCTCAAATAGTTGAGTTGCATGCTGGAAATTATGCAAACATCAGGTGGGGTCCAAATGGCGAACTGACACGTAACATCCCCATTGAACGTGGGGTTCGCCAAGGGTGTGTCTTGGCCCCTACCTTGTTTTCCTTGTTTGTTAATGATGCTCCCAACTATTTGAATGGTTGTACTAATGATTCCCCGCAGCTTAATGGAGAGAGGGTGCCTGCGTTGCTCTTTGCGGACGACACCATTCTTATATCCCAGACCAAGAAAGGACTTCAGGCACTCTTAAATTCCTTTAGCTGTTATTGCATGACCAAGGGTCTGGAAATAAATGCTGATAAAACGAAATGTATGGCATTAAACCCCAGCAAACCGGACAGAGGGTTTTTGATTTTGAATGGCCAGAAATTAGGAACTGTGGAAAACTTCTCCTATTTGGGCGTTGCACTTGATTCAAAACTAAGTTGGAAGGCCCAAGTTGAGAAAAGTAAGGTATCATATGCCCACAACGTTAAACCTATTATACGTAGACTGAACGCTAGCACAAGCAAGAGTGTAACCCCTGTCTTAGAGCTTTTTAAATTTAAAATTCAATCTGCAGTGTTGTATGGAGCAGAGATATGGGGACCTTGGGCCAGAGACAGCTTTCAGGGCTTGGATAATAAATTCATGAGAGCTATTGTTAGGGTCCCGAATAGTACACCTTTAATACCCCTCCAGCTCGATTTGAATTTTAAAAGAACAGATTACTTTGCCATTATAAGACCTTTAATGTTTTGGGTTAGGTTATGGTCCACCCCAGAACTGCTCGAATACAGGAATGGCCTTCAAGAATTGTTGATTCTTGATTCTTTTAACTCTATTCAGTGGCTTGTGCATATTAAAAAATGGTTCATGCTTTTGGGATTATACTCAATGTGGGAGAATCCTGACAATTTACCGGCTTCTTCTAAATCTATAGTAAAACGAGCCTTTTGGTCCTACATGAGTGACAGGCTCGTACATGAAAGTAGAGTTGGGTCTCTAATTCAAGGTTTTTTATCCTTTAAGGACGAACCCCGCTTCGAATCCTTTTTGGATGAAATTGAGCCACCTATTGCAAAGTCCCTTTACTTGAAGTTTAGATATGGGATCCTTATGCTGAACTATAATACAGAACGCTGGTCACAGAAAAGACTGGGAGGCCTGAATGACAAAAGCGGGTGTTTTCCCATGTGCTTAAATTCCTGTACGGAGAATGAGGTTCACATGTTGTTTGGATGTAGTGCCTACCTGAAGGCTCGAAAGAAATGGCTAAAACCCATGTGTACTCTCCTAGGAACCAGATCCTGTTCTACAGCATACAGGATTATAAAAAGCAATACAACCCAGTTTATTGTATTTAGCACAAGCAGGTTCCTTTACTCTGTGTATATTATTCGCAGGAAACTTGGTCAGATACTCTGAGTAGGACCTCTGTATATGCTTATAAAAATCTGTTCCTAAAATGAAATGTGTTTTAAATTGAGGAGATGAAAATGTATTCTTGTATTACATTTTTAAACTTACTGTTTTAAAGTGTTGCTGCATGTATGCTATTATGATTCTTTGTCTTTTTTATATACATGTGTCTTTTATGGCCAAATTGGCCGAAATAAAGAATTAAAATTAAAAAAAAAAAAATCCTCAGTAAAATACTAGCTAGTAGAATACTCATTTATCTGCCTAGACTAGTGCACATAGATCAGTGTGGTTTTATTCTGGGTAGAAGCACTTCATTGAATAATAGACGCTTACACCAGATACTTCATTTAATACCTGATGGGGACTCAGAGGCCGGTTGCATTTCACATGATTTGCGCCTAGCGTTTGATACTTTACATTGGCATTACATGCTCTGTGCACTTTCATTATTTAGCATACCACAGGAATATATACGCTGGGTGAAACTATTATACACGGAACCAACAGCACGAGCCCGCACGGGATCCCATATTTCACAGCCTTAAGAGGTGGCCAGGGGTACAAGACAGGGCTGTCCATTGTCTCCCCTATTATTTGTATTGGCACTTGAACCATTGGCTGCTAAAATACGGACAGTGGCACAGGATGAAGGAATTCAGCTTGGCAATATGACACATATCATATCTGCGTATGCAGATGATCTTATACTATACCTAAAAGAGGCATTTACGCTTTTCCAATCACTATCTGGTCTCACCATAAACGAAAACAAGTCCTATGCTTATTACTTTAAAGATACCGGCTGATGTGGTCAAGTTCGGTTTGGGCCTTGGTCCTTTAACATAGCACTCACTACATTTAAATACTTAGGCATTCAGATCTACAGAGGTAATTTGGGGAGAGCAATTAAAACACTGAAAGCACTTTTTTGAGATTTGGTCTTCATTGCCGTTAACAGTGGCGGATAGAATAGCTATCTCGAAGATGGTGATGCTCCCTAGAGTGTTAAATTACTTCACTAGCCCTTCACTGAGCACAATCAAGGCAACACTCTGGCCCTGAATGAGGGGGCCACCGTGGAATCCTCAATTAACCCAACAAATGAGGATTCTCCCCGTAAAATGGAATTAATGTTATTTCTTCTTATTGATCCCATAATACAAAATCTTACCCATATCGAAGCCAGGCTAGCTAACCTGGAAACAATGTTATCGATCCCTTGCAATTACCATTGGTGAATCCGGTGGAGTTTGAGCGAGGTTATTTCAGATAGCAATCAGTCAGGGCGCAGCAGCCCTGATAAGGGCCAATGTGATAAGGGTCAACCAAATTCCAATCCAGGCTCCTCTGTTAGGCCCAAGTCAGGTCCTAGCAATAAGGAGAGTGGAAGTGTTGTGCGCCCTATTTCTATGAGTGGTGCCTCACAAGGTCATGTCTTACCCTTACAGGGATCACCTAGCAACAACACAAGCAGGGATAACCGTACACAACCTGGGAGTGGCCCACCCCTAAACCTGACGAGGAGAAAAGTCCCCAGTTCGCGAGGCCACCCAGAACTTCCCTATAAATTTACATCTACCCCCAGAAGCGACGCCATATACGGTGGTGCTGGCAAACATTCCCATGCTGCCAGCTAGTAATAATGAGCATTGGTCTACTCTGCGGAACAAATCTCCCCATTTCCTTAGTGCCAGGCCTGGGCTCAATATACATTTTTTATTCTCAGAATATAAGATGGCACGCAGAATTGGCTGGGTTGGCCGCTCCAGGAAGCTACTTAAAGGGGATTGCATTGTTATATCATTTAGGTCCTCGTAATTTGTTCATTTAATCCTGGATAGGGTGGGCAATGGGCCAGTTAGATCGGACGAGCCAGCCATATTACCCTTGGTGCACTTCTACCCACCATCCTCTTATCCACTATCCACCAATTCATGGCATTTCTCTAGGGAGCAGGAGTATACCTACGGTAGCCACCCAAGATATACTGTTCCAACTAGTAATCGTTTTGACATCTTTAACACTCTGGATGATATTGATTGACAACCACATGTGAGGAAGCATTGTAGTATTAGTGGTGGGCAAATAAGGCAGTTGGGAGATAGGGTGATAATGCATGCAAACAGGCCTTACACCTTAGCAGAGGAGCAAAACCCTTTACCCTCTGGGAAATGTAAAGTGGCTGAAGCCCATGATAATGTGTCTTCTCCAGGGGCAGTGATCCCACCCACGGATTCTTTAAATGTCCACACAATCGAGGATGAGGCTAAACTTAATGGTGTCACGCCTTGGGATCAGACGTCATCCCAACCCTCACTTAACTTACAGCCCAAGGCGTGGCAGCAGAGAAGCTATGAATTCGCCTGACACGGGGGTAGCCAGTTCCTCCGCTGCTAATATAAATACTGGGTGTAGCCTTGTATCTTGGAATATAGCTGGCCTACGCGCCAAGATTAGTAATCCCCTATGGTATGAATATATTTTAAAATACAAAATTATCTGCCTACAGGAAACATGGTTGAAGGGCCCCATTCATTTGACCAGCTATAGAACATTTAACACCCAAGCGATAGGGGGTTCTCATGGCAGAGCCAAAGGTAGGCTTTGTATATACATATTCAATAACCTAAACTTTGTTAAAACCGAGTCTCACCTTGTGTCCCCCTATTACCAAGTACTAACTTTTTATTCAACTGCCTCTCACTCAATGGGCCTGATTCACAGAATTAACTTAAGACTAAATCCTAAACTTACTACTTTGTGGTATTCACAGAATGCACTTACTACTTTTGGTATTCACAGACTGCACTTACTACTTTTGGTATTCACAGAATGGATTTACGACTACTAACTTTACGTCCGCACTCGGGCCGGAAATTCCGGAGGCGGAGCTTCTGGCCTGGGGGCGGAGCTTCTGGCCCGGAGGTGGGGCTTCCGGGCTGGAGGCGGGGCTTCCGGCCTTGAGGTGGAGATTTCGGCCATGGCTAAATCTCCGCCACCGGCCGGAATCCCCACCTCCAGGCCGGAAGCTCCGCCTCCGGCCCGGAAGCCCCGCCTCCGGGCCGGAATTTCCGGCCCGAGTGCGGACGTAAAGTTAGTAGTCGTAAATCCATTCTGTGAATACCAAAAGTAGTAAGTGCAGTCTGTGAATACCAAAAGTAGTAAGTGCATTCTGTGAATACCACAAAGTAGTAAGTTTAGGATTTAGTCTTAAGTTAATTCTGTGAATTGGGCCCATTGACATTGGTTAGTTTTTATAATAACATTCCACCTGATAGTGCCCCTAAGGTGGTTAATTTACTTTTTAAAGAGTTAAGAACTTTGTGCAATGTAAAAGGCTCTGAAAATATGCTTATTGTCTATGGGGATTTTAATTGTGCCCTGTGTCCCTTTGAGGATGACAGGATATGTGGTTTTAATGTGGACGAAGGCTTACCTAACACTCAGTTCTGTCACCAAAGCATAGGGGAACTTTTTAATGAACTGGTGTTTAACTTAGACCTAGGATTTGCCAATGATCTATGTACTAGACCTGTTCTGATGCCGCAGACTTTTAATGGCAGAGTCCTTTGTTCCACAATAGATTATATTTTGTTATCAAACATGTTTGCCTCCAGACTACTCACTTTTTAAGTCGATACAAACTCAGTGAGTGATCACTTTCCTTTATGTATCACGATGACTCTTACTGAGAGTAGTCAGGGAAGAAACAAACAGTTGGTAGACGAGGCTTTGGCTAATTTAAAACTCGCCAAAGTCAATGGATACACGCTTCGTTGGAACATGATGGATCCTGAGGAAGTAAACAAATCACCAATTATAAGCTGTAGATCGGATTTCAATACTTTTCTGAATGAATTAGCGTCCCCAGAAAGTATATTGTCCTCATTCCAAGATGTAGCAGCTGCGGTACGGGAAGTAATGTTTAAACAAAGGGGAAAAAGTCTGCCCCCCAGCGGTGGTTTGATGTAATCTGTACTCGCTCCCACTCTCACCTGAAATAGGAGCTGCATAGCACTTCAAGGAATATCACCAATACTAGACAAGCCAGACAGAACTATAGATCCGCTCTTCAGGAAAGGAAGAATGCCCTTAGAAAAGAAGCATGGGAGATGCTTTCAGAGGCTGCACATTCGAAAGACAGTGCCGCCTTTTGGAAAGCGGTCAAAACACCGTTCCTGACTCCGGCCGGGGGTCCAACTGTCGAAGTAGCCATACCAGAGGGTCAATGGGTCGAACTTTTCTCTAATATATACAATGGAACAAGCAGGATAGTGAAACCCTGGGAATTACCAGCCATTAGATCTACACTTTGATATTGATGAAGTGAGCAGGGCACTCTCCTTAAGTGCAGGTGGGAAGGCCTCTGGTCCCAATGGGATTCCCGTGGACTTGTTTAAGTCCAATGTCACACTGTGGGTACCAATAATTACACAAATAATCAATGCAAGTTGTGAGGTTGCTTTTCCACCAACCTGGGTGGAATCTACCATCGTCCCCATATTTAAAAAGGGGGACCACCAGGACCCGACCTGCTACAGGCCCATTTCTTTATTAGATTCCATGGCCAAGGTTGTGGGACGTATCATCTTGGTACGCCTACAGCTTTGGGCAGAGGAAAATCAAATCTTATCGGATATCCAATATGGTTTCCAGGAAGGATTAGGGACCGTGGAGCAGAGCTTAAATTTAGCGATCCTCATGGGGAAGTACACCAGGGCCAAAAAGGGAAACTTGTATTTAGTCTTTGTCAACCTCTCAGCAGCGTTTGACTGCGTTAGGCATTCAAAGCTTTGGGAAATCTTAGCATCTCTGGGGTCGACAGAAACATCATTCACTTTATCTGCCTCATTTACAACGGAGCAAAGTCACGCATGCGATTTGGTGTGGGAGGAGAACGTACTGCCTCTTTTCCCATTGGAAGTGGGGTTAGGCAAGGATGTGTCCTAGCCCTCTTCCTTTTTAACCTTTACATTAATGGGCTAAGACAGGCACTCCTTAAAGACGCCCACAACTTCCCACAAATAGGCAATCGCCCCATTCCAGCCTTGTTATATGCAGACAACGCTGTGATCATGTCTCGCACCCAGATTGGCCTACAAAAGTCCCTAAACAATTTTTATAATTTTATGAAGGAGTTGGATCTCAGAATTAATATTTCAAAAACCTACACAATGAGATGTGGCCGTGGGATTCAGAGATGCAGGGAAATTCTTGTGGAGGGAAATCCGATTGCCACTACTAACAGCTTCTCATACTTAGGCTTTTTGTTTAGCCATAATGACACCTGGGCCCAAGCGGTTGCCGCTAAAAAGCTGGCACTAATTAGAACAACGTCTGCCTTAGCCAGCTTTGCAAAAAAACTGGGACGTAAACCACCTCTGGAACTCTTAAAAATGCATAAAGCAAAATGCGTTACAACTGTTACTTATGGGGCTGGGATTTGAGGTTTTGCAAACACTAACTCAATTCAACTAGTTGAAAGAAATTCTGTCTTAAAATATATTTTGTCAGCATCTTCTAGTACCTCCACTTATGTTACTCATGCTGAATTGGGTCTTCCACACATATCCGACCTCATAAAAGTAGAGCCAATCCTTTTGTGGCATAGGATTTGGTCATGTGATGAGACTACACTTAGGGGCCGATTCCGATCCTGTATTTTTTCCCCCCGTAGGACTCGTATCTGTAAATTTTTCCATACGAATCGTACGAGTCCCGTCCGACCCATGAAGTACGATTCGTATGTGAAAAATACATACGGATCAGTCCTATCCGTACGAATCAGATCGGGAAAAGTTGTACGAGACGTACCCGGACACTTTTCCGTACGAATCGTAAAAATGCAGTCCGACCGTACTAGTACGATCAGGACCGGCTTTCCGATTTCCGATCTGTACGGAAAACGTCCGTCCCGTACACGGGGAATGACTTGTACATATACAATGTCGGTGTACGCACCGTACATTAGCAATGTCGGTGTACGCACCGTACATAAGTGATGGCGGTGTACGTACCGTACATAAGCGATGGCGGTGTACGCACCGTACATAAGCGATGGCCGTGTACGCACCGTACATAAGCGATGTCGGTGTACGCACCATACATAAGCGATGGCGGTGTACGCACCGTACATTAGTGAGGGCGGTGTACGCACCGTACATTAGCGATGGCGGTGTACACACTGTACATAGCAATGGCGGTGTACGCACCGTACATAAGCGATGGCGGTGTACGCACCGTACATAGCAATGTCCGTGTACGCACCGTACATAGCAATGTCCGTGTACGCACCGTACATACACAACGCATGGGGATGTGTGCCTGTACGACTTGTACCCCTGTACCGTACTGAACCACGGACACTGTAAAACAGCACAAGGAGGGTCTATTCGACTCGCACAATACCACAAAACACGTCTACACTGCACAAAAAATGGAAAGGACTGACCTGGACACATCCAAACAGGCAAACAGAGGGGCAAACTCACAACCACCCCTTATAACACACCCACCAAAAATTCTAACTGAGCCCCACCCACAAATGGACCAATAAAAAGGGCCCACACACACAAACCATGAGCCTTTGCAACAGACTCACTGCAACTAGAGAGCACACAACAACAACTGCACCCATCCACCTTAACAGATACACCTTCACACAACCTCCTTCACACATACCCCCTCTCCACATTCAGACCCACACCGTAACATTCAGACCCACACACCCAAAACCATCCACACCCTCACCCCACACCATGCCCACAGACAAGAATCCAAAGTTCACAAGGGAGGAGCTGGAGATCCTTGTCAATGATGTCATCAGAGTCGAGCCACAGCTGTTTGGAACATTGGTCAGACAGACCAGCATAGCTGAAAAATCACGCCTGTGGCAGAGGATCGTCGATAGGGTGAATGCTGTTGCACCCATCAGAAGGACCAGGACCGAATGCCAATCCAGGTGGTACGATCTGCGGAGGGCGGTCAAGAGAAAAATGAATGACGACTATGCCCAGAGCAACATCACTGTAGGTGGTGCACCCCACAGACCAGTACATTACCATCCCTGGGAGGAGAAGGTGATGGCCATGCTTCCGCCGGTGGGAGTACATGGACTTCAAGGACTTCCAGAGCCTGGTGAGTACACAAACAACTGATGTAACATGGGGATAATGGCATCCACACCCCAACTACACCAAATGCACACAACTACCCCCAAGCCATCAACGGCCAGAACCACAGTCAAAAACCACGCTAATGCCAATAACATGTGTATGCCCCTCGAGAAAGCAAGGCCATGCTATGTCCCATGCTACACGAAGCACCAACCCAAGAATGTATGTCCGGTATGCTGGGAGGGTGTGTGGTACAAAACGCATGTTAGAATTCTAAATCAGACACAATTGTCCTCATCCTATATGGCCCAGCTACATACCCATGCACCATGCGCAATGCACAGGGATTGGGAAAGTACTGACAAGATAGCTCACACTTGGCCCTGGTGTAGGCAGCACAAGGCCCTCCTGTGACCAGTGCAAACACAAACACCAAGACAACAAGGTCAGATAGCTAGGACAGGAACTCACACTCACTGTCATGGCAGCATGCTCCATGGGGGGACAGCTACATCACCTGGGAGCCCCAGTGCCCAATCCCACTACACCCACCAGCAGCCCTGTCACACACACCCCTTACACAAGCAGACACCACCAGGACAGGCAATGGATTTACCCACTGTCACAATGGACATACAACACAACAAGACCAATACATAGCCGAAGAAGCATCCAAGCCACAAATTGACATGTCAAAGACTCCGGAGCACATATCAATCTGTCACTCGCAACATACCCATCCACAAGTGAACATTGAGGAGAATGCTAGGCACATACAACTACCTGGAGGAACAGTGCCAACTTGAATGTGTATGAAACATGCATTTTGCATGAAACAGCATTAACATTGTCTGTCTCTCACACACAGGGCAACATGATGAATCTCCCCCCAACAATGGGGGGGAAGAATCACAGTCACAGGCACCGGCAACGACGCCTCTCAACACTCCGCGGATGACCCCGACCGACCTGGACCCTCTGGTGTCCACACCCCTGCAGAACCTGGTTCAGGAACATCTGTGCCAACCACCACCCCCATTCCTGCCACATCCCAGGAGACACCGAGGAGCCCTGCCCACAGTGAACAACTGAGCCAGTCTGCCCAGGAGGGACAAGGTGCGGTGGGCACCCAGGAGGAGGCAGACAACACTGTCACTGCCATCCCTCAGGGGTCCCGTAGACCCGATGTGCCCACAACGGCAGGCCAGGCTCGTGTGGGCAGGGGTGGTGGGAGTGGAGGCAGGCCGAGGCGCAAACCTGTCCAGCCAGCTGAAGGGACCGGTATGTCACACATACACAACATCATAGATGCATACCGGCGTGACACCAGGGAGTTCAGCCAGGTAGTGGTGACCCTCACAGAGATCAAGAACCAGCAAGCCGAGCAACACGCCACTCAACAAGAACACCAAGGACGGATGGAGGCAGGACTGGTTGAGCTCCTGGCGGTGCAAAGGGACATAAGCCATTCACTCCGTCAGATTGCCGACAACATGGGCAACCCTCCCTGTGCCACCAGGCGAAGACCACCACCAGCCACAGGGAGGGAGGAGGAGGAGGATTCGTCCGACGGAGCGTCCCAAGCATCGTCAAGGCCTGCATCTGAGGGTCCCCCGAGGAAGGTGGGTCACCCACGGAAAAGACCGTGAGAGGCAGCGGCCCATCCACATCTCCCAGTTCACCTGGCCTGGCACCTGGCCTTCATGTGCAACAGCATCACCTCATTGACTGACATCATCTGCCACATGGACTTGCTGGTCACAGTCTGACCAATGATGCCAAACACTGTGGTCTGGACTCTGATGACTTCAAATGCCAAGGATCCCATCTCCCACTGTGAACTATGGATTCTATGCTCCCTGCATTGCACCTTTTCCTGTGCACAAATCACGCCCCAGAGCTAGAAATAAAAAATTAATACATGAAATTTTATGTTGCAATCATTTAGCATGAGTCCACAACATACGTGTGGGGATATGTCGAAGTATGCCTGAGTGTGGAATAACTCCAGCCATCCATACACTTGGATCTGAGTCCGGTCGAGGACACACATGGGTCACAATGTATCACAAAATACAGACATGGAGCCCAATACTCACCCGTGATGGCCTCAAGCTGCTGGGGGGGGGGGGGGCTTGCAATACTGCTCAGACAGACCAATTTGGAAGAGTTACATGAAGGTGTAGAGGTCATGGGTCATGTTGATGTGCCCGGGGAGGGAGTCCCAGGTCTGTTTGGCGAGGTCGGAGAACTATCTCCTGCATGCAGTGTGTATGTGGATGTGATGAATGGTGGCCAGGGCAAGGTGGGCAGCATGGAGTTGGGCCAACAGGGTGTTGGATGACACACGTCCAAGGTGGGTTTTGGTTCGGGGGTTGTGGACTGACTCCTGAGTGTAGTTGAGGAGTCTGAAGGTGATCCTGCAGCACACAGTGAGCCATTGTACCTATCTCCGGTGGACGGTGATGTGGCTGGGGCGGGGGATGTTGCAGATGAGGTGTGCGGATGCACCCTGGATGTGGACAAGTTCACCTTCAGTTTTGCTGTTGTTCTCCGTAGAGTCCGGTGCTGTAGTTGAGCCGGCTGGTATCGTGGACCAGGGGGACGGTCTGTCTTGCCTTGTAGTGGATCTATCTGTAGGTCATTTGCAGCATGTGTAGGGTGTTGCAGCATGAGGTACAGATGGTGGTGAGTTGCATGGTAATTGTGAGTGATGGGTCCATGATGAACACCAGCTTGCGTGCGTGGCCACTGGGTGCTGGTGCGGTGCACAGACCAGTGGGACACAAGGAGTTGACCCAGCCGTGAGGGGACATTCCTCAGATGATGACCTCTGTCCTGTCCAAGTCCAGCCTCAGGTGGCTGATATTCAGCCATTCCTCAACGGATCTCATGCCTTCTTGAAGTTTGGATTTGGCAATGGCTGGGTCTTTGGTGAGTTTGAGGAGCAGCTGGGTGTCAATGGCATACGAGATGATGATGAGGTTGTGTGCGCATGTGATGGTGGAGAGGGGGGTCATGGAGACATTGAAGATCGTCACGCTGAGAGAAGAGCCCTGTGGCATGGGCCAGATGACCCCAGTGTACTACATGTTTCAGGGTGGAGGCAGACTCCCTGGGCCTTGCTGGTGAGCTACTTTCTGATTTAATCATGGGCCCTCCTCTGGATACCAGTGTTGGAGATGTGTGAGCTGACAGTGTGGTAGCACATGGTGTAGAATGCCATTGAGAGGTCAAGGGTGGTGGCCTAACCATTATTGAGCAGGGCAAAGTTGTCGTTGGTGGTGGCAATGATGACGGTTGCAGTGGTGTGATTACTGTGGAAGACGGTCTGGTGCTGGTTGCCTGGAGCTGGTTGCATGGAGGAAATTTGTCATTTGCTTGGTGAGTGTCAGATGACATTTGCTGGGTAGGGAAGCAGGGTGAGGTACCAGGAGATCCTGCGGTACTGCCGTCCGTTGTTTAAGAAGGGCCTGGGTCTCTGCATGCCTCCTGCACCCATGGAATGTGGCAAACTCTAAGGAGACATTCATGACGCGCTGGACGTGGGCTTCAAGGATGTGGAATGATGTGGTTTAGATGTTGTGTGGGAAGGGGCCTGATGGAGAGGCAGAGTGTATGTTGCACATGAGCCAGGTTGTGTACTTGCTGCTGATGGGAGTCCAGAACCTGAGGGGGGTTTGTCCTGTGGATAATAGTGCTGTCTGCCTCTGGGTGCCAAGGCTGTCGTGTATGGCCATGAGCTTGCAGTGATACAAAGTTGCAAGAGATGTGATCTGCCTTGCAAGGGTGGAGTGTCTTGGATGGTGATCTGCTGTCAGTTCACTCACAATGCTGATGAGCTCCTTGATGTCGTGTGTTTGGGTGTCTCGGCACTATCTGAAGGATCTCCACTTGTCCTTGCTGATGATATGGTGATGGCTGTGTGTGGTGTTTTCCAGGGCTGTAAGGCAAATGATGGCTCTTTGTGTTGCAATGTTTGCACAAGAGTCCGGCTAGGTCTGTAGGAGTCCAGTAGATCTGCCTTGTCCCAGGTGCCTTAAATGTTGTTGTGCTTCACAGCAAAGTCCGTCAATGTGGATGCTTTTGTCCAGGTTACTGTCATGAAGGTGATGTGTGGGGCTGTTGTGTTGAGGAGGTAACAGAGTCCAATGGCGTGCTGGTGGACGGAGCGGGTGTGGAGTAGGAGGCACATTACCTGGTTGTTCTGACAGGGTCTGGTAGGCTGGGCAGCACTGTGTAGGCAGTTGGAGTAGCACACTCAGCATGCAAAGGTGTCGTGCGTGTGTTTAGGGGCTGCCTGATAGCAGGCGGATGATTGTTACGAGGACATTGCTTGGAGAGTGGCTGCAACATGAGCCTGTTGTGTGATGTGGGTCATGCAAAGACTAGAGGGTCGTGCACTGTGCATGTTGCAGGCGCAGATGGTCCTGCCTTTGGCACGGCGCTGGGGCTACAGTGGCACAGAAAAGCTTCTGGCTGCATTTGGAATGGGTGGAGGGGGAAGGGCTGAGCTTTTTTGAGGCGTGGGGGTTGCAGAATCAGGGCACTTGGTGGGGCGGTGCCGCAGGTGAGGCAGCAGCAGGCGGAAGGGGTTAGAAATTAGGAAAGAAGTAGCACACAAAGACAAGTAGGTCTGAAAGGCACAGTGCAACGGGTGTATGTAAAGGAAGGAGTGTCAGGTTACTCATGGGTCACTCCGAGAAAATGTATGAACAATCACCATAAATTGCAGCCACTGGATCAGGCAACAAAATGCGGAGATGCGCAAAGGAGACACACCATCAGCAGGCGTTCACGTGCCGTTGTGGGGAGCAACCTGCACAAATACATACACAACCAGGTACTTCATGCACAATAGAGATCATTTGCCAAAGTACACATACACACAGATGCTGAATCTTTGACAATTATGCCATAGATGACGCATGCAAACTGGCAAGAGAGCTGCAGTGACAGAGATGATGCAGTTTGGATTGTGCTGAACCCCTTTATTCCACATACACACACAAAGGGATATGCATCCATATTAACAGACTCACAGGTCAGTTGATAGAACATGTGGGACATACGCTAGACACCCCCTTCACAACACGGATGATGTAAATCCAAATTAACTGGCACACAAGTTAAAGACAAACACATCCTGCTGCACACGGAGAGGCTGCAATTCCCCACGGAACCTGTTGTTGTGATGTCCCCCACTATGTCCACCCGTAGCATCTGCAATGTTTCAGAGGCAAGGTTTACACACATTGATGCCTTCATCAGACGCCACACTCCACTACAGATGACTGTCAAGAAGGGTGACTATCATGTCATGGGAGTGATGCTACATGTTATATGCTCCATGGTGAGAAGACATGTATGCATGGTACCACAACATGCACAGAAGCAGTCCCCACACATTCCCAACCCGTACCACCACCAAAAAGCCTTGCTGCAATCCTTACCCAAACTGACATTTCCACATGTCCGTGCATGGAACGCTGAATCAGCACACGTTGCAATCCTCACGGGGAATAGCAGGAGGACAACGATGACACGAGCAGACAACATGCGCAAAATACCAGGGAATGACAGACACACAAGAAGTCACCTAAAACAAATCTCACCGCACACATGGACATTTACAAAACATGAACAATGTTGGACATATGTAAATTGCAAAGAAAGTCTATCCGCAAAACAGTGTGGCATTACATCATCACTCGAGTGATACATCAGAACACACATCCAAGTCACTTTGCATTCAGTCAGCTGGACACACACATTGCAACACATGCCACTCAATGCTGCAAGCTTGCACACTCATACCCAGTGACTCACCATTATGAGAAGAAGTTGCGTATGAGCTGACTCCGGATATCATCCCCCTCCTCCTCCTCATCACTAGCCTCGTGAGCAAGCCCTTGATCCTCCATGGGTGGATGTTCCTGCTCATCCGGATCCAGGATGAGTGGCACTTCCTTCTCAACTGCCATGTTGTGCAGCATGCAGCACACGAGGAAGATTTGGCACACCTTCTCCGGGGCATAAGGGAGGGACCCGCCTGTCTTGTCCAGGCACCGGAATCGGCTCTTTAGGAGTCCAAACGTCCTCTCAATCACTCGCCTGGTCTGCCCGTGTGCATTGTTGTACCGGTGATCTGCAGCTGTTCTTGTGTTGCGGAGAGGTGTCATCAGCCATGGCATGTTGGGATAGCCAGAGACCCCTACATGGAAACATCATGTAAATAAGTGGGTCAGGTGATGCCGTAAGAGACAAAGATACAGCAACACATAGGACAAAAAGAGTACACCCACCAACAAGACATGCTCGTTCGTTGTGCAGCCGCAGCATCATTTGTGGCACCTGCTACGCCTCATGATGTAGGCATCATGTGCTGATCCTGGAAAACATGCACAGACATGGGAAATCAGCATGTTAGCAAGACGCACCACAAGGGCATTTATTGAGTGGTAATGTTTGCGGTTGCGATAGGCTTGTTCCTGTGCCTGTGGTGGTACCAAAACCACATGTGTACCATCAAGGGACCCAATTACATGGGGCATCCCACCCAGGGCATAGAAATCACCCTTGACATCTGTCAACTCCTCTGGAGTAGGACATTTGATGAATTCATCAAGGTGCTCCAATATGGCTGCTAAAACATCACGCAGGACACGGCTGAACATAGTCTGTGACATCCCACCCACATCAGCTATGGTCAATTGAAACGTACCTGTGGCAAAAAAATGTAAGGCTGCCATCACCTTCATCTTGGGGGTCGGTGCAGTAGGATACCGATGTTGCGGTTGGAGGTGTGGTGCCAGCTTGTCTGTCAAGTCCTCAATCAACTGGCGAGTGAATCTGTAACGGCGGATGCAGGCACGTTCCCTCATGGCACCCAAGTCTGGCATTAGTCTTGGGACAGGTGGTGCCCTGCAAGACATTGTTTGGATGAATGAAGATTGAGAGTCGGCCAACATCAATGTCAATGAACATAGCACATGCTACACTGCTAATACACATCAGGTAACTATGGAGTCGGGTGTGTGCAATACATCCAGGACACATATGCAAGCTTGCTGGCACTCCTACAAAAATCCAGATACACCTGTTGATTGTCAAGTCTACATGACATGCTCTGAAATGAGCTGGGGGCCAGTCTGAGTGAACAGCAGAGATATCACCAGAGTGACACACATCCACATAGCTGCATTGGAAGGATGTCATCTCATCCAGACAGCTGACTGCAAGGCACACGCACAGGTCACATGGAATGTCAAATGTACATATCAAACATATTGCGATGAAGGGGTACACGTGACAACAAAAAAACACAGCCATTGAGACAACGCACACATGTATGACTGGGAAAATATGATGTCTGATGCACACAGACCCTACAGCCGTGGGAATCCACATGTGGCATGGTGTGCGTAGATGTGTTCCATGCCCATCTCCACACAGACCCCTGTTGGATGCACCAACAGCAAATGCAGTTGACGGGACACTGACATCAAGCTCATGGGAACACATGACACACACCTGACATAGTCCCAAAGGGGCACGCTGATCGAGACATGTCAGTTGATAGAGTGTCCCTGTCCCTGGCATCAGGAGACAGGTGCGGGTGTTGATGACTGTGCCATCCCACTGCTGCTGTGCATGACACAGTTGGACTACAGACACACATGTGGCAAGTGGCAAGGTGATGTGTGCCACATAGTGCCCCATCACACATGACATGTGTCCACAGGTCATCACACATCAATTGTGCAACTAGATGAGATGACCTGTGCAATATCACTGGCTAACACACCTAGGGCCTGCACATGAAAGTATGCAATGACAAGTACTTGATGGACATCCATGTGCGACTCGTAGCCCTCCATTCCTGGCATGTGTACGCCTGTATTACCATTGTAAGCGTGTCAAATGTGTACCTGTACGTGTACTACTAGTGCGTACCTGTACCTGTACTAAGGTAGTACAGGTACGTGTACGCACTAGTAGTACACGTACTGTGCATGCACTAGTAGTACAGTGCATACATGTACGTGTACTACCTTAGTACACATACCTGTATGCACTAGTAGTACACGTATCCGTACGTGTACTACTAGTGCTTACATGTACGTGTATTACATAAGTACAGGTACGGGTACGCACTAGTAGTACACGTACCCGTACGTGTACTACTAGTGATACCCGTACATGTACTAAGGTAGTACACGTATGTGTACACACTAGTAGTACACGTACTATGTATGCACTAGTAGTACAGTGCATACACGTACGTGTACTACCTTAGTACACGTACCGGTACGCACTAGTAGTACACGTACGGGTACGTGTGCTACTAGTGTGTACACGTACCTGTACTAAGGTAGTACACGTACGTGTATGCACTAGTGGTACACATACCCGTACGGGTACTACTAGTGCGTACACGTACCTGTACTAAGGTAGTACACGTATGTGTACGCACTAGTAGTACACGTACCCGTACGTGTCCTACTAGTGCGTACACGTACGTGTACGCACTAGTAGTACACGTACTGTGCATGCACTAGTAGTACAGTGCATACATGTACGTGTACTACCTTAGTACACGTACGGGTAGGCACTAGTAGTACACGTACAGGTACGTGTACTACTAGTGCATACCTGTACGTGTACTAAGGTAGTACACGTACGTGTACGCACTAGTAGTACACATACCCATACGTGTACTACTAGTGCGTACACGTACCTGTACTAAGGTAGTACACGTACGTGTACACACTAGCAGTACACGTACTGTGCATGCACTAGTAGTACAGTGCGTACACGTACGTGTACTACCTTAGTACATGTACGGGTACGCACTAGTAGTACATGTACCCATACGTGTACTACTAGTGCGTACTCGTACGTGTACTACCTTAGTACAGGTACGGGTACGCACTAGTAGTACACGTACGGGTACGTGTACTACTAGTGCATACCCGTACGTGTAGTGTGTACACGTACCTGTACTAAGGTAGTACACGTACGTGTACACACTAGCAGTACACGTACTGTGCATGCACTAGTAGTACAGTGCGTACACGTACGTGTACTACTTTAGTACACGTACGGGTACGCACTAGTAGTACACGTACGGGTACGTGTACTACTAGTGCGTACCCGTACGTGTACTAAGATAGTACACGTACGGGTACGCACTAGTAGTCCACGTACTATGCATGCACTAGTAGTACAGTGTGTACATGTACGTGTACTACCTTAGTACAGGTACGGGTACGCACTAGTAGTACACGTACGGGTACGTGTACTACTAGTGCATACCCGTATGTGTAGTGCGTACACGTACCTGTACTAAGGTAGTACACATACGTGTACACACTAGCAGTACACGTACTGTGCATGCACTAGTAGTACAGTGCGTACACGTACGTGTACTACTTTAGTACATGTACGGGTACGCACTAGTAGTACACGTACGGGTACGTGTACTACTAGTGCGTACCCGTACGTGTACTAAGATAGTACACGTACGGGTACGCACTAGTAGTCCACGTACTATGCATGCACTAGTAGTACAGTGCGTACACGTATGTGTACTACCTTAGTACACGTACGGGTATGCACTAGTAGTACACGTACGTGTCACACGCACTGTACAACTGGTGCCATAGGGGTACGTGTGAACCGCACCGTACACCCACAATCATTGCGTGTGTACGCTTCGTTTCACCATTGTACTGGTGTCGTAGGGGTACGTGTGAAACGCACCGTACCTGCGTGTGGATTTCAAAATTACATAGGGGACACATAAGGGACAAGTATTAGGCCCTAAATGCATGCTGGTTGTCATGGAGACAGAGTTTTCAGTTGAAAAGTGTTGATCAGGTGTCCTGGAACAGTCAGTTGGCCACAAAATACAATGTTGCAAAGTGGTTGTTGACTTGACATGATGCTCAAAATTTGAATGATGCGAATGGTGTCATTGGTGTATGTTTAAAGGGATTGGAGTAAACGTACGATGCTAATGAGTCTGACCAATCACTATGTACTCCTCTAAATTAATGCCCCTCAGCAAGACAGATATAAGGCAGCCAGAACCCATGAGAGGGCACTTGCCTGCACAACTTTCCAGTCAACAACATTGCTGCTGTCTCTGCTTCCTCTGGACCATGTCACGTACTGTGGAGAGGGCCCAGCCATTCACCCAGGAGGAGAATGAGGCCTTGCTGGATGCCCTCCTCCCACAGTACCCCAGGTTGTATGGGAGACCAGGGGAGCAGGTGAGTGCTGAGTCCACTACCTTTGCCTATGCACCTGTTGTGTGACTGTTAATATTGTGTCCAGGTTGGACAGACATGCAATGTTGTTTAGAGTGGGTCCCAGGGTGGGAGACATGCTGATGTCTCTCATGCAGAGCATGATGTAGTTCCTGTGTGCACTCCTCACTTGCCTTGTGCTTACTGTGACTTTCACTGCATAGTGCATGACACATTCCGCCTGGGAAATCCTTGGTACCTTTTTTTCCTATTGTCCTGAGGTAATTCAGTGGTCCCCCCGGTGTGACAGGTGACTGTACCCACAGATGTGTATGAGTTGAGTGGACCTGTGGTGAGAGTGTCCAAATGATGTGTACGACTTCATGGACATTGATGTGTGTGAATGTTCCTTTACATGTGGATGAGTGTCTATGTGAAGTGTTGCACCACACCTGCATGGAGGTGGCAACAGATCTACCCATCTGATGTGACAAGTAAGCCGTGCTGTGTGTCTGACTTGCAGAGCTAGCATGACACCTGTGACACCCCACTGGCAAGTGGCACATGTGCAGAGTGAGGGTTGTATCTACTGTTGTCAATGACAGGCGAGTGATCTGTGCTTGGGTGTGTCTGTCTAGTATGCTGAGGGTGTGTCAGTGGAGTGGGACATGTGACTGCTTGGCACGTGCTGGCCATCAGCCTGCTGTTGCATGTGCTGCACAGTGTGTGGCATCATCAGTGAGTTTGTCGCAACCCTCATGCCAACTGGTTGACTTTCAATGCCATGTAGTGCATTGGGGCTTGCACACAGGCCAATTTATTATTGTGTATGATGTAATTCCTGTCTGCATCCTATGCCCTGTTCAACATTTCAAAGATGTTCAAATGTGTGTCTCTGGGACATGGAGCAGGTGTATTGATGTTGTGTCACTTTGTCATCCTGACAGGTAACTGCCTACGAAAAGGGGGTGATCTGGCACAACATCGTCAGCGCCGTGAGATCTGAGGGGGAGCATAGTCGGCAGCTGCCACAGGTCTGCAAGAGGTGGCAGGACATCCGGTGCTGGACCCGGCAGATCGCCCGGGTCCAGCTGGGGCTCGACAGTCCTCGTCCCCACGGCAGACGCCGACGGCTGACCCCCCAAATGAGAGGTGTCCTGGCGGTGGTCTTCCCAGACCTCGATAGGCAGTTACAGGAGAGACTGCAGCAAGGAGGGGGTAGGTACATGGCTGTTTGTCGTGTTATGTGTCGCAAGCTTTTGTAAGTGCTCTGTAGCCTGGATACACTACCAGAGTTGATATATGCAGTGCATTTTCTGTTCCCCAATGTCACCTGGTGATCTTTTTCATCCCTTCCCCTCCTTGGCTGTTTGTCGTGTTATGTGTCGCAAGCTTTTGTAAGTGCTATGTAGCCTGGATACACTCCCAGAGTTGATATATGCAGTGCATTTTCTGTTCCCCAATGTCACCTGGTGATCTTTTTCATCCCTTCCCCTCCTTGACATGTGTCCCTTGACTGTGTGTGCACATGCTCATCTAGGGTGCCAGTAAATCTAAGTGCACATTGCTTTCTGCATCATGTGGGAGGGTGATCTGTGACTTGTGTTGGTACCTTGCCTGTGCCATGACCTGTTCACTATGTTGGGGGTCCATAGTTGTTGTCACTGATGCTGATTCTCAACATAGGAGTGTGAGCTTTCAACTGGACACCCTTGCAGCATGCATGACCAATGTTGTGGCCTCAGACATGATGTGCATGAGTGTGAGATATGCATAGTGCCATGACGGTTGAACATGGTACAGTCAGCTCATTCCAGGACCACGGAGCAGTGTGCCCACTACAGTCCCCTTAGACACCCTGGCCTCCTAATCATGTGTGTCATCAAACACTGTGCACATTCTCTGCATAGGTCTGCCTCTGTGGCATTGTTCCCTGGCCTAGTTTGTATTCTGCTATTGTGTGCTACATGTGTCCACTGGACAGGGATACACCATTTTGCTTGTGCGTACTCACACTGGGCAGTGCCTGTGTGGCTATTCACAACAATCTGTTGATGGTTGTTTGTCACAAATATGTGTTGCCAGCCCCACGAGGTGATGTTGTGAAAATGAAGCTATTTTTCAAGCACAGTTGTTGTAACCCTTAAAATGAGGTGTCACTTCTTGATCTGTATCAATCACATTGACTCAGGTATTGGGGGGGGGGGTGCGGGAGAGGCATACATGTGCAACCCTGATTTTTCATTGCCAGGTCTGACTTGTGTGTGAGAATTGCCTGTACAAAAATACACTGTGCAGTGCCCCTGTGATGCTGGCCAGTGCTTAATGTTCGTACTTTGCAGCCTGTGTCAGTTTTTTACAAACATGAATCCTGCTCATACATTGTTGGCACCTGTGTGTGGTTCTGATGCAACACAGTTTGGACTTTGTGTGCTGACATCTGTGTGTACATTCTGGCTTGCCATGAGGGTGTCCCCACAGTGCAGCTGGGCTTTTTTACCACCCAATTGCAGGCCCATTAGCTTATGCATTGTCCTGGGTGTGGATATGTGTGCCACTCCAGATGATAGGCAGTAGGTCATATGTGTAGCCAACTGTGTAATCAGGTGACGGATGGCCTGGTGACAACTGACATAATTCAAGTTGTTACTCTTAAAAAATTGTACCTTGGCACTCACAGCACTTGTCAACAGTTCTTCATGGTTTAGATGTGGAAATTTGATGATTTGTGTTAAGTACCCTGATGTGCCTGCATGACAAAAAGTCTAACAAGGAAGTGCAGACCAAACGACATTGCCACTTTCATGTAACACGCTGGCACCTTTTCAAAGTAGCCACTGTTAGAATTAAATGGTGTGGCAGATTCTCCATATACAAGTTCCCACAGTGGTCTTGATTTTGTGAGACTCCTTTGTTGTTGGTGATACAAACTAACGAGTCTCAAGACATCAAGACCTCCGTGGGCCCATGTATATGTACTTTCTGCAACGCCATTTATTTCTAACTGTGGCTTCTTAGAAAAGGTGCCAGCTTCTTCAATGACAGTGTAAATTTACTTTTGTGTGCACTGCCTTGAGCGACATAGTTCATGCAGGCACATGAGTGTTCTTTTCACGAGATGGTGAATTGCCACATTCAAAACATGTCGATTGTGTAAAGTATTGTGAGTCCCAAGGTAACAACATTTGTAAGTTTGGTGTTACAAAGTACTTACAGGTCTCTGAGTGTGGTGACACCTTGAGTATTGAGGTGTGTTAGTTTGCCTTGGGTGCACCACTACAGTTTATTTCAGGGTAAACAAGGTGGCATGACTTCATTGTATTGGTGTGCTCACCGGTTCACAGACACTAGCTTCTCAGTGTATTTCTCATTCAAGTTGTGGCCTGGTGTGTTGGTTTTTTCCTGGTGTCCAAGTGGCATAGTGGGTCTACCAACTGGGCAGTACAGGGCTTACATATGTGCGGAGTAATCTAGCTGTTACTCATGATGCATTGCCGGATATGCACTGTGACCAATTGTTTTGTGCTCATGTGTCAGATGTATACAGGTGACTGATGCATTTTGGTTTCTTCTCCTTGTCAACCGAAACCGAGGGAGACAACAGCATGGACCTGGAGGAGGGACCCAGCGACAGTGCCACCAGTGCTTTGGTGTCAGCAGGAGCCAGTGACACAGAGGGCGAGGGGAGTCAGTCGGAGGACCTGTCTGGAGGCGAGAGCATCTACGACACCGACGGGTACGAGGCTGACATCCCTGAGGAGGCGGAGGCTGCAACACCAACTGGCAGCATCCCCACATCTGTCACCGCCTCCTCCATTCCCATCTCCGCCCTCCCAGTTGCTCCCGTCCTTCCTGTCCGTGCTGAGACCCACCATGTCTCCTTCGTCCCAGGCACCGCACCCCCTGCCCCTGTCACCCCTGCTGCCCTCAGTGAAGAGTCTGTGGACATCCTGCGGCACTTTCAGGTTGGGCAGGCATCAGTGCTGAATGTCCTCCATGACCACAATAAACTGCTCACTCAGGTGGTGTCGTTCATGGAGGGCATGTCAGCAACGATGTCTGACCAACGCAGGATTCTGCGGTCCATGGACTCTTCACTGACGGCAGCAGTTGCTGTCCTGCAGCACTCCGTCCCCCCCCCCTACCCCGGAACCATCCACACTGCCCTCTCCCATGCCTGCCCAACGCACACACAGACATTCACGGGCACGCACACCAGCAGACACACCCAGCACACCCCCAAGTAAGGCACAGCGCACACCTCCTGGCACGCACACTAAGGGGGATGTAGGCACATCCACAGGGTCTGGGGGCAGACGACAAACACGCAGCCACAGTCGGAGTCCGCAGTCCTCACAACCCGCTTCCTCCAAAACCACTCCCCTTAGCTCCCCTGCCAAAGCCTCACACAAGGAGACCTACATGGGTTATCTGGACCTCGCCCACACTGAGCCACCACCCCACAAGCGGGAGAGGAAGTCCCCGGGCCGGGGAGTTGAGCCCCCCCCATGTCCACCCCCTCCCCCAAGAGCGCTCCACCCCATCCCTTGGCCACCACACCCTCCATTGGCCCTGGGGTATCTTCAGGTGCAGGGGATACTCTGGACGTCCTAGCAGCAGTGTGCAGCGCCGAGCTCACCTCCACCTTTGGCGCTGCCCCACCCCCTGTGGTGGAGACGTCCACCCCTGCACCCACCACACCTACCCATCCCCCTCTTGTCCCTGCGGTGCCTGGTACTGCCACTGATGATGCCCCCCTCCGGTCGACAAACCTTGAGGTTACTTTGTGCAGGCAAGGTAGGGGTGGACGCAGTCCCCTACGTCCACCCTTGGACTTGAGAAATGGACTGGCCATTGGCCTTTGTACATAGTTTCTTTACAAAAAAATTTGTTATGGTGCTGAATAAAGCCTTTTCTTTTACTTTCAACACTATTGCATTTCAGGTACTTGATGTTGGTGATGAGGCTCCTGGAGTTGTTGTTCTGGTAATGTGTTAGGGTTCTGAGAAATGTTTTTGTATGATGGTCATGAGGTGGACCATGGTATCTGTGTGCCATCACAATGTCTATGCAAATAATCTTTGGTAGTGTGTGTTCCTTTTCTTTGGAGACATTGTCCCAAGGAGTGTTCCTTCCTAGGTGGCACCTGACATGTTCCCTGCAAACAGTTGCACAATTGTTGTGCTGACTTGTGTCAACATTTCCTTGGTTGGTTACGGATCCCTTCAACAATGGCCATGCCTGCTTACCGATGTCTCCTGCTGATTCGTCTGTGCCATCCTTTTTTTTTTCTTTTTTCTTTTTCTTTTTTATTTGAAGTACTTTAGCGACATAAGAAAATTAATCAACAATACATAAGATCAGATACAACAAAAACAGGTTCAGCCTAGAATACAACCAAGCAGTGAAGTTTAACATCGTCTACCGAGGAAATCAATCGGAATCAAAATAAGGTCCCCAGATTTTATCAAATTTTCTTGTACCTCCCACCCGCATAGCATAAATTTGTTCACTTTTCCTAACTCTCCTCATTTTCTGTATCCACTCTACTTTAGATGGGATTTGTTCTGACCGCCAGTTCTGCAATAACAAAGATCTTGCCACTGCCATTGCTATAAACAGTAATTTAACAAAATGGGTAGGGATTTTAAGATCCGGGTCAAAACCATAAAGCATCAATTTTTCATTAAAAGGAACTGTAATTTTATAATAGGCCTGGAAAAAAACAAAAATCTCTTCCCAAAATATCCTAATTTTCGTACAATGGACCATTACATGAGACCAGTTGGCAGAAGTATGCTGTATACATCTGAAGCAGTTCGATGAATAATTTGAATACATTTTGGAAATAGCCGCAGGAGTACGATATAATAACCATTTCTCAAAGAATAACATTCTGCGCCTATTAGCTCCTCGAAGTGTGCTAAAATTAAACTGATTAATGGTCCTCCAAGTATTCGTAGATAATACATGATTTTCCTGTTCCTGCCATTTTTTAATTGCTTTTTGACATAAATCCATTCCTTACTAACCGCTAAGCAACGCTTACACTCCCCAGGTCTCCTTACACATTCATTCAAAAAGAGGTCTTTAACCAGTTGGGTTGGTTGATTAAGCTGTTCAATATCAAGTTGTTCCAAGAATTTGAAGATAGTATTGTAAGACCACACCAACAAAAAATTCCTCTGAATAAGACATGCCATCTCTGTTGGAGTTATCCATACTCCATTTTTTTAAAAATCGACTATTTTAATAAATCCTACTCTGGCCCAATTATCTACTGTCTCAGATCCAATTTTAATGCCTATCAGTGGAAAGATACTAGACAGCAGGGTTGTTCCATTAATTAATGGGAGAGAATATCCTTTAAACATAGCAGTACGTTTTTTGAGAAACCATATCAGGATCTTGTAGCGGACTAATTTGGGAGATTTAAAAGTCTGCAGGGGGGTGGTATCTCATTTTCTAAACAAATTAGGTAAAAAATAAAATGTATAAATAAGGTTTGCCCTTGAGTTTGATTCCTAAACCTCGACAAATATTGTATAAAATATGCGTTATAATAATCTTTAATATTTGGTAAAGAGAGTCCTCCTTGATCTAGATCCACATAGAGAGTATTGATTGCTATATGAGGTGGCTTTTTTGCCCATACGAAGGCAGAAAACAGAGATTCTACCCTAGAAAAATAGGTTCCTGGCAGGAAACAAGGACTCGTGGAAAACAAAAAATTAAATAAAGGAAGAACGGACATTTTTATCAGGGCGACCCGACCCAGGATCGAAAGTGGCAAAGAATTCCAGCGTGTAAACATTGACCGGATCTTTAGAAGAAGGGGATCGAAGTTGAGCGTGTATAAATCCTTAACTGTGTGTGAGAAAAAGACCCCGAGATATCTTTTCGGTTTAGTATTTAAACAGCACCTTAAATCGGGATGTATTTCTAGCTCTCTATTCCCACACTTCAGAATCTCAGTTTTCTTTTTGTTAATCCAATAGCCCCCTAAGGCTTCGAATTCCTCAAAAATCTGAAAAATCCTCATTTGCGAATAAAGTTTGGGTTTAATTAATAACATAATATCATCCGCATAGAGTTTGATCTTCGCCATTGAAGGAACTGGGGAAAGAATACTAGTACAATTTCCTACTGCGGCAGCAAGGGGCTCAATAAAAAACGCAAACAAAACTGGGGATAAAGGGCAGCCCTGTCGTGTGCCGCGCTTGACTAAAACTGTACCGACCATTACCGTATTTATGATAATATTTGCTTTGGCCGTAGAATAAAGATTTCAAATTAAGTTTACTATTTTATCAGAAATCCCAAAGTGCTCTAAAATAATAAAAAGTGTCTCCCATACCACCAAATCAAAAGCTTTTTCTGCATCCAATAACAAAATCAATGCTGGGATCCCTCGTGTCTCAAAATAATCTAAAGCTTCAATTAATAAATAATGCGTGTCGTAAACAAATGTCTCCCTGGAATAAAGCCGTTCTGATCGGAATGGATCAACTCTGTTGATATTTGATTCAAACGCATTGATATTAATTTTGTAACGATTTTATAATCTATATTTAGTAAGGTAATAGGTCGGTACGAGTTCGGATCTTTAGCTTCTTTCCCCTTCTTCAAAAAACTCACCACAGTTCCTTCCCGAAAAGAGTCCGGGATCTGGCCTCCTTCCAGCATCGAGTTCAATAATTGCAAAAAATGGTTAGAGAAAGTACAAAAAAAAGTTTTACAAAATTCAGCTGACAATCCGTCTGGGCCACAAGCCTTACCATTTGGGAGATTTTTAACTACCAGTTCTATTTCTTCCAGGGAAAATGGGCACATCAATGTTAATTGGTCAGTTTGGGAGAGGCGAGGCAATGCACAGTTTTCTAAGAAATCTGATAACTTTTCCTGATCAATATCATGTTGCTGACTGTAGATATTATTGTAATGGGAAAGCATTATCTTTCCTATCCCGACCGAATCTGTTATGTCCATTTGGGTTACTGGGCATTTTAATCCTCTAATCAGATTGGCGGCAGCTTGTTCTTTCACCTGCCAAGCCAGAAATTTCCCAGTAAAATTACTCTCTTCGTAAATTTTTTGAGATTGTCTATAGAAAATCTCCTCACTTTGGTCATAGTAATACGAGCTAAGTGTCCTTTTAGCTTCATCTAATTGATGTGAAATCGTGCTGGAGGGGTTCAGCTGTCTTAATTCGTTTAAAACTTGTATTCTTTGTTCCAAAGCATCTTTTTTACATTTGGCTACTTATAATGCTGCTGCATCTTTACCTATAATTATTCCACGAACAAAGGCCTTCATGGTGTCCCAGATAATATTGATCGGAGCCGTTTCAACATTACGGGAAACAAAATCACTAATCTCTGATTTCAAAGACGTTACCCATGTTTCGTCGTTCAAGTATATTTTATTGAATACCCAAC
This sequence comes from Triturus cristatus, assembly GCF_964204655.1. Classification (NCBI taxonomy): domain Eukaryota; kingdom Metazoa; phylum Chordata; class Amphibia; order Caudata; family Salamandridae; genus Triturus; species Triturus cristatus. The sequence continues at coordinate 409,929,755 of NC_140591.1, forward strand.
GCTTAGGAGTCTTTGGGTTTTGTATTAAAGCGAACCTAATGACTAACATTGCATGGTCAGAAAACCCATTATGAATGGGCCTCTGATCCAACAAATTAAGCTGTCTAGATACAAGAAAGAAATCAATCCGAGATGAAGACTTAAATCTCCCTGACCAACATGTGTATTCTTTTCTTGACGGGTGTTGTGTACGCCATGGGTCACACAGGTCTGAAAAAAAATTATAATTAAGAATAACTTTCAGTGATTTAGGTTTGAATTGTCTCCTTGATTGCGTGGTTGAATCTAATTTAAGGTTCATAAACAGATTAAAATCTCCTCCGATGATAATATCTCCTACTACCAATAATAAAGATTGAAACAAATCTTCATATACTGAAGAACTATCATCAACAGGAGCGTAAAAGCTAACAAACGTGATGGGTCTTAATCTATTTTTAATTTTACAAGTAACCCGGCACCAACGCCCTGAGCCATCCCCATCTGTAAATGTATGTGTCTTGTAAAGCGCACTGCTGCCCTGAGGCGTCGTGGCGCTGTAGACCGCTGGGGAACCCGTCCTGGCTATCCCTGTGAGATGGTCCCTCCTGGGTATCTCCAAGGTGAAACCAGGCATCCCCGGCGAATGTGGGGGGCCGTTGTGGAGATGAGGCAAGCTAATGCCCAGAGTTGCCGAGTGTGTTACTGGTTAGAGTAGGTACCGAGGCGAGAATTATCGAGTCCGTTTTGACCCTGGTCCACGACCCTGCCGCGTCGGGAATTGAACCCTGGTCCTTGGCCGATTCTCTGCTTGCGGATCTGCCACCTCTAACCAGTGAGCCACACCTCTCCACAATCTCAGCATGAATATTCTTATTTAGAAATATCGCAACCCCTCGCTGGGCTTCAGAAAACGAAGAAAAACCACGATATGAGGTCCATGTTTTGAACATCAAAAATTTATCTAATTTTAAAGATGAAACATGAGTCTCCTGCAGCAATATTGCCGAAGAATTTTCAGACTTAATCCATGATTCTATGGCCCGAAATTTCTTTTTGTTATTTAAACCATTAACATTGAAAGAGATAACTTTCAAACACTCACCACTCAACATTTAGAATAGAATTACATATTTTTCCGTAACTATCCGCAAATATCTCTTTTTTATCTTTTATAGGCAAAGAGCCGTCTATCTGAAGCAAAATATTTACTAGGCATATCGCTAAAGACTTCTTTTTTTTACTTTTTCCTCCCTGCTCCCCCACCCTGTGCACCCCCATCCCCCCGTCCTGTGCATCCCCATCCCCGCATCACCCCTACCACCCAACCCCCAACCACATAAACCCCACCCCTCCACCTGCGGCCCTGCCTCCTTCCCCCACACTGGCCACAGATCTAACCCCCTAAACCTTGGGTGTCCTGGTATTACACCCCTTGGGTCCTGGACTTCTCCTCCCCCTCAATATATATTTTTTACTATTTTGTCCCCAGCCATCACTTTTCACCCTTATGTCCCTTAGTGATTTCCTTCAATAAATCTTGTGCTTCATCCAGGTCTGACAGCATATATTGCTTGCCCTGTGCTAAAACTTTAAGTTTAGATTGTTGAGCGATCATGGCCTGGGCACCGTTAGCTTTAAATAAGTGAAGCATTTTCACGAACTCTTTCCTCCTACGTGCAGCAGTTGCCGACATGTCGGAGAAAATCCGGCATTTAGTTGTCTCATTGACGTCAAATTGTCTTAATTGATATGCGTTAGACAAAATAGCTTCCTTTATCCGACTGTCTGAAAATTTAGCAGAATTGTGCGAGGTAGAGTAGAGTGGTGGAAAGGCTGGGCTGGGACACGATGTGCTCTGATTATTTTTAGATCCCCCTCATATTCTGGTATTACTTTCTGTTTTAAAAAGGAGGTCGCCCACTGTACTGTATCGGACCCCTCTACCCCCTCCGGAACTCCTACAATACGGAGGTTCGATCTTCTAGTGTAATTTTCCAAATCATGGAGTTTTATTTCCAAAGCTCGTCTGCTTCTATCGAATATTTTGACATCTTTTTTAACTACCACCATTTGATCTTCCAAGGTGGCGATTCGCATTTCGGCTTCTTGAAGACGAAGTGGAAAGCTTGAAAGTAAGTCCTCTATCTTCTCCAGTCTTTGATGTATTGAGGCTAATTCAGCTGTTTGAAATCTTTTTATTTCCCGAACTTCATCCAAAATTAAATTCAGCATATCTTTAACTGATATCTGAATTTCACCTGTTGATTTCGTATTCATGTCTACGATAGGGCTGAAGGGATCGACTGACCTTATGGAGGAAGAGTCCATATTTGATGATAATGAAGACGGCTTCGTTGGTATTGATTGAGCAGTGTTATGATCCTTAACGGATGAAGCACCAATTCGATTGGAGTTTTGTGAGGCTATTTCAGATATCAGTGTTAGTTCATCTTGGTTTTGTGCAATCAGCCGGGATGAAAGCTCATCTTGAAAAAAAAATCAAGGGGGTACTAAAATAGAGCTAGGTGCAGACTCCAACTCAGGCTCATGCTCAGGCTCTGACTCAAGCACGGGCGTGGATACTATATCTGAGGACTGGACATCTGCTGGAGGAGTCACTTTTTGAATTCCCTCTACGCAAGATAAACTATTTGACAGGAGCATTTTGGGTTTCTTCTCAAACAAGGGGAACTGCTTACCACCCTTCGAGCCATCAGCCCATTTGGTCTCGGTTTTAACCTCATTACCAAAGTCGTACCGGGGGGAGACAGTGATACAGGTGAGTGAGCTGGTTGAACAGCCGCCAAACTGGTACTGAGCTTCTTTGTTCCACCCTGTGCCGAGCTCTCAACTGTACTGAATTGCTCTACTGGTGTCGTCGAGGGTCCTTCTAAGTCGTCTGAGCTCTCGAGGGGCTCCTTATCCATTACCTTGCTCGTTTTCTTAATCTCCATAGGCAGCTGACGGAGAGTTTTTGCTTTTGAAGTAATACGGGCGTTTAATAATTTACCCATGACTTAGACAAGGTTCACCAAATAGTTCTGCCGTCTATTAAGTCCCTTTTTTTTTTCCCCCACCTCATCTCCTTCACTTAACTTCCTTCACCTTTCCCCCCCCCCCAGCAGGAACCAGATCACGACTATGTCTTTTCAGCCAGAGCAGCTTGCTCACCTGCTCTGCGCTCTTCTGGCATAGAAAGGCTTGAATGTAGTCTGTCCCAGGTGATTTCCTATTTCCCCCTCGAGTAGCAGCTCCTATGCCGACAGCAGAGCCGATTCAGAAGGGGCCAGCTTGAAGATCACATCAGCAGCATCGGCAGAGTTCAGAATCTCCAGCACACTGTGTCTGCTGGAAAATGCCGGCAGCCGCGAGCCGCCATAACCGCCGGGAGCCGAGAGCCGAGGAAGAAAGAAGGGAAGGAGCCAACGCCAGGTGACCGCGCGGAGGTGTGGACTCCGCTGCTCAGCCCATCGGAGCCCAGCCCTGCCTCGTCTGTGCCATCCTTGATAGTCACTGTACTTGTGTTTTGGGTATGTAGGAATGCCTTCAAGGACAAATTGTCCCATTTCAGCACTATGCATGTGTGTAATCACGGCCTAACACACAAATGGTACTTGTTATGCAGGGTATTTGGGCAACTGACTCACAATTGTGGGCATTGTATCTAGTGGAATTGAACCCTATTCCTTCCATGAGAGACAACATCTTGGTGGCTGGACCAGCACCTGCACATTCCTATCACTCCTGGGATGTGCGTGACAGTGTGTGTTCCCTTTGGCTATCTTAGTTTTGTATGCAGTTACATGACTATACAGTCTGTTGGCATGAACTCAGGGTGTGTATTGTGCTGCATCCGCCATGGGTGGGTATGCATGTGTTATATGTCCTCACACCCACATGTGGTGTGTCATGCAGTGTGTGTAAGACATCCATCCTCCTGGGAGTGGGACACTGCTGGAAGTCCTCTGCACCCACCCCTCATATGTCTGGACACTGCTGGGAGTCCTCTGCACCCACCCCTCATATGTCTGAACAATGCTGGTAGTGATATGCACCCACCCCTATATGTCAGGACACTGCTGGTAGTGATATGCACCCACCCCTCATATGTCTGGACACTGCTGGGAGTCAAATGCACCCACCCCTCATATGTCTGGACACTGCTGGGAGTCCTCTGCACCCACCCCTCATATGTCTGGACACTGCTGGTAGTGATATGCACCCACCCCTCATATGTCTGGACACTGCTGGTAGTGATATGCACCCACCCCTCATATGTCTGGACACTGCTGGGAGTCAAATACACCCACCCTTCATATGTCTGGACACTGCTGGGAGTCATATGCAGCCACCCCTCATATGTCTGGACGCTGCTGGGAGTCATATGCACCCACCACGCACCCCCTTAGGGATGTATACTGCTGGACTGGACCTACACACACACCAATATGAAGGTAACATGCTGGGCCAGTCCTCTAGGCCCACATTCCTGGCGTGTGTACGCCTCGTATCCCAATTTTTCAGCTGCCGTAACGGGGTACGTGTGATATGCACCGTACCCACACATTCATGCGTGGGTACGGTGCGTACCTGAGTTGTCATGGTGCCGTAGGGGTACGTGTGGTACGCACCGTACCCACGCATTTATGCGTGGGTACGGGCCGTACCTGAGTTGTCATGGTACCGTAGGGGTACGTGTGGTACGCACCGTACACGTCCACTTCGGTTGTTGCGGTACGCAGGGGTTTCTGGACAAGATCCCCCAAGTGACCAGACCCTGGTGGTAATGTATGGCCTACATATTATAAGTTTTGGTTTGTGTATGGGGTATGTTTCCTGCCCTCGCCCCCACCCTGGTCCCTGGGTGATGACACGTACGATGGGGTTCATGGCTGTACGTCACATACCGGGGCTCCGTTGCGTAGGATTCTGCTTTCCCGGCTGTTTTTCGCTCCCGTAATCAAAGAGACGTACGTAGTGACGTAGGGACGAATCATACTTGCTGGGCCGGAAAACGCCGCTTAAATACATGCGAACGTCGCGTGCAAGCAGTTCCGGATCAGAATCGTTGGTTTTTTTTACCCGTATGGTCTTTTGTACGATTCGTACAGAAAAGGCCTTTCTGTACGAATCGTACTTCATAGGTTGTAAGATGAGTTTACATGGTACGAGTCGTACGGAGGAAACGCTCCATACGACAATCCGTACAGCCATTTTACAGGATTGGATTCGGCCCCTTAATAGGGACTTACTACAGGAAATTCTCAGGCTGGACGGTGCACTAAGGATACCCTGGGTTAAGTTTATCCAAGATTTCACAAAAGATATGGGCAACCCAGAATATTTTACTAACCCTAGCACCATTACCATGGTCTCCAGGAAAAATCTTAGACTAGAGGCCCTTTCATTTCTGGAACGCCTAAGATTATCGGGGGGAAATCACCAAGCCTAGCGTTTTGCTGCACCAGATGGTTCTTACAACTTTTAGCTTGCAGCCGTACCTAGTTTTTCTACTGGGTGTCTACAACAGGTTTTTGTTACTAAGATTCAGACTGGGGATAATACATAGACTTGTCTCTTTCCCCACCCCGAACGATTGGGCAAGCGAGTTACAACCATGTCCATGTGATAACAGGTCGCCTCAATCGTCTTTACACATTGTTTTATTTTGCAAATTCTATTTGGAGGTAAAAAAGATCTGGATCTTACCGATTTTACAGAAATGGGGATTGAGGCAATGCCGCCCTGCTTTAATAAAGCACCAGTTCCTAGAAAACGAACGTGTTGCCTGGAGGTTATCCATGTTTTTAAAAGAAATTCTCCATCAGAGAAAGAGTATCGTTATCTAGCATTAAGGTAATGGCCCTTTTTATATAAACTCTGTGCTAACTCTTATTAGTTTTTAAATATGAGACATATGTTAACAAAATACTTTTTATCCGGATAATGTATCTAAATTCCTTGATGACATTTTCTTGTATTATTTATGTATTTTATCTGTGCTTTTATGATTGCTGTATCTCAATCGAAATAAAGCTATGTTCTGATTCTGATTCTACTTCACTAGTTTACCCATTATAATCTCCTCAAGTATTTTTCAAATACTAAACACAATGTTAACTGATCTGGTCTGGGCTCAAAGTAGACGACGTGTGAGCCTTACTAAACTACAATTGAGTACTGAACTGGGGGGTTTAGGAGTTCCTGACGTTTGAGCGTATTGCTACGCTAGTCAACTCCAATGGCTTTCTTACTGAACGGATGGCCGTCACTTACATGAGATTGACATCACACGAGCTGCCTGGGAGAAAGGAGCATTACATACACTGATATTGCCAAATAGTAGAACCCCTCAATCGATTCCGCCACTACTCAGGGTAGCTGTATTTTACTGGAAAAAAGCGATAAACTACACCACGGGGCAACGGCCATATGCTCCTAACATACCCCTCCTGGAGATTCCTACGCCAACGGGGACACTTACTAACATATGCCTGGCAAAATGGATAGACGAAGTTGTGCACATGGTTGGAATGCTTTTCTCTGATAACATATACATGGATCACACTACCTTTGTGAGGGAACAAGGGTTTCCAAACATTCTATAAATAATACATGCCAGTATTAGTAGATATGTGAGAAATTCTTGGTCTCCCAAAGGCAAGGAGCCTCCAACACACACACTTGTTCATATGCTCTACCTTATGGGTAATGGAGGACACCTTGTAAAATGGTTTTACAGCACTATTGGAACACAAGCCTTGGTGTTGTTACAGGAGCTCAGAACTAAATGGTCCGAAGATATCAGACGTAATATATCTGATAAATAATGGGAGAAAACACTGAAATACCCCAAGAAAATCTCCAGGAACCCTAAGTTCAAGTTAATTCAATACATGATAATACATAGGGCATACCTGTCACCACACAGGTTGAGTAAAATGTTTCCCGACGCAACAGATGCCTGTCCCAGATGCCATATGCAGCCGGCCAGACTGTTACATATGCTTTGGGCGTTCCCAAAATTGATACCCTTCTGGGCAACAGTTTACAAAATCATTGGTGAGTTAACACCTGGGATTGGGAATGATACAGTGGAATATTGCATACTAGGTGTGTGTAAACTTAGGAAATCGCAAGGAACTCAGGCTTGGTTCGCCAATCTATTATTAATCTTGGCGAAAAGAACTATAACAATGCGTTGGAAATCCATACAACCCCCAACGCCATTATTTTGGCATGGTGAAGTAGTATGGTGGGGTGGGGCCAAAGGTATGGAGATAAAAAGGGAAGAACATAGAGGGCTTAGGAAACACCAAATTTCAATGGAATGGGACATATGGTTGGAACAATTCATTTCAGTTGAAGAGTCTTTACACTGAACGATAATTATGACTGACCTGTTGTCGGTATCTGGACCCCAAGGAATACTGATTAATGAAATGGCATAAGTAGGACATGTTTACAAATACTGCACATTAAAATGTAGATTGTATGTAGAGTACTGTGTCTTGGTTGGCGATCAGATTAGGATATACTGCAAATTGAGTTTGGTGGGAGTGGTGGGAGACTTGGATAGTTGTTCCTATCAGGGAGGGGGTGGGTTTGAATGTTTGGAAATTACTTAATAAATATATAATGGGCATATTGACATGCTGTAAACATGCTTTGTTTCTCATTATAAAATCAATAAAATATGTTATAAAAAAAAAGAGATGAAAACAGACATTGTTGTATTACCTTGTGAAGGGAGGGTCAGTAGCAGGAGCTGTACTGACGTCACAGAAAGCCGTGCTGGTATTGGTTGAAGCAGCGGGCGTGAGAAAACTGCAGATTGTAAAGGGAGGGTCAGTAGAAGGAGTAAATGCTGACGTCACAAGAGCCGCGCTGGCATTGGCCAGATTAGAGGGTGTGTTGTAAGCTCTGATTGGTAAATAGACTGGTTCCACAAGTCCTATATGATCCAACAGTAATTCGAGCATCGCAAGAAAAAGAAAGTGATGCATTAAACAAAACCAAAGAAGAGATAATTCAGAAGATAAATCAATTAGGCTTAAATGCAGAAGCACTAACTGTACCAGTAACGATTGGTCCTGTTATTCCATTGTATGGTGCTAAACGAGGTACACCAAAATCCCAAACTATGGCACCTTCTCAGAATAGAGCTAGGAAGGAGATAGTTATGATAGATGATCAAATTAGTGAGTGTGAGTCGAATGTTTCATTAATGGATCTACCAAATATTGAGGCTGTGACAGAAACCCCAAAAAGTATGTCACCTACAATAGTGAACAGAAACGTACCAACTGTCACTCCAGTGGCAGGGGGTTCCACTGGATTTTCCCCTGAAGATCTAGAGGAATGGGCAGAAGGATTAGAAAAGAAGAAACCCAAAAACATAGCTGTAAGTAAATTAAGGGTGGATTTGGAAGAAATGATCATTGGTACGATAGGTCTTGATAGATATGAAGATGAAGAGTTGTTATTTCTATGTAAGAGTATAACCTGGAGGGCAAAGAATTTGCATGAGAAAATAGCATAGAATTTGGAATAGATATATAAATAACAAAAGTACTGCAAAATTACTATAGAGCATAATTTACTGAAAAGGACTTAGAAATCTTGAATGCGTCAAGAAGTAGATTGCAAATAAAGGAATGTATACACCTTTTAAAGAAATGGGGAGATGTAGATCGATGGAGAAGCAGATGGATTAAAAAAGACAGGAGGCGATTGCTAAAGAGTTATCTGCATTTCCAATGAGAGAAGTAGAACAGGTTGAAAAGATGCGTCCGATGAGAGAAGTTCCAGGTGGTGGATATGTTCATGTTCCATGGAAAAGACAGGATATTTTGGGGTATGTTCACAAGAAAGTGTGATAACTACCGCAAGAGTAGCGTAACGCAACTTCCAATATCGCAGCCAATCGCGCGAAAATAACTCAGTGTCAACGTGGAATTCACAACAAGGCAGTACCACACGATAGTCCGCTGACACCGCAGACAATGACCGCGATACAACCATCATGACGGAGATAAAACCACAGACCACAACACCAAAAAACACGCAATGGGCCAAAGCTCGATGAAGAAATCAGCGATAAGCAGCGCCAGGCCTGCAACACACACCTGGCAGGCTGAACAAATCACCATAAAAGTAGAAAAAAACACCCACACCCAAACTGACCTACACCCAAGCACCATGGAGGCAGCCGGAGCAGGCGCAGAGGACGAGCGTAACCCCACAAGCACCCAGGACGACCAGCCCGGGACATCGGGGACAGGGCAGGGCAAGGACAAGAAGACAAGGAAGATGAAGTTCAGTCCACAGGCAAACAGGATCATAGTCATAGAGGTGATGGAACATCATCAACAACTCTTCGTCACCTCCAACGTGTCGTTGGGCACCAAAACTGGAATATGGCGGGACATCGTCGACAAGGTGAATGCTGTTGGAGAGCACAAGCGAACAATGGACGAGGTGAATTGGCAATGGAATGACATCAAGCGGAAGACCAAGGACAACCTCTCTGACAACAAGAAGGCAGCAACGCAGTCTAGAGGTGGGGGCCCAGCGCCACAGCTCGTGCTGGATGACATGGAGGAGCTGGTATCGACAGTCATCAGTGTGGATACTCTGGCCGGAGTCGGCGGACCGAACACTGCTCGACAGGATACAACACAACCGCAACAGGGCAGTACCATACGATAGTCCGCTGACACCGCAGACAATGACCGCGATACAACCATCATGACGGAGATAAAACCACAGACCACAACACCAAAAAACCGTCCCCCCACCCGGTACTGGGGGGACGGGTGGAGATGGGCACGATGGCACACATGCACAATCAAACAGGGCACAGTACACACCCACAATGACCCTGGCTCCTCACACAGACCCACAGACTGTCAGAATGTACAATGCCATGCTGTCAGAATGTCAACCTGTACCACGCGGCTACATACATGTGGACACATTGTAATACATCATCTCCCCTTCACATCGCAGGGGTATCAACACCACCTCCTGCAGAGCAGTCTCAGCCACTCTTCACTGATGACGAGGAGGACAACACCAGCATCGACGCACAAACCCTCCTAGACATCACTGACCTCATCCGTGACTCACCTCCAGGATCAGGGCAGCCCAGTTACATTGAGGAGACCCCACCCACCATCCAAACCACCCAGCAGGAGGCACCCACAGCCCCGGCACTCTCCCAAGTCCCCCAGGAACAACAAATGGCCTTCCAACGCCGTGTGTTGGAGGCCCAGAGGGAGACGGCTGAGCAGGTGTGGGTGGGGTTCGAACACATGGCTGCCAAACTGGACACCATCCTTGGGTGTCTATGTCTGCCCCATGGTCTCCGAAGAGCCCTGACTGACATCACTGGAGTCATGACGTGGAGAGTAGAACAACTGTCCGCTCAGAGTGGCTCTACCGATACCAGCTGTGAGCTGGCACACATGCGGAGGCTCATGGAGGACATGGTGCGTATGGAGGCAAAAAGGATGGCAGCCACAGCTGCACATCATCGAAATGTAGCTGGGATCTATCATGCTCTGTAGACCTCCATCATGGCATTGCCACCACAAGGCATGGCGCTGATGAATGCTGCTGCCCCCACATATCCACATCCCCGCCCCCTGGTGTGTCAGTGCCTCAAAGTGTGGCAGACGTATCCACTCAAGCCCCTGATGTGTCAGTGGCATACAGTGCCGCAGCCGGTACTGCAACACCCACAGGGGGGGCAAAGCACACATCCGGGGACGAGGACGTGGATAGGTTTGTGATCAGGAGGCAATATCCGCAACCTGGCCTTTTTCTGCTTGGTGCCGCACATGGCCTCATGAACTTCCACTGACCCCCGATACACTCCGATGCACTCACCTTGGACAGCGACATGGACTGCCACATCCTGTTCCACGGCCAATGACACGGCGGACAGACTGCGGACTGTACCATTCCTCTTCTGCAGTACATGTCATCCCCGGATGGACTCTGGCTGGCCCTCCACAGGCCCATATTGTGTAGTGTGCTCGGCATTTCCCTGTACCACTCTAGCTGTATAACTGCACTGGATGTGCAAATAAACATCCAGTTACGCACTGCTGTGTCATGTCTTTCATCATTAATGTATAAATGTGTGGATGAATATAGGGACAGTGATTTCCCTTGCATCAATGATGGCCATCCTGTGGGATGCCAGTCAGAGGTTGTCAATTGCATATTGTGTACCGGGTCCCGTGAACACTACAACAGGGACACACGCATCAGTCAATTCCTTGTCCGAACATGGACTGGACCACGACCCGAGCCCATGAGTCATTGTGGCAAGCCCTGCGCTGGTCCAGCATATGGCAGGCCAGACCACTCCAATGACGCACCGAGGGGGGGCCATCATTGCTACCCGTCGCAGGCGTACTCGCTGGTGGTGTGCAGGTCACTGTTCTAGTCGTCAGAATGTCACAGCCACTCCCTGAGGGCAGGTTTGTACACACACCACACCCATCCAGCACAGGCGTCACTGGCCATGTGACTCTGCCAACATAAGGGGCCGACAACGTCACATTCCCCTCTTCCGGTGGTGACTGGATGACGGCCGCTCCATACTTCTCATTCATAAAGGGCCCATGAGTTGTTGCGCACACGGTTGGTGGCATCCGAGGCCTGGCACACGGCACAGGCACCCCTCTACAGGACGGTGACTTTTGGTGCACTGAGTCAGTGGCACCTTGAGCTGCTGAGTGGGTGTGCAGCCTGCGATGATGCCCCGTGCCGGCGGTCCGGACAGCTCAGGTTTAGTGTGCCCTGCTGGACCGCAGTGTAGGCCAGAGCCAGCTGGCAGCGCGGGCCTACCGCCATGTGGCGTCGCTTCCGGGATCCCAGAGTTAGTGGCACCCATTGAGCTGAGCGGGTGTGCAGCCTGCAATGGTGCCGGGTGCACTGGTATGTCCTCTGCCATGGAGTATTCAAGACCCAGCACCAAACATGAGACCTGTTGGCCTGCGGAGCGTGGCTGCATGGTGTGGAGGGTGCCATGTCGGCGGGCCCCGGGCTTGTGGCTTGCAGCGGCACGTGTTGGGACCTCCCGTCTACGCGCCGTTGGTGGAAGGTAGGCAGTGAGGCCTGGGTGTGAATGGGTGGGCAGGCGATGTTGTCTTGTGCAGGTGTGTGTACTGTGCCAGTCATGTATCTGGACTCTGTTTCAGCTGACGGCTCTGACTCAGATGTGTGACCTGGTGAACTGCGATACATACCGGCACGTGGTAGGAGACACACCGGTGGCAGCAGGTGAGCAGTGTGGCCTGGGTGTGCAGAGGCGGCACTCTCTCTCTCTCCCCCTCTCTTCTTCTCTCTCACTCTCTCTCTCCTCCTCTCTTCGTCTCTCTCTCTTTTCTTCTCTCGCTCCCCTCTCTTCTTCTCTCTCTCTCTCTTCTTCTCTCTCTCCCCCTCTCTTCTTCTCTTTCTCTCTCTCTCTTCTTCTCTCTCTCCCCATCTCTTCTTCTCTCTCTCCCTCTCTTCCTCTCTCTCCCCTTCGCACCCTCTCTGTCCTTAGATGTGCACAGGCCACACCTTCTCATCATGTTTTCTGTCTTGCAGGCTGGGACCTACGGATTGTCCCTAGGGGAGCGGCCATGTGTCTTCATTTCATTTCAGTGTTCATTTTAATAAAGTTTTATTTGTTGCTTCGAAAATGAATGTGTGCTGCTCATTCCTGTGTCGACACATGCATGTCACCAGTTGTGATTGTGCGACGTCAGGCAGATTATTTTGTGCATGTTTAGGTGTAGCTGATGTGGCATGTCTTTGGTCGGGGGTGCCAGGGAGGGGTGGTCCTGGGGGTGGTGTCGGTGGGTGTTGTGGCCCTCTTGGGTGCCACATGATGGGTGGCTCCATGGCATCTGTTGCCCTTCCGATGTGGCCCTGGGCTGTGCTCCCTTTTGTTGTGCAGGCTGCAGTCCGACTTTACACCAGGTCAGAGCAGGTGTAGATTTCCTGGTGCTAACGCGCCTTATTGCCCGTTTTGTGTTTTTATCTCAGTTCTGTCTGGTCGTTGTGAACGTTGAGGTGTGATGTTGCGGCTTTTGGCACGGGAACGCCCACTCTGCATCTCATTAGTGATAGTTGCGGAGGACCTCTGTGGCGATGTTTTTTGTGGCTGCTATCGCGGGAAATCTGGTGCTGTGGGCTATTAACACCAGTTTGTGAATAGGGCGATAGATTTATCGCAACTTTGCCTGCGATAAAGTGCCGCTGACTCAGCGATAGTTCCTTGTGAATATTCCCCTCTGTCTTTTACAAATGACTTCTTGAGGTTGAGAGAGAAACCGGTTGAATGGTACAAACAGGTGGTGAGATTTGTTAAAGTATCAAAGGTTTTGTTAAAAGATTTGGATGGTTTGTTTGATACAGTGGTACCAACAGATTTGTGGACGGAATGTAAGATTACAGTTAATTGGCCCACCGAAGAATATCCTAGAGATGCGAGAACAAGAGCACCTTCAGAGGAAGTAATGAAAAAATACAATCAGGTGATTACTTTTCTGAAAGGGAAAATTCCCCCTAAAGAAACTGATTGGGTTAAAATAGACAGAACAACTAACCTAAGGAGTCAGTGCATGCCTATTATGAAAGATTACTGCAGGTGTTTAAACAGTATAGTGGATTTGAGAATATTGGTGATAAAGATATGGGACATTTTGAATATAGGTTTGTTTATGGATTGAGATCAGAAATAAGTCAGATGATTCAGCAACATATGCTTTGCTGGCAAAGTCAGCCAATAGATGACATTCTGAAGTATGCAAAATACTGCAGTGATGACATTGATGCTAGCATTAAAAGTTAAAATAAATAATGATGTGGGCTCAAGTGAAAATTGCAGAACGTCAAGAAACAAATTCAAATTCCCAGATTGACAATCAGATGAATGGACAGAATCACAGTGGTCAAAATGTGAATGAAAGGAAAGGAAAAGGAAGAATAAGTAGAGAGGAAGCGAGAAAGAAATATCCTTGTCATGGGTGTGGAAAGCTTGGACATTGGAAAAATGAGTGTAGAAACCTTCAACAGAATAATGGGGAAAATAACATTTTAAATCCACAGATGCAGAATGGGGTGGTTGTGAACCAACAGCAACAGCATCAGATAGTTACTCCTCAGTTACAGGTGCCTCAAGCCCCTTTGCCCAACAATGTGAATGCTCAGTTGCAGAGATACAGTGTGAACATCGGATTTCAAGGGGAAAGTGGTAAGAATACACAGACTATTCAGCAATTTTGGATGCAGAGTGATGCGGATGAGTTGGAAATGGCGCAGTGACGGTGCCTGAGGGGGAGGAGGAGTGCCTGCTTGGTGCATCCTTGGCGGTAGATCAGTCAGGTCCATTTATTGATGGGAAAGTCGAAGGCAATGATATTACTTTCTTAGTGGATACTGGTGCTACCAGTTCTACTGTGAGAACAGCAGTAATCCCAAACCTGCCCCTCTCGGGAGAAACTATCCAAGTTGTAGGAGTATCAAATAAGCAGATTAGGACCCCGATCACAAAACCAATAGAAGTGAATATTAGAAATTTCAGAGACATGCATCGATTTGTGGTATGTGATTCAAGTCCAGTACACCTATTAGGTAGAGACATATTGTGCAAAATGAATTGTTCCATTTTCTGTACGCCAGATGGTGTAGCCTTCCAACCACCGGATGAGGATGTAGCATTCAAGATGATGCTAGCTAAACAAGGAACGGAAGTGGATGAGATATTTCCCTTCTTACTGAAAGAGACTTGCTCAATGAGTTAAGAGATGCAGTCAGATCAGATGCATGGGATTTTACAGGAAAATAAATTGGTCTAATGGCTGAAGTAGACCCTGTCAAAGTTATGATAAACGGAGGTGCAGTATATCCAAACACCCCACAATACAAAATCAGCCCTTAAGTGAAGGCAGGAGTAGCCCAAGTAATTGATCAGATCATTGAACAACGGATAATAAAAGAAATATTAGGCAGTCCTTGTATTTCGCCAATCATGGGACTCAAGAAGCCTAGTGGAAAATATAGAATAGTACAAGATTTGAGGAAAATTAATAAATTAGTAATACCTTGTTGTTCTGTAGTACCAAATCCAGCAGTGATTCTTTATCAGATACCATGGGATGCTCATTGGTACACTGTGATTGATTTGTGCCAGGCATTTTTCTCAATTCCATTGCACCTTGATAGCCGGTATCTTTTTGCTTTCCGGTTTGAGGATCGTGTTTTGGCATGGTGCCGAGTTCCTCAAGGGCACACAGAAAGTCCGTTGATATTCAATCAAATTTTGAAAAAGTGGTTAGAGACATTGGTGATGCCAAGGAATTCCGATTTTTGTTCAGTATATTGATGACCTATTGGTGGCATCAAAGACAAGGGAAGCTTGTGTCACTGACACAATAGCTTTACTGAACCATTTGGCAGAAGGAGGACACAAGGTGTCCCCAGATAAATTGCAATTTTGCAAACAAGAAGTTCAATATCTTGTACATAAGATAGAGAAGGGAGTCAGGAAAGTGACACCAGAAAGAAAAAAAAAGATTTGAGAAATAAATATGCCCAAAACTAAGAAAGAAGTGCAAATGTTTTTGGGAGTGGTTGGATATTGTCGCCAATGGATAAAGTGGATTCTCACTACTGGCGAAACCTTTAATAACGTTGACACGAAAAGAGATGACGGATCCGATTGAATGGGATGACGAAAGTGAAGAGGCATTTATAAAACTGAAAAGTTGTTTGTGTCAGGCACAGCCTTGGGAATGTCGGACTACACAAAAGAATTTGCATTATTTTGCTGTGAAAGAGAAGGGTCTGCACTCTCAGTGTTAACCCAGAGACATGGATTGTCTCGACGTCCCGTAGCATACTTTGCTGCTACCCTTGACCCAGTGGCTGCAGCATTACCTGGCTGTTTAAAAGCAGTAGCTGCTAAGTTGTTTGTGTCAGGCACAGCCTTGGGAATGTCGGACTACACAAAAGAATTTGCATTATTTTGCTGTGAAAGAGAAGGGTCTGCACTCTCAGTGTTAACCCAGAGACATGGATTGTCTCGACGTCCCGTAGCATACTTTGCTGCTACCCTTGACCCAGTGGCTGCAGCATTACCTGGCTGTTTAAAAGCAGTAGCTGCTACTTGTGTAAGCTTGGAGCAAAGTGAATCGATTTTTGTTGGGACATCCCGTCAAAGTGTAAGTGCCACATTCAGTTGAGATCCTTTTAACAAGGACTCGTATGCAACATTTGACCCCTAGTCGGCTGACTAAGTATGAAAGAGTAACTTTGGGTGCTGAGAATGTAAGTGTGATAAGATGTACCATGGTGTTACAGCAACCTTGTTGCCTGATTTTTATTGTGAAGATGTGAAAGAAGAGGTGGATCATGATTGTCTAGATGTGACAGGAATGTGTACCAAGCCCAAGATTGACCTCCTTGACGTTCCCCTAGAAGAATCAGATTATGTGCTTTTTGTTGATGGGTCATGTTTGAGGAGAGAAAATGGAGAAGTGATGTCTGCCTATGCTGTATGCACTATATCAGGAATTATAGAAGCTTCCTGTCTAAGAGGTGTCAAGTCCGCCCAAATTGGTGAGTTGTTTGTATTGGCGAGGGCATGCAAAATTGGGAAGAAATGGAGAGTAACCATATTTACAGACAGTCAATATGTTTTCGGGGTTGTACATGATTTTTGCCAATTGTGTCTACAAAGGGGATTTCTGACTTCTTCAGGATCTCCTATACGAAATGGCAAATATGTTAAAGAACTATTGGAAGCATTACCATTGCTAAAAGAAATTGCAGTGTTCAAATGTGCCGCACATGTCAGGAAATGACTATGAGACACTGGGTAATCGGTATGCAGACCAAGTGGCACAATTTTGTGCAAGAAATACAATGTCTTTGAACAGAGGGATGGAAAAAGAAGTTACCTATTGCCAACAAATGTTTTTCTCTGCTTTTAAAACATGGGATGAAGTTAGACAATTACAGGATGAGGCAGACATGAAAGAGAAGGAACGATGGATCAAACAGGTTGCAAAAGGAGGGCTGATGATGAAGTATGGGTGTGTCCAGATGGTAGACCAATAATGCCAGACAGCTTGTTGTCACAAATGGCTAGGTGGATCATGGGGTTGCACACGTCGGGCGGGATGCCATGATCTGACAGTTCAGGCAAATGTGGTTTAATCCCAAATTCAGGATAGTTGCAGAGAGCCTCTGCCAAAGGTGTTTGACTTGCCAATTTCAAAACACAGGAAGGAAAACTGTGGTTTGTTGGGGAAAAAGTGGGAAAGCAGAAGGACCATTCACAAGATTGCAATAAGACTTCATCGAGTTGCTTCCTTGAAACGGGTTGATGTATGTCCATGTCATTGTTTGTCTGTTTTCTCGATGGGTGGAAGCCTATCCAACGAGAAGAAATGACAGCCTGACAGTTGCTAAACTGCTGTTAAGAGAGCTTATACCAAGATTCGGATTTCCAGTCACTTTAGAATCAGACAGAGGACCTCATTTTAATAATGAGATAATTAAACTAATTTGTGAAGCTTTCAAAATTGAACAGAAGTTACATTGTGCTTACCAACCAGAAGCCTCTAGTGTGGTCGAGCAGCTCAATGGTACAATAAAATCCCGGTTAGGAAAAGTGTGTGCATCCACTTCACTGAAATGGCCTGATGCTTTGCCCATTGTATTGATGAGCCTTAGAAGCATTCCTGATCGAAGAACAGGATTGAGTCCTCATGAATTCCTCATAGGAAGAGCAATGAGACAAGCATTTATACCTGGAAACAAATTGATGAATATAACTGATGATTTAATATTGGACTATTGCAAAGGATCTTGGATCAGGTTCAGTTACAAGAAGAAAAAGAAGAAAAGACTATTACTGAAAATTCTAATTTAGCTAAGTTAGAAAACGGGGAGAAATTCACTGGAGAAAAATTAGATCAAAGTCAGTCAGAAGAAGAAGAGGAAAGGACAGTAGAAAGTCAAGAAAAGGAACAAACAAAAGAAGAAGAAGAGGTAGGGAATTCAGAGCAAGCCAAACAAAATGAAAGAGAAAATAAAATGACACTTGAAATAGGTGAAGAAGGTGAAAGGGCAGTACGGACAAAGAGAGTTAGAAAAGAAGATTGTTGGCCAAGTGGAGTGAAAAGACGGAGATACATTCTAAGAAGATGACCGGAGAAGAGATTAGAACATGTAGATGAGGTATCAAATCAGGCAGAACAGGATCAAACGAGAAGAAAATCATTAAGGTCATCAAAAAGAGTAAAGGTTCCAAGTAGAAAGTAGAAAGTTCCAGTGTGGGTGGACCTATATCATTCTTGAAGATTTTGAAAATCTTGATCTAAATGAAGAACTAAAAAGTGGTACTTTTGAAGGGTCTGATGAAAGGGAATTAAGACCACCTTAAAGAAAGACTTTCTTTTTTTACATGAAGGTGAACTCTATTAAAGACACTGAACAAGGACCCTGAAAGAAAGGCAAAAGCGGAATTTTTTTTGAAGTGTGGGATCACACGAAGGATTTACGTGCTTATTATAAAGAAAATAAATTTAGAATTAGTCTTAGAAATTCAAAATGGCAGAAGTAAAAGTGTCTGTACATCTGAAATCTAACCTAAAACAACGGTGTGTTAAATGTTGTCTGTGCAGTATTATTATACTAATATTGATGTGGCTATTATTAACACTAGTAATACTGGTTCTAATGATAACTAATAATAAAAATAACACAAATATAAGTGAGAATGTGAATGTGAATGTGAATGTGATTAATAAGAAGACTACTATTACAGAATTAACCCAAGTGGATAAAAGCATGTATTATCATGAAAAATCAAATAGTGATTTGTCATTAAATGTATTTACCAAACTTCTCTACCACTACATGGAAACAATGGATGTGAGTGATTGTTATGTTTGCATGAAACTACCGACATCTGTCTTGGAGGGTGTGACCTATCATCACCTTCCCTTGACTTATGGTGTGTCTTGTAGTGTTGTAACTAGTTTGTTCTATGTTACTGGTAAGTTACAATATTTTTATAGTAATATGGATTTGGTCTTTTCTAAAGTTCCCATTAGAAGAAATATGAAAACAGTACTTAGTGCTAGAAATGCAGAGTTTATGGGGGAATTCTTTCTAACCACGAACCCCATAGACATAACATATGCGCATAGAAATAATTTAACGTGCCTTCTGCGAGATGAAGAAAAAGATTTTTTGAATTTAGTGGAAGAAAGAAGGCAGTATTTTCAAAGGAAAGCGGTTGAGCAAAAGTCCCATATACCTCCATGGTTTGCTCTAGAAGGGGAATATAAGCAAGGCGAGGCTCATGCTGCAATGTCCCTGGACTTGGCAAAAATGGGGAAATTCTGTCTTCATAGAATAAAAACTGAGTATAACAGTGTATTCATTGGTACTAGAGAATGTGAACATACCTTCCTAATAATGGGGGGATGGGGACTAAAAGGAGGAACGGATCTTGAATTTCCAGGAATGTATTATGTATGCAGGAAAAATGCCTATTACAGGTTACCTGCAAGATGGCATGGCAGTTGTTATATTGCCACCATATTCCCAAAGGTGTATCGCATTACTAAGAACAATGAAATGAGTGACATAAGCAAAGGACTAACAAGAAATAGAAGAGCAAGTTTTTCTGAAATAGTAGGTGATATATTTGGTGCATTTATACCATCAGTTGGAGTCACATTAAATTCTCATAAGATACGTCTATTGTCCACTCTAGTTGCCCGTTTATCAACTGATACTGCTGGAGGATTCCTGATGATCAATACTGAAATGGTAGTGATCAGATCTATGGTTTTGCAAAATAGACTTGCCCTTGATATTCTTTTAGCAAAAGAGGGCAGAGTCTGTGGCATGTTGAAAGTTCAACATTGCTGTACAAATATCCTGGATAAAAGTAAAGGTATTGAGGGATATATCAAGAATATTTCAAAGATTCGACCCAACTGGAGGTTGACGGTGCATGGGAAAGATTTAGTAAAGGTCTGTCAAAATTAAGAAGCTGGTTTTCCACTTTTGGGAATAGTTTATTCGGGAAATAGTAAACCCTATGATTTCGAAAACATTAGTGATATTAATGATAGTAATGACCTATAAATGTTGTAAGGGAAAATTGAAAACAAAGTCAATGATTGAAACGAAGAACAAAAGAATGGGAAGAAAGAGAACATGGGAAGAAATGGAGATAGAAGAAATGAAAGACAATTTGTATGGTAGAATGAAAGGGATGAATATAAAGGAAAGAAATAAAGAAAATATCAAATCAAATGTAGATACTGAGATTTAATGTTAATCTTGGGAATTGGTAATAATGGGTATTTAATGATGCCTCTAAAATGCCATCAGAGGAGGGATTGATGGAGCAAGGATTAAAGAAAAAGAAACTTGCTCGGATCAACCTCTCGTTTATCTGTACTACCAAGTAGAAATAGAAATTTAAAAGAAAATTAACATACATACGACATTCATACATGGAGAAAAAGGCATTCTGCTTGCTTAAATAACAAGGAATAATTTGACGCATAACCAAAGTCCCGCTTGAAACCGAAAAATTGCTTTGTACATGTGCGAACCCGTCCTGCAAAAGTAACCACATGACTAGCCCATGTGAGAGGAAACTTTCACAGATGCGCAAAGAGTTGCTAACTGTAGGACTTGAAGTACTGCATGTCTGGCATATGCTTGCCCGAATCTTAAAGGAGGTTTTTCGCTGCTAACGCTTTGCTTAACAAAGAAGAAATAACACGGGATAGAGTAGAAGAGGGAGGTAAACAATGATAATAACATATTTGAGAAATTAACATCTGTTTATTATTCTTTCGTTAATAGTGAACGTTTTGGGCCTGATATGCCAAGCCGAAAGAAAGATGGTGAGTGAAACGTAATGAAAGTTGAGTCTGCGCACTGAAGACCCAGAGTGACCCGCTGACCGGGACATTGATCGCCTGCCAAAACCGAAGGACAAGAGCTTGAGAAAAGATCCTCAACTGAAGAAATTATATAAAATTTGTATCTATCTATTGTGTGAGATGTATGGGAACAGGCATAAATTTGGTGGGAAGGGTTTACTAAACAAATAATTAGTTAAGGATTTTGGGATGACCGCATGAGGTGATGACAACTCCTCTGCCCCGGCCCAATCATAGTACAGGATTCACAGACCTTTGCAACCTTTGAGGGTGGGATGTGCAAAAATTAAAGGGTATAATTTGAGTGACTTAAGGTTAAGAATAGAGAGATGATGAGAGCTGAGCTGCTGAGGAGAATCGTTGATGCTGAGTGAGGAGTAAGCGAGAATTTCTACTGAGAAGAACCGACTGGGAAGATTCAATACTGAGAGACAGCCTAATTAAATTGAAGATTTGCAGAAGAATATCGAGGAGGGAGAGAGTGTAAGACAGGGATGCGCTCCGGTGCGTCGGGTTTCTAGAGAAGTATAGTAAGTATAATCCTATCCTGCACCTGTCCTAAAGTCTTTGTCTCCTGACTCTTAGTCAGGTGACCTCCATCAATCCTTTTGGCCCGGGGGTTGTGTTTCCTGTTTCATTTTGGTAACTATCACTCTTCCTTAAATTATGAATATTTGCTGCAAAGTACAGATTATTGTGTCTTTTGTCTCTTCATCTATTTCAACAAACTCAAATGCAATAAGAGAAAGAGTCTGTATTTTTCATGAAATTTGATAAATGAATCTTTCTCTCCCATTAAAGTTGATGGAGTTTGCACTGTGAATCTGTACAAATGAGTGTTCATTTTGATTGAATTATTAGATAAAATCTATTGAATCTTACCTGGAGTCTGTGATATTTTACTGCAAAGTTGTAAGATAAATTAATGAATTTGTTATTATCACCATCAACTACTCGACTAATGGTCCATTGACCAATGGAAGAGTATTGATCTGTGAAGATTAGTTAGACATAGACTAAATTCAGATCGAAGGAAAATAAAACTTGACCCCCAGCGAAAAAGTCAGGAAATCCAAATGCGTATATGAGCCCACGGTAAGTGATATTTTGATGTGTGAAAAGTTTATCCTGGCCTTTCGCTGGATCAGTACCACCTCCTGTGTTTGAACGAGGGGCAGGCCAGTTTAACACCAACTCCAGGGGGGCATGGTCAAAAAGGCAGATCGGGTAGAATCTAGCCTCCGTGATTGTAAATAGCAGGGACTGGCTTAAAAATATATGGTCGATTCTAGAGTATGTTCCGTGGCAATGGGGAAAAAAAAGAGTAGTCCGTCGAAGTGGGGTGGGTTTCCCTCTCAATTCACACTTTGTCAATCAGATCCATTGAAGCATCTCTCAGGCACTAATCGTCTTTGGTCATACAAATGTACAGTTCTAGATGTGCTAAGAGGGCTAGGGACATGCTTTGTAGTTTCCTGCTGCTTTGTCACCACTTGGTCTGAAGGACTGCGGGCAGAGTTCCTGTTATTACGTGACTCTATTTAGCCAGGAGGCTTTAATGACCGGTAAAGCCTGCTACGTCGGGCTCTAAGGCTATATTAAAACACCATGGATTGCGCGTATCAGATATTCTGCAGCGAAGGGCCCTTAGCATTCTACAAAGGAACCGTGCCACGACTTGGTCGAGTCTACCAGGATTTTGCAATTGTATTTGTTATTTATGATAAAAACATGAAATGGAGACTCCATATCCACCTCAGGCAGCAATGCCCCTTTACCCCAAGGGCCTAAGGACCACTTTTGCTTGGTCCAGGGATGCATATTTCAGTGAGCACATCAACGGATCAATGGCAATTCACTGGGCACCTCTTGGGTGCTGAGAGTCTGGGGATTAGTCTGGACGGTTGTATGATCAAATATCACCAACAAAAATATCAGCGACAAAGATATTACCTAAAACAATATCGTGGATACATACTTTGGACCTGATTACAATGAGGCTCGTAAAGCCTCTGACCACAGGTCAGAGGCTTTCCGATCCTCATCGCAGTTTCAGTTCTGACCGCCGCATTACAATGCAGGTGTTCGAAACTGAAAGTGGCCAGTCATTCCGGCTGGATTCTGACGGGCTAGCCTGTCGGCCAGTTGGAGACCGGCACGTACGTAATCCCAATGGATGGCGTTTCCGCTGTTAGGATTATGATGCTCGGTTTCCAACAGGCTGTCCATCCTGGGCTTTCTGACAGGGAAACCCTGCCTAAAAGTGAGTTTGGGGGCCCCTAGAAGGGCCCCCTTCTCCCTGCGGCCTCCGTTTGGGGGCCGAGGGGGCACTAATGGTGCCCCTCTATGAATCCCTGCACAACGTGGCAGGCACCAAAACATCCCTTTTTTCACTGCAGCTTGTGCTGTGGCTTTTTTCCAGGCTGCAGTAGAAGCCGCAATGGAAAAGGGGATGTTTCCGACTGCCTACTGTTGGCCTGTCCCAATCCCGCAACCATGATGGTCTGATGCTCGTCCAACCGCCATCGCAATAAGGCTCCTACTCTTTAATGGCCTCACCTCACTAATGTCCTTCCATTTCGTTTGCTTTCTAACAACATTTGAACAGAGGGAGAAGTTATATTTAAACTTGGAGGTGCCCACACTCAGGGTATAATCTTTCTCGTGGTATGCTCAGCATGCAGGATTTTTAGTACTTGTGGATTAAGAGGCTTAAAAGGACTGGTTCCTTCCACTATCTCTTTTTTTCTGCAAAAATTGTACTTTTTTTTCAAATCTTTTTATTGACATTTTCAGTAAAAACTGCATTATAAATTGTAATCATGAATTGACATCAGTCTGGCGCCAGCACATATCTGGGCTTGCAGCTTTCTTCCAACAGGTAGTTCAGTCAAACTCCTTTCAACATGCCCCCTCAAAGTCTTCCTATGTCCTGGCAATCTTATTAACATATTACATCTGTGGCCCTAATAAAGGTCACTTTTCTAAGAGAATGGATTGGTAAATGGTGAGGCTCTTGACAAAATTGCCCAATGTGTCTTCAACCTTGGCTGTACATTGTTCGTGGTAACACTCCTTACCTTTGTTACTCTTCTCCCCTATCAGCTTTACAGAGACAAAGGTAGAAATCTTTACATAACAACATTTATGTGTTTTTTTCCCATCAATTCTTCTTTTCCATCAATTGGTCCCCGTGGGGAACAACTAAGGGCCTCATTACAATGTTGGTGGGACTGCCACGTCGGTAAAGGTCCCACAGACATCCATGCCATCAGTCCCACCGCCACATAACAATGCAGAGGTCAGGCTGCAGCTGTTGGGGGAAAAGACCTCCACCTCGGAAAGGATCGAGGATCTAGTCAAGGCGGTGGTCAGAACCCTACGAGATTAGGATGTCCCTTTCCGACTGCCTTTTGAAGGCGGTCTGATTGCTGTGAAAAGGCAGACAAAAACAGACTTTGGGGTCCCCAAACAGGGCTCCCGTCCTCCGTGGGACATTGCTAAGTGCCCCCAACACATCCATGCTCCTTGTGTCAGCAGGCATCACATGGTGCCTGGCACACAGTGCATGGATGTGCACAAAATGCTTTTTTCTACTGCGGCTTGTGCTGTGGCCCTTTTCTTGGGGTGCGGCAGAAGCCGTAGTAGAAAAAAAGCACTTTCCGACCACCGTGCTGGCAGTTCATCATAATAGGGAGGGTGGGACCATCGACTCATTGTTGGACGATCTCCTGCCCGATGAGATGGCGGTCGTAATTATGGCATAGGATTGGAGTAATACTGGCATAGACTGGGACTTAGCCTAACTTTTTTCTCATCTTCCTTGTCCCCTAGATGTTCTTGCTCAGTGGTGGCCACTGTGGCAGGGTGACCCTGAACAAGGGGCCCAAGCCTCTCCTCTAACTGACCTTGGTTCTTAGTCATTGGTTCAGTTATGTTAGGAATTGCTGTCACTCCTGTTAATGATGGAACCTGAGTTTTTGCAGATGATTTGTTTCAGCGGTAGCCAAGGTTAGACTAGCGGTAGTGACAGAAGCCGCCAAGGCCACTATCTTCAACAAGTATTTCAACACTTGTGACAAATTATGGGGCAAATCTGATTGTCTTCCTGACTGGTGTGACCCAGATCATAGAATCTGAAGTAGACAATCATTATGTAGGCACAGGGACCCCAATAAGTGGGAGTCGTTGTTCATTCAAGTTTAACCCTTGCGTGGGAGGTGATCTCGTTAGTTCCCCCTTTTTCCCTTGTGGATTTTTTCTGGCCCTTTTTGGTACAGGCATAAAACCCCTTTAAGGGGAATGCCTGACCATCTACGGCTTACTTCCCTACTAACATCTATTTACCAAGTACCAGCGGGGGGCCTGGGTTGAGGTCTGTGGGGGAGCCTCAGTAAAGCGACAAGCCTTGTTTACTACCTACTATACTAGGGTACATAGTATATATTCGTCAGACAATGTAATTTTATACAAATTCATCATATTAAACTAAGGGGGCAACAGTGCATATCTGGGATGCAATGAGGCGAGCATCCGGAGTGGGGAAGGTGACCTTCCCTACCCTGTCTCAGTCGGATTTTGTGTAAAATTATGCCCCTGAAGAAGGGCTTCCCAAAATGCATTAGTGCATTATGTCAAATTTTGAAATGAAGCACCATGTCATTAAAATAATAAAAAGAAAATGTTTTCTATTTGCAGAAGTTTGAAAGCTATTATTTGCATTGAAAGTTGTTTAATCATCTGAAATGTAAAACCATGGATTGAGGCCTTTGCATATGTGCTATATGCCCTGAGACACATTGTAATTTTAAAGAGTGCTACTTTATGGATTATATCGACTTGTGGATGGAAGGAGTGTTAAGGGGGTGCAAACCAAAAAGGGCAAGATTCAATTTGAGTCATAGACAAAAATGTGAGTGCACCTCAGTGAGGTCACCAGTGCCTTTGTGTGTTCTGCTGGGAAAAGGGCCCCGAATTAGGGAATTAGAGAACAAACATACATTTCTGCTGTAATTCCCCACTCCAAGCACTGGACCTGAGAATGCTATGGGCTGCATTAAAATAAAAATAAAACTTTATCGAAAGGTAGTCCCAGACATGGAGGTCTGCTGAGCCCAGCAGGCCACCATCCCTGGGAGGGCCAGCCATTACCAATGGGGTTGCAAATTGCATATTCATGAGCCTCGCAATTTGCGACCCCATTGGGAATCGCAAACAGTGTTAAACACACTGTTGTACATGGCAAATAGCACCTTGCAAATTGCGAGTCGCAAATGCGACGCAATTTGTGAGGCGCTATTTGTCAGGTCGTACATCTGGCCCTGTGTCTGCACTTCAGAGGTAATCTCTGCCATTTTACTATGGTTTCAAGCAAAGAAGGCAGAAATAGAAAATTGTCTTTCTTTGGAATTGTATTTATATAGTGCTTACTACCCATGTGATGAGCAATAGGCGCTAAATAAATGCTAAAAGGGTAAAGAAAGAATGTTTGCTTTTTAAATGCAGCAACCAGACTTATCTGCCAATAGCATCATCCTTGGAAGGAGGGGACTCAAAGGCATCAGGGCGCTTGACATGAGCACCAGATTACATAAAACAAAATCATATGTTAAAAAAATAACAATTTTAGACATAGGGAGATTAAGTGTTTTGACCAGGATCACTGGATCTTGAGCTGACGCTGGGATTCAAACTCCTCACTTCCAAAGTCGACAGCTCAGGCTGTTGGCTCACATCTCATCAATTCAATCAATCAGGGGTTTATATAGCGCGGTACTCACCCGTGAGGGTCTCAAGGCACTCGGGGGGGGGGGGGGGGGGGGGGAGACAGCTCCGGATCAGTCGAATAGCCAGGTCTTGAAGTCCTTCCTGAACGTGTGCAGTCAATTAGTATTGGCGTCAGTAGCTGCTGGTGATCTTTGAAAGTGTTGGGGCGCAAAACCCGCCAGGAGTTACACCTATTATTTTCAAATTTTGCTGCACTCATACTCACTCTCTCACACATTTAGGCCCAGATTAACAAACATTTTGTGCTGGGTTTGCATCTCAAAAGGGACACAAAACTGCACAAAATGTGTTTTCTAATTTACTTTCCAGCGCAAAATCTGTTTTGCACTGGAAAGTTGCCTCAAAGTAAATCAAAGCAGTGCAAAGAGCTGCTTTGCTTTATTGTGTGTCAAGGGGGTGCTCTATGGGTGGTACATGGGCGTTCCCACGCAACCACCTATGGTTTTGACACAAAACTATATCTACTAACAACAATAGACAGGGTTTTGCAACAAAATAGAAATGCCACTTGAAAACAGACGTTAAAAAGTAGAAATGCTTTTATTTCTCATAAGTTTTCCCACTTTGAATGTGTTCTGCACTGTACAGCAGCACACATCCAAAGTAGGAAACGTTTTAAAGTTAGGCAAATCATAGTATTTTGTGCTGGAAGGGCACCCTTTCAGTACAGAAGCGATGCTAAGACTCAAGCAGACATCTTTTCACTATGGTGCAAAGGTGTCTGTGTGACGCTTGGCAGCCTAATTGTACACCAGCGATGCAGAGAGGGATGGATAGTACCACATCTAGATATGGCACTTTCCAGCTCTCTCACACAATGCAGCAACTTTGGGTGCTGTTCTTCATTGTGTGAAAGTGTTGATAATCTGGGCCTTAGTCTCTTTCCCCTCACTCACCACAACTCACATTCTCTCACTTACTCATTCTCATCCCACTCACGGTTACTCATACACAAATGTACTCATACTCACTGGTTCTCATTCTCACTTGCTAACACATTTACACACACTCCACACACAGATCCTCATACCTGACTGTGTCTAGACAGTGAACAGGAGCCCATGAGGCACAGGGTCGAGACTGGTTTGCACATGGCCAGGTCTAAAGGGTGGCATGGTGAGCAAAAGAATGATGGATTTAACCCAGATCTCTTGACTGGGGCTGAATGTTTTGATTTGTTCTGCATTCCGTCCATCAATTGTGTGTCTTTTGCTTCCTTGCTCTAAGTGTGCCGGATGTGTCCAGACAAGGGTCCCGGGCTCACTGTGCCACTGGAATCAAGCTATCCTGGCTGAAGAGGGGTGAAACCCCGAAATCGGTCCTAGGATGCTTGTTACCGGTCCAGGGAGGACCTGGCTTGGCAGTTCGGGCTGGACTGTTTCCATGAGGCACAGGGTCAAGACTGATTTGCATATGGCCAGGGCTAAACTGGGGTGGCATGGTGAGCAAAAGAATGATGGATTTAACCCAGATCTCTTGACTGGGGGTGAATGTTTTGATTTGTTCTGCATTCCGTCCATCAATTGTGTGTCTTTTGTTCCTCACCAATTAAAGCATGCAATAGTTAGGCCACTTTTAGAAAAACTAATCTCCACCCTCTCACTCTCAGTAATTATTGGCCTATCTCTTTGTTACCTGGCATCTCTAAACTCTTAGAAAAGCATGTTAATAAAAATCTCTCTGCCTTCCTTGAATCCATTGCATTGCTTCATCCAACTCAAATGGGCTTCTGCCCACAGCACAGCACTGAAACAGCGCTGTTGGAGGTGGTTGATGAACGGAGACGTCTCCTTGATCAAGGAGGATCGGCAGTCATTATTCTCTTAGATCTCAGTGCTGCCTTTGACACCTTGGACCATCGAACTCTCATTCAGAGAATTTCAAAGGTGGGTGTCAAGGGCCGGGCACTAGAATGACTCACCTCCTTTCTAAAGACTGAACTTTTCAGGTCTTGGATTAGTCCTATTACTCAGCCAGACTCCCCATTAGCTGTGGGGTTCCTCCTGGCTCCTCCGTGAGCCCCACCCTTTTTAATTGTTATATGCTCCCCTTACCGACATTGTGCGCTCACTTGGGCTGTCATTGGTCTCGAATGCCGATGACACCCAGTTGGTAATATCAATATTCCCCGACCACAACTCCAGTCACCTGTCTTTGATTCCATGTCTCCAGAAAGGTGCCAGTTGAATGGCTGGTTGTAAATTTAAACTCAATGAGGCTAAGACAGAAGTTATGATGCTGGATAATAACTTCTGCAGTAATGCCCCAAACTCCTTACCAGACTGTCTGAGCAAGTGGCCTACTCCAAAAAGCTCAATAAAGAGCCTTGGGATGTGGCTGGACCCCGATCTCACAATGAATCATCAAGTTAAAAAGGTTCCTGCCAGCTGCTACAGCATCTTGAGACTATTGAGGAAGGTTCTTAACCTTCTTCCATTTACAGCCAGAAGAGTGATCATACAGGCCCTTGTCCTATCATGCCTTGATTACGGGAATGCCCTGTATCTTGGTTTACCCCTTTACATTGTAACAAGGTTGCAGATTGTACAAAGTTCTGCTGCCCGACTTCTAATGAACATAGCCAAACATCAGTCTGCTGCTAAGGCTCTAAAAGACCTCCACTGGCTTCCGGTGGAACACCACGTTCAGTTCAAATCCCTCAGCATTATGCATGGGGCCATTTATAGGAAAAGCCCTTTATTGCTAAGACCTTTGGCCTCCCAATATCTGCCTGGGAGACCTCTTAGATCTTCCTCAGCTCATTTTTTAAGGTTTTCTGGATTCGTAGAGCTCGTTGGGTGGACGCTCCACCTCTTTTCTAGCATCCAAACTTTGCAAAACCTTACCTCTTGTACTGCGCCTACTAGAGCACAAATTGCCTTTCCGTAAAGCCTTGAAGGCCTGGCTGTTTAGGGATTCATCCTTTGCAGCCCCCGATGATAATACGGCTTCTGTTGCAGCGTTGGAAGCGGGTAGCCATGCGCTATATTAAAACTGCAAAATAGAATAGAATAGTAGTGGGAAATCACTTGATCAAAATTTGCCTAAAATTTAAATGTGTGAGATACTATTGTAAGTGTGTGCAACAAGAAGATTTAAGCTACCACTTGATGACTACAGTCTAGTGTCTTTTTCCATTACCTCCCATAAAGTGCAACGCTCTGTTGCTCTTGGGCTAGGTTCATGCTATAGAAATACCAACACATGTATGCTTTTACATTGTGAACAGGTAATTAGCCTATTATTCTCTGTGGCTACCCCTTTCTTTTGAGCTGTTGGTGAGCCTCCCTCATGTTGTGACAGCCAGATAGAAGGTCCCTACAATTGTCTTTATTTCAGTTTATTCTTCACACCTCAAGTCTATTTCTGAATGTATGTCTACCTCTCAGTGAATGTGGGAGCACTTTCTTGGGCACATTGGGAGATTCCTCCCACACTCATCTTCTTGTTCTTTTGAAGCATTTCATCATTATACAGTTCATTAAATCAGATAAGACACTTTTCTTTTCTGTGCATTTGACCGGGGGCGTCGATACCACTGGTGAAGCTGATGCAGTGGCACCGGAGCCCAGAGCCCTGAGGGGCCTGTTGAACCCTTATAGTGGCCATTTCCCCTGCTTGAAGCAGGGACTATGGCATCCTTGCTACACTACTTCTTCAGACATGCATAGGACTCACTTGCCTCTCAACAATCTTACTGAAATCTGATGCTTGCAGGTCTGGTGTACACACTCTGCGCTCCAGCAGTGCTCGTGTCTCAGGGGAATGTATAGGTGAAGATAAAAGATCTGGCTTTAATGTGCTACAGCATGATAGAACAGGCATGCACACATGCCTTTTCCATGCATTAACACATTCAACCAAGACCATTAGGCCTTCCAAATGTGTCCGGCTCCCAGTGTGTGAAATTGTAGCTTCACCATCACTTTTTGGTACTAACCGCCTCCCCTCCCCCGAAGTTCTGGCCTAGTTGCGCCCTGATTCACATCATGGCTAGCTACATCACTGTGGGTTCTAGTGTATTCATTAGCATATATTGTAGGACCCGCTGCGTTTCTGCTTAGCGATTTGTTGTCTGTTAAAATACATGGAAGAACGACAGAAACTTAGAACCCAAGATGGCGGCCGTGAAGAATGCTAAATTAGGAACTCTGCTCCATAAGCCACACAACTTGGAATATTCGTCTCTTGAAAAATTTTCCACCCCAGATCTAAATGCCAACAGAAAGCATAAGAGAAACTGGAAACTAGTGCCGCACTACCAACAAACAATCCATTTAAGAGATCTTGGCTCCTTCACTGGACATATTCTCCCCACCGGCTCACCCCGATCCACCAGTGATATATGTTCTGACTGGGGCTATGAGTATTTTGAATGTTTTTTCATGTGAACTTCACATAGTTCCCACAATAAACGATGACAAATATGCAGTGGCTGTGATCTTCTAAGCAAGTTATGCACTTGTGCACAAAATCCATGCAAGTTACTGGTGCGAATATGTTTTTCGGCGCTCATGAGAAACAGCCACGCCGCATGTGCACTGCCATAAAAAACATGACTGCAAGTTACTCATGTGACAATGTGTCTGAGTATTCGAAAGAATAAGCTGAGCAAGGTATGCACTAGCAAACAAAATGCTCATGAGTTCCTGGTACCAACTAATGTTCAAGGCAGGAGAATGGCAATCAGGAACATCTGCAAACACCTTGCAAGCCAGTTATTGCAAACTATGCACAACTATATTTATGCAATGAAAACTGCAAATCCTTATGCGTGTAGTTGGGCGCTGTTATAGATGAACATATGTAGTAGACTTTAAAATAATGGTTATTTACCATATGTTTTGCTTGTTCAGACTCTGCAGAATAATCTCTTTTTATGTGCATATTGCCGCTTGCTTCTTGCTCTACACTACTCGGCTTATAGGGTACGTTACACTTCTGTACTGCTTAGTATTAAAAGCATCTAGGAGGTAAAACTTTACTTGCAGAACAATCTTATGAGGTCGCCAGTTTCCGGAATAATGGGGGCCAAATGCAACTTACAAGAGCACTTCTGATGCTTTGAATGATAGTTTTGTTTCCATCAATATCTGGCTATTGCTCAACATGGCGTTATGGGGTTCTCAGTTTGAGAGGTGCCCTCACCAGCTCCATTGAGCCGCTATAGGACGAAATCTAGATAAGAACTGCTCTATCAGAGAATAGGGAGAGAGAGTGCTGCAGCAGGCACTATTTATTCTACATGGTGTGTGTGTGTGTGTGCGTGCGTGCGTGCATGTGTGTGTGTGTGTGTGTGCGCGCGCATGGGGGAGGTGGAATTTGGGGTATGGTTCCTCATCTATAACCTGCAATACACTTTCTTAGAAGCCTGTCTTATTTCTAACTTCCTTGACATTCCGAAGCATAGCCCAAAGGATGGGGTGAGAAGTGTCTTTATGTCTCTGTGAGGTTTGGTATCTGTGAGAAGGTGGTTCTGACCATCTGAGCCGCCCGGATTTTTCGCTTTTTGAACACCTGATTTTTGAGCTTTTGCTATGGGAGAGCCTCATAAGCTGGTACTCACCCACAGAGAACTCATGATGAAATGGACTGCATGTGGATTTCACCAGTGTCCACCTTATGAGATAAGGCTGCTGCGCTGTAACCAGGGTAAGGGGCACCGGACTGGTTACATGTGGACACGTGTGTTATGTTATGTTATGTTAATAGCATTTATTACGCGCACAGCTGCCCCAGCTAAGGGGCGTCCTGGCCCCACACATGTGTGCACCCGTGTCAGGGCTGCGTGGGGGACATTCCTGTAATGTGCAGCCCAGGAGCAGGTACAGACAGAATGGTGTGGCAGAGATTATGCAGAGTTGGGTGGTGACATGGAATAGGCTTTATAATGTGGTGAGACACATGTAAGGGTAAGTCAGTGTGCTTAACTTTTTCACTGTAGGAACACTCCATTACTCTCCTATGGAGACAGAGACCACATGTGGTGGTTTCAGTTCCCTAGGGCCTACAAACTCTAGACATGCACCAAAGTACACTGTAGGTTGTGTAAAAAAAGTATTCTTGAGTCCAAAGCCATATCTGTACTGCTTGGGGGTCATCCTGAAATGTCATATTCCTCTGACTCAGCTCATAACCAGAGCCCAGCTGGATGTGACCCTGCCAGG
Source organism: Triturus cristatus (assembly GCF_964204655.1). Lineage (NCBI taxonomy): Eukaryota > Metazoa > Chordata > Amphibia > Caudata > Salamandridae > Triturus > Triturus cristatus. The sequence goes on from NC_140591.1 coordinate 409,962,675, forward strand.
CTAGATTAATTACCTTCTTCCCCAAGCTGTAGCATCAGAGGCCAACTCTTCACTGCAAGCATTCCCAAGGGTGAAGTTCTTCTCTCCAGGAGGAAGAAATGGGGTAAAGCTTCAGGTTATCAATCAGCAGCTGTCACCTGGTGCCAGGCACCAGGCTTGCTCCGGGCCCGTGCCATGATGTCAGCAAGGGGCTTTTCAGACACCATATGGCATGAGACCCGTGGACGATGCCATCTTGAAGTATCCCAGAGGCCTGTGCAGGAAGGAGGGATAATGGGCAGAGAGATGATGTGTCGCTGCAGGATAGGGCAGAAGTGCCTTCCTGCCACCCCCTCCAATTTCTCTTAAAAGGTCTTGCACAGAAAGAGGAGCTCTCTCTGGGGTGTGGTCTGGCTGAGAAAGACTGGTGCTGGAACCTGGCGCCATGGGCAGTTGGAAGGAGGAACCACCTGACTATCCCACGACTTTGGACTGCACTTTTGAGGGAGTCCAGGGCCAGTAAGAGGAAGCCTGGGCCTCTGCACCAGGAGTAGAGAGACCCAGAAGGAGAGCCAGATGAAAGGCTGGCGCAGGAGCCAGTGAAGACAGCTCCTTGCTGAATAATCTTCTTGGAGGCCAAGAGGGTGGTAAAAAGTTCTCCAGAGGGCTAGGGCTGGCCTCCAGGACCGAAAAGGGGCCAAGTTTGTCAGAATCAGCCGCACGTGGTCGAGATATGCCCCCCAGAAGGTAGGCGACCTTTGACCTCTGATCAGACCAATGACGAAGCGCATGGGCCTCCGCTGCCACTCTTTGATGTGCCCCCGGGGTGGGTCAGGACCCGGGGTCTGCCCCCAGAGGAAAGAGATGCCAGGGAGCACCGTTGCGCGCCCACAAAGTAAAGTCAGGGTGCGCCGCCGCGCTCCCCGTGAAATGGCTCCCCAGGGGCCCAGGAGCCTACCCAGGGCCTTGACGAAACCTGAAGCGGGAGTGCTGTTGCGGCCCCCATAAAGTGGTGCCAGTGGACCGGGACCCCCAACTCTGGGCCCTGCCGAAGAGGAAACCGGGGAGCAATGTCGCGTCCCCCCATGAAGTGGTGCTAGTGGCCCAGGATCCCCAACTCCGGGCCCCGTAAAAGCCGAAGGTGGGGGCGCCTCTGCACTCCCCGTGAAGGTGGGTAGGGCCCAAAACCATTTCCTGGGCCCTGGTACCGGAGGAAGGTGGTGGGAGTGCCGTTGCACTCCCCCGAGGCCCCGCCCGACCAGCAGCAGAGTCTGTGTCTTCCCGCAGGAGCGGGCAGACCAGAATGGCAGGCCGGCTCCAGTGGCAGTACTCGAGGGTGCTGGCCAGTCGAGGGTGGGTTCTCTGAGCTGCTCTCCAACTTACCTACACGCGGGGTGCCCGGGGAGGACCAGGCCCCCCGAAGAAGGGCAGAAGCGGCATGAGGCCACCATCGCAGGCAGCAAAGCTCTCCCCGGAGCAGCGGGAGGGCCGCTGTTCAGATATTCACGTTCTGAGCAAGAAGACCCCATAATGCCCTCAGGGCTTGTTTAAGCCTGCATGAAAACCTGCTTGTTGAAGGTGTGTGGTGACCCCAGGAGGACCAGGTCACCACCATTGATTCGCCCAGGTGCAGGGGGAGCTGCAGGAACAACGCAGACTCCCCAGGCACTAAAGTGAAAAGTCCCCACCCTCAGTCTCTGGGGGACTTGAAGGAAAGAGCCCCTCAAGGGTTATTCATGTTTTTTTTAAACCTACCTAATGCTGGAACTTTTGTTCTTCAGCTGGGAGCTGATGCTTAGGACTACACTGATGTGTGAAAGGCTGAACATGGAGTGTCTTTCTGGAGACATCCCCTAGAGGTGTAAAGGTGCAATTGCACAAGTGATGCATTTACATAATGTTGTTCCATTTTGGGGCCAAGAAGTCACATGTAATATGTGACATGATCAATAATTTCGAAATATGTTGCGAGGCATTCTTGCCAGGGTGCCTGGTGGTAATTGCATAGCCATGTGATTTTAAATGTGATGCCTTTTAGGGACTGTGATTAACTTGCATTATACCTGTTATCAGATATGATAAGTACCTGTCATTCTAAGTGATGTCTAGACATGTATTCTTGCTACTGTGTTAGTTGAACAACCAGACTGTCAGCCACTGTGATTAAAGTGTATTTACTGTATGGTCAGTATGAGATGCTCAGTCAGGGTTGGGTGTCACTATGGCAGGTGTTCCCATTATAAATGCTTGTTGAAATAATGGGATGGGCCGCCACTGGGGTGGTGCCAGTGGGAAGGGCCCTCGCTCCAGGTTATGGTCAGCCCACTGCATTTGGGGGCAAGATGATGTTCATACATGTGAGTGGTGGTACTAGACCACCCCTACGGGAGGGGTGGGAATGTTACGTGATATCAAGAAGTATTTCCAACAGCTTATGTATATTTATAAATTGATGCATAGTATTGAGTAGTGTGTGTGGGTAATAAACATTCCCTTCCTTTTTATAAAGAAAAGTACAGACTGGAAAATCAATTATTGAGTGTTATTTCTGCGTACCTGTAAATGGCGATTACTAGCCCACAGCACCTCCCTTGAGTAAGCCTTAGACTGCTCTGCAACGCTACTCTCTGAGAGTCAAGTGCTACAATGGGGTGTTTGGTTCCCAGTGAAGGACAAATTATTTGTGCAGGCCTCACAACTAATGCCTTGTGTTCCAACATTATCTAATTTGGGGTGACCCCTAAACGGAGCGGTACATCTCACCTGGTGAGTATCTGGAGCAGTGGTGGCGTCGCCCCACTGCCTTGAAGCAGTAAAAAAAAGGAAAAAATAAAATGATAATAACGTAATGTTATTATCATTTTATTTTGTCCTCCTGCTGCGGTACCTTTGCGTGACAGGGTGGGGCAGGGCTGCAGAGCAGGGGAGGAGTGGTAGAGCCCTCCTAAGTGCGCATGACTGCTTGGCAGGCCCTCTCAGGCCGCCCAAAACAGTCATGCGCACTTTCCCTGTTCTCCATGTAGACTGCATTACAGCCCGCATGGAGAACATGCCCAGGCCCCCAGTCCTTGGCTGAGCGCCGAACCAAGGCGCTCAGACCAATCACAACGCTGCATCGTAACGTTGCATTGGTCAGGTGAGCCTGGTTGCGCTTCCTGGAGTCCGAGACGGAGGAGAGCAGGAGCGGAGACGTGTGACCCGGCAGCAAGGTAAGTGTATATTTTTTTATTTTACATTGTACCCTGCACCCCCACCCTGCCATCCACGAGCCGTGCCTGCTAGACTGATCTGGAGCAGCACCTGTTTTTGGTAGCTCCAGGTCTGCACTAATTTCTCAGTTCCCTCCAGATATTGAAATGAAACTTTTGTCAAAGTTGCACTGTTTAAAAGGGTTACTACCACCCTTCAATCTTGCTGCAAATGGCACCTGTAAATGACTGAGCTTGGACACCCCCCGTACTGCTGCCTTTTCCTGGGCTTCCCATGCTTTGGATCCAACTCTTGTTTACCATCGAGTAACTGCAACCTGTTTTCCCAGCTAATCCCCTCCAAAACAAGATACCATAAGCCTTAACTTTACCCTGGGCAGTAATTTCACCCATTGTCTTATCCTTCGTTGCCTCTTATCAATGACTTCAGAGCACTCAAGCCCATCTTTATCATCACGGATGACCATGTAGCTGCCCGACTTGTGTAAGTATTTATGCAGTATTAACACAGTATCAAAGTTGAAATGCAAAACAATACAAAATTCCAAAACAAATAGGAAAAATAGAGTACAATTTATTAAACAAAATGACAAACGGCAAACATCCAATAAGGGAAACCGGAGATATTAATTTTCAAAGATTTTGATGTAAGAATTGCACCGAGAAGCCCAAAGTGACAATAATAGTTAATGATCACGGTAGAACAGGTCCTAGGTGCAATTTGACGCTGACCACTATGGAGTGCGGGTCAGACACACGAAGAATGTTCGTCCAGGTCAATCATTTTCTGACTTTAGTCCTTTCATTCTTAATCCACCACACGACTACACTTCTAAAGCCCACCAGGACCTCAGGGGAGGTACTTAGAGCAGCATTTCCAAACTGTGGGTCGTCACCCACCCATTTTTGGTAGGGTTGGGAAAGTCCAAGCAATAAATAAAGATGCCTTTAAATTCTGTGTTTGTCATGCCACATTTGCTGGTGCTTTAATGACAAAGATCAAATGTCAGGCTATGTCTTCTGACAGATTGCTGCTGATTCCTTTAACATGGAATTGGTGTTTACTTTTCTTTATCTGACTGCATAGTGAGAGGAGTTTTTAAAGTGAGTTATGTGACAATCTTGCTGGAGCAAAGAAAAGTGTGATGCTGTTTTTTGTACCACACAACAAAATGTAAATATCTGTAAATGGACTGTAATCATTCAGCTGTTAGGAAAAGCATAACGTAAGCACTTTTTTTTGTGATTCTGCAGCGCGCTGAAAACAGAGATTTTAATAGGATCAAAACAAATCAAGACACTGTACTTCGTTACGCACAAATGATAAATATTACCAGAAACCCAATTTTCACACATTATCATTTGTGCGCTATTAGTTTTATCAGTAAACAGTATGTCTGTGCAAAGTTAGAGGCCATTTCAAATGACAATGTGGTACCACACAATGCATTAGGTGCACACAAAAATTGCCTGTCTTATGTCCATTAAAGGTAGGTGGGTCTTGAAGGTTTGTTGTTCTAAAACGTGGGTCATGGTTCTAAAAAGTTTGGGAACCACTGACTTAGAGACTCACAGGTTGGCAGGTTGAGTCAAACCCTGGTCTAGTTGCTACTGATCAATTGGGGAGTTGCAGGAAAGACCTCTCAGAGCTTGTTGTAGCTTGAAGAGGAGGTCAGCCTAATGACCCTTGGGATCCACTTCCTTAATATGGGTACAAGGGGAAGGGCAGGTTCAGTCTTCTAGGCTCTTCATGTCTCCGACAGCAGATGTAGTGCTCCTTTGATCTTCCACAGATCCAGGAGTATCCTGAAGTCGGTGCCTATTGATGCCACATATATCACTGGCATGAGCTAGTGGGTGAGAATGACCCCCTGGGGGCTCCCTAAGCAATAGGAGACAGGTTCCAACACTATCCCTACTCACTTTGAACATTTTCAAAATGGCTGATGTCTACAGGCACACTAAACTTGGACTCTGAGGGCTGAGGTTAATGTGGAGTATATTATGGTAATCCAACTGCCATCCCAAATCTATCACTAAACTCCAGCTCTAGACAGTTCCTGTACCCCCAACAAACTCAGAGACAGAATTCTGGTAAAATCAAAGCTGAGCTTTAGCAACCAGACAGTGGATACACAAAGTGTTTTGGCAGTCTCTTTTCCTCCTTTCAAGTGTGCCCCGAATGTTATATGTAAACTCCAGCAGACCTGTCAAGCAGGATGTGACATTCAAGTACAATTTGGCATTCTAATGTCAAAGCAGATGACCACAGCCTCTAAACCAGTTCTGGAGCAGCTCTCCCTCCCACTGGGGTTGGTGCCTGGCTGACTAGAAGGACAAAAGTAATGGCAGGCCCAGGTGCAAGATATGTCTGCTTGTGACAGGGGAGGCCCCTTTGAAATGCACCAAGGATCCGGGCACAGCTGGAAGCTATCCTGTCAAGGTGAGGACAACATCTTCATACACCCATGGCCCATTGTCCATGTCCAGGGAGCAGTTCACACCTCACCAAAGGGGAGCCATCAAGTTGCCTGGTGACAACTGATTGCACACAAAAAGACCTCCAGAGGCATTAGACAGATAAAAAGTAACTTTCCCAAAGTGTTTTTCCTGTAATAGTTAGATAAAATTAGCCTTTACCATTAAATTGGATTTTGTTTAACTATTAAAAAGAGTCCTTGAATTATTTTGTTAGCTGTTACCAATTTGAAATTAGCATTATAAGGTGTTTTAATGTAATCCTGCAGTTCCCTATGGAAGCAGCCAGCCTCACTACAGTGAAAATAGCTTTTATGCTTTTCCCCTGTAAAAACATGCAGAATATTAAACTTCTACACATCCTGCTTTTAAATAGCTGGCATCCTGCCCAATGGACAAAAGGGCCAACATTAAGGGTGACTTATTAATATTTAAAAGGAAGGTTTGGGCCCGTCAAAAGGGTTTATTTTGAAAGGTTGAATTGTCAGGCTAAAACTGCACAGCCAGGCTACAGTGGTAGCCATGGAGACATGCTTTAGTCCACCACTGCAGTGGCTGACACAATGAGTGCCGCAGCCCACTGGTGGCATTTAACTTACAGGCCCTGGGTACACTTCGGGAACTATATGCTAGGGACTTATAGCTATGTTAAATATGCCAATCAGGAGTATATGAATGTTGCCATGCTGAAAAGAGAAGCACAACAAGCATGTTACCACTGGTTAGCAGAGGTAAAGTGGGCAGAGTTGCATAGCCAGCAAGAATAGGGTTCAGCAAAAAGGCCAATAAATCGGGGTGACCCTGAAGAGAGGGCAAATTTCCAACAACCACTTCAGACCTCCTTCACACACAATTACCTCATCCAGGTAACATGCGGCTCGGATGCTGGCTCATTGGTTTCATCAATGCTCACCGCCAGTCGAGCCTGGATAGAAGGCTTGGACCTTATCTTCGCCAACTTCTCGACTATCACTGTCCTCCCCCCCTCCCCCTTACTTGGTCTGACCACTATCTTATCCCCTTCTCTCTCGCCCTAGGCCGGAAACCTGCCCCCCTGGCCCCTAGGAAAGAGTTGGGAAGAAAGTGGCATAAGGTCACATGTGCCACCTTGGACCCAGTATTCCACTTCCAGGCGGAATACCTCTCCACTGATATTGACGGAAATGTCTCTAGGTTGAATACCGCCCTAATCAAAGCTATTGATGCCATTGCTCCCCAGAAAATCATTGCCTCCACTAGATCTCGTCCCTCTGCCCCTTGGTTCTCCACCCCCCTCCGTGAGGAAAAAAGCAGATGCAAGGCACTCGAATGTAAGTGGAGACAAAACTATGACCTCGAAGCTAAACTCACTTACAAATCTGCTTTGAAAAAATTCCTCAAACAAAAAAAAATTACTATGAAAGACCATTTCTCTCTTCAAATTGCTAATGCCAAAAACTCGTCAAAAACCCTTTTCACCATTGTCAAAGACTTCATTAATCCTCCTGCTAGGGCCACTCAGAACTCTGCAAGTCAGGCCCTATGCGAGGGACTCTCTGACTACTTTCTTGAAAAAATAAACAAACTCTGTATCTCCTTCCCTAAAGGGCTAGCCTCCCTGCCTCCCTCCACAAGCCCCCCAGCTTCTCCATCCTTCCTTTCCTTCAATAAACTCACCCTGGACGATGCTATTAGGTTACTCATCCACTGCAAATCTGGCGCCCCCTCGGACCCTGTCCCTGCTAAACTTATGGGAGAGCTGGCTCCTTCATTAGCCAGCTCTTTCCTTTCCATCTGGAACGCCTCCCTCCACCATGGCTTTTTCCCTACTACTTGGAAGGAGGCTTTGGTGATTCCCATCCTAAAAAAGGCTGATGCTGATCCCACTACCTTCGCCAACTACCGCCCCATTTCCCTTCTCCCCAAACCCTCAAAGGTCCTGGAAAAAGCCGTGCAGCTGCAACTCACGGAGTATTTGGAAAGCAACTCTTTGCTGCACGACTCACAATCCGGATTCCGGGCGGGATTCAGCACAGAGACGGCTCTGCTGGAAGTATCGGAAACGATCCGGGAATGCGTGGACAGGGGCAAGGAGGCTATGCTGGTCCTCCTCGACCTGTCCGCTACATTTGATACGGTCTCCCACCCCATCCTTCTTGACCGACTCAAACAGATAGGCATTGGCGGCACTGCCTTTAGCTGGATCGAGTCCTTCCTTTCAGGAAGAAGTCAGAGGGTGTTGCTGCGGCCGTTCAAATCTGAGGATAAACCCTTGTCATGCGGTGTGCCACAGGGCTCTGCCCTCAGCCCTCTATTTTTTAACATCTATCTTGCCCCACTGGCCGACGTTGTGGAGTCCTACGGAGTCAGGGTGGTCTCTTATGCTGACGATACCCAGCTGATGTTTTCCTTCAGTGACCACTCAGACTCCGCGTTCACCAACTTCCGCCAGTGCCTCAACAACATCAGTGTCTGGATGACTGATAACCACCTTAGACTCAATGCAGACAAGACAGAGGTGCTGTTTTTTAACCAGAAAAATTCCATCCCTTCCTCTTGGTGGTGGCCCACGGCACTTGAGCCTGCTCCCTCTCCCGTTCACTCTGCTCGTAACCTGGGATTTCAGTTTGACGACTCCCTCTCATGCAAAACTCAGGTTAATAAAGTGACCTCTGCCTGCTTCCTGAAGTTGCGCATGATCAAAAAGATACTCCCCTATCTCCCTCTGGACTCCCGTCGTACAGTTACCCATGCCCTCATTACGTCTCACCTGGACTATGCCAACAGCCTTTATGCTGGTGCCCCTCAATATCTGATAGACCAGCTTCAGATTGTCCAGAACGCGGCGGCCAGATTAATTGGTAATATCCCCTACCGTCAGTCAATCTCCGCCTATCGTAAGGAACTTCACTGGCTACCGGTGGCCAGCCGTATCCAGTTCAAGATCCTTACCCTCGCCTACCGAGCCATCAATGACCTCGGACCCAATTACTTGAAAAAGCGAGTCTCAATATCCCATTCCATCAGATCCCTTAGATCCAACGACCTCCGCCTTCTGATCTCTCCCCGTTTTAGACTCACTAGAATGGGCGGCAGAGGGTTCAGTGTTATCACGGCAAAATTGTGGAACGCTCTGCCAATCGATCTTAGATTCTGCCCTTCTGAATCCATCTTCCGGGCCAGACTCAAAACTTGGCTCTTTTCTGGACTCTGATTTTTATCCTGCTGATTCCCTCTCTGCTCCTTTCTTCTCACTCGGAGGTTCAGGTTCTAGCGCCGGGACACCCCCTTGGGGGTAGCTGTGCGCTTTACAAACTACATAAATAATAATAAATAAGGCTATATAGGTAGGAGGGAGTTGCCAATCTCCCACCTGCCGTACAACAATGCTGCTGAACATCTGGCGGTGTCTAGGCTATATGCAAAGACTAAAGACACCCTTTAACCCCTAGAGTATACTGCGGGGAACAGTTTGGCACTTGTTACCTGGTTTCTCAAAGGATTAAGATGCCAGGCCATTCACAGCCTCTCTCACAACGGCAGCCGTGACAAACTAGAGCCAGAGCGAGGTGAGCGTCATTTCCGGCTGCCTTAATGGACACAGCAAAGCAGGGGCGGGGAAGAATACGTGTGACTCTGTGTGACCAGAAATAACTTCTACAGTCCTGGGCTTTTCTGGGATCTCATGTTTTATTTCTGTGTGGGGCATATTCGCAAGGGCTGGCGATATAATTATCGCCGCTTAAGCGTCCGTTTTTGGGCGAAAAGCGGCGATAATTATATCGTAATATCATCAAGGACACGCTAGCGCGTGTTTCCTTGATGTGGAGCCCGTTTTGTCACAGCCTCGCCTCGCATCGCTAATGAGATGCAAAGAAGGCGTGGCTGTGAAAACAACACATGTTAATATCGTGAAGGCAGCTTCGCGATATTAACAAGGAGGTGCGGCGATAAAAAAAATCGCGCTACCTCAGCCTTAACTCAGGAATTTAATGTCTGTTAAATTCCTGACTAAGGCATACTTTTAATGGGAGATGGATTATGCTGATAGGACCACAGGGTCGTATCAGCAATGTTATCGCTGTTTTCAATGGAACATCGCTGGAAAACCAGCGATGTTCCATTGAAAACACCGATATCGCTGAAATATTATTGCCATAGCGCTATGCGTTGTAAATATAGCGTTATCATGGCGATAGTATTCAGCGATAGCCGGCGATAATATTTCTATCGCTATGTACGGCCAGCGATAATTATCACTGGCCTTTGATAATATGCCCCTGTGTTCGTCCAGTTCAACAGGATTAGCTCCCAGAATGCACTTCTTTGTTAAATGACAGTGCATGATTTGAAACAGACTGTCCAGGGGACATGGAATCATTTAACAAGTGCTGGCACTACGCCAGAGCATTGTAAACCATTAAAGGAATGACTGCTAACGGAGCCTTCCATTCTCCACTACATTATCCGTCGATGCACTCACTCCTTCATGTACCCGTTCACTCACTCGCCCCTTTACCAGCCATCCATCCTTACACCTATCGGGCCCTCTATTAATGCACTGAGTCACTCGGTGCACTTGTGCGCCCATTGATCCATCTATACACGCATTCATTCATCCATCCATCCATCATTGCACTCAATCATTCATCCAAACTTTGACTTTTTCACGCATTCACCACTCACTTGCTAATCATGTTGTCAGGGAAGGAGAAAGACTTGTTTCCCAAAGACATTCTCATGACGTCAGTGCTCGTTTTCCTATCACTTTCACTGAAATCATAAATAGTGAAATGACTGGAATAACACCAATCGCCTCGAGTGCAATGAGGCTTTCCGCTCAGAATTTACCGCTGCGGCTGGATAGGTACCAGGGGTCTGAGGCTGCATTCCGAGGAGGTGAGGGAGTTTGTATTCATGAGTGACGTTCGAGGACTTCCGTGTCTGACGATGATGTCACGGCTTGGGGACCGGGAGATGTCACAGCGAGGGGGATAAGTGAGAAGGGCTTGGAGGGAACTCATGCCTGGAGGCTGTGGACGGAGGGGGATTTCGGGAGGTCCATCCCTGGGGAGGTGCGGGAATCAATGTATTAATGTGCCGGGATGGGCAGGGGGACGGGAAGTGCTTCTCTACGTGTTAATGAGTGGAATGGCTTTTTTAATCCCGTTACATTTCAGTACAACGAATTTGAAACGGTAGTACGTGTAAATTGTAAGCATTTTTCGAACAATTCATAAAATTGAAATAGGTAATATCTCCACAGTGTTAAGCAGCTGTCCTAACACAAGGAGGAGTGGATTACTAGATGGTATTTGAGGGGAGGAGCAGGCAGACGAGCGCTAATTCGACCCGAAGGTATCAGAGCGCTTAACTTGAGCACCAGTTACATGACAGAGGAACGTATTCATTATTAATGCAAGGGGAGATTTGCCCAAAATCGCAGGACGTTTGAGCCTCCTGCTAGGCTGGAACCTCGTCCCCGAGCTTCAAGGTCGGCCGCTCTAGCCGTTAAACCACATCCTCTCCCGTATTGGAGATGGTGATGTGGCCAAGTAAAAATCATTACATTTTTACAATGAAGGAGAGCAATTTGAGCAAGTTATGAGAATGCGGCCTATGATAAAAAGTTTCATTTATTTAAAATGAAGACTTAGAAAACCCTGAATTTTATATTGACTTGAAAGGCGGTGCCTTCCCAGCGGCATCAGAAGCAGAATCCTGTGAATGGAACGCTTATGATGTAACATCACTGTGATGTCACGAGGCGCAGGGCAAATGTAGGGGGGAGGCCGTCCCCGCAATAGAGAGGAAAGGAGAGATCACTGTTGAGGAAGAGTGTGGGGTAGGAGGGGATCTTGTTTCAGGTTAATCTCAGGGACTTTTGTCATTAAATAGTTGGATTTACTTAACATATTCCGCATGCCAGGTCCCCCGCTAATCTTAAAACACATGGTATCACCCACAAAGTTGTGATGTATGGTGATGACACGTAGAAAAGCCAACATTGTGACGTATCCTTGGTTTAAGAGGCTGGTAACCAGGCAGCTGCAGCATTGCTCTCGGTGACACCGGACGGAGAGGACCGCTGCTGGCGGCTGGAGCTCGGGGCAGGGAGAGGCCGAAGCTGGAGGGGCTGAGCAGGCTCCTAAAAGGGAAAGGGGTGGGGGCGGAATAAGGGGACAAGGTGAGTGTATAAACCGAACTGGAAGCTGAACTTGAAAACTAACTTGAAACTAACTCGAAACTAACTTGAAACTGACTTGAAACTGACTTGAAATTCCAATACCCTTCCCTGAAAACTAAACTAAACTTGAAACCAAACTTGAAACTGACTTGAAATTCCAATACCCTTCCCTGAAAACCAACCTGAACTTGAAACCAAACTTAAAACTGACTTGAAATTCCAATTCCCTTCCCCCTTTTCATCTTCTCTTTTTCCGTCCATTTAATTTAATTTTCTTTTCTTCTTTTCCTTTCTTTAATTTTCATTACCTTCCTTCCCCCAAATCACATCTTCTCTCTCTTTCTCTCCTCTCCCCTTCTCTTCCTTTCCTTTGTACCCTTCCTTTCTCCCCTGCCATTCTCTGCCCTCCTGCCTGTTCCCACCCTCCTGTCCTTACTTACCCTCCTGCCCTTCCTTTCCCTCCTGCCCTGCCGTTCCCTTCGGCTCTGCCCTCCTGTTCTCCTCCCTGTCTCCTCCTATACCCCTTCCTTGTCTCCTCTTATACCCCTTACCTTCCCTGTCTCATACACCTTCCCTCCCCTTCCCTGTCTCCTATGCTCTTCTTCCCTTCCCTTCCCTTCCCTTTCCTTCCTTCCCTTCACTTCCCATCTCTTCCCTTCCCTCCCCTTCCCTTCCCTTCCTCCTTTCCTTTATCTTTCCTTCCCTTCATCCCTTACCGTTCCCCCACTCCACTCCCTTTCACTTCCCCCTTCCTTTCCACTCTCCTTCCCCATTCACTTTCCTATCCCGTTCTCCCTTTCCATTGCCCTTTTCCCTTTCCTTTGCCCGTTTCCCCTTTCTTTCCCCCTTTTCATATCCCCTTCCCTTCATTTGCCTTCCATGCCCTTCCTTTCACTTGCCTTGTCTCAGCCTATACCCTTTCAACCCCCACTTTCCCCCCCTTTACTTCTTCCCTTCTCTACCCTTCCTTGTCTCCTCCTATTACCCTTCCATTCCATCTCCACCTATACCCCTTCCCTGCCTCTGTCTATACCCTTTCCCTTCCTTGTCTCTTCCTATACCCCTCTCTTCCGTTCCCTTTTCACCCATACCCCTTTTCTTTTTTCTCCTATACCCCGTCCCTTCCCACTCTCCTATACCCCTTCCCTGCCTCCTCCGAAACCCCTCCCCTCTCCTCACCTTCCCTGACCCCTTCTTTATCCCTTCCCTTCCCAGTCTGCTCCTATACCCATTCCCTTCCCTGCCTTCTCCTATACCCCTTCCCTTTCAGTCCTTTCCCTTTCTCCTCCTATACCCCTTCTCTGTCTCCTCCTACACCCCTTCCCTGTCTCCTCCTATACCCTCTTTCCCTTCCCTTCCCATCCCTTCCCTTCTCTTTCATTCCCTTCCTCCTTTCCTTTACCTTTCCTTCCCTTTATCCCTTACTGTCCCCACACTCCCCTTCACTTCCCCCTTCCTTTCCCTTTCTCCTCCCCTCCCCTCCCTTCCCCATTCTCCCTTTCCTATCCCACCTCCCTTTCCTTTGCCCTTTCCCCTTTCCTTTGCCCTATCCCCTTTCCTTTGCCAGTTTCCCCTTTCTTTCCCCCTTCTCTTATCCCCCTTCCCTTCATTTGCCTTTGCTGCCCTTCCTTTTGCTTGCCTTGTCTCAGCCTATACCCTTCCAACCCCCACTTTCCCTCCCTTTGCCCTTCCTTTCGCTTGCCTTGTCTCAGCCTATACCCTTCCAACCCCACTTTCCCTCCCTTTACCCTTCCCTTCCCTGTCTCCTTCTCCTATACCCTTTCTTTTCCCTGTCTTCTTTTATACTCTTTCTCTCCCCTGTCTCCTCCTTTATCCCTTCCCTCCCTTCTTTCTCCTCCTATACCCCGTCCCTGATCCTTAATTTACTCCTCCCCTTCTGCCCTTCCCTTCCTTTCTTCCCTTCCCTTCCACCTTCCCTTCCATTCCCCTTACGTTCCCTTTCCCCTCACCTCCCCTTTCCTACCCCCTTATCTTTCCCTTCTTCCCTTTCCTTTCCCTTCCGCCTTCCCATTGCCTTTCAACTTTACCCTTTCCTTTGCCCTTTCCCCTTTCCTATGACCTTTTACTTTCCCCCTTCCATTCCCTTCCCTGTCTTCTCCTATACCAATTCCCTTCCCTGTCTCTCCCTGTAACCTTTCCCTTCCCTGCCTACTACTATACCCCTTTTCTTTCCTTCCCTGTCTTCTCCTATACCCCTTCCCTTTCCTTCCATGTCTCCTCCTATATACATTCCCTGTCTCCTCATATACCCCTTCCCTTTCCTTCCTCTTTCTCCTCCTAAATCCCTTCCCTGTCCCCTCCTAAATCCCATCCCTGTCTCCTCCTTTACCCCTTCCCTGTCTCCTCCTATAACCCATCCCTTCGCTGTCTCCTCCTGTAACCTCTTTCTCCTCAAATACCCCTTCTCTTCCCTGTCTCCTCATATGGCTTCTCTCCCCTTCCCTGTTTCCTCCTATACTCCTTTTCTCCCCTTTCCTTTCTCCTTCTATACGCCTTCCCTCCCCTTCCCTGTCTCCTCCTATACCCCTTCCCTTGCCCCTTCCATTTTCCCTTCCCCTTCCCTTCCCTTTCCTTTAACTTTCTTCCCCTTCATCCCTTCCCCTTCCCCTCACCATCCCTTCCCTTCTCTTGCCTTCTCCTTTCCTTTTCCCCTCCCCTTCCATTTCCTTGCCCCCTTTTTCCCTTTTCCCCTTCTTTTTCCCTTTCTCCTTTCCATTGCTGTTTTCCCCTTTCTTTTGCCCTTTTTCTTTTTCCCTTCCCTTCCTTTCACTACCCTGCCCTTCCTTTCCCTTCCCTGTCTTCGCCTATACCCTTCCAACCCACACTTTCCCTCCCTTTCCTTCTTTGCTTCTCTGTCTTCTATTACCCTTCCCTTCTCTGTCTCCCCCTATACCTCTTTCCTGTCTCCTCCTCTACCCTTTACCTTCCCTTCTCTTCCATTCCCTGAATCCTCCTATACCAATTTTCTTCCCTTCCCTTTTCTTCTTATACCCTTTCCCTGTCTCCTCCCATACCCTGTCTCTTCCCTGTCCCCTCCTATACCCCATCCCTGCCCCATCCTATACCCCTCCCCTTCACTTCCCTGTCACCTTCTTTACCCTTTCCCTGCCTTCTCCTATAACCCTTTCCTGTCTCCTGTACCCTTTCCCTTGTCTCCTCATTTACCCCTTCATTTCCCTTCCCCTCCTTTCCCTTCCCTTCCTCCTCCTATACCGTTTCCATTCCCTTCCCTTCCTTACCTAGTCTCTTCATATACTCCTTCCCTTCCTTTCCCTGTCTCCTCCTGTTCCCGTTCCCTGTCTCCTTCTATAACCCTTCCTTTGCCTTCCCTCCCGTATCTCCTCCTATACATCTTCCGTGTCTCCTCCTAAACCCCTTATCTACCCTTCCCTTTCTATTATACCCCTGCCCTTTCTTTCTCTGTCTTCTACACCCCTTCCCTTTCCTTCCCTGTCTCCTCCTATACCCCTTCCCTGTCTCCTCCTAAGCCCCTTCCCTGTCGCCTTCTACATGCCTTCCCTTCCCTGTCTCCGCCTATGCACCTTCCCTTCCCTGTCTTCTGCTATACCCCTTCCCTTCCATATCTTCACTTATACCCCTTCCCTGTCTCTTCCTATACCCTTTCGCTTCCATGTCCCCTCATACCCCTTCTCTTCCCTGTCTCCTGATATGCCTTTCACCCCTTCCTGTCTCCTCCTATACCCCTTCCCTTTTCCCTTTTCCCTTTTCCCTTCCCCCTTCTCGTCCGCCTTTCCTTTACCCATCCTTCATCCCTTCCCTTTTCCCTCCCCTTCTCCCTTACATTTTCCCTTCTCCCTTTCCCCGTTCCTTTGCTCTTTTCCTCTTTCTTTTCCACTTTTCATTTCCCCTTCCCTGCCCTTCCTTTCTCTTCCATGGCTCTACCTATACCCTTCCAACCGCTGCTTTCCCTCCCTTTCCTTCTTCCCTTCTTTACCCTTTCCCTGCCTTCTCCTATACCCCTTCCCTTTCCCTTTCCTGTCTCCTGTACCCTTTCCCTTCTGTCTCCTCATTTACCGCTTCCTTTCCCTTCCCTTCCCTTCCCTCCCCAGTCTCTTCATATACTCCTTCCCTTCCTTTCCCTATCTCCTCCTGTTCCCCTTCCCTGTCTCCTTCTATAACCCTTCCGTTGCCTTCTCTCCCATATCTCCTCCTATACATCTTCTGTGTCTCCTCCTAAACCCCTTCTCTACCCTTCCCTTTCTATTATACCCCTGCCCTTTCCTTCTCTGTCTTCTAGACCCCTTCCCTTTCCTTCCCTGTCTCCTCCTATACCCGTTCCCTGTCTCCTCCTAAGCCCCTTCCCTGTCACCTTCTATATGCCTTCCTTTCCCTGTCTCCGCCTATACACCTTCCCTTCCCTGTCTTCTCCTATACCCCTTCCCTTCCATGTCTTCACTTATACCCCTTCCCTGTCTCTTCCTATACCCTTTCGCTTCCATGTCCCCTCATACCCCTTCTCTTCCCTGTCTCCTCATATGCCTTTCACCCCTTCCTGTCTCCTCCTAAACCCCTTCCATTTTCCCTTTTCCCTTCCCCCTTCTCTTCTCTTCCGCCTTTCCTTTACCCATCCTTCATCCCTTCCCTTTCCCCTCCCCTCCCCTTCCCTTCTCCCTTTCATTTCCCCTACTCCCTTTCCCCATTCCTTTGCTCTTTTCCTCTTTCTTTTCCACTTTTCATTTCCCCTTCCCTTCCCTGCCCTTCCTTTCTCTTCCCTGTCTCTGCCTATACCCTTCCAACCGCAGCTTTCCCTCCCTTTCCTTCTTCCTTTCATTTCCCTTCCTTGTCGTCTCCTATTACCCTTCCCTTTCCATGTCTCCTCCTATAACCCTTCCCTGTCTCCTCCAATACCCCTCTCAACTCTTGGATTCCCTTCCGCCCACACCCCTTTACTTTTTCCTCCTATACCCCATCCCTTCCTGTCTCCTATATCCCTTCCCTGTCTCTTCCTTTATCCCTTCCCAGTCTCCTCCTATACCCTTTCCTGTCTTCTATACCCCTTCCCTTTTTCCTCCTATACCCTGTCCCTTCCTGTCTCCTGTACCCCTTCCCTGCCCTCTCCTATACCCCTCCCCTTCCCTGTCTCCTCCTTTATCCCTTCCCTTCCCAGTCTACTCTCATACCCCTTGTCTTCGCTGTCTTCTCCTATACCCCGTCCTTTCCCTGTCTCTTCCTATATCCCTTCCCTTCTCTGACTCTTCCTATACCCCTTCCCTACCTCCTCCAATACCCTTCCCTTCATGTCTCCTCCTATACCCCTTTCCTTTACTCTCTCCTCCTATACCCCTTCCCTGTCACCTTCTATACCCCTTCCCTGTCTCCTCCTCCTATACCCTTTCTCTGTCTCCTTTTATAGCCTTTACCTTCCCTCTCTCCTCCTATATCCCTCCCCTACTGTCTCCTCTTATATTCCTACTGTCTCCTACTTTACCCCTCCCCTTCCCTTCTTCCCTCCCTTTCCCTTCTCCCTTCCCTTCCCTTCCCTTCCACTTCCGTTACCCTCCTCCCATATCCTTCCTTCTTTCCCTTCCCTTCACCCTCTCCTTTCCCTTTCCCTTTCCCCTTCCCATTTCATTTCCCCTTCCCCCTTACCTTTGCCCTTTCCCCATTCCTGTGCCCTTTTGCCCTTTTGCCCTTTTCCTTTTCCCCTCGCCCTTCATCTTCCATTCCCTTTCCTGTCCTTCCTGTCCATTCCCTGTCTCCACCTTTACCCTTCCAACCCCCACTTTCTGTTCCTTTCCTTTCCTTTCCTTTCCTTTCCTTTCCTTTCCTTTCCTTTCCTTTCCTTTCCTTTCCTTTCCTTTCCTTTCCTTTCCTCTCCCTTCCTTTCCTTTCCCTTCCTGTCCCTTCCCATCCCTGTCCTATCCCCTGCCCATCCTCGTCACTTTCATGTTTTTCCCTTCCCTATGCCTTCTTCCCTTTCCCTCCCTTCCCTTCCCTTTCCTTTCCTTTCCTCTCCTCTCCTCTCCTTTCCTCTCCTCTCCTCTCCTCTCCTTTCCTTCCCTTTCCTCCCCTTTCCTATGTTTCCCCTTCCCTTTTCCCCCTTTTGCCCATTCCCTTCCCTTCTCTTTCCTTTCCTTCCCTTCTCTTTTCATTCATTTCCATTCTTTCCCGAAGTCTCCTCCTATACCATTCCCTTCCGTCTTCTTACCTTTCTTCTGTCCCATACCCTTCTAACTCCACCCATCCCCTCCCATTGTCCAGTGCCCTTCCCTGTCTCTCCTCTCCCCTTCTCTCCATCTCCTCTCGCTCCTCCCCCCTCCGCCTTCCTCTTTTACCTTTTCCCCTACCCCTTTCCTCCCTTTCACCCTCCCTGCCTTCCCTTCCCCTCACCTTCCCTCACCTCACCACTCCTCACCCACCCTGAACCCTAAAATTACCCATGGCTCCCCAAAACCCATACCAAACCTGAACCCTAAAATCAAGCTTGGCATACCAAAACCCATACCCACCCTGAACCCTAACATTACTGTTGGCAACCCAAAACCCATACCCACCCTGAACCCTAAAATTACGCTTCGCTCCCCAAAACCCATACACACCATAAACCCTAAAATTACCTATGGCACCCCCAAAACCCATACCCATGCTGAACCCTAAAATTACCCTTAGCACCCCAAAAACCATACCCACCATGAACCCTAAAATTATACTTGGCACCCCAAAACCAATACCCACCCTGAACCCTAAAATTATCCTTGCCACCCCAAAACCAATACCCACCCTGAACCCTAAAATTATCTTTGCCACCCCAAACCCATCCCCATCCTGAACCCTAATATTACCCTTTGCACCCCAAAACCCATATCCAACAAGAACCCAAATATTACCCTTTGCACTCCAAAACCCATATCTAAAATTTCCCTTAGCACCCCAAACCCATACCCACCATGAACCCTAAAATGACCCTAGGCACCGCAAAACCCACACCCACCCTGATCCCTAAAGTTACCCTTGGCACCCAAAACCCATTCCCATCCTTAACCCTAAATTTACCCTTGGTACCCCAATATCCATACCGACCCTGAACCCTAAAATTACACTTTGCACCCCAAAACCCATACCCAACCTGAACACTAAAATTAGCATTGGCACCCCAAAACCCATATCCACCCTGAAACCCAAAATTACCCATTGCTCACCAAAACCCAGCCCTAAAATTACCCTTAGCACCCCAAAACCGCTACCCACCCTGAACCCTAAAATTAGCCTTGGCACCACAAAACCCACACCCACCCTGAATGTTAAAAAGACCTTTGGCACCCCAAAACCCATACCCATCCTGGTCCATAAAATTACCCTTGGCACCCTAAAACCCACACCAATCCTGAACCCAAAAATTACCATTAGCACCTTAAAACTCATACCTAGCCTGAACCCCAAAATTACCCTTGGCACCCCAAACCCCATACCCATGATGAACCCTAAAGTTACCCTTAACACCTGAAAACCAATACCCATCCTGAACCATAAAATTACCCTTGGCCAAAATCCTTACCCATACTAAACCCTAAACTTACCCATGGCACCCCAAAACCCATATCCACCCTGAACCCTAAAATTACCCTTGACACCCCAAAATCCATACACATCCTGAACCCCAAAACTACCATTTTCCCCCAATGCTCCTACCTAAAATTACTCTTAACACCCCAAATCCCATAACCACCCTGAACCTGAATGTTACCCTTTACTCCCCAAGCTATACCAACCCTGAACTCTAAAATTACCCTTGGCACCCCAAAACCCATATCCACCCTGAACCATAAAATTACCCTCTGACTCCAAAACCCAAACCTAAAATTACCCTTAACACCTCAAAACCCATACTCACCCTGAACCCCAAAATTAGCATTGGCACCCTAAAACCCATATGTAGCCAAAACCCTAAAATTACCCTTAGCACCCCATAACCTATACCCAACCTGAACCCTAAAATTATACTTTGCACCACAAAACCCATACCCACCTGAACCCTAAAACTATCCATGGCACCGCTAAACCCTTACACATCATTAACCCTAAAATTACCCTTGCCAACCTGAAACACATACCCACCCTGAACCCTAAAAATAAACTTGGCACCCCAAAACTCATGCCCACTATGAACCCTAAAATTACCCTTTGCACCCCAACACACATACCCACACTGAACCCTAAAATTACCCTTTGCACCCCAAACCTAAAATTACCCTTTGCACCCCAAACCTAAAATTACCCTTAGTGCCCCAAAACCCATACCCACCCTGAACCCCAATTTTACCCTTAGCACCCCAAAACCCATACCCATCCTGAACCCTTAAATAACCCTTGGCACCCCAAAACCTATACCCACCCTGAACCCTAAAATTACCATTGGCACCCCAAAACCCATACCCACCATGAACCCTTAAATTACCATTGGCACCCCAAAACCCATACCCACCATGAACCCTTAAATAACCCTTGTCACCCCAAAACCCATACCTAAAATTAAACTTAGCACCCCAAAACCTATACCCACCATGAACCCTATAATTACCCTTGCCACCCCAAAACCCATACCCAACCTGAACCCTAAAATTACCCTTTGCACCCCAAAACCGATACCCACCCTGAACCCTAAAATTACTCTTTGCACCCCATAGCTAAAATTACCCTAAGTACCCCAAACCCATACCCACCCTGAACCCTAAAATGACCCTTGACGCCCCAAAACCCACACCAATACTGATCCCAGAACTTACCCTTGGCACCCCAAAACCCATACCCACCCTGAACTCTAATTTTACCCTTAGCACCTCAAAACCCATAACCACCCTGAACCCTAAAATAACCCTTGGCACCCCAAAACCCATACCCACCCGAACCCTAAAATTACCATTGGCACCCCAAAACCCATTCCCACTCTGTAGCCTAAAATTACCCTTTGCACACCAAAACCCATCCCTAAAATTAAACTTAGCCCCACAAAGCCCATACCCACCATGAACCCTGAAATTTTCCTTGGCACCCCAAAACCCATACCCACCAAGTTGCTATGGGTGATTTTAGGGTTCAGGGTGGGTATGGGTTTTGGGATGACAGGGGCAATTTTAGGGTTCAGGTTGGGTGTGGGTTTTGGGGTGACAGGTGTAAATTTAGGGTTCAGGGTGTGTTTGGGTTTTGGGGTGCCAGGGTTATTTTGAGGGTTCAGGGTGGGTATGGGTTTTGGGGTCTCAGGGGTAATTTTGGGGTTCATGTTGGGATTGTATCTTTGGGGGCCAGGGGGTCATTTTAGGGTTAAGGGTGGGTTTGGGTTTTGGGATGGCAGGGGTAATTTTAGCTTTCATGGGTTCTGGGTATTGGGGTGCCAAGGGTAATTTTAGAGTTCAAGGTAGGTATGGGTTTTGGGGGTGCTAAGAGTAATTTAAGGGTTCAGGGTGGATTTGGGTTTTGGTGTGTCAAGGGTAATTTTAGGGTTCCGGGTGTGTTTGGGTTTTGGGAGCCAGGGTTAATTTTGGGTGCAGGGTTCGGTATGGATTTTGGGGTGTCCTTGGTAATTTAGGATACAGGGTGGGTTTGGGTTTTGGGGTGAAAGGGGTAATTTTAGGGTTCAGGTTGGGTTTGGGGTGCCAAGGTTAATTTTACTGTTCAGGGTGGGTTCGGGTATCAGGGTGCCATGGGTAATTCTAGGGTTCTGAGTGGGTATGGGGTTTGGGGGTGTTAAGAGTAATTTCAGGGTTCAGGGTGGATTTTGGTTTTGGAGTGCCAAGGGTAATTTTAGGGTTCCGGGTGTGTTTGGGTTTTGGGGACCCAGGGTTAATTTTGGGGTTTAGGGTTGGGTATGGGTTTTGGGGTGTCACTGGTAATTTTAGGGTTCAGGATCGGTTTGGGTTTTGGGGTGACAGGGGTAATTTTAGGGCTCAGGTTGATTTGGGTTTTGGGGTGCCAAGGGTAATTTTAGGGTTCAGGGAGGGTATGGGATTTGGGATTCTAGGGGTATTTTTAGGGTTCAGGGTGGGTGTGGGTTTCGGAATGCCAGGGGTAATTTTAGGGTTCAGGCTGTGTTTGGAGTTTGGGGTGCTAGGGTTAATTCTGGGGTTCATGGTGGGTATGAGTTTTGGGGTGTCATGGATAATTTTAGGGTTCAGGGAGGGTTTGGGTTTGGGTTTTGGGGTGTAAGGGCTACATTTAGGGTTCAGGTAAGGGTTGGGTTTTGGGGTGTCAGAGGTAATTATAGGGTTCAGGGTGGATTTGGGTTTGCAGGTGCCAAGGGTACTTTTAGGGTTTAGGGGTATGGGTATTGGGCAGGTAAGGGTAATTTAAGGGTTATTGGGGGGCTCAAAAAATATATATATGGGAGCTGGTATCCCATGTTTCCCTCGTCTTCACTCCACCATTTAGCCAGGGGACACAGAGAGGCAGCCATCCACAAAGACCACGCCAAGTTGTAGCTCCTCGGAAATCTTTATTTACTTGTTTTATATTGTTTTCTCCAGTATCAAGTGCACAGTGCTATCAGTGCATCAGAGAAAAGACGGTTAAGGTAAGTAAACGTTTACATACAATATATATATGTATGTGTGTATATATATATATATATATAATATATACACATATATACATTTACTTCCCTTAACCACTTTTACCAAGAATATTCCTTTACCACGCATGCATTTGCGTTGTAATGGCATGCGTGGAAAAGGCATATGCGTGGTAAAAGTTTGTTTTGTAATGGGAACGCGTTGTAACAACACTTGCATTGTAACGCCATGCGTTGTAATAGGATGTATGTCGTTACAACGCACACTTTTACAACGCATGCACTTACAACTCATTTTTTACAACGCAACATCCACTACAACGCATTCCATTACATAGCATGACACTACAACGCATGTTTAAAAACTACCTTTACAACGCATTCCATTACATCGCATACTACCTTTACAACGCATACCATTACAACGCATAGTATAGGGGTAAAAATTACTATTCTAACTCCAGGGGGTGCAACAGTAGGGTAAGTGTTGGATTGCGTTGTAATGGTATGCGTTGTAAAGGTAGTATGCGATGTAATGGAATGCGCTGTAAAGGTAGTTTTTAAACTTGCGTTGTAGTGTCATGCTATGTAATGGAATGCGTTGTAGTGGATGTTGCGTTGTAAAAATTTTGTTGTAAGTGTAGTGCGTTGTAATAGTTTCGTTGTAAAGGTTGTTCACCGTTGTAATAGCATGAGATGTATTGTCATATATTTGGGAGGAGAGGCAAAGAAGGGAAGCAGAGAGAAGGGAAAGGAAGAGAATGGAATTGGGAGCAATACTAGAGGTGATAGGGAAGGATGAAAGGAAAGGAAGGAGAGGTTTGGAAAGGCGAGACAGGCAAGGGATGTGAAGGATATGATAAGAGGGAAGTAAATGTAAGGAAGGTAAATGAGAGGTAGAGAAGGAATGAAGTGAACGGGAAAGGGAGAGAAGGTGAGGAAAGGGTGAAAAGGCAAGAAAAGTGTGTGGAAAGGGGTAAGAGACGCTGAGGAGAAGAGAAGAGTGGAGAGATAGGGAAGGGAAGTTAAGGGGAGAATGCAAATAGGAAGGAAGGAAAAGGGAAGAGATAGGGGAGTAAGGAAAAGAAATGAAGGGGAAAGGAATGGAAGGGAAGAGTAAGGAAAGGGAAGAGGAGAGAATAGAGGAGGATAATGGGAGAGGAGAGGAGAGGGCAGGGGAGGGAGTGGCAGAGAAGGGAAGGTTTGAAAGAAAGAAGAGTGTACAGATGGAGAAGAAAGGGTGGGGGAAGGAAGAGAAGGGAAGGGAAGGGAAGGGAAGGGAAGGGAAGAGAAGGGAAGAGAAGACGAGGAGAGAAGAGAAGAGGAGAATAGAGAATGGACTATAAGGGAAAGTTAAGGGGAAAGTGTGGAAGGATAGTTAATAAAGGCTAGGAAGGGTAGATGGGGATAGAAATGGGCAAAGAAAGGAAGTGAAGAGTGAAAGTAGAGAAGGGGAAGGGGAAGGAAAGGGGGCAATAGAAGAAATAAAGAAACAGATGGAGGCAAGGGAAGGGGTGTATAGGAAGGGAAGGGGAGAGAATAGATAAGGAAGGAAGTGAAGGGGGTTTGAGAGGAGACCTGGGAAATGGAGGAAATTGGGAGAATGAGTAGGAGGTATGGGAAGGGAAGGAAAGGGTATGGAGAGGGGAAGGAAATTAAAAAAGGAAAGAAAATGCGGTATGAAGAGATAGGTAAGGGGAGGGAAGGGTAAAGAAAAGAAGGGCTAGGGAAGAGGTAGGGAAAGGGGAGGGGAGGGTACTTGAGATGGAAATGGATGGAAGAGGGAAGGCAATGAAAGGGAGGGGTGAAGGGGAGGGGAGTACAGAAGAGAAGAGTAGAGAAAAAAGGGAAGAGAAGGAAGTGAATTGAATGGAAATGGAAAGGGAAAGGGAAGGGAAGCAAATGGAAGAGAAGCAGAGAGGGAGGGGATGGAAGGGGAAAGGATAATAGAGAAAGACTAGGAAGGTGAGTGGAGGAGAGAGGAAGGAAGGGGAAGAAAGGTAGGGGAGAGGAAAAGTAGAGTAGTAAGGGGAAGGAAATTTGAAAGGAATGAGGGGAAGAAAAATGGAACGGAAGGGAATACAAGAAATTGGAAAGGAATGAAGAGAAAGAAAGGAGGAAGGGAAGGGAATGGAATGGGAGATGAGAGGAGAGATAGGGAAGTGAAGAGATAGGCAAGGGAAGTGATGAGAAATAGCAAAGGGATATGGAGGAAAAGGAATGAAGGGGAAGGAAGGTGACGGGAGGGAAGGAGGAAAGAGAGAAGCGAGGAAGGAAAGGGCATTGGACGGGAAGTGGGGACAGGGCAGGGGATGAGAGAAAAATTAATGGTAGAGAAGAAGAGATGTATAGAAGGAAGGGAAAGGAAATGGGAATGGAAGGGGAGAGGAGAGGAGAGAATATAAGATAGAGGGAATTAAGTGGAGAAGCGAGCTAAGGAAGTAAGTGAAGAAAAGGGGAGGGAAGAGGGGAAGGGAAAGGAAAGGAAAGGATAGTGAGAAGCGAGATAGGGAAGGAACGTAAGGGGATGGGAGAAAAGAAATTGGGTATGGATGAGAAGGGGAGAGGAGGAGGGGGGAAGAGAAGGAAGAAGAGTTGGGGGGGAGGGAGGGGTATAGGGCTAAAGAGAGTTAGAGATAGGAAGTAAGGGAAGGGTACAAAATGGAATGGAAATTGAAAGGGAAGCATAGGGAAGAGAATCATAGGAGAGGACAAAAGAGAGGGTAGGAAGGAATTTGCGTGTAGAGGAGAGATAGAGAATGAAGGGTGAGGGAATTGGAAAGGAAACAAAGGGAATGGAAAATGGAAAGGGATAGAAGAGACAGGAAAGGAAGGAAGGAAGGGGAGGGGAGATGAGAGCTGGGAAGTTAAGGGTAGGGAAAGGGATGAGAGATAGGCATGGTAAGGGAGGAGAGGAGAAATATCGAAGGGATGGGGGAGATGGAAGGGAAGGGGAAGGACAAAAGAGATGGGATAGGAAGGAAGGAAGGGAAAGACACTGGAGGGCAGGAGAGGCAAAGGGAGAGGATGTGGAGGTAATGATGGGAGGGAAAAAAAGGGGAGGGAAGGGTAGCGGAGAAACACAAGAGAGGAAAATAAAATGGGAAGGGAAGGAAGTATTAGGGAAGGGCAGGAACGGATCAGAGAGGATATAAGAGATAAGGAATTAAGGAAGGAAAGAGTAGGATGTGGTGAGTTAGGAATTAGGGAAGGGAAGGAGAGATGGGAAGGGTAGAGGAGAGAGACAAGGAAATGGTATAGGATGGAGGAAGGGAAAGGGAAGAAAAGGAGGTGGAGAAGAGAGATAGTGAAGGGAAGGGAAAGGAAAGGAATGGAAGAAAAGAGGTTATGAGAGTGGAGATGGGGAAGGGAAGAGGAAGAAAAGAGGAGAAGAGATAGGCAAGGGAAGGGCGAGGAGATATGGAAGGGATATGAGGAGAGGAGAGAGAAGGGAAAGCAAGGACAGATAGGGAAGGGATACGGAGGAAATAAAAGGGAATGGAGGGGAATGAAAGGAAGGGGAAAGGATAAAAGAGCTGGGATTAGAAGTAAGGGAAGGGAAGTGCACTGGTTAGGTGGGGAGGTGAGGTCAGTAGAAGGAAGGGAAGTTTAAGAGAAAGATACTGAAGAGAGAGAATGGGTGGGGAAAGAATTGAAGGGGAGAGGATAGAAGAGAAAGGTAAAGGAGGGACAAATAGTGGAGGGAAGAGGAGTAATAGGGAAGGAAGGAACTGGACAGGAGGCGATGGGAGTTGAGGGGGAGATACACAGTAAAAGGGTATAGGGAGGGAAATGAAAGTATTGGAGGGGAGAGGAGAAGAGAGGAGAGCTAGGCAAGAGAAGTAAAGTGGAGAGGAACAATATTGAAGGAAGAAAGTGAGGGGAAGGAAAGAAGGGGAGGGCATGGCAGAGGAAGGAGGGATAAGGAAGTAAGGAAGAGATAGGAAAGGGAATGAAATGGAAAGGGAGATGGAAATGGAAATGGATGGAACTAAGAGGGAAGAGAAGGAAAGGGAATAGAAGAGATAGGAATGGAATGGAGGGGAGGGGAGTGAAGTGGGGAGGAAAGGAAAGGCTATGGAAAGGTAGAATGGAAGGAAATTGAAGGTGAGGAGGAGGGATAGGAGAGGGAAGGGGGAGAGAGGGGAGTGGAAAGGATAGAGAGATAGGGTAATAAGGAAGCGAAGGAGATTGGAGGGAGTGGGAGGGGAGGCGATGACAGGAGAGGGAAGTGGTGTGGTAAGGAAGGGTAGAGAAGAGGAGAGATAGACAAGGATGGGAAAAGGAAGTGAAGGAAAGGGAAAGGAGGGTAGATTAGGGAACAGAGGAGGAGAGGAGGGAGAGGAGGTGAGGAGAAAGGACATGAGACAGGGAACGGAATTTGAATTTCAAGTCTATTTCAAGTTAGGTTTTAGTTCCGTTTCAAGTTCAATTTTCAGTTCAGTTTGGTTTTCAGAGAAGGTATTTGAATGTCAAGAAGCTTCGGCCTCTCCCTGCCCCGAGCTCCAGCCGCCAGCAGCGGTCCTCTCCGTCCGGCGTCCCCGAGTGCAATGCTGCAGCTGCCTGGTTACCAGCCTCTTATACCAAGGACACGTCACAATGTAGACTTTTCAGAGTGTCATCATACATCACCGCTGTGCGGGTGATGCCGTGTGTTTCAGTTTAATAGGGGGAGCAGGCAAGGCACGGGTATTATGCAATTTATTGAGAAAATTAAACTAATTAGTCAAAAAATGATCCTGTGATGAACTTGAAAGAAGACCCCATCCTACCCAATCTACTTTCCCAACAATGGTCTCTCCTTTTCTCTCCTCTGCGGTGACGGCCTCCCCCTTGCATTTACCCTGCGCCTCGTGACATCACATTGGAGGGCCTGTTACATCACAACGTTCCATTCACAGGATTTTGCTTCTGGTGCCTGGGAAGTCACGCGCCTTTCAAGTGTATGTCAAATGTGTGTTTTTTAGCCTTCGTTAAAAATATATTACATTTTAATTGTACGTCTTATTCTCACAACTTGCTTGCCCCTACATTGAACAAGTTAAATGATTTTTCTAGGACACATCCGCATCTCTGTCTGTCCAGTTTCTCCCCTCGAGTATTGTCCAGTAAACCACGTCACCCCTTTTAAGAAATGCAATAACCAATACAAACGTAATTGTGCTCAAACGGTGAATATTATAGTGAACAGAAGGGGCCAGCCTTTGAGTCTCGCCTCAGGATACCTGTGGTTCGAACCCTGTACAGTGCTGGCCGCTCAGTCCAATCATCCTTAATGCTTCTTTAGATGTGGTCTCTGTCGGTCTATTTGATAACAATTGAAAGCTGTTCTGGTGTCCTGCAGGAAGCACAGTGCACGTCTTTGCGGAAGGGCGAACGTGTAAGTACGATGGAAATGTTCAGGCTCAGATCTTTACAACCTGTGCCTGAAGGGGGCGACAATGACTCATATATACGCATGGTTGAAATAAACGTGAACATTAGCCGCCTCCAACACCACGCGATAAGACCAGGGAATGACAGACATGTCTGGTGCGCGTGAAAGAGGAATGATAGTTATGAGTGCGGTAGTCCCGAGCTTGGACAGATGAATCATTCGAATAATAGTAGTGAAGGCTCTTGTACATAAAGTATGAGTTGCTGGCCAGGGCGCTTTAATGCACGGTCCTGTAGGATCAGGAACACGGGTCTCCCCGCTCCATGTATGGGAGAGGGAAGAGTCCTTCTTCAACAGCAGAGCTTTCATGAGATGCAGCGGGTGTTTCCACAATATGTCCAGTAAGAATAGTGGACTTCACTCTTTTATTAAAAGAGCTCGCAAATTCCATCAGTGCTCCACCATACAAGGAGCAGTGGTCGAAGTGGGGGAAGAAAAGTAGGGGAACTGTGGGCGGAGAATCAGAAGGCGGGAATAACCCATGGATTGGGTCTGTGGGCGGAGTCGGAGGTGTGGCAGAAAGAGCAAAATATCCCAATTTTTAGTATTTGTTTCCCATTTCACTAACCGGTTACAGCTTATTACGTTATTTAATTTAACCAATGGATACACATGTTTATTTAAGGTTTAATATGAGTTATTGACATTAAAATACATTCACAAAGTGGGATACGTTTCCAATCACAGAAGGTCCCAAATATCCTTAAAAGTGGAATCGCAAGCCATTTGTCTCCCAGCCATGGAGTTTCTGTCATCAGCACTTCTCCCTTTTTCCACAAAAGCAGTTCAAACATGAATGGCAAAATATCCTAGCTTGCAAATGTTTTCCACATAATTATAGCTCTGCCATATTTGTTCCATAATACATCATCTGCTGCCTAATCTGATGATTTTGACTAATAAATTGTTTATAGCTCAAACAGATCAATAGTTACTAAAAATGTGACTTGTGCTGCTGTTAAGTGGAGGGCCCTTTGCAAAGGTTGACTGGCCACCTTTCTCATTGCTGCAGTTGTTTGTTCCACTGGTACTAATGAGGAAAAATCTTTGCAGAGACCGTTAGCATGTGTAAAAATGTCAAAATAATTAAAGTATCAGAACTTTACAGCATCACTAATACCACTGTAGGGTGTCAGAGCACTTTACATCACACATATTACACAGAGACAATCAATCATATGTGTGTAAATCACTGAATAGGAAATGTTACATAAGACTACAAGGTGAAGGAGTCACATGACAACCATACTAGTAGGCAGCATAGTTTAATAGTGATTGGTCTGCAGAAACACAAACTCAGAATTTAAAACGTAATACCATGGTTGGGGGTTCTTTTTAATAATCAGAATTGATTTCTACCCAAATGAACCCTTTTTCGCAACATTATGATAATCAAAGACTGGGGAAAAAACCATAACGCTCTAATTTATACCTTGCAGTTTGCATGCAGCTCTTACATGACAGTTAATAGCTCACTGTTCTATGTTAGGATTTTAACCTATTAACTGCAAGTAACACTAGGGTCTCTCTGACAAAAGCAGTAACCCACTGACCTATTTACATTATGTGCCTTTTGTTATCTGTATGGTACATGTTCTTGGCAGCAGGCACATTAACCCTCTGCGCTTCCTTTCCATGAGTCAAAACATCCACTAGACAAAACACCATCTCTCTCTACTAAGAACATTAATCACTGGAGTTAACATGACATTTTCATTGTTGCCAAAAATTGTTGGAGGCCAGGAAGGAGGCAGCAAGTGCTTTTAAAACCATATTATACTTGCAAACACAATGACCCCACCTGAAGGCAGCGCCAGCCGCGGTCCATGCAGGTAACAGCGGGGGCTGGTGGGGCTGGGTAAGGGGGACTCTCGAGGGACGATGCAGAGGGAAAATTAATTATTTATTTAATTTTTCCTCTGCATCGTCCCTCAAAATCTCCCCTTACCCGGCCCCTCTGCCCCACTGCTGTTACCTGCACGGACCACGGCAGGTCAGCGCCTGGGGCGGTCGCACTGCCCTAGTGCCACCCTGTTCAAGGGTCCTGAGACCTCAGGGACGGAGTTACTGTCTCTCTATGGGGTGCTGCTTCATTGGCCTGCCTGCAAGACTGGAGGTGAACTTCAGAATGAACTGTGGTGGACAGGCCTTCAAGGTTAACCCACACTTGCCACTGCTAGGGTCCACCTGCTGGTGCTAAGACACCAGGGCTTTTAAGATCTTGCGCGGCCTTCTAAGGTCTAGCATGGGAATATGCTCCCTCAGGGGGAGTGGTCTGATGGAATGTTCATGTAGGCTGAACCTGGTTCCCCAGTTCCAAATTCAGCAGCTCTGACCATAGTACCACAAACTCTCCCCCACTGAACATCATACTGCCCCACTGAGAGAAACATGCACTGCACTGACCCGCTATAATGTTAATGTTAATGTTAATGTTATTAGGAATTTATAGAGCGCACGTACACCGATTGGCTTCATGGCTCTGAGGCTCAGAAGGCTGTCAAAAGAGACAGAAGCTAACCCTGTGTAAATAGCCATGTTTTTAGGGATTTCCTAAACTGGTAAAGGTCTGTGCAGGATCGGATTTCTAGCGGAAAAGAATTCCATAACTTGGGGGCGAGAGTGGAGAATCTGCAGCCTCCTTGGCGTACCCGTTTGAAACCCGGGACAGAAAGAAGTGAGAGATGAGCAGACCTTAGATTGCGTATGGGAGTGTGCCTGAGTATCAAGCTATTGATGAACTCAGGACTGGTGCCGTGCAAAGATTTAAAAATGAGGCACCCCGTTTTGAAGGCACATCGCTGTGATATTGGGAGCCAATGTAGTTTCCTCAACAGGGGGGTAGCTGTATGCCACTTAGGTTGACGATATATCAATCGTGCTGCCTGGTTCTGGACCATCTGTAGGCGCTTAAGCAAGTAGTGTGGCATGCCTAGGTATACAGAGTTGGAATAGTCCAGGTGGGATAGAACCGTAGATATCTTGGCCTGATTCAAAGCGTCATGGCTGAGGAAACGATGTATTTTCCTAATCTTACGCATTTGAAAGCAGCACTTAGACACCACAGCTCCAACATGAGTTTTCAGGGAGAGATCGCTGTCCAGAAATACTCCTAAAGTTTTGGCCGACGTGGACGGAGCGGGAGGAGAGCCAAGCTCTGAGGGCCAATAGTGGGGGCCCCAGTGCTTATGGCTGTCCCCAGTGAGTACTATCTCTGTCTTACCAGGGTTCAGTTTGAGATGATTAAGATCCATCCAACTTTGGATATATAACATGGTGTCCTGGAATTCAGTGATAGAATTGTGTGAACTGTCGACCCTGAGGATGAGCTGAAGATCATCTGCATAGTTGAGGACCAGCACATTCCTGTCTTTAAGAGACTGGATCAGGGGCGCCATATAGATGTTAAATAGGTGGGGAGAAAGGGCTGAACCCTGTGGGACCCCACAGATGGTATTACGTGGAGGTGCTAGAAACTGACCCAGACGGACAGCCTGAGAACGGTTCTCCAGGAAAGAAGTGAGCCAACGAGCCGCAGTCCCCTGAACGCCAGCCCTCCTGACACGGTCGACCAGTATAATATGGTCGACCGTGTCAAAGGCAGCGGGGAGATCCAGCAAGACCAGTGCACGGGCACAGCCTCTATCAGCGTTATCCCGCAAGGTGTCCACAACCGTCAGGATCACAGATTCGGTAGAATGAGCTGGCCGAAAACCAGCCTGATGAGGGTCCAGGTATTTTGATTCCTCTAAAAAATTAGAGAGGCATTTAGCTACGTAGCCCTCCAGGACCTTAGCCAAAAAGGGTAGCAGAGAGATCGGGCGATGATTGGAAAGGAGCACGGGATCAGCTCCAGGCTTTTTTAAGAGGGGAACCACTACTGCTTTTTTGAAAGCCAGGGGGACTATGCCAGATGAAATGGATTCATTCAGTAATGAGAGTGCGGGACCATAGTGAATTGCGAGGCAGTCTTTCAATATGTGAGGGGGGCAGCAGTCAGATGGGGCGCCTGATTTAATTTCCACCAATAGGGCGTGAAAAGTCTTGACACTAATAGTAGGAAAACAGCTAAGAGTCCTGTTGTTACAATGCACCAGAGGGGGGTCTGGTGAGAAAGGATGGATGGGAATGCTGGCTTTTATTGAGATAATCTTATCGATAAAGTAGTCATATAGCGAGTTACATAGAACTTGAGAGGGTCTGGCTTTCAAAAGGATGCGCTCGGGATTGGATAGTTCATCAATTATGGAAAATATTTCTTTCGAATTTTTATTGGATTTCAAAATACGATTAGAGAAATAGGCTGCTTTAGCAGTGAGGATACTATCCTTATAATCTTTACGCGCAGAAGTATATAATAGCTTTTTTTCCAAAGAATACTTCAGACGCTACTGTCTTTCTAATTGGCGTAAGGCCAATTTCTGGGCCTTCAGGTCATTGGAAAACCATCTTTGTGCCTCCGCACGGCGTGCTAATTTAACTTTTTTTAGTGGGGCGTGCTTATTACTAGCATCGAGTAACCATTTTGATACCTTCATTTCCGAGGTATTAACATCATAGCCAGGGGGTGGAGCTGTGTCAGCTAATGTGTTAAGGAAATCATCCTTATTAATAAAGTTCCACCTCCTGGCAAGGCCTCCTTCGGTCGCATTAACTTTCATAATAAAAGATTGTGCCAGCGAAAATTTTTAACAGGTGGTGATCGGACCAGAGGCAGGGTTTGGCTATAGGGATAGAAATAATCAAGCCACTAGCCCATATTTGATCCACAATCCGACCCTTCAGATGTGTGGAGGATAAAACTTGCTGAGTAAGATTTAAATTTCTGAGCAAGTCTGACATCTCTGCCGATTGTGGCCGTTCCTGAGGGTCACCATACCAATAATTGAAATCACCCACAAGGAGGACCTTGGCATGTTCAGTCACGAGTTTAGCTATCTGTTCGCTTTGTGATAGCGGAAAGTGGGACATCTGCTTGGGGGGTCTGTAGAGTAAAACACAGACAAAAGAGTCGTTAACCGATTCCAATTTTATAACTATATTCTATGAGAGAGAGACATGTCAAAGAGCAGAACCTGAGATTAGTATGAATGATGGCCGCAACTCCCCCTCTTGCCTTACCCGAACACCGATTGGCATAGATGATGTAGTAGTCAGGGGGGAGTGCTGCCAGCATATCTGGGGCAGAGTCAGCTGTGAGCCATGTCTCAGTCAGCAGCAGGATATCAGGTTTGTCGGTAAGCAAGAGTAGAAAAATATCCAACTGATGCTTAACCAGGGAGCGCATATTAAGATAATAAATTGATAAAGGTGCAACCCTAGGTTTGACCTGATTCTGGGGTTAGTGGTTATGGATAGTTGCAGTCTGTAGTTCAGGGAACCTGCTCCCTTTGAGGAAGAGGTTATGAGCAACTAAAGGAGGCAAGGACTCTTGGGGAAGGCACCAATTTTTTAAGGTGGCAGGTAAGTATGTTAAAGATTGGGCATGGCAAATGGCCCCTGGGCCCGGAAGGGCGCGGACGGGCGCAGATGGGCTTGCCTTTAGCACGCTTTAGGCGCGCCGCCGGCACGCCCGCTGCGCGCAAGCTCTGTCATCCGTTTTTATCCCCACGAATGGAGAACGTCTGGTGCGCTGCCGAGCCCCCACCCAATATGTCCGCCCGCTCCTGCCTGCTCCGCGTGTGTAATGGAAATGAAGCAGGTTCCGGATGGCCAGCACACATAAAATCAGGTGAGCCATGGTTGGAGGTCAGGTTAAGGGGTGAAGGAATAGCGGCGCTAATGTAGAAAATAATTAAATAAAAAGCAATACCAGTGACTTTAAAAAGGCTCCCGGCTGCCGCCTCAGGAGTCAACCTTCATTGCTGCGTGCACGCGCTGTCATCTGTTTATATCCCCACGAAGGGAGAATGTCTGGTGCGCTGCCCGAGCCCCCACCCAATCTGTCCGCCTGCTCCTGCCTGCTCCGCGTGTGTAATGGAAACAAAGCAGGTTCCAGATGGCCAGCACACATAAAATCAGGTGAGCCCATGTTGGAGGTCAGGTTAAGGGGTGAAGGAATAGCGGCGCTAATCTAGAAAATAATTAAATAAAAAGAAATACCAGTGACTTTAAAAAGGCTCCCGGCTTCCGCCTCAGGAGTCAACCTTCATTGCTGCGCGCACGCGCTGTCATTAGTTTTTATCCCCACGAAGGGAGAACGTCTGGTGCGCTGCCCGAACCCCCACCCAATATGTCCGCCCGCTCCTGCCTGCTCCGCGTGTGTAATGGAAACGAAGCAGGTTCCGGATGGCCAGCACACATAAAATCAGGTGAGCCCTGGTTGGAGGTCAGGTTAAGGGGTGAAGGAATAGCGGTGCTAATCTAGAAAATAATTAAATACAAAGCAATACCAGTGACTTTAAAAAGGCTCCCGGCTTCCGCCTCAGGAGTCAACATTCATTCATATAAACACCTGGATGTTACTCAATTCAATTTACGCACTAGACAATAGCAATATGCTGCCTAAAAATAAATTAACAACGTCCTAGAAAAAGCAAACACTCACAGGGAATGCAAGATTAAGTAAAGCATGTGAAATGTAAGCACGAACAACATGGTTACCTTTTTCTTTTGACACTCTTTATTCACCTGAAAAATTAAGGCCATGACTACAGGGCCCGGAAGGGACCTGTTTCAATGCCCATTGCTTAGATCCTTACAAAACGTAAGCAGTATGGTTTAAAAAGACCACATTTGTTGAACAAACAGCTGCTGTACGCATTTTGTTTTCCAATTCACCCATCAAGCAGGTATTTCAGTACCTCCAGGAATTGTTCTTATTCCCACCCAGGGAAAGCAATGTTGTTCAAAGAGAGACGAGATAACAAAAGTAGCGCTTCACTGGCAAACATTGTAAAGTGGCGCTAATGTGTTTTTGGTGTGAATAAATCAATCTGTCCACCTTGCAACCACTCTGTCTTGCTTTAGTTAGTTATTTTTCATATTGTTTTTGTTTTATTTCTCTCCACCCGAGGCTGCACTTAGAAAATGAAAAATTTCAGAAAAAGACGACGTTTCCAGGGTTTTTCTTTTTTGGATCCATTTCACAGGGGAGCAAATAAACAAAAGGAGGAAAGAGAAGGTAATACCTGTTTCTTGAAGTCTCGATTTTCATTGAATATGGAGGAGCGGGACAGAAAGAGAGGCGTTTTGGGGTGAGGGGGCAGCTGCCAGCGGCAGTCTTTTCCTTCTCTGCCCGTTCCGCCCGTCCCCAAAAGCCGAGCCTTAACTATCGGCCTTGGCGATTTCAGCCATCCGGGAGTCATGTTTAAAATAAGAAAGTAGGGGAACGGACTCTATGAAATTAAAGAAGTAGGGGCATGCCGTGCCCTGCCGATCCCGCCCACTTTGACCACTGACAAGGAGTTTGACCTAGGGGCACCGTTTTTAACATCATGACTTGTATACGAGTTGTCTCCTCGATTTATATTATTTCCAACACCACTGGAACCTGGGAAACGTAGGGGTCACGTGTGTTGTGGCTCTCTTGCATTGCTAGCAGCCTGGCACTGTACTGCGATGTATGAATGGGCCATGAAAAGTACATTTTCTAGTTTTTATTATTGTTAGGTCTGATTATCCAAGGCCTTTTGATTTTATGAACATTATATTTATAATTGTCTTAGTTATAGGGTCTTTCAGT
This sequence comes from Triturus cristatus, assembly GCF_964204655.1. Taxonomy (NCBI): domain Eukaryota; kingdom Metazoa; phylum Chordata; class Amphibia; order Caudata; family Salamandridae; genus Triturus; species Triturus cristatus. The sequence goes on from NC_140591.1 coordinate 409,998,171, forward strand.
CAGCCCTTCTCACCCATTTGCCTCTTGTTATGTCATTCATATAGTCTTCTGTCCACTACAGCATACAACATGAGGCAATGGTTCAGCCCACTTCAGCCATTGGCTAAGTTATCTGGCTGCCTGTGCGCCAGAGGGTAGAATTCAAGGCTCTGTGCACTGCCCACAAACTCATCAACGGTGTAGGCCCAGCTGCCCTGAAAGACATGGTCACCCCCTACAAAGCTCCCAGACTCCTGCGCTCGGACAACGAACGCCTGGCCACTGTCCCTAGATTCAGGAAGGTACGCACCGGTGGGCGACGCTTTGCGGTCAAAGCGTCCTCAGGATGGAACTCACTTCCTCGCAGCCTGCGTCTGGAATCCTGTCACCTCCTCTTTCGTAAAAGATTGAAAACTTTCCTTTTTCCCAAATAGTATCCCTCCCCCTCCCCTCAGCTCTCCACTGATCTCATAGCGCGGGGATGCCTCCGGGTCACCAGGCGCTCTATAAATCGCTAAATAAATAAATAAATTAATCTGTGACTGACAGCTTTCTGCTCTTTCACAGGGAGCACATGCACAGACAAAGTAGTTACCCTCAGTTCCAGGGACTACTTTGAGTGCTTTCGTTTTAGGTAATTTGTTTCTATTAGTTTGGGCCTGGCAGCTCCCTCAGAAATAATGTTTTATAAAAGCCGTGCTAAAACAAAATAAGTATTGAAAAAGCTATAAGGCTGGCAGCCAACTCCAGATCTGTTGACTTACCCAAAGCTTGTTTATTTTGTTGTTTATTTTGCTCACACCACACAAGCGGATCATTTCATTTAAAACGTAGATGCTATGTGTACCATTTCTCTCCTTCCTTTTCTGGGGACAGTGGTATTGAAACGTGACCAGTCTCCTGGTGGTTTTCTAAAACAAAGCATCAGCTGACCCATAGCAGAAAGGCTTTAGACCTGCCCATAGCAACAAATCTGTCCATTTAAAGTGACAGAGGCCCTTCGACAAATTATCAGCGAAAGGGAGTCCACAGCTCCTATTCTGCTAGATGTAAGCGTTGCCTTTGATACGGTGTCCCGTGAGGCAGTGGCGTAGCGTGGGCGTGGCCACAGGGGCGGTTGTCCAGGGAATGATTTGCCAGTGCAACATTACTTTTAATTCTGATTTACTTTCAAAATATTTACTTAAAAAAAGGCTATACACTGGTCTCACGTTTCAGGTTTCAGACATGCACTCACATAAATCCTCTATGAAATACACAGAAGTGCGAGTTTATAATGAAATCTCCCCTTGACATATTTTTTTTATCATACCTGTGTGGTTGATTTTCAATTGTCACATCCATCAAATTTAAGATGGACCATCGCATGGAAATAACAGTGACTATGGTATATTTACCAACATTCATTTTCTTTATATACCTTTTATTCATCTCTTTCACATGATGGAACAAGAAATATACAGTGGAAACAAATATACTCAGTAGGAACATATGCATTGTCCCATGCATGCAGGGAGACCACAATAACAAAAAGCAATTTCTTACATTATGCCTACTAATGTAGATAACATTGTTAGTACATCATTATTACATGCTGCGATTTGTAAGTGGAGAATTGCTCTGGAGATGTTGGTTCTCTATTTCGATGTGTGTCTGCTACGCTGCTTTCAGAACCAGGCCCACAGAGGGGCTGGGCACATTACATGCTCTGCTGGTGATGCGAGGAGGGCAGACCTCACCTGGCGCAGAGTGCACATGGCTGCACTGATGTGCCATTACCATTGACAATGCATTGACAATGCCTATAGACATTAGCATTGACAATGACTACAGCTCTCAGATTGCCAAGACTTGTTGGCTTTGCCAATGATTGTTTTTTATTTGCTTCCACATGACTTCCACGTCAGCCTACCAACTGGACACCTCAAACTACGTCCTGCTAGGAGAAGGACACAGGCAGGAAATGAAGGACACAAATCGCAGGAAACAGGGATTTGTAGGGATTTGTTGCATGGTGGAGTTTAGATCCGCTTATCTAGCGCTTAAGTTTGTAGATATGAGGGGGCCGATTCACAGAACTAATCTGAAACAAAATCCTAAACTTACTACGTTTGGTATTCACAGAAGACATTTAGGGTCCGATTCCGATTCCGGCCGCAAAACGAACCGACCGTCACGGACCCGGACCGAATACCGACCGACACGGACCAGTGCCATACGACCCGTGCAGTACGATGCAACGCGTGTGAATTACAACCGACACGTACGGAATACAAGCCGTACGACCGAGCCGTAGGGAAAATAGTAATCTGGCTGGAAAACCGACCCGATTTTCACCGACCGACACGAACCCGGTATGAACCCGACCGACCCGTACCCGCGATGTACGATTAGCGCAGTACAATGCAATGCGTGTACAACTAGACCGACTCGCACGGAGACCAAGCCGCACGACAGACACGCACAGACAACCCGGCACACAAGCAATAGAGACCGCCGCGAATGACGCGTACCAAACACAGAAGATAGGCAGCGTGAACGAGGCGGAGAAGCCCGTACGAGACAACAGCAGAGTCCGTTTCCGTGACATGAACGTCTCCTTCATGCCTACAAAACCCAAAGGAAAAAAGACCAAAAAAAGGACCAAACAAGCAATGACAAAGCCAAAAAATACCACAAAAAAAATGGGACAAAGACACACCCACAACTCCAACTATTTAAAGGACTACAATCACTACCATCATCCCTTGCAAACAGGAGACACAGCCAGCAGCAAACACCAGTACATAGCAACCACAGACAAACTCACAACTCACCCATCACACAACTCACACACCAACAGCACCTCATACAAAAGCACACACACATACAAACAGCAAAACCAACACCAACCCAACATCACTTGCACCCTCACACACACATCCTCACCACCACCACCCATCACCATGCCTCCAAAGAAGAATCCAAAGTTCACATAAAGGGCCTCATGTAGGTAGCCGAATACCGGTCGGTAACGGCCGATTTTCGGTAATTATACCGTTACCGACCGGTATTTTGGCTTTTGAGATGTAGGGGGCTCATTTCTGCATTCGGTAATTTACCGAATCGGTAAAATTACCGAATCGGTAATTTTACCGATTCGGTAAATTCCGAATACAGAAATGAGATGTAGGGGGAGTGTGTGTGTGTGTTTTGGAGTCGGTATTTACCACCAACTATTAGTTGGTGGTAAATAATGAATGGATGTGTTTAAGCGTTTTAAAGCGCTTAGAAGTGTGCAATGTGGCAGACATACATGCCCTTAGGGCATGTATGTGTGCCACATGTGCACACATGGCCGTCTCAGGGGTGCAACAGGGTGTCAATGTGACACCCTGCCACCCTTGCATGTGTTCCCCCCATTACCGAATCGGTATTTACCGATTCGGTAATGAGGCATACCTTCCCATCAATGGGAAGGTATGCCTCATTACCGAATCGGTAAATACCGATTCGGTAATTACCGAATTATTCCGAATCGGTAATATTTACCGACCAATTACCTACATATCATTTACCACTTCATAAATACCGAATCGGTAAAATTCGGTATTTATGAAGTGGTAAATGTGTCCCTACCTACATATGGCCCATAGAGAGTTAGAAGTGCTGGTAGACAAGATCATCAGAGTAGTGCCACATTTGTTTGGTACGTTGGTTCAAAGGACCCCCATCTCACAGAAAACCAAGATGTGTGCGAGGATTGTGGACAAGGTGAACGCACAAGCACCAGCAAGGCGCATAAAGGGCGACATCTAGAACAGGTGGTATGACGTGCGCAGGAGGGTCAAGAAACTCATCGAAAAAGATCACGCCCTGAGTCAGGGCACCGGCGGTGGCCCTCCTGCCAAACCAGTCTTCTTCAGGACCTGGGAGGAGAAGGTGCAGGACATCCTACCACCAGAGAGCGTGCATGGCCTAACGGCCTAACAGACATCCCAGAGCCTGGTGAGTACACAAACAACATATCCAAGATTGTGTGGCAAGGGGACAGTGAAACCATGCACCCCAAGCAAAGCTACACTAACCAATAGATAATCATACCACGATGTGTATGCCAGTCAGACACACACAATACCTGCCATCTCATAGTGACTGGGGACTGTGTCATGACATGCACCAACCTACAAACAAATAGAGCAAGCCAGTGGCACTAAGCCAAATACACCCTGCCAGACAGTTTGCCACCACAAACACACCACCTCACAGTGCAGCTGACTGTCAGGAAGGAATAGTGGGGATGCAGGTGAAGTGAGTGTAGCCAAAAGCATGATGGGGCCTGTAGTCACAGATAATGCACACCCTCCTGATTGGCCCATCAAGACCTCTCTGAAACATGCCCACATCACAAGGAGTGGAAAATGACTGACAAGATGGCTGACACTGGCTCCTGCTGTGTGGAGCACAAGACCCTGCTAGGGCTTGTGTGCAAATCAGAATTATAATTATATAGAAATAATGCCTCGGGACCAATAGTATAACAACTATTAGAGGAGATAGCTAAATTATCTCTTCCTTTGAGTTATATTCTTTCTCTGTAAGGAAAATCTTTTTATATTTTGTTTCCACATAGAAATCAAAAACAGTTTCACTAAGAAAATAGTTATACTCTTGGGTTGAATGTAAGTATGTATATTTATTTCATACTTTACATATCTCACATAACTATATCTCGTTTTTTTCTTTTCATATATATACAAACATGTACATTATTTACATACATAAAGAAAACTCAACACATATATATTTGAACCTTTGTCAAAGAATTTTTTTTTCCTTATTGCACCTTGTCAAAGTGATACCCTAATAATTAATCAGGATGCTTCTGACCTTATTTCACTGAAGCATTCCTTCCAATAAAAGAACACTCTTTAAGAGACACTTCGAGATCTATTATTACAACCTCGTTCCTTTTGAAGTACTCTCTACTAGTTATCACAAAGTCTAATTCCCATGAGTGTCTTCACCATTGTTGTGTGCAAATCAGAAGCAGGACACCACTGACTGACATCCTGAAAGACAACTTGCACACCCTACAATGGAAGCACGTTTCATGATGGGAAGGAGAACTGACAGCCCTGACCAGACTACTCAGCATGGGTAGACAGCCCCTCCCCCCTCAACACAAACTCCACACAACTCACCGGGTACAATGCATTGACACACACCTCATTGAAATATCAGCAAAAGATACCCCGTACTGGGTGCTGCTGTGTGAAGCACAGGGGCTCACTTGGGACTTGTCGCCAAACAAACACCAGGATTTCACAGTCAGCCATCTTGCCATTGATGTCACACCCCCTCACAGGGAAGCAGAGTCAAGAGGGAGGAAGTATGGGCATGCTGGGACGGGGGGTGCAGCCAAGCGTATGATGGGAGTCGCAGTCACAGACAACCTACACCCACCCACATGGCCCAGCAAGATCAAACTGAAACATACTCGCCTCACAGGGAGTGGGAAGGGACTGACAAGATGTCTGACACTGGGCTCTGTTGTGGGGAGCACAAGGCCATGCTGGGAAATAGGCAACATCATACATCAGGACTACACAGTCAGCCATCTTGCCATTGCTGTCACACCCCCTCACCGGGAAGCAGAGTCAAGAGGGAGGAAGCATGGGCATGCTGGGAAGGGGGGTGTAGCCAAAAGTATGATGGGACTCGCAGTCACAGACAACCTACACCCACCCACATGGCCTAGCAAGATCGAACTGAAACATACTCGCCTCACAGGGAGTGGGAAGGGACTGACAAGATGTCTGACACTGGGCTCTGTTGTGGGGAGCACAAGGCCATGCTGGGAAATGGCCAACATCATACATCAGGACTACACAGTCAGCCATCTTGCCATTGCTGTCACACCCTCTCACAGGGAAGCAGAGTCAAGAGGGAGGAAGCATGGGCATGCTGGGAAGGGGGGTGTAGCCAAGAGTATGATGGGACTCGCAGTCACAGACAACCTACACCCAGCCACATGGCCCAGCAAGATCAAACTGAAACATACTCGCCTCATAGGGAGTGGGAAGGGACTGACAAGATGTCTGACACTGGGCTCTGTTGTGGGGAGCACAAGGCCATGCTGGGAAATGGCCAACAACAATATAAAATTCTGTCTGTGACAAGCTGGGAAAAATCAGTGTACAGGCAGGCATCTGTTTGAAAAGTAGAAAATGTCATGTTTGTGAAGCAACAATGCATGTAGAAACATAAATCACATTGTGTGTCTCTTCCAAACACAGGTGGTGCTGTGCACCCAGCACCAAATGACGAGGATACCCAGGCCCAGACTCTGGTGGACACTGAGCTCTCTGGTCTGACTCTCTCACTGTCCTCTTCGGATGACGACGACCAACCTGGCCCCTCCGGTGTGAGCCATCATGCAGCACCAGCAGCAGCAACATCTGCCCCCCCTGTACCCACGCCTCCAGCATCTGGACAACGACATGGCACCCCCCCCAACACGGACAGACTAAGGACAATCAACACCCACAGCACAGGGACACAGGACCCCCCGGAAGCTACAGCCAGCACCACCAGCAACACCACCCAAGGGTTCCCAGTGTCATCTGTGCGTACCGACGCTGGTCCTGCCCGTGTGGAGAGGGGTGCTGGGAGGGGTGGGAGGCACAGGGCACGCCTTGCAGAGGGGTCTGGACTGCATGATGACCCCCAACTGGCACGCATCTTAGATGCGTACCAGGATAGCACCGGAGGATTTGGCCAGGTATTGGGGATCCTCAAGTACATGCAACATGAGCAGGTCGCCCACCATGCCCGCAGAGAGGCCAAGTGGGATGACATCACTGCGGTGCATCGGGACATACTACAATGCCTCCGCCAGATCAACACCAACCTGTCCACACCCCCCTGTGTGCCCACAACATCTGTTGCAACACCATATGCCAGCGCCACAGGGAGGGAGGAGGACTCTGGCGGAGAGTCCCCTGTACCACAGAGGCCTGCACATGAGGACCCCCCCCCCAGAAGAAGAGGGGTCGTCCGAAGAAGAACATGTGAGAGGCAGATGTCCCAGCACATCCCCCAGGGCCTCCAAACTTGTTCTGGACAATGTTCTTTGTGCGCAAACTGTACACCTTGTCCAATTGCGCACAACTCGCCCACATGACATGGAGGGTTCATGTTGGGCCAATGTATCAGATGACTGTGGACTTTACTCTGGACATTTCATCTACCAGCACTTCCAACTCCAATGTGAACTTTGGATTCCCAAACCACTGTACAGCACCCACCATCCTGTGCACTTCCCTCACACATGTTTGTAAATAAACTCACCAGTACACCATACTTGCCTCTGTTGTGATTCCAACTTGTCATGTTCAGGGAGATGTCGATCTGCTACACAACACGGTGCATGCCAAATACTGCAACAATGTGACCAACGTAAGGTGAGTCATGGGGATGTGACACATGTGAGGGAGACACACCACTATGGCAACACAAAACATACTCATGATGGGCATGTTACTCATCACACACAATGATGTTGACCTGAAACACATTGGCATGCACAGACACAAAACCAAGCCCAGTCAGTGGTAACAAGTCCACAGGTGAGGTAAGCAGATGTCACTCAGATGTGGGAAGACAGACAACGCACATAACAAAGCGTAGCACAGGTTCATTACACATCAGCAACACATTTATTCCACACTAGTTGCACGGTAATTCTACGTAACAGTGGACACACGCTCACAATGTGTTGGAGAATGGAAGTCCAGGGATGTGGGGTACATCAGTTGATGGGAATTGTCAACTTCCACACTGGTGTTGGCTTCTGGGTGTTGGGGGTCAGTGTTGCCCACACAACAGGCAAAGTACCCTGGGAAGGACAGACAAGATACAGTCAAAAGCACAGAAGAACAGGAGAGAAATGCAATACACATGCACAAAACATGTTGCAAAACACCTACACAAACACTAGTTAGCAGTACTACCCTATTGTGGAGTACACACCAGCTGAATGGACACATCACAGCACGCATCCAGTCAAGTAGCACACAGACACACTCAGACAGCAACAGAGCTGGCTCAACACATTCCAGGCTACCTCCATACATTCACATAACAACCCTGGAAACTCACATTCAGGTGAAGAAGTTGTTGATGAGCTGGGAGCAGACGTCACCATCCTCTTCATCATCACTGGCATCTTGGCCCAGGCCGGGATCCTCCACAGGTGCCGGAGGTTGGTCGTCGTCATCGTCATCCTGGATGAGAGGCACCTCCTTCTGCACCGCCATGTTGTGTAGCATGCAGCAGACAAGTATTATTTTGCACACCTTTGCAGGCTCATATGGGAGGGCCCCTCCGGTCTTGTCCAGGCAGCGAAAGCGGCTTTTCAGGAGGCCAAATGTCCGCTCAATCACCCTCCTGCTCCGACCATGTGCCTCATTGTAGCGCAGCTCGGCTGGTGTCACAGGGTTCCTGAGGGGTGTCAGCAACCACGACATGTTGGGGTATCCGGAGTCACCTACACACACAAAAATGAACAAGTAGCTGAGTTTTTTAGGAGTGCGGAATACAACAGTGACAAACACAAACAATGAGAAACAGTCAGTACACACCGACAAGCCAGGCACGCTGAGCTGGCATCTGTGACATCAGCGTTGCAATGCGACTACTCCTCATAATGTAGGCATCGTGCGCCGAACCAGGGAACCGTGCACACACATGTGTGATCGACATGTCAGCAAGGCAGACCACCAGAGCATTGATCGAATGGTAGTGCTTCCTGTTCCGGTATCCCTGCTCATGTGCATGTGGTGGTATCAGGACAACATGTGTCCCATCAATAGACCCAATGACGTTCGGCATCCTCCCCAGTGTATAAAAGGCATCCTTAATTTCAGGGAGTTCATCTGGGCTCGGGAACTTGATATACAGGTCGAGGAATTGCAAAATCCCCTCCAAGACATCGCGTAGCACCCAAATAAACATCGTTTGCGACATACCACCAGCAGTAGCCACAGTGTACTGGATGGTACTGGTAGCAAAGAAGTGCAGGGCTGCCATCACCTTCACCTCTGGGGTCAGTGCTGTAGGGTATGTCCAGCCAGGTAGCAGATGTGGCGCCAACTGCTCCGCCAACTCCGCAATCAGTGAAGCGGTACCGTCTGATGCAGTTGCATGGTTGCAAGGTCTGGGAACGGATGATGGACAGCTGGTGCCCTGCAGTACAGAGATGCACAAAGGAAGATTGTCAGTACATCCACCCATGTGGCCATGACCATGATCACTATCACATGCTAGTTCATGACATTACACAATGTACTGAGGTGTGTGCTGTTGGGCATGGACACATATGTCACCTACAAGACCACCACCTCACATCTCAATTCCACATGTCCACATGAGTGCCATGTAGTGCAATGGGCCAATCATCTGGCTGTGTCACCCAACCTATGTGCTGCTGCAACGTTAAAAAAACACACCCCAGTGACAATTGAGGCCTCATGTCTCCCAGGCATCACAGATCTTTGCCATGCAGAAACCCAGGCTCCCTGTATTGCCACATCAACACAGCAATGGACATGGCGTAGCACGTACACACCACAAGGCAAGCGTAAGTCCCACAGGCAGTGGCCACTGTTGTTCCTGCCGGCCCTACATGTATGTCTCTTAGACACACACCCCATCAAGGTTGATGCATATACCACATGGATGTGGAGACACAACATGCACACAGACTGTGGGTGCACATCAGTATTGGGGCTACAGGTCTCACTGTGACGTACATGCCATCACCCCCAGGACTCAGGGTGTATGTGACATGTCTTAAATATATCCAACCTGACACTGTGGCCTTGACTCATGCCCATTACTGTCCAATTGCACATCACAGTGGTAATGTGCACAACACACAAAGAATTCTGCCCCCATGTACACGTGCACAGCCTGGGAGTGGCTGCACAAAGTGCCAGCCAAAAAAACAGCTGTGGCCCCCCCAAACACCCAGGGAATGCAGCCTTACATGCCATGGAACACTGTGTGGCCAATGCTATAGTGTGGCAGGTGTGTGCAGGTGTCCATGGCCAGTATATGTGTGTTGCATCCGTATAATAGTCACACTAATGAGGTCCGACGCGGGTGACAATGCGTACGCATTGCACGGTTCATGACCGAGCTGTGCGTACGCATTGTCATTGAATGCAATGAGGTCCGACGCGGGTGACAATGCATACGCATTGCACAGTTCATGACCGAGACGTGCGTACGCTTTGTCATTGAATCCAATGAGGTCCGACGCGGGTGAGAATGCGTACGCATTGCACGGTTCATGACCGAGCCGTGCGTACGCTTTGTCATTGAATCCAATAAGGTCCGACGCAGGTGACAATGCGTACGCATTGCACGGTTCATGACCGAGCCGTGCATACGCTTTGTCATTGAATGCAAAGAGGTCCGACGCGGGTGACAATGCGTATGCATTGCACCGTTCATGACCGAGCCGTGCGTACGCTTTGTGATTGAATGCAATGAGGTCCGACGCGGGTGACAATGCGTACGCATTGCACGGTTCACGACCGAGCCGTGCGTATGCTTTGTCATTGAATGCAATGAGGTCCGACGCAGGTGACTATCATGCATACGCGTCAGACAGGCATGGTCCGAGACAGGCGTACGCCTTGGCCATTGAATCGTAAGGAGACGGGTGCATGTGTATATTCAAAATACGCGTTGTACAGTCAGTTGAACGAGCCGGGCGCACCCATTGGCTCAGGACTGTCATGGAGACGGATGCAGATTCAAAACTTGTACGAGTTGTGCACTAGAAATTCAGTTGGATGCCTACAACAATGTTGCAATTTCAAGTGTTCCATGAAGGTGAAGATTTGAACGATGCGGAAGGCGTGTACGAGTCGTACTTTTGAATGGATTGGCCAGATTCATAGAATGCAACCGTCTTGGACCTATCACTTGGGACACATGGCACAGAGTCTGTGTCTGCAGCAAAGATATAAGGCTGGCTGGCCCCCAGGGAGCTCACTTGCCTGCACTACATGCTACTGGACCACATCCCTGCTACCACTGCTGCTGTCTCTGCATCCTCTGGCTCCTGCTATGGCACGTACTCTGGAGAGGGCACCAGCCTTCACTGAGGAGGAGAACCAGGCCCTGCTGGACGGGCTCCTTCCAGAGTACAGAAAGCTCTATGGGGCACCAGGGGAGCAGGTGAGTGTGCTGTCCACTGCCTTCCTAATTATGCATGTTGTCTGACTAGCAGTACTAGCAGTGTGTACACCAGTGGCAAGCATTCTCACTGAATACTTTCATCCCCCAAAGTGTGTAGGTACATGTAATGAATAGTTTTCCTGCTGCTAAAGTGCATTATTGCAAGCTTAAACTATCAAGGCATTGTTAACATGTCAGACATGCATGTGAGTTTTCATTCCCCATGGTTGCACTACCTGTGTAATTTATTTCCCTTTGTGATGATGAAATGTATATCCAAATGTGTGCTGCACAAATCTGGGGCATGTGTGTTAATGTACTATTCACTTTGTCATCCTCACAGGTTGATGCCCACCAGAAGCAGGAGATCTGGCTGACCATCACCCGGGCTGTTCGTTCTGTGGGGGTCTACAAGCGCTGGATCCGCAACTGCCAGAAGAGGTGGCAGGATCTTCGGGCTGGACCCAGAGGATAGCTAGAGTCCAGCTGAAGCTGTCACCTCCACGCAGGAGGGGCGGACACCGACCCTGACTCCCCACATGCTCCGTATCCTGGCGGTGGTCTTCCCTGACCTGGATAGGCAGTTGAAGGCCAGACAGCAGCAGGGAGGGGGTGAGTCCATGTCTGATCTGTGTACTATGTCTGACATGCAAATATCAGTCTTTTGTCCTGGTCACACTTCCACATTACGTAGGTTTTGTAGTCCCAAACTCAGGTCTCTCATTTGTGTGATACACCCTCCTCATCTGTTCCACAGGTGTGGCCCCTCCAGTCTGTTGCTTGTGTCACTAGGGCACTGTGTCCCTGCAGTCAGCTATGCTTCAGGGACCGGTCAGCATCAGTTCCCGTGAATCTGTTGTGTGTTTCATGGGTGGGTCAATTGTTTACACAATGCCTGAGATATGACATGTGATCTGTGTGTGCCCTTGAGATGTGTACCAATTGCTGGTCTGACTCGTAACATGTGGCTGGGGTATTCCAAACAAACCCATGCAGCAGGGGACTCCAATTTTTGGGCATCAGGAGTATGTATATCAAGTATGTCACACTTGCTTAGCCACCTGACTACTGTCCGGGGCAAAACACTGTTTCACTTAGTCCTGGCCAGTCATGCCCCCTCAAGGGCATTCAGAAACACTATGTAATCCCACTCCTGTGTATGAAATTGCAGGTTGTGCTTAGTGACATGTGCCCTCAGGTGTCTGCCTCTGTGTCATTAGGGTGTGGCTTGTTGCTACGTACAACTGGGGTGTCCATGATTCAGAGGGTCAGCATGACATCTGTGATGTGACTGTGAGAGACAAGACCTGTGTGGCATATAGGTGTGTGATCATCTGACAGCGCACAATGGTGTATGCAACTGTGTCCTTCATGCATCTGGGTTACATGCATGGCAGACTGTGATGTGTTAATGTACAGGGATTTGTGTTTGCTGAGACTCATATGAATGATTTGCATGATGTGGGGTCTTCAGGGTCCTGGATATGTTGTTTGCATGGGATGGGCAAGTGTGCTGGTCATCTGCAGAGTTAACTTTACCCCTGAGTTAGGATTGTGAGTCAGTGCATATTGTTGTTGTCTGGATGCCCTGCCCCTGTGACAGAGGACAGTGTTGACTGACTTTCAGGGCATCCCAGTGCCATGGCATTTAACTTGCTATGAGTGAGCCTGCGTTGAGTTCAAGTGTGCACCATGCACCCCATTGTGGCCTAGCCCATCAGGACATGAGTATATCATAGTGTGTGTTGCTGGCATGTATCCCAAGCATGTGAAATGAGTCTCTGCCCATCCCTTCATCCGGACACCTGTACTGAGTCAGTAGCAAGAGATGTGCTGTGTGTATAGTGACATACTCCTACATGTTCACTTGCATGTACAACTAATGTGTGGGTGGTGCATGTTGGCACATTGGTGTGTTAGCATCCAACATGCAACGGACATATGTGTGAAAGTCAAGGAGGGATATGTGTGCCATGGTTGATGTTGAGAATGACAATTGTCTTATCCTAAACAGTGTTGGATCTTTGAGCTGTGTCCAGCTGATTATGCCAGGGCTTGCTCTGTGATGTGATGTACTCACTGTGGTGTGTGCAGTCGGTGCAGGTGACTGATGTAGTTCTGTTACTTCCTATTCCTATCCCGATACATCCACGGCCACAGGAGGGGACAGCTCCACGGACCAGGAGGAGCCACAGAGCCTTACAGGGACAGAAGGAGAGGAGTCGGGTGGACCCAGTGGCAAGGAGGGCGAGTTGAGCCACACAGAGGAGTCGTCAGCACCATCCCCCCAGCTGAAGGCCACAGCAGCTCTGAGGATGACTCCCTTGTGGAGGCGGGTGTCAGCAGCAACCAAACCCAAGCTAGTGAGGCTGTCTCCGCCCCCGCCACCGCCAACACCAGCACCACCCTCCTCACATTGGCTCCCTTCCCAGAGGTTCCTGTGGGCTCTTGTGTTCATGAGCATGTCTCCTTTGTGCCAGGCACCGCATCCCCTGACCCTGTGTCCCCTGCTGCCCTGAGTGAGGAGTCTGTGGACTTACTTAGACAGATCCATGTAGGGCAGTCGTCGATGCTGAAGGTCCTCCATGCACACACAGGTCTGTTGACACAACTGGTGTTATTCATGGAGGGCATTTCCTCGGGCATGTCTGCCCTACAGAGGACCAATCAGTCCGTGGCCTCCTCCCTGATGGCAGCAGTGTCCCTCCTCCAACAGTCCTGCACCCCTCCTACCCCTGCACCACCCACCATTCCTAGCACCCTACCTGTCCCAAGCACAGAAACCCCCAAACCAAGGGCTAGACTTGCACACAAGCAAGCGCAGGGGACTGATTCCACACTCACAGGGGCTGGTTTGCTGACACACACACAGTCATCCACAACCACTCCACAGTCCTCCGAGACCTCTCCCTCCCAGCCTCATTCCCTTGCCTCACCTGCAACCCCATCCCCCCAGAAGCTCTTCCTCTGTGACCTTGGCCTCTTCCCCACCGACCCTGCAGATCCTGATTACAAGGGGAAGAGGAAGTCCCCACACACAGAAGGGAGTGCCCCTCACACCCGGACACCCTCCCCCAGGTGCAGTCAGACCGAGACGCCCACTCGCAAGTCCCCCCGGCGCAAGAAGAGCAAGACCCCCCCGCCACCACGCAACTCCGAGGCAAAGTCTCCTCCTCCATCCCCCAGGCCACCACTCTAGAGGCTCCCCCGCCACTCCCTGCCCCGAGTTCCCCCACACACTGATACACCATCCCCAAAAAGCTAAGGCCATCCCCCCCTAGCACTTGCTCCTCCACACCTGGTCAGACAGTTGGTGCCACTGATGTGGGGACCGTTTCCCCCCCCTGCCAACCTCACCTGTCCCCCATTCCGCTCCCTTGGATGTAGGCACTGCTTTGGAGTCCACGACCACCCCGTCTGACTTGGGCACTGTATTGGTGAGCCAATCCACTCCATCTGACCTGCCCAGTGGAGTTGTGCCGGCACCCACCCCATCTGACTTGTGCCCCACAGTTGTGACAGCACCCACCACTTCAGTCAGCTCCACTGCAGTTGCAAGTGTCTCGTCTGCATCCACCACCTCTTCATTGCCTCCTTCTGCTGCGCCCTGATCCTGTCCCTGCAGTGCCTGGCCTGCCCCCATGTATGCCCCTCCGAGGGGATGACCCCGGTCCTTAGCAGTGCAGGCAAGCAAGGTGTGACAGTTGTCACTCTAGTTCACTCCTTGGCATTTGGACATGGACTGGTCATTGGCCTTTTGTTTGCACAGACATTTAGATTTTCATATACTGAATTTGTCACTCTAGTTCACTCCTTGGCATTTGGACATGGACTGGCCATTGGCCTTTTGTTAGAACAGACGTTTCACTTTTAATATGCTGACTAAAGCTTTTTTCTTTGTCCCTGTGAACTTGATTTAGCTGTACATCATGTTGATGTTGTTTTACATGCCCTTGCACCTGTAATGTTTGGTTTACAATGTTGCATACTGATGTGTTGATGTGAGGTACTCCCTGTGGTCCATGATATGTATCCTATTCTGGTGGGTATCCATGTCATCCTTTGCAGTTACCTGGGTGTGTCAGGATCAACTATTTGTGTACATCTCTCTGTGAGCATTTCATTGGCATGGTCACATCTGTGGCTTGCACCCCTGCAAAGATGATGTGCTTCCCATTGTCCAATTTGTCACTTCCACATACTTTGTGCTCATCAAGACTGGACCTACAGGTGTGGGCATCATTGTAATAGGAGCAACTGGGGCCTCTGTGCAACGTGCTAGACATATGTTTTGGGTATGTGCAGATGACTTAGGGGAGACTCACGTACCCAGGCTGTTGTGACCAGAGCCTTCATTATGTGGTAACTGATGGCTGACTGACCAAGTGTTCTGCAGACATGAGTGGGACTTGCGGTGAATATGTTTGGCACAATTGGGCTCCCACAGGAGTTGTGTCCCCTCAAGTTAGTGTGTTGTCCAGTGACATGGCCTGGGCCCATGGTGTGTGTTGTATGAGCATGTGTGTGTGTCCACATCCCTGTTCATACACAGACAGTGTTCCCTTGATATGTTCCTCTTGTTGATGCTTGCTGAGTGGTACTGGGTTCATCCCACTACTTTTCCAATGGGCTACCAGATGTGTGGGTGCATGACACACTACTGTTAATTGGTGTATCATCATTGTGATTTGTCAGTTCTGAGTGGTGATGATGTTGTCAGACACAGATGGGACACAGTCAGGGTTCCTCAAGACACGTGTTTGTTCGCAATATCATGTAGTTGTCCCTAGGTGGTAGTTTTCAGTGATTGAGACATTTGTATGTGTGTGTGACTGCTCCCACTTGTCGGGTTCATGGCTGCGATGCTGGCAGGTGTCAGCATGTGTGCCTTGTGGTTCTCCTTGGCTTCTGCATTGTCCTTGGAATGTGGCAGGTATTCTGAAGGTTACATGAGCTTTGAGGTCATGGCCATGTACCGCATACTGTGCAGTATGTCTGTCATTCCCCAGGGTTGTAAACTGTCCTTGTGTGATGTGTCTGTGCACCTTAGTTCATCCCAACATTCCTGTGTTTGTCATGGGTGCATGTGCAATGTCACCTGTCCATGTGGGCTTCACAGATACACATTGTTGCAGTTCAGGGTGTGTGGTGTTGAGGGTGGGCTGATGTGAATGTTTGCATGGATGGTCCCCTAGCTCCCGTTTGTCCATGGATGAGGGGCCTTGCTGAGTGATTTGTGTTTGTGTATGTGTGATGTATGTTTGTGGCACAGGACACATGTCTGGGTTTCCCAGTTTGTACGACATCTGCCTTTAGCATCACAGTGGAGGTGTCATGCATGCTTGTGTCACCCCACTGTCTGGTCCCTGGGGGTAGTGGTGTTGTGTGTCAGTCTCTTGCTGTGTTAGTTGGTGTTAATTCCAGCTTGTGTCACATGTGTCTGTTGTGCTCCCTCTCATCTCCCAATACCTGATTGCCCGCTGAGGGTGTCCCAGTGATGGTTTACTTTTGTATGGCACTGTGTCCACATCTGTGTCACTGTGGTTCAGCCCCCCTCATGTGTTGTGTAGTTGCCTGGGGATACTGTGACACACACACACATGTTGTGTCGGATGTGCAGTGTGAGTTTGCCTGTTTGTGTTTGTGCATCTGCACCAGTGCATTGGTATTGCTGTTGTGGGCCTTTGTCTGGATGCTGTTTCTCTGATTTTGCATGCTCTCCCTGTGAGTCATTTCACATCATTGTGCACATTCATCCTGGTTGTTGGGTGCCATTGCTGGCATGGAATGTGAGTTTGTGAGCTGACAACTAGACTACACATGTTGTTTTGATTGGTGTGTCTATTTTCGAGATGTGTGCATGCTTGGTGATGGTCACTTCTGCTGTTGTGTCATTGTACGCTGTGTGCATTGTCAGCCCCCATGTGTGGTGCTTGTCTGCACATGGCCGAGAGTGTTATGTTTTCACAGTACTGTTAGCCTCACCACATCTCTGTGTGTATGGGATACAACGACTAGTTTGCCCCAGAAGTGTTTGATGTGTTGGGAGCAGGGATCATACATGCTGTTTGTTATTTGTAAGGGTGGGCGTAGTTCGCGAAGTAGCACTTCGCGAAGCTACGCAAAGTGAAGTTCGCACTACGCGAGCTACGCGTAGCACTTCGCGAACTGCGAAGTAACATGTTCGCACTGTGCAAGATGTTGTTTTCAATGATTGCACAGTGCGGACAAGCAACCGGCACTGTGCAATCATTGAAAATGGCATCTTGCACAGTGCGAGCTGTAGTTTTCTGCTGCTCGAGTAGATTTTTCCTCGAGCTGCAGCTTTCTCAACGCGAACTGGTAGTTTCTCATCGCGAGCGGTCGCGAGCATACGCGACCCCTCGCAATGAGAAACCTGACCTTCTCGCGTTGGGAATCTCGCCGGGAGGTTTATTTTCCATGCTCGCGATCGCGAACAAGGAAAAAGTCTCGCCAGGATGTCATTTTGCTTGCTCGCGGTCGCCAACTTGACGGTGAGGACCGCGAGCAAGCAAAAAATGACCGCAGCACTACGCAACACTACGCTACGCGTGTTCGCACTGTGCTACGTGCAGTTCGCGTAGTGCGAAGTAGCGCGAACTTCGCAAACTACGCGAGCGTAGCGTAGTGCTTCGCCCAGGCCTAGTTATTTGCAGCTTTGACCATGATGACACTTACCTTTTGGTCACTGTGATGAGGGGGGTTTGGTCCCCATCACCACAATGCTGCACATCTGCTGCATTTTGTGAGCCCCCACTTAACTTTTGTTCTACACAGTGAGGGGGTGTTCTTTTTACGTTGCCACAGTGCTATGGTGATGCTTGACTTGTGTATGTCACACTCATGTGTTGGTCACACATGTGCTGTTACTTACATTGTATGCTCGTAGCCATAATCACTGTTGTGGGCATTTGTCACAGACTACACACTGTTGTCATGATGTTATGGGGGATGTATTTTGCAGACATACCTGATGTTTGCGTATGCTGGATGTGTTGTGCATCACCCATCCTATGGCTGGGGGTGGTAGGGGTGATGGGCAACAGGTTCCCTGTGAGTCGGGGTGGCAGGGGTGAGGGGCAACAGGTCCCCTGTGACTGGGGGTGGCAGGGGCGATGGGCAACAGGTCCCGTGGGGGTGGCAGAGGTGATGAGCAACATAAGCACTAAGGCTGGGGGTGGCAGGGGTGATGGGCAACATAAGCCCTGTGAGTGGGGGTGGCAGGGGTGATGGGCAACAGGTCCCCTGTGAGTGGGGGTGGCATGGGTGCTGGGCAACAGGTCCCTTGTGAGTGGGGGTGGCAGGGGTGATGGGCAACAGGTCCCGTGGGGGGGCAGGGGTGATGGGCAACATAAGCACTATGGCTGGGGGTGGCAGGGGTGATGGTCAACATAAGCCCTGTGAGTGGGGGTGGCAGGGGTAATGGGCAACAGGTCCCCTGTGAGTTGGGGTGGCAGGGGTGATGGGCAACATAAGCACTATGGGTGGGGGTGGCAGTGGTGATGGGCAACATAAGCCCTGTGAGTGGGGGTGCCAGGGGTGATGGGCAACAGGTCCCCTATGGCTGGGGGTGGCAGGGGTGATGGGCAACAGGTTCCCTGTGAGTGGGGGTGGCAGGGGTGATGGGCAACAGGTCCCCTGTGAGTGGGGGTGGCAGGAGTGATGGGCAACAGGTCCCATGTGAGTGGGGGTGGCAGGGGTGATGGGCAACATAAGCACTATGGGTGGGGGTGGCAGGGGTGGTGGGCAACATAAGCCCTGTGAGTGGGGGTGGCAGGGGTGATGGGCAACAGGTCCCCTGTGAGTGGGGGTGGCATGGGTGATGGGCAACAGGTTCCCTGTGAGTGGGGGTGGCAGGGGTGCTGGGCAACAGGTCCCCTGTGAGTGGGGGTGGCAGGGGGGATGGGCAACAGGTCCCGTGGGGGTTGCAGGGGTGATGGGCAACATAAGCACTATGGTTGCGGGTGGCAGTGGTGATTGGCAACATAAGACCTGTGAGTGGAGGTGGCAGGGGTGATGGGCAACATAAGCACTATGGGTGGGGGTGGCAGGGGTGATGGGCAACATAAGCCCTGTGAGTGGAGGTGGCAGGGGTGATGGGCAACATAAGCACTATGGGTGGGGGTGGCAGGGGTGATGGGCAACATAAGCCCTGTGAGTGGGGGTGGCAGGGGTGATGGGCAACAGGTCCCCTGTGAGTGGGGTGGCAGGGGTGATGGGCAACATAAGCACTATGGGTGGGGGTGGCAGTAGTGGTGGGCAACATAAGCCCTGTGAGTGGGGGTGGCAGGGGTGATGGGCAACTGGTCCCCTATGGCTGGGGGTGGCAGGGGTGATGGGCAACAGGTTCCCTGTGAGTGGGGGTGACAGGGGTGCTGGGCAACAGGTCCCCTGTGAGTGGGGGTGGCAGGGGTGATGGGCAACAGGTCCCGTGGGGGTGGCAGAGGTGATGGGCAACATAAGCACTATGGCTCAGGGTGGCAGGGGTAATGGGCAACATAAGCCCTGTGAGTGGGGGTGGCAGGGGTGATGGGCAACAGGTCCCCTGTGAGTGGGGGTGGCAGGGGTGATGGGCAACATAAGTACTATGGGTGGGGGTGGCAGGGGTGATGGGCAACATAAGCCCTCTGAGTGGGGGTGGCAGGGGTGATGGCCAACAGGTCCCCTATGGCTGGGGGTGGCAGGGGTGATGGGCAACAGGTCCCCTGTGAGTGGGGGTGGCAGGAGTGATGGGCAACAGGTCCCATGTGAGTGGGGGTGGCAGGGGTGATGGGCAACATAAGCACTATGGGTGGGGGTGGCAGGGGTGGTGGGCAACATAAGCCCTGTGAGTGGGGGTGGCAGGGGTGATGGGCAACAGGTTTCCTGTGAGTGGGGGTGGCAGGGGAGCTGGGCAACAGGTCCCCTGTGAGTGGGGGTGGCAGGGGGATGGGCAACAGGTCCCATGGGGGTTGCAGGGGTGATGGGCAACATAAGCACTATGGCTGGGGGTGGCAGTGGTGATTGGCAACATAAGCCCTGTGAGTGGGGGTGGCAGGGGTGATGGGCAACAGGTCCCCTGTGAGTGGGGTGGCAGGGGTGATGGGCAACATAAGCCCAATGGGTGGGGGTGGCAGGGGTGATGGGCAACATAAGCCCTGTGAGTGGGGGTGGCAGGGGTGATGGGCAACAGGTCCCCTATGGCTGCGGGGCGCAGGGGTGATGGGCAACAGGTTCCCTGTGACTGGGGGTGGCAGGAGTGATGGGCAACAGGTCCCCTATGGCTGGGGGTGGCAGGGGTGATGGGCAACAGGTCCCCTGTGAGTGGGGGTGGCAGGGGTGATGGGCAACAGGTCCCCTGTGAGTGGGGGTGGCAGGGGTGATGGGCAACAGGTCCCCTGTGAGTGGGGGTGACAGGGGTGATGAGCAACATAAGCACTATGGGTGGGGGTGGCAGTAGTGGTGGGCAACATAAGCCCTGTGAGTGGGGGTGGCAGGGGTGATGGGCAACTGGTCCCCTATGGCTGGGGGTGGCAGTGATGTGCAACTGGTCCCCTATGGCTGGGGGTGGCAGGGGTGATGGGCAACAGGTTCCCTGTGAGTGGGGGTGGCAGGGGTGCTGGGCAACATGTCCCCTGTGAGTGGGGGTGGCAGGGGTGATGGGCAACAGGTCCCGTGGGGGTGGCAAGGGTGATGGGCAACATAAGCACTATGGCTCAGGGTGGCAGGGATGATGGGCAACATAAGCCCTGTGAGTGGGGGTGGCAGGGGTGATGGGCAACAGGTCCCCTGTGAGTGGGGGTGGCAGGGGTGATGGGCCACATAAGTACTATGGGTGGGGGTCGCAGGGGTGATGGGCAACATAAGCCCTCTGAGTGGGGGGGCAGGGGTGATGGCCAACAGGTCCCCTATGGCTGGGGGTGGCAGGGGTGATGGGCAACAGTTCCCCTATGGCTGGGGGTGGCAGGGGTGATGGGCAACAGGTCCCCTGTGAGTGGGGGTGGCAGAGGTGATGGGCAACAGATCCACTATGGGTGGGGGTGTTTGTGGTGCTGGCCATGCAACCCCTATGGTGGGCTGTTGTTAGTGGCCAGGATGTGGATCCCCTGTGTGTGTGTGTGCCATTTTGTGGGTACGTGTCGTTTGTTTGTGTTGTAGGTGTCTGACTTACCGTCTGCGCCATCGGCGTCGGTCCCTGATCCGGTCATAGATGTAGAGTACTGGTATGACCTGCGCGATGGGATTCATGATGTGTTCGTGTTGTACACGCTGCTTGTTGCTCCGTCTAGTACCCGCTGCAAGCTGGTCCATCTCGTAGCCGTGTATTGATTTGTGGCGCGAATCGTAGCTGATATGCTTGTTTTCCGAATGCTGTGACGTCCTGTGCGTGATGACCCGTCCGGCACGTAGGAAGTACGCATCGTACTTGTCATGCCGGAAACTGCTATGGATACTGCTTCCGGGCGACTCGGTTTATCTTTAGGAGTTACGACTCGGACGGAGAATGGAGCTTGAATCACAGCCTACGTGTCGGTCGTGTTTTTGGCAGTTATGCGCATCGTACTTACTCTACAGGACAGACCGGCTCCGGGGACGTGTTGGTCGCACGGTAAGGCTACGGACAGCTGTCCGACCGGGTATCGGAATCAGCCCCTTAGTATTAATAAAGTTAGGATTTTGTCTTAAATTAGGATTTTGTCTTAAATTAGGATTTTGTCTTAAATTAGGATTTTGTCTTAAATTAAACTTAAGTTAAACTTAAGTTAAACTTAAGTTTGTCTTAAATTTTGGTCTTAAGAAAAAGTCCTAACTTAAGGCAAAATCCTAACTTTACGACTACTAAATGTCTTCTGTGAATACCAAAAGTAGTAAATTTAGGATTTTGTCTCAGATCAATTCTGTGAATCGGCCCCGAGATGCGTGCCTTACTCTTTATTGTGCAGCTCCAGAGATGCTTCAGCTTTTGCGACATTTTCACTGTAGTTTAGTGCACTGACTACTACTCTGATCACTCTACTGATAGCAACCATACATGGGATATGAGTATACTTGCAACTCACTTCACGTAATTGTGCTGTTAGTCTGGCAGGCGATTAAAACTTTACTGTTTCCCGTGTCTGGTTAATTTCCTTTTCTTTTATTGTGTGTTATGTTGTAGCATCTGTCACAGCGCCAGGACGCCCCTTTGCTGGGGCAGCTGTGCGCTATAAAAATATAAATAACATAACATGACATAACATAACTACGGGGCATATCTACAAGGCGGTGATAAAAAATTATCTCCGTATTGCGGCTGTTTTCGGCCGAAAAGTAGCGATAATTCCATCGCCTTATCAGCAAAGACACGCGTGTTTTGCTCATTTAGCGCCCCTTACAACAACGCCCAGCTTTGCATCTCTAATGAGATGCAAAGTGGGCGTTCCGTGCCATAATAACTGGAGAAATGTCGCTAAGCGACATTTCTCCAATTATCAAGCTCCACGCAAACAAGCAGAGCGATAACAAAAGTAGCGCTAACCACAGTTATCGATACTTTCTTTACGCCTGCTTGTAATCTGATTTAGCCATGTAATCCAATGGGAGGTGGATTACATGGCAAAGACCACCCTGCCCTATCAGCAAGGTATCGCTGGTTGCAGTGCGATTATCGCTGGATTTTCAGTGATAATCACACTGTTTTCCAGCTAACGCATGATAGAATCCAGTGTTAGCCTGCGATAATTATCCTCGTGCTCAAAGCGCTGAGCGATAATTATCGCAGGCCCTTGCTGATATGCCCCCAAGCTCCTTTTCACAAGAGTCTGGGACAACTTCGCCACCAGTTGTTGTGTTCAGACTTGAACATGACGAGTTGCAATTGCACTGGTTTGTGTCTATTCCTTTTTATTTATATGCTTTGCACCATAAACTTTAGCGCTCTCTTCCTCAAAATCCTCTTTCCCTCTACTTTGTATCCTTCACTTCCTGAACACAACGTGTACTATTCTTTACTTTATTATATTTTATTAGGGGTGTTGGCGAAAGCACTATATTAATTCAAGAAAATGAAATGGGCCCCGCTCTACACTGCCCCTTAATTACTATGACATCAGGTGGAACGTTTGGGTGCCTTGGGCAGCTGAGGACGGCAGGTGAGAAGAGGGCTTGACACAGGAGGTTGTTCTAACGCTGTAACCTTGGTGGATGCAATGCAGACTTGAAGACATTACTTGTGGGGATTGTTTTTTTAAACTTTATTTATAATTTTGTGAAGCCACAAAAACATACAAATACACAGCCCACATCGTTGGTAACATTGAAGAATAATACGAGTGTAGTAATATATCCAGAAAGGCCAGTAGCAATAATAAGCACGTCACATCGGCATGAATGAGTCAAAGAAATAGAAGGGGGGGTGGGTGTAAACATGGCACGGTGAGAACGGTGGCAGTAGGCTACATTCGGATATGGTGACTTGTGGATAATTTTTAACACTCACCCTGCACTGCCAAAAAGCAGGGGCCTTGTACTGTTTGCATTAAAGTGGAAATTGTAGACTTGACTGAAACCATCCACCAGTCTGACAAATCTAACTAGCCAGGTGGTCGTCTTTTAGTCTTCGCCTCCCGATTACATTAAAACCTACATCTTAAAAGTGAAACAGTCTGAGATGTATTGTACGACTACGAGCCACTCTGCTACACATATTGCACAGCCCTTGGGCGCCATCTAGTGGTTAATATAGGTACTGTATCATTTCTCACTTAAGACGTTATAGAATCAGTTTTACTCAAATTAAAGCCATAGAGCCGCTCGAGGCACTCCTGATTTAGATGCGGCCCTTGGTTGAACAGCAGCACTAAGTTGCTGTTTACTTTACAACGCTCTAATACTCATAAAGATGTTAAATAAATGAGAAGTATTATGTACAGTCGAACTCAAGTAAAAAAAAAAATGCACAGAAGCTGTTCTGAACCACATACCTTTAATAGCACTTTAATTTTTAGAGACATGGTGCAACAAACGTGTACAACGTGTAAAAATATGATAAGTTCCTTCAAAATTCAAAAAAGCGTATTTCACTAACCTGCAGAAGCGTTTCACCCTAATACATACAATTATAAACGTGACCGTTTTCAAACATGAATTTAGAAACATTCATGCCCCCTACCCCACCCTGACAACAATGCCAATAGGAAAAGTGAAATAAAACAATTGTATAGGAGCACGCAGTTTCATCCCAGGTGCAATTAAACCACTAGATGTACATGCGTTACTTCCCCTACCCCACTTTACACCTCCCACGCCCGAACTGCCACCATGCTGGCATCAATGCCACAGTCACAGCAAAGATTCACTTTTTGGCCCCTAGGAGCATGTTTGCGAGTTCCAGGGTTATATATGATGGTGCACCGAAAAGGTGCAGTAGTCGAAAACACATACAGCTATCTAGGGGTGGCGGAACCCAGAGGAAGCTATCCTTCCAACAGCCCCGCATTGTGTCCTAAGCCTATGAATATATGAGCGTTATTGACGTTTTAGGCACAAACACCACATTTTTCAAGGAAGGCATCATTTCACGTTAAGCAAATGCCTGCAATTTATTTGGAAGAATGCTAATCGTGGTAGGCAACTTCACAAAACTATTCTTGTGGCTCATGCGAATCCTGCTGAGGGGCCGTGACCCGTGCGTCAGCCGCAAGAAGAGAAAGGTCTTACAAGCGGAGGCACTTAGAACCTTGTGGCATAGCCTGCACGTGCTATTTTTTTCTTTGAAGACAACTCGTTCACTCTTTCCTTTTCTCCTTCTTCTGCCTGTTTCTCCTATCACGTCCTCTTGTCACTTTCTCTGTCACCGTCTAGCTCTCTCTCTATTGACTCGTCATCCACACTTTGATATCCGATCTAGTTTCATCCATTTTTCACTCTTGGGGCCCGATTCACAAAAGTAATCTGAGACAAAATCCTAACTTTACAACTTTCAGTATTCACAGATGGTATTTAGGAGTACTAAAGTGAGGATTTTGTCTCAGTCAATCTTAAATTTTGGTCTTAAGTTAAACTTAAGACAAACTTAAGTTTAACTGAGACAAAATCCTAACTTTACGACTAGTGTTTTGTCTCAGTTAAAGTTACGTTTGTCTTAAGTTTAACTTAAGACCAAAACTTAAGTTTAACTGAGACAAAATCCTAACTTTAGCACTCCTAAATACCTTTTGTGAATTCCGAAAGTCGTAAAGTTAGGATGTTGTCTCAGATTACTTTTGTGAATCTGGCCCTTGATTTTCTGTTCCTCCCTCTCCCATTCTTTTACCAATCGTGCTTACAGCTGACCATTATTTTCCCTTTTTTTTCTCTCTCTCTCCTTATACAACATGCTCATGCTTTCGCTCTCTTGGTCCATCTCTCTCACCCTATCTCTGCCCTCTGCTGCTCTTTTGCATCCGGCTCAGCGTGGCACAAGTGCTTGTATGTGGGAGGCTCAGGGGTGTAATGCAACACTGCTGTGAGGGGGGATGCAATTCCTAATGGAACTCGCGGGTCGTTCGGTACGGCTTGTTCACAGCACAGGAATAATATATTTGTTTAAAGATCCACCACAGTCTTGTAAGTTCCCAAAGTAGAAATTGCAATTATTAGTATTAATTAACTCGATGAAACTCATTTTCTAGGCCTTGGATAGAGGGTATGCGCAGTCTGCACCAGTGGGAATTGAAGCTATGATCTGCTGGCTGTGCATAGATGTGTGTAGCAGATGCGTAACACACTGAGTTTAAACATGTTAAACATGCAATGGAGTTTAGGATGATGCACAATGGTGAACTTTATACTGAGGGTTTCTGAGTGTCTCATACATAAAAAGTGTGAAGTTGACTCTTATGCACTGAGGCCCTAAGAAGAAAAACATCTTGTTGTAGCTGGTGAATCCACAGGCCTAGACCTGGTTGTTATGATAAGCATATGTTATGTAGTACAGCATTCATCAATACCCTTCGAAGACTCCACTGAGCTTTATAAACTCGCATTCATTCATTCAATATTCATTCATATGTAACAGTTTTAGTGCCCATGTTCAAAGTAATTGGGGATGATTTATGGGTTCAACTAGAACCTGATCATATAATGTAATACAAGCAGCCCTAAGCATCACCTGCTTTAGCACTAGTTCGTGAGTAGGGCTGATTGCACATTCTATTGCTCCTGGTTCACTCTTGCAAACTAGAGTTGGAAGGTCTCATTTGTAAAAGTCTAGAATTAACACACATGGACGTCAGTTAGGGGTCTGCAGGGTCACTACTGCAGCCCCTGGCTAGCCCCTTGTGACCCCTGTCATTGTCTTTGCGACCCCAAGCCTCAGGGGTGGAAAACCCAGAGCCAAGAACACAGGGGCAGCCGCCATTCTTTATGTCCGCCCATTTTCTTTATACTAATAGTGAATATTCACTTTTAGTGTAATAAAAAAGGAGCACACTTATCTGGAACTTGGCCTGTGTTGTAAGTTGTGGTAAGTGAAAATGTTTTTAAATGTATGTTATGTGCATGCTTGCTGGTGAGAGTGTGTTTATGTGAGAGACAGCGTGTGTATATATGAGTAGGTGTCTGTA
The DNA here is from genome assembly GCF_964204655.1 of Triturus cristatus. NCBI lineage: Eukaryota > Metazoa > Chordata > Amphibia > Caudata > Salamandridae > Triturus > Triturus cristatus. The sequence goes on from NC_140591.1 coordinate 410,024,966, forward strand.
TGTGTAAGCAAGTGAGTGTGAGTGAAAGTGAGTGAGAGTCAGTGACAGGCACAGAGCGAGATTGTGTGAGACCGAGGCCTATATTTACTATTCTTTGATGCAAGGCACAGCTGCCCCAAAGATGCCGCGAGGCCTTGCATCAAAAGGAGAGAAAACAATGTACCATATCTACTAAGTATAGTGTGTTGTTTCTCTCCCTGTGCGCTGAAGCGCGTTCAGCGGGCACACATCAAGGGGTCCCTTCCAGTTCAAAACTATGTTTTAAGGCTTTCTCACTTTGTATGTGTGCTGGACAATGCACCAAACATGCACATTTGGAAAAACATGGAAACATTGAAATATTTCTCCTTATTAGTGCTTATATTGCCACCTGACAGTCTTAATTGCCTGGCAGTAGAACTTTGCATAAGTTTCAAGGTTTTGACCCAATTCTAATCCCCGATTTTTGAGACCCTAAGTTAAACTAAAACATTCAAAAACACTTTTGGGAACCATTATAGAACTATATGGTCTCCTCCTTCACCCTTGATTGTCTCACACAATAAAGATCTCTATCTGAATCAGGAGAGTCTTGAGGCCAGATTTATCACTCTTTCACGCAACGCAACATGACAGCTTGCTGCTCTGCATGAAAGGGAGAGGACAGGAGTGCACCATCTCTTTCAAGCTAAGACACACTCCTGCTCTCTGCCTGCACTGGTGCACAATCTGCTGCCTAGCGCCAACGCAGGCACCCTTGTGCCATGGTGCAAGGGTGTCTGCGATGCAGGCAGGATTATTTTTGTGCAGCAAGGGATACCTTCCTGCACAAAACAATCCACTAAGCTTTTTCCTTTTTCTAAGTGTGCTGCATACTGATTGGCTAATTTAGGTCTGTGTTAGTCAAGACCTTAAAAGTTTACTAAATGTATGTGTATGACACAGTTACTTATAAGGGTTTTCAGCCACACTTCATCCATTTGTCTGTGGTTGTGTCATTCACATTTATCTCCAACCCACTCGAGCATTTATCAAGAAGCAACTCGTCACCTCACTTCAGCCATTGGCTGACTTCACTAAGGCATGCCGCTTTTTCATAGAGGTGTGGCGCAGTGGCCAGGGTGCCTGATTCTGGACCACGGGGTTCACGGCTCGAATCCTGGTGCCGGCGGCAGGTTAGCCCAGCACCATGTGACTCTGGGCAATAGCTCGCTTAATCTTCCCGACAGCCCCCAGCACCTTGACACCCTTGGGTAATTGTGCGTTTTACAAATACTGGATTTCAATTCATTTCATTTTCATAAGCAGCACCTTCACACACAACATAGTTCCCTTCAGTGCCAGGGAGTACTATGGTAATGTGTTCTTTTTTGAGACTAAGCACATTTTTGCCTTTGATCAATTTGTTTAAAAAAAATGTGAATGACAGACACACAGCAGAGTTCCAAACAATAAAGTTTTGCAAAAGCAGTGCAAGTCAAAACAAGAATTGGCAAAAGACCGGTGGACAACACCAGACCTGTTGGATATGCCAGTGCTTGCTTATTCATTTTTCTCACATTTGAGAACAAAGTATTAAAGTGAGTATTTGCTAACAATTCAAGTTATTTATTTGTATTCCCAGCAGTGGCAAAAAAGATAGTTTTCAGATGCTGTCAATTGTATACATTCTGTCAAAATATAAATTATGTAATGCTCCTATCGTACCATATGTTTATTTTGAAAAAATGCCAATGAAAAGTTCTTAAAAAATAAACAAACAAAAAATATATCAATTATGCATTAATGAAAATATATCTAGGGCTGTATTGTTATGAATCTTGAACATTGAAAAGTTGTGCAAACTATACAACAAAATGTTAAAGGTACATAGGTATAATATTGATGATATGCTATTGCCATCTGATATCTCATTGGTATTTGAACAGCAAATTGCCTGTCATTTATGACCTGGCATCAAGAGAGTAGGTAGTGATTAAATAGGAAACAAAAGCTATTGTCGCTTGATATATTTCTTTTTTTACTGATTCCCCATCCAAAAATCCACGCGACTCTTGACAACGTGACTGAAGTGATGTCGCATAAATGTCCCGATGAGAGCATGCGGGTGACGCCGGGTTCTCCCTCGGCTGTTGTCTCGAATCAACCACGGTCATGTTACCTGAAACGCAAGTCTGTGCGGGATCATGTTATAAAACACTGGCCGGAAGTGAGGTGAGAATAACGTCACTTGTTTGTCAACAGTATCCATGGCAGCGGTTCTCAGGGCTGCACTTCGCAATATACTGCTTTGAGGGGCTCCTATTCCCTAACATGACATGGAAGTACCTCCAAACCCAATGGCAGCTTTTCTTCATTTGTTTTTTGTACTTATGGGCAGAACTCTAGCAAAATAGGTGCAACGATAAACAACCTCATAACTGCGTCCTATGCTTGTTTTACTAACCTGTGCAAAGAATGACTCAGAAGGAAACATTCCTCATTAGACGTGCTTGGAAGCACCCAAATAAAATATCGGTTAACAAGGCATTAGACTCCCATTATTATGGTTTGTAATGTTACTGTACACACAATTAAATATTTAACAATTCCTATCAGATGTCTCTCCCTCTCTCAACTTCCATCTCTCCCTCTCCTTGAATACACTCACCCCTCCAGGAGCTGCCAAGTCTTCAGTTTGCTTAGATTTGACACTTCCATGTTTTTGAGTGACATTTGATCGCGAGTAGAACTAAGCAGTTATTTGTGTCCATGAAATCAGATAAATATTAGAAAATACCCACTTTTGCAACTTGGGGGCATATCAACAACAATTGGCGATAATTATCTCTAAGCGCACTTAGCGCTAGGATTATTATCGCCGGCTAGCGTGAATTTTTATCGCTGAGATAGCGTGCTATTAGCAACGCTTATCTCAATAGCGATAAAAATCCTCACGCTAACAGGCTAACGTGAGATTATCGCTGGAAACCCAGCAATAATCTCACGTTACCTTGTTGATAGGGACAGGCAAACTTAGCCATGATATCCTCCTTCCATAGGATGTCATGGCTAAGTCAGAAAAATACCAGACGTAAAAAAGCAGCGTTAACCGCGGTTAGCGCTGCTTTTTTTGGGGCATATCAACAAGGGCTTTATCTCTGCTTTTTTGGCTTTAAAAGCCAAAAAAGCAGAGATAAAACTAGCGCCCTATCAACAACAGGGTGCTAACACGCAAATTTGCATGTTAGTACCATTTTACTCTACGCTTCCCCTTGCATCTCCTTGCATCTCTAATGAGATGCAAAGGGGGGTTTCCAGAGTAAAATAATAGGAGAAATGTCGCTAAGCGACATTTCTCCTATTATCAAGAATGTCGCTAACCCTGTTAGAGACAAAAAAAGCAGCGCTAACCGCGGTTAACGCTGCTTTTTTACGTCTGGTATTTTTCTGACTTAGCCATGATATCCTATGGAAGGAGGATATCATGGCTAAGTTTGCCTGTCCCTATCAACAAGGTAACGTGTGATTATCGCTGGGTTTCCAGCGATAATCTCACGTTAGCCTGTTAGCGTGAGGATTTTTATCGCTATTGAGATAAGCGTTGCTAATAGCACGCTATCTCAGCGATAAAAATTCACGCTAGCCGGCGATAATTATCCTCACGCTAAGAGCGCTGAGCGATAATTATCGACGGTTGTTGTTGATATGCTCCGATGTCTCTAACAGGGTTAGCGACATTCTTGATAATAGGAGAAATGTCGCTTAGCGACATTTCTCCTATTATTTTACTCTGAAACGCCCCCTTTGCATCTCATTAGAGATGCAAGGGGAAGCGTAGAGTGAAAGGGTGCTAACATGCACATTTGCATGTTAGCACCCTGTTGTTGATAGGGCGCTAGTTTTATCTCTTCTTTTTTGGCTTTTAAAGCCAAAAAAGCAGAGATGAAACCCTTGTTGATATGCCCCCTAATCTTTTAGAATTGGCTTTAAAACAGTCCAGGGTGCAAAATAAAGTAGGCAGTAAAGCAAGGATAGATTAAGGGTGTCAATCACCCATGACACGGCACCGCTTACTAGCTATATCATGGGTTTGCACATTCCTAACATGACTCCTTGTGTGCAAGACCGTACCACGCGCGCGCGCACACACACACGCACACATAGACACACACAGAACCTCAAATAATGCAAATTGTTCTTTTAACTTCATTATTTCAGAATATAGTGCTTATATAAATCAATTAAAAACAAAACCACGGTAATCTTGTATGATATAAGCACAATTGAACAGACCGAAAACTAAAATTCCTAAAATTGATTGTTGCTAAATGACCACTCTCGACAGGGCTAACCGTGCTTAATTTGTAAAACAATATGTGCCAGGTCCCTTGTCAGAAGGCCACTGCAGCTTGCCCCACCCATTGCCCACACCACCGCTGCCAATGACAGTACCATCACAACTAACCATCACACTCATACAAGAGTGACAATGCAAACTTTCAATATACATCAAACATTACTAATACAAGCCTCCCAAGCTATTCTTATAGCTTGGGGTAGCAGATATTAGGGATTTTAATGTCTGTGTAATTATTAACTGTTGTTGTGCTCCTCACTAAACTAGATAAACAACATCACCATGTGGCAGGCTGTGTAGGAACCTGGGGTCACCAGGCCCTATAGGCGGCAGCGTGGCGCGAGCCGGTCGGGCAACCAGAGGGCTATGTGTTAAGCAACCATGCACCACACGCTTCTCATGGACTAGAGTCACACACAATAAGGGACGCCACACCGTTTAAATTATGCAAATACTTCAAGTTTATCCAAGTATAGCTGGTCAGTTGCAGTTCAGGAAATAACAAGGTAATACATGAAACATAATACCATCGTAACATTACATTCGACACTCTGGGTGATATCTATGCAGTGCCTAACCTTGTTCTAGCGCTGTGCGCGCTTACGTAAAGTCTTTCCCTGAACCGGCCGTCTAACTAAGCGTAATACTTGAAGGGGGAAACATTGGGTTCACTAACATGGCGCCTGTAGAACTGAGCGCTCCTCGTGATCAATGGCCCCTAGTACTGTGAAGCAAGGCATATAAACATAGCGCTGCGCGCAATCAGTTGCATGTGGATACGTTTGCGTAGAACATTTAATACATCGCGTGACTCGTAATCAGTCGCATGTCATTACCTTTGAGCAGAGCATATAACACAGTGCGCGACTCGCATTCCTGGGCATGTAACTACTTTCGAGCAGAGCATATAACACAATGCGCTACTCTCATTCCTTGGCATGTAATTACTTTCGAGCAGAACATGTAACACAGTGCGCTACTCGCATTCCTTGGCATGTAATTACTTTCGAGCAGAGCATATAACACAATGCGCTACTCGCATTCCTTGGCATATAGTTACTTTCGAGCAGAGCATATAACACATGGGGTTACTCGCCGTCCCGGTCTCTCCGGCTGAGGAAGCTGAGTCGGTGGCGTGAAGCGCCACACGAGAGCAATGTCAGTCAGTACTTTGAACGGCTTCCAGGGGGGAGGATGACCGTACTTGCGGAGCGGGTCCCTATGCTCCGGTGCAGTTCACGGAGCACCGCGCTCAGTAACACAGAAGGGGGGACACGGACAGGATCCCTCGGCGGGGTCTCTCCGTCGCGCAGGCAGGGGAGGGGATTCCCACGGAGGGGACAACCCGGGCCAAGTGCGGTGCGGTTTCCGGACCAGCAGGGGGCGCACCAGGGGGGATCTCGGCCTCCGGGCTTACCTCCGTCTCGGCGTCAGCAGGCGTCCGTCCTCACGACGTTGGGGGAACTCGGCCCCGACCTTGCGCTTCTCCTCACACGGCTGCGACGGCAGCGACGGGGCCCCGGACTTCGCCTGGGCCTCGCGACACAGCAGGGCACTCCTCCAGGCCTCCAGGCCGTGGCAGTGAGCGCGCTGGCTTCGTCGTCGCAGGGGGGGCTCAAATTAAGGATGGGGTAAAGTGCTCAGCGGAGCATGCTGCCGGGGGTCCCAGACCAGGGCAGGGAGCGCGGGGGTCACAGCGCTAGTACCTGGTCGATCCCCGGTGACTTGGCAATCGGCTTAGTATTTTGTTCACTAGGGTAGCTTGGACACGCAGTCTCAGCTCTGGCATTCAAGGCTTACAGCTCGCTCTTGTCATGCAGTCTCAGTTCTTAAAGTTAGGTTTAAGTTCTCAGTTGACAGATGAAGTCATTTGGCGCAGATGTATCTGGCGCCCTTAAGGGGTTCTGTTACAGGGGTAGGGATGGAGAGGGCGACTAGATCCTTCCTAGTCAGGCTGGCAGAGAGTCTCTGGGTCCTCCTACTACTGGGCAAGATCAGTGGGATTCACAGGGCACCTCACTCACTTAAGAGGCAGTACCTAAATCCTGTCACTCTCAGAGGCATAAGTCCCTGGCTAGGCCCTACCGCCTACACTCCTGGTGGATTCTTCCAGCTCTGCTTCACCCCAATGGCCAACTCACCACAAAAGTTTCCCTCCCACTCTTAAGTAGCCCTAGGTCAGGTGACCTCTAGCCAAGGCGGCAAAAGTAAAACCCCACCTCCCTTCTAGAAGGTTCCAGCTTCTTCCAGGAGCTTCCCCACTCTAACTATTGGACAAAAAGGCGGGCTGGCATCGCAACATTGTTGTGGGTCCCAGCCAGCTCCTGGCAGCTAGGGTGCTACTATGAAAAACGACCACCCTGCAGTAGCAGGGGTCTGTGGCAGCCATCTTGGGAGAAGGGAGCACCTGCACCTTAACACTGTCTGGCAATGAAAAGACCTAGTCCAACATAAAAATGAGGGTGGAAAAAATGAGGCACGATACAAAAATAGAAGGGGAGACAGGCTGACAGGTCCAACATGCGTCCCCCCCAGCCGAAAGAGGGGAGAGCTACCCAACCTCTAGGGAGTTCTCTTCACTAAGGCGGAAAAACCTGGAGAGACCGTCAGCATTGGCGTGGTCAACTCCGGGCCGATGTTCCACCCGAAAGTCCATCCCCTGTAGGGAAATGGACCCCCTCAACAACTTGGGGTTTTCGCCTCTCATCTGCATGAGCCAGCGAAGGGGGCGGTGGTCGGTCTGGATAAGGAAGTGAGTGCCAAAGAGGTATGGCCTCAACTTCTTCAGAGCCCATACCACCGCGAAGGCTTCTCTCTCAATGGTGCTCCATCGCCGTTCCCGAGGGAGGAGTCTTCGAGATATGAAGGCCACAGGTTGGTCCTGGCCCTCGGTGTTGAGTTGCGAGAGCACTGCACCTATGCCGTGCTCTGAGGCGTCGGTCTGTACAATAAATTCCTTGCTGAAATCGGGTGTTGCTAGTACTGGAGCTGTACACATCGAATTTTTCAGCGTATCAAAGGCTTCTTGGCATGCAGCTGTCCATATGACCTTGCGAGGTTGTTTCTTTGAGGTCAACTCCGTCAAGGGGGTCACGATGGTACCATATCCCTTGACGAACCGGCGGTAATACCCAGTGAGGCCGAGGAAAGTTCGGACCTCTGTTTGGGTCTTGGGGGGCTCCCAAGCCAAGATGGTTTCAATTTTGGCCTGGAGGGGTTGCACCTTACCTCCGCCCACCAGGTGTCCCAGGTACACGACAGATCCCTGTCCAATCTGGCACTTGCTGGCTTTAATAGTTAAGCCAGCGCGTTGCAGCACCTGTAATACCTCCTGGAGGTGTTGCAGATGGTCCTCCCAGCTGCTACTGAAGACAGCTATGTCATCCAAGTAGGCTGCTGAGAAGGACTCCAGGCCAGATAGTACCTGATTCACTAACCGCTGGAATGTGGCCGGAGCATTTTTGAGCCCAAAGGGCATCACTCAAAATTGGTAGTGGCCCTCTGGGGTGGAGAACGCTGTCTTCTCCCGTGCTCCGTCGGCCATGGCAATCTGCCAATATCCGGATGTCAGGTCAATGGTGCTGAGGTACCGGGCTGCTCCCAGCCGGTCCACCAGCTCATCTGCACGTGGGATGGGGTGAGCATCTGTCTTCGTGACAGAGTTCAACCCCCGGTAGTCCACACAGAACCGAAGTTCTGGCGTCGTACCCGGTGGGGCCGCTTTCGGCACCAACACCACTGGACTAGCCCACGGGCTGCTGGAAGGTTCTATCACCCCCAGCTCCAGCATCTTTGCCACCTCACGCTGGATGCTATCCTTCACTCGGTCAGAAAGCTGGTAAGACTTGTTCTTCACCGGGGGGCTATCCCCTGTGTCCACATCATGGGTACACCAATGAGTGATTCCAGGCGTGAGGGAGAACAACGAGGCGAACTGTCCCAGGACATGGCGACAGTCCCTCTGCTGCTCTGGGGTCAAGGATGGGGAGAGGACTACACCTTCCACCGAACCATCCTTCTCTTGTACCGCAAGAAGGTCAGGAAGAGTTTCACTCTCTTCCTCTTCGCTCCCATCCGTCACCATAAGGAGAGCAAGCTCCGATCGCTCATGGTGCGGCTTCAGGCGGTTGACGTGGAGCACCCTGAGGGGCTGACGGGGGGTTTTTACATCCACAACGTATGTGGTCTGGCCTCGCCGCTCCACAATGTCGAACGGGCCAGTCCACCGGTCCTGGAGGGCACACAGCTCCCCAGGTTCCATAACCCACACCTTCTGTCCAACGTCCAACTCGACCGTCCGAGCGTTGCGGTCATACCACTCCTTCATCACGGTCTGGCTAGCCTCCAGGTTCTCTGTGGCTGCCTTCCACAGCTTGGCCATCTGGCTGCGGAATGCCAGCATGTAGCTGACAATGTCACGGGGAAGCTTCTGTGAAGTCTTCTCCCACCCCTCACGGGATGGCCATAGAGCAATTCAAACGGGCTGAACCCGACTCCCTTCTGCGGTACCTCCCGATAGGAGGATAACAAGCAGGGGAGGAGGACGTCCCATTTACGCCTCAAGCCTTCGGGAAGGCTTCGGATCATCCCCTTCAATGTCTTATTGAAGCGCTCTACAAGTCCGTTAGTCTGGGGGTGGTAAGGGGTGGAGAACCGGTAGGTCACTCCACACTCCTTCCACCTGGCCTGCATGTAGGCCGACATGAAATTGGTGCCCCTGTCCGACACCACGACCTTCGGGAATCCCACTCGGGTAAAAATTCCCAACAGTGCCCGCGCCACCACCGGTGCAGTGATGGTCCTCAGAGGAATAGCCTCCGGGTACCTTGTGGCGTGGTCCACCAAAACCAAGATGAACCGGTGTCCCGCTGCGGTCGGAGGGTCCAATGGCCCAACAATATCGATACCGACCCTCTCAAAAGGGGTCCCGACCACGGGGAGCGGTTCCAACGGGACTTTCAACTTTGTCCCAGTCTTGCCACTAGCCTGACAAGACTTGCAGGTCTTGCAAAAGGCGTCTGAGGCAATCCTCATCCTGGGCCAATAAAAATGGGGGACTAACCGTGCAAAGGTTTTGTCCTGGCCCAGGTGTCCAGCTAAGGGGATCTCGTGCGCTAACTCCAGCAGGAAGGCCCGGTAACACTGGGGGACCACTATGGCCCTCGAAGATCCATGTACCGGCACCCTGGGCTCACTGTATAGGAGACCATCCTCGCAATACACATGATAACCTCCCAGTTCCTGACTAGCCACTTGAGCTTCGGCCTGCCGCCGCATACCCTCAAGAGTGGGGCACGTCCTTTGTGCTTGACAGAATTCCTCCCGGGTAGGCCCTCCTTCCACTTGCCAGTCCGCAAGGGTCGGCAAGTCCTCCACAGGAACGACATCTACCTCCGCGGACTCCGGGGGCACCTCTGCGGCCTCCCCATCCGACTCACGGGGCATGTCATCTACACCTTCTTCTTCCCACGTTTGGGTTTGGGTTGGGCCATGATTCCAGGCTCCAACTCCGGGTGAGTTCCATGCCGGGCAGCCATGGACCGCGTGCTCACGCAAGTCCACCCTGGTAATCCCAGCATCTCAGTGTGAGCGTGAAACTCGACGTCCTTCCATTTGGTGTGCTCCAGGTCGTTCCCTAGCAAACACCCCACAGGCAAGGCAGGGCTCACAGCAACTCGCAGTAGGCCTTTGACTCCTTCCCACTCGAAGGGAACACGAGCCACTGGATAGTGACTCAAACTGCCGTCAGCCAATACGGCCGGATGGAACTCCTCGGGGACTACTTGGTCTGGGGACACCAGCCGCCGCACGACAGTGGTCATGCTGGCCCCTGTGTCCCTCAGAGCTTCCACCTCCTCCCCATTAATTCTCACCCTCTGCTGATATTTAGCAGTGTTCGGGGGCAGGGACACTACGGGGACCATCTCTCTATCCCCGGGTGAAACCAGCATCAGGCCTGTCCACTCCCCTTCCCTATCTAAGGGCAGCTCCACCCCAAGCGCTATACTACTCACCCCGGGACTCTTCACGCCCGATGGGGCTGGTGGTCGCTTGCGACACTTGGGATCTCCTCTGTAGTGTCCAATCTCCCCACACTCGTAGCACCGCACAATCCTTGGCTGCTGACTCCTGTCAGGGTAAGTGGGTCTTGTGGAATTGGACGGGGGTGGGTTTCCTACTCCCTTCCCAAACTTATTTTGGGGACCTTTCGAGAACTCCACCTTTTTATCTCCCCCCTCTTTCTTCTGGGGGAAACCCTGTCCGCCTTTCGAGCCATCTCCCCCGGGGCCCTTGTGAGACACCCGGGTGCTCACCCAAATATCTGCCTCCTCCGCAAGCTCTCGAGGATCCTTCAGCTTGCGGTCCACCAGATGTTGGCGCAGCTCCGGAAAGCTCTTATCCAAGAGGTGCTCCCTTAAAAAAAGATTGTACAACCCTTGATAGTCCTGTACCTCGCTGCCACGCACCCAACCATCTAGTGCCTTCCTCGCATAATCAAAAAAATCTACCCAGGTCTGGGTGGACAGCTTATGGCTGCCACGAAACTTCTGCCTATACTTCTCGGGGTTCAGGCCAAACTTCTTTAACAAGGCCTCTTTCATGGGGGCGTACTTAACCTGATCCGCCTTGGCCAAATATAACAGGGTGTCCCTAACAGTGGGAGGTATATACCGGTAGAGACCACCTCCCAGTTACTCTCGGGTACCCCATGGGCCGTTAAGGCTACCTCGTATGCCTCCAACCACTTCATGATGTCATCCCCTAATGTATAATTGGCTATGACTTCTTTGGGTAGGTAGAATTTTGGTTCTTGAGGTTCCCTGGGTATGCTGCCACCATTGTCTTTGTTAGACGCGTTCAATGGGAGGGCGCGTAACTCCAGCTCTTTTAACTGAAGCTCGTGCGCCAGCTTCTTCTCCTCCATTGCCCATTTCTTATTCTCTCTTTCTTGTTCCACTCTGGCCCTTTCCCTTTCGTTCTCCTGCTCTAATTTGGCCAGCTCCCATTTTAATTGCCTCTCTTCCCTCCTGTCCTCGTACTCTTGTGGAGACGCGCTCCTCCTGGACCCTGTCCTACTACTGGCCCCAGAACGTCTTCCTGGGGGCACATTCTCAGACATGTCTACATTCAAGATGTCTAGGACTTCATGGGCGCTCTCCCCCTGAGGTGCCTCTGGCGCTTCCTGTCCCTCATCCCCTCTCCCGTCTGGGTGGGCCTCTACCCATGCCCTAATGGCGGTACGGAGTTCCGGCCCTTTGGCCCTCCGCATCCCAGGCACCCACAACTCCTGCGCGAACTCCCTTAGTTGCTTCGCTGTGTACCCCTCGAGGTCAGCTAACTGGGATTCCATTCTGGCAGGTGGGGACCTAGACACTAAGGAGAAAATTCCTAGGGTGTAGGCAACAGTCAATAGCTAACCAGGCTTCTTGCACTCTCTACCTGGACAGTGGAACTAATGATCCAGCAACAATGGTTTCTGAGCTGTGGAACAAAAAAAATGTAGGATAGGCGTTTAATTGTGGCGCCCTTCGCCTCACGGAAGGGTGCTGTATGGTCACAGGTCCCAAGGATCCCACCGCTGCCACCAATGTAGGAACCTGGGGTCACCAGGCCCTATAGGTGGTAGCGTGGCGCGAGCCGGTCGGGCAACCAGAGGGCTATGTGTTAAGCAACCATACACCACACGCTTCTCATGGACTAGAGTCACACACAATAAGGGACGCCACACCATTTAAATTATGCAAATACTTCAAGTTTATCCAAGTATAGCTGGTCAGTTGCAGTTCAGGAAATAACAAGGTAATACATGAAACATAATACCATCGTAACATTACATTCGACACTCTGGGTGATATCTATGCAGTGCCTAACCTTGTTCTAGCGCTGTGCGCGCTTACGTAAAGTCTTTCCCTGAACCGGCCGTCTAACTAAGCGTAATACTTGAAGGGGGAAACATTGGGTTCACTAACATGGCGCCTGTAGAACTGAGCGCTCCTCGTGGTCAATGGCCCCTAGTACTGTGAAGCAAGGCATATAAACATAGCGCTACGCGCAATCAGTTGCATGTGGATACGTTTGCGTAGAACATTTAATACATCGCGTGACTCGTAATCAGTCGCATGTCATTACCTTTGAGCAGAGCATATAACACAGTGCGCGACTCGCATTCCTGGGCATGTAACTACTTTCGAGCAGAGCATATAACACAATGCGCTACTCTCATTCCTTGGCATGTAATTACTTTCGAGCAGAACATGTAACACAGTGCGCTACTCGCATTCCTTGGCATGTAATTACTTTCGAGCAGAGCATATAACACAATGCGCTACTCGCATTCCTTGGCATATAGTTACTTTCGAGCAGAGCATATAACACATGGGGTTACTCGCCGTCCCGGTCTCTCCGGCTGAGGAAGCTGAGTCGGTGGCGTGAAGCGCCACACGAGAGCAATGTCAGTCAGTACTTTGAACGGCTTCCAGCGGGGAGGATGACCGAACTTGCGGAGCGGGTCCCTATGCTCCGGTGCAGTTCACGGAGCACCGCGCTCAGTAACACAGAAGGGGGGACACGGACAGGATCCCTCGGCGGGGTCTCTCCGTCGCGCAGGCAGGGGAGGGGATTCCCACGGAGGGGACAACCCGGGCCAAGTGCGGTGCGGTTTCCGGACCAGCAGGGGGCGCACCAGGGGGGATCTCGGCCTCCGGGCTTACCTCCGTCTCGGCGTCAGCAGGCGTCCGTCCTCACGACGTTGGGGGAACTCTGCCCCGACCTTGCGCTTCTCCTCACACGGCTGCGACGGCAGCGACGGGGCCCCGGACTTCGCCTGGGCCTCGCGACACAGCAGGGCACTCCTCCAGGCCTCCAGGCCGCGGCGGTGAGCGCGCTGGCTTCGTCGTCGCAGGGGGGGCTCAAATTAAGGATGGGGTAAAGTGCTCAGCGGAGCACGCTGCCGGGGGTCCCAGACCAGGGCAGGGAGCGCGGGGGTCACAGCGCTAGTACCTGGTCGATCCCCGGTGACTTGGCAATCGGCTTAGTATTTTGTTCACTAGGGTAGCTTGGACACGCAGTCTCAGCTCTGGCATTCAAGGCTTACAGCTCGCTCTTGTCATGCAGTCTCAGTTCTTAAAGTTAGGTTTCAGTTCTCAGTTGACAGATGAAGTCATTTGGCGCAGATGTATCTGGCGCCCTTAAGGGGTTCTGTTACAGGGGTAGGGATGGAGAGGGCGACTAGATCCTTCCTAGTCAGGCTGGCAGAGAGTCTCTGGGTCCTCCTACTACTGGGCAAGATCAGTGGGATTCACAGGGCACCTCACTCACTTAAGAGGCAGTACCTAAATCCTGTCACTCTCAGAGGCATACGTCCCTGGCTAGGCCCTACCGCCTACACTCCTGGTGGATTCTTCCAGCTCTGCTTCACCCCAATGGCCAACTCACCACAAAAGTTTCCCTCCCACTCTTAAGTAGCCCTAGGTCAGGTGACCTCTAGCCAAGGCGGCAAAAGTAAAACCCCACCTCCCTTCTAGAAGGTTCCAGCTTCTTCCAGGAGCTTCCCCACTCTAACTATGGGACAGAAAGGCGGGCTGGCATCGCAACATTGTTGTGGGACCCAGCCAGCTCCTGGCAGCTAGGGTGCTACTATGAAAAACGACCACCCTGCAGTAGCAGGGGTCTGTGGCAGCCATCTTGGGAGAAGGGAGCACCTGCACCTTAACACTGTCTGGCAATGAAAAGGCGCCCGGAGACCTAGTCCAACATAAAAATGAGGGTGGAAAAAATGAGGCACGATACAAAAATAGAAGGGGAGACCACCCTAGGGCTGACAGGTCCAACAGGCTGTAATAAGAGCTGGTGCTGACAGTAAAAGTGCTGATGTCGAGTACTGGAAACCACCCGCTGAAATTAAGCACTGGCTAAGCATTTCATAATAACACCACAAGGCAATTTGATTATTAACAGCACTTATTCCCTCAGATCAGCAGATTGAAAGGCAGAGTAGGCCCTGACAGAATTTTAACCTTTGGCCTTTAGACTGTGTTACCATCTTGGCAGCCAGGGATGAAGGAACTGAGTTAAAAAAAAATCATAAATGCATAGCATGTCAGTAAATCTCAGAACCAGCCAACTATCACCACAAATTTAATTCAAATGACATCAGCATCTCTTTCAAGCAGAGCCTATGATCTTGAAACGAGGAAATACAGGAATACCATTTACAGGTCAATTTTGCTATCTAAGAAACAAATTCTACATGACAATCTTTACTTTTAAAGAAATGTTACACTTTCAGCATTTCGGTTTGGACTGTTCCCATTGGAGCAGGGTCAAGACTGTTTTGCATATGGCTGGGTCTAAACTGAGGTGGAATGGTGTCCAAAATAATGATGGACTAGGGTGCAGTCCGAGTGATTACCAGTGACTGAGATTACCTCAAGCACTCTACTCATCACTTTTTTGTATACAATGATGTGTCACCCTAAGTGGGACAGGTATGCCCAGACGTGGGTCTGTACACACTGTGACACTGGAGACAGAGCATACTTGGCAGATGAGCACTATCTAGGGCAACCAGTCCTGAATTGCTTTAGTTACGGTTTGGGGATGACATGGCAGTTCAGGCTGGACTCTTCCCATTGGAGCAGGCTCAAGACTGATTTGCATATGGCTGGGTCAAAACTGAGGTGGCATTGTGTGCAAAAATAACGGACTGAAATGTGGGCTGAGTGATTACCAGTGGCTGAGATTAAACCAAGCATTCCCAAAACAAAACAAAAAAAGTAGTTGCCTTATTATGTTTATATTTTTCACACTCAAGTTGCAAAATCTCCATCTACATGGACCACATCAATACTTTTTAAACCTAGTAAAGCAATGGAAGGATTATTTATTTATATGTTACCATTTTTATGAAGGCCGTAGGCTTTTTTCCTAAGGCAGTTTCTACCCACGATGCAAAGCAGCTCTGCTCGCCTCATGGCTTGCAATCAATGTGAGCTTCCACTGCCTTAGGCTCAGTTACAAAGATGAGACAGCTCTAGGGTACTGCAGGGCATTCTGTCTCCAAGACGGAGACACTACTGAAATTCAGAATACTTCTACTGCTGACAGCTATTAACAGCTAATTTTTCCTAATCCTAATCTGTGATCGAACTATATGCCTATGCTAAAGAACTGTTCCGAACCATCCTACTGCCTTTATTGGAAGTAAGAATTTTCCTTTGCTTAGTAACTTTATGGTCTCTATGGCCAAATATTAAATTCCAGACTTTCTTGTGAGATTGCCTTTTGATTTATCTTTTTGATAAATCTGTGGTTCTAAACTATGGGCCTTATTTATGAGGTCTTGCAACAGTTTTGCGCTTCTGTTGCGTCACTTTTTGTGACGCATTGGTTGCGTAAAACATGCCTCCTTTTGCGCCCTATTTACAAAGTGACGCATCTAAGCAGATGTGTCATTTTGTAAACCCCTGCGCTACATCATACCTGCGTCAGGTATAATGTATGCAGGGTGGGCGTTCCCAAGTATGTAAACCTCGTACACGTGATGCAGTGAAATCTACGAGATTTCACTGCACCACTTCTAGGGTGCAAATGCGTCAATATCTTACGCCTGCCTCACAGCAGGCGTAAGACTGACGCAGGCCCTTTCACATGGAGCACGCCCCATGTGAAAGGACACATTGCTGGAGTTGCGTCACTTTTGTGACACACTACAGCAATGCGTCACTTTTGCACCTACAGATACGTATCTGTAACTCCTTGCGACATGATGCGTCATACAGTAAATATGACGCATCCATCATGTCGTAAGGAGGGCGCACTGAGAAGTGACGCATCGCTGCTTTCACGCAGCGATGCGTCACTTCTCATAAATGAAGCCCTACATTTTTTACTTGCATATTGAGACTCATAACTTATTGTAAATCGCAACCTGAAATGTTCTTTCCACAGAGATCGGGCATGAAATAACTCAGATTCTAATGCATGACGGGGATAGCCATAAATTATTCTCAGAACAGCAGATTCTATTGTTATTGTCCTACACAGCTACAGCAGAATTATTGGTTTGTATGATTTTGGCCCGAATGAACTTTTTTAGGAGGTTTAGGATTCCTGTAGTCATCCTATATATCTACACCACGATCTGGAGAGTAATATATTTGAATTTGAAATCAAATTTGTGAGTTGGTTACCAATTAGTTGGTCTTCATTGGGTAGCCAACAGGAGACACCCTAGTTCCTCAGCCCTCAATGCGATGAGCAAGGCCCATTAGAGGACCAAAGCCTCATACGTGTGAGTAGATAACACAATTGAATAAGATGAGATAATCAGTAAATTGTTCAAAATGTTATGGGCCCAGTGGATGAAGGTAGATTTGAGTTTCTACTGCAACATAAGCAACCAACAGGTCCAGTCAGGCACGGACAGCTTTATTTGGCCACTGGATTTCAGCCTTGTCAAGTGCCAGTATTTGTGTGACTGTCTTCAAGACTTACTTTATCTATATCTATAGCCCTAGCCACACTATCTATAGGACAAATCTAACACGTGATATGTGTACTTGGTCTGGGCTCCCTCTCTCCTTCCTTCCCTCCCCTCTGTCCTCTCCTACCTTCCTTAATATCCTTTTTTGCATCAGCTAATCTTTCCACATAACTATGATTCCTTCAGGTCCTCCTCACTCTTTCTTCTTTGTCCATATATTATTTTTATAAATCTCCACCTCTGTTAATCAATTCTTACTTTCTTTCTTTTTCTCTCTTTCTTTCTCAGTTTCACCTTTCTTCATTGATTTATCTCATCTTACTTCAGACTTTTCTCTTTTTGCTTTTTCTCCCTCTTTTTCTCTTCATGTTATTTGCCTTCTGCATTCTTCATATACTGCATATTTTTGTTTTACACTGTCTCCTTTGTATTAGTTTGTTTCTTCTTTTCTTTTTTGTTTCTCCCACTGTGATGATCTCTTTTCCCATTTGAGAGGTATGTAAGCTTTGTATAAATTGAATGGCTTAAAACAATGTACTATTAAAGCAAGCCTTTATATATTAATTGGGGCAGATTTACAAGCCCCTTGCGCCACTTTTGCGCCGTCGTTGCATCACTTTTGTGACGCAGTGGCGGCGTAAAAGTTGCGGCCCATTTACAACGGGATGTATCTAGGGAGATGAGTCACGTTGTAAAGCCCTGCGTGACATTATACCTGCTTCAGGTATAATGTATGCAGGGTAGGTGTTCCCACGCAGGACTGCCTCGAAAAGTGACGCAGTGAAATCTACAAGATTTCACTGCGTGACTTTTAGGACGCCACTGCGTCAAAACGTTACGCCTGCTTGAAGCTAGCGTAAGGAGTGATGCAGTGTATTGAGAATAGGCCGCAACACGCATTGCTGGAGTTGCGTCATGCTTACGACACGACTCCAGCAATGCGTGACTTTTCCGTCAACAGATGCGTCAGAATTTCTGACGCATCTGTCAATTCCTGTGCCATGGTGCGCCGTATTGCAAATACGGCGCCTACATGGTGACGCAAAGGTTTTGCATGGTGGCGAAGGGAAAGTGACGCATCTCTACAGATGCGTCACTTTCTTGTAAATCTGCCCCATAAGGTTTAGCTTTTTGTAGTGATGCACACACAGGCAGACATGCACCATGATGAGCAGACTTACAGTCAACAATATCACAAACTCCAGCAGACAGACAGGCACCCATGCCAACAAACAAAACCAAGTGCAGATGGACTACCAGGGAAATGTCAATCAGAGAAGTAAAGGATAACGTGCATCGGGGGCAATAAGGCAATGCACAGCTGGGGAGATGTGGCAGACCCCCAGGATATTATGGCATGGATTATGAAACGTTGTGGCACACAAAACGACATTTTGCAGTACACTATTGCATTTTCTACAACAATTTTATGGTACCCTACGCTGCTGACATTAAATTATTGTAAAAATGTTTATCTTGTGATACATGATGAACTGTATATTTAGTGCAGAGGTTGTTCAGGTTTTTTTTTTTAAAAGGATTGTGTATTGTGCAGATGTGACAGCTGGTGGTTCCATTTTAAATAAGGGTTTGGGGGATGTTAATGCTACAACTGTCCCTCACCAGCAAACACTTCGAATGATGATCGTTTGTAAACAAAATGTATAAGCAATAAGCCTTTTTGAAAGGGTGCCTTCCATCTGAAAAAAAAATAGTTTTTAGGTCTCGTCTAAACAGCGCATACTCTCTTCAAGACCTTTTGTTTTCTATCTGTAGGCTCAGAGATCACCCATTGCGTACTGTTGGTTGACTTAATTGTCACTCTCATCTGCTTGAATGTTAATGGGTAGCTGCTGTAGGCTTCCTTCCACTTTGTGTGTTTGTCCCTACCCTGGAGCATTAACGCATTACATATGTTCTTCCACTGCTAATTTTTTTAGGCACACTAACAATGGCTAACACCCACACTACCTCCCCAGTGCATGCTTCGGCCATTGGATGACACAGGGGAAGTACATAATGGCTCCTCTTGTACGCTACAGCAGAGGGAGTCCTTTATTTCTTTTTAAGCGTAGGCTGCTCAGGAAGATCGTCCCGAACAGTGTTACTGTTTTTTTTACTGTAAAGACGATTGGTGTGCAGAACACGCTGACATCATTACAGTAAATTGAAATTAAAACAAACCGAATGGCTGGTTTTACTTTTACTGCATCAGTGTTCGGGGGCATAGCTCAGCCTTTGAGCACTGATTGGGGTGGATGATGTATAGTTGGGAAGGGGAAAATCTCCCCTTTTCAATGACAGTTGATTTTTGCTTGGGGATCGCCATAGGAGAGGGATCCCCCAAGCAGGGATCCACCTAAGAGACACCAGGGATGGGGGAGCAATCTTTTAGGCAAGGGCTTCGGCTCCCGCAATATATTTACCTAGAACAGTCTTTCTGTCCCCCCCCGGGAGTACGTGGGGAAACATACCATGATCACATCCCCCCCGGAGGGGGCAGAAAGCCCACTAGCCTCCAAGAAAAGGCATTTTTATTAAATATAGGGGTGGCGGCTGGCCATGCCCCCAGTCTTCTAATTGGGATAGCAGTCTTCCCCCCAGCATTTATTGTTTTTAAATACAGGAGTGAGGGCTGCCTACCATGGGCATGACCATGCCCCCACCCCATTTAAATGAGCGTCAGTCTTTTTGCCCCCCAGGTGGTCGAATGCGGTAATTACCACCAATCTGCCCGTAGTGGAGGGGGGTAAAAAAAAAAACACTAGCCGACAGGGAAAGGATTTTTTTTTTAAATATTGGGGAAAGGGCTGCCCACCATAGGCATGGCCGTGCTCCCACCCCAAAACCAAAGCAGGCAGCCTTTCTGTCCCCTGGGGGCAAGTGCGGGTGATTACCCCAATCTGCCCCTAGAGGGCTAAAAAATCAACTAAACACTAGGAACAAGATTATTGTAATATGTTTGGGGCAGAGGACCTCCCTTGGCTTGGGTCCGTGCTCCCTCAAACCCTAGGTGCATTAGACTAGAGCCCTTCCTAAGGAGGTGGATTAGGTATTCAACCTACCAGATCCAGACAGTTCTGAAAATAGACATCCAGGGGTTTTCAGGGTGGGGTGCTTCGCATGCATCCCACACCATTTTCTTACCAGGTTGTTTTAACCAGAATCCCTTACAAGTTCAAACTTTGACTAAACAAACTTCTTTGCCTCACATTTCTGTGATGGAAAGTTCTGGAATCTGTGGGGAGCCACAAACTTCCTTTCACCCAGCATTCCCCTAAGACTTCTGATAACAATGGTTCCTCACTTGTGTGGGTAGGCCCAGTGCCCGCTACAGAGAACGGCAAAAAACGCAGCATGGATACATCACATTTTTCCTCTCAAAACTAACCAGTTTTTTGCAAAGTGGCTGTGGATTTTGGGTCCTTGATCACCCAGCGCCAAGAGAATCTTAGCAAACCTAGACACTGAGGGGAATCAATAATGGGGTGATTTGCATGGCTTTCACCTGTTTGTTGTACCCAAAATCCTTTGCAAACCTCAAACTTTGACTAAAAAAACCTTTTCCTCACATTTCTGTGATGGAAGGTTCTGGAATTTCAGAGCAGTCACATTCTCCTACATCCCCTACATCTTCTGATAAAAATGGTACCTCACGTATGTGGGTAGGCCTAGTGTCAGGGACAGGAAACGGCCTAAAACGCAACATGGATATATCAAATTTTTCCACTCAAAACGGACCCGTTTTCAGGTCTCACCTACGCAGCACGCAAGCACTGCTTTGGAGTGACCACTTGGAATCACTCCGTACGTTTTTGAAAACTTGTGCATGTACTGCACTGTTTCCAATGAGTACTCGTGCATGTACAGCGTTTACCTTGCGGGAGCGAGCAGCGGCTCCATTTGTTTGCAATTATCGCGCCTACCGCTGCTCGCTCCCTCAAGTTAAACGCTGTACATGGATTTCCGGCCACGCTCCACTGAAACCCCTGTGAGTGGTGCCCTCAGCGTCTACAGGCATCCAGTAAGCGCCCGCCGCTGCTCGCTCCCGTAAGGTAAACACTGCGCGTTGCTTTAACTTTCGCAGCCTCGGGCCGTGCTTGTCTTTCAGCGCTTGTTTTCCTTCCCAGTAGTAGTAATGAGAACATGTTAGGTCTCATTTTGTATGTAATGTGTGCAAAATCAATGTGTTCATTAGTGAGCCCACAGGAAAGTTGTGCAGAAGGAGGGGAAGGGGTGGCAGGAGGGCTGGACATCACAGTAGTCTGTGGAGTACCGTCACTAAATGCCAACTTAGGTTCTCTTACGAGAATCGTTAGCTAGCAGTCCCAGAGTCAATAATAGTAAATTTCTGCCACCTGGCGGCGACTAAGAATTTGGATCTCAGACTTTTTGTGCGGTTCATGGAAGTTTTTTTCTTACTTTTAAAGATTTGGTTTCATTTCGACTTCTTGGCAGTTTGTTTTGAGCTTGATCCAGCTTAATTCGCCCACCATGGCTACAGAAAAATACAAAATACAGGGAAAAATGAAGATACACTTAGGTGGATTACATCACGCTGAGGGAGTCAAGTGTTTACATTATGGTTGTAAAGTATGCAGTTTTGAGTTTCACACACTGAGAGGGGGCAGAGAGTGCAGAGCAACAGAGGAGTAGATATGTTTCCAGATGCAGAAGGGGCAGTCATATGTTTTTGCCCCTTGGTTAGGTCGTCATGTGTGTTTTTACCTACCGAGAGAACCATCGTGCATTAAATTCCCCTTCAGCTGAGAGGACATTCTGAGGAATGATAACTGACATATAATGGTTGAGGGATGAGGGTGGATGGATGACTGGTGAGGGTGACCGATGAAGAGTGATTCAGGAGATAATAAATGAGGAATAACGGATAATTGATGAGTATGTCCTAAAAATGATGCTGTACAATTTTGAGTTTTTTGTTGCTCACGGGGCAATCCTTTGCAACCTTCTGCTATGCAGTCATAGGTTTACACCTGCTAGGGATGTAGTCACATGGTTTCCTGCTGCTTGGCATGTGTATGCTTCATCTACTCAATTAGTATGGATACATTGGTACATGCTTTGTAGGCAGCTGTATGTTTCCACTCATTACAGCTGCCAGGTTGATATTTGGTATGCGGAGATTGGATAGTGCCTTGATGCAACTTCGTAGGATATGTTGGCTCCCCATTCAGAAAAGATGTTGGTTTAAGCCTCTGTGCATCTGCCACAAGGCCATTTATCTGGCATTTCGAACCAATGACATCACTGACATGCTTAAAAGGCACCCTTGTCTAGACGGCTGTGCTCGGCCTCCGCCTGTTTGAATACTGTATGTACCTAAACACAAGAGAAATAAATGAGAAAAAACAATGACCCCCTGAACAATGGATAGTTCAATTCCTAGGACAGGGACTTGAAAAGTAATGACAAAAACTCCTAGGCAATATCAATAAAGTAAACAAATTACACAATATCTATGACAATAAGAAGACCAAGGAAGACGGAAAAAATATGTTCAAATTTGTTACTATTTTAATAATTTCTTCTCATATTATTTAAATAAATTATATTTATACAAAACATCTAAAAAATGAAACAATATTTAACACATTACATTTAATCAATATGTATGAATAAAAAGTTAAAAAGTGTCAATATCTTTATTAACTCGACGCGCGTTTCGGCGTATACAACGCCTTCTTCAGGAAAGCCACACAATTATAGATCCCGTTTCAAGGTGATGAGTTCCTAGTGATTAAAACTTGCAACTCCATAGTAGGTGGATGTCTTTAATTCTAATAAATGGCTGATTAAAATGCAATGCACCGGATGTGCAATGATGTCTTATTAATTTTAAAATCAACAGTTTCACGGAAAGGTCTGATGTCTGGTTGTCAAACAAGCTTCGTATAGGTATATTGGAAAAGCGGTCTGGTCCTACTTAAAGTTCAAATCAGTGAAATTATATTCTGGAAAGCCTCTTGCAATAGAAGAAATTCAACGAAGAAACTGGAACAAGCACTGGATATGTGATAGTGTTCCAAATATGTAGCTCAATAAGCATACACAGTAAAGGACTTATCTGATAAAAGGAGGCTTCAAGTAGGACCAGGCTAAGGATGGCTGCCGGTGACGCCTTCTTTTTATTTATACATATTGATTAAATGTAATGTGTTAAATATTGTTTCATTTTTTTAGATGTTTTGTATAAATAAAATTTGTTTAAATAATATGAGAAGAAATTATTAAAATAGTAACAAATTTGAACCTATTTTTTCCGTCTTCCTAAACACAAGAGGACTCACCTTTAATGGACATACGCCTCTCCTCGGTCCTCGTCATCTGGCCACCAGCAGGAAGAACCCGGCTCCCAGGCTCTGTGGGTTTTGGGGCCTAGCTCAGCCGGCACCTAGGAGAAACCTAGCAAGCAAGTACATTTTTGAAAACTAGAGAGGGGAATCCAGAATGGGGTGACTTTTGTGGCTCTCACCTGATTGTTTTACCCAGATTCTCTTGCAAACCTCAAACTTTGCCAGAAAACCCAATTTTCCTCACATTTCTGTGATGGAAAGTTCTGGAATCTGTGAGGAGCCACACAATTCCTTCCACCCAGCATTCCCCTAAGCCTTGTGATAAAAATGGTACCTCACTTGTGTGGGTAGGCCCAATGCCCGACAGGAAACACCCAAAGCACAGCATGAATACAGCACATTTTCCACTCAAAAACTTACCCTTTTTTTGCAAAGTGGATAGCTATGGATTTTGGGCCGTAGCTCACCGGGCACCTAGGGAAACCTGGCAAGCCTGCAAAATTGTATATACTTGTTTTTTTTTAAAATGTCGAAATAATTCATGGAAATGTTTTACTAGATGTTACATATTTTAATTAATTGTTTTACTTTTTGGGATGTTACACTTTTATGGCTTTTGTGCCGAAATAAAGTAAATATTAAATAGCTCCGATATTGTATCTATATGAATAACATATCAAAGATTGTATCTATTGCTATCTGTACTATGTTTTTTGTATCTCGAAATCTGAGAAGTTAACATTGATTTTTAGACATATTGGGCTCAATTCACAAAGGTAAACTGAGACAAAAGTCTAACTTTACGACTTTCGGTATTCACAAAGGGCCTTTACGAGTAGTAAAGTTAGACTTTTGTCTCAATTTTGGTCTCAGTTAAACTTAAGACCAAAACTTAAGTTTAACTGAGACAAAAGTCTAACTTTACTACTCGTAAATGTCCTTTGTGAATACCGAAAGCCGTAAAGTTAGACTTTCGTCTCAGTTTACCTTTGTGAGTCAGGCCCATTGTTTATATTCTGACGTACTTCTCAATAAAAAACATACAAAAAAAGAGATGCTGCTCTACTGTCTTTCGGTTACGCAGAGGCATTTCATGACGCAAGGGTGAGAAAGTGGGTAATGCAAGGTTATTTATTTATGCATTTTTATATAGCGCAATCTTTACTCAAAGGTGTCAGAATGCTTTACAATTGAACCACTTACATTACATATGGACTCAGTGTCATGTCGTTCCTAGGAATCCCCAGGACCTGCGAGTTTTGGATGACCTAAACTGAGGGCTTGGTGTCCAAACCACTTCTGGACACCCCCACGGGATATGTCAGCTGTTAGACCAGCTAGCTCTACAGTGCCACTACCACCCTCCTGTAACCTACAGTGGTGTAGGTAGGTTCTGGCAACCACTGAACTTGACAACCCTGATTCCTCAGGGATCGTGGAAAAGAGTACAGTACTTTTCCCTCAGTCACTCGTGCTTACTTATTCTCAGAAAATACACAGGATGATGACAAGGATGTTTTCAATAAGTATTTATTGGTCCAGCGTCAGTCTTGTGTAAAACATATTTGCTGCGACAATCAGGAGACAAAAGCATACGAAATCGCATGTACTAATATACTAAATAGTAGATACATTTCTACCATAGTGCTAAGAAGATGAACATATACATTTCAGATAAGACAGTGGCACTTGCATAGTCCTCAAATGCGCTCCCTACATAATTTGCCTAAATGTACCTAGCCTAGATATGTAGGTGTAGCATGTACGTGTATAGCTATATATATGTGTGTGTAGCCAAGAAACCCCTAGGGACGAACCAACCCCCTCACCTGATGGTAGAGAATGAAGGACCCCATCTCTGCTCTGAGGATGACACCCCGCAAGGGATGTCAGACCGCTGTGTGTCGAAGATTCAGCATGCAGGACACTGCGTCAGCATGGAAGGAATTCTGCTCTGATTTGTAGGGGGGACTGGGGTTCTAGATAAACTAGAGTGGTCACTCCGGGGTTTCTTCTAGAATCGATATGTCTTGAAAACAATTTTAAATGTTTTGAAAACAATCATAAATGTTTTTCCAAACAAATGCGATCATGCACGGTGGGCTGTTGGCCAAGGATGAAAAAAGTTGTGACCCTTACCCAGAATAATTTTACAGTGGCTAAGGACATGTTTATGTATGTCAGGTACAGGGATTATGAAAGAATCCTAAGAGCCTGGTGTCGAAGAGACCGGAGCAAGCTACTAGGTAAAAGGTCACCTGTTTAGAACTGTTATTGTCGTGTGGATGGGACAATGTATGTAAAAAGGGGACATACATGACAGGACTAGCCTAAAAGACATGACATTAGGAGTACATGAATAACAAAAAATATACAAATAGATAAACTCTAAACTCACATAAGAATGGCAGTAAGTACAAAAATCTACTTCAGATACCAGTGGTTAGAGTTAAATATATACAAGTTGCAAATTCCCTCAAGAGTACATTTTAAGAAGCAATTCGGGATGGGCAATTATATATTACAAATTTACAGATCATGATCTTCTTGCCGTCGTTCAGCCAGGCCTTCAGGGAGCTGTTGCACTCACGGCAGTTATCTTGTGCCTGGAGTGATCCCCGAGCTAGTAATGGCCGTAGGGGTAGTAGGTCGAGTGGTGATGGGCGGAGGTGGCATGCAGGATCCCGGGGATGATCTTGAACTTGTGCTGGGCTCCTGCTGTGGAGCTGTGGGAAGGGGGAGGATGCTCAAGGCAGGCAGTCAGGTCTCCTGCCGGGCTCAATCACCCACAGCACCACAGGGTCCCGACATCCGTGCCACAGGGTCTGCCCTCAAGGCACCCCTGGTGGGAGGGCACTCTCGCTACTCCATTGCTCCTGCCACTAGTCTCAGGCTCCGGGCCTCTCTCGGCAGCAGGCCTCTGGTGCCGATGTGTCTTGCTCAGCCGCCAATCACAGCCCTCCTCAGCCATCTTGAGGGCTGCATGCGTCTCCGTGGCCATCGGCCGCTGACTGCCAAAATCAGCGATATTCGTTGATCTGGACACAGCACTCAGCTCTGGGGGGGCCAGAGGGGTTCCATCAGAGCTCACCGGTGCCCTTATTGCCTGCAGGATGGCATCGGAAGGGGGACTTCGGCGGAAGCTCACCCTGTGAGCTTCCCGCTGGAGTACAGGAGGCAGAATGTGAAGTCACAGAAGTTTGTGAACACCCACAAACATGTCTTTTTATTAGCATTCACAAACTCCTTTTACGTCTCTTTTCACCCTGGAAAGTGATGATTTTTACTCCAGCCCTTTCCAGGGTGTAAAGGGTCTAGATCACCCCTAGATTTAGTGGGGATTTAGGTGAGGGGTTTCTCTGTGCGGAGTTCTTCACTATGAGAAATTTACACAGCAGGGATAGGCTGCTGCTGGGAAGGCCACCTGACCTTTCCAGAAATTCTCATGGAAGCCTGTGCCTGTCACAATTCAGAAAAGCTATAAATCTAAACTTGCACATAGGTGTAAATCTACTATTGCAGATTCAGTACTTTATTTGTGAATCAGGCCTTGGATGTATTATGGTAATCTATAAAAGCGCGCTCACCTCTCCTAAGAACATGCAATCTCTGTTAGAAAACCTCCTATGCTGTATACCGCTATCCTCCATCCGACATCCAATGAATAGTTAGTTGCTGGCTTCAAAACAGAATCGTTTTTTTTCTTTAACACCTTCCATGCTCATGACGAGCTTAGCTCATCATGAGTCACAGTGGAGCTGTGCTCATGACGAGCTGAGCTCGTCATAACGGCCGCGGCCCGCCCGCGTGCGATAAATTCCCTGCCTGTGCGGGAGAATTAATCAGTGGGCGGGGTCGTGACGAGCTCAGCTCGTCACGAACACAGCTCCACTGTGAGTCATGACAAGCTGAGGTCGTCACGAGCACAGCGGCGCCGCGGCCCCCCCCCCGCACCGTGGGGGAATTACCCTCGCAGGTAAGGGGTTAAGTGCTTTGCACCATTCAAACTATAACTACATTAATTCAAATAACTTGTAAGTTACTCAGGCCACAGCAGCTATGATCAGGTCGAATGCAACAACTAGGCAATATAATACAGTGGTGTTATGTCCCAATGTGCAGCCTTAAGCAGAGAATGCATACCTGCATCAAACAGATGGAGGTGCGTAAGTAAGACTGCTTGAATTTAATGTTCATGCAAGTTATAAGCTGCATATGTGCACACGTAATTTGCTACAGGAATTGCTTTAAGGAAAGGTGGAGAAATGTGGGGCCTTATTTACGAGGAAATGATGCAGCGTGGTGCTGCAAGTCATTTTGCTGCGCCGAGCGACCTCATTTTAAAAGCACAGGGATTCACCTTATTTACAGCACAATGGCGCTTCCCTTGTCCTTCCTGGTGCTAAAACAGCAGCTGTGCGCCAACATACGCATACTTGCACCATGGTGCAAGGGTGCCTGCGTTGCAGGGATGATTGTTGCTGTGCAAGAAGGGACACCTTACTGCACAAAAACAATCATTAATGGCGTTTTCCTCTTTCTATGTGTGTCGCAGAATACAGAACACACGGAAAGAAGAGAAATCGAGTGGAAATAAAATTATTACTCATCCTGACGCTACTCTTACGCCTCCCTTGAGGAGGCGTAGAACTCTGACACATTCCCAGGTTTACGAAACATTGTAAGTCTAGGAATGCAGCAGAATCCATGGGTGTTGCATGGGAATACCCACGGCAACACCCATGCCACGCCCCTTTCATGCAAAGTGATGGATGAAAAGAGGCAATATTTACAGGGCCATGAAAAGACACGCAGGGTGGTTTTGCTTGGCCTTGTAAATATGGGCCAGCACACTGCGCCACCGGTGTGTCATAAAACGTGACACACTGGGCTTCTAATAAGCCCCGTAATTTGTATGCAGTGCAAACAGAATGGCCTTTCAATTCATGCAAAATTAAAATCATGTTGCGATATAAACATTTCCAGTGAGATTAAAAAAGGGCAGTCCGATTATAGGTGTACTAAAAAGATTTAGAAATATTAGTCAGGTACAAAAAGTAGTTTGGAATCAGTGATCCCTCACCTGAAATAGGTCCACATTTGAATATTACCCTACAAATAATGCGCAGTGGATAGAAAGTAATGTAGAAGACGAGGACATGTGGACTGAGGGCATGACGTCAATATGTGGCTCAATAAGGGGAACGTGAATTTATAATTTTGCCCTGGAACTTTTGTGATGGCCCCAAACCTTCCCAAATGTGTTACTTTCCATACAATAGAACGTTTTGCATGAGATGTTCCCCACAACAACATTTTTTGATATAATTGTTCTGCAAAGAAATACCTTGTGAGAGTATATTCGCTGCCAAACGTATTTTGTGCAACGCTTCAGCGCCCATTTTATTTTCTAATATCAAAGTTGAAGAACATTTTACAAAGTCAAGATCACAAATTTTGCAGGCCACTTCACAATCGTACACAGGGTTTTATATTGCTGAAAGAAGACAATATCACGACCTTCTCTTTATTGCATGTTGTATATATACTTTTGTAAAGCTGTGAAGTTTGTGAAGTATCCAAAATGGTGAATCTTTTAAAAGGGGTGTTGTCTAGAGACTGGGTTGCCAGCTTTAGACTCTTTGGGAGTTCGGTTGTAATGCTTCCCAGCTAGGTTTGCTTTATGTACATGCAACAGATGTGTCCAAGCACATGTGAAATCTATAATATTTATGAGATATTTCAGATGTTTAAACTTTTACACTGAATGATAATAAGGATCTGTTTTTATGTGTTATAGTAAAAAAAGTTTCCTTCTTAGTATCCTCTTATCATTAAAATTATATTTATGTTTAAACTTTGGTCATTTGTGTATGAAGTACAATGAATTGGTTGTATGTGTTGTGTTGGCACGGAAATGTGTCCCTACTAAATCATTGTCCCTTTCTTCATCTCCTTCCTCTTCTAATAAGAATAATATTAATAAGAATAATGATAATAATAACTATTACTATTATTATGTTATAGGAGGGCAGAATCAAACAATATCTGAAAGAAGCTTGCTGATTTATGGATACTTTTTCAGTTTATTCCAATGACTATGCATTAATAGATTATAAAGTGATGTACTTGTTGCTGTGCATCTCACTGAAGTGCAGGGAGTGTCTTGTGCTATACTTTATAGCAGACAGAAATAACCAACAACGTTTAACACAAGATTACAAAGGTATTAGAGGCCCTGCGCATTGTCCTTTCTTTAAAGCCAAAGCAGTCCTTCTCATGCGCGGCCTCCATTTCCTGATGAGGCCTTTGTGTGGAGTGCAACTGATCTGGATACCCGAGTCCCTGGCACGGCCGAACAATGCAGCGTCACCAGATACCCTGGGACCTTCTCGGTTACCACCGCGGCTGACATTGACACACTTCTTGCAGTCTTAGACAGAGTGAGCTGCGCGTGCTTTGCTGAGCGCCCCTGGGTCAGTCGTAGCTCCTTTGGCCTCAGTTTCATGGCTTGGTATTCCGCTATAAGGAAGCCCCTCCCTGCTCACCTGGCCTGGAATTGCTTATCTGAGAGACAACGGCTAGACTTATCTTCTAGAAACAGGTCAGCGCGATGGTCAATGCAAGGGTGCGAACGAGGTCAACAAACACAAAGAGGTAAATAGCCGAAACACCAAGAAAAGAGACCTTCATGGGAATGGAGGAACATCGAACCCCAACAGCGAATAGAAAATGCCATTTTGCACCATCATTGTGTGCGGAGTAAAGAATACTGATCTCTGGTGATATTCTTGAAGAGTGTTCAAGAGTGGACAAGAAAACCAAATTGGTTCAACTTAATTGCTACTAACTTTAGCAAAAACAATGGTATTTGGAATGATTGTCTGGTGGCATGATTAGTTAAGTACAGTTTGCACGCTTTCAATTGGTTTTGTGGGAAGAGACCGTTAGTAGGCAATTTTGACTTGGATGTTGAAAGATGTTTCGAAAACTCCACTCTGTTTTCCACCCCAATTCATCCAGTCGGAATTTGAGTGATGGCAACGCTTGCTATGATGGTTCCAACCCAGCTGTGCGTTTGGTTCGCAGCACTTCCATGTATGTGGTTGGGGAGCGTAACCAGAGGTTCACTGAATCCCTAAAAAAATACAAAAGCACAACCAACATTGAGTCCTCTGGCTGCTACCCTTACAAAGAGGAGGACCAGGCATGGATGTTCTCCAAGACCCAGGACTGCTTACAGTACCTGCAAGACCTGCTCGCCCTCCGGAAAAAATATCTCACCAGCCTTCACAACTTGAAGTCCCTCAGTAAGTCGGCGCCAGTTTCTCCAGTTTCCACGAAGTCATCCAGAGGAGGAAAAAAGCCACCACCTTTAGCTTCCCCAAATGGATCATTGGTATGTAATGTGCACACCAAATAAATTTTGAATTTGGTTTAGAATGTTTCAATGGAGATTTTGGTAAGACTGTATTTGGTTCAGGGTGTTTTTCCTGTTAAAAGCTCATCATGCTTCGGTTAGGACGGTGACAGCAAAAAATGCCCACTATAACAGACACACAAAAGGTGTTGCCCAGGGGCAAATATTTAAGAGAATTGTTTAGAGTGTGACACCCCCCAGATAAATGTATTTTTGGCTTGGTAGTTGGGTCTGTGGTCTCTGAGTCTGAGAAGGGCCGTTGGAAAGGCCCCTGCAGTGCAGGGGGGGCTGGCTTGCCAATAGTGGAGAGGGCCCGCTCAGCCCCTACTGATGTGAGTGTGAGGAGCCCCTTCAGCATATCTTGCATGGTAGTCCACTCATGTTTTGTTACGCCACTGCAAAATGCAGAAAGGGTATTTCTTTCTTTAAACATGCCATGTGGTGTCGCTTCGATTTATGTCCTAAATTGAAGTGATTCCACGTGCCATGTTTAAAGAAAGAAATAACTTTTTTTGCATTTCGACGACTGCTCGTTGGAAGCTGTCGGATTGGATAATATCTGTGTAGCATCCATCGAGCAGTCCTCACAATGCAAAAATAGTATTTCTTTCTGTAGTGCTGTAGTCTCTATGAACCTACATTCCTTGGAAGGGTCTTGCTGTAGCCATGTAGATGAGAAGAGAATGTTACAGAATTAAATTACTTCCTTGGTCTTTTCCAAGCCAGTTTAATTTACTTCAAGAAATGCTGCCCGTTTCCTTGCATTTCTCAGAGTATGCTTGCTGAAGCTTTGGCGGCGACTATAGTTCTTTTAAGTGAAGTGTGTCTTAGTTGCCAATGCTTCAACATAATTTCAGAGTGTAGCGCATGGGCAGGGTTCAGGAGGGCAAAGTATAAATGCTGGTGAATGTTCTTTGATGAAAGTTGAGGTCAATGGATTTTCCTGTTTGTTTAACCCCCATGAGGCTAAAAATGTTTTCTCACTGCCATGTGGTGAAGACCAATTGACAGCAAACTGTTGGGTTTATATTTTCAAGTTTACGGATAGTAAAAATGTTTTTCCCTCCAAGATCCATGCAATGTACAGTCGGGGCTATGACTAAATCCAGGCTTATGTTTTTTCACTATGCTTTGAGTAAAAAGCCACGTGAACCTGCATCAAGTGAGTGGTGGCAGACCAGAGTGACTTTTATTAACTAGAACATGTCCTGGGATGTGTTAAACAGCCCAGTGATTTACACTGCATCTGCGACTCACGAGTTTGAGCCCTACCAAAATCAGCAACCTCTCATACCTCCGAGGTCTCTGAATTGGATACAATTGGTTTGGATAATACCAACACCTGTGCTGCGCTTGGAAACATCAGCTATGACCCGTTAAAAAAAAATAGAAATTATTATGAAAGTGATCTTCCTTAAAGCTAGTCGATGTGGAGCACTTCAGAATGTATGTCTGGCATGTGTTTATGTGTGTGCAAGAGGGATAAGGTACAGGAAGATTCACTTTCCATGGCCTACTGAAGACACTAACGCGGTTGTTAATATCAACCTGCAATAATGTTGCATCCATTATAGAAATCTACAACTGCATTGTTAAGTAATTATATATTTGCTGTTTAAAGCTCCACCCATACTTATCTTAGGACATAAACATAAGTGGAATTATGAATAGTTAATGTATATATATATCGTTACAGTGTAGTGGTTGTAAAACTATTCACATGCAATATACCACATCTGTTATAGTTAACCCACCACTGGCCTATCTCTGAACCATGTGCCATAAACTAAAAAAAGAATGTTCCATGGGGGTGCATGAGTGTCAGAGGGGTGCAAGCAGTCCAGTGTAAGTGAATCGCCTGAGTTTGGTTTGCCCAGCCAAGAAAAAGTGCTGTAAGTCTATTTGATTCGCAATATTGAAATCGCTTCGGTGATTGATTAGCTCATTCAGTTTGTGAGGGGTATCCTTCTGTCCTCAGCTGGGGTTAAGGTGGTTAAGGTGTTTGTCCTCAGGAGGGAAGGTGTCTCACAGTACCTCACCAAATTACATAATTCCTGTCGAAATTCTGAAAGAATGCAGCGATTCCATAAGTTATATTGATATCTAAACATAGGCAGCACAATGTTGCAGACAATGAACTGGAAGGTTTGTCCTGGCCCCACAACTTTTAAAGATCATGTCACCACCCTAATATAGGTGGTATCTAAAATAGTCGTGTATGTGTTGCATTGTTATATAATCATGCAGGAATTATGGAACTTCAGTAATGTCACTTATTGTGATGTCACCAGGCTTAAGGTCATGTGACATGAACTCCTGGAAAAAGTCTGAGTCAAAGGTCATATGATGTCACTACCTGTGATTTCAGACATGATCTCCTGGAAAAAGTCTGAGTCAAAGGTCATATGATGTCACTACCTGTGATTTCATTAAGGCCAACCGGCACTTCTCGTCATGTAGGGTGACAGAGAGCTTTACACCACACACATATTATACAAAGACAATAAATCAGACAAGTGTATACATTCAACATAAAGGAAATGCTACATAAGACAATGATGTCTCAAAGATGTAGGAGTAAGAGTCACTTGCTTGTCATCATTACTAATAGATATCATATGTTAAAGAGTCCTTGGTCTAGAGAAACACAAAATCAAGCATTAAAACTCAGGATTAAAAACATAACAGGTGGTTAGTTAAGTCTATACTAATAAGAATTTCTAGACTACTTTTAGAGAGTAGGGAAGGATTGACAAAAAACAGTACATTTCTAAGCCTGTGCATTGTTTACACACGCCTCTTTCATGCCACTTCATAGCTCCGTCAGCCCTGAGTTGGGGGGCCCCCTCCATGTACTTCTCTTGGTCCTCTTCCCTGCTTTCAGGGCAGGAGGCAGGAAGCAGGATGCACCCAACTCCCAGCCTCCCGATAGCCAATCACAACGCTGCAGAGCAGCGTTGTGATTGGTGTGAGCACCGTGGATCGGCACTCAGCCAAAGAATGGGAGACTGGGCATGTTCTCCATGCAGGTTGTATTGGAGCCTGCATGTAGAACCTGCTAATTGCGCATGAATGTTTGGCTGGCCCCAGAGGGCCGGCCAAACATCCATGCGCACTTTAGGGAGTGCAAACCACTCCTCCCCTGCTCTGTCAGCAGAGCAGCCCCACCAGTCCCACCTGAAAAGCTGCTGCAACAAGGAAAAAATAAAAGGATAATAACTTAGAGTTATTATAATTTTATTTTTCCTTTAGTGACACTGCTTAAAAGCAGTGGGGCGACCCTCCTCCGCCTTAGCGGAGGAGCCACAAACAAAGCAATGCGGTGCCATCCTTGGAAGTAATCTCGGACGCAGTGATGAGCACATGTTCCTCAGTCAAGGTTTACCCCTCCTGTGACAGAGACACAGCCATCACTACTTTTGAGTCTAACCTAAACTCCATATTTGATTCAAATGCATCCCTAAAAACTAATAACAGGAAAAGTGTTTCGTCCTCTGCTTCATGGTTTTCTGCAGAACTAATGGAGAAAAAAACAAGTGGAAAGAACTTGAGAGGAAGCGGCAACGCAATTTTTCTGAGGATAAAAACAGCTATAAATATGCTTTGAAACAGTTGAGAAGAAACATCAGACAAACCAAATCTAGCATGATCACCAAACAAACTGAGGAAGCAAAGAATGTTCCTAGGAACATATTTAAAAACGTAGACTCCTTCCTGAATCCGAAATCATGTAAACAATCCACGTCTACTTCTCAAAAACTTGCGGATAGTCTGTCCTGCTTTTTCTATGATAAAGTGCTCAAAATGTGTTTGCGATTCAAAGGTAGTCTAAATAATGATCCCTCCAGGTCTCTACCAATGCCTCAACTCATACAACCACAGCTATCCACCTGCGAGAGGATGCCTTAGGAGGTCTCTGAAAGGATTATTGTACAATCCAGATCTGGCTCCCCACTAGACATCTGTCCACCACACACAATGAAGCGGGCAATTAAGGGTGTTAATCCCCAGATAAATGACTTGCTTAATCTTTCCTTAAAACCTGAAACTGTCCTTACAATATGGAAAAAAGCATCGGTGCTCCCCCTGCTGAAAAATGCAAACTTGGATCCCCTAAACCCAAGCAGCTACAGGCCTATCTCCCTGCTTCCGGTGATGTGTAAAATGGTAGAAACTTGGGTACATAGACAGATCACAAAGTTTATATTTTTTCTCTTTGGTACAGAATCAGCACTCCTTGAAGTAACTGACTTCATTAAAATTCATCTTGACTCGTAAAACAAATCAGTAGTGGTCCTGCTCAACCTGTTGGCTGCTTTTGATTTGATCTCACACGAGATCCTGCTGCGGCAACTGGAAGGAATAGGCATTACAGGCACTGTCTGGAATTGGCTAAAGTCTTCTTACGGGCAGACAGCAAGCAGTCTAATAACCCCCTATACATCAGAATGTAAAGAAATAGAGTGTGGGGACCTCAGGGCTCAGTCTTTGGCCCACATTATTCAACCTATGCATGTCCCCATAAGCCCTCAATTTCAATGTTTGGTCATATGTTGATGACACACAACTAATTAACAGTCTAGACAATTCCACTATAGCCAATTTTCAAGGCTGCCATTTGGCAGTGGCAGAATAGATGTTCAAGAACTTCCTTTGACAGAACTCAGATAAGACAGAGATCTTGGTTTTCGGTACCTCCTTTCCACTGGAAACAAAAAGAATTTGGCCGTCTGAGCTGGGTGTTCCCCCAGCCCCCTCCAGTGTGGCCGAAAACCTATGAGTCAAAATCAACACTTCACTGTCCTTCAAACCACAAGTCAAAGCCACGATCAGAACATGCATTTCTAAAATCTCTCAGAAATCTTTTTCAATTCTTACCAGCATGCACTTGCAAATGCATCGCTCCTGCCCTAATAACATCCAGGATGGATTATGCAAATATCCTGCTCCATGGGGCCCATCTAAGGGGCATATCAGCAAGGGCAGGTGATAATTATCGCTAAGCGCACTTAGCGCTAGGATAATTATCGCCGACTATCGCTGCTTTCTATCGCGGAGATAGTGTGCTATCAGCAACGCTTATCTCCAAAGCGATAGAAATGCAAGCTTTAGCTGGAAAACAGTGTGATTATCGCTGAAAATCCAGCGATAATCGCACTGTGACCGGTGATACCTTGCGGATAGGGCAGGGTGGTCTTAGCCATGTAATCCACCTCCCATTGGATTACATAGCTAAGTCAGAATTAAAGCAGGCGTAAGGAAAGTAGCGATAACCATGGTTAGTGCTACTTTTCTTATCGCTATGCTTCTTAGCGATTCCCTTGATAATTGGAGAAATGTCGGTTAGCGACATTTCTCCAGTTATTTCGGGAAGGAACGCCCACTTTGCATCTCATTAGAGATGCAAAGCTGGGCGTTCAGTAAACAGGTGCTAAGGCATGGATTCACGCGTTAGCGTGTCCATGCTGATAGGGCGATAAAATTATCGCAAATTTTCGTCCGAAAACGAATGCTAAAGCGGCGATAATTTTATCGCTTCGCCTTGCTGATATGCCCCTAAGACTCATAAACAGACTACAACTGGTCCAGAATGCAGCAGCTCGCCTGGTCCTGAATATCCCAAAATTCAATTCGAAAGAGAATGAAAACACTCCATTGGCTTCCTAGGAGCCAAATAATTAAATTGAAAACACTCTTATTCACTTTCAGAGCAGTGAATTGACAGGCCTGAGCTACATCTAGAACACGGAGAAAAGATACCAGCCTCACAAAATCGTGCAGTCTGCACACCAAAATCTCGTAGTCATCCCAAGACTACATAAAATCCAGAGCTGGAGGCAGGGCCTTCTCCTATTTGGCACCTAAGCTCTGGAACTCTCTATTTTAGGACTATACTGACAGAGTCCATGTGTAAAGCTCTGCTAAAAATGCATCTCTTTAAAGATTTGTAAATCGCTCTCTTGTCCTTCTCTAAAACACTATTTCTAGTCCCAAAGCCTGCTTACATCCACAACTAGCGCTGGGACTCTGTTGCTGGAGCAGCTTTCACACTTTATAAATCTTCGTCGTTCATTGATTCAAGACATAGTTTAAACTCACAAGGATGACTAAAAAGAAAAAGGATAAAGAATGAAAATTAAAAACATTGACCATTTTGCCTTGGCACTGAAATTAACTTCTTTTTATGCAAACGTGCACGTGATCAGATAAAATGCTGTCTCAGTGCAAGAGGGACAATGGGCCTACTGCATCATGATATTGTAAGCTGTGGTGAGTGGAAGCAAAATATGAATGACAGTTAAACTGACCAATAGATGAAGAAGTCCAACCCAAAGCCTGTGTGTGTGTGTGTGTGTGCGTGCGCGTGTGTGTTAGTGTGTGTGTGCGCAATACCTAAAGTTGTCAATAGTCAAGAACTAAAGGACTCAGAAACAGGCTCAACCAGGATAAATTGAAATTTAAAGATACTACAACTTGACATGCACATTCTTCTAATAGTTACACCAAGTCACTGTCCTGGCCTATCATCAGTGATTACCTGGATGATTCTAAAGGGACATGTTTCATGCAAATGTCTGCATTGTGGTGAGCATGTATCTATGCCAGCATTCGTATTCTCATCTAATTAATAAAGAAGCCCATTACTTCAAGTGCAACTTCTTGAAAAGACTGTTTAACAAGCAAATGCAGTATTTCGTGCTTTGCTGTTTTCTATGGCCACCCAGTGAGGGTGCATGCACTGAGCTATCCAGAAACATAGGGGTTGCATGCCTGACCATTTGGAATTTCCCCAGCCAAGCAGGCTTTGTGTTGACCTAGAGCAGAGATAACTAGGATGGGGGACAACCTTAGGTAAAAGCAACTCCTTTTGCCATCCCAGGCTAAGGATTAACGTGGTTCAAATCTTGGGTATCATACAGTTTTCTCAGCTGTCAGGAAACAGCAACAATGCACAGAAACCCATATTTGTTATATTTGGTCTGCAGGGAATGAGGCTTGGATTCTGAGAGAGTACTAAGGCAAATCCGTGGCATTGCCTGAGCTCTGTCAAGTAAATGTGGGATGGTGACAGAACTCACAAAGTTTTCATTCATTATTGAAATCCCAAGAATCCAGGTTAAAGATTTCCCCCTCATGTGGCACGTTTTCACTATACAGACCATTCTAAAGGGTAATGGTTTATCATTATCCAAGAGGCCCACCCACAGGCCTCGCAGCCATGCCTCATTGTGGGAGTCATTGAAACTGGTGTCCTTGGAAGCTGTGATGCTCCAGTCTCTCTCATCATCAGGGATGGAAGACTTCATTTGCACCGCTGAAACTGAAAGAACTGCTGGGGCAACCAAAGGGCTCCCTAAAGCCCAGAGCTGTTTTCTAGGCAAAAACACCGAAACACAGTGCAAGCTAGAACTATGTACTGATTTCTTTGTTGCTTGGAAAAGTACTTTTTTGCATTTTGTGCAATGTTTCAACACTACTGAGATGCTTTCAAACCCATTGAGTGGAGTGCTCATCACAGAAAGAGATGTGATACAAAATATCTTCTTTATCTATGTTTATTAAAGAGCAAACAATGTCTAGACATTGGCCCACAGTCAAATCAGTAATAATAGGGTGAGGTTTTACTTTTCTAAACTAAACACAACCATAAGGTGTATTTGTAAAGCATGCATTCACCCAGAAGACTATCTTGGCGCTGATTAACAGATGTTGATTGTTACCCAACTCAATGGTACTCATGTTATCGACCTCAGAAGGATGAAAAGCTGAGTGGGCCCCTCCATGATTCTGAACCTGTGACCATAAGGTCAACACAGGCCCCTACAGTGGACGCATTAGTTCACTAAGACACCAGACCCATATCTCAGTTTCCATTCTTTGAGGGTGTCAACAACTTTCATCTCAATCAGTATGGAAGTACAACCAACATAGCAACTGATGACAGCTCTCTGGTCCCACTCCAGTTGCAAGACGTTTCCTTTCATGTAATCGACAAGTCAGGCTCCCACAACCGCACGCCTCCCTTTCTCAGCACCACCCACCTATTACCAATGCAGAATGACAGAACTCAGCAGAAACTGAGGAATACATGAGACTGGCTGCAGACAACTGCTTGTAATTAGTCATTGCTGCTACATAAGCTGGCTGCTAGATATTCACCCTGCAAGATCAATCGTGCCACCATAGAGGCAGTTACAAACATTACTACACAAGTCTACAAACATCACTACACAAGTCTGCCTCAAACTGTCAGTCACTCAAAATGACTTTAGATGCTGTACCAATTGCGTATTTGCACCTACTGCAGATCTGCTCCTAAATGTTATCTGTAGTCCTAAAAGTGCCTCCAAGTTCATGTTAATGTTGTGCCAAAGATGATTTTGCAACTAAAATTGAATTTACCTGCATGTGATTTGAGCTGATGTTGCACCAATGGTGATTTTGCACCTCAGTGTGCTGTCAACCATTTATGATGTCATTCTGATGCACACTTTAAACATCTAATGAGACATATTACTACCACATTTTCTTACTGTTCCCAAATGTGATACCAAAGTACTTCTGACTTTGCACCAAGGCCGATTTTACACCCAAATGTACTTGAGTTCCTCAATGTGATTTTTGCTATTATGTGAGTTTCTGCACCTAAGAGTGTCTCCTCATTCTGCTGTGGTTTCTCCACAAGGGTGAATTGGCACCTAATGTGATTTTGCACATATACATGTTGTTAGAAATGGGATTTCTGTTTGGCTAAGGCTTGCGCCAAAGCCAGGCAGAAACCACCACTCTAGTCAGGGCAAGGGAGTTACACGCCAAAGATAACCCCTGCTCACCCCCTTGGTAGCTTGGCACGAGCAGTCAGGGTTACCCCGAAGGCAATGTGTAAAGCATTTGCGCACGCACACAGCAACAACATCCTAGGCACACCACAAAAGGAACCCCACACAAGGTTATATATAAAAATAGCCTTTGTATTATCATAACACATTAGAATAGTAAGCACATATTATACATAGTGCCCCCTGACACTAGGTCATATTTACAAGGGATTATTTACACCTGACAGGGCCAACTGGACCACTGTCAGTACCATCACAAAGTGAACTTAGTAAATGTAGAATTTATCATAAACATAGAACACAACCAGTCAGTCAGTCAATATCTTTATTCGATTCATACAGAGAATCATAAAAGCACAAAGTGAACATAAAATACATAATTTAAAATGAGCCATTTGTAATACAAAATTTGATTAAGAGACCATCATACAGCATAAGTACAAAAAAGACCAATGGGAAATTACAAGTCCAGGCTAAGTTATCCATAACGCTTCCTAATCCGGAGCGATGCTCGTATGAAGTTCAACATAGCACAACAGACTTCAACAGAAGATAGTGACAGCAAATAATCATAGCCTTCATTATAAGTACATGGTTGTCGCCCCTTCAGGATAGGCTTAATAAATCTAATCCTGGGTTCTTGGTATAAAGTACAGAAAAGGACAACATGTATAGTACTTTGTCTAACACTATTATTGCAGGGACAGGGGGGTAGCCTCTCACACCAACCCCCTTGTTTGGGGAAGGCAAAGAGGAAGTGGAGTGTATTTAGCCTAAACCTTGTAAGATAAAACCGCCATTGGACATTTGTCGAGAAAGTTAAATAAAACTGATGCTGGACCTTAGATACACAACTTGTTGAGCCTCCCAAGCTAGGTATATCCAAGGATTTCCAGTAACATGCTTTGATTTGGGCTTTCGTGTTTCCCTGAATGTTTTCAGGATTTTCATAAACATGGCCCAAACCTATCTTATGCAACATGTCACTAACATATGACAACCAGGGAATCTGTTTTACATTGTCCAGGCTCATGCAATCTAAAAGAATTTCTCTGGAGAGTTGGAGGTTGTCCGATAGCCATATTTTGCACCAAAGTAATAAAGGCGACAGACGGATAGTATCAGTCACTTTGGTCATTCCCATTTCATTGTGGCAAAAGATGTTTGATGAACCCGATGGAATCAATAAAACCCTTTTTAAAAATTTGTTTTCCATCACCTGTATGACTGAGGGGTTCTCAGTCCCCCATACTCCTGCCCCATAAGTGGCAACAGATAAACATTTAGATGTATATAGGGTTTTGAGATGCGCAACAGGTTTTTGACCCAACTTGCCACAAAAGCGGAAGAGACCTTCTATAGCGCGTGTAGTACTCTGGACTCGAGTTTTCATTAATGGAGCCCAACTTAGTTTACTGTTGAAGAGATTTCCCAGGTAGTTAAAATTGTCCACCTTTTCAATGGTAAAGTCATTCACCATAAGTTTCCTAGATTTTGACCCTTTTGGGCCACAGACCATCGCAAAAGATTTTGCGAAATTAACCTTTAGGTCAAGGTCCAACATGAAGGTATTAAAAGCGTCTAAGCATGTCTGCATGCTATTTCCAGTAAGGGTCATTAGAACAGTGTCATCTGCATATGCCAAAATGGGAATACTCTTACCATTTACTTTTGGAAAATCACAACAGTGGTCCAGCAAATATTTCTCCAATCCATTTGTATACACCAAGAATAGAAACGGTGCCAAGATGCACCCTTGACGAACCCCCTCAGTTGAGGGAATCGGTTTTGTCATTTCACCCCCAGGTCCAAACCTTATGGCCACGGATGTTGCAGCATGCAATCTGCGGAGCAGCGTAACCAACGGTTCTTCAAAGCCCATGCTATCCATCATCTGCCATAGCTTACTTCTACAGACAGTGTCAAACGCGCTGGACAAGTCCATGAAGGCAAGGTAGATTGCAGAATTCCTTGCCTTCATGTACTTGCCCATAATCAGTGCCAAATTTAAACACTGTTCGACCGTCCCCCTCCCACTTCTAAATCCATACTGGGAGTTCACTATTAAACCAACAGAATCAGCCCAGGCTTCCAGTCTGGCCAAGATAACCCTTCCTAATAACTTACAGGATGCATCAATCAAAGATATGGGTCGATAGCATCGGGGGTCACACCTATCACCCTTCTTGAAGATCGGGACCACTACTGCTTTCTTCCATGATACAGGGATACTTCCAACAACCACAGCCCTAAAGACATTTAACAGCAACGGGGCCCATACTTCCATATTGTGCTTAAAAAAGTCCAAGGGAACGGCATCAGGGCCCGGGGCTTTTAGTGATGTACCTTTCCTCAGGGCTTCTTCGACCTCCTCCAGTGTGAGCGAGGAGCTAAGAAGCGAAGCTGTCGATGGTTTTACCAAAATTCCTGGGTCATCCAATAGAAACGAGGGCAATAATGCCTTGGGGTTAAAAATTTTACCAAAGTGAACTTCCCAGGATTCACCAGTAACCTGCATCGCTATGGTTTCCTTGGTATCACTTTTAAACAGAGGACGATTTACTACGTCCCAAAAGAGCCTACTATCTTTTAGCTCAGATGCCTTTTCTAAATCATCCCAGGCACAATTTTTTAGCTCCTGCTTCCTTTTTATAATAGCTTCTTTATAGGACTTTCTAGATGATCTTACCAGGTCTTTATTCCTTGGTTTTTGCATAAGGGCCGCTTTTAGGGATTTGTGTGAGGCGGAACATGCGGAGTCAAACCATCTAAAACACTTTGTATTCTTTTTCCCTGCTGGTTTTGTAAGATACTCAGCCACATGCCCACATAATTTTTCAAAATTCCCAATAACCTTTTCTGGGTCTAATATGGACATTTGACATAAGTCAATTTCAGTCCTACATTCTTTAAAGATCTTTTCCTCTAGACCTACAGCATCTATTTTACCCCATTTTATGGTAACACCCTGGTTCTTATTATATTCTATAGGCTGATCCCAGACCGGGTGATTCCCACTAATAGGGTTACATAAAGAAAGCTTTAGAGGGTTATGGTCGCTTGCGGCATTAGCTATTATCTCAAGTTTAGTAACATAAAGCAGGAAATTACTGGACACAAAAATAAAATCAATGGTGCTTGTTGCGCCTCTTACTCCATGAAAGGTTGGTATTGGTAAAGTATCTGGGGCCGCCCAGGGCTCTACCATACATAAGTCATTTAAGACAATAATATTATTTAAGGCATCCCCCTGGGGCGTGTGTTTGAAATGCATCAAAGGTTGTTTATTTAAATCCTCAAGACCACACACATTTGAACCACCAAATTTACACAATGAAGAGTTAAAATCACCAACCCAAACAACGAATAATAGTGGTCGTTCACTACGAGCCTTGCTTATTGCATCCTCCAAACTCTGAATTGTGGTTACATCATTTCTGTCAAAAACGTTATGATACCAGTTAATTAACAACAAGGGCTCGGGGAACAGATTTTCGAGCAATAACAATTGGAACCATGGAGTATCCGCTATCTTTAGAGTACTCAAATTCTTAAGTTTAATAGAGAGTGCTGTCATTATCCCGCCCCTTGCCCTCCCCGCTGGTGATGGTACCGCCGGGACGCTAAAAGATTGAAAACCATCAATTTCCTCACCCGTTTTGCTCCATGTCTCCTGGAAGCACAAAATGTCCTGGCTACCCACATAGTCCAGCCAGCCTTCATCCTCTAGTCTTCCCGCAAGACCAGCAATATTCCAAGACATTAAAGACAGTGTAGGTTCTCCTTGGTTATCGACCACAGGCTCTTCTAAACTTGTCTGATCCTGCTCAATAATCGACAAGTGTGGCCCACAGCCTAAGATACTGGTCACCCGTATATCCAAAGGTGAATTAGACCCTGTATTAAGATTGGTGACATCCACCACCGAATTATCCTTATGACTTACCCCCTCATTTACCCCTATAGCCAAATCTAATATAGATGTTACACCCCCCTTTTTTTTGTCCACTGGTCAATCTAAACCCTCCATTCCCACCAGTGTGTCAAAGCGGTTTCTTAGGGGAATGTTGCTATTTGACATCCACCCTAGATATTCCTCCCCCTGAACTCTCATCTCTGGTTGATTATAGGGTAGTTGCGTAATATTACTAAAACGTATGGGTCCCATAGGGCATCCATCACCCTGATACCTCATACCGGGATGGTTTTGGGGGGGTCGAAATATGTTGTTGTTCTGTGTCCATCCAGAGTGACCATTTTCCTGCGGCCCTGACCCAGAGTAACAGTTATAGAGTGAGACCTGATGTAAATTGGGATAGAAGTATTCAAGGCCTATACATTGGATGTCCCCCATTTTAGCAAACCTAGCTTTATCACAAATTAGGTCTTTGACCCACCTGTCCCTAAAATTAATGAGAATACAGTCTCCTTCTAAATCCTTCTTGCTTTGGCCAACCCAAGGAACCCTTCGTACACCTAATATTTTAGTGGTAGAGGCTGGGGGAAGTGGTCTATTATTATTAAGCCAGAATATGACTTTGTTTAATAAATCCTGACTTGATTCATATTTGTTCGGTGCAACCATCGGAACCCCTGTCAGGATTACCATAAAAGGGGCAGATTCAGGGGGTATGTTCACACAAATTGGTTTGGGAGCTTTTTTACCCGAGGCTAATAGTCCACTTGATAAAGTTGATTTAGCTCCCAATGTTACCACCGGCATGGGTATAGTTGGAATCGGTGTTGTTGCT
This sequence comes from Triturus cristatus, assembly GCF_964204655.1. Lineage (NCBI taxonomy): Eukaryota > Metazoa > Chordata > Amphibia > Caudata > Salamandridae > Triturus > Triturus cristatus. Next base: position 410,069,093 of record NC_140591.1, read on the forward strand.
ACGGCTAGCTCAGACATTGGTTGAGAAGCTGCATTAACCATCAGTGTGGATTTAGTTAAAGTTGTCTGAGCTGGGATTCGCTGGGTATCGCGTGATATATCGGGTTGGGGCGGTTTGCTAGAGTTTTGGGTAGAGGTTTTTTGGGAACCCTTCTTTGTAGCAATGCAGATCTCCGGGGACTCGGGAGATTTACTATTTTTGACCAAGGTATCCAGTGAGTGAGTATTAACTGATAATAAGAGCTCTAATTGGTCTAATTTTAAATTAACAATTTGGGTTCTCTCAATGAGAGGCATCAAGAGGCCTTTTAACAAGGTTTCAATGTGTCCCAACAAATCGTCATTATTGCGATTTTTACAGCAAATAGGCGGATAACCAGAATTCCCCAATCGTGTTCCCTTTCCCTTCATATGACCCCTCCCTCTTTTTCGTTTTCTGGTTTGTATAACTGTATTAACATGGTCCAGAACTTGGGGTTTTGAGGGGGCAGGCTCCAACACACTCGAGTCAATACTCGACTTACCGTCCCCACTAATATCTAATGCAGTGTGATCTTCTAATGGACAATCCACTATAGTGTTCCCCCTAGATGTTTCTTGGGAGTCAGGGATTACTACTAAATTGGGGCTAACTTCTAATTCATTAGTTTTGCTTTTTCCCGGAGTAACCACAGAGCCAATCCGTCCTAAGGATGAGCGTTTGCCCGTAACAAGATCCAAAGACAAACGTTTTTCAGTAAGGGCAATTTCTTTCTCCAGTATCCCCGTAGCCCGGGTAATAAAATCATCTAAAGTTCCGGTGGCTTTGCCACTGCCTGACTTTACTGTGACCTGCCTACCCTTCCTAGTTAATAGCGGCATTATTCAAGATAAATATATAATTTAAAATACTAAGGAAACGAAAAACAAGTAAATATACAATTCTACGAATAATTACTTATATAAAACTACACACATTAAATATTAAAACGTACTGTGTAACCTCAAGTCCGCGATGTAAGAGAAGGGGCCCGGCCCGTCCCTGTTCGTCCTTGGACGGCCTTAGACGGCCCGCCCTTTGCCTGGGCTTAGCCCCGGGCGCTCCCGCGCGCTCACGCGCTGCGGAGAAAGTAATCAGTAATGTAGGCAATGGTGTGACGGAGGCGGGGCAAGCAGGGAGAGCGACCCAGGTGTTGCGGGTCTCGGCCTCACGCAGGGACTCCTGGTACACTGAGTCCCTGCGGGTCAGCTCGCAGCCCTGAGGTCCCGTCCACAGGCGCACACAGACAGCGGCAGTCCAAGATCAACCGGGGCGGCTTAAAAGCAGCAGGCAGGCTCACCACCAGCTAGGCACCCGGCCACAGCGAAGAGCGAAGCGGGACACGCGCAGCGGGTCCGGCGAGGAGTCAAGGCAGAGAATGAATGTGAGTTCTCCACACCATGCAGGCAAGACAGAGCAAAGATCCCAACAAGTATCACGAGGCAGCTGGCACTTATTTGCTGTGACGGGGGCAGGGGCAAGCAGGGAGAGCGACCCAGGTGTTGCGGGTCTCGGCCTCACGCAGGGACTCCTGGTACACTGAGTCCCTGCGGGTCAGCTCGCAGCCCTGAGGTCCCGTCCACAGGCGCACACAGACAGCGGCAGTCCAAGATCAACCGGGGCGGCTTAAAAGCAGCAGGCAGGCTCACCACCAGCTAGGCACCCGGCCACAGCGAAGAGCGAAGCGGGACCCGCGCAGCGGGTCCGGCGAGGAGTCAAGGCAGAGAATGAATGTGAGTTCTCCACACCATGCAGGCAAGACAGAGCAAAGAACACAACCAGTAACTACTGGTAACCACTGTACTTAGCATCAGCCTGTAACATAAACTACATTATGCACAGTGTCGCATCAGGCACGAATTACATTCTGCGCCAACCTCACCATCATAAACACATGAGACCATCATCTCACAAGTCTAAACGCATTAGACCCTGACCTCCTAAGTATAACTACATTAGGAAATAAATCTCACTAGCATAAACCATAATATGTGAACCAACCTCATATTCCTAAAACACATTTAGAGGTATCAACACAGGGTGCGTAAATCATTCTACATGAATCACATTTCCTAGCACCCAAAATTACAGTAGGGCCTGGCGCCCTATAAACCTAACAATCCCCCTGGCCAACTGGCCATCCCAAAGGGGCTCAAAAGCCCTGTGTCCAGAATGTCAGGGCGCGCTGCCAATGCAGCGAAAGTCAAGGGTGCGCCACTGTGCAAACCTAAACGTAGCAGCTGCCAACTACTTGCTGGGCAGCTGGGAAAGCGTGGGGCAAAGGAGTGCATCTCACTCCTATCTTCACAAGACGTGCCCCCAAAGAACTGTGCCTAAACGGTGCAGCTGCCCACTACTTGCTGGGCAGCTGGAAATGGTCAAATGGGGCTTGGGCTCTCAATGGCCCTTGAAACCAACTGTGCCCCCTTCGTTGGAGCCACCTAGGCTCTCGAAAATGAATGCACACGATGGAGTCACACATGCTCGGAAATAATTATGCCAGACAGAACCTGCCCCCAAAACGTGGAGTGCACTGGTGCTTTAAATAAACATGCCCACGAGGTTGGAGCGGCCCGCTGCCATCCGGGGCCGCTCTAAATGCAACAACCACACTGTGCATCGATCAGGCACCAACACTTGGCCACACGGAGCCCCCCAGCCCTTTCTCACTCACCGTGCTGCTCTCTGGGGACTCCTTCGCATGGCGATGGCAGCACCTCTGTCGCGGGGCTTCCCTGGACTCCTGGGAGCCCCGCGCTGCCTGCAATCTTCACCCGGGCCCCCTCCTGGGACCCAGGGCTTTCCTGGACTCCGGCCGCCACCCTCTGGACTTGCTGGCGCCTGCCGGGCGGCCTTCTTAGACGGCAGCGGCGTGCGTGGGACTTCCTCCAAGGAACTGGAAGTCCTGCCCGCCACCAGGCACAATGCCGCCTGACTTCCGGTTTCGGCCGAACGGGGCTGCGGCGGTGAATTCTCTTGGGCACACTGAGGGGTAGGCTCCCTCTATATCAAAAATATAAAGCGCGGTGGGCACCCGCTCCACCAATAAAGCAAAGTCGTGGAGTGGGCACCCGCTCAGTAATTAACAAATGCACACGAAGACGCAGGGTGGGCACCTGCTCATTTAAATAACCCGCATTGAGAATAAGGCATCGCAGGGGAATCCCTACATGGGGATTCCCCCTTAAAGGGCTGCAGCACCGCGCTGTGAAGCCCATGCTCCCCCTGCAGCATCAAAGAGCCAGGTGCTCTTAGAAGTGAAAGTGAAGTGCTCCCTGGGCACAGGAGGCAGCATAAAGTCCTTGGTCAAGGAAAAGCAACAAAAAGTTCCAAGAAGTCCTGGAGGCATCAGGGAGGCAATGTAGGGCCCAGGGGCCAGCACACAGGGCCCTCCAGCAAGGAGGCAGTCCCCATGGCGGTCCCTCCTGGGCCACACCAGCAGCAAGTTCCCCTCTGTCAGGATCCAAAAGAGAATAGGGACTGAACATTTTCATGGGGTCACAGCCCCTTCTTTTATACACACATTTCCTTTGTCTCAAAGATGCAGGGTTTGGGGGAACCAGATACAACTGGTTCAGGGGAGCTTTGGAGCACTTTGTTGTGCTCAGCTCCTCTCTCCTTTGTCAGGTGGGGGCTAGGTGCTCAGACGCACCACAGGGGGCGGAGCCAGCATTGTGGAGGGAAGGCACAGTCCTATTCAGGTCCCAGATGCAACTCCTCCCTTCCATCTACATGCAGATATCTCCATTCACCACCGGGCAGACTCACTCTGGCTCCTGGAATTCCCCAGCCCTCTCAGCTCCTGTCAATCACAAACTTCTAAAAGGGCCACTTCTCCACTAGTCACTATAAATCTGCGCACACCATTGCACAGCATTTATTCTCACGAGTTCGCACATACTAAACTCGACCCTGCACTCCACTCACATCAGGAATTACCATGGACACACATATCCCCCATGCATTCCTATGGGAGGGCAGGCCAATCTCACCACACGCACTCAGAGAGCGCATGCACTTTACACTGGGCCACAGTGCTAAAGTGCGCAGAGGCCAAAAATCACTACCAATATGTCAGAACTTAAGGCAAAAAGTTCAGGGGTGAACCTGCCAGAAGGGCCAAGTGCAACACATGTTTTTGCAACTAAATATTGCTTGCTCATAAACTATTTCCACGTTTCTGCTGCTCTTGTACAAGGGTGATTTTGCAGCTGAAAATGATTTTGCACTCAAATGTGATTTTTGCTCCTACAATGTTTTCACACATATGTCGTTGATCTAGGGTGGTGTTGCAACTAGGTATGGTTTTACTAAATCAACTTTTTGTCCCTAAAATAGTTTCCATGCTATGCTTGGTGTGCAGCATGGACGATTAGCACTAAACATGTTGGACCTCATTTATGAGACTCCTTGCGCCTCCGGAAAGTCACTTTTTGTGATGTTCCGGGGCGCAAAAGCCTGCGTGATATTTATCAGGCAGCACTAAGCCAATTTTTTTTGGCTCAATGCTGCCTGATAAATATCAGTCCCTTTAACACAGTGTTCTGCGTTTAAGGGGCGTGCAATTGGTGTTGCTGGGGGTGTTTCCAGGAAAATCCATGGCCTTTTGATACAGCCCCAGATTTACGAGAAATCGTAAATCTGAGGCAGTGCCAAAAGCTTACGCCTCCCCAGGGGAGGCGTAAGGGAGGCACAACGAGGAGAAATATCTTTATTTCTCCTCGTTTTTCCTTTTTCTATGTGTGCTGCAAAATGCAGCACACATAGAAAGAGGAAAAAGCCCATTCTGATTATTTTTGTACAGAAAGGTTTCCCTTCCTGTACAAAAATAATCATCCCTGCAACGCAGGCACCCTTGCACCATGGTGCAAAGGTGCCGGCGTTGGCCCACGGCAGCCCATTGTGCGTCGGCACAGGGGAATAGGACAGCAATGCGCCGTATCTTATAGATACGGTGCATTCCTGCCCTTTTCTTTTGCCGTAGGGCAGCGCAGCAGGAAGGCTGGCTGTGCTGCCCTACCGCAAAATCTCATAAATTCGGCTCGTTTTTCCTAAATGTGGTTTGGGATCTGTAAGAAACTGGGTTGTTGGCTGACGGGTGTGTGAGCCCTGGTCAAGCAAATGAGCCACTCCAATTTAGCAGGAGAGTGTTAAGCATGTGTTATATAGCCTGTGGTGCATTTTGGAGCCCACTGTTGCAAATATATAAGTAAAGCACAGTGTGTAGCTCACTGTCATTTTCAATCAATCAATCAGTCAGGGATTTGTGAAGCGCGCTACTCACCTGTGAGGGTCTCAAAGTGCTGGGGGGGAGGGCATGCCTCCTGAAGGTGTGCAGAGTGGGTGACCATCTGATGTTGAGCGGGAGCTCGTTCCAGGTCTTCGCTGCGATGTAGGAGTAGGCTCTTCCACCCGCACTGGCCCTGCGAATGCATGGTGTTTCGGCGAGGTCAGTGGAGCGGAGGTTTCTCTTGGGTACGTGGAAGGAGACTCTTTCGTTGAGGTACTGGGGTCCGGTGTTGTGGAGGGATTTGTAGGCATGAGTGAGTAGCTTGAAGGTTACTCTCTTCTCGACGAGGAGCCAGTGGAGGTCACGTAGGTGCTGGGTGATGTGGTCATGTCGTGGGATGCTGAGGGCGAGTCTGGCAGTGGTGTTCTGGATGGACTGGAGTTTTCGGAGCAGGGATTTGTTGATTCCAGCATAGATGGTGTTTCCGTAGTCCAGTCTGCTTTTTATGAGTGTGTGGGTGACAGTCTTTTTGGATTCGGGGGATCCATTTCAAGGTCTTGCAAAGGATGTGGAGGGTGTTGAAGCACATGGAGGAGACGGCGTTGATCTGTCGGGTCATGGTGAGTATGATGCCGAGTGTTAGACCTGGCATCATTGGCATGAGTCTCTCCTCCATTTTTTTCTGTTGGCCTCCTCTGTTTACGATGTTTTGCTGGAATATTGCTTTGGGCACTGTGCCGCTGCTGATCAGTGCCACAGTGCAAGTGCTCCCTATGTTAAATTGATACATTGATTGGTGTTACCATGATTGGCTTGGTTGACTTACTGTTCAGACCCTAGTGTAGTGCACTGCGTGTGCCAAGGGCATGTAAGTTAATTGCTGCTGGTGGGCTTGCAGCACCGGTGGTGCCACCCACAGAAGCAGCTTGTAAAATGTGTCCCAGGCCTGCCATCGCGGAGCCTGTGTGCAGTCCCTGACTGCCATGTCGACTTGGCAAGGAAACCTACTTGCCAGTCTCTAAAACCTTCACTTTGCCACATTTCAGACACCTCTATGGTAGGCCCTAGGGCTGGGTGTATTGTTGGTAAAAGGTAGGTCATGCCCTGATGTGTGTGGCATGACCTAATAGTGAATTACAGCCATTTTCGTTTTTCACTATTGAAGGGCTACCTGCCTTACATAGGCCAGAATGGGCAGACTGATTATTAACTCCATTATAATCTTATCTGACTGAGGGAGCATGGTAGCGGTTCGAGTTTAGTATCCCTGAACTCAGAATTTAATAACACATCTTTTAGGATGGATGGTTTTTAAATTCTGTGTTTGAAAATAGCCCTTTTAGAAAGTGGCTATTTTCTTGTCCAACTCTCCACCGGTCTCTGCTGGTTTGGTGTGTGTGTCAGGGGCTGGGTGGCTCCAGAGGTCTGAATGAGTCAGTGTGGGGTGAATGAGGCATTTACCTTTAGAGTGGGGGAAGAGTAGTCCCTGGTAGCCTGCCCTGCCTGACACAATGCTGGCTCCACCTCCTGCCGTGCGACTGATGGCCCTGCCCCTGCCAGTGACAATACTGGCTCCGCCTCCTGCTGGGCGGCTGATGACCCTGCCCTGCTCAGTGAATAGGCCAGGTGCCTCGGCCTGGCAACACCCACAACAAACCTGGGATGGGGGGAATTTCCCTGCTTGGACAAAGGGAACAAAGCAGAAAAGGGGTATAAAAGAAGGACCCTTGAACCAAAGAATTTAGATCACTTCTGACAAGGAAACCTCTACCAAGGACAAGAAGCCTGCTGATCCAAGGACTTGCCACCCCCTTCTGCCAGTGTGCTGTTTGCTGGGGGGAGCCTGAAGCTGCTTCTTTATTTTTGCCGGGCCCGATCGACGCCAGTAGCGACGCCAGTGAGTAGTGAGTTCGGCTCCAGCTCCAAGTGACCCCGTCTCGACGCCGCTGCTGATCGCATCGACGCTGCGCCCTTCTCGACGCCGTGAGCGCTGCTCCGGCCCGACACCTCTCGACGCCGCTGCGGATCGCCCCGACTCCGAGGCACGATCGACGCCGACCTCTCGACGCCGTGGATCATCGTGTTGCTTCATTCTAAAGGTACTGTGTTTGTGGGGTCTGTTGCGACTCCAGGCTCGACGTAGCGCTCCTCGCGGTCGACGCCGAACCTTGGGAATATCGTAACCTCGACGTCGAGTGACTCCTGTGGGGGTCACACTGTTGCCAAAAACTGTGTTTTTAGAAGAATACTTACTTTTGTTGCTAAAGAACTATTTCCTAAGAAGAAACTTTACCTGAACTATTATTTTTCCTTCCAAAGAGTATTTATTATGATTGTGGTATATTTTTATCGTTATTTGGTTTTGTGCTAAGCCTTATATAAAAATACTTATTTTTATAATAACTCCTGTGTTGTGTCCGTTGTAGTGTATTCACTTTATTACTCTATGTGGTCATAAATGCTTAACACACTGCCTCTGAGATAAGCCTGTCTGCGCTACCAAGCTACCAAGGGATTGAGCAGGGGTTATCTGAGTGTGTAATCCCCTTGCCCTGACTAGAGAAGGTGGGTCCCTATTTGTCAGAAGTGTATACCTCTGCCAACTAGAGACCGCCGGTTCTAACTTTGGTGGTCAGCGGTGAGGATTTGAACTTTGCATTTATGACTCATGTGCAGTGATTAGTGTACGCTACATAGTGAAAGCAGACCATAGCGCAGCCACAATCTGTTTTGGTAGGATCTTCTATTTTTGTTCTCCGCTTTCCTGGAGCTTATTTTTTTTAAACATTGCCAGTTTTGACCATGAGTGATGCCGGAGCTGCTACCCCTACTGTTATTGTTGTGGAGGAATTTGATAAAGAATTGATAAATACCTACAAGAAAAAGGAGCTAGAGCAATTTTGCAAGCAGTTTAAAGTTCCTACCACAGGTCTCAGAGTGAAAGAGGACTTCCTTAAAGCGCTGAAGGCCTGGTTAGAGGCCAGAAATCCCTCTGATCCGGTGGTGGTACCGGAAGAGGAAGAGGAAGTAGAAGAGCCCATGAATGGGCCAGGGGCATCTCCCGGCAGCAGTGTTTCCTCTAAGGGCCTTTCTCCTGAAGAGTTGGAAGACAGGGAGAAGGAGAGGGGGTACAAATTAGAGATGGCAAAACTTAAATTAGGAGGGCAGTTGGAGTTAGAGAATGCAAGAAGCAGGAGAGAAGCTGAAATGGAGAGCAAAAGAATAGATTTTGAAAGAGAGAAATTAGCGTTTGAACGTGAGAAGATGTTGAGGGAGATAGAGCTTAAAACTAAGAGTTTAGAGTTGAATCCCTCTGGTGGCAGCACTCCATCTGTGCCTGCAGAAAGTAGGTTTTATTTTCCCAAAGATGTGATAAAAGATTACACTAGAAATGAGGATATTGGTCAATGGTTCAAAGCATATGAGTTAGCATTGTTGGCCCACCGGGTCCCTGAGAAAGATTGGGGAGCGGGGTTGTGGAGTCGCTTTGTCAATGAAGGGAGAGATACCTTGTTGGACATGCCTGCTGAGGATAGGATGTCTTATACTCATATGAAAGATGCTTTAATGTTAAGGTATGGCTTAGCTCCAGAAAAGTACCGACAAGCCTTTAGAGAATGTAAGAAGTTGCCTGGTACTACTTGGGTTGAATATGTGTCCTTTTTTTGCAGAGCCATGGATGGTTGGGTAAAGGGTACCAAAGTGGATAGTTATGATGCTCTTTATGATTTGTTTGCATGGGAGCACTTGTCTAATAACTGTTTTCCAGAGCTACGCCAGCACCTTATTGATTGCAAGATATTTAACCCTAGAAAACTTGCTGAGGAGGCGGACCGCTGGGTCAGTACTAGGGTCCACAAGGGTCCAGTGGGAGACTCAGCCAAGGATGGGCAGGGTCCCCAGCAGAAGAGTGGGGGGGACAGGGGTAAACAGAGTGAGTTTCAGAAAGGGACCCAAAGTAATCCCCTAGGGAAGGGTTCCCAGCCTTCCCCTGTAAAGAAGCCAGAGGTTCCGACAGGTAAACCTGTTCCCAGGGGCCCCATGACCTGCTACGTTTGTAAGCAGGTGGGACACCGTTATTATGATTCCCAGTGTCCCATGAGGGATTTGAATGCACCACCACGTGCCCCCTCCCATCAGGTGACGAATGTAGCCCTGGGAGGGAATGAGATGGGTGCCCCCGGTGGGTGGGGTCCCGCAGAAATGTCCCTGGTCTCTTAAGGAGACGTGGAAATGGTCCCTCCAGCCCCTCTGCCTAATAACACTAAGAAATATAGGCAGTGGGTGACCATTAATGGCCATAGGGTAGAAGCTCTCAGTGACACCGGAGCAAGTGTGACAGCTGTCAAGTGTCACTTGGTGTCCAGAGAGCAGGTGGTCCCTCATGCATTCTACCCCATTGTAGCTGCTGACAACTCACAGAGTAAGTGTGAGGTAGCTCAAGTTCCTTTTGAGTGTGGGGGGATCTCAGGTACTCTTCAGGTTGCTGTGAGGCCCGCCATGCCTGTTGATTGTCTCCTGGGCAATGATTTGGAGGACTCCCCTTGGACTAAGGTGGAGCGAAAAGCGCATCTGGAAATGTTGGGTCTGCCGGAGTGGGCGTGTGCGACCACTCGGTCCATGTCAGCTAGTAAGGGTGTTGATGGGGCCCTGGAGCCTGAAAGTATGGCCCAGGGTCCAACCGTGAAGAGAAGAGGCAGGGGACGTGGGAAACCGTCCCCCATCGTTCCCACGGTCCAGGAGGAAGCAGACCCTGAGGGGGATGCCCTGGAACCTACAGGGGAACAAGTTGCTGAACTGGGAGACCTGCCCGAGCTGACCCATTGGCAGCAGGATGGTGGTCCCTCCAGGGAGGAATTTTGTGCTGAACAGAAAGTGTGCCCTTCTCTTGTGGGTATGAGGCAGCAGGCCTCAGCCCAAACAACAGGTGATCAGTCAGGGTCACATTGGATTTACTGGGAGAACGACCTCCTCTATAGCGAGCCTAAGGCTGCTGAGCCTGGGTCAGCCCGTGTGCTGGTGGTACCCCAGCGCTTCAGAGCCTTCCTACTGGGGTTGGCTCATGACGTTCCATTAACTGGACATCTGGGGCAGGACAAGACATATGACAGGCTTGTCACCCATTTTTATTGGCCCCAGATGAGAAGGGATTCAGACATCCATTGTAGGACCTGCCAAACTTGCCAGGCAAGTGGGAAAAGTGGGCGGAAGCAGAAGGCTCCCCTCCAACCTTTTCCCGTCGTCAGTACCCCCTTTGAGCGAGTGGGGATTGACATTGTGGGGCCACTGGACCCCAAGACAGCCATGGGCAACAGGTTTATCCTGGTCTTGGTGGACCATGCCACCCGGTACCCGAAAGCCATCCCTTTCCGCACAGTGACGTCCCCCGCGGTGGGACGGGCACTGATGGGTGTTTTCTCCCGCATGGGGTTCCCCAGAGAGGTGGTGTCAGACCGGGGCACCAACTTCATTTCTAATTATATGAAGTCTCTGTGGAAGGAGTGTGGGGTAACCTACAAGTTTACCACTCCTTACCACCCTCAAGGTAATGGCCTTTAGGAACCAGACTCGGCGCTTCAGAGATCTTGCTCAGGCAAATCTGGAGGCCAGCCAGGAAGAGATGAAGCGGTGGTACGACCAGAATGCCACTCTGGTTGAGCTTCAACCTGGTCAGAAAGTTTGGGTCATGGCCCCTGTAGAACCTTGTGCGCTCAAGGACAGGTGGACTGGACCATTTGAGGTTGTGGAGAAAAAGAGCGATGTCACCTACTTGGTGGACTTGAAGTCTCCCAGGAACCCCTTGAGGGTCCTACATGTCAACCGGTTAAAGCCCCACTTAGAAAGGTCCGAAGTGGGCATGCTCCTAGCCACAGATGCTGGAATGGAGGAGGAGAGTGAGCCTCTTCCTGACCTCCTGTGTGCAAAAGAGCAAGATGGGTCAGTGGATAGTGTTGTCCTCTCTGACACACTGACCCCTGAGCAGCAGCAAGATTGTCACCATCTGTTGGGACAATTCCCTGATCTGTTCTCCTTAATCCCTGGAGTCACTCATTAGTGTGTCCACGATGTGGACACCGGGGACAGCACTACTGTGAGGCACAAGGCCTACAGGGTGACTGACAAGGTCAGAGCATACATCAAGGAGGAGGTCTCCAAGATGTTTGCCTTAGGGGTGGTTGAGTCCTCTAGCAGTCCTTGGGCCAGCCCAGTGGTCTTGGTCCCAAAGGCTGCAGCGCCTGGTGCCTCACCAGAACTTCGGTTCTGTGTGGATTACCGAGGACTCAATTCGGTCACCAAGACTGACACGCACCCCATCCCCAGAGCTGATGAGGTCATAGATCGGTTGGGGCTGCCCAGTACCTTAGTACGTTTGCTCTAACGTCTGGGTACTGGCAGATCACCTTGACTGATGTGGCAAAAGAGAGGTCTGCATTCTCCACACCAGATGGGCACTACCAGTTCCGGGTTATGCCCTTTGGGATGAAGAATGCCCCTGCCACATTCCAGATGTTGGTCAACCAGGTATTGGCTGGAATGGAGGATTTCAGTGCCGCCTACCTGGACGACATAGCAGTGTTCAGCGCCAGCTGGGAGGAACACTCGTGCCACCTCCAGGAAGTGTTGTTGGCCCTGCGCAGAGCAGGCCTCACAATCAAGGCCAGTAAGTGCCAGATTGGGCAGGGTTCAGTGGTGTACTTGGGGCACCAAGTAGGGAGCGGCAAGGTGGCCCCCCTGCAACCCAAGATAGATACCATCCTGGCTTGGGAACCGCCCAAAACCCAGACTCAGGTGAGAGCCTTCTTGGGTCTCACAGGTTAATACAGGAGGTTTGTCAAGGGGTATGGCAACATTGTGCACCCCTTGACCTCGCTGACTTCCAGGAAGCAGCCAAGACTTGTGATCTGGACTGACGCCTGTCAGAAGGACTTTGACACCCTGAAAACTGCAATGTGTACAGCACCGGTCCTCCAGGCGCCGAACTTTTCCAAGGAGTTCATTGTCCAGACGGACGCTTCAGAGCATGGTGTGGGGGCTGTTCTAGCACAGATGAATGAGGAGGGCCGAGACTTACCTGTAGCCTTCATCAGCCGGAGGTTACTTCCCAGGGAACAGAGGTGGAGTGCAATAGAGCGTGAGGCATTTGCTGTGGTCTGGGCACTGAAGAAGCTAAGACCCTACCTGTTTGGGACTCACTTCTGGGTTCAGACAGACCACAGGCCCCTCAGATGGTTAATGCAGATGAGGGGTGAAAACCCGAAGCTGTTGAGGTGGTCCATTTCCCTACAGGGGATGGACTTTACGGTGGAACACCGCCCTGATACAGATCACGCCAACGCTGATGGTCTGTCCATATTTTTCCGCCTTAGTGATGAGGACTCCCTAGGTGAAGGGTAGTTCTCCCCACATTTCAGCTGGAGGGGACACGTGTTAGACCTGGCATCATTGGCATGAGTCTCTCCTCCATTTTTTTCTGTTGGCCTCCTCTGTTTACGATGTTTTGCTGGAATATTGCTTTGGGCACTGTGCCGCTGCTGATCAGTACCACAGTGCAAGTGCTCCCTATGTTAAATTGATACATTGATTGGTGTTACCAAGATTGGCTTGGTTGACTTACTGTTCAGACCCTAGTCTAGTGCACTGTGTGTGCCAAGGGCATGTAAGTTAACTGCTGCTGGTGGGCTTGCAGCACCGGTGGTGCCACCCACAGAAGCAGCTTGTAAAATGTGTCCCAGGCCTGCCATCGCGGAGCCTGTGTGCAGTCCCTGACTGCCATGTCGACTTGGTAAGGAAACCTACTTGCCAGTCTCTAAAACCTTCACTTTGCCACATTTCAGACACCTCTATGGTAGGCCCTAGGGCTGGGTGCATTGTTGGTAAAAGGTAGGTCTTGCCCTGATGTGTGTGGCATGACCTAATAGTGAATTACAGCCATTTTCGTTTTTCACTATTGAAGGGCTACCTGCCTGCCATAGGCCAGAATGGGCAGACTGATTATTAACTCCATTATAATCTTATCTGACTCAGAGAGCATGGTAGCGGTTCGAGTTTAGTATCCCTGAACTCAGAATTTAATAACACATCCTTTAGGATGGATGGTTTTTAAATTTTGTGTTTGAAAATAGCCCTTTTAGAAAGTGGCTATTTTTTTGTTGTCCAACTATCCACCGGTCTCTGCTGGTTTGGTGTGTGTGTCAGGGTCTGGGTGGCTGCAGAGGTCTGAATGAGTCAGTGTGTGGTGAATGAGGCATTTACCTTTAGAGTGGGGGAAGAGTAGTCCCTGGTAGCCTGCCCTGCCTGACACAATGCTGGCTCCACCTCCTGCCGGGCGACTGATGGCCCTGCCCCTGCCAGTGAACAATACTGGCTCCGCCTCCTGCTGGGCGGCTGATGACCCTGCCCTGCTCAGTGAATAGGCCAGGTGCCTCGGCCTGGCAACACCCACAACAAACCTGGGATGGGGGGAATTTCCCTGCTTGGACAAAGGGAACAAAGTAGAAAAGGGGTATAAAAGAAGGACCCCTGAACCAAAGTATTTAGATCACTTCTGACAAGGAAACCTCTACCAAGGACAAGAAGCCTGCTGATCCAAGGACTTGGCACCCCCTTCTGCCAGTGTGCTGTTTGCTGGAGGGAACCTGAAGCTGCTTCTTTATTTTTGCCAAGGGACAAGGAGAGAGGAACTTAGTGTGTACTCTCAAGCTTGCAAGAAAATCTCCAAGGGCTGGAAGAGTGCCAGCCTCCTGTTGAAGTCACAGGGCTAAAGGACTTCACCCTCTGCTGAATTGCTTGTTGCTGGAACGTGGTGTTTCCAATGCACAGGGGAAATCTGCAATCTCGACGTCGCCGGACGCCGCCGAATCCAGCTCGACATCGTGAGTACGGCTCCAGTGTTCCGAGCCTTCGACGCCGGCCGCCAGGCCCGATCGATGCCAGTAGCGACGCCAGTGAGTAGTGAGTTCGGCTCCAGCTCCAAGTGACCCCGTCTCGACGCCACTGCTGATCGCATCGACACTGCGCCTTTCTCGACGCCGTGAGCGCTGCTCCGGCCTGACACCTCTCGACGCCGCTGCGGATCGCCCCGACTCCGAGGCACGATCGACGCCGACCTCTCGACGCCGACCTCTCGACGCCGTGGATCATCGTGTTGCTTCATTCTAAAGGTACTGTGTTTGTGGGGTCTGTTGCGACTCCAGGCTCGACGTAGCGCTCCTCGCGGTCGACACCGAACCTTGGGAATATCGTAACCTCGATGTCGTGTGACTCCTGTGGGGGTCACATTGTTGCCAAGAACTGTGTTTTTAGAAGAATACTTACTTTTGTTGATAAAGAACTATTTCCTAAGAAGAAACTTTACCTGAACTATTATTTTTCCTTCCAAAGAGTATTTATTAAGATTGTGGTATATTTTTATCGTTATTTGGTCTTGTGCTAAGCCTTATATAAAAATACTTATTTTTATAATAACTCCTGTGTTGTGTCCGTACAGTGTATTTACTTTATTACTGTATGTGGTTATAAATGCTTAACACACTGCCTCTGAGATAAGCCTGTCTGCTCTGCCAAGCTACCAAGGGAGTGAGCAGGGGTTATCTGAGTGTGTAATCCCCTTGCCCTGACTAGAGAAGGTGGGTCCCTATTTGTCAGAAGTGTATACCTCTGCCAACTAGAGACCGCCGGTTCTAACACTGAGGTTTCGGGCATGGTCTGTGGGTGGGTTGCCGAGGGCAGTGGGCCACCAGGTGTTGTCCCACGTTGAGGGGGTGGGTCCTAGGATGAGGACTTCTGTCTTCTCCGAGTTGAGCTTCAGACAGCTGTTGCTCATCCAGGATGCGGCGTCTTTCATTCCTTCCTGGAAGCTGAGTCTGGTGGTGTCGGGTTCCTTCGTGGGGGAGAGGATGAGCTGGGTGTCGTCAGCATAGGATACTATGCTGAGTCCATGCTGTCTGACGATGGCAGCGACTGGGGCCATGTAGATATTGAAGAGCGTGGGGCTGAGTGATGATCCTTAGGGTACTCAGCAGTTAAACTCTGTGGGTTCGGAGAGGAAAGGTGGGAGTCTGATTCTTTGGGTTTGGCCAGTGAGAAAAGAGCGGATCCAGTCAAGGGCAGGTCCCTGTATGCCGGCGTCATGGAGTCTGTAGGAGAGTGGAATCTGACTAATGGTTGCCCCCAACTTTTTGCCTGGTATTTAAGTGGTTTTTGACTAGTCTGGCTGGGATCCTGCTATCCAGGACCCCAGCCTATCTGCTTTCTCCCTAAAACTGTTGTGAGTACTCTAGGTACAAACATAATTGGATGCTGGGCATGCCCATCCAGTCCCTTGTAGATGGTACCCTAGGTACCCAGGGCATGGGTCCCCCAGTAGGCCTACCAGGGCTGCAGCACTTATTGTGCCACCCTGGGACAGCCACCCAAACTGACACCACCAGGCCACTACTGTAGCCTGGGTAAGGCGGTGCTAGCACCCCTTACAGGGATGTAGGTACCCTATGTCCCATACCATTACAACACATATACGCTCATAGGTCACCCCTATGGCAGGCCCTGGTAATCCTACAGGGCTGGGTGCTGAGGTATGTGTGAGGGGGGACCCCTACGTGAGTAGGACCTCTCTGCAACCTTCGTAACACCGTTACTGGGTTGTTTGTAGTGTAGCCATACCATATACTCTTACCGCATTATAAGTTATTGCGTCATCGCTGTAACTTGGGACTGGCTACACAGAACCATATCGTGTTTGGTGTCAAACATGAAGGAATCATACCCCCAGTCCAGCCATGGGCATGGGGGCACGATTCCCCCTTGCTAGGAGGGTGATATGGGAAAAGCGGTAGAATTTGGAAACCAATTTAAAAGTGCACATGTACCACAAAATGGCTACTGTTCGCCACCTACACGACTCTGGCTGGCTGTTGCTGGGGAAAACCCCAGCCTCGCCATCTGGACAATAGGGCTCCTGTGGCAGGGAGGTGCCAGCACCTCCCCAGACAGGATATGTGGATTGGAACAGGGTGGGTGCACCAAAAGTCCATTCAGAGTTGCACGTAGGCAGCTGCAGAGCCCCAATTCTGCATACACCGCCTGGAACCGGTTCAGGGGCATCCTGCCCCTCGCCCAGGCGGGAAACACACAAAGGGGAGTGGGTGTAGCCACCCTTTCCCGCCTCTACTCTGATTGGTAGGCTCTATTTTGGACCATCCCCTAATCTTGGGGATATATGGGAATAACTTTGCCCTAGAGCCTTAGATTCGTCCAGAACTTCACAGAACTGACCTTCAACGAGCTGCTGCCCAGCTGACCGAAGAAATCTCCCTTGGGATAAAGGAGTTATCCCCCTGCTTGGCAGGCACCTAAAAGACTACAAGATACCCGGTTGGAACTTCGCTGCTCTCACGACCTTCGACGCCTTCCAGCAACCTCGAGGTGGGTCTCCAGTGCATCCCAGCGTCCTGTGAGTGTGCCCAGCAAGTCTGAGCACCCTGGACCACGTGGGTGTCGAGATCCCCGCATACCCCGAGACACCGGCCACTTCTTGTCCAGCACACGACCCCGACCAGTGGGGAAGTTGTGCTTTGGCCCATTTCTGAGCCAACCATCCAGCAGCATTTGTGCCGACCCTCAGCTCCCTGGCCCGCTCCGGTGGCCCGTGGGAGCCCTTTTACGCACTCCATTTTGCTGCCTTCCGCGGTCCCTTGTCCCTCGACTTGTGGGCCCTGACGGAGGACAATCTTTGCTTCTAAGAGTTCCCCTGGTTGCTCCAGGCCTGCTCTACGCTCCCTGCAAAGGAGAGCACCCTCAGACCTCGTGGGTCTGCACCAGCAGCTGCTTTGTTTATTTTGCGTGGGTTGCGGTTGCCAAGGCTTAGTGGATCCAATCGGGACACTAACACCGCAGCGACCCTCAGCCAACGTGGGACAGTTGCCCTCCAGAAGCTGGCCTTCCTTGAAGCCTCCCGGAGCCCGTGACTGCAGAGCCCAGCTGTACTTCCTACACCTGAAGCACCCGACTTCCACGAGCTCCTTGCTGTGAGCTCCCTGGTCACTTGCTGTGACCCAGACTCTGTCCCCTCTGCTTTCAGGTTCATCTTTATCTTCTCTTCAACTCCAATCTTCACGACTTCAGCGACACTCGCAGCTAGCAGCAGTTTGGACTACTTTCCCATAGGAAATCAGCCCGCGACCCGACACCAGAATCGACCTATGCACCCGGCTTCCCTGGGGCAGGTAACAGTGGTACTTCGGTACTCCAGTGGTGGTGGGCTCCCCAAAGCCTTAAGTCTCAAGTCTTAACTTTGTACTGTTGCTAGAAGTGTCCTTTAACTGTGAATATTCAACCGCGACATTCTCCATAGGCTATCATTGCGATCCCGATAGCAGCTCTTTGCACTGCACGCGTCTCCCGTGGGTCCCCTTCCTCTTAACTGTGGGTGGATTCTGAAGGGGCAAGCGATCCTGAATGCCCTAGGCATTGCCTGTAGAATTGTCGTGGTTCTTATACCACTATTTTAGTATATGGTTTGGTCCCCCCCTGGGGCCCATTGATTTCTGTGCTATTTATTGTGTTTAGAAATGCTTGTTTGAAACGTAACTTTGCCACTAGCCACATAAAGTGACTGTGGGATTCTGTCTAGAATAAATACATATATTTTATATATATACCTGTGTGGGCTACTCTTTCATTTGGTTATTCAAGAGGTTATTATGGTAAAACAATAAGCTTAACACTCCTTCAAGACTTAGCCTGAAGGCTGCTCTCCACAGCTACCACTAGGATAGCTTTCTTTAAAGGTTGTCTTAAACCTATCATCAATACGAGTCGAATTGGACTGGTGCAAGGTGTCCCTATAACTAGGAACAGCATATGCCAGGCCAACTTCTCACATTGGTGTGCAGCGGTGGGATTCAAGCTTGCCATTGTTTTACCAGATAACAAATTGAATTTCTAAAGTGGAAGCCACAAGGTACCAAAGGTACATATAAATTCAAGCTAGAATACAATAAGTTCTACTGAACTTGGAGTTGTGTGTAGAGGGTTTAGCACACCTTGACTACAACTCAAGAGAGGGTTCAGTAGGCCACACTTAGTGTAGGTAGATACATCACTACACTAAACATGTCTTCAGGTGGCACTAAGGCTATGGAAGGACCCCAGAGGGTCCCAGTAGATAAGTATGATAATTTCACCTTTGCAGAGCTCAGGGAAATGTGCACCCTTAGGGGACTGAAGACAGAAAGAGGTGCCAACACAAAACGTCTCAAGGAGATCCTGCTCATAGCAGACTTTATGGAGTCCATAGGATCCAGAGGGACGGACAGAGTGGGTGGGCACCCCTCAGAAGAGGACACTCCTAGAGTGGAATCTGAAGAGGAACAGGAAGAGGATGAAAATCCTGACCTGGAAGAAACAAACCACTCACAGCATGGAGGTGATGGCCCAAGAGGCACTCCCTCCACCCTTAAAAGGGGAGTGGTGGGTCCAAGAAGGAACAGATCCCCCTCAGTGGGATCCAACCATTCTAAGGGATCCAAAGGGTCCTCTGCCTCTTCTCAGAGAAGAGAAACCTCTCATGAGAGGAAATGCAGACTGATCAAATTTGAGCAGGCTAAGCTTGAGCTTAAAAGAGAACAGTTAGCATTAGACAGGGAAACCCTGGAGCTTCAGAAAGCTTCAAGAAAGTGGGGTCTAGAGATCCCTGGTGGCAGTGATGAAACCCCTAGAGTTAGAGAGAGAGTCCCTGACAATAGGAACCTCCACAAGATTGTGCCCCCCTATCAGAATGGGGATGATATCCACAAATGGATATCTGCTCTTGAAAGGGCCTGTAGAGTACAGAGGGTCCCTGTAGAGCAGTGGGCAGCAATCCTGTGGCTCTCCTTTTCAGATAAAGGGAGAGACAAGCTCCTCTCTGTAAGAGAAGAGGATGCTGATGATTATTATATCTTGAAAGATGCTTTAATAGATGGGTTTGGCTTAACCACTGATCAATACAGACTTAAGTTCAGAGACACCCAGAAAGCACAGAATCAAGATTGGGTAGACTTTGTGGATTGTGCAACCAAGGCACTGGAAGGTTGGCTAAATGGCAGTAAAGTTAATGATTATCAAGGATTGTATAATCTCATTATGAGGGAGCAGATTCTTAATAATTGTCAGAACCAACTTTTACACCAGCACCTGGTGGACTCTGATCTGACCTCTCCCCAAGAATTGGGAAAGAAGGCAGACAAATGGGTCAGAACCAGGATTAGGCCTAAGAACCAAGTTGGTGACCAGAAGAAGGATTCCACTAAGCCCAAAGAGAAAGGTGGGGATGATAAACAAGAAAAGTCCTCTGAAGGGCCCCAACAAACCAGTGCTGGGGGTGGGTCCCAAAATACTTCCTCTAATACCAAGAAACCATATTGCCATGTGTGTAAGAAACCTGGCCACTGGAAGACTGACTCCAGCTGTCCTAAGAATGGCAATAAAGAAAATGTTCCTCCAAAACCAGCTCCAACACCTCCTGTTACTACTAGTAGTAATCCCCCAGGTGGTGGGAGTGCACCCAAAAACTTAGTTGGGTTCTCTTTGGGGACACCAGTGGACTCTGGCCTAGCCAGGTCCCCTGCATTAGCAACTATGGTCTGTGATGGTGGCATGGGGTTTGCCAACTTTACCATGAGCCCCAGTATTCTGGGCAGGTACAGACAAGAACCAATGATCAATGGTCAGAAGGCTGTGGCCTATAAGGACACAGGGGCCAGTGTCACCATGGTGACCAAGAGGCTAGTGCCCCTAGATCAGCTTTTACCTGGGTTTAGCTATCAGGTGACCAATATTGATGGAATCAGGACAGATCATCCCATGGCAGTGATAAATCTCAGCTGGGGAGGAGTCACTGGCCCCAAGAGAGTGGCAGTGTCCCCAAACTTGCCTGTAGATTGTCTACTGGGGAATGATCTAGAAATCTCAGCCTGGGCTGAGGTTGACCACAAGGCCCATTTGAAAATGGTAGGAATTCCTGAGAGAGTGGATGAGACCCTGAGGGCCTCACCTCCACCCCAGGAGGAAATAGAAAGAGTGAAGCCTGAAACTATGGATCACTCTACACAAACAGAGAGCATAGGGGAGGAAGAGCAGTCTTCCCCCCACCAGACTACAGGTAAAGGTCCAGTTTCTCAGGGAACTGACCCTGCCCCTTGTGAAGTAACTGCCCCAGAAGTGGACAGGCTTGGCCTGCCCACCTCTCTGATGGCAGGGGATCCTTCCAAGGTGGTAACCAGTCTGGAGCAGGTATCCTGCCCCTCTCTACCCTGCCTCAGTCAGCCCAGGGCTGCAGAGGTCAGGGAGGTCAGTGGACCCTTATTGGGCCCCTGCCCAGAGGAACCCCCTCATCAACAGATTAGGGACACCCAGCAGAGTAGTTTCAGCCAGGTGAATATTCCTCTACAAACTGAGGGATCCCCCTTACCCCTAGGTATAGGCCCCCCTCAAATGGATGTTGTTGAGCACAGGGAAACCTGGGGCCTAGCTGCCCCAAACCTTCCAGTGCCCTCCACTATTCCAGCCAAAGGGATCCAACCCCCAGCTGTAGGCAGCCAGAGGTTGACCCTTAGGGCCAGATATGACCCAGTCATGGGCAGAAAGGCTTCCATAGTGGCCAGTGATCTGAGGAGGTTGAGACCAACCCAAGTAGGGTCTCACTTCCAGACTCAGACACCCCACCAGCCCACCTCTGACCCAAAAACCAATACAGGTAATTTCCCTAGACTTTGGAGAAACTCTAGAACCCCTTGGGGTAGGATTTCCCAAGTGGACCATGACACAGGGAGCAACCATGTTAGTACAGGTTCTTCCTTATATGGCCACTCAGGAAATAAAGGCTTATCTGGACAAGGTTAGCCTTATCTCCTTTCGTTTGGGGGGGGGTTATGTAGGAGAGTGGAATCTGACTAATGGTTGCCCCCAACTTTTTGCCTGGTATTTAAGTGGTTTTTGACTAGTCTGGCTGGGATCCTGCTATCCAGGACCCCAGCCTATCTGCTTTCTCCCTAAAACTGTTGTGAGTACTCTAGGTACAAACATAATTGGATGCTGGGCATGCCCATCCAGTCCCTTGTAGATGGTACCCTAGGTACCCAGGGCATGGGTCCCCCAGTAGGCCTACCAGGGCTGCAGCACTTATTGTGCCACCCTGGGACAGCCACCCAAACTGACACCACCAGGCCACTACTGTAGCCTGGGTAAGGCGGTGCTAGCACCCCTTACAGGGATGTAGGTACCCTATGTCCCATACCATTACAACACATATACGCTCATAGGTCACCCCTATGGCAGGCCCTGGTAATCCTACAGGGCTGGGTGCTGAGGTATGTGTGAGGGGGGACCCCTACGTGAGTAGGACCTCTCTGCAACCTTCGTAACACCGTTACTGGGTTGTTTGTAGTGTAGCCATACCATATACTCTTACCGCATTATAAGTTATTGCGTCATCGCTGTAACTTGGGACTGGCTACACAGAACCATATCGTGTTTGGTGTCAAACATGAAGGAATCATACCCCCAGTCCAGCCATGGGCATGGGGGCACGATTCCCCCTTGCTAGGAGGGTGATATGGGAAAAGCGGTAGAATTTGGAAACCAATTTAAAAGTGCACATGTACCACAAAATGGCTACTGTTCGCCACCTACACGACTCTGGCTGGCTGTTGCTGGGGAAAACCCCAGCCTCGCCATCTGGACAATAGGGCTCCTGTGGCAGGGAGGTGCCAGCACCTCCCCAGACAGGATATGTGGATTGGAACAGGGTGGGTGCACCAAAAGTCCATTCAGAGTTGCACGTAGGCAGCTGCAGAGCCCCAATTCTGCATACACCGCCTGGAACCGGTTCAGGGGCATCCTGCCCCTCGCCCAGGCGGGAAACACACAAAGGGGAGTGGGTGTAGCCACCCTTTCCCGCCTCTACTCTGATTGGTAGGCTCTATTTTGGACCATCCCCTAATCTTGGGGATATATGGGAATAACTTTGCCCTAGAGCCTTAGATTCGTCCAGAACTTCACAGAACTGACCTTCAACGAGCTGCTGCCCAGCTGACCGAAGAAATCTCCCTTGGGATAAAGGAGTTATCCCCCTGCTTGGCAGGCACCTAAAAGACTACAAGATACCCGGTTGGAACTTCGCTGCTCTCACGACCTTCGACGCCTTCCAGCAACCTCGAGGTGGGTCTCCAGTGCATCCCAGCGTCCTGTGAGTGTGCCCAGCAAGTCTGAGCACCCTGGACCACGTGGGTGTCGAGATCCCCGCATACCCCGAGACACCGGCCACTTCTTGTCCAGCACACGACCCCGACCAGTGGGGAAGTTGTGCTTTGGCCCATTTCTGAGCCAACCATCCAGCAGCATTTGTGCCGACCCTCAGCTCCCTGGCCCGCTCCGGTGGCCCGTGGGAGCCCTTTTACGCACTCCATTTTGCTGCCTTCCGCGGTCCCTTGTCCCTCGACTTGTGGGCCCTGACGGAGGACAATCTTTGCTTCTAAGAGTTCCCCTGGTTGCTCCAGGCCTGCTCTACGCTCCCTGCAAAGGAGAGCACCCTCAGACCTCGTGGGTCTGCACCAGCAGCTGCTTTGTTTATTTTGCGTGGGTTGCGGTTGCCAAGGCTTAGTGGATCCAATCGGGACACTAACACCGCAGCGACCCTCAGCCAACGTGGGACAGTTGCCCTCCAGAAGCTGGCCTTCCTTGAAGCCTCCCGGAGCCCGTGACTGCAGAGCCCAGCTGTACTTCCTACACCTGAAGCACCCGACTTCCACGAGCTCCTTGCTGTGAGCTCCCTGGTCACTTGCTGTGACCCAGACTCTGTCCCCTCTGCTTTCAGGTTCATCTTTATCTTCTCTTCAACTCCAATCTTCACGACTTCAGCGACACTCGCAGCTAGCAGCAGTTTGGACTACTTTCCCATAGGAAATCAGCCCGCGACCCGACACCAGAATCGACCTATGCACCCGGCTTCCCTGGGGCAGGTAACAGTGGTACTTCGGTACTCCAGTGGTGGTGGGCTCCCCAAAGCCTTAAGTCTCAAGTCTTAACTTTGTACTGTTGCTAGAAGTGTCCTTTAACTGTGAATATTCAACCGCGACATTCTCCATAGGCTATCATTGCGATCCCGATAGCAGCTCTTTGCACTGCACGCGTCTCCCGTGGGTCCCCTTCCTCTTAACTGTGGGTGGATTCTGAAGGGGCAAGCGATCCTGAATGCCCTAGGCATTGCCTGTAGAATTGTCGTGGTTCTTATACCACTATTTTAGTATATGGTTTGGTCCCCCCCTGGGGCCCATTGATTTCTGTGCTATTTATTGTGTTTAGAAATGCTTGTTTGAAACGTAACTTTGCCACTAGCCACATAAAGTGACTGTGGGATTCTGTCTAGAATAAATACATATATTTTATATATATACCTGTGTGGGCTACTCTTTCATTTGGTTATTCAAGAGGTTATTATGGTAAAACAATAAGCTTAACACTCCTTCAAGACTTAGCCTGAAGGCTGCTCTCCACAGCTACCACTAGGATAGCTTTCTTTAAAGGTTGTCTTAAACCTATCATCAATACGAGTCGAATTGGACTGGTGCAAGGTGTCCCTATAACTAGGAACAGCATATGCCAGGCCAACTTCTCACAGAGTCTGTCAGTGAGAGTGCGGTGGAAGATGGTGTCGAAGGCTGCAGAGAGGTCTAGTAAGATGTGGGCCGCTGTGTGGCCCTGGTCAAGGAGAGTGCGGATGTTGTCTGTGGTGGCGAGGAGGGCTGTGGTTGCTGCGGAATCCGGATTGGGAAGCTTCGAGGATGGAGATGGCTTCAATGAAGTTCGTGAGCTGGATGTTGACGATCTTGTCACTGACTTAGCCGCGAAGGTCAGGAGAGAGATGGTTCTGTAGCTTTTGAGGTACGTCGGGTCTGCGCAGAGTTTTTTGAGGAGCAGCTTGACTTCTGCGCATTTCTAGTCATCGGGGAATGAGCTAGATTCGAAGGTGGCAATGATGGTGAGTAGTAGATCAGGTGTTATGGTGGCGGTGGCTATGTGGAACATGTACGGGGGCAGGGGTCCGTGTTGGCTCCGGAGTGAATGCTCTTCATGGTCGGGGTGGTGTCTTCGTGGTGACTGGGGTCCAGGCAGAGATGTTAGGCTGGCTGGCGTTGCTGGAGGTAGGAGTAGTTTCAGTGTCTAGTGTCTGTTCATTGAAGTTGTCGTAGAGGAACTTGATCTTGAGATGGAAGAAGGAGTCGAGCTTGTTGCAGAGGTCCTGGGAGGGTGTGACTTCTGAGGCTTCGCTGGAGGGTTTAGTGAATTCCTGAATGATGCTGAAGAGTTCCTTCGAGTTGCTGGAGTTGGTGAGGATTTTGTCCTGGATGAAGGTCCTTTTGGTGGAGCTGATGCTTTTGGTGGTATTCAGTCGTGGCGTTGTGTAGGTGGTCCGAACGTCCGGTGTTTTGCTGTTTCTCCATACTTTCTCGAGACGTCTGCAGGTGCGTCTGGATTCTCGGAGGTCGGTGGTGAACCAGGTGGCTTTCATGGGGCACTGTCTGTCAGAGCTACGAAGGGGGGCGAGCTTGTCTGCGTAGTTGATCCATCTGTGGAGTTTGTTGGCTGCTGAGTTGACGTTGGTCGGGGTGGGAGGAGGGTCGTGGTTGAGGGTGGTGTTGAGGTGCTTCTTGGTGACCTTGCTCCAGTTCCTGCATGGGGGCGTGGTGAAGGTTTGTGTGCAGTGGGTTTTGAGAAGGCAAAGTGTACGCAGTGGTAGTCCGTCCAGAGGGGTTGCGTAGTGTAGCTGAAGCGGATGTTGTTTCTTCCTGCGAAGATGGGGTCGTGGATGTGTCCCGCCTTGTGGGTGGGGGTAGTGATGAGCTGGTTCAGCCCGATATTGGTGAGGCTGTCCAGAAGGGTGTTGGAGTTGGGGTCGCTGAGGATGTCGAGGTGGAAATTCAGGTCTCCGAGTAGTACGTAATCCATGGAGGAGGCGATGGCGTGGGTGCGATGATGTCAGTGATGGTTGACGCAAACGCGAATCATGGTCCGGGAGGTCTGTAGGTAGTCCTTCCCCTGGATCTTGTATCCGTCGGTGATGGCTGTAGCAATGTCGGGCGGAGGTGGCATTGGTCCAGGTTTCTGTGAGGAAGACGACGTCTGGCGACAGGATGTCGAGGAGGTCCCAGATTTCCACTGCGTATCGCTGCAGGGAGCATACATTGAGGAGGATGCAGCTCAGGGGTTTGGGTGCGCTGGCGTCTGGTGGGTGGCCAGTGGCCGTGGGTGTCCGGAGGAGGGTGAAGGTGCGGTGGCAGTGTCGGCAGGAGAACTGGCCATGGGTGATGTTCGGTTCGACAGCTGGCAGTTGTTGTTTCTTCCAAAAAACACACAATAAAGGCACAAGGGGGGAAAAAAGAGAGAAAACAAGGCACAAAGAAGAAAAAAGAGAAGACGAGAGAAAAAAAGAGAAAAAAGGCACAGAGGGAAGAAAGGCAACAGAAAAGGCACAAAAATGAGGCACTGACAGGCACAGCAGCCCAGCAGAAGAGCAAGGCTCTCCCACTGGACCACCAGCGATGAGGCGCAGACAGGTGCCTGCAGGTGGAGGAGGGCCTTGAACACCTACCTGGAAGGCAGAAGGTGCTGGGGGCAGCTGCGCAACTACGGAGCTGGCAAGGGGAGAGCAGTTTCCCTGACCAGGAGGTCAGAGGTCTTGCTCACCCTGTTGCGCAGCGGCTACCATTAAGTCGGGCCCAGGGTGAGGGAAAGCAGCTGGGAGGCGGGAAGCGGCAAGACGCATGGGGGAGGGGCCGCAGGAGCAGCAGCGACAGTGAAGGGAGCAAAGCCGAAACCGGGCAGAAAAAAAGGAGGCACAGAGAGGGGAAAAAAGACACAATAAAGGCACAAGGGGGAAAAAAAGAGAAAACAAGGCACAAAGAGAAAAAGAACACCTACCTGGAAGGCAGAAGGTGCTGGGGGCAGCGGCGCAACAACGAAGCTGCACGAGGGAAGAGCAGTTTCCCTGACCAGGAGGTCAGAGGTCTTGCTTTCAGACACCACATTTGTGACTGCAATGACAACAAAATTCGCACTGACAGCAGTTCTACTGCTAAAACTATATATTGCACCCAAACAATAGTGTGAGGAAATCGGGTTTCAGCAAATATTTATGGTTCGCACGTGATCAAGTAAAGTATCTTGATTTGTTTTGATCCTCGTAAAATCTTTGTTTCCACAACACTTCAGAATAGCAAAATAAAACGGTGCTTCATTTGTGCTTTCCTAAGTTCTATGTTTTGAAATATTTGCACAGTTCATTTACAGGTATTTAAATGTTGTTGGTGCTCCCTAATGACAGCCTTCCCCATGAATTCCTTCACTACCACCCTCCAACAGTGCCCCTCATCTCTCCATAGCCACTCTCTCACATGCATTTCATTTGTTTTATAGTGCTACTCATACCTGTGTAGGGTGTCAGAGCACTTTACCTCACACACACATTATATGGAGACAATGAATCATATGTGTGTAAAGCAGTCTATAGGAAATATTACATAGGACAATCAAGATTGCAAGGTGAAGAAATCGCATTTCATCCAAACTAGTAAGCAGTATATTTGGTCTGAAGAAGCATTTAAAATGTACCACAGTGGTTGGGGTTGAGTTTACCAATAAGAATTTATTTCTATCCACATTAACCCCTTTTAGTAGCATTAGGATAATAAAGGCATGGGGAAAAACATAACATTCTAATGTATGCCATGCAGTTTGCATGCATCTCTTTGATGACAGTTCATAGGTCACTGCGCTACATTAGGATTTTAACTTATGAACCACAGTAACAAAGAGATCTCTGTGACAAATGCAGTAAGCCACTGAGCTATCAACCAGTGCTTAATTTGTGGAAAAATAAGTGCCCTGCCCTTGTCAGGAGGCCACTGCAGCTTGCACTAGCCCATTGATCCAGCCAGAGCCACCTATGGCAGAACCAACACAACTACTAACCATGAAACCCTACAGGTGTGACAATTCAGACTACTCCAGGCCCCCAAAGCTGTAGGAATGGCTTGGAAGGCAGGTAATAGCCACAAGGTACGTTGAATTAATAAGTAGCTATTTTTGTGCTCCTCTCTATATTAGACAACCCGTGCCACCATAGGGAAGGTAGATGTCATAAGAACCAGTTTTGACAATTAAGCACCAGTGTCCAGCACCGGAAACCACCGGCTCAAATTAAGCACTGCTATAAACAGAAAATCCAGTCCTGTGATCTGCATGGTGCACGTTCTTTGCAGCAGGCATGTTAACCCTCTGCGCTACTATATGAGGAGTCAAAAAGGCCTCTCTCCAGCAGAAGCATTAATCACCTTAGTTATCTTGACATTTTTATTGTTGCCTGAAAACTGCTGGACCCACAATGAACGCTGTACCAGGTGCTTTAAATCAGATACGTTATTTTTAAACACAGTACCCCTCCCCCTCCACCCTGAGCTCAGCGCCAGCTGCTACTGCACCGGTCGCACTGCCCTAAAGCAGTTCCTGCATCTGTGTATGGATTGTTGTGGTGTGTACCCAACAGTAAACCAATGGACCGCAGGATATAGGAGTAGAATGTATTTGGGGAGGGGCAGTGATAATTGGGCCATAGACACACAGGTAAGGTGATGAAGGATATTTGCCAGAGGAGGAGGAGGGGTTTTAGGTGTGGCAGAATTGGGAGACAGTGCAGAGCACAAAGGGTATCTTTATCTGTGTTTCCAAATGGTTCACTGGCCGTTACATTGTACAGGATGAGTTAGCAGGTTAGCGGCATGTAAACGTCCGCAATTATACGACTTCTGTGTGGATGGGCTACAGCGACCTTTCATCAACTTACTTCTCCTACTGCTTTTTGTTCCATGCAGTCCTTGAATGTTTTGGTCACTGTCATTTCGAAATGCAATATTCATTCCAATATTCTCCAGACCCTTGGTTTTGCTTTGTTTTAAGGTTATTGGAGGAGTATTGCTTTCATAGCAAGTTCTGCTTTGAAGGCATTCGAGTAATAACAGTGCATGAGACCAGTGTGCCTTTTTGGAAAGGGACCTACTCCCTCAGTGTGAAGCCAGTATGCCTGGCAGCCCTCAAATTCAAAACACAGAGAGCTGTGGACGAGCTAAGTCAATTCAGCATTTGCCATATTTCAGATCTGTTACTTTGGTGAGGCTGGGTAATCTTGATTCTGTTGCATCCTGTGCTTTGCTTTCGTTTAAGTTAATCAGAGAAGTATGTCCTTTTGTAAGTGCCCGCTTGAATGCATATGTACATTGCTGAATGTTGGATACCATGCCCCAGCTCTGAGGTGGAAAAGCTCCCATAGGGTCAGTGTTTTTGAGTCTCACTGAAAGCACAAACGCCTGTGAAATGATACATCCTAACTTGCTTGTGTGCAGCAAAACTGTGTGTGCACCCATCAAGCAAGGTTACTTTCCCAGGGTACTCAAGCATGCATGAGTCCTTTACCAAATAAGAAACTAGGGGCATATTCTCAAGGAACTATCGCCGAGTTATCGGCACTGTATCGCAGCCAAAGTCACGATAAATATATCGCCCCATTCACAGGCTGGTGCTAACAGCCCATATCACCAGTTTACCCGCGATACCAGCCGCAAAAAACATCGCCACAGATGACCCCGGCAACTACCGCTAATGAGATGCAGAGTAGGTGCGGCAATGCCATATCACAACATTCTCAACGACCAGCCAGATCTGCGATAAGATCACAAACAGGCGATAAGGCGCGTTAGCAGCAGGAATTTAACACCTGCTCTCACCTGGTATAAAGTTGGACTACAACCTGCACCAGGAAAGGGAGCCCAGACCAGAGCCACATCTGAAGAACAAAAGATGCCATGGAGCCAACGATCATGCAGCTCGGGCCCCCAAGAGGGCCACAACACCCATGGCCACCTCCCCCCCGGACCCTCTCTCGGGCACCCCCCACCTCCCCCAGACCAAGAGATAGCACATCAACGTCACAAAATCATGCACAAAATCATTTGCCTGATGTCGCAGAATTACAACAAATAACAGTCATGTGAGTTCAGAAAAAGCAGAATCAATCATTCACCATTGAAAGTCAAAACAAAATATCACAATCAAATTTGTCTCCAAACAACTATTTGGAAGAGTGATGGTGAGTCGTCCCTGGACAATGTGAAAGTGACAGCCTGCAAGACAATATCCAAGAGAAGAAGGTGTGTCAGGCACTCATCAATGGACAGAGAGAGAGAGAGAGAGAGAGACAGAGAGAGAGAGAGAGAGAGAGAGAGAGAGAGAGAAAGAGAGAGAGAGAAAGAGTGAGACTGAACAATGAGCGCAGAGCCAATTCGATCCTTGGCTCATACATGCCAACTGTTGCGTGTGTTTCGTAATTGGTGCACCCTAAATCTAAGGCTTGGCATCAATTTCAGTGTGAAGGCCACATCACATTTCAGAAATGCGAGCAGAAGTCAGACTAAAATTAGGCATGAAAACTCCTTTGTCTCAATACACAAGACGGAAGGACATCCCAACCTCCGACCTTGATCTTGAATGCGGCCAGCACCCCCTGAGTGAGATACCATATCAGACTCTGACGACTCCCACACCACGAACTGCGCTAATAAAAGACCAACGTGTTCACACCCCACACACACTCGTCCCTGCTCGAGGTACACCTGCATGGGATGCCCCTGACACATTGGTAAAAAACAGCCCATACGTCCAAACGTTGAACACACATAAGACTCATTGCTCCGAGCTGTGGCATATCGTCCACAGAACTGCCGCCGGACTGAGGAGTGCTGGTGGTATGAGACCAACAAACCCAATGGCAGGCAATCCCGGGCACATGCACAACCCCTGTCACGTGGAACTGTACTGTGCATGAATGCTGCATCTGTTGGGATCACTGCCACTGGCAGTTTTGCGAATCAGTTACCGTCTGAGTTTCCGTCTTGCGTACGTCACATTCGTCCAGCCCTGGTTCCACTGTCGATCATGCACATTTGAGTGGCCCATGGAGGTCTGCCTATCCAACACAATGGTAGCTGAACTAGATTATGACTTGTGTGTGCACCCCCTGTTGGCCTACGAACAGGAGTGCGACCGGGATACCCGTGCATGGGATGCCTTGATCTGTGACGTATGTCATGGCAGTAGTGGATGGGAGATTGCACAAGTCATCGTGTGCAGTGACCACATCGAGGTGCTCCCTTATTGGGCTGTGTTGCGGATTGGTGAAACTGCGTGGATGGAGCAAATCTGTCAGGACCAGTTAATGGATTGGCTCTCCCTTGTGTTCCTTGAACTCGAGAACGACGTACTTCTGGAACTGATTGCCTATGAAGCTGCGCTCGCATTCATGGACGAGTAACTACGTTCCTGCAGCCACAACTGATTGACACCCAGAGGACAGTTCCCAACACCTTGTTGCATCGTGGAGGAATGGTCACATATCCCAGAACAACAGTGGATATGTCTGCATTCGCCCGGACTCAGAATGCATGTGCGTGCACCTACGCGTGTTGTTACACACCTGTGCAAGGTGATGCAGCCCCATGGGCGGAGCTGCACAGCGTCGTTTGGCAACGTTCCTAAATCTGACATACGGCTGGAGGGAGACTATACACATGGTAATGTAGCACAATATGTTATGTTATGTTATGTTATGTTATGTTATGTTATGTTATGGTGTCTTATAAAGCGCAACGGCTGCCCCAGCGAGGGGGCGTCCCGGCGCTATTGCAGGAAAGACTGACAAAGCAAAAGAAGCAGGCAGGACTAAGATGCAGGGAAAAGATAATTCTTAATGGCCTTTCTGAATACTAAATAATTATCCAGGCCACGGATCTACCCAGGGAGGGAGTTCCAGAGAGTGGCGACTCTGTAATGAAAAGAGCGGCCACCGGCCCTAACTCTACGTGTCCGGGGAACCACCACCAGGTGCTGACCCTGTTAACGGAGAAGCCGTGTAGGGGCGTATGGCAGCAGGAGATCGGCCAGGAAAGGAGAAGTGGCCAGTTTCAAAATCTTGAAAGAGATACATAAGGTTTTGAATTCAATGCGTCTGGCTATAGGTAACCAGTGAAGACGGCGAATGGCGTTTGACACAGAGCAAGATTTGCGCAGACCTAAGAGAGACTTGCGCAGACCTAAGTTTGTCCCTTTCACCTGCTCACTGTCAGCAGAGCAGACTGTCGGCACAGTCCGGGGGTACAGCTCCATGCAGATCCCATGGGCTGTGAGTCATGTCCCCTGACACGGGACAATGAGCAGACGCCAAACATCACATGACTCGTCCAGCAAGGCAAGGTGGGCAGAGACCATTGCCATCCGTAATGATTTGTGTTCATTTTTGCCTCCCCATCTCTTGCACCGCGACATGTTCCCATGCTGCCTGTAAGTGTCTTAAGCATTTGTCTGCATGTTGTAGCCCTTTCCTTGCCCGTACTGACACGCACATACTAATAAAGTCTACGCAACTTCACCAGTGTACAACTGTGATGAATGTTGTTTAGTATGACAAATTGTGTGCCTCAATGAGCATTGTCCGTACACAGGGAGGGACAGACTGCTGCATGTACATTGGTGGTAAATCCCTATTGGCAGCTCCACCTCTGTGAGCCAGACATTGTGTTTGGGATAGCTGCTGGTGGACCTGTGCTCTTATGTGTCTTCAGCAATGTGAGTTTGGTGTCCAAATTCTTGCCATGTGGATCAATGTGATCCATCAAAACAGGCTGTGTCCACACTGATGTGTGTGAGTAGGTCATGCGTAGAGGTGTTCTGTAGCCACATGCGATGGGGGACACTATTTCAGGCGTGCTACCGATTTTGACATTTCTACACACAGCCCTAATTAATACATGGACGTGGGGCTACGTTGGGGGTTGTGAGATTGTTGTTCATGTGCAATGAGGCCACAGCTAGTTCACACCTTCACAGTCATCTAATTGACCATTTGGGTCAGGGTCAAACATGCGCATTGATGACATTTACCAGGGTGTACGTTTTTGTGCAATCAATGTCCCTACATTCATCCATACCTTTATACATGACAGAACATAGACATGACACATCTGTGTGATTTGGAATGTTTTATTCACTTTCTGGGGAGTGTCGGAGCTGGAGCAGTACATGGCCATTTTAAACCCATATAATAACATGGTTGCCCAGTGGTGGGCTAACCAGATTCCTTGGGGGAATGCAAAGTTAATCTGAAGAGGAAGAGTTCATTCCACAGCCTGATTGCTGTGTCATTGGTACCAGAGCAGATATGACAGGCCATGTTGGGGTCTAAGTGTATGTCGCTGAGTTTTTTGGGGGACAGTGGGAGGTGTTGTTCCAGGGCATGATGCATAGGGCTGAACCAGCCAGGGACAGGCCATGTGACAGGGACGGATGCTACTACCTCCTTCCTCACACAGTCATTACCCTACACATCTTACTCCTCTGAGACATCTCCTGTGTCCGGTGTGTCAGGTGTGTGTGGTGGTGTTATGGCTGCATGACTGTGTGCCACTGACACATCAGGGTGCGAGGGTGATAGGGCTGTATCACTGTGTGCCAATGACATGTCAGGGGGCGGAGATGTGTGTGTCGAGGTTCCTGCAGCACTCATCTGGTACAGGCTCAGTGGCAGCAATGGCAAGATGAGGATTTGCAAGGCATGGAGGATCCCAGCTACGTCTCGCTGGTGTTCAGCCATGGCAGCCATACTTCCAGGCTGCATCGGCTCCATGGTCTCCATTGTCCTCTGAAGCTGTGCCAACTCTGTACTGTTATCGCTGGAGCCTGTCTGACTAGACAGTTCTTGTGAGCATGGAGCGGACAGTGGGTGTCCGTTAGGGACTGTAAGTGGTCCCTGATGGGACTCAGACACCCACGTATGGCATCGAGTTTGGCTGCCATGAGGTCGAACCCCACCCGCAGCTGATCAGCCATCTTCTACTGGCACCCTGACACACGGCGTTGGAATTCCATGTGTTGGTCGTGGTTGTGGGTCGTGGTGGTGTGTGCTCCTGCTGTGTGGTCTGTGCAGGGGGTGGGGTCACCGCGATACAGCTGGGCTGCCCTGCTCCTGCGGGTGGGGTGCGGAGGCTGACCATTAGCTGTTGGAGGGTGTCTGAGCAAATGTGCAGGGTGTCCTCTTCATCATCACTGTAGAGATGTGTGGTCTGATCTGCAGGAGGTGTTGATTGTCCCTCTGTAATGTAAAGGGGAGATGCAGGTTAACAGTGTGTTCCTTGTATGTTGACGCATTGTAGATGTTTACATTCAGACTGCATGACAATGTACATTGTGACTGTTTTAGTGAAGCTGCCTATTTGATGGGAGACAGTGTACATGACGGATGTGTGGTTGTACCTGTACATTATCATCTCACAGTGTCATGCAATGCAAGATGTGATTGGCCAGTTTCTACGCATGAGCGGCACCAGTTGTGTCCTCTGTCCTGTTGTGTAAGGGTTGCACTTTGTACCCCATTGTCGATAATTTTGATGTACTGTGATTGCTATGTGTGTGTGCTGCATTGTTGGCGAGTCGCCCCTACAGCTCTGATTTGGCGGCCCCTTATTCCTTTGAGTCAGTGTGCCTTTGACTTGTGTGCTTTTCGGGTGCTGTGATGTTTGCGACTTAGGTTATTTCTTCTCTTGGACACATTTTGTACTCTTGTGCATTGTTTGTCAGCAGATGTGTTTTTGACGTCATGGGTTGTAGGTGCATGTGGATGTGTCAGAGTGTGACCTGCTCCTTTTACGGATGTGGTACACACTCAGCCACCTCAATGTCGTCTTGTGCACCATGTCATGTATTGTGACTGCAGCCATGCTATCTGTCATGCAGTGTCACTTGCATTGTGAATGTGGTTCACAGAGCCGCTGCTTTTCTGTATTCAGCACATGTGCATGGGTAGGTTGTGGCATTGGTGATATGGAGGGGGCCCATTTGTGCACATTCTGGACGGGGGCCTAATTGGTGTTTCTATTTGTGCTGCAGTGTGCCTAGGGTACCAGGGACATGTTCCACACTCATTGTGGGTGTGCAGTATGCTGCACATGATTGTGCATGTGTGCCATTATGCCCATCTCCCTCCGTTCCCCCAGTCCCTGGTCATTACTCGCCCTGTTGCTGTTGGGTCAGGTCATATTGAGCTGTGTCCAGACCCCCAACTCATTGCACCATCTCCACACTGATGACTGTGGCCACCATTTCCTCCAGCTCATCCAACTCCTTCTGTGGTGCAGGACTCCCACCTCCAGTCGCCTTTGCTGCCTTCCTGTTGGCAGCGAGTTTCTCCTTGGTTTGGCTGTGAACTTCATGCCAGCGCCTCTTGACCTCCTCCATTGACCTCCTCAACACTCCAACTCCATTCACGTTGGTGACGATGGACTGCCATTTTTCCGTTTGTGTTGCCAATGACGCAGTGGAGGTGATGAACAGTTGTTGGTAGTATTCTATCACCTCCGTGACGATGATCTGGTCTTCCTGCGGACTGAACACCGTCTTCCTCTTCTTCTTCTCCTTGCACTTCCCCGAACACGAAGTTCCTGGCTGGTCCTCCATGGGGCTTGTGGGGTTCGGGTTGTCCTCTGCACTCGGTCCGGGTGCATCCATGGTGCTACGCAGTTTGATTTGGTTTAGGTGTGTTTGTTTTTTGCTTTTATAGTGCATTTTCCCGCATGACGCGTGGGAATTGCAGGCCTGTCTCTGGTTGTCGCTGATTTTTGTATTGCGATTTTGGGCATCGCAACTTTTTTCGTGTTGGTGTTTCGCATTTTTGCGGCGTCGCGTTGATTTTAGCGCTGTCATTTGACACGCTATCGTGGGACTATCGCATGGTGCCACAGGGTTGAGAATACAACGTTAACACGGTCTTATTTTCCCGCGATAGACTGCGATATGCAAAGTTGTGTTAAGCTAATTTTGCGAGGATTATCACACGTTCTTAAGAATATCCCCTAAGGGGGAGGTTTTCAAACATTTTATGCTGGGTTTGCACCACAGAAGTGTTCAAAGCAGACCGTGTTTCATAAAGAAACTGGTGCTGCTTTAAAGAATTAAACTTTTCCATTTAGGAAAACATCAGGGGGTGCGGCAGGGTCCCTGAACACTGCCTACTCCCACCAGCCTGCCAAAGAAATTCCCAAAGTGGAAGGAGTTTCAGTGGGACCCCTTCCACTTTTCAAATAAATTACCACCACCTTTAAGGTGATGGTAACTATTCAATGATTTGAGTCTAGAATTGCGGTCGCTTTCTATTGATACATCAAATACCGAATCACAACTTGGAACGAAGACCCCTTTTACACTGCAGCCAAATTAAAATTCATTATGGTTCCCAAAAACATTTTACCAGCCAGATAAACTTTTCTGACTCTTAAAATGGGCTTGGTACATTAGAAAAGGGCATTTTTCAGTTGCAAATCCAGTGGTTTTGCAAACCATGGGTTAACAATCACAAAATACTTTCATACATCTGGCCCACCCATTCTTCTGATCAGTCTTTTCCCCCGGGCCATGTTGCTATTACCATCCTTGATATGTGGTTCACTCTCTCCCCACTTTTACATCAACTCATTATAGACTCACTATTTCCTTTGCACCAATGTATTGCTTCACCCTCCCAAATAATAGAAAATGCTGCACTCCCACACAGAGGCACACACACGGAGAAGCAATAAAAACACTTGGAAAGAGATTTCACTCTCATAAAATGAGGGACATCAAAAGATAGTTTTCAAAATAAAGCATGGGGTTTTATTTGTGCAACACTCTCTAATAGAAAGGTTTGCCCAGATGTCAAATGAAAACAATATGCAAATGTGTGTGTGTGTGTGTGTGTGTGTGTGTGTGTGTATATATATATTTATATATTTTATTTTCATTTTTTTCCCCACCAAAAGCACTCCTGAACGCACTCGCTGCTGTTGTTACAACCATGCTCCGGATCGAGTGTTCATTCCATTAAGCCACAACAGCTGCACTGCATATCGGGTGAGGAATTGTTCCCACCTCGCAGCCTCTCCTTCAATTGTGGGATGGTGCAGTCCAGCGCAGCAAGGGCTGACGCGTGAATAATTTTTTCCACCAAAAGCCCCAAAGCATTTCTGGACGTACTCGCTGTTGTTGTTACAACCATGCGGTTTATTTAATGCTGGCAAACAAACAGAAACAATCCGTTAATGAATTTCTTGTGCCGACGCTTTTCGAGGTAAAATCCTCTTCTTCCTGGGCAGCTTAACGAATGTCTGGCAGAGAACTCCCATTGCTGCATGCCGTAGTTATACCCGCCCATAGTGGGCGTTTGCTCAGTGCATGATTGTTTCACTTCTGGTTAGTGCATGCTGGTATCTATAGTCCATTTGTGGGAGTAATTTGACTGACTGACTGACTGACTGACGGATGTATTTATAAAGTGCTCGATTGCCGATGCATCTTGGCGCTGAGGTGAGTTCATACAGGTCCAGAAACTTGCTTGTTTAAGAGCATTTAGGAAACAACCAGGTCTTAACCTGTTTCCTGAATATAATCCTATTGGAATTCAGTCTCAGCTGTGAGGGGAGAGAGTTCCACAGCATAGCGGCCTGATGTGAAAAACTCTTACCACCCCATCTAGCCTTTTTTATTCTGGGAACCTGAACCAACCCTATGTTGGCGGACCTCAGGCTTCGCAGAGGTTGGTACCAAGAGAATAGCTTTTGAATGTCTGTGGCACCACCACCGTAGAGCGCCTTGTGCACCAGGCAGAGGGCTTTGAATTTGACTCTTTCCGGGATGGTAAGCCAATGGAGCTGTCTTATACTGGTAGACATGGGGTGATATTTGGGGAGTGCAAGCAGCACGTGGGCAGCCGCATTCTGGAATGATTGTAATTTAGCAGTTTGGCCTTTGTCTATACCTAAGTATAGCGCATTCCGGTAATCAATTCAGGAGAGTACAAGGGCTCCCATTACCGTTTTCCTTAGCATGAATGGGATGAACGACAAGATTTTGCTCAAAACTTTGAAAGTAAAAAAGCAGGCGGAGGTTACTGATTGATTTGCTTCCCCAGCTTCAAATCACTATCGAACATAAAGCCTAGATTTTTTGCCTTGGTCACCGGAACTGGGCAACTCCCAGCCTCCGTAGGCCACCAGAGTTGATTCCAAACTAAGGGGCCCTTCCCAAAGTCAATAACCTCTGTTTTTGCAGTATTGAGTTTGAGGAAGTTTGTGTTCATTCAAGCCATAACTGTATTAAGACAGTTACGGAACCTGGCTGCTGTGATGTCCACCCTCTGTGAGACTGAAACCACAATCTGGGTGTCGTCCGCATACAAGACCACATTAAAGCCGTGCTGCTTAATTATTCTGGCCAGAGGGGTGACATGGATGTTGAATAGCGTTGGCGACAGAGCCGACCCCTGTGGGACTCCACATGGGAGGCACAGGTTTGCAGACTTAAGACCCTCCCAGTGGATCAGTTGTTCCCTGGATACCAGGAATGATGAGAGGAAGGCTAGAGCCGTCCCTCTAATCCCTACTGCCTTCAGCCACTGCACCAACACCACATGGTTAACGGTGTTGAATACTGCCGATAGGTCAAGCAGGATGAGGACGGCTCTGCCCCCTTCATTCACCAGTTTACTGATTTTTTTTGTCGCCATTATCAAGGCAGATTCGGTGGAATGTCTTGATCTGAAGCCATGTTGGGTGGAATCAAGAAGTAGATTACCATCCAGGTAGTTGAACCCTCAGTGGGCTCTGCAGGAATTCTCTAGAGCAATTGTAATTCCTTTAGTAGGACTCCAGATCGAGTGTTCATTCCTTTAAGGCACAACATCTGCACTGCATATCAGGTGTGGAATTGTTCCCACCTCGCAGCTTCTCCTTCAATTGGGGGATGGTGCAGTCCAGCGCAGCAAGGGCTGCCACGTAAACAATTTTTTCCACCAAAAGTATTCCTGGACGCACTCGCTGCTGTTGTTACAACAATGCGGTTTATTTAATGCTGGCAAACAAACAGAAACAATCCGGTAATTAATTTCTTGTGCCAACGCGTTTCAAGGTAAAACCCTTTTCTTCCTGGGCAGCTTAACGAATGTCTGGCAGAGAACTCCCATTGCTGCATGCCGTAGTTATACCCGCCCATAGTGGGCGTGTGCTGAGTGTATGATTGTTTCACTTCTGGTTAGTGCATGCTAGGATCTAAAGTCCTTTTGTGGGAGTATTTTGAACCCACAGTGGGTTCTGCAAGCATTCTCTACAGCAATTGAAATTCCTTTAGTAGGACTCCGGATCGAGTATTCATTCCTTTAAGCCACAACAGCTGCGCTTCATATCGGGTGTGGAATTGTTCCCACCTCGCAGCCTCTCCTTCAATTGTGGGATGGTGCAGTTCAGCGCGGCACGGGCTGCCGCATCATGTGATCAAGGCCGTTGTAGGCCGAAACGTGTCATGGCGATTGTGGTGGATTGAAGGCTATCGATAAAGACACCTATTGAGCACGAAAATTGGGTTCGCGCCTTGTTCTTTCCCATGGAAGGAAAGTTGACGAATGCGGCGGTGAAGGAAATATATATATATATATATTACCTACTGGCGGTCGCCAGTAGGTAGTTATAGTTAGGACCACGTTTCCATAGGAAATCCGCAACATTCTATTTTGAATAACTTTGGCGCCGGTCGACGAATCCTCGCGAATTTCTCAAAATAGGTGGGGCGCTACGCTCCGCTCCTACCCTGAAAGTCTCGGGGGGATCCGTCAAGCGGGGGCTGAGATAAAAGGGGGGTCCCAAAACGCGTTTTTCCCATGCATTTTTCCATAGGACCTTTAGAACGAGCTACAGCCCGAACGGCTGAACAGAATTACTCAAAATTTGGCAGAGAGGTAGTCCCTAGGTCAAGGAAGTGCCTTTTGTAGGTTTGGTGTAAATCTGTTCAGTAGATTCTGAGAAAATAGCCTTTAAATCAATATATATATCTGAGCCCGCTTACGGTACGCTTACCGTACGCTTACGGTAAGCGTACGGTGGCGTGCGCGAGCGCGATTCTGATTGGCTCTTAGATCTTAGTAAACATTCGAATCGGTCGAAACCAGGAAGCGGCGGCCGCCATTTTGTGTATTTCACTCTGAAAAAAAAGAGTGAAAACAAGGAAAGGGGGCAATGAGGAGAGTTACAGACCCCCTAACATTTGTAAGGGGGTCAAAGAGGGACAGAAAAGTACAAAAAAAACATTTATTGATTTTAAAAAAAATCACGGGG
This sequence comes from Triturus cristatus, assembly GCF_964204655.1. NCBI lineage: Eukaryota > Metazoa > Chordata > Amphibia > Caudata > Salamandridae > Triturus > Triturus cristatus. The sequence goes on from NC_140591.1 coordinate 410,108,615, forward strand.
TACGCGTACGGTAAGCTTACGGTAAGCGTACGGTAAAAAAAAAAAAAAAATGAAAAGCAGATTTAAGAGTTTAGATATTAGGGAGCTCTAAAAAGAGCTGTTGTGTTTATGAAGTCATTTTTTAAGTGGTACCTACAAGTAAGTACCGATGCAGAGTCTAAGGTTCAAGAGGAAGACTCTGTTCCCTTCTTCATTGAAGTGTACACCATCTCCTCTATAAATGTCTTGCATGTCATAACGCAAGTTGTTGTGGTAAATGGCACCCATACCATAGTCACGGAGGAAAGCAGAAACAGATTTGTTGACGTGCTTTCTTGCTTTGTCAATCTGTGGACAGAAATGATTGGACCAGTTCCATTTTTGCCTTTGGCATATGTTGGAAAACACAAAGGCAGTTTTAGGGAAAAGTGTAAACAGTTGTGCAAAGGTGTCCTTCATAAGCATTTCCAGACCTACCCCAGTCAAAGTGCCTAGGTCATTGCCACCACAGTGCACTATTATGAGGTCAGGGTGTTGGATTTGAATGAAGGATTTCACCAATGGCATCAATTGGTGCCACTTTAACCCTCTCTGACCAATCCATTTAATGTCTACATTTGGCAAAGCAAGGTCTCTCACCATACCTGTTTTCTCTGCAAACTTTTCACTCCAGAAGACATAGCTGTGCCCTACAATCCACACTGTGAACATCTTCAAAGGAGAACTGGATGCACTCAGGAGGTGTCTTTCAGTAGAATGGCAATATGAAAAGAAAGACAGTTTGGAAATGGAGGCATACATATTTTTTACAAAACAAAAAGAACTGATTGGCTGTTTCATACCATTCTAGAATAAAAACTAGGCTGTATGTGTAAATTAATAGAAGCATGTTTTGTATTGGTAAAAAAAAATGTGTAACCAAAGAACAGTACTATGGATTTGCTGTTAGGTTTGAAAAGTCAAGCACTCTTGCTCTGTGGAATTGAAACATTGTTTGGCGAACTTCTGACCTAACTCAACACAGCAGTGTTCCATGAGCTGTTGCTATGGTAGCAGGCAGAAGTCAAGTTGGGGGAAGGGTACTAGGCAGAAGTCAAGTTGGGGGAAGGGTACTTTTGGAAAAGGGTTGGTTTTCAACCAATAGAAATGTGTGATTACATTTGAAAAAAAGGGGGAAGCACTGAGATTTGAAACTTACAAGTATATGTGTGGAAAAATAGAGGGAAAGTTTGCCATTATCTGGTTCTGCTGAGAGGAGAGAGGTGAACACAACAGAGATCCTGGCTCTGATAATCTGCTGTTTGAGTGTCACATTTCTTTCACAACTAACTAATTTTAAAGGTGAGTTTACAGTTTGAGAGGGGATGTATGTGGTAACTTAAGAAATGAATAATAGAAATGGAAATTGTTTTTGTTGTAGTTACACATGGTGGTTTCATAATGTGTCAGTCTGTAAAAGTGATTTTCACTTGCCCCGAAAAAAAAAAGAGCAGTAAGTGTGCTTTCAAATAGGCAAAGAAATTTCGTTTTGGGACTAATGTGAAAACATGACTCTGTGTGCAGAGAGGAATTATAGGCAGAGATTTATTGCGTCTTGCTCTGGTGATTTCACAGTTGCATTAGATGGAAAGGGGGAGCGAATTTTGGGGGGAAGAAGCAGAGTCTTAGCACACACCCATGTGCTTGCCATGTATAGTCATGCACAGTATTTACAAGCGAGTGGGGTTTTGAGGTTTCAGTCTGTAATGCAAATACATTCAGCATCACTAAGGCTGGTTGCCCTTGCTGGAGTGTAGGCAGTCACCGAGAATACACATGGTGGTGGTCTGAAAAAACAGTTTGGACATGTGCATTTAAATAAATTAAAAAAAAATGGTTTCATAATGTGTCAGTCTGTAAAAGTGATTTTCACTTGCACCGAAAAAAAAAAGAGCAGTAAGTGTGCTTTCAAATTGGCAAAGAAATTTCGTTTTGGGACTAATGTGAAAACATGACTCTGTGTGCAGAGAGGAATTATAGGCAGAGATTTATTGCGTCTTGCTCTGGTGATTTCACAGTTGCATTAGATGGAAAGGGGGAGCGAATTTTTGGGGGAAGAAGCAGAGTCTTAGCACACACCCATGTGCTTGCCATGTATAGTCATGCACAGTATTTACAAGCGAGTGGGGTTTTCAGGTTTCAGTCTGTAATGCAAATACATTCAGCATCACTAAGGCTGGTTGCCCTTGCTGGAGTGTAGGCAGTCACCGAGAATACACATGGTGGTGGTCTGAAAAAACAGTTTGGACATGTGCATTTAAATAAATCAAAAAAAATGGTTTCATAATGTGTCAGTCTGTAAAAGTGATTTTCACTTGCCCCGAAAAAAAAAAGAGCAGTAAGTGTGCTTTCAAATTGGCAAAGAAATTTCGTTTTGGGACTAATGTGAAAACATGACTCTGTGTGCAGAGAGGAATTATAGGCAGAGATTTATTGCGTATTGCTCTGGTGATTTCACAGTTGCATTAGATGGAAAGGGGGAGCGAATTTTTGGGGGAAGAAGCAGAGTCTTAGCACACACCCATGTGCTTGCCATGTATAGTCATGCACAGTATTTACAAGCGAGTGGGGTTTTCAGGTTTCAGTCTGTAATGCAAATACATTCAGCATCACTAAGGCTGGTTGCCCTTGCTGGAGTGTAGGCAGTCACCGAGAATACACATGGTGGTGGTCTGAAAAAACAGTTTGGACATGTGCATTTAAAAAAATCAAAAAAAGTGGTTTCATAATGTGTCAGTCTGTAAAAGTGATTTTCACTTGCCCCGAAAAAAAAAAGAGCAGTAAGTGTGCTTTCAAATTGGCAAAGAAATTTCGTTTTGGGACTAATGTGAAAACATGACTCTGTGTGCAGAGAGGAATTATAGGCAGAGATTTATTGCGTTTTGCTCTGGTGATTTCACAGTTGCATTAGATGGAAAGGGGGAGCGAATTTTTGGGGGAAGAAGCAGACTCTTAGCACACACCCATGTAAATATGTGTACTGTATTATAAAATGTTTTAAAAATATTAATACTTTTTTCTTTTTTTCCAGATAGATATAGAAAATTTTCGAAAAGTACAAACATTTTTAAAACTATTTTTAAAAAAAACAAATGAATAAATATATTTTCAGTGTGTATGGTAAGTCAATAATAATAATTGTAGTCTCTCAAGGACCTTGTAATGTGTTTATTGATTTTTAGTGTTTTTTAAAAAAAAAAAAAAAAGTACGCGCACCGTACGCGTACGGTAAAAAAAAAATAAAAAAAAGTTTTTAAAAACATATGTAAAAAAAAGATGAAAGATAAGGTTGGCTCTTAAAAGAACCGTTGTGTTCATGCAGGGACAGAGGAAAGGAAGCATGGGAAAATTATTCAAAGCGACAAATGTGTTGATCTATTTTGTTGTTCACTAGGGAAACACTGGTCTCCCTATAGCAAATTAGATCTTGACAAAATGTGCATCGAATATCAACCTTCCGAAATCGAGGGTTGATTTCCAGAGGGCCAGCAAAAGGAGATTCTCCCCCCACAGATGAAGGGCTCACCTGACCTGCAGAAGAAGGAGTCAGCCCTGCAGATGATGGTTCAGGCTGAGCTGCTGTGGATGTACTGGCTTGTCTTTTTGAAGAGTTACCTCCAAAAAGATGACCATGTGTCCTTCTGTGTACATCCTGGAGGTGTCTCTTCATGGTGTGATTCCCAAAGGAATACTTCCTGTTAGGATTACCTCTAGAAAGTACACGCTTACACAGCTTACAAGTCACTAAGGGTGCATTTACCTTTTGCTGGCCTTCAGGAAAAGTAAAATAATCCCATACATAAGAGGGCTTTTGTTTCCTCGATCTCTGCCTCAAGACAGTGCTGCTAGTGCTAGCCTCACTCTCAGAAGAGCTCTGCTGTTCTGCCATCGTATCCCAAAGACAAACCAGCTCCTTCTCCCAAGGGATCACAAGCAGAAATGAGGGGAATGGGTGTGGTGTAGGAGAGTTCTAGAACTGAAAGTAGTTTCAACCAATCAAAAGTTGTGTTTCATGATCACATGACCTACCGTACGCTTACGGTACGCTTACGGTACGCTTACGGCAAAAGTGCGCATGCGCGTAAAAAAGACACGCGCTTGCGCGCATGCGCATAACAGTGACTCCCGGCACTTCCGCGTAACGTGCGCGTGTAGCGTACACGCGTACGCGTCCCACGCGGAGTACGCGCGGCTACGCAAATTGCGTAACTATACGCAAGCAGCGTAGGAAAATTACGGACGTTGCGTAAACCGTACGCTTACCGTGAGCTTACGGTACGCGTACTAAAAAAATAAAAAAAAAAATAGAAAAAAAGTACTGCAAATAAATTTTACATGTTTATTTTAAAAAATATATTTAAAAAAACATATTTAAGAATTTTAAAAATTTAATCATAGTCTTTATAAAAGGTAAGAAAATTAAAATAAAAATATGTTAGAAAAAATAGAAGAAAAAAAAAATTAGCATTTAAAAAACCTTGCAAATTCACTGAAAAAACCATGGGTTTCACACACGTTATAGTTAGGAATTAGCATTTAAAAAACCTTAGAAATTCAGTGAAAAAACCATAGGTTTCACACACGTTATAGTTAGGAATTAGCATATAAAAAACCTTAGAAATTCAGTGAAAAAACCATAGGTTTCACACACTTTATAGTTAGGAATTAGCATTTAAAAAACCTTAGAAATTCAGTGAAAAAACCATAGGTTTCACACACGTTATAGTTAGGAATTAGCATTTAAAAAACCTTAGAAATTCAGTGAAAAAACCATAGGTTTCACACATGTTATAGTTAGCTGGACATTTTACTCGTAAAAAACCAATGAAATTGCCCCGTTATAGTTAGTTCAGCTAACTATAACTCGCGCGCCCGCAATGCACTGCTGATGACGTCACATATTACATCACTCATGACATGGTCAGTGACATCACTCATGACATCACTGATGACATCTCAAATGACATCACTGATGACATCACTGATGACATCATCCTTGTGATAGAGTGGCAGACCTCCTCTCACCCTAATATAACCTTTGATACACACATTCAAAAATAGAGACTAAAATTTTCAAAACAATGGACATACCAATACCAGTTACAACAACCTCTTCAGTAATTCTAAGATCCACATACACATCCACTCATTCACCAACAGTCCTATACAGTCACTCATACATGTACTCACTCATCATATGTACTCATACACCTATACATCCTGTTACACAATGCCACTCATCCATAGAGTTACTCACACACATAGTCACTCATGCTAATAAAGAATCAAACATACATTTACTTGCATATACAGTTATACACACACCACCATACTTACTTCTACGGAAACTTACACATACTTAGTCTTTTAAACAATCACTTATAGAAACACATACTTATTCATACAGGAACTCTTTCAATCTCTCACTCTCACATATACTCACATATATACACCAATAGTCACATATACTAGTTTAAAACATATGTAGTTACTCATAAAGACACTATTGAGACAGTCATTCACTCACTAACACACCCATACACACACTCATCCACCCATACAGTCCTGCACACATGCTGTGTTCAACCCATACAAACAGTGAGTCACTCATTCATGCACCTATGCACTACGTAATACCCCCCACCGAACCATGCAGACACTCAGACTGATACTCAAAAAACCAACTAATAACCTATATAGACACCCATGTAGCTACTCACCAACCCATGCAGCCACTTATACACAAAGTGAGAGACTGATACAGATATATACATATTTAAACATTACTCACTAAAACATGTATTCACTATGATACACTTAATCAGTCAGTTAAACAATCAATTTGTCAAAAACAAATCATCCATTTAGACACTTATATACCCATTTATTCTTCCATCGACCTTGAGATATACATATATAAAACATATTTAATTTTCAGAAAAACCCACATTCACTGGATGATGTCATCAGTGATGTCATCAGTGATGTCATTTGAGATGTCATCAGTGATGTCATGAGTGATGTCACTGACCATGTCATGAGTGATGTAATATGTGACGTCATCAGCAGTGCATTGCGGGCGCGCGAGTTATAGTTAGCTGAACTAACTATAACGGGGCAATTTCATTGGTTTTTTACGAGTAAAATGTCCAGCTAACTATAACATGTGTGAAACCTATGGTTTTTTCACTGAATTTCTAAGGTTTTTTAAATGCTAATTCCTAACTATAACGTGTGTGAAACCTATGGTTTTTTCACTGAATTTCTAAGGTTTTTTAAATGCTAATTCCTAACTATAAAGTGTGTGAAACCTATGGTTTTTTCACTGAATTTCTAAGGTTTTTTATATGCTAATTCCTAACTATAACGTGTGTGAAACCTATGGTTTTTTCACTGAATTTCTAAGGTTTTTTAAATGCTAATTCCTAACTATAACGTGTGTGAAACCCATGGTTTTTTCAGTGAATATATATATATATATATATATATATATATACACACACACACACACCCACACTTACAAATAAGCAAATGCAACTGTTAAATGCATGGAATAAAATACAATCAGATAATAGTACTGGACGTCCACTGCAAGAAATAAACACTGTTAAATGCAAATAATCAGAAAGATATATACACTAAATATATCAGATGATTATAACCACTGGAGACTTGAATGTGCACACAGACACACTCACACATCAAAATTCCAATAATCAAAAAGAATACATCACCGATCGCTCTCCCTGCATTCTTGCCAACTCGGCTGGAGGAGCCCTTGACAACCAGGCAGAAGCCTCGAGCGGGACCCTCAAAGTTCCCTGTGGCAACACGTCTGCTCCACAGCGAGCGTCCGGCTGAGCACCAAGATTTTCTGCCTTTAATTCCTTTTACTCAACCTGAGGAGAAGCTTCTGGAAACCTCGCCCCCTTTCTTCTGTTATGAAAACCGAGCTGACCGTACTGGTCTGTGTCAGGGTCATGACAGAAGCTGGCCAGGCCACTGTATTTTGTCTCCCAGACAGAGCTGTAAATTCCACACATTTCTCCGGCAACAACAATCTCTGCCCTGAAAGGTACCAAGCGCGCTTCCCACACATTATCTTAGTGAACTTATGAAAGTCTCCAAAAGGTAAAGAAAACAATCTTGAACGTGAATAGCCTAAACAACTTGAGTGATCTCAGGGCCTGCTTGTGTGCGCAAAGCTCAAGCTAGACAGAGTCAGAATTCAAGATGGCATGAGAGCATGTAAAAGCCAATAGTAAGAACTTCATAATACTTCTCAATGAACAACACAATGCACATTTGTGCACCACTGCCTATAGCACTACACACTTCATCTCCAAATGTACAACATAATGCACATTTGTGCACCACTGCATATAACAGTACACTCCAAGTCAGAAGTACATTCCACATCTTTCTCTCTCTCATGCCTTCAAATGCATATCCCACACGTTCTGTTCCTGGCAAGGCTGTAAAAAGCAAAAACTTCCACCTTGAAGCTACAAGGAGACACAAAAGGAATCTTCGAGGAAAAAATGCACATGCAGAAATAATGATGTCGTACATTAATGTTAGAATAAATCAAAACACCTAAAACCAATTAAAACAATGGCAGTCAAAAGTCATCATGTGGTCCCAACATATGGAAGTGCCTCTGGCACTACATTTTACCCCATGACCTTTGACTATCCTAAGATACATATCTAAAATCAACTTTTGAAGTGAAAGTACACATATAAAATGAAGCACACATTAAAACCGTGACATTATAAAAGCATGTAACTTATTCATCTAAAATAGCTCATGTATATCTGATAATAATTCAGCAACAGAAATAAATATGTGATGAATCAAACATGTTAACTCATTGATGCTCCTAGTGTTATAAATGGCTAACCCAGCAACTTCTACTATTGAAGCAGCCAAACTTATATACTTTGCTTAAGACAATAAAGGAATCTCAAAATCATCTTCATCAAGATAAACAGTTTATCCTGTAACAATCTGGATATGCAATGAAAGAATCAATGAAAAATATTCTCCATCAGTTCTTTGGGAAGGTACAGAGCCCTCCTGCTATATTTAAAATACTATCTTTTAACATTTTTTTTCATTCAAAAGTACGCTTGGAATCATAATTTTCACTTTCAGGATCAGTTCACTTTCATTGTCATTTGAACACATTAAAAAACCGTCTCTGCTAGGTAAACCCATCTGGTTGATTCAGCCAAAGGATGTCAGCAACAGTGTCATTCTGCTCCATCAGGTGGTCATTTCGGGGTTGGTGGCTCCCACACGCTCACAGCCCCACAGAGATCCAGGGACCCACACACAGGGCAGGAACATCAGGTACACCAACACGTAGCAGTATGATCTAAAAAAGAAACAAGCATCAATCTTCTTGCAAAAAATATTTTTCAGAAAATACACGTTTTCCTTTTTCTGTTTTGGGTCTGATAACAAAGTCTTATCTTTTCTGTCTGCAAAGTTCTCAGCTGGTTATGGGGCATTATCTGAGAATTCTACCCACACTTTGACCTCTGGATTCTTGGTAGTGGAGTCAAACTCTCCTTCTCCTTACTAAGTAAGAAGGGCTGGGGTAGTCCCCTTCCTGACTATCTCTCCATGCACTGCTGAATAAGTGCATCCTTGATCATTTGGCATAGGCCCAAGGCGATCCATCTGCCCTATCTGCACTGGTAATTTTCCTTTCACCAACTGGCCCCTCACCTCAGGTGCGACTGGTCTGTGCTGTGCATGCTGACAAACAGGAATCACAGTTCTAAGTAAGTCTAGGGGAATATGCATCCATTCATTCTCTGCCCACCTGTTAGTAGTGTCTTTCTCTCCCACTTAGTCATGCCCACCAAATCAGAGTTGTGCGTCACCACCTCTGCCTCCAAGATTTTAGCCTTTTCATCTGTAAGGAAATTAAAGCGTCTGTCTAGTAACTATATGGGACAATGAGCGTCTACATCATACACAGTATCTGTGCTTTGCAGTAACATTTCCTAAATTTATTGCCACAACTCCTTGTTCCACTTCACAGGGGAATCATGTATCTAAGGCACCTCAAACACCACCCCTAGATTTTTGTACTGTGCTGTTCATGCAAAACTGCAGTTTCTGCCTGAATGTGCCACTTGATCACATTTGCTTCTTGTGCATTGCCTGTTCTGTATAACTCAAGAAAATGCATCATCCATTGCAATTTCAAATTTCAAAATCACATTGTGTCTTATTTTCATCTGCCAAGTGTCTGTCAGCGTGAAAAAACAAAAAAGCAACTGAATCTGCCCTGTCTATCAGAGCACAAAAATACACACAGAACTGTCAGTGTTTGTCAAAGTATAGTGACACAAAAACAACTGTTTTCCAAAGGGAGAAAACCACTCTCCTGCATCTGCCAACATTTCAGTCCAAAAGCTCTTCTTTCCTTGTTTTTTCAACATACTCCAAGTGGCATACTGCCCCTGAACTGTTATATGTAACTCAATGTCTCCTTTCTGTTTTAGCCACACATCTAAAGCATGTTGTACAACCTCTTTTCAAGATTCAGAAGCACATTGCTTCTTCTCTCCCCACTCAGTCATGTTTAAAAATAGCATTTTTCATCATTTCTTTTTTCAGTTTTTGCATAGCGTCTCTCCATGTAAAGCAAGGTTTAAAAGCAAACACTCCCACTTTGAAGCTTCAAGGAGACACAAAAGAAATCTTCTTGGAAAAATGAACATGCAAGAAAAATTATGTCGTACATTCAAGCGAGAATAAATCAAAACACCTAAAATCAATTAAAACTATGGTAATCAAAGGTCATCACGTGGTCCCAACATATGGGAATGTAATTAAGAATACGGGTAAGAGCAGAATAATGTATTATATTGGCAAACACACTTGTTGACTATCACACATTTCATCCTTCCGAACTGGCACTTGACCACTCTCTGTCAGTCTTGGCACCTCCCATCCTTCTGCACCAGGCCCTCCACAATCCTCCACTTAATCTCTCCCCATGCACAAATGAGTTTTCTGTCAAAAACTACTCCTGATGGTTCCTGCATTAGTGGACAACACCCACTCATGTTCATTCAAGTACAACATGAAGGTCTCTACATCATCATTTCTTCTTTCCAATTACATCTTAGTAATGTCCCTACTGTGCTCCCTTCTGTCTTGACATATTATTTAAACCTTTCTGTTGCTCGCTGAAGGAAATAGTGAGCTTTCGACCACGTGCAAAGCCATCGCATTACTATGTTCCTGATTTCAGTTGACTCCTAGGTCAAGTATCTCTTTGTCCTTTTTGTCTTATGGAGTGTCTATTCTCAGGCTGTATTTCCATATGACAGGTATATTTAATCACACATCAATTGTTTGGTACAGCATTAATGTTTTCATAGTAAGATTGTGTCTTAGATCTGCGAAAGGGCACAAGGCAGGGATGCCCTATTTCACCGGTTCTGTTTGCACTGGCGCTAGAGCCTTTGGCTTCATGGGTCAGAGGGGATCCGATTGTATAAGGTATACGGGCGGGGACCAGTGGGAAGAAAAGATATCGCTATATGCAGACGACATCCTTCTTTACGCGAAGAGGCCTCTGTTTACAATTAACCGGTTGCTCCAGATTTTTGGGTTATTCCAGGGGTACTGTGGGTATCAGATTAACTGGGACAAGTCCCTTTTATATATGCTAACGGACGGGCCGCCACCAGACCTGTGCGCTGACTCCAAACTCCAGACTAGAACTAGTTTTAAATACCTGGGTATCTTGATTGAAAAATCTGCTGCAGCGTTCATAACAGGGAATCTAAAGCCGCAGCTGGTTCGTTTGAAGAGCGGCGTTGTACACTGGAGAAAACTACCGCTCTCCCTGTTGGGTCGTGCGGTGCTCTTCAAGATGATGTCCCTACCTCGGATACTATATGTCTTGAAAAATGCCCCCTGCCAAGCACCACAGAAATTCTTTAGAGACATAGACAGTGAGCTACGAATGTTGATGTGGGACGGGTGAGGGGCACGGATAGCACTAGCCAAACTGCAGAAAGGGGTGTACGAGAGTGGCTTCGCCATACCTGACCTCCAGAAGTACTACTGGGCCTCACAACTCATGGTCAATTAATGACTGGGCCTTTGCAGATAGGAACGACCCGGCATATAGAGTTGATCACTGGACAATGGGGGCACAAGGTTATTTAGGCGTCCTATACAGAAGGGGTGGATGGGATGGACTAGCCCCACATACCCAACTAGTACAAAAGGCTTGGATTAAGGCCAGCCGGTTTCTGGGCTGGATAGGACGGCTGACAGACCAGACTCCCTTATGGAGCAGCAACATGCTCTAAGAAGTGGGCCGACTACAGGGCTTCTCGAAATGGAAGCTCATAGACATTGTACGTTTGGGGGATGTAAGGCGGAGACAGGCAGTGTTGTCGTTTGCAGAGTTACAGGCAGAATTTCAGCTGGCACCCACGGAGTAGTATAAATATCTGCAGCTGCAACACGCATTAAGTCGTCATCCTAAAGACGGGGATCAGCTTCCGGAATACAGTCCACTAGAAGAAAGGTTACTGTTAGACCCAATCACGGAGAAGGCGTTGTCCTGCACATACAAAAAAATCATGAATAACTCACCAGAGGTACTAGGCAAGGGACAGGAGGCGTGGGAATCCGATGTGGGTTTATTAGAAGACGACGACTGGAGGGAGGCAGTGCAAAGTCCCAGAGAGGTAGCAATCAGGGCACGATTTTGTCTAGTACAACTACGAATATTACATAGATCCTATTGCACCAGTATCCTCATGTTCGAAATTAGGGCGTATTTCGACCGAGGAGTGCAAGAGGGGATGTACTAAAAAGGGAACATTTTTTCATATCCTATGGGACTGCCCTGTTATACAGACATATTGGATAAAGGTCAGAGGTGTTGGAACAGGAAGTGCCTTTGGATGCTAGATGGCATTTACTGTGCGTGTCTGGTGAACTTACTTGGCCCAAATACCAGCAGATTTGGCTACAGGGGGCTGCCATGGTTGCCAAACTGAATGCTGCCGGGGCATGGGGGGCCAGCTAACCGGCTAAAGTCTCTCAGTGGGAACGAGACATGGGCTGGTGCTGTACGGCGGAAAAGACAATTTATGATAACCCGGGAATGCCCCAAGAAATGGGAAAAAGTCTGGCAACGATGGGTAGACTACAGGGGGTTTGGGCATTAGACAGATAGGGGGGGCGGGCTCCATGACTGGGGGATTCTGCCTACTAATGCATGATCGAGACGTGTTTAGCGGAATGTGTACGCTAATGAAACTACATGCAACTTGTTGTAAGCATAGGATCATGTTTGTTAAAGCTGACTATTTTTCAATCAAAAAGAATGTTTAAAAAAAAGATTGTGTCTTAGAAGAATTCTTTTGTTGCTATGTTCACTACTATTTGTCGTTGTTGGTTATTTTTTGACAATGTAAACCAAGGTGCCAATTACTCGTGTACCCACCTTGTAGAAAGCTTTACATTAAAAAATACACCCATATTTCCTGTGTTCATGTAGCTGTGATATTACCATTTGTTAAGTTGAAAGCATGTGCGCCTGAACCTCTGTCGAATGCTTTTCATTGTCCTACAATTATGTCAACAGGTGCCCAAGGACAGAAAAAACACAATTCCTCAGGCTGATATCCTGGATGCAATAGCTTACTTCGACTCAGTAATCTCTGATTTGGATGAGAGGCGAATAAAAGTGTCAGTGACAGACCACACAAATGCTGATGTCGACTTTGATGGTAAGAGCTTTTTTTAAGCACCTCACCAAAAAGATACGTTAGAGGGTGAACCATCTGTTTCTGAGACTAGGTGTGTAAGAAAGTATATAATTTATCTTATGACATTTTGCAACAATTAGCAGAAATTATGTTTTTAGTGTGAAATGGGTTTGGTGGTATCTCACATAAAAAAGCCGCATAAGGTACCATCAGGAAACTGGTTTGAGAAGAAAATGTCTATCAGTGAAAATATTTTCTAAATGGACTATATTGTTGCAGGTAAAAGTTATACAAATTTCAAAATTTAAGAATCTTCATTTAATGAAAACTTCTGGAATTCCCAGAACTGCACACCAGATCTGTAATGTTATAAGTAAGCCATTGATGGCTACAGGGATGTTGCTAATAAACAAGGAAGGCAAAAAAGGAGCTAAAATCACGAGGAAGAAATCTGCTACTAGTGACAAGAAGTATATAGAGGGGAAAAGGAAAGTCTGGCATGCCCTATCTATTATCAGTTGTTCCCTCTAGTACCAAATATGTTTTTGATTTTAGAATTATTTATGTGGAGTATTTGTAAAGTGCTGCTAACCACCCGGCATGGCTGCATAAAGGCGCTGTTGCGAGCTACAAACATAACTTTGCCAGAACCCCATGATGGAGAAGTGGTCCAACATTCTGAAGCAACTGGTACCAAGTTTAAAGCAGGGGCATAACGGACACCCCCGCACCCCCTGCGGTGAGGAGGGGGCCCAGTCACCTAAACATCAAGGGGGAACCCTCAGCTTCTCAGCTTGAGGGTATGGGTATTGCGAGGGGTCCTCCTCACCATTCTTTGCAGGAGGGCGCCCTAAGGTTCCGCCTCTGGTTTAATGCAGTATATTACGATGGTTAACTATTTAAACTCTTTTTTTTCAAAGATCTGCATTCGTTTTTTAACAGTATAGTACACAGATGCTGCTGGGTGGGTGCCATTTAAATTGCTAAATAAATCAATAAAATAAACAATCATCAATTATTCAATTATGACTCTATAAAAAGTTCATATTTCTATGTTTGTAAAAATGGCTATTAATGGGCCACATTTCTAGAATATCTTATTGTAAAAAATATTTTTAACCATTACCAAACAGTCACCAAACAATCACTCAAAAATCTCTGATCACCTTTTGTAGGAACTGGAACTTTCTGCTTGGCTGAGGTGGTGTGCTAATGCAAAAATAACTATTGATGGACAGAATGTAGAACAATGTCATACGTTCACCCCAGTACAGAGATCTGGGCCTAACTCCATCGTTTTTGCTCACCATGCCATTCCGGTTTGGACCCAGCCATATGCAAATCAGTCTTGACCCTGTGCCCTATGGGAACAGTCCAGCCTGAACTGCCAGGCCAGGTCCTCCCTGGACTGGAAACAATCATCCTAGGACCAGTTTCGGGGTTTCACCCCTCTTCAGCCCGAGTGGGACGGATATGCTCAGACGTGAGTCCCGTGCTCTCCACACCACTTGAATCAAGCTATAATAATAATAAGGGAATTTTATAGAGCGCTTGGTTACGCTCAAAGCGTGTCACCGCGCTAGAACAGAAGAACTCCCACAGACTCAGCCATTGAGACTGTGCAGGCTAGAGTGTATATAAATATGTTTTTAACTTCCTCCTGAAGCCAGGTTCAGATGACTCAAGACGGAGGTCCAAAGGTAAAGCATTCCAGCTCTTAGTCACCAGGTAACGGAAAGATCTACCTCCCATGCGAGCCCGCCTTATCCTCGGGACCTTTAAAAGGCCTCCGTGGGAGGAGCGAAGGGAGCGTGTGGGTACGTACCTGGTGATCAGGTTCTGGAGCTGTGTTGGCGCCTTCCCAGTAAGGATGCGGTGGCAGGTACAGAGGGCCTTAAACTCAACCCTGCTCCTCACTGGCAACCAGTGAAGAGTCCGAAGGGCAGTATTGGAGGCCACTCTTTTGGGAAATTTAAAAAATACGGCGGGCTACCGCGTTCTGCAACACCTGAAGGCGATTTATGGCCTTGTTAGTTGCTCCCAGGTACAGCAAATTGCCATAATCCGGGCGTGATGTGACGAGGGCGTGCACCAAAGTTCTGCGGGCTGACGTGGGAAGGAGATCTAAGACCTTCCGTATACTTTTCAGGACGCTGAAGCAGACGCCCGCCACACGTCCTATCTGCGGTCCAAGAGACAGGTCAGCATCTAACCAGACTCCAAGGTTCTGAACTTCTTGGCAGGGTGTTGGAGCCTCACCCAAGCATGGAGGCCACCACGCCGACGACCAGACAGATGGGTCCCCCCCCACTACGAGCACCTCAGTCTTGCTGCCATTTAGTTTAAGGCAGTTGGTGGACATCCAGGCTGCAAGGTCTTGCATGCAGGCTCTGAAACTGTCCGCCGCCAGACCGGGCGCTCACGAGAGGGAGATAACCAGCTGCGTGTTGTCGGCGTAGGACACGATGTGCAGACCATGGCCCACAGCAATAGGGGCCACTGGGGAGACATAAAGATTAAATAGGGTGGGGCTCAGGGACGATCCCTGGGGTACGCCCTGGTCCAATACAATATCCCTGGAATAACATTCGCCCTGGCGGACCTGAAAGCTTCTCCCCGTCAGGAAGGACTGGATCCATGCGAGGGCAGCTCCAGATATTCCGCCACTATTCAGACACCGTAGCAGGGTGGTGTGAGCTACGGTGTCGAATGCTGCACTCAGGTCCAATAGGATGAGGGCCATAGTATGACCCTCATCCACCCCCTGGCGTAAGGTCTCCACAGCCATCAAAAGTGCTGATTCCGTTGAGTGGCAGGGACGGAAACCAAACTGGGTATCGTGTAGTAGGGCAGCCTCATACACGAAATCCATCAGTTGCATGTTTACCGTTTTTTCCGCCACTTTGGCCAGATAGGACAGAAGGGAGATCGGCCGGAGGTTCTCTAGTTTCTCAAAGCTGATGTTAGATTTCTTCCTGAGAGGTAGAACCACCGCCTGTTTCCAGGCTTTGGGCACGGTCTTGGTGTTAAAAGACACATCCAGTTGGTGTCTTATATATGGTTCTAGCACCGATAAGCAATCCACTAGCCGTTTCGGCGTGGTGGGATCCCGCGGGGAACCCGATTTGATGGATATACAGATTTTTAGTAGGTCCTCTGAGGGCGGGGTGACAAAGTTGGTCAGTATATGTCTGTCCCTCCATTCCCTCGGGCTTTCCGCAAATTCGGTTCCAGCAATGGGATGACTGGGAAATGCCGAGTAGATTTTTGCTATCTTTTCAGAAAAGAAGTTCGCAATCCTATCACAGGATTCCACCGAGCAGTCATCTGGAGCCATGGCTGGTTTCCCACTCGAGAGGGTTTTATAGAGCAAGAAGAGCTCCCTCGTCGAGTTACCAGCTTCGCTAACTCTAAATTCGCCTCTCCGTTAGGTAGGCCTCCCTAGTTTCCTTAGACGGAGCCCCCCGCCACTGTCTTTCGACTCGCTTCAATGCTGTTTTCGTGACCCGTAGTTCATCACTGAACCACGGGGCAGTTTTTTGAAGGCAGCCACCCAATCTGGCGTGCGAAAGTGGGGCTGGGCAATCAAGCGCCTCGTTGATACGCTTGCATAGATTGGTATTAGCCGTATCCGCATCATCCCCCCAGGGCTTCCCCCTTTGGTCAGTGCCGCACTGAATTTAGCCTGAGAAAAGGTAGCCCATCTCCGCCTGGGATGGTTCAGTGTAGCCGGCTCCGGGGGTTTAACCCCGGAAATTCGTATGAAGAATGGTACCAGGTGATGATCCGACCAAGGGATGGGAATGGGGGTCTTAGCTTCTACTTCCCCCCAATTGACGAATATGGGGTCCAGTAAGTGTCCCAACTGGTGAGTTGGACCACTTACTATTTGATTCAGTTGGAGGGCTCCCAATGCCTGGCAAAAGTCCCTACTAACATTATCTGTGGGGTTGTTTAGATGTAGGTTAAGATCCCCCAGTACCAGAAATTTGTCTTTGCATAACACAGCCTCCATTATACCTTCCACCAGACTCTCCCCAAACCTGGCTATAGGGCCTGGGGGTCTGTAGATTAGCATGCCCTTCAGCGTACAGCTCTCATTCACTTTGACAGTGAAGCTCCCTGCCTCACTGTCCAGGATAGAGGAGTGGTCTAATTGACAACGTAGATTTTTCTGTGCTATAATAGCAATTCCCCCTCCTCTACCGGTGAGCCTAAGCATTGTATAGCCCTCTGGTAGTGCCTCTAAGGCATCAGGGGTAGAGCCTTCATCTAGCCATGTCCCAGTAAGAAACACAAGATCCCACTGTTTCTCAGTGAGTAGGTCGTATAGATCTAATTTGTGTTTCCGCAGAGAACGTACGTTTAGCAGGCCACAGTCCAGGATATAGTCTCTAGGGGCCACATCCCTGCCAGGATCAAAATAGAAGTGGCAGTGTTCACAGCCTGTATTATCCTCCACTCTCAATTTATGTAGACATGGGGTAGACATGCGAAAAGTCAGCAGTTCCTGCCTGCTCCACCGTATATGTCCCTCCCGAGGGACAAAAGGTATGGCCCTGGACCGCGTACGATCGCGGCCGGGCGAAGACGGGCTTGCCTTAAGCGCGCCCTCGGCGCGCTGTCGGCGCGCCCGCTGCGCTCGTCCGCTGCGCGTCTGGGAGAGACACATGATATAATATGAGGGTGTGTGGCCTAGCGCAGAGGGGGCGTGGCCTGAGCAGGAGGGCTTCCCCGGGATGGCTGCGCGGGAGAATTACAGGCAAGACTGGTGGCAAGCTGCAGCGGCCAGGTAGGGAGTGACAACACAACACAAATATTCAGTGAAGTGAGGTGAAACCCCGAACCCAGCCCTAGGATGCTTGTTTCCAGTCCAGGGAGGACCTGGCCTGGCAGTTCGGGCTGGACTGTTCCCATTGGGCACAGGGTGAAGACTGATTTGCATATGGGTGGGTCCAAACTGGAATGGCATGGTGAGCAAAAATATGATGGATTTAGGCCCAGATCTCTGTACTGCGGTGAATGTATGACATTGTTCTGCATTCTGTCCATCAAGAGATCTTTTTGCATTAGTCAGGGCAGAGCAGAACAGGGTTGAATGTTTGCCAACAGAGAAAATAAGTCTTAGAACTTCTTGTCTGTACATTTTAGAATAAATTCAACAATGCCACATTGTTGGATTTATCATTACCATTCTACTGAGCCCTTTAATCCTAGTTTCATTGCTTTTCTTTCTCCAGTTATTAACTAAAAACCTTTTCCACTGTTAACCTATGGGCTAGGAATCTGCAAGGGAAAAACGAACTGGACAATGTCTCCAATACCAGGGCCAATAAAACATAAAACAGGTTTTATAAGGACCCTGCTTATACCTACAGTACCCCCACCCCTGGAACACCTAGGAAAGACCTTAAGGGTTTTGAATATATCAGATTATTGCAGATCTTCATTTCACAGTGCTCCTAGTACAAAAGTCGATTTTGGGAAGCACTTTACTACTATGTTGGGAATGAAATGTGCAATTTCACTAACCCTATGGCATATAAAAACATTTTTATAAGGGAGGACCTGTTTTGGCAGTTCCGGATGGACTGTTCCCATGAGGACCAGGGTCAAGACTGATTCTCAGCGACCGGACGTACTGCTCTGAGCGCTACAGGTGCCTGTGTGGAGGAGTGTCGCTGCGTGGAGGAGTGTCGCTGCGGTTGCCGCCGCAGTTCGCCGCAGTTCGGTTCGTGGTGGGGGTCCCGGGTCCCCGTCTGCTGTCTGGGGCGGCTCCTCGTGGGCTTGGTGTCTGAGCGTGTCTGAGCGTGTGCCCGCTACGCTTGCAAGGAGGCCAGCGAGGAGGAGTCGAGGTGACTGCCTGACACGGAGGTCAGTGGAGATCACGGGGGTCTACTGCACGAAAGACAAAGGGGCGCATTACTCAATTGAGGACTCGAAGTCCCAGGAATCCTTTTTGCTGCCCACACCTGCTCCTGGGATAGAGCAACGCCTCCCCTATTGACGCTACTCACTCCACTAGCACTTCCGTTGCAGGAGTGTGCGGGAACAGCCCGGGACTAGTGCGGGGTCCGTCTGTGGCCGTCTGGGGCCGCAGAGGCCGGGCTGGGCCATTCCTCTTTCGCCTGTGGCTCTAGGACTGCATTACATCTGCCACAGTAAGTACTGCTGAGGATATCATTAATATGGCTGCCCGAGGGACAAGGAGCAATACAATGGCCAGCAGAGGGTTGGTTACTGGTACTTTAGACAATTTTATCGTTAGAGCAAACTCAGTGATTGACCAGGCTATTATCCTTATGGAGCGCAGAGTGTCTCAGGACCTTGCAATGGCTAGACGATCTTCCTTGGGCCACCTTGCCAATGCTCGGACGCCTGTGCATGACAATCTTATTAATATTACCTGCGTCCCAACCCTGGTACATGCTCCTCAGGACGACGGTCACATCTCTTCAACTATAGGCTCCCCAATTCCAGAGTCACCCACAATCGATGATCTATCCCAATTCTTGAGTCTATTGCCAGGGGATTCTAGGCTGTTGGTGGCAGGGGATGTGAATTGCCAATATGAACCTTTCTTTGGAAGTAGCGAAGGCGCGCTTATGGGAGAGGATGACTACTGGGCGATCCCCCAATGTCAGTCCCCACGCCCTAAGGTGTTGTCCCCATTGGCTACTCAGATCACAGCCCTTGTATTAAATAATTCCCTTAGGGCTTGTAATGGCCGTTCAGCGTCTGATAGTCCGTCAGTATGCAACTATAGCAAGAAGGGGCAAGAGTCCCGAATCGATTGCTTATTGATTTTAGGGTAGTTGAGAGGGCTGATAGTGACCATAACGCATTACGCCTGGAGTTGGTGAATCCAGGGCAACAAGAAACAGACTCACTTAAAGTAGGAGGGGACGATGAGGGTTTGGGTCTGATCTTATCAAGTAACAGGCGGAGGGTAAAGTGGGGGAGAATAATAGGTTCGGAAGAGAACTTAGCTAAAGTCTACAACATAGTTCTATTACGACTCCTGGAGGTCGAAACTCTAAGCTCCCAAGATGTTCCCAGTAACTTCAATGGAGAACTTAGTGTAATCCATTCAGATTTGGCCAATAGCCTGGCTGAAGTTTTCTACCCCCAGGCACCCACGAGAAGGCCCAGACAACCTGTCTCTTCCTGGTATAATTCAGCATGTAGGAGAGCAAAGAACAATCTTGTTATAGCAATTAAGGCAGGGCATAGCAAAATGGCGATTCGAGTTTGCAGATTGCAGTATAAGGAGGTCATGGGGCATGCAAGAAAAGAATGGGATACGGAAAGGTGGATGAACCTAAAACTAGCCCTGGACACAAAAGATGTGCGCAGATTTTGGTCACTTGTTAACCATGGCTCGGGTGACCTAAAGTCTGCCATAGAACCGAATATTGCGGCATCAGCATGGGAGGCCCATTTTAAAGGCTTATATGGGGGGAAGCCGCATTGTGTAGATTGCCCGACTCACAAGTCCCAGTAGACAAGCAGGAGCCCCTGGAGTTTACCCTGGGGGAGGTAATAAGTGTAATAGGCAGACTTCCAGTGGGAAAGGCCCCGGGACTGTATAAATTACCGAGGGATCTTTTTAGACATCAACCTGAGATCTGGGGCCCCTATCTCCTTGTCGTATTTAACGCTATCTCGAGGGGCATGGAAATTCCCAGCACTTGGCTGGGGGCAGAGATATTTCCAATATTTAAGAAGGGGTCACCTCTGCTCCCAGTCAACTACAAGCCAATCAGCTTAATTGACGTTCAACAAAAAATATTTGCAAGATTGGTCCTGGACCATTTGTTGACGTGGATGGAGGATCACGACGTTCTGAGCCCCTTCCAGGCGGGATTCAGAAGAAATACGTCCACTATGGACCAAATCTTCCGACTGACCCTTTTGTACTGGAAGACAGTAAAGGTAGAGGGTGGCAGCCTCTATATGGTCTTCGTGGACCTCCAGTCCGCGTTTGACCTAGTTCCTATGGGTAAACTGTGGGCTGTCCTTCAGGATCTGGGTCTCCCGCACCAGATTTTAGTGCTACTCATAAGATTGCATGAGGGGAACTTTGCCCAGGTTCGCTGTGGCAAGAATGGGACGCTATCACCAAGGTTCCCCGTTGGCAGGGGGGTGAGACAGGGTTGTGTCTTAACACCGACCCTGTTCTGCCTTTATGTCAACGGGGTAATCTCTCATCTGGACAGTGTCCCTGATAATGACGCACCAAGACTGGCTGGTAGGAGGGTGCCGGCAATCATGTGTGCGGACGACACCCTCCTACTCTCCAAATCTCCCATGGGGATTGAGAGGATATTGAACGGCTTTGGGGACTTCTGTTGGAGTAGAGGCCTTGAGAGCAACGCAGACAAGACAAAATTCATGATCTTTAACCCGCCAGTGTATACTCGCGCAAATCCATCACTGGACGATGTATGTCTGGAAAGGGTTACGACCTTCCAGTACCTGGGTGTTACAATTCATGAAAATTTGTCATGGGGTCCGCAAAAAGCCAAATCCCACATGAGACTTTCACAGCTGTCGGGTGCTATCTTAAGGGTTTCTGACTCATCAAGCTTTAGACCAGTGAGTCCTGCCCTGGAGGTCTATAAGACGCAACCAAGGGCAGCTGCTCTCAATGGGGGTGAGCTCTGGGGTCACTGTGCTACCCCTGAAATCACTAAAGTTGAGTCTAAATTTGCAAGGCGATTACTATCACTTCCTCAGGGTACTCCATTAACACCGCTGAGGTTAGATCTGGGACTGACGCCTATTGCAAACGAGCTAGCAGTAAAACCCCTAAGGTTCTGGCATAGACTATGGACCACTCCAGACCTTTCAAACTATAGGGACGAACTTAAACAGATCCTTCTGTCTAGGACTACAGTCTATGTGGGAAGATCCAGATAGGGCATGTGGCCGGATATCACGAAAGATGTTTACTAAAATCTACAAAGGGCAAAAGCTGGAACTTTTAATTACGGCCCCTAATGCAGGTTCCCTCACTAACTCTTTTTTAGAATTCAATTTTTTTTATTATTTTGAGGACTTCATGGATGTTGTCTTCCCGATTTTAGCGCGTAAACATTTTATCCAATGGCGACATGGAACTTTACCCCTCAAGGCTGTCACAAGCAAGTGGACGGCCTTCTCTAATAAGTCCTGCCCGGGCTGCAGCGGCGATTTAGAAGATGAGCTTCATGTTCTCTTCTTTTGCCCAGCATATACCAAACCAAGAAAATATTGGTTGTTGCCACTGTGCAGAAATTTGGGTTTTAAACATTGCTTGAATGCTTTTAGAATTTTTAAAACCAGTACATCGAGCCCTATTGTTTTTGCACTTTCTACATTTTTGCTAGCTATGTGGCGCAAGAGGCGTAAATTAATCAATATCGACTGCTAGCCCTAATGTTTTTTAAATGAGTGTTTGGAATCTGACGCATTTTTAAATATTTTACAGATGAGAGGGTATTTTTGCCTGTACGAAAATATTGCCATGTGCATACAAATGAATTTTAAATGCTACTTGCCTTCCCTTCCCCCTTCTTCCCTTTTCTGTTTTACTCTTTTATGGCCAAACCGGCCGAAATAAAGAATTTTTGAATTGAATTGAATAAGGATTCTCCTTATAAATACCTGACCCCACACCCCTGGAACACCTAGGGGAGGCCCTGGGGGTACCTACCATGCCCAAACATTGTAGTCTATTCATTTTTAAGTGCCCCAAACACAAAAGTCAAGTTTGGGCACAATTTGCATTTAAAAAGCAGTCCTGCAACACAGGGCTTATTTTAAACTGACCTCAGGCTCCAGCAGTGCAGACATGCAAGTGCAGAAAAGGCATCTGGCCTCTAAACTGCCCCGCCCTATTTTATACTAGGGACTGAAAGTTAGTTTCAATCCCTCTGCCCTATACGTACTAGGGCCTTATAGGGGAGGTCATACCAATCACAGGGGTGCCCTAACCCATAGTGTACCCTAGTGTATGTAGGTGTTTCCCTGTATTCTATGTGTGTTTTCAGCATAGCACTAGCCTGGGTCTGGTGAGGCAGAGCCCAGGGTCAGTCAGAGTCAGTTACCACCAGTACCCATTGGCAAAACGTTAGGGGGTGCCCAGGGCACAGGATGACTTTGTAACACATGGAATTACATATATACAGTGTAACATTGAGCTTAATAGTTCTAAGAGCCACTGGACATCCACCCAACACTAGCCAGGGTGAAGAAGGTTCATCGCTCCTGGAGAAGGAATTTAAGTATCAAGAGCTTTTTTGTTTCTGTTTTTTAAGTAGGCAGACAAGGGGTTTGTCCTGATTTTTGAAGGTAAAGTGTTCCAAATTCTATGGGTAAGGCTTGAGAAGGAGCGTTTGTAAGTTTTCTTTTTTTTTGTTTGTCCAGAGTGATGCCTAGAGATTAAGTAGAGTCAATAATGTGGGGGGAGTAGTTGAGAGCTGTGAGTTGTTTGATCCAATCTTCTACAGAGGCCAACAGATTGTGAGGGGTGATCAATAGGAATTGAGTTTTCCGGATGTTGTGCATGAGATGATTGCGTGCCAGCCATTGTTGTTTTTTTTTAGTGCATTCAGTGTTTGGATAGCTTCAGGTGAAGAGATTTTCAGATACAGTTGTGTATAATCAGCATACTTGTGGTAATGGATGTTTAAGTTCTTCAAAATGTCCATAAAAGGTTCCATGAACCGGTTGAAAAGCGTGAGTGAGTGAGTGGAACCTTGGGGTACACCAATTGTTACTGGTGTAGTGTCTGATAAGGATTGGTTGTTTTTGATTCTCTGAGTTCTGTTTTGATGGAAAGAGGAGAACCATTTTAAAATGGGACCCGATATCCCTATCCTATTTGCCAGGAGGTCAACCATGTTCTCATGTTTGGCTGCACCAAACGTAATGAGAGATCAAGGAATAGACAGGATTCATTCTGATCAAGCAATCTTGGACTTGTTCAATGTGTTCACAGAGTTGAAGGTGTACGCATTTCTTCAAACGTTTTGCTAGATTCAGGATTTTGGAGATAAGACGAAAGTTGTTGGGGTCAGATTGGTCAGCATTCAGTTTTTTTAGGAATGGGGTGACCTTTCCAATCTTTCGGCTATCGGGGACCGTGGCCTAAGAAAGAGATGCTATGATGATCCTCGGCCATAAAGGGAGTAGGGAGGATCTGAACTCTTTAACAAGATTAGCTGGCAGAGGATCATTAAAATAGTTAGATGGTTTTAAAGAGGCCATAATTGTGAGCATGTCGAACTCATCAGGGATTTTGAAGGCGGACCAAGTAGCCTTATTCTTTGCTGATATATCCAATAGGAGGAGAGCTGACTGGGTGTTGCACTGGGAGAGGACTGGGATGGTCAATGCTGATCACATGTTGAGATGCAAGATTCAAATCTAATTAAATGTTCCTTGTCTTATCAATGAAGTGGGCGGAAAACTCATCCCCATTTGGCAGTATGACCTTATCAACCGGGTGTTATTAGAGTGGCATGTTGTTTGTTGTTTGATGATTTCAAAAAGTTTTTTAGGCCTGTTTTTGGCATTATCTAATTGCAGTCTGAAATATTCAGCTTTTAACCTACGTATGTGTTTGTTGTGGGAGTTTCTTACTGCCCTCAGATGTTTGAGGTTAGAGCCAGATGAGGAGATTCTCCACGTTCTCTCAGCAAAGCCATATATTATGCCTTTCCTCATTTAGATTGCCATTGAACCATGGTTTGGGTTGACTGTCTGATCAAAGTAATACTCCAATTCCCTTATGCTGGTCTTAAATGGATCTAATAAAGTCTGGCACTTTACAATTCCCTATTTCTATGAACATTGTGAACAGTGTTTAGAAAGCAGGGACCCTGTCATTTTTTCACAGATTTTTGTCCCAAGCCCTACAAGGCATGAATCTCACACAATAACTTCTTACTAAGTCAATTATGAACTGGCATGGCCTATGCAGCTCTTCAGGTGTGAGTAATGTGGATGGAAATCTTCTGCATCTAACCAGTGTGTATGCCCCAATTCTGTAAGTAATATTTTTGGTGTCAGTCTCTTTTTTTGCCCTCAGATCATGACTATTCATAACAATTTTGCCCCTACTCATAAACCCATTGGTTGTCTTGTTGGTTTCTGATGGGGTATCTAAAGTATTTCACATTTCTTTAGTGGACTGTTGCTAGCGGACATAAGTAAACACTGCATCTTCCTATTAAACGTCTATGACCCGTGTGAAAAGATGGCAGCCTTCTAGTCACTTTGAGACATTCATGTTAAACTTGACCAAAGTCAAGGGCATATGTTATAAATCTCCATGGCCAGAGGTGTCTAATCTATGCTTCGGATTGCTTTATTAATGCAAGATTTTCAGGATATTCAAATAAGTACATTTCTCTAAAATTAAATTAGAACTACTTTTGATAGTTGTTATCCTGCATATTTGTCACAAAACTGGCCATCATGGACCTACATAGAATACCCCTTTTTTACGCAAAGAATCACAAAATTTAGAATTCCCTTAGCAAATAACATTATCAATACACTATTACAATTTGAGGTGAGCACAATACCTCATTGTCGTCTATTTTTGTTTCTCCACGTATGAGCATCATGGAATGGTCTGTAATGTATTTCATGGCTGCTAATAGTAGAAGTAAACCATCTATCAACCTGGCTCCATTGAAAATGTTTGGTTGACATGTTTTTATATGCATTGATCCACCTCATCCTCTATATTTTTCCAAATAAAAGCAAAATATCCTTTGGCAGTACAAAGATCTTTATCAATACAAGTGACTTTAACTTTTTCATTTATGTCATAGTATTTTTCAAAGCTGCCTACTGCAAGAGTTTCCAACAAAAGGCCATTCCCCCCAAAAAAATAGTAATGCAGTTATTGAACTATCCATTGGTGATGCCCAGGACTTCTGTCTTTATGGAGCCAAGACAACTAAAAAGGAGGTGATCCTTCACTCACCTTGTAATCCTATTCTTTTTTTTTTTTTAAATCAACGTGAAAGTAAACAAACCAACATACTGAGCAGATTTTATAACAGCACACAGCCAGGGGAAAAATTGCCTTAGGAGTGTTCCATTCTCATGGAATATGAAGTGCCTTGGGAGAACAGGTAAAGATAACAGTGGAAAATGCTCAAAAAACATTGTCTCCAGTGACTCCTATCCAAATGTTATTACATTGTTGAGACATATTTGACATATACTTTTATTAATCTTTAAAGGTAAATAATGTGGCGGATGGTCTAGTGTCATTCGATTGTTAACCTTCCAGTTAGGCATGAAAAATATTAGAGAGACTGGTGACTAAAACCAGTACCTCCAACTATGGACCCCATTCTCAGTTGTGAAAAATTAACATAATTGGAAAAAACAATGTTGTGCCTGATCCTAGTATTTCAATACAATGTGGTAAATTCACACACCTGGGGGTTTCCCAGAAGCAACTATCAATTGGCACTATATCTGCAGGGAAAAGGGGTTGCTGGATAGATAGTGTGTGTTTTTCTGACCTCTGAAACTAGGAAACAGATGGTAATATTGTCACTGTTTCCTCAGTAAATATTGCTTCACGGTAAATTAGGTCCTATGTCTGTGAGCCAGTTCCCCCATCCCTATATTTAATATTTGAATGGCAGGTGACTTTTAAGATCCTCAGAAAATTGACATTCCATATATAATGTCAAATATATAATAATAAGTGTAGTCCTAAATTTGTATATTGATGCAGGAAAAATAGCCCTTTTATTTGAAGTTCTCTCAACTTGTAAGGATAATTCAAACTTTGGCTAGATCCTCCTATGTGTAAACATTTTTTGAATGTTGAGCAATAATTAACAGGTCAAAGCTTCCTTAGTATTAAACCTTGTAAGTTAAAAGTACCTAACTTCTATGTGCATTATTCGAATAAAAGACAGACAGTTACTCGTGTAAGTTTACTCCTATGATTGCAATAAAACATTCAGCTTTTTTGGAATGAACAGAGGATTCCAGGATTATTCCTAAGAAGCTGCAGGAGTAATGGTTATGGTGGAGTAGTTCTGGAATTCTTATGGCAATGCCAATTTCCTCAGATATAAGAAATTTGTATGCATAAATATAATCTAAATTAAATGTACATGCCCTGCAATAGTATGATTGCATAATTAAAACTTTATTTTTCTACACATGGCAAATATTTTTCCTGTTGAGAAACCTCTTTCCCTACATCTTCACTGATACGTTGGGGGAATGTGGGGGTGCTCACCCCAATACCACCTCTGATAGAAATGTAAGCCTTCCCTAGAAAGAAAATCTCTGACCATACCAGATTTGGGACAATACCTTGGAAAGGACTGTAGAAACCCAGAAACTCGCAGGTTTGTGAGTGTCCACCTACTTTGCAAGCTGTCCCGCCCTAAACGATCAGTCTATACACCCTGGCCAGATTTGCTGTAATGTAATATTACACCATGAGGCTGTAATATAATGTGTGTGTTAGAAGAAGCTTAGTAAAGGTAACTTAATGTTCTGTGCTTAAAATGTTCAGTGATGTAACTTCCTCTCATTCCAGTGGCCACCCCTAATATTACAGCAAAAACAGAAGAAGAGCAAAACACGAGCCTACCAATGTGGTCCCCTCTAGAGCTGGTCGTTCAAGTGGAGGAATTGTTACCTTAATAGCCAACACAGCTAGAATTAAGATAATTACTTTTTTAAATATTCCACCTAGTTACCATAATCTTTTGTGTGAAGGCTGTAATTGGAGGGACTGGATTCTGATTAACGTTTACAACAATAATTTTGAAGGCAAGATGGAACTGGTATTAGAACTAATAGAGAAGGATATTGGTGATCTCACAAAATCTCATCATAAATCTATTATTATAATATGGATGGCTGACTTTAATGCCCATAGCTGTAACATGGCTGACTCTTCAGTTTGTGGCTTGACTGATGATCTTGGGCATTTTGTTACCCATTTTAGGCACCACGACTATGGCAAAGAACTAAATAGACAATTCATAATTAAAAACCTTGAGATAATAAATCCAGTAGATACCAAAATGCGCCAACTAGACCCTACATTTTCTTCTCGATCCTGTAGTTCCACGATTGACTATATTTTGGTTTTTGAACCCACAAGAGCTAAGTTCACTCATATTAATACCAACTTCCTCGCTTTTAGTGACCGCGCAGCCATTACCTATCAGACAGAGTGGGGTAATGGTAGAAATCGTAACAGAAATAGATTGATAAAGCCTTTAATCGCAAGGAAAAACGGGGTTGAATTGAAATGGGGCAAGATTGATACCTCATTGCTTATCCACACTATTGTCACTAAGATGCACCATTAAATTTCTACTTGTCTAGATCCAAACCCTTCTATTCCATTAGCCTTTGAAAAGATTTTAGGCGAAATTCAGTGTAACCTTATTCGACCGAGTGCTCGGCCGGCTCACAGAGAGGTATGTTATTTAGACGATGACTGTAGTAATGCACTAAAGATCCTTCATTCTGCTCTGAGAGCGAAACCGAGAGACATGTCCTTGGTACAAATGTTGCGCATTTCTTACAAAGAAGCTGGAGCCAATAGGATGAGGCTTCTAAACCAAGAAGCCTGGGACAGGTTGCAACAAGCAGCAATAACAAAGAATAGTAGGGATTTCTGGTGCGTAATTATTGCTCCGTTCCTGAAGGATAAACAAGAGATTACTTTGAACATGCACGTGAGTGAGGTGGCATGGGTGGCATATTTGGAAGAAGTCTTCGGGTACCCTGGGGGAGAATCATATGTGTCATCTGGTTTCTCGATGCCTACTCTTGAGTGAACATTATCATTTAGTTTGGCTGAAATTAGATTTGCCCTGAATCAGTGTAGTACCCTGAGGGCATTTGACCCCAACGGGGTCCCCATTTATTTCATGTTAACCAACCAGGCACTATGGGCCTCATAACATACCAACGTTTTTAATGTTCTAGCCAAAACAGGAGTTCCCCCTTCTTGGAAAAAGACTGTTATCATCCCATTGTAAAAAAGGGGGACAAGGCTATCTTCAAAAATTATAGACCTATATCTCTCCCGGAGAGTACAACAAAACGAATGGGTTGTTTACTCTTTGAACAGGCTAGAAACTTGGGCCCAGGAAAGGAATATATTGTCTCGTGCCCAATATGGTTTTAGAAAGGGAAAGGGCACAATTGATCAGTGTTTTAATTTAAATGTGTTAATTGCCAAGTGTACTGCAGCTAGGGAAGGCCATCTATATATGGCATTTCTGGACTTATTATCCACCTTCGATTGTGTGGCCCATAATAAACTATGGTCATTAATGGAAGGTATGGGTATAGATAAGTCCATAATCAATTTTATCAGTGAGATGTATTCTGCTGCTTCAGCGTGTGTCCGCTATGGGAGACAGGGCAAATGTACAAGACATTTTGGGAATACCCGTGGCATGAGACAGGGGTGTGTTCTTGCCCCCTTTTTATTTTCCTTATATGTTAACGCCGTGGAAGCTGAGTTGATTGGGTCCATGCCAGATGTACCTTTTGTTGGATCATCTCCCGTCCCGATACTCCTATATGCGGACGATGTGATGTTGCTGGCCTGGACCAGCAATGCATTGCAGAGCTTAACAAGAACATATACTACATTTATGAATAACCTAGATCTTAGGGTAAATGAATTTAAGTTTTACGTGTTGGTGTCAGGAGTGAGACATAAAAAACAACCAAGATTAACAATAGAAGGGAAAAATCTGGAGCTAATGGACACCTTTTCCTATTTAGGAGTACTATTTGATTAAGAAAACACATGGCAAAACATGGTGGCAAACAGAGGACTCCTAATGGAAAGAAGCATAAGAGCCCTGTTTGGATTCATAAAAAACCTTGGTTCCAAACCCATAGATACAGTTAAAAAGATCTATGAGGCAAAATCGATATCTGTTGCCACATATGGGGCAACCGTATGGGGAATAGCTAATACAATAATAATAATAATAATACATCTATTCTACAACGAATCGAGGATACTTTTTTAAAAAGGCTAGCAGGTGTCCATCAGTAATGCACCAAATTGTATATTTCTGGCTCCTAGCACTGGTGCACTGCATGCTGCCTAGTGCCAACATAGACACCCTTGCACCATAGTGCAAGGGTGTCCGAGTTACAAGCAGTATTTTCTGTGCAAGAAGGGACACCTTCCTGCACAAAAACAATCCTTAACAACGTTTTTCTTTTTCTGTGTGTGGTGCAAAATGCAGCACACATGGAAAGAGTACATAACAATGAGAAGGAATATTTCTCCTCGTCACGCACCCCTGGGGAAGTTCTAGCATTTTGACACACTCCCAGGTTTGCAAGTCTTTGTAACAGTGGCGGCCGGCACCGATGGGAGGTGGAGAAGTGGCGGCGGAGGGTGAGGTGGTGTAAAAAAAGAATTTGAAAAACACTTACCTGCTTGCTGCGTCTCTCCTCTGTGTCCCTCATCATCTCTTCCTGCCGGAACAGGAAGGAGGAAGCACCAGACTCCCCATAGCCAATCACAATGCTGCAATGCAGCATTGTGATTGGCTCCCCTAAGTCAATCACAATGCTGCAATGTTGCTTTGTGATTGGTCTGAGTGCTGTGGTTCGGCGCTCAGACAGGCAGTGGGAGCTTGGGCATGCTCTCCACCCACGCTATAATACAGCCTGGGAGGAGAATATGCAAAGTGCTCATGAATGTTTGGCCGGCCCGATATGGCCGGGCAAACATTCATGCACACTTAGAGTGGGCAAACCACTCCTCCCCTTGCTTCTGTCTGAGCAGCCCCACCCCGCCCCGCCTGCAAAGCTGCTGCAACAGTTGAACATAAAATGATAATAACACCCAGTTATTATCATTTTATGTTTCCTTTATTTCACTGCTGGGTACCAATGGGGCGATGCTCCTCCGCCTTAGTGGAGGAGCCGCCACTGCTTTGTATTTGTACATCTAGAAATGCACTAAAATCCATGGTTGAATGCACTGGCACGCCCATGCTCCACCCATGGAACTCCTTCCCAATGCAAGGTAACACATGTCAGCACTATTCTACTTTGCAATACCAAAGTGGCTTTGCTTTGCTTAGTAAATAACAAAAATGAGAAATGTGACACAACCTGACGTAAAATGTTAGTAAATCTGCCCCTCATTGTGTGTGTGTGTGTGTGTGTGTATATATACGTCCATTATGGTGTGATATGCTGCATTGGAGGCGATGCTGTTCGCCTGATTTAGGAGTTGGGTGAGAGGCTTTTGGTCGTCCTGCTGGGCACTTGAGCTGGAGTACTGCCCATATCCAGCAATTGGGGACATCACTTGATGTGAGGAGAGTCTTTGCCACTGTACAGACATCCTTATGGACTGCATTTACCAGCATGCATCTGCTTGGCAGGCTGAAAGCGCGAGTGGTCAGGATACCTCCCATTGGAGGAGGAGTGCAATGACATCATAAAGGAGTGGTTTTCTACTCACCTGCACCTTGTTAGACCATCAGAGAGAGCGCGGAGACCCAGGAACCGGCACTGATGAGAGCCATTGGAAGGCTTGAAACGCGTCTGCCTTAGCGTTTCAAGGGACTGCCAGCACCACGCGCATATTTTATTAATAAAGCCCTTGCCTTCAAACTCCGGAGTGTGCCGTGCTTTTTCATATTGAGGAGGAGGTATTGGTTTATATATATATATATATATATATATATATATATATATATATATATATATATATATATATCCGACAGAACTCCATCTTGCGAGAGAGCAGAGACCAGACAGGGGAGGACCTTGGAAGCAAACTTTATTTCTTGTACGGCGAATGCATTTCGGCAATTTGTCAGCCTTCATCAGCGCCCAAGTGTCCAGGAGGCTTCCAACATCGCGAGTGTCAATCTTGCCGCCCTCTTATTGGCAGAGGGCCCGCTCCACCCCCTTGCGTTGTCATCACACCTGTTGTCAATTCACACAGTGCGTATGGACCACAACACCCAGAATGCAAGATGTTGAGCCCAGGTAGGTGTTGCAGGGGGAGTATGTCACCAATTGGTCGTGCGGGGATGGTAGTACAATACACGAGTTGCAGCCAATTATCCTGCTTGTGAAAGAAACAAAAGCGCCTCCTCGGGTCCCCAAACTGCTACAGCCTCGGACAACCGGGGAAACATCCTGCGGTGGCAGCAGTGGCAATGCATGCCGCCCAGCATGAGGTCAATGACCTCAAAACCGTCTCAATTTCTCCCCAAAGTCCATGGCGGGCCCAAACCATCCAATACCTTGGATACTCACGAAAACCGCCGCAGCAGCAAAGACAGTGACGTCAGGGCCAACTTGCTTGGCGGGGTCTCTGTATCGTGTCTCTGGCTGACACGGAATTGTATCCGACAGAACTCCATCTTGCGAGAGAGCAGAGACCACACAGGGGGAGGACCTTGGAAGCAAACTTTATTTCTTGTACGGCGAATGCATTTTGGCAATTTGTCAGCCTTCATCAGCGCCCAAGTGTCCAGGAAGCTTCCAACATCGCGAGTGTCAATCTTGCCGCCCTCTTATTGGCAGAGGGCCCGCTCCACCCCCTTGCGTTGTCATCACACCTGTTGTCAATTCACACAGTGCGTATGGACCACAACACCCAGAATGCAAGATGTTGAGCCCAGGTAGGTGTTGCAGGGGGAGTATGTCACCAATTGGTCGTGCGGGGATGGTAGTACAATACACGAGTTGCAGCCAATTATCCTGCTTGTGAAAGAAACGAAAGCGCCTCCTCGGGTCCCCAAACCGCTACAGCCTCGGACAACCGGGGAACCATCCTGCGGGGGCAGCAGTGGCAATGCATGCTGCCCAGCATGAGGTCAATGACCTCAAAACCGTCTCAATTTCTCCCCAAAGTCCATGGCGGGCCCAAACCATCCAATACCTTGGATACACACGAAAACCGCCGCAGCAGCAAAGCCAGTGACGTCAGGGCCAACTTGCGTGGCGGGGTTCTCTGTATCGTGTCTCTGGCTGACACGGAATTGTATCCGACAGAACTCGATCTTGCGAGAAAGCAGAGACCACACAGGGGAGGACCTTGGAAGCAAACTTTATTTCTTGTACGGCGAATGCATTTTGGCAATTTGTCAGCCTTCATCAGCGCCCAAGTGTCCAGGAGGCTTCCAACATCGCGAGTGTCAATCTTGCCGCCCTCTTATTGGCAGAGGGCCCGCTCCACCCCCTTGCGTTGTCATCACACCTGTTGTCAATTCACACAGTGCGTATGGACCACAACACCCAGAATGCAAGATGTTGAGCCCAGGTAGGTGTTGCAGGGGGAGTATGTCACCAATTGGTCGTGCCGGGATGGTAGTACAATACACGAGTATATATTTATATAGGAAACAGCCTTCACAACGCAATCGTTACATCGCGTTACCTTTGCAATGCGGTCTCGTAACAACCGCGTTGTTATAATGCGATGCCTTTACATCGCAAGTCATTAGATCGTCTTGCTCTAGATGGCGCTTCAACCTAAGGATTAGTATAATTTACTATTCCAACACCTTCCCTACTGTTGCGCATGCTGGAGTTGAAATAGTAAATTATGCTATTCCTAAAGTTGGAGCGCCATCGATCTAATGACTTGCATTGTAAAGGTGCCGCGTTCTAACAACGCGGTCGTTGTAACGACCGCGTTGTAATGGAACGTGATGTAATAGCATGCGTTGTGACATGCTATATTTCCATTGCGTGATATGTTTTGTGATATGATTTTTCTCATCACTCTCAGATTACATTAAATAGATTTTTTTTACAGAATCATGGTGCATTTGCAAGTAAAAGGCTCTCAATCGTGTACACAGCCCAGCATAATGCTGAAAGCAAACTAGCTGTCCGGTATCCAAAAGCATGTGTTGCAGTGTCCGACTCCTCTGTCATTCTTGGCCATTCTCATCCGGCGGGTCTCACAGACTTACAAGCACTCTGGACATCTAACAGCAGGCATCAGGGAAAGCAGCAGCCACAGCACCTCGCTGGTCCAGGGGTATACTGGCGATATAGCCTCCAGGCAATAGTGCACTTTACACTCAAATCCCGCTGACATAACATAACTCCAACCCTGGTGGTCTGGTAAAGTCAGATATGGATACTGTCACAAGAGAGAGAAGGGTTTCCCTTTTGGTGGCCTCGGTTTTCTAGCAGCGTTCCTCTTTCCAGAACTTCTACAAAGTCACTGGATGCGAGCTAAACACTAAACAAGCTGCATTGGTGGTAGCGCAATTTCTGATTCCTCCCAGCCTAAAGTGCACTAGTGGTGGGCTGCACCTAAGCTAAACCACATCCATTGTTACTTCCGAAAAAACTCTCTGTGCTCTGAAAGAGGTGCTGGCAAGCCCCAGAAATAAATCTCACATCAACCTCTCTTAGTTCCAAGATGGAAGAAGTTTTTGTTTGGACAAATATATATACAGACCTTATTTTCCCTTCATTTTATCTCAAAAGAGGAGCGATTCAGTGAGTCTGAATAGAGTGTCACCTTCCAAGGTGAGCTAGCAGCCAATAGAGTGGTCCCATTATAAAAGGGATTTACCAAGACCACTAAATGATGAAGACCAAAACGGTCATGTCAAATGTGAAAAATCTACCAATGCCATCCTTTGAAAGTCCTTTTTAAGTCGAGCCTATAACGGCAACGCGCATGCGCTACTCGCTTTGCGAGGCATGCAGTTATCTAGTATGGAGTGGAAGCTCCCTGGAAGCTCCGCCCACTCTCTGCCTATGTTTTTAATTGGCTCGTGTCATTGTCTATCGTAATTCTGTCTTCTGATTGATTATTAGGCTTGTTAGTCCATCCTTATTATGCCATGTTGTCATTTGTATCCTTCCATGAATTCTGGCCCCTTTACTTTGAGTGCTAGACTGTAAGGTACATGATATTTAGTGCACTATTTGTTTCCCTCCCCCGCCCGCACTCCCGCTGTCGGTGCCTTTTCGCCCCCCGCTGCTCCGCACCCGCCTGCACTCCCATTTGCAACGCAATTGGTCTCGCGTAAATGCGAGTCCTATTGCATTGCAAATGCTTGTTAATATAGAAAAATGCATTGAAGTCAGACCGAGAGATGACAAATTGTACTAGGGGTGACATAATGTAAGCCCTACAGTATTCTATGATGATAAACATAACATTGATTACATTTCAGATTTGTTAGTTTCAATGTAATAATGAAAGCTTGAAATGTTGCATTAGTTCAGCAGGAGTTTCGTTGGACAATGCATTATGCATCTCTTTGTAAACGTGCTGGTGAGACCCTCGGGCATGTATGTTTAAAGTATCACAAGGGTAGCTTGCCCACTTGCCTGTAAAGCAGTTAGAGCAACACTTTCATAAAAGTCAAATACTTATGTGCATACCATCAGACGTCACCTGCGTCAGGCCACGCCTCTTTTACTAATGCCAGCTCCATGTGACTGATAAAAGCACCTTTTGTGCAGAAGTTCTGGGTACAGCCGTCACTACAGGCTGTTTTCTGTGATACTGCTAGTTTTGTCCTTGCAAGGACCTTATTACATATGCAAAGTATTCGATGATAAAATCAATAATCTGTGACTAGAAATATATGACTTCATAACTTTTGTGGACCTTTTGTAACCATAAACACTAAATGGACCAGGGACTGCTCGGGGACCCTATCTCCAACATATTTTCTATGTGAACTTTGATGTCAGATCTCAATGAATGATTCATTCTGTGAGTCTTGTTCCTGATGGACATGTCATCGGTGCTCATAACCTGAATGTGTCACCTTGTCAGCTCTGGGGTCAGCGAGAACAGGTCAAACGGCTGTCTGGTGATCCAATGTCAGATGGGAAGAGAGATGAACAGCCTCCAATAGGCCATGTATATCTTTTCTGTGCAGCAGCTCTGGAGGAGACTCACCTTCCTTAGTTTCCTCTGTGGCTGCAACAACAAGCAGAGGCACTTCCTTCTCAGGGGATGTTCCAGGGCGTTATGTACTGCAAGCCTAGCTGCAAATGAATGAAGCACAGTGGAAAAGTGAAAAGCATGTACAATACAATGTTTACCAAATGGCTTTCATGTCACAGGAGATGATGTTTGTTTCCCTGGTTTAAAGAACTTCCTTGGGAAACGCCACTGAGGTCCAAAGGCCGAACAGAGCGAAAGCTACATTTGGGAAAGCCTCTTTAGGCACAGACCCTGTGTGCTAGGAGTGCATACCCTACAATCACCAGGGTAAAATGGTCTCCTGGGTTAGTCTTTTGGTTTAGGGATCTCAAATTCTGCTCTTGGGCCAGACTACCCTTAATTAAAAGAGCTTCCTTCAACTATGTACAGTCAGTTGTCTTTTCTTGCTCTACAGATAAAACAAACTCAGTACCAGCACCAACGCATTTTTCCCAAAAATTCAGGGGATTCTACAATCCCTGTAGAAAAACTTGTCTCTAATTTCAGGGGCGGCCAGCACGGCTCGCAGGTGGGGGTACGGCCGCCACCGGGTTCCGCGTCTTCTTTCCTGCTCGCCTGTGACCGACTCCACGTCGGAACAGAAAGCAGGCAGCCAGGCTCCCACCCCTAAGCCAATCACAATGCTCCAATGTGGCGTTGTGATTGGTCTGAGCGCTGTGACACGTGCTCAGCTTGGGGCTGGAGGGGTGGTAGAACAGGGGAGTGCGCATGACCGGTTTGGCTGGCCCGAGAGGGCCGACCAAACAGTCACTGCGCACTCAGGAGTGGGCAAACCACTCCTCCCCGCCCTGCTCCGTAAGCAGAGCAGCCCCGCCCACCTGGAAAAAAACCCATAAAATGGTAATAACCAAAAGTTATTACCATTTTATGTTTGTGCTTCTCGCACTGCGAGAAAGCAGTGGGGCGCCGTTTCTCCGCCATAGCGGGGAGCGTTCACCAGTTATAATACATGGGATTTTGCAATACATGTATAAAAATCTTCTCCAATTTATTTATAATAGTTGACTTGTGATGCACACAGTTGCCTATTATAAAGAAATGACATAGCTGCTCAACTGTAATAATTTATTTCAATTGAGTTCTGACGTCACAATGCCTGCTGCCAGAGCCAGCAGCAGAGGAGAAAGGCAGGTCATGGGGCATAATTAAAGCAGCTGTTTAAAGAACTAAAATGAAAAGTTGCTTTTCTTTCTTCTGCTATGTTTTTCTAGCTGTACGGTGACAAAATGAAAGGACATAATCATGGCAGCATGTTTATTATTTGCATTCTT
Organism: Triturus cristatus; assembly: GCF_964204655.1. NCBI lineage: Eukaryota > Metazoa > Chordata > Amphibia > Caudata > Salamandridae > Triturus > Triturus cristatus. The sequence goes on from NC_140591.1 coordinate 410,145,649, forward strand.
TAGATAATTAATTATTAAAGAGATTGCAAGTCACCTCGAAGTGCAGTGCTTAATTTGAGGCAGTGGTTTTCGGTACTTGGCATCGGCACTTAATTCTCAAAATGGGCACCAATGACAGTCTACCACATTGGGGTGCTATAAGTCTAATTTTGAGAAGAGCACAACAGTTATAATGATTCAACACACATTAAAAATAATAATACCTGCCGCCCACGCCATTCTTTTAGCTTTGGGTGGCCTGGAATATTGTGAATGTTATACTTGTAGGAGTGTGATGGTTAGTAGTTGTGTTGCTACTGTTAGTGGCAGCACTAAGAGGGGCAATGTGTGGTGCAGGCTACAGAGGTCTCCTGAGAACAGCCCTGGCAATTACATTTTTACAAATTAAGCACTGCCCATGACCTTATAAAGGAACTCGACCTTGGTCTCATTCCTCTATATAGTCATGGAAATCCTCTGTGACTTGCAAAATCCTTATAATGGAAGGCAGGGGGTACTTTAAAAATATATAATAGGTCCTCCCAATCGCCTATTATAAAGAAATGGCATAGCCAATCAACTGTAATAACTTATTACAGTTGAGCTCTGAAGTCACAATACCTGCTGTCAGAGACAGCTGCTGAGGGTAAAGGCAGGTCAGGTCATGGAGCGTAATTTACAGTAGCTGTTTAAAGATCAAAAATGAAATATTTCTGTTCTGTTTTTATAGCTATACAGTGACAAGCAGAAAATAAATATTAATAGCGTTATGTTTTTTTGTGTGTACTCATTAAGTAATTATAGGAAAGTTTAAATCTTTCTGCATGTTCCTACACATTCTGAGCTACTGTGTCTTTTTTTTTTAAAACTGACTTGTATTAAACAGATTCTAACATCTTTTTGTAAAAAGTATCCAACAGCTTTTTGATGTGTTCAATTTTGTTCTAAAGATTCTATTTCTATTCTTCATGTTTGTTAACATGCTCTCTCTTTCATTTGAAAGTACTACGAACCAAGGATTTAAGTGGTTTGTGTAAAAGGTGACGGTGTGACAATGTATTATAAAGAATAAAATACCCCCCGTTTACATGATAAGGATATTGCAAGTCACCTAGGGGGTTCCATACCCTTATAAAGGCACTCGTTCCTCAACATGGTCATAGAACTCCTTGGTGATTATCAATATCCTCATGATGTATAGCAGCGGGGTACTTTATCCCATATATTGCTGTAAAGTTGTCACATCTCTATTCACCTGAAATGATGAAATGACATAGCTGCACAACTGTAGTAAGGTATTAAAGTTATGTTGTAATGTCATGAAGTCTGCTGCCAGAGCCAGCAGCCAAGATGAATGACTTGTTTCAGAGCATAATTATAATTACCCTATTGTGACTGTTTAATTAAATACATCGATTTATTCTTGCGGAAAAGCATCTATCGTAGTATGTGCATGTTGGGACATGACTTTTTATTATTCTGTTCTGCAGTGGCTACTAGCAGCAGTGAGCACAGCTTGCATTCAAACTGGATTCTTCGTGCCCCTCGGCGAAGCCCAACGGAAGCATCTGTACCTGAAAGCCATTGTAGACGAAACAAGGAGGGGACGTGGAGCTGTAAGAAAAGGATAGAAAGACACCCTGTCTACTTGCCGAAAGCAGTGGAAGGAGCTTTCAATACATTAAAATTTAAGCCGAAATTATGCAAGAAAGAAGAACTTAAATGCAAATGAAGCAAAGCTTTTTGAGTGGTTAGAATTATGGGAGGGTGCACCTTGCAATCCACCTCCACAGTCAAGTCACATATGAGTGTGGAACAGGAGTGTGGGATTGTTCTGACACACCATTAAGGTTATGTAGCCTTCTTTTGGTAATCTCCTTCAGCATTAAGTGTCTGAAGTCATGGCAAATGGAACATCTCTGCAGAGGCCTATTGTGAATCACAGTTGGCAATTCATGTACACAACCAACAACGATGTAGGGTATGTGCATGGATATTCAAAAGAGCAGTATTGACAAAAAATGTGAAATCCAATAATTCATACTAAGAATAGATTATATGTACATATGAACTTAGGAACTAGAACATTTTTATATCTGGACATACCACTTGGATTCACAGTCTTTCTCTACATGTTTTAACCTTTTTGTTCAAGCACCGATTACAATAGATCTTGACAATTCTTGAAGAGAAAACTGTATTCTGAATATCATCCTCAGACACCCATAATACCCAGATGTGTTTCATTGGCACATTCATTACAAGCATATTTGTAGTGCATACCTTGATTCCCCTAAGGGGGATATTGACGCTACTGACTGATAAAAAATATCTATTGAGTCACTCAACTCAAAAGCACTTACTTCATCGATCTCAGAGGGAGGATTGGCGGAGTCGATCTGCCTGGATTCCAACCTGTAACCATCATGGGCTCAAGTAAAGATCTCTGCAGTGGTTGCATTAGTCTACTGAGCCGCCAGACCCGAATATGACATTGTCAATAGTATTGTTATTGTAACATACGAAGAACTCAACACCCTTTATCATCAGTATGAGATGTGTTTGAGACATTTTATAGAAAATACTGAAAGATTAGTATGGAAAGTGGTTTTGGCCAGTTGGCAAGGAACACGAGGGCCCACCAGAGTAATGTGGAGCCCCTGCTGGAAGCATCAGTGTCTGTTTCTTGGTTTCTCCTCCCAGGGCAAAATCACTCAAAAAAAGCATTCAAAGGGTATTAGCTTGTGAGTTTAATACTGTATAGGCTATACTGGGGAAAAGGGAACTATAGTGTTTTGTAGGGACATTTAAAGTTGATCTTTATAAATATCACAGTTCTGTTAATCATTCTTCAACAAAGATTAATTTGTAAACCAGACATGATTCAGTATTGTGTCAAGATCTGGATTTCTTTTCAAACGTGTTCTCCGTTTCCAAATAATCAATATGTTTGTTTCTATTACATAGCTCACAAAGCAACAATATTTCACTAGTACATGTAGCAATTTCAAAATATAAATTTAGGAAAAAAACTAACTTAACGTTACTTTACCCAGTCCAGAGTACACTGGGTTTTAGAAACATAAACATTTCAAATCCAATTTCAAAGTTAGTTGATGCTCTGAATTGCTTTCCAGCATCTAGGGTGAGAATGTTGAAAAGACGGAGAATTTTTTCAAAATAACTCGTGGATTCAAGTTATTCCAGTACTAATTACTTTTAGCAAACAAATGTTTATTCTTCCAGAACTGACTTTGCATGCATGAGAAATTTATATCCAATTTCTGACCTTAAATATATTCTTCAACAACAAGGATTTTCAGATTGCTAGAAACAATACAACAAAAAAATAAATACAGATCTATTTATTTTCACTGTAACATTCATATTTTAACATTGAGTGTCTCAGACCTGCTAAAAAGTGTATTCATCACACCAATGAGGTCGCAGGCACTATAGGCTTCGCACTAGCACCTATGTGAAGGTGAGTTCAAATAGCAGGCAGTTACCACCTGGTCCCCCTAATGTAAAAATGCACACAAGTGATCATAATATATACAGAACAAGTTATATGTTGAACCCCATTTTTGCCGTACAGGTAACAAATTGAGTCAAAAAACATTGCTTTGGGTGCACCTGTTATTGATGCGAGGGTCTTGGTGACCCCACAAGTGGCACCATCTTTTTGGGATTCCATAATACTCCACCTAACATTTGACTGTAAACTACAACTTCTCAAATGTTAAAAAAAACTTGAAACCTACTATGAGGTCATGCAAGAGTGGAAAGCTGAAAGTGTCTTACAAAACATAGAAAGGGTAATTAAGAAACGGTACATGTCTTGTAGTGTTCTTTTACTTAGACACCAAACAAATCGCTCACAGTCTTTCTTCCATGTTACACACACCTTCCAATGCCCGATGGTGTGACTTCCTTTGTGAGCAGAAGGAATTTGTTATTCTTTAGTTTGACGATGAATTGACTCTGAACTCTCAGTCCATTTACAACAATTTCGCTCACCAATGGGTATGAGAAATTGTGTATTGTGTATTTTTTTCTGTGCATAACAAATGTAATTCTCACAATGAGTTTTACACGTATTGAGGACTTGAGGCCGTCCCCATGAATATCTTACATGCGGTATGGCCTCGAGTCCAAAAGTCACGAGAGATACCAGTGCCAATGTATTGTCTATCCAGTTTCTAAAGTCACAATGTCAAAGCTTCTAGCACATCATGTGCAGCCACAGCACACATCCAGCTTCACAGTTCAAACGAGCCTTTCTCTTCCCAAACCAAGTTTCCTTCGAGAGAGTATTATATGGTAAGTGTAAGGAAATTACGCAACATATGCATAGCCGGATAATTGCTAATTAACATGTAATGAAACTAGAAAAAATGCCCTAAAGAATGTATTAGTGACCACATCAGCAGCACCAGCATGCAGACATTGTCTTGCCTGTTCTCCGGTTCTGTGCTAATGAATTAGTCAGATGCTGTCAATATTTAATGTGGATGGACACTGGTCTTGTAACTCAGCTGCTGTAATATGCACAGCATGAGTCTGGTGTCACTGTAGGGCAAACATATACAGCAGGACATACAATTGCAAACAACTAAAATGTAGTTTTATAAATTTACTGTGGTTCCATGACTATTGCCTTGTGTTATCTCGCTTCAGAAATGCAATATCTAGGAGATCCAGCATTCAACTAGACGACCAACAATGCGCAGAGAAACTAGAACGACACCGTTTTCGCTTCCATTTTGTCCTGAGTCAAATACTTGACACAACCTTTATTCAGTTCAACCAGTTAGGCTGGTTAAACATTCTCCACAATCTCACAGGGCACAGATGAAAAGTGATTTGCAGAGCAGTACATGCCGGTTTGGCATTATGACTGATTCACCCCACACCTAACATTATTTGATGACCTCCCACTGGGAGTATTTTCTCTAAAAAATCAGGGCAACCCTGTTGACTCAGGGGTACCTAGGTTCAAACACATAGGAACATTAGGGGAACCTCAACATTACCGGGCTTTAGCTTGAAATTGGGAATAAATCAGGAGGCGGTGATATCTAATAGAAAATGTATTCTAGCTGTTATGTTTTGAGCAGCTACAATATTATTTTTGTCTTTATCGAAGGCCTTGCAGTAATCACCATTTTGCAATGGATGTTGTTTTTCCTTTTTTTGTTGTTATTTTACTATATATCACTGCTGTGCTCCAATATAATGGTTTCCCTTTTCTCGAGGGCTTTTAGTTTATACAGGTACTACACTTCTCATAAAGGTATCCAGTTCTATATGCTGAGACAAGACTTATTTCCTTGCATTTTTTTCATTCCATGTTAACCATATTTCATTCTCTGTGTTTTTGATTTTTGCTCCCTTACCTCCTACAGTCCTGCAGTGTCTATATGTTTTGGTGCTGTATAGAAAATAATTGAAACAATACATTTATCACTAGTTTCTTGAAAGTTAGTTCCTTGCACTTTTCTTCTTAAAACCTATTTGATTATCTAAGAACTATATTTTTCTGTTCTTTAAATTCTGTGCCAACATGTGAGTGAATGTTTTTGATGTCCATAAGCAAATTTATTGAATCATGCATGTTATTAAAGTGAAAAGAGTGTCATCAAGCACGATGTTTAGCTGCATTACTAATTCAAATATTCCAGAGCCCGCCCACAGTATGTCCCAAATAATCTGATGTTGATGTTTGGAGTCCACTAAGTTATATTCTATGTTCAATTTTTTTGACTTACATGTGCTGCTTAAGAACACAGAAGTTCCAAAACTTTGTAATGCGAAAACACAATTCAACTGATGCTAAGTGTGTATCATTTATAACAAGAAAGAAAATATACAATGAAACGAATTAATTTAAGTCACTGGATTACGAGTGAAATGTGAACATTGTAATACTATTAAAATGTGACGTTTTATAAGAAACGTTTTGAAAATATTCCGATTGTGATTTTCATTTTTTAAACAGTATTCTGTTGTACTGATAGAAGCTTGGCACGTAAATTATTAAAGAAACGCATCACGAAAGAAGTGGTTTTAGTGTGTTGTTCTGTAAGTGAAGTATCTAAAAATAAGTGAAAAAACGATACATTACATCATGTAGCTATCTCTGAGATATGTCATTCAACAGTTCATATATTTGTAATTCGTATGATTCAGATTCTGAAACCCAAAAGTAAATTATTGTCTAACTTCCAAACTCCGGCCTGTTAGAAACATTACAATATTTCTCCTGAAAAAATATATGCTTTAGAGATCCATATTGCTGACCGAGTAGTGAGAACACCCAAGCTGTAATCATTTATGAAGAACATTACCACTGAATGGCCATGCACAGATAACCCTACTTCTGGGCACAAGTGGTCAATACAACACTATGTAAAAAACATAAGAGCTATGAGATGAGTTTATGGACTGGATCTTTTTTATTCCAGTTCAGGAGTGTGTAAAACAGTGACCAGTCCACATCCACAGTCATCCCTGTGCATTCTTCATTCTTTGAAAAGCTTTGGAAGAAATTTATGTTAACATGACCGGGGCCAGAGTGTGATTGTAGCATTCAGCACAATACTAGACACACTAACAGAATGTAGAACCAATTATACATGCTCACTACCAGGACAGCTTGGAATTTGGGTTCTTTTTAGACTTCATAAAGAGTTGCAAATGTTTGTGAATATGTGATCTCATTGAGCCAAGATTGCATAATTATGGTGGATGAAAAAAGTACAAAAATGCTTTCTCTGGGAATATGCAGGAGCAGATTTACCATTCTTTCACGCAACACAGGAAGGAAACTTACTGCGTTGGTATGCGGGGAAGGGACAGGACAGAAATGCTCCATAGTTACAAAGATACGAAGCATTTCTGCTTTCTCGTTGTGCTTGCACAGTGTGTACTGCCTAGTACCAACGCAGGCACCCTCGGACCATAGTGCTAGTGTATCTGCATTATGGGCGGGATTGTTTTTGTGCAGGAAGGGACACCTTCTGCACAAAATCAATAATTAGAGGCATATTCCTCTTTTTATGTCTGCTGCAGAATGCAGCACACGTGGAAAGAGGAATTAACAATATCCCAGAATACCAAGCACCAGGAGGAGGGGCTGCCTCACCTGCGCTGAAGTTGCCGCAGTGCCTAAAGTGCATTCCTGTTTCCCATGGTGCAGAAAGCCTGTGTTTGGGGCCACATCCCGAGAGTCAATAATAGGGCACAGTATGAGACTCACTTAGAGTGATCATCTAACTGCGTTATTGGTCCCAACAGTAAGCGTTTGGTCGCCTGCCCCACCCTTAAATTGTTTTCTTGGAATGTGGCAGGGTTCTTGTCCAACTTGTCCACCCGAGTGGTGAGCTTTCATTGATGTTATTGATATTTGTCTGTTCCAAGAGACTTGCTCCCTCAGCCCCCTTTACCGTTCAGGGTTTGCCACGTACAGCCTGGAGGCAACCTCTTGTGGGAGAGGTAGACCCTCGGGAGGCATCGTAAAATGGATCAAAACCACTTTAACTAGGCCAGCCTGACTTGGTGTGTAGCAGTCTGAACAGTCTGATTGTGAAAAATAATGTAACATTCAACATATACAATGTAGATTGTAGAGCATTGGGGAACAAATTAGAGTTGTATGTCATTATTTTGTTGTCTGCACACTTGGCGTAGGTCCCTGCTGTTAATGGGAGGTCACCTCAACTGACAGTTTGAGCCATTAGACGCCCATTTTAGGATGGACATATCAGAAGAAGACCAACACTGGTCTATACCAGACCTTGCTATCTCCCGAATAAAAAAATTATCGCCTTTAGCAATTCAACTCAATGCCCTTAGGTTGAACCAAGGTTTAAGAGCCTGTAATGAGAGGTAATTTTCCGATAAAGACTGCAATTTTATGTTTAACCAGCCACAGAGCACAAGCCTTATTGATTACTCGACGTCCAGTTGTGGCCCCATCTAATTGACATGATTGTTTTACCGCAACAGGACAGTGATTACAATGGGCTGGGGCTCGAGATGAAGATGCCAGTCCCCATTGCTCTGTAATATAGCAACGAGCCCTTTGATAGAAGGTTTGCCCTGTCTGACAACAGACGTATGGTTAAATTGAGCTTTGTTATCCAATCAAAGCACTTAGTTGGAGAAATCTATAATTTGGTTGCGGATGGAATAGGGAAGATGGTGCAACTACTAGATCGGCCTGGGTTGGAGTGGGAGGATTTGACCAGCTGTACTAGCATTCACTTACAATTGATCCATAATCTGAGACAGTTCTTTTATGTTGAATTCAGTTGAATGGGTAAGAGATGTGGACCTCCTACATGGTATAGCAGCCTGTGTAGTGATGCACGAATGGTGTTATCTTGTGTAATGAAACAACAAGACTAATCGACTATCCAAGCTACCAGAAGGGCTTATAAGCTCATCATCCAGGAAGCAAGAGAGCGTGGGAATTGATGAAATGGGAGGGATTGTTAGCAGCTGTACGACGAAGTAATTCTCGCTCCTTTTGGAATATCATAGCGACTTGTAGCCTGGGCGGCTGTTGCCCTATTAAAAACCATATTTCAATGTCATATTGGGACGGCCACTTTTCTAACCTATACCCGTTGCTGTCTCCTGATCTAACTGTGACGCTTGGTGATCACCCTGATTCATTAGCTTTCAGCATCAAGGAGGTTGGTCTAGCTATACAAAAACTGTCCCCTAAAAAGCACCGGGGCTTGACAAGATTCTAGGGGATATTTTTTGGGACAGGCCAGAGATGTGGAGCCCTTATCTTGCCTTAATTTTCAGTGCCATTATGAAAGGGGCTGCTACTCCCCTGGTCATGGGCTGAGATTATCCCCATTTTCAAGAAGGGTGTCCATGGCCTTCCGGCCAACTATATGCCGATTAGCCTAATTGACTGCACTCAAAAACTCTTTGCTGGGTTATCTTGAGTATATTGCAGGAGTGGATGTCCTCCACTGAGATACTAACTCCCCTGCAAGCTGGTTTTAGAGAGCCAACCAGCACCATAGACCAGGGGCTCCATCTCCAGTTGCTTTATTGGAATTTCACTCATCTAGGGCGGGGGCGTCTCTACGTGGTATTTGTTGAACTTAAGTATGTTTGACCTTATATCCTGATCCAAGCTTTGGCAGATTTTGGCCGACATGTGGGTCCCTCCTGACTTGGTGAAAAATATTTTGAGGCTTCACAAGAGTAATTTTGCCCAAGTTAGATCTGGGCAAAAGGGGGAATTGACAAATCATTTCCAGTAAATAGGGGGTCAGGCAGGGCTGTGTCCATGCCCCCACTCTTTTTACATTTTTTTATTAATGATCAGGCAGTTTATGTGGGCCATCGTTGGTGTGACACACCCTGCTTAACAAATATCAGGGTACCGGCTATGATGTTTGTCTAACTCTCCCATGGGCCTCTAAAAAATATTCAACAGATTTTACAGTTTTTTTAAGCTCAGGGGCTTAGAGATCACATCACCAAAACCAAATACATGTTTTAACCAATGCTCTTCCACTTGCCCAAATCCCATTCTCAGAGGGTCCCTATTGGAACGTGTCCATATATCTGATTACCTTGGAGTTACCCTCACTGAACATTTTAACTGGCAAAACTATATAGCAAAGTGAAGACTCAAGATAGAGCAAAAATCAGGGGGACAGGGGAGATAGGGATGTGTCCACCTTAGCTGCAGTTGAAAACTGCTTCAAGCTTCAATTGACAGGATTTCCCTTTAGTACCCCACTGCTCCCCCTTAAGCTGGACTTGGGTCTCAAGAATGTCTCAGATAAAACTAGTTTGAGGCTCATACTGTACTGGAAAAGAGTCTGGGCTATGCCCGAACTGAGTTCATATCAATCTGGTTTAGCCAAAGTAATACGCATGTCAGGTGCTGGCGATCTTGCTTGGTGGAAGCGTTTGAAATTAACCCTCTACCGGATGTACCAGGAGGCCTGTATGATACCTTAAGGTAGAATAAAGAGTGTTTTTTGCCACTATAAATTTAGTTTAGCACAAGGCCGTTATAATTTGGGCACCCTGACCGCAACATTCCTCCAGCAGAAGGATAGCTTTGAGGTGGAACAGTACTGAACGAAATTGAGCCCGCTACTACTAGGAAACTGTATTTGCAATTGAGATATGGAACCTTGCAGCTTGCTTCTTTCATTGCCTTTTTGGGGTGGTGGAGGATAACCAAGGCTTAGACCTGGGAAGTGTCCATTATGTAGCGATCTCAAATAATCAGTTGTGCATGTATTATTTTTTTGTCCTGCATTCCAGAGCATTAGGATGAAATGGATTTTGCCCCTTTGCCGAAATTGGGGTCAGGGGTCATAGAGAGGCACTGAGGATTTTACTATCAGACACAAGCCAATGGGTGGTTTTGCGGTCTCCAGGTTTCTGCTGGCCACCTGGAGGGTCAGACATAAAAGCATCTCCGCTGGAGCCGCTATGGACTAATGAGATTTAGCCTACCCACTATGTCTGTGCTTACTCTTTTGTTTCCTTTTAATTATTTATGGTCTGGATTTGTGCATGGATTTTTTATATTTTTATGCATTTTGTATCTGCTGCTATTTTAACCTCAGGGTTATAATATTTTACTTTGTTGTGACGTTGATGAACCTTGATTATATACTTCCGAATAAAGTTGTTTTGAACTGAAATTAACAAAGAGAAAAAAATATATTTTTCTTCATTATGCCTCTGTCAGGTAGGCACACCATTTTGAGGCAAACCCCGGTTTGCAAGTTTTTGTCAATGTTAAAGTGCCTTCACGTGGCTTGGTAAATCCCAGATAATCACTTGAGTGGCCATGCGATGACTAAAGTGACGCATGGGTAGCATCAGTCCTTAGCAAATCTGCCTCACAGTTTATTAAAAAGAAGTAAATAGGCCAACTTGCAGAAGTGCCAATAGCAAAAGTATTTCACAATTCATAACATCAGACAAACAGCAATATTAGGCAGGAATGTAATGTACAATACAAGACACAAGTGTCTGGAACACTCCCGGTCCATGCTTGTTAGCTTGGCCTTACAACTTTCGGAAAACTACTGAAACTGATCTGTTCAATACAGGGCAAAATAACTGAATTACACTAAGGGGCCAATTACGAATCTGGCAATCCCCGGACCACCAGACTTATGGGCATGGACCGCCAGGCTCATGGGGGCAAGGCGGTGGCAGTCTCCTGACAATATTACAATAAGTGCGGTCAGACCGCCATTGTCCCACTGCAACCGCCATTCACTGGTGGTGTTGCGGGGGTCAGGAGGCGGTAATATGCTTGGCAGGACCGCTGCGGACCCACCAAAACAAGCCCAGGAAACTCCTAATCTGGCGGGCTGCCCGACCACGGCTTTGGCAGTGCAGCGGCACGGTGGACCCAGCGTCGCACTGCCAAAGCCGTAATTAGGCCCTATATAGAGGACACAGTTCAGACCTTTGCAACTTTGCTAAATTTCAGCTGAGGGGGACCCACTAACATCCTCCTTCTAAAATGCAGAATCTGAACATGGTATGTATGCATAGGTTATCCATAGCCATGGCTCCCATCGCCAACTGTTCTATTTTCAAATCATTTTGCATCACTCAACAGGCCTACTACAACTTGGACTCTCTATAGCTTCCGAAAAAGTTCCTGTATTGTCATTCCATTAAATCATTTGACTCAACCTCTGCTAATATGCTACCTCTATGCTGTTTTAAATCATCCCACCTTGGAGTCTGCTCCTTCTCATTTATGGCAGCTAAAGAAAATGAGGATGAAGGAAAGCTATGAGTTTTTCAAATGTCCCCATGAATCAGAGTTTCTGGCAAGGTGCATTGTTACCTCTCTGAATTTTGGATTAGCAATAAGGGCAGGAAGTTATGATACAGTTCAAAGACAAATTTGCAGGTCTGTTTTTAATACCATTCACGTCAATTCAGAGCAGAGACACTCAAAGAAAGAGCTCCATATGGCAATGCACAGCATTTGTTTATCAAACGAAAGCTAAAGAATTGACTAAAAAGCTTTTAAAGTGTTTTTTATGCCTCGGTCAACTATCAGCTAATTGCAAGTTCATCCTCACTGTGGAGGTCAGGTCACTCAAGTCTGCGTTTTCAAGATCTTACTCACTGTGTTTGTAATGAGGCCTTCGTCTGTAGACTCAGCCTCGCTGTGTATGATACCAGTCCTATGTCACTCCGTGTGACACTTAGTCCTAAATCCCAGGCTCTACCTCACTGTGTGATATACATTCCTAGGTGGCTAGATCCTAAGGTTCTACCTCACTGTGTGCAACATTAAGTGCCTCGTTTATGTATATCCCGGGCATGCCTCAAGAGGCTGGTGCAGCCGAGGCACAACCTGGTGCAACCACAGTTTTCCCACCAAATCAAGAGTTTGCCCCTGGTGAACTTCCCAGCATGGTGGGAGCAGTTTCCACAAACAATGATCATTAGCCACCCTTAACATGGGTGGGCTGTCTTCTTTTTTGGATGGAGCCTACAGCATGCATGCGCTGTCTGCGAGACCTATGGTAATCACTTACCAGGTCGCTATTCCAGCCATTTTCAGCTGATGTTCGACGTCTACTGCATTACACTGCTGGCCATCCCCAAACACGCACGACACCCCCCCTACAGAAAAAGCTATATTTGTTTAAGAGTTGGTTATTCCTTTTTCATGGGACAGCAAGGACATTTAACCAAAGTTTTGGGAATGTGATTGTACTTCTAAACATGGGACAATTCATGTGCACTTAGCACACCATATCGCCTTAGTGTCCGTCTGAATGACGTCACTGACATACTAAAGAACAAAACATTATATTTTGAGAATATATTTAAAGCTTCAGAGGTCTATGCTTAATATGATATTCGTTGTCACAGATAAAGAAAGTGGTTCACTAGTACCGAATTGATTTTTTTTTTAAATTATTATAATATAAAACATTCTAAAATGTTCCCAGATAGCCCTAGGATGTTTGATTTCCTGATCTTGGCTGTTTGTTTTTATTCCCCTGTATTAGGTACACAGATTGCACACCTCCTGGCTGCAATCCCCCTGTTTTCTTGTTGGTTGTGTCGGAGGGCTGCTGCACCAGGGGTTTGAGGAGCATTCTTTTCATTTGCTGGACCTTACGGCGTCTGGGCACTGTGGTTAAGTCCATAATAGTGTCATTGTAGGTGAGCGGTGTACTAGACATGACACAATATCTTGTACAACACCGGTGAATGGAACAGGAAAAATGGACTATATGGCTAGTGTCCGGGTAATCCATTTGAGACCATTAGTGAAGCAAGTGTCTAGTTCATCTTATCCTCGCATTCATAGATGTATCATTCCAGTGTTCCTACTTGCTTGTTTAATAGGACAAACAATATTTGGTTACACTTTTTGGTTCCGAGGAACCTGCCAAACATGTTACTCCGCAGACCCAAGTTCTCTTGGTTTCCGCACCTTCTTTCAGTTGTTTCTGACTGTTTCACTGGTGCCGCCCGCCTTGTTGCTATTTGTAATGATGGCTGTTAATGAGTATGGCTTTTCTTCCAAGTTGGTCCTGCATCCCTGATTTGCATTATGGACGAAGTCACTCAAGTAGCGATATCTGTCTCCAACACTAGGCTTGTAACGCGCACCGAGCTCCAGTCCTGGCCGTGCCCAGGTGCATCACTAGCTGAAAGGAATCACTGTGGGGGTGGATTTGATTACTAGTCACTTTATGAACGTGGATGGCTTGAACTAAGCAATATTTGTTATTCGGAAGAAAGAATCCCAGTTATAAGCCTCTTTTCATCACTCTGAACGTAACTTATTTTCTCAATTTTGATCTGGGCAAATTGCAAACCAAGGGGCATATTACCAAGGACGGCGATAATGGGCTTGATAATAAGCCACAGAGAATTCCCATAGACGCCCATGTTCTGGTGTCAACATGGGCTTCCATTGGAATTCTCCGTGGCATATTATCAAGCCCATTATCGCCACTTTAAACCAGCGATAATTGTAACGCCGTCCTTGATAATATGCCCCTAATTTGCCTGTTGCCCATTGCCCCTTTCAATGACACATGCCAACAGATGCAATGCCACTCCTAAGAGCCTATGATGAAGAAAACGCTAGCTGGGTAGCAATGAAAGAACAATGGTGTAAAACTGTGGAGGTACAAGTGGAGCAAAGAGGGAGGAAAGAGATAATTTTTACTAAATGGATAAGAAGGTAATAAAAAATGTTTATTTCGTTTCAAAACATGTCATCTCTCATATAAGTTGTGTAGTACTGCAAAGTAGGTTACGATAAACATTGTGCAGTCCACGTGCAAGCAGTAATGTGGTTAGGCTGGTCGTCCAGCATGTGATAGGAAGTAAAAGAAAGTCTGAGGTTATGCCTTGTGACTTCTAAATTGTTGGAAAATTAAGTTACCCATTCAAGGTAGTTAAACATCCTCTTCAGTGTGAAATAATGCACATCCAATGCATTTCTTAACTATTTATTGACTTATTTTGGAATATGTAAACAGTAGGCATACTATTCAAAATATGTGCCAGAGTATTGAGTATGTTTGTAAAATGTTTCATTATAAAAGAATCTTAAGTCTTAAAGTAAAAAATAGTACAAATAATACCGCTTGAAATTAGCTGGAATAGAGATAGTCAATGGTATTATCCTAAGAAACAGATAAAGAAGGAGGTGTAGATTGTGTCATTGTGTGATTTGAATAAATTAGCGAAAAGTGCCAGAGATTTCAGACACTCTAAGAGGTCAAAGGATGCCCAAATGCTTCGTCATGAGGAGGCAAGAGGACAAAAAGTGACATAATGTTTAATCCCTTCTTAGGCCAAGTGCCTAAATTATGAAGAGATTTCATGCCAAAAAGATTTTGTTTTAGTTCAAGCATAAAGAATGTTTCTTGACTCCAATAGAGTAACTTGTTCCATCAATGGTTTAATTATGATTCCTCACAGAGTGCCACATCACAGGTCCATATTTTGTGCATTGCCGAACTCTGATATTGATTCCCTTTTTTTCCATGCCACTCCTTGAGGATTCACAGTGCTCTCTTTTGAAGTTGTTTCCTGTTCTAAAGGTTTTTGTGGTGCTGTGGATCATATGTCAAGCTGTTCCATCTCCTTTTCGGCTTCTCACCATCCCGGTGTCTTCAACCAAAGTGAATCTGTCACTTCTAGATCCTGTTTGGTTTTTGCCTTTATCTCAGCAGATTCCAGTGGATGGAAGGTGTCCCCTGTAATGGGCTGCATAGGACAGAAAGGTCAATGGTAGACCTGAACTTATTCTGGATGCAAGCCCTGAAGTAATTGCAAAGACTTTTTCTCTTTGATGGTATCGGGGCAGATCTTCTGTTCCTGGTCACCTATGGACTTGGACCTGGACATAGTCTTCAGGTCAAGATTCTGCTCTATTGGGAAGATGCCTGGTACCGGCTCTGTCCCAGTGTCGTTCATGGTGCTGGCAGATCCAGTCCCAGCTTTTCTGGCACCTGGTGCTGACTACTCTCTAGTGCCAGCATTCACCCAGGCTTTGCATTTGGACTACCTCTGATTCTCATTTGAACTCTAAGGAGCCCTTTGAATGCCCTGGTCCAACCCCGTACCCCACTCTTCCCTGCTCACAGTCTCTACTCGGACAATTGGTCGGCTTTATGACCCAGCCTAAACTTTTTCACTCTGACGCAGAGTGATGGCTGGCTTCTATGCAGGCTTCCGCCTAGTCTTGGTTATTCGGCCGGTTGATGTTAACTGGATATTTTAGGCTGATTCTATTGCTGTCTTCTGCTCTCAGCCCCTATGTCCCAGGCACCTGTCTGGCTTTTCTGGGTCCTCTGCTTACTCTATTCTGCCATCCGGGAAGGTGAGTGAGAATGTTGATGATATCAGTGAAGATTTCCTGCTCTCTCTCTCATACAGAGTGTCAGGGCGATTTCTCTCATGCCTTTCATCGTGCCCGTGGATGGGAGCCATAGCATGAGGTTGATCTTGAATGGGCCCCAAGTTTTCCTTCAGCAGACATTTCCTCTGTTACCGACAAAACTGTGGAGGTCTTGGATTTTTGTCTTGCACAGGAAGGATATCCTCCTGTCTGACCCTTCCTCTTTGGAGTCCTTACTACCCTTTAATGAGGTACGGATGGAACCCATTAAGTATGTTTGGAGTAGACTGACCTCGACTTCTGCATTCAAGTCACACAGCATAATTTTCTGGCTTCTGGTGACCCTGCTTTTCTATCTTCTAATTCTGAGTTGCAATCTTGTGTGGCAAACCTTCTTAGACCACAGGATTATTAACAACCAACTGTCTTCATTATCATTCTCTCTTTTGGATGTGCTTTGCAAGTGAATTGATACAATAAGAAAGAACGTTTTCTCAATGGGTAGTATGGCTGCTTGTTGTTTGAATGTGTGTCTGTTGGCCAGGTTCTTCCATGCTCTTGTGTGATGGTGCATATTGTGTTTCTGCTCCTCTCGGATCACTTGAGCTGCTACTTTGCCAAGGTGGTTCATGCTGAATTTGTAGCTGCTAAATAGCTCCTTAAGTCTGGCCTTGGCACGATGGACTCCATGATCAAAACCACAGCTCCTCTGTCTCTACACCACAATGCTTGGTCAGTTTGGCCCGCCAAGCTTCTTTTGGGCTACAGAGGCTGACCTGTTGTACTTTTTATTCGACAGCTCCTGTCTTTTTGGTGCAGGAGCTCAGCAGGTCCTGGAGGGGCACAGGCTGGGGCGTGTTCCTCCCTAAATAGTTCTCTGACTTCTTCTGTGAGTAGATTCAGAATGCTGCTCAGAAAGCCTAGTGACTATTCAATGGCTAGGACATGTAGGAGGTGCTCTCCTGTTGACCATGCATAAAACCTTCATGCTCTCTATAGTGCTCAAGTGAAGTGTTGTATCTTGGGGAGACCAGGAGACACATTCAAGTATCCATCTACTGGGCCTTGCCCTCTCTTTTGCACCCATCTCATGCATCTGCAATAGCCAGTGTGTAGGAAAGGTCTGGTGTTCACCGCATTGTTTTGTCGATTTTGTTCCTCATATTTTTGGAGATCGTGTCAAAGTTCTGAAGGAAGTTCCTGTCTTAGTTCAACCCAGCTTACACTGACATAATTTTCGATGGTTCACCTTGTTGCTTTTGCATGTTCCTATCTGGAGTGTCACCCTCTTGATGGTATTTTATGTTATGCAGATTTGCAGAGCGCACTATCGCCTGGTAGCTTATCCTGGCACTGAGCAGGTGTGAGTCTAACTAGTCCTTGGGCATAGTGGGACTCCTGGAAAAGCTAGATCTTCAGCTTCTTGAGGAATTCAAGAAGTGAGGTGGAGGTTATTACTGTAGCAACAGGTTGTTCCATGCTTTAGAAGTGATGTAGATTTATTAATTTGGATGTTTTTAAGGGATGACCTCCTTTGTCTCCCTTTTTAGGTTGAGCTTGGGCAGCGCATGCGTTGCTCGGGGAGCGTGATGAATTTGAGTATGGACTTGAAGCCCCACCCACTCTCTGCCCATATTTTTCATTATCCTTCATAAACGCTGGCTTCTGATTCGTTAATAGGCTTGTTAGTCCCTCCTTTGTACCACCTTGTCTTCATTTGTAACCTCCCACTGGTCCTTTTACTTATGTTGTTACACGATATGTCTTGAATTCCAGAAACAATCTAAAAGTCTGGAATATAGGCCCCACTTTTTATAACAAGAAATAATTTGTTCTATGGTGGCAGGGCAGCCTTATGCTCAGTCAAAACCAATTCTGTCCTCTCTGGTGCAGCTTCCTGGCAGGAGGTGGAGACAGTATTGTGTAAGGCAGACCAGGCCCATTCAGGTAAAAGAGAATCTCCTCCCCCTACTCTAAATGCAGCCTAGGTCTATTCAGCCCAGCTCCGACTCATCCAGGAAAGGCAGGACACACCTCAACCCTCCCAGTGGCTGTCTGAACAGAATGCACATCCCCAGACCCTGTCACTCCAAAACCAGACAATAAACAACCTAGCAGAGGCACACAGGATGGCTAAGCAGGAAAATACCTACTTTCTAAAAGTGGTATTTTCAAACATAGAATGTAAAAATCATCCTCACTAAAAGATGCATCTTTATATTTGAGTTCAAGCATACTAAACTTGACTTTACTATCTTGTCCCAATGGTAAGTTATATTTATAAGGTGTTATAAATAAACTCCCATTCTGTGCTATAGGGCAGATGGCCTTTCAGTAGTGAAAAATGAAATTGCAAGTATTTCACTTTCAAGACATGCCACACACATTAAGGCATGTCCTTCCTTTCACATACACTGCACCCTGCCCACAGGGGTACCTTGGCCTACCTTAGGGGTGACTCACATGTAAGAAAATGAAAGGTTAGGGCCTGGCAAGACAGTGCACTTGCCAGGTCGACATACCAGTACCAAACTGAGCACTGACACTGCAGTGGCAGGTCTGAGTTACAGTTACAGGCTGCTTATGTGGGTGGCACAATCAGTGCTGCGGCCCACTAGCAGCATTTGATTTACAGGCCCAGGGCACACACTGTACAAGGGACTGACTAGTAAATCAATTATGCCAATCATGGAATCACCAATCCATAACAACAATTTAAAGGGAGCACTTGCACCTTGGCACTGAACAGCATTGGCAAAGTGCCCAAAGCATCTAGACCAGCAAAAACGAAGTCTAACACACAGCAAAATAACAGGAGGCAAAGGCAAAAATACAGGGGAAACCCACGCCAATGATGGCAGGTCTAACAAGGGTGAACCGAGTTCTGTGATGGAGGTTATCATGGGGCTCCGGTAGGACTCTAGTTGTTTCCCCGATTTGTTATACCCACAAAATAAAATTCCTTTGTTTCTGTTTACAATGAGGTATGTCTTGTTATCTAAGATTTTATTGTAGTCATGTCTTAGTTCGTTAACTGGTTTAGACGTGATCTGTCTAGGTTTTCTGTAGATCCTTCTCTAGAAGTTTGATTTGCTGTTCTAGGTTATCTAGGTGAAGATTATCTTGTTTGGTTTTCCAAGACAAAAGTTTAATTATATGGCCTAGGACGGTGGATTTGAGGCCGTCCCATATTATTTGGTAATTGGGTCCTGGGTTCCTATTACGCTCTAGAAACTGTATAATTTCACGTCTAATTTTTTCTCTGAATTAAGGGTCTTTGGTGAAAAGATTATTTATTCTCCAGGATTTTGGTTTGGTTATAGAGTGTGAAATGTCATACAAGAGGGATATACAAGTGTGGTCTGATATGAGCATTGGTTCTATGGGGGGTTGGATACAATGGAGACGTGGGATTTGTCCAATAAGATATAATCAATGCGAGAGAATGAGTTATGGGGATGAGAGAAGAATGTATATTCCTTGCCAGTTGGATTAAACAGTCTCCATACGTCCTTCAGCTTATTGGTATTGCATAAATTAAGTGGGACTTGTTCGGTCTGAAGAAGCATGTGGAGTTTCTGTCCAGGATACCATTCCAAGGTAAGTTAAAATCTCCACCAACAATGATTCTGGAGTTACCTGGGATAATTGGCATCTTGTTATTTACTTGATACCAGAATATTTGAAGATCATTGTTAGGGGCGTAATTATTCACAACATAGATTTCGTTGATGTCTTTTTGCCGTCTTGCTATTAACCATCTACCTTCTGGCTCCATTTCCAAAGAGATAATTCGTAAGCCATAGGAGTTGGAGATAAGAGTGATGAGGCAGTTTTTCTTTTTGATGGCTGGGGCACAGGTGAGATCAGGGATCACGCTCGGAGGGATGATGGGGTTTTCAAGGGGTTGCTTAGAAAAGAGAGGAAGTGGGGGAGTGGAGAGTAGAAGTGGTGGGAAAGGAAGGGAAGAAGGGTAAGAAAGAGAGAAAAGCTAAGAAAGAAGTATAGGAAGAACGGGAATAGGTGTGGAGGAACATGAGATTAAATACTGATACTGGAAGGAGGGAATAGTAGATACAATAACTTTCTGATAGGCGGTGGAGGACACTAATGGCCTATCCTAGGTGCATCAAAGCAAGAAGCTACGCCATTTAGATGGTATTAATAGTCAAGTTATAGAGACCGAGCTAACCCACAAGAGCTGTTTAGGTTGGGAACCAAATTAAAACAGTAGGGCGTCACATAATAACTGATTGGTTATACCTGTGTATACAACTAAGGGTAAGTACAAGCCCAACCTGAGGTAAATACAAATGAATCAGGAAATATGATCAAGCACGTCATGAAGCAAGAAGAAAGATTTTAAGTGCATAAAAACATTTTTGTAACTGGGTATGGAGACCACAGGGGGGTAACCAGAACTAATTGAGAACAGACTACTATCTTTAGGATCACATTATTGACATGGATCTATTGTGGGGTGTCACTCAATAACTATGAGGTGATACCTGTATAGGCAACTTAAGGTAAGGACAAGCGTAACTTGAGGTAAATACAGACACAACTGGAAATGTGAACAATCACATCATGAAGCAAGGATAATAATTTTGAAGTGCATAAAAGACCATTTTGTAACTGAGTATAGCCCCCCCATAGAGGTATATGTTTAGACCACTGTGAGAATGGGCTACTGTCTTGAGGATCATCTTATCGATAAGGTTCTTCAAGAATTTCAACAAGTGGAAAAAGCTGAGTGCTGGTGGAAGCTATCACCAAACATGGGTACTATCTGCCGGCAACAGGGCATCATAATTGACGGGTAGCTATACGCTTGTTACAAAACTTTATGCTTTAGAGGTCTGTTGAGAGATCGTCCTGTTAGAGGTACATGACTGGTCGGCTTATGATGTGGAACTGATTTTGAAGGGAAGAGATCATTCAGAACTGATATGTCGATGGACAATTAGAGCAGAGTAAGTGAGAAAAATTAAAGATACCAGGCAGTTCATTGTGTAGTTATGTCAGGATGTGACATTGCTAGCCGGAGCTTGGGTAGAGGTTGGAAGGGCTCTGAAAGTAGGAGTCTGGGTGAAGACTGACCCAGGCAGGGCTTGAATTGCATAGGGTTCTGACCCAAAAAAGAGGTGAGCATAGGTGAGAGTATGAACTAATTAGGCAATTAGAGTTTAGTTGTTAGAAAGAATAAGTGATAATTGTTGGAAGTGTAGAACCGGTTAGTAACTTACCCAGTTAGATGAGCATGCAAATATGTGAGACAACGAGCGTGAGTAGATGATGAGGGGATACAATCAAGTATTCATATTTGAGTCCTGAATAGCAACAATGAAGAAGTCCAGGTCTTTAGGGTCGTCAAGATAGATATTTTCCCTTTGGAGGTGGTTTTCAGGCATGCTAGACCAATGAAGGAGAATTGTATTGTGAGAGCCTTAAGAGTGTTCTGCTTAGCTAGATCCTTTTGACAGTATCTCTAGAGTAATCCTAGGAAATTCCAGAAGAGGAGCCGTGCCAAATGATCCTTTGCATATTTTTTATGTGGGATATGATCATTTTCATATGTGAATATCAAAGATGTCTGAATATCAATGCCCAGGGTGAGGAGCTGATTTTAGGTTTGAACGTGGGAACCCTATGGGCATGGGTTATTTCGAACTCCTGGATAAAGTCTATTCCCAAGACTCAGATATATATTTTTCCACAAAGGCAGTACATGATGAAGCAGGGTCCTCCAATCCCTCTGGGAGCCCAAAGATACAGAGGTTACCCGTTCTGTGTCAATCCTCCAAGTCCGTGAGACTTCTTTCCAGTTGTGCCAACATTAGAGAGGTGGCTGTTAAAGCTTTGGTCGAGCTCTGTTTAGGAGCTTCTAGTGAGCTTATTTGTGGCTCTGATTCCATCATCCTTCCTCCTAGTCGTTGGATATCCTGTTTAATGCTGGTAAGGTCATTCTGCATTCTGCCTGTGGTAACCTTTGTGAATTGAGCTAGGACAAATAGCATTTCATGTTTCTGCATAATGAGATCTAGAATAGAACTAAAGTCCAGCCTAGGTTTGATTGGTGAATTCTGAACATGACGGTCTTGTTTGGATCTCTTTTGCCCAGGTTTCATGTCCTTCTGGCATCCCTTGGCGTCTTTGGAGACATATGTTCTGGAGTCGGACATTCTGCCAGGACAGGCTACTGAACGGAGTGTCAGATGGGCAGTTGCCAGGCAGCGGAGGTATATAGCATATGCAGTATTATATCTGGCTCCACAGGCAGTAAGGTACTAGGCAGTAAGGTGTGTTCCAGGTCTAGGAGTAGGGTTCATGCTTGATAAGACAGGTGTAGGGCTTACTGGTCTTTGTTGGTGTTAGCCCCTGGATAGTGTAACAAAAACAGTTATACCAATGGTGGGGCACACTAGAGAAGCCATTCATTGTGAGGAAGAGGGACAGGGAGGATGTAGTACTGAAGACCTGGTTATGAGTGTAGATATTGCGCTCGATGCAGGGGTTAGTCAGCTGGACTCCATCTATAGGTCAGGCAAAGTGTATGTACAGAGTATGCAGAGCCGTTAAAGTTAATATGTGCAGGCTCAAGTGTGCAGCATGTAGGAAGTATGGACCTAGCCCACAAGACCACTGCTTCCTCTTAAAGAAACTTTTGTTTTAATTCACAAAGATAAAGGAGACCGCATGGGTTACCACCTCCTTTGTTATGTGTTAGTAAAATATCAATGTTTTGTGACCGGATTTTGGTCACAAAAGATTAAAACATAACATACCAGTTGGCTGTTTGGAAGGGACTCCTATAACACTCACTTTCCAAATACCAAATCGGGTCTTTATTTATGAGACCTTGCGACACTTTTGCACCGCCGTTGCGTCACTTTTTTTGATGCACCAGCGGCGTAAAACGTGCACCATGTTGCGCCCTATTTACAAAGTGACGCATCTAAGAAGATGTGTCACTTTGCAAAGCCATACGCTTCAGGTATAATGTATGCAGGGTGGGCATTCCCCCGTAAAAAGCCTCGTAGAAGTGGCGCAGTGAAATCTATCAGATTTCACTGCGCCACTTCTAGGATACCACTGCGTCAATGCAGGCACATTTAACATGGGACTTGCCCATGTGTACTGACACATTGCTAGAGTTGTGTCACTTTTGCAACACACTCCAGCAATGCGTCATTATTGTGCCTACAGATACATCAGACATACTGATGTATCTGTAGATCCTTGCAACATGGAGCGCCGTACAATAAATACGGCGCATCCATTGTGTCGCAAGGAGGGCACAGCGAAAACTGTTGCTTCGCTGTTTTCACGCAGCTATGCAACAGTTTTCATAAATGAGGCCCTTGGTACCTATTTCTAAACACTTTTCCCAATCGCTAAATGCTTTTAGAACATAGGAAAAAGGGGTTTGGCATTTGCAAATCATCTGATTTACCTATCTGGATAATTTGCGCATTCTTAAACCCTTTGTACATCTGGCCCTATGTTTATTAACTTTTTAAGACTATTTTAT
This sequence comes from Triturus cristatus, assembly GCF_964204655.1. NCBI lineage: Eukaryota > Metazoa > Chordata > Amphibia > Caudata > Salamandridae > Triturus > Triturus cristatus. The sequence goes on from NC_140591.1 coordinate 410,169,066, forward strand.
AGTATATTTTTTAATTTTATGTTTTTAAGTTCTACTTTGTTTATGTATTTTTGAAATTATTAGTTATTTTTTTATGTAGTATTATTTTTAAAGTGAATATTTATTTTAAAGTTAATATAATGAAAAATAGATACAGTTAAAAATACATTCCTATATTAAAACGATATTGTGGTCTTCTATATTTTACAGTATATATTTTTCAGTTTACATACAAAGTATACAAACTAGATATTTTGTGTTCTTGATTTTTGGGGGAGATATTTTGATAACAGGTTATGGTTCCTTTGCTTTTTTTAAAGATCTGCTTTGCAGAGAGAAGATGTTAAGTGTTTTTAATGCTAAGGGATTTATATAAGCGTACTTTTCACTTTACTCGGTGATCGCTAAATGGCTTGGCACTCACTTCCATGGGCTTGAAGTCTCTATGGAATGCCAGAAGTTGTGCGTCAGAAAAATCACCACTTTTCACGTTTGTTGTTTTCAAATGCAAACCTGCAAATGAGTTCACTGTAGGCTGGGCGGACCCCACGGACCAAACACATTAAAATGGAGGTGATGATTGAAAAAGATGTCGCAGGCTTCATTCAGAAGTTAGCTGTTCTTTTGCTTCACCCACGTGGGACCAAAGAACGCGCCACATGCAGAACACAAGAAAATGGCGTAGATGAAGGCGCAGCATTAAAAGAAGACAAGCAAGCGCCCAACCTCGAGCTGAAGCCGTTCACTACGTGCGACAAGAAGAACAGTGCAATGGTAAGACCCTTTACAAACTCATTTTCTGTATTTCAGCTGATATTTACTTGTTTACAAATGCGTCATTTTTGTTTAGCACTTGTTTTCTAATGGTTTCACTGGAAATACATTTTATTGCCTTGATTTTCTAAAGGTTGTTTAAAACATGCCAGAACCTAAAAGTGTTAATGATGGTGGAGTTCACAGTTTGCCCTTGTGGTGAGGTCGTGAAGGGCGGAGTGGCTGCCAGCCAGTATTCGAGAATCTGGACTTACTGACAGACTTTGGGCCTTATTACGAGTTTGGGGGTCCCATGGACCGCCGTCGCAGTGGCGGTCGGAGCGCGGTGAGGTGTTTGGAATTTATCAGATGTGATAATTATCAAAATATTCCCAGGTTTTTGGTAAATAACATGTGGGTTTTGGTGTGGTTAAATTTCGGCACGTTTGGCCTGCTCAACGTTTACAAAGGGTGAGATCTTAATCGTACCTGCTAAATACTGGGCGCTATACCACTTGCAACTTGATATAATTTAACGGCCCGCTTGTAATCAGGCCCAAAGCCTTTAAATGGGGAAACACACCCAGGAACGCTGCTTTTGTATATATTCAGCGACACTACAGCTCACTTTCTGGTAGTACTTTGTTTGCCGGCACAATTACTTAATTTAAAGTCAAGTATATTTTAAATGTTAGCAGCAGTCCCACACTAAGATAAAATATATTCATCCACTTTACCACTGGTAATATAAGATGTTGTCTCGCACATGTTTTTAAAGGGAGGGTTTTATGTTTTTTAATTGTGGGCCAGAGGACTTCTAGGTATTGTACCTTTAATGTAAGAGTTGAAGTTCAAATTCCCAAACATATATTCGTATGCAGTTAAGTGCTATTTAGGTGCTCAAAATAAGAAGTTTCCAATTGTAAATCCAACAGTTGGTGGCAGACACTCCCCCATCCAATTTCTGCCTAAGATGTCAACCTCATAGTGGCAGCAGCTTTTCTAGAGAATCCCAACCACTTTGCAGTAAATCCTAAAATGCCACATTATCCTTTGTTGCTTGTGTAAACTAAACTTACTGCGCCAGACTGGAAATACCGCCAACCTAATACTGAATCAGCACGTTAGTCGTTTAAAGTAAGCTTATCCCAGTTCATAGAATCCGTATTTGTTAAATTCCACAACCGTAAAGTGCACTTAGGACCTTGGAAAACCCATCATGAGGGTGTGTTATCCACCAAAGTAAATTTAGTGTATGCCTCACACAGAAGGCGTTTCTGGGTCGACCAAACTGCAGAATTAAGGTAACACAAAAACTAGTAGATTTATACATATTCCTATTCCTTTTAGAGTATATTTCCCAGCCTGAAAGTACACAAATGTTCTCCGGTTAATGCCAGTAACAGGTGGTTTCAAAGTTGGGAAAGGGGAAAAGGTGTTTCTCTACAGAATGTCATATTTTCCCAGAGGAGAAAGAAACAAGCATTTGCAATGCAATAGGTCTTGCATTTGCAAAAGTTTAAGCTATTGGTATTGTAAATGACAATGCTTTTTATTTATCTGTTTTGACAATTAACACATACATAAAAGACATTATCATTTACAATGCCAATAGCTAAAAGTCTTGTAAACGCGAGACCTATTTCATTTCAACAAAGCGGCCTCAATTTTCCCGGGCTGTTTGGAAAGGGAAAGTGTGCATGGCACGCTGAATGTTGCAGGAAAGCATGTCGTGCCTGAGGTAGGAGAAACTCATTAAAGAAAATAGTGCTTAAAGACTAAATAAGACATACCGTGTAACAACAGAATTAAAAGGGCAAGTCCTCATTGGAGGTTACAAACGAAGACAAGGCGGTACTAAGGAGGAACTAACAAGCCTATTAACGAATCAGAAGCCAGCGTTTACGAAGGAGAGTGAAAAATATGGGCGGAAAGTGGGCGGGCTTCAAGTCCATACTCAAATACAGCATGCCTCGAAGAACAGCGCATGCGCTGCCCAGGCTCGACATAAATAGTTATTTGTGCAAATACAGAATTCCATATGATTTGCAACTGTTCTGCCTAGTTTAAAGTACAGCTGGGTTATTGTTTTTCAAACTGGTTTGTACAATTCCAGTCATACTACTCCTGTGAAACCTTGCAAATCTCAGAAAAGTCAGACATCGACTCACATCATGGTAGTTATCCCATGGAGTAAAATCCTGACTTTCACGGGGTAAACTTTGTGAATCAGGATCTGGAACTATAGATTACATAATTTAGACAGCCATTCTGAAATGGTTTAGACTTCTTTAGTTTAGTAATAAATTAGCTATGTTATCAAAAGTAGATACATTTTGTTTTCATTATGAACCAACTTCATGTTAGCTCAGTTATATGTCTGAGCCATAATTTTATTGATTACTTAATGATTTTTTCAAAACATGGTGCATCACCTTTTAACCACTTCATAGCATGTAGATAACCACATAGAAGTGAGAGCACTTGCCGGTTAGAAGTAGACACAGTTGCAAAGAATGCGAAGGATATCTACCCACTGGCTAGCATTTGTTACTCCCTGTCCCCATGTACTTCAGATTAATTTCCATGGAAATAGTTTAGTTTAGAGTCATCTTCTGAACGGAAGGTGGTTTGGTCCTTTCCTCAAACCAGGCTCAAGAGAATTTTAGTCATCCACCACCACACTTTAGCTTTTTGCTATTTGACAGATGTTGGGAGGGTGAAATGAAACATCTATTTCAAAATGTTTAAGTGTAGAAATTAGTAGCCTTACTGTTTCGTCTTCTTCTTATATCTTCTAGTACGGATTCATCAACACCTGCCTAAAATCTCTTGTAATTGAGAAATTTGGAGAAATGACATGGGAAGCACTAATGTAAGTCATAAAATGTTAATCTTTTTTTTTTTGGAGATATGGATGCCCTCTCTTCGTAGATTTCCTGCTGTGGCTAGGCACCTAAAGTGTCACTGAAGCCAGCCCTAGTAAATTGTTGCAGTGTATTAAGCTCCCTGAGAGAAAGGCGAGGAGAAATGCCAACTTTACTAAAAACAAGCATTTGCAATACAATAGGTCTCGCATTAGTGAAAGTTTGAGCCATTGGCTTTGCTAATGATAATGTTGGTTAGACTTTATTATTTGTCCAAAAAAATCCCAGCAGTAGCATAAGTAATAAAAGAAAATCCACGAAGCAAGGAAACGGTGCAGTACCACAGTCTGTTACTAGGTGTCCCTGTGGAGTTGTAAAGGGACCTCCATTAGCCACATAGGATACTGCACCCTTATGTTATAAAAAGAAAGATTGGAACTATGCATACGTTTCCATTTGTTTTTATTAGAAGTGAGATTTTTGCTTGAAAATGCAAGCTAACAAAAATCTCACTTCCAATAAAAACAAATGGAAACGTATGCTTAGCTGCAATATTTTTTCGGTCTCGCCTAGCGTTGCAGCACATGCGCTGCCCGCTCGGTGAGACCTAAAGTGAGAGAGGAGATTTCAGAAGGGGACTTGAAGCCCTGTCCATCATTTTCATTGGGTTGCGTCAGCAATTATGCTAAACGCTGGCTTCCCATTGAAAATGATGCTTTTGGGCCACTGCCCTTTCTCCCTTTTGGATGGCCCATCCGGACTAGGTTGTCTGCTTCACGGCTGTCATGAAGCACTTTCTTATCTTTAGGGGGGGCCATCTGTTTCTAATTAGCATGGCCTTAGTGCGGCCATGCTAATTAGAAACAGATGGCCACCCTAAAGATAAGAAAGTCTGCATGCACTACCTTTTATTTCGCAGAGCGGTTCAGCGTCGCCTTCCTGTCTCCTCAGGGCGCCACCCACGAGGACAGTGTACAGGTTGGGTTATCGACAACGCGTTTATGAATTCTCTAAATAAAAGTGTCAGGAGTGCACCAAAAGGCAAAATTGCATTTTGCATGGAGCTCTGAAAATCCTAGCAGCATTCCTGTTGGGCGGGCTGTTTTATCCTGGGTACTTTCCAACATTTGTTTCGGTGATTTAAAAAAAATGTATTGCTGCCGGTTCAATGTAATCCACTCGCGCCAATGTCGGGAAGATATCTATAACGCGCACAATTTACTCACTACAATAAGTTTACTAAAAACAGGCGAGATCCAGGTCGAATTATGCATCTCGGAATAAGCTAGTCATTAATTATGAGGAAAAAACCACTCCAGTCGTTGCTAGCGAAACATGCAGCGGACGTCCCTGACTAGTCAGCAGATTAATGGGCCCTGTGCAATTAAAGGTATCTGTGTCACGGAAACCTAGCCAGAAAGCAATGAACCGCTCACCGTTCTGAGACATGGAAACTAACAAGGATTTCATGTCCCACAACATCCTTAACCGTGATTTATTCATTTGCTTTCTCGTACCAGAGATATACAGAACAGTGAAGCAGCAGGTGATTTACTGCAGGCAAAGCCACAGAAAACACACACAGTCAGTTACAGCAGTTAGAAACGTTTACGGATATTAAGAACTGCATTCTGTCCTATGCTTCTTCAATGGGGTTCTCTTACGGTTACCCTCCAATAGGTGTTTGATACACTCGTGTTTGTTTGCCAGCTTCAAACTTTGGTTTAAAGTCAGTTCTCCAACACAGCTCTTAATACCAGGGCCTCTACATTAAACTACCTTTTCAAACTGCATTTTCGCTCACACACAGAGAAGGCAGGCAAAAAGGTAATTGAAAGAAGTTACATTGGTACGAAATTCGATATACAGGGCACAAGGTAGGTGAATCTGTGGGCAATCAGGAATATTAAAGCGAGCAAAAGCTGATAAATCAAAAGCAAAAACAGTATTAAATTGTATCATACATTAGTGCCATTTCTAAAGGAGAACGAGCTTTGGGGGCATATTATCAAGCACAGCGTTAAAATTATCGCCGCTTTAGCGGCAGAAAACTGCCGCTAAAGCGGCGATAATGGGCTTGATAATATGCCGCAGAGAATTCCGATAGAAGCCCATGTTGACACCAGAACATGGGTTTCTATGGGAATTCTCAAGGGCATATTATCAAGGTCATTATCGCTGCTTTAGTGGCAGTTTTCTGCCGCTAAAGCGGCGATAATTTTAACGCCGTTCCTTGATAATATGCCCCTTTGTTTTTTCCAGTGGAGAGGTTTAATGCTGCATTCTATTTGAAAATGCAGTTTGGTTAATTTGCCAGTGTCTTAGGGGGACCAGGAGTCCTGGATTTACCGGGACAGTCCAGGGGTTTACCAGTTGTTCTGGCAAATTTGGCTCATGTCCCAGTTTTTTAGAGAGGGTTTATTGACAACAGTGGGAGGCGCGTTTTTATGTTTTAGGTTGGCTTCATAGCAGCTGTTACAAGAATGCAATTTAATTAACAGATATAATACTGAGTTCAAAAATGTAATTTTGTTTATTTTATTTATACCTTTTCTGTGTTTCTGTGTAGATGAACGCTGCTATTATGTGAGGCTCGGTTGATATAAAATGGTAACCCTTCTATTTTTGCGAAATGTCCCGGTTTTTAGATTTCAAAATATGGACACCCTACAACGTCTGCATCCGTGAAAGTCATTTTAAAATAAATGCACCTGTTTCGTTGAGGTCTTGGATCCATGTAAGGGCAAACATACAAACGCGGACTACAAAGGAGGTCGAGCGTCGGGCCCCATTTAAATATCCCATGCTCTCATCCCTGCAGTGATAACATCCAGTAAAGGGCAAACCCTGCTAGGTGTCCACTTCGGCACTAGTGAAGAGGCCCACTTCCTCGAGGGACAGGGCAACTACGGCAAGTTGTTGTCCCCTCTGCTGTCAGCCTGTCGCCCTGTGTGTAAGGTGGACGACTGCAGACCATCCATTCATAGATAGAAGGACTTTCAAGTAATCCTATTTTCCACAGCCCTTAGCAGAAGACAAGACAAGATGGGCCCGGGTAGCCGTGTGCTGCTTCTGAGGGGCGCCCACTCCCTGGAAGCTGGGGTACTACCTACTCTATCGAACTATAATGTGCGACTTCTCTTCCAATCCTTGTTTCACAACTCTCTGGAAGAAGTTTACATCAGTCCCTGGGACCAGGGATCGAATCTTCTGCTGGGCTTGGTTTACCCTACCAGGCTTGTTGGTTCAGTAAAGATCAAGGGGCTGATTTACCAGCCCCTTGCGCCACTGTTGCATCACTTTTCCCATGTTAAAAAGGACGCAAACGTGGCGCAAGGGGCTTGTAAATCTGCCCACAAGTGTTTCCCTGGGTCAGGCTTTATCCTACCATGAAAACCAATCTCTCCGTTGTCAGTGTTCCATCCATGGGGTCCCGGGAGTGCACTGCCGTCATCTCCTGTTGTCCTTCTAGAAGGGATGAGCATTCTCTAAATAATGGCGTGCGATTACTGTACCAGAGATGCGCCGATGTGTCGTCATATCAGCGGGGAGTGTCTAGTCTGACGCTCAGGTCCTCTGCTTATATAAGCCAGATGTGCTTAGAAGAAGGCTAGGCTGCGCGTTTTATGAGTTTCAAAAGGCACTGCTGACTTCGAGGTATTTCCTGTCATTGTGCCTTCGCAGAGGCCTGACGTATTGATCTAACGTTATTACGTGTCAGCTATGGAAAACTCGCAAGCTCGTGTGCTTTTTTGGGGGTTTTATGTTTGCCTTCTGGTACCCGAAACAAGACCTTTATTAAAAGTCACACTACAGGTACCAGTCTGCAAAGTAAATGCCATGAATAGGGGTGGCGTCTTCTTTTCAGTACACTAGGTGTGACATGCCGTGTGTGTGTGTGTGTATCAGTAGAAGTGCAGATAGTCAATTACAGTATCATAATTAAACATTAACATTTTTCTTGCATATCTTATTGAGTGCTTTACGGATGAACATTTAAATTATGTCAAATCCTAGATTTTTCGTGGTCTCTGAAATTTTAAATTTCAACCCTGCAGCTCTCACCTGCACAGCACCATCACTACTTACAAGATATGGTCAGTAACGGACACCCGCTATGCAATGCAATAGGTGTTGCTTTTGGTATTGTAAATAACAATGGCTTTTAATTTTTTAAAAGGCATTGCCATTTACAATGCCAATAGCTCTAAAATTCGCAGTTGCGAGGCCTCTCGCATTGTAAATGCTTGTTTATAATTGCATTAAGGGTGCAGTAACTTATGTGGGTAATAGATGTACCTTTACAACTCCACACGGACACATAGTAACCAACTGTGTTACTGCACCCTTTCCCTGCTTCATGGATTTTCTTTTATTACTTATGCTACTGCTGGGATTTTTTTGACAAAAAATTAAATGTAAAAACATTATCATTTGCGACGCAAATAACTCAAACTTTCAGTAATGCATGATCTATTGCGTTGCAAATGCTTGTTTTCATTGAATTTCTCCATGAAATATATAAAACACTGTGAAATCTCCTTGTGATCTCCCAGATCTACCTTCACAGATCGGCACTGTGGCGGTCGCATTGTGCATGTTTACCATTGCGGCGGGTACTGCTGGCTGCAGCACCCGCCGCAATGATAAAAATGCATGTTGTGCATTTCCCTACACTACGTGGCAGGCATTACACGGTGCCTGCCACATGGTGCACGGAAATGTTTGGGGGCATCATGGGTGCCTCCCAAGTGCACAACTAAAATGTTCCTGCAAAAGGGGGGCCCGTTACGGGCCCCCAAAGTACATCCCCGCCAGCCTGTGAATGGCGGTTGAACCGCCATTCACAGGCTGGCGGGGATGCAGCATCCTAATATTGCGGACGGTGCCTGTTAGGCACTGCCACCATTTTGTGGATGCGAGGTGGGTCCGACAGGTAACGTCCACCAGCAAACCGCCCGCCATCCTCATCTGGCGGGCGGATAATGGCTGCACAATGACGGTGAATCCACCACCGGCAGGCTGCCTGTGGTGGAGTCACCGCCATAGTAATGACCCCCTATGGTATTCCTGCTGCCAGCAATGAAAGACCCTTCCAAAACAGCAATAGTGGTAAAATTTGAAGTGCGGAAATGACTGTGGAGGTGTCCCTTTTATATACGTTGGGGAGCATGATGTTTCCTTATTTTTGCAGAATGCTTTTTTACCGAGCCTAAGCACACAAAAAATAAATCAAGCAGAAAAGAAAACACGTGGGAGAGTAAAGCGAACAGATAGAGCAAGTTTACAAACACCAGTGTTTTGGGGCTAAACATTGTGCCAATTGCTATTTAATTTAAGAAAGTTTGTTTTTGCATAAGCGCTAGAGGCACAAAGCTACAGCAAATGTAGCTTGATCTGTACATCAAATAATTTGGGAGATTGCCAACTTGGTTCCAGTCTCTGTGTGAAGGTTGACAGCCAGTGATTGAGGGAAATTCATGCCATTTTTACAGCAAAACACACATTTACGAGCAGAGATACAGATCTTTACAGCTAGGCTAATTTTCTCTTCCATGTGGTGTAGGTGTCGGCTTTCAAAACGAGTGTGAGTGCATGGCAATTGGTTTCCATGGTGAAGATTGTTGCTTGACAGAGTTCCACCAGAAACATGTTTCTGTGTTTAGCATGTTTTCCTCTCCTCAAAGGAGAGTTAAGGCAATCATTGACTGCCAGTTTCAAATTAGGGGCAGAATGCCATGTCTGCAAGCTCTAGAAAATCCACCCACATACTGCTTATATGCTGGAGGTTAAATCCAGAGCATTTATATTAGTTTAAGAATTTATGCAAAGAACTTGGGGGGCCAACAGTAGACGTGGAAGAACAAACATGACCACATAAGGGGTTAGCGAGTACCCATAATAGAAATGCGAGAGCATATGTTGATGGACTAGGGATGATAAACGAGCCTGTAAGCACCTTGTGCTGATAATCTTGCCTTATTTATTTATTTGTTTATTTTTTTAATGCGTTTTTATATAGCGCGGACTTTACCCGAAGGTGTCAGAGCGCTTCACAATAGGAACAGTAATGATACATAAGGAGACAAATTACAAGTGAGCATGTTACACAATCGAACGTTACGTTACATGAGGCAATAGTGACAATTGTGCAAGTATCAAGAGCAAACAAAATACAAGAGGTAGCAAACGATACGTTACAAAAGGAAAAAGTGACGTGTGCAGGTTACAAGAGCATACAAAGTACAAGTAGAGGTCTAATACTGCACTAAGTGGCAGACACTCAAAACACAAAAACACACTGGGAAGGCACTTCTATAGGCATGGAGAACAGAAATTCCTATAATGGAAGGACTTCCTTCAGAAAATAGAGGGCGTGAATTAAGTTTGGAAGTGTCTTTGAAAGAGGAGAGCTTTGAGGTCAGTTTTGAAGGCCTGGGAAGAGGTGGTGGTCCGGAGCTGAGGCGGAAGTGAGTTCCAGATTCTCACTGCGTTGCCTGAAAAGGATTGGGCCATCGATCTTTCCTTCTTGAAAGTGGGAGGTTTAAGCAGTAAATTTTCTGCATTACGTGATGGTCTGGAGCCTCCAGAGAGTTTCAGTTTATTCGCCAGGTAGCGAGGGGAGGAGGAGTGCAAGGCTTTGTGGGTGACACAGGCAGTCTTGTAGATAGATCTTGCCTCTATGGGAAGCCAACGGAGGGTGGATAAAATGGGTGTGATGTGGTCGCTTCTTTTGGCCCCATATATGAAACGAGCTGCTGAATGGAGAATAGACTTCAGGGGGGACAGGTGGGATTTGGGGAGGCCAGTAAGAAGAGAATTGCAGTAGTCCAATCGGGAGAGAACCAGCGATTGGACCAGGGTTTTAAGGTCATGCTCCGGGAAGAAGCAACGAATCCCCCAAAGAAGGCGCAGTTAGCAGAGAGCTTCTCAGGAATACAAAATAACTGCTGCAGAGTGAAATGATAGATGAGCCACGGCTAGAGGTGTCATGTACTGTCTGTAAAATGTGACCAGAGTCTTAAACACGAAGGTGCTGTATGTTACAGCTCCTAGCACAGCTCAGGTGCAGACGTACAATTAATAAGGGCAAGCAGGTCAGCGTGGAGGTATGGTCACTCCAGTCCAGGGCTTTGTTTTTATGTCTAGCTATGGAACGATGTCAGTTTCTCGAACTTCAATGGAGGACGGCACACACTGTGGATGTATGGTTGAATCACTGGTAAACGTGCCTTGATTTCCAGTTGTGAACAAAAAGGATCAGTAGCACAAAAAACACCTTTCTGTCTCCGAGGACACACCAGCCGCCATCCTTTCAACTAAGAAAGTACGTTCATAGGACACTGATGAAGGTGCTGACAGTATGACAGACTCTGAACTTCAAAGCGCAACACCTTGCGCACACGCCTTCATATCACAGAAGTGGTCTATCTCTTCTCCCGAAATGCAGACCTCAGCGAGAATGACGGAAGAATGGGGTGGAGGCGCTAACGTGGGTGCTGATTTATGTCGATGAGACGCGTTTGACCTGCAACCTTAAAATAAATCATTTTACTTACATCCAAAGTCTGCACTGCATACCATTCTTCCGTTCTTCTTTGCTGAAACACTGCAAATAACATGCAGCGAAGGGCGGGAGGTGGTGTTCGATCGGACGACCTGGGGAAATGCCAGAGGTTTACTGTGACGGCAGTGTGACTTAGAGAGCAAGCAACAGTACGAAGGAAGGAAAGAGGCCACTCGCAACACGCCTCTAACATTTGACCTCACACAGCAAATGTAAGGAGATAAGACATGATTTACAAGTGGAGGCAGCAGTAAAAAAGGCAGCAGCCAGTAACACAACTGCGGCATTAAAGGAGGTGGGAGGAAGAATGGTATATTTAAAAGTAAGCAGATAGGGCTCTGAAGCTTAACACAGGCAAACAGTAACAGAGCAAGAAACCAAGAAAAAAATAGTCCCCCAGAGAACAGATAAAGAACCAGAGCGGAATGAGACAGTACTAAGCCCCTGCTCTGTGGGAGGAACAGAAGAAAGGAGGGACAAAGAGGCAGGACTGACCACTAGCAAGCAAGGATTTATGAAGGAAAAATGAAAAGCAATGGCAAGAAAAGAGATGGACTTGATGCATACATACTGATTACAGCAGGTCTCCAAGAGACAGCTGCGCTGTCTAGCTCGACCTTATAAGATATCAATGGGTGTTTATTGAAACAGTCTCGCGTGATCTTGTCAGCTTCATGTCAGCCGTGATCTGATGAATAGCAAAAAGTGAGGCTGTGAGATAATATGAAGGTGTGGGTGACTGCCTTTCAGTACCAGGAGAAGTGATCATAAGTAGGCCTGGGCGAAGCACTACGCTACGCTCGCGTAGTTTGCGAAGTTCGCGCTACTTCGCGCTACGCGAACTGCACGTAGCACAGTGCGAACACGCGTAGCATAGTGTTGCGTAGTGCTGCGGTCATTTTTTGCTTGCTCGCGGTCCTCAACGTCAAGTTGGCGACCGCGAGCAAGCAAAATGACATCCTGGCGAGACTTTTTCCTTGTTCGCGATCGCGAGCATGGAAAATAAACCTCCCGGCGAGATTCCCAACGCGAGAAGGTCAGGTTTCTCATTGCGAGGGGTCGCGTATGCTCGCGACCGCTCGCGATGAGAAACTACCAGTTCGCGTTGAGAAAGCTGCAGCTCGAGTAAAAATCTACTCGAGCAGCAGAAAACTACAGCTCGCACTGTGCAAGATGCCATTTTCAATGATTGCACAGTGCCGGTTGCTTGTCCGCACTGTGCAATCATTGAAAACAACATCTTGCACAGTGCGAACATGTTACTTCGCAGTTCGCGAAGTGCTACGCGTAGCTCGCGTAGTGCGAACTTCACTTTGCGTAGCTTCGCGAAGTGCTACTTCGCGAACTACGCCCACCCTTAATCATAAGTGTGACAAGAGCAAGGCAGACATAGCAGAGAGAATCAGCACAGACGTCTCTAATAAGTTGGTAAAACCTCATAATTAAATTTTTAGCTTACATGACACTCTCTTAAGTGGAGACGCATTTGTTGTCAGTTCGAAGGTTTTCTCTCACTAATCGAAAATTAAATAAAATGTTTTGGTCTTGTTACATTTCTTTAACTTTCGCTATCTCTTCGGACCCTGAGCTATGCTTAAAATGTTTGTGTTTATGCCAATATTTAGTGTTATTGTCTCATTGAAGAAAGATACAGATGTTTCCTGTGAATACAAAGCACATAATATCGAACAAGGCTCCGTTATATGTTTTAACATATTGCTTGGTGCTGGGATTGGTACATTAGGTTTACAGGACATGCTTGCAGCAGCACATGGTGAACCTTGAAAGTGTGTGTATGGAGGTACATGCAGTGGCCTACCTAGGCCTTATGCTGCCCATGGTGGCCCCTGCGTTTGCCACCTACGGAGGCCGAACATTAGAGGGGGCGTGCTGGCGATTCTTGCCTTTGCTGCCCTGCGACAGCCACAGGTAAGGGGGAGGCCAACACCCCCAAAACACGTGCCGCCCCAGGCCGACCGCACCCACCCACCCCCCCATTGCTATGCCACTGAATACATACCTCTAACACGACAGACCAAGTGAGCGAAGTGAGTGAAGCTGACTCCGTCAATATCACTGCAATCATTATATACCGGGTATTGAACCATACTTATATGAATATATGCGGGGAGAAAAATACATTCTGTTTTTCAGGCACCCACTGCAATCTACTTCTAAGTGCTACCTCATATGGAGTGTGCCATGCGTGTACGTGGAGGAGCACTTGAAGGTAATTTACGACGCTCTCTTTGTAGTGCCACTCACCGATGGAGAACTGTCTCCATGCATGGTATTGTGACCTCTGTGGTGGGGGCAGGCAGACATGCTCGAGGCGAGATTTCCATCATCTGAGCAAACACCCCTCCACACTTTCGCTCACATAAACATACTGGCTCTCCCTCTGGAAAGAAAACATTCACTTTTCCGGCGCCAGTCTGAGTTTCTGTCCAACCAGAAACAGAGCTAGGGCTAGAATCAGACCCCCCTTTTCATCTTCCAGTTGCTCTTTGTTGCCAAGCACTGAAGCTGTGTTACCTGACATGCTGCAACACCTGAGAGTAGTGCAGCGTGTCCGCTATAATTTGTGAATGTCTCTGGCTATGCTGAACAGCCATTGCCTTCACACATGTACAATACAAACAGAAACAGTGAGTGGAGCCCCCTCTGTTGCAGGCTTGATATTGCAGCTCTTACATACAAATAAGCGATTTGTGAGCTAGTTTGTTTTCATGTACAGCTGTAATATAGATCAGGTAGTTGAAGAGGGATCAGGTGATGCACTGGTGGGGCCCCAACCTATTGCCCTCACCGAGGTACCTTCTATGGACGAGCTACCACTACAGGATTGTACTTTGATCCAACAGAGCCCTCGCCAATACCCTCTGCACCAGCATTTCATTTTCAGAATATAGTACAACCCATTAGCAAAAGCATTTGTTACTTTATCTTCAACCATTGTTAAACCAGAAAATGTGTCTGTTGGGATGGAAAAGTCCTCTGCATGTTAAGAGAAAGTTACCCCTCCCATGAGTGCCCGACTGTACTGTTGTCTGGAACCCTAATGCTGTTTTTTTGTCATAGGCGAACACGGCTCATGCAGGTGCAGCATGTTGTAGACCTGTCTCACGGATTGTGGTCTTGTTGCACCCGGAGGGGCGCCCAAAGAGCAACCCTCATTCTGGTGGAAAGCTGCCACCTTTCACAGGAGTTATACGTAAAGAACAGTGGTCCCAAGACCACAGATATCACAATTGATGTACAAATACATCAAATGATCAATTTATTCAATTGTATATAAAAAACATTTAAAACGACGTGACTACGCAGTGGGTGCAGGGTGAGAAAGATGCTCGGTGCTCTCATATAAGTGATACACAGGTGTGACAATACATGTGTGTGTTTCTCATCACACATCCACTGCTCTGCCACATTGTTTTTGATTTTTTTTCTATAAAATTTAAAAAATTGATTGTAAGAAATGGGGTTTCTGGTTGGCTAGGATCTGCACCTAAGCCAGGCAGAACCCACCAATCTAGTCAGGGTAAGGGAGTTACACACCCAAGAAATCCCTGCTCACCCCCTTGGTAGCTTGGCTGAGCAGTCATGCTTATCCCAGAGGCAATGTGTAAAGCGTTTGCGCAACATACTCACACCAGTGACACACTAGGCACACTACAAAAAGAGACTCCACACAAGGTTATATAAAAATATCACTTGTATTATATAGAAACCCATAGACCACAGTGATATGAACCACAAATCATCTTGCCAACCAGGCAATAGTCATAACATCACATGTAGTGCACCGAAGGGAGATACTCATTACTTGCACAGATCATAAATCACATAATACACTTTGCCAACTAAGCACCAGTCATAACAATACATTCAGCACGATACAGTAAATACACTGGTATAGGTCACAGATCACTTGTTGTGCACTGTAGTACATCCTCCTAACTTGCACCGGTCACAAAAGGCATCATGACAATATTATGTCATTCTAAATACCTCATTACATCCAGACACATAAAATACAGCTGTTTGGTGAAGGACATATGAATCCTAATAGAGAGAAAGATGCAATTGATAACGGAAAAGCCCAGCCGAAATTGTAGAACGCAGAAGCCCCTGCGTGCCTCCACTGGGGAATGCGGTTAACCTTCACCGGGGATCGGGGCCTCCATCGAGGTTCCACCCCATCCTGACCCTCTAACAATAATGGCCCAGTTACACTGAGGATGGGGGGGCATACACGCACCCCCACACAGGAGACCTTGGCCAGTCTCCTCGATCAACTGCCCTCTGCAGATGCAGTGATCCTGTGGTACACCTGACAAATAATTTCGGCTAAACACAAACCAAGCCCCCAGCAGACTCTGGAAACAAGTGGCGCCGGTCAGCCAGGCATCAGCCCTCCAGTCCTGGGCGGCTGGTGCAGTGAGAGCTGGGCTCCTTCTCCGTCTCATGGGGAGTGCCCTGCACCACCCCACAGCAGTCACTCCTCTTGACATTTACTGGTGGTTGCTGGGGCAACGACTGGAACCCCGGCAGATACATTGGTTGCCCGGCAATGCTGGGAGCTCTTCTTTGCGCTGACTGGCTGTCTTGCGAAGCACCAGCGCTGAATAGAGGGATCTGCTCTGCCCTCGGCCTCTCCCCAGAGGATCTCCTCAGGATTCCACTCGAGCGCTTACCACACGCTTCCTTCAGTTTTTTCTGGCCACGGCCACATGGGGACAGTGCAGCTCTGCACACGCTCTAGCGGGCCAGTAATAGGACTGGCAAATATTGCTCTCACCGCGCTTGGAGGCCAATACAAGCGCTCAACAGGCGCTTTCCTTTCTTCTTACTAAAAAGGTGAAGAACAGTCCCATTCGCCCCTGCTCCAGGCAGGAGCAACTGCTGCAGGCCGTCCTACCCCACACACATCAGTGGCAGCGCTCCTCACACAGCTTCTCCAGCTCTCCTCCCAGGCAGGTCCTATTTAGATATAGCACAGATCTTTCCTGAAGTCTTTTGGATCCCTGAGACTTCCAACAGGAGGCCACCACACACAAGCCTTTGGAGAGTTCTTCCTCAAGCAGGATACCACAGCAGGGCAAAAAGTGTCAGTCCTTTTCCTCCACCACAGACAGAAGCAGCAACTGCAGGCCAACCTACCCTGCACTCAAAAAAGGTAGCGCTCCGCTCTTCTTCTTGGCAGGGTCCTCTTGTTCCTGGAAGTAATCTAAACTCTTGGGGTTTTAGGTGCAATACTTATACCTCATTTTGTCATTGCGGAGACAGCATTGTGAAAAGGAGACACAGCCTATTCGGGTGCACGTAAAAACTCCTACCACCACTCTAAATGCAGACCAGGTCTATTCAGGCCAGCAATGAGTCGCCCAGGCAAAGCAGGTCACCCCTCAAACACCCCCCCAATTGACTGTCTAGAGGGAATGCACATCCCCAGCTCCTGTCACTCCAAAACCAGATGCTGAATACACAAACAGCCAGAGGGACACAGGATGGTAAGGTAAGAAAATGCCCACTTTCTAAAAGTGCAGTTTTCAACACAGAATATAACAAGCATTTACAATGCAATGGTCTCGGCATTGTTAAAGTTAGAGCTATTCTCATTGCTCATGACATTATTTTTGTTTATGTTTTTAAAACATTTAAAGAAACGGCATTGTTATTTACAATGTCAATAGCTTAATCTCTCTCAAATGCGAGACCTATTGCATTTGCACCCACACACAGAGCCACACACACAAAGCCACCCACACACATAGAGCCACCCACACAGAGCCACCTACACAGAGCTATTCACATAGAGCAACCCACACACAAATAGTGCCACCCACACAGAGCCACCTAAACACACACACAGAGTTACCCACACACAGACAGAGCCACCCACGCATAGAGCCACCTACAAAAAAAGCCACCCACACAGAGCCACACACACAGAGGCACACACATACACACACACACACACACACGCACACACACACATAGAGCCTCCTCCACACACACAGAGCCACCCACACTTACACAGAGCCACACACACAAAGCCACACACACAGAGCCACACATACATACACAGAGCCACATACACATACACACACAGCCGCACACACACACACATACCGAACCCACCTGGGGCTACCCGGGTCTAACTGCAGCAGACAGGGAAGGGTGACTGGGGTGACCCAGGAGATGGGAGGCGCCAGGAGTGAACCACTGAGGGGGGTGTGACACAAACAGGTGCAAGAGCATCCTGCACGCAATGTCCCAAACAAGCAGGTGTACACACATTACACATCTCGAGACCCACGCATCTCGGATAGGCAACGCCACAGAATGTCCTGCGCGCGCCCTACACGCACACTGCTAGGGGAGATCGGGCGTGTTTTATACACACATGTGAAGGTCTACAGGCATCTATAGGCGGTACACGGGCAGCCATTGAGGCAATGCAATCCCCGGTAAAATACAAACTTGGTGCAACTGATATAGTTCTATCACTGATGGTAAAGGGCGCGAGGCAGTGATGTGTACTAGAGGCTGGCATGATGGCTGTACAGTGCATAGAAATGAACCCACACATTATACATGCGGTGCACCCCCATCCCACACGCTTAGATGGGTGCCAGAGATCTGGAAGGGAACGGGGAATGGAACCCCCAGATACCCTCAGATAGGTGCACCTCGTACGCGGACAGGTACACAGGTAGAGGGAGCCCGACGCAACATACACAGACACATCTCACATGCAGACAACGAGGGCGCAATAGACGAGCACGGGCACACCGAGCAGAGTGGGCACAGAGACCCGGGAACCAGCAGCGGGGATCCAGACACGGGCGGATGCAGCGCGTGAGGAGAATGTATATGGACGCGTGACATGCACAGTGCAGGGATCTGTATAGAAGAGGGCAGTGCGGTACTGGCACACATACATACTGGATGGCCAGAGACTTGACAGGTAGAGACATCAGATGCACAGCCAGATGGACGGCAGGGGCACCGTGCTGGTCACACATATAACACGCACAGAGACTCTGGTGGGAGGCAAGGTTGCACAAACGTACATACTACATCCCAACACATCTATCACACGGGCAGCTCCACGGATAAAGCGGCTATGCAGACGTGTCGGAGGCCTGCAAGTCGGTATCTGCAACTCGGAGGCAAAGACACTCCTAACTGGTCCAGGCACCCCACCGCCTCGAGTACCAGGATGAACCCTTAGGTGGCAGCGGAGCACGTGTCGTAGTAGAAGCCGAAGGGATACTCCTAACATATCAAAACCACATACCCACGAGTTCCCTGTTAGCGCCGCGAAGGGGCCCCAAAACAATGTTGAGGTACGTGAAGGAGTGCACGCTATCTAGGAAACCTGCGGGTCTTGTTTGCAGATGGTGGGCGTCCGCACTCACTGTGGACCTGTGACATGTTCATCACCCCACTTTGACCCACAGCAAGAGAGAGAGAGGCAGAAAAGGGAAAGACGGGGAAGCAGTGACACAAGAAGATAGAATGGGTGAAAAATAACCCACAATAGTGAAATAGGAGGGCATAGTGTGAGGTCGTACAAGGTGGAATCAACACTAGGCAGCGGCCTGTTGATCGGCAACGCCAGCGTTGGGCACAGCCGGCGGTGGCTTCACGAAACCCTTCTGGACCCTGCAATCCTTCATCTATACACACGAAGAACTGTCTTTAGGCACTTTCGAACTTAGTCCGTTTTTATACACAGCGCATGAAGCCCACTGCATGTTAACTATCAGGACTCGCCGGAAGGGTACCCCCGCGCCCACTCCCCCCCAAAATCACAGAAGAATTCCGAGATCAACTCAGTCTCACTTCAACGAAGGCACAGTTCCACCCATAACCACCCCGAATCATCTGAGTAACTTCAATGGAGTCTCGCCCATACTATACCACTCTGAAACATGCAAGAGACGGCAATGGAGGCTCACTCCATACTACAGTATCACCCATCGTCACTCTGCATGCCGCCGTCTCACCAGTAACCCCGAACGATTCAAGGGGGTTCAAACGAGTCTCGCTCCATAGTAGAGTCTTGCCTCTAACTACTCGCCCTGGTACACTCGGGTTCGCATGCCTGGACTGCCGCTCCGGCTGTCCCTGCGGCGGCGGCCAGGCACAGCATCATTAGCAGCGGCGCCCGGGTGGCCCAACCCCGCTCTCCACGCCAGCTCCCGGACGCCGGGCTTCTGCCGCCCAGCCCATCTGTAGCTCATGGGCGCCGTGTCCTCCTCGCCTGGTCAGCAGCGACCCTGCAATCCCAGCGCCTCCCGCTCCGAGGCGCAGTGCATGCTTCACCCTCTGCTCAGCCCGGGCGCGCAGCTCGGCTCCAGCAACTGCAACGTCGCCGCGCACACAGTGGGCTTGGCTCGATCAACTGTGCGCCCGTCCTGTGACCGAGGGAGCCGCCGTGAGAACAGAACCAAAGCACTCCCCGCCAACAAAAGGACACGAATAGCGTTCTCCAAAGCCACCTATGATTGAGCATATTTATATAGCGCAAACTCGACCCGAAGGATCAACAAGCGCAGCCTTCGGTAGCCGAGACCTAATAAACACGAGAACGTCCCTGTAAAAAAAAAGAAATACAAACACGCCCACCAGTGTAAAAGGGACGGGCTTCAAAAAGAGAAAGAAGCGAAAAAACACGCCCCGAATCCGAAAAAAAAGACGGGGCTTGTTTCGACAGACAAACCTCTTCTCCAATGGCTGACCAGCATTTAAGAGGCCAGCCAATGGAGAAGAGGGGCGGGTTCAAGCCCCACTACTGAAAAACATTAAATCTCACAAGCAAGACTGCGCAAGCGCAGCCTTCGCTAGCCGAGACCTAAAAACCACCTCTACCAAAGGGTGCATTATAAATTCTGAGTTCAGGGAGCCTAAACTCCATTTCTCTATCTTGTCCCAATGGAAAGTTGTGCTTGTAAGATGTTGCAAAGCAACTCCCATGTTAGCCTATTTGACAGATAGGCTTTCAATTGTGAAAAATGAAATTCACAGTATTTCACTACCAGGACATGTCACACACACCTGTACATTGCCTACCTTTAACATACACTGCACCCTGCCCATGGGTGGTACCTTGGGCTTACCTTAGAGGTGCCTTACATGTAAGGAAAGGGAAGGTTTGGGCAAGGCAAGTGGGAGTACTTGCCAGGGCAACATGGCAGTTTACAACTGCGCTTGCAGACACTAAAGTGCTAGGTCTGAGACATTTACAGGGCTACTCATATGGGTGGCACAACCAGTGCTGCAAGCCCACTAGTAGCATTTGATTTTCAAGCCCTGGCACACACCGTGCACTATATTACGGACTTACCAGTAAATCAAATATGCCAATCATGTGTAACCAATCATATCACAATTTATACAGAGAGCATCTGCAGTGCCCAGAATTCTAATGCCAATGAAAACAGAGTTGGAAATATAGGAGGCAAAAATCAAAAGCTTGGGGCTAAACCTGTCAAAAGGGAAAGGTCTAACATTGATCATTGGAGATGTAGCACTGTGCAGTGCGTACGCAGGGACTGCATGTGCTTGGTGTATGTGTGTTTGTGTGATGTATAATACATGAAGAGTGGACAGTGAGTGTGTGTGCTGGCAGTGCTTGTGTTGTAAAATAAACAGACCATGGTTGAATATAGGAAGGCTTCAACACTGAACAGTGCCTGCAGACCGAATGTGTGTGCTGGATGCATGTGTACATATGGGGGAACAATGCATTGAGGTATTAGTGCTGAACAGAAAGTGTACTATGAATAGATACTGAGTAAATGTGCCTGCAATGGTAAATTGTATGGAGGACCCTTTGTTCCATTTTAGAAAGCCCAGGCCTGACTTGTAAAGGAGCCCCCAGACAGATTTGTGTATTGATGATGGATGATGAATGAAACATCACAATGCTCTCACATCGTTAAATACTGACACTTGTTGCAGCAACGGATTTAAGACATCCGGGCAATGCTGAAGCTACAGGATCTAATGTAGCTGAGAAATAGGCTACTGGTCTACAGGCACCTCCATGTGCTTGGGTGAGTACAGATAGAGAACAACCCTTCCTCTTGTGACAAAATAATGAGAATGCTTTGTTGTAATCAGGCATTCCTAAAGCTGGAGTGTGACACAGCCACTCTCTCAACTTAATAAAAGCAAGATAACAGTAATTATCCTAAGGTACCGGATCACACACATCCTTGTGGCTCAGCATCTGCAAAGGCTTCACCATCAAGGAGAAATTAGGAATCCATTGTCGGCAGTAGCCAACCATTCCCCAAATAATTCTGACCTCTTTCTGTGTAGTGAGCGGATTCATTTTCATGATCGCCTCCACTCGTTCTGGTGACACCTTTCTCTTGCCTTTTCCAATTCGATGACCCAAATACCGTACTTCATTCAGACAGTACTGAAGTTTGCTCGGAGACACCTTATGCCGTTGTCAGCCAGATGGTTAAGTAAAGCAATAGTATCGTCCTTACAAGCATCCCGTGTCTCAGATGCAATGAGGAGGTTGTCTATGTACTAGACTAGCACTTAATTTTGGGGCAGGGTCAAGCTCTCAAGGTTCTTTAGCAATACCTGATTGAATATGGAAGGACTTTCTGTATACCCTTGAGGTATACAACACCACGTTAAGACACGATTCTCCAGACAGAAAGCAAAGAAAAATTGGCTTTCCTCGTGCAATGGAATGGAGAAGAATGCCTGACAGAGGTCAATCACTGTGAACCATGTAGCCTCGCAGGGAATTTGAAACGGAATCACAGATGGATTCGAGACCACAGGGCAACATGGCATCACTATGCTATTTACCTTTCTAAGGTCCTGAACAATGCAATATTTCCCACTCGGTTAATGCAATCACATGAATGGCGAATTGCATGGACTTCCCATGATCTCCTTTTGAATTTCCTGCGCAATCATTGACTCAGTGGTGCAGTTACATATTCCCATTTCACGATGGGATCTCGCGCTGCGGCCGTAGCACAAGATCTCATGGAGAAAGGGGAGAATCTGTTAATCCCTGCACTGCATGGCAGGCACCTCAAGGGATTAACAGGGCACCATAGGGGCCCCTCGGCCCCCAACCGGAGGCCGTGGAGGAATGGGGGCCCTGCTAGGGGCCCCCAAAGTAACTTTCCGGCAGGCTTTCCATGTCAGAAACCCCAGCATGGACAGCCTAACGGAAACCGACATCATAATCCCAACGGCAGAAACGCCATGCACAGGGATTGCGTTGGAACCTCCGACTGGCCGACGAGCTCCTTGAGCTTGTCTAAATGACCGGCCGGTTTCAAACCCGGAGAAGTTGGTCGGAAAGCCTCCAACCCCCAGTTGGAGGCTTTCCGACCGACATCATAATCAGCCCCTATATGTGAAATTGGTTAGGACTGGGGATGGAGGGGGCATTTCACTCACTCCCTCATGTAGCTGAATATGGAATGACACAGTGGGAGCTGCAGGGACCAACATTCAGGATATATGTAGTTGCTGGGTGGACCAGGAGAAGGGAGGATGACATGCCTCTTAAGAATTGCTTGGTTATAGTTCATATTAGAAAGTGTAATATCAGGACATAGCTTCAGGGGGGTGTTTGGGGTGTAACACCCCCAAATAAATGCATTCTTGGCCTCATAATAGGGTCTGGCGGCCCTGATTTAGGTCCCTTATGCCTTTGTTGGTTTTCCTCGTCATCCTTATTTGACTAAAAGTTTATCAGGAACATAGACAGTGGCCCACCTAATACAAATCTGTATTTAACCTGTTTCTTGTAGGAACAGTGAATCCCAAGCTTTAGTCATCTCATCCCTTCACCCTTCGACATGCTGTTTTTTAGACTGGAAATTTGCGATTGATTCACGCCGTCCCGAATCTCACTGACTAACTTACGCCCCTGTGTAGTCAGTTCTAATTCTTTGTCCTTATACGCAGTTGCAGGTGTTTTTCTGTTTTTTTCCTCCTCCTTAGTCCCAGAAAGACACATTTGTCGAGCATGCCTCAGGGATTGTGCTCAATAGATGTTCCTGACTGCAGACAACAGAGTATTCTCCTCTGCTAGTGTTATGGTTTCAAGGAAAACCAAACACATAAAATTCAAATGTCTATGACTATTTTGCTTTTTATTTTAAAATAATGTTCTGTTTTTTCTAGAATGAAAGCAGAGGTTCAAGATACCTTTATGACTTACACAGCGTATGATGACGCAATAACACTGAAACTAATCAATGAAGCGTGCAAACTTCTGAGTAAGTACCCATGTACACAATATTGAATGTGTCTCAACTTAGTTCAAAATTTGTATCATTTAACTCACCTCATCTATGTAATCAGTGGTGGGCCGAACCACAGAATTATCGAACTTCTAGTAATTCGAAAGAAACATATGCCAATGTTATCTACCACGCGTCCCAGCAATGCATTAAGCAGCTCCTTTAGCTATGTTTGGGACTTGAATGTCTACATCATCGTGTGAGATTACAAATGTGCTTATACATCTCCCCTTAGAAAGATTGGCTTTTCTTATGTAAAAACGACTTAGTACTAGAGCATTTGAATATTTTACCTAGTTTCTATTGGTCAGTGGCAGGAGCATTGAAGAGGGCCTTGCGTAAATCTCACTGTGTCTCTAGTTAACTGCGTGATATATTCAGTAGCGGCTGCTGCAAAAAGTAAGTGGTGGTGCAGCACGGGGGAATAATAATACAAAAAAAAACGTACCTGATGCTCCCGGTCCCTCTGCTGGCTGCCTCGGTGCTCCTCTGCTGCCGCAGGCACACAGCACAGGCTCCCAGACTCCCCACCCATTCCCGACACTGCTATCATGAGCATGAGCGCAGTGCCAGGATTGGCCTGAGTGGGCTGTTTTAACACTCTCTTAGGGATAGGGAGCCTGTGCCATTTCTCCACCTGGCTGTGGAACTCAGCTGGTTTGGAGAAATGTAAGTGCACATGTCGGTTTCACCGTCCGAAGACAGACGGCCAAACCTACATGCGCACTTACAGTGCACCTACCACTCCTCATCCCCGGACAATCGAGGATGACCCGGTCCGCCCCGCCCTACACTTGCGGCATCGGTGCTGTTTATCAGCCAAAGTTTAGGTGAACTTTTGTCTTGCACAGCCCCTATTTGCTGGCGCTGACCAATGGGGCGAGGCACCACTGCCATACGGAGGAGCCGCCCCTGGATATATTGTACTATGTAATTATGAATGTTTTCTAATTTTAGTTGTATTAACCCAGCATCCTATTTTTAGATGTTTTCTTTAAAATTACTAAGCAACTTTTTTTTTTTGAAACACACTTTATTAGTTTTCTCTTTTTTCGTTAAAAAAAACATGTGTATTCGCAGGTACATGTGCAGTAAATTGAAAAGAGTACCGTATATTGTATACCTTACTGTCATCAATCTATATCAATTACTAGGCAATGCATATCTTTGGTACAGGTTATATTGCATGTGCATTCCTTCAGTGATACCTGGAAAAAGGTTATGCATGGTTGCGATTGCGATAACATAACGTCTAACCCTCCCTACCCCCACCCTACCGGACTGGCTCTACCCCAGTTAAGATTCTTATCAATGCAGTCTCCCTGGCTTCCGCGTTTTGCCCAGGGAAGGCATGTGTATCGTGTGGGGTCTGGAGAACCATACTACGTATGTAAGCTGTGCCGGGGTCGGTAGTAGGTCGGTCAATAATTATCATGCTATTCATCATTTATTCTAGGGAAGGGCGCAGGTTCAAGGGCTTTAAGTGCTTCTAGCAACAGGTCCCAATCCATTGATATAAGGGTCTTATGCAGGCCTCTGGCCTCCTCTCGTCTGATGGCAGCACTCTCCGCACTGCTCCATCGCACAGCCTCCCCATGCCAAATATAAACTGATGGGGCCTTCGCCGACTTCCACCGCATTGTGATGGCGCGTTTGGCAATAAGCAACGCATGCCAAGCACACAGCTGTCATCTGTCTGTTCCATAGGAGTACCTGTTGTGGTTCTTATGATCTGGACTACCCGACCAGAATTCAGTTAATATAGGGCATGACCACAGCATGTGTAAAATATCGGCGTTTTATAACCTACATCTGGGGCAGTGGTGTTGTGTGTCCGGTAACATATGCTGTAAGCAGTGTGGAGTGAGGTATGCCCTATGTAATATCATGTACTGTATGAATTTGAACTTGGCATTGTGAGACACCTTTTTAGGGTACTCCAGGAGTGCAGCCCATTCCTTATCGGTCAGTTCTTTCCCAAGGTCCCCGGACCACTTGTTGCGCAAGTCAGTGAGAGAGATCTCAGCTTGTGCCCTAATGCCACGATATAGCCATTTCATGAGATGACACCCTCTTTCCATGAGTGCCAGTGTCAGTTTGTGTGTTTGGGGTTCCTCTCTAGCAGGGATACCTAGTAATGGCACGTTATTAGTATATGGGATGCGCCGGCGCGTGTATTGCACCGCCCTGTGCCAGTACAAAAGTGCTGTGCATAACAGCATCGGTGCACTCTGCGGAACTCTGCGGAACTTTTAAGCGAGGCAATGCCAAAGTGTGCAGGACGCCACTGGCGATGTCATAAACTGTGTATCCCAACTCATGCAAATTGCGTCCTGCCAGCCAGTACGACAGTCATTGTAGTTGGCTTGCATAGCAGTATGTGCGGAAATCAGGTGACCCCAGCCCTCCCCTATCCATCTCTAATTGGAGTTTGGCTAGGCCTACCCTGCGACGGCCAGTGCCCCAGATTAGATCGGAGAGTAATGTATCTAGTGTTTTAAATATAGGAGTAGGAATTATCACTGGTAGGTTTGTGAAAAAATACAGCAGCCGTGGGAGGATTACCATTTTTAGGTCTCGCTGAGCCCCAGCGCTTGCGCTGGCTCGCAGAGACATTTTGTATTTGGGATTTTTAAAGTGCTGCCTGTGGCCTAAAGCTTGAGTGCACGCGAGCGTGCACGCGCGCAGCCGCCAATCACAGCTGCGTGCGCACCACTCGCATGCTTGCCACACAGCGCGTCCCGTCCTAGCGATCGCGATCAGTTTCGCTTTGATCGCGATCGCTATTAATTTCGCTTTCACGGCCGCGCGGCCGTTACTTTTACGGCCGCGCGGCCAATGCTTGTTTTAGTGTGTTACCTGCTAGTACACATAGTAAACAGTGAGCCGTTATGCATAGTGATATGACAGTACACGTTTAAACCCGACTGGCTCGATTATTATCGGCATAACGTGCACTCTAAACACACCTGGAAAAAAACACAACTTATCGCATGCAGTGATTTCAAGGTCCGCTGGGTGTATTTGCAGGCCAATGTAACGCTGTCCTAATAAAATTAACTGGCGTGCATTCAGTTGTTTAAAGGAATAACTCGTGCTAGGTATTTACATATCTGGGTTACAAGAGCCAATGAGCTGCAGTTAAAGGGGCCAGCCAACGAGCTTTAACCATATGTCTCGAAATATTGGGAAGAACTATCTCCAGAACATGTTTCCCTAGCGTTCCCTTCTGATAAGGAGTCTGTAAATATATTGAGGCCTCTTTGAAACACTCCCCTTTTATCTCGGTGTCTCTCAAATGTAATTGTATTTTAATGGATACACCGGGACCACTAGTTTGTAATTATATCAGAAAAGTCCTCTGTATAACCATTGTTCAACCCAATCGTGCACCCAGGCATTCCAGTGCATCACCACTGCTCCTAACATCTGGTTATCCGTTTTGCAGAGATATATATTTCTTGCCTCTTTTTTATATGATCCCATTCATTTTTAGCTTCATTCTTTCCACCACACTGACTGTGGTGCTGCTCGATGAAGGACGGCCCTCAAACAGTTTCTCATCGCAATCGGGCTGATAAGAGGATTACTCTAATTAGGCCAAATGAAAACATTTATCCCATGCTCAAAAACTCGCATTTAAATTAGTGTTAAGTCCCTTCAAAGCTAATATATGTATGTGTGTGTATATATATGTGTGTGTGTATGTCTGTATATATGTGTGTGTGTGTGTATGTACATATATATATATATATAATTTTTTTATGTGTGTGTGAATCTACTATGTTTTTTAAATGCCACGTTTTCCCCCTGAATTGTTTTGATCGGCCTTTTTACAAGAGGCCCCTCCTTTTGCCATTATTTCTCATGAATGGCTAATGCAGGCTTCTCCAGCAAGTGGCTAGTGGTAGCCCACCAGCTACCTGTAAGTAACTCTCCTGTGTGCTGCCTTGTGAACTAAATTTGAAGCTTTTGCTTTGTTGAATTAATATATGCATACTACAACTGAAAAACGTGTATTAGAGATGAAAATGTGTGTATTTTCAGTAAGTTGATATTTGGGGGGAAATGGTTGAATTCCCATTATATATTTAGAGCTGACATTTGAGTGGTAAAAATCAAACTGTGTTGGCGAGCACTTATTATTATTATTATTATTATTATTAACTTGCTCGGTGCTAGGGGCATTGCACCTATGGCTGTTCTGTGTTGCCCACGTAGAGGCATTCCACATTGACAAAGCATTTTTTTAATTCCTGCTGCCAACCAGGCCTGATGCACCGGGGTGATCACTGCTTGCAATCTTGCATGTTGTGGCCACTAATGTAACCTGGTCTAATGTGATTACTATTACATCTCTAATATTAGTAGCATGGGTGGATTTTCACTGAACATAAGTAGCTCTTATTACAGAAAAGGATGGACTCCTCAATGAATTTGATACTTTGGTGTGGCTCTGCTTTCCCTGCCTGACTCCAAGGGAATGCATGAGCAACTTGCAGGACTACATAGAATTCAACACTGGAAAATCGACTACAGTAGCCTTGGAGTTTTCTCTTGTGGCCATTGCGGGATTATTTACAGGCCATTTGTTGTCGTTCCTACAGTATCTTCCTAGTTGAATATTTTAGTTGGCACGTTTCCACTTTTATGTTTTTGTGTATGACTGGCTGACCATATGCTAGTTTTTATTTTAAAGTTTGTTTTATATGGTGGTTCTGTGCTTTAAAATCTGACTGACTCGGGATATAGATTGGTTGTCATTTGTTTAGGGTAGCTTCACAGTTCTTAGGTGAAGTCTGCGTTTTATGACCGGCTTTCTCCTTTTCCTAATGCACATCTATTGGAGTTGTTCTGATTTTACTTAACCCCTTACTGACTATCGAGAGGACTGAAGGGAAAATATAGTGAACACTCTGTTAAAATACCTTGTTGAAAAGTATCTCCCCCTTTTTTTCTTATCTTTTCTTTATTATTATTCTTATTATACGTTTACTGACACTTGTATGACTTGGGACGGACCAAATCTACATTGCAGAAACTAACAGTTACTTGTCCCCCGAGTTTTTTAAATTTTTTATTTAAAACTTTGGGTATAATAAGTGAATATACTGGCAATTTTAGGAACTATTCTATATGTTTGTATTTCTACCTCAGATTACAGGCTGAGAGTAAGCAGATGCTTCAGAAAAGAACATCAGGGGGAGTTATTGCATGGGGAGGTGAGGTTGCATGCTGTTCTGCAGGTGTCTAGTTCAGAGGCCGGTGATGTTTTCTGATATTGTCGAAGGCCTGTTGTGTACATTACGATACATAGCCTCGATTTTGGGTCAGGCCATTGCTTGGCAATCTTGTATATCTCAATTCTCTGCTTGTTATTCAATTAATTGTTTCCCCCTTCCCCTGGATCATTTTTAGGTCTTGCCTACGCTGCACGCAAGCGTTACTTTGGAGTGACCTTTTGGAATCACTCTGTACTTTTTTGGAAACTTGTGCATGTACTGCACTGTTTCCAGTGAGCCCTCGTGCATGTGTGGCGTTTACCTTGCGGGAGCGAGCAGCGGCGCCATCTGTTTGCAATTATCACGCCCGCTGCTGCTCGATCCCGTAAGGTAAACGCTGTAGATGGACTTTAACTTTTGCAGACGCGGGCCACGCTTGTCTTGCAGCTCTTGTTTTTCTAGCTTCTTGAATTGCATTCTTCTCATTTTCTGTCCCCTCCCTTTGCCCTCGCTGGAATCTTTCTCGGGCCTCTCTCGTCTGTCCCTCCCTCTCTTCTCTCCCCATCTCGTTTGCCCCACAATGCCTATCCTTTTTCCTCTATCCTGTGTCACCACTCTCCTCCCCACTTGCTGTCCCGCTTTTTTGCCTCCCTTCTCCCTCATCAGTGGCTGCCAACATCACATGACAACAGTAAACTCCCATTAGACAAAATTACCGATTTCAAGTAATTATTTGAGTTCATTTAGTCTCAAACATAACTCATTTGGCCCAATAATATTATGAATCTGCAAAAAGAATGCTTCAGACATAGAAACATTTAGTATTCTTTACTCATCTAAAAAAAATGAAACAAAGAATAAACCACTGCACTGACCAAGAACGTTACTGGTTTAGAACAAGAATAATTTTGGCCAAACTTGGCTTTTAATTTTCGTGCGGAATTTCGTCAACTTTTGTTGCTCAAGTCACTTCTACTTGTTTAATAAATGCCACGGTTTATTGTGGCACAGAACACCCGGGTGCGTCTTGTTTTTGTGCACTG
Organism: Triturus cristatus; assembly: GCF_964204655.1. NCBI lineage: Eukaryota > Metazoa > Chordata > Amphibia > Caudata > Salamandridae > Triturus > Triturus cristatus. Next base: position 410,198,802 of record NC_140591.1, read on the forward strand.
TGAGGAAGGGTTTTGGTTACTAGGGGAGGTAGTCTAGGGTGGCTTGGCATCTTGGTGGCAGTCCAACTGGTCTCCATGCAGTGTCCAACCAGCAGTGTTGGCAGCATGTACCCTCAATGAGACTTTCTCGTGTTTCTTGGTGTGTTAATGCCATAATGGGGTTCTATGGATTAAACTACACGTGGACATTCATCAATTATGCAGCAGGATAGGCAGTTAACAGCACTTATGCCACATTGCCAGTTAACGGTTTGCAGGAAGAAGCACATCCATGTAATTTCACCACATCACAGGTGTGTTCATGGAAACCTCTTCCCTAATCGCCTTCAGGCTCTGCTTGTGCTGGTAATAAAGCTGTTATTGCACATAGGCCTTATAACTGCATGAGGTAAGTGTACTTATTTGGGTTTGGTGCTTTTGTTGTTATATTAAGTAGGGCCCTGTCGTAGGGGGAGGGACACTGGGTGGTCAGCGGGGTGTGTGACCTATCCACTGTGGTTACAGTGCGGGGTATGATAGAGATGCCGATTCCGGATGGCCGATGAGTTCCAGCGGGTGGCACAAAGTAGTACTCCCCGGCATCTTTTCCCGCCATCCAGCCCTTTCTCTCACTGGGTGTCTTCACAGGTACCAGAGGTGGTCCCCTATCCAGCTGCGCCATGGCCCACGGGGCAGAGAGATCAGCCTCACAGCGCAACCCGTTCAGGCTATCCCCCAGTTGAAAGCTGTTCGTTAGCTATGACAGGCCCGTGCAATGTCCCAGGGCCCTCGTATTCACTCTCCGGTTTCTGCTCGCCAGAGGGAAGGAAAGGAATGCTGCACCTCGCGCCGGGGATCCAGCGGGGTGTCCTGCTTTCTTTAGGGACCTTATTGTGATTGTCACTCCCCACAGGTAGGATGTGCCCAGGGTCCTCTCAGCCAGGTTGTGTGAACTGCTCATCAGGGGGGAAGGGGAGAAGCACCAAGCCCATGGGTCAAGGGTCCCAAAGCGTTGCTACTCACTGTTGTTGTTCGGGCATTTTCATTGCCACTGCATACGGGGTCGCTCCGGGCCGGTTGTGCATCAGGGTGAGGCCCAGACCCCACTCCACGGCACAGACGAGCTGCAGCCGGTCCGTGTCCGGCAGAGGAAGCGTCTGAGCATGCCGCAGGCCCAGCAGGCAGCCCGCCAGTCTACATTCATCCACCGGAGGCCACAGCAGGGATGAATATGGCGCAGGATCGAGTCTATGAGCGGCTCTGCCCTCGGCAGCAAGTCCAGGATTCAGCCTCTAACCGCTCGCCTCCAAGGCCCTGTCAGGCCCGTGGCAACTCCCCTGCCACCACATTCACCGTTCGCGGCACAGAGCCCGGGAATTCAGCAATGTACAGGTGAGGGGGGAGGGTTCAGGTGACTCGCTGTCGCAGGGGTGGGGGAGGATCAGGCCGGATTGACGCACTCCACAGGGGGGGTCAGAGGCCCCGGCAACATATCTCCTGTAGCCCCCTCTCTCACATGGAGGTCCCAAAACGGTCAGAGAAGGCGGGGGCCAGTAGTCTGTTCAATATCGATCCAAACATCTAGAAATGAAATTGCCTTTTGACTGATGGTGTGAGTGAATTGTATTCTAGAGTCTATTAAATTTAATGTTCGTATGTTGTTGATCAATGCTAGTTCTGATTTGTTCCAAATGAGGAAGATGTCATCGATGAATCGTCGAAAGAATACCAAGCCTTCTTTCCACGTTGGGTCTGTCAAGATGTAGTCATTTTCAAATTTCGCCATGTACGTATTGGCGTAAACCGGTGCTCCCGGAAAACCCATTGAAGTGCCGTTCAATTGTATGTAAAACCTCTCATTCCAACTGAAATAACTGTTTTGTAAACAGAACTCCAGTAATTGTAGGATAAAATATTTGGGTATGTTTGAATTTTCTTGTCTCAATTAAGCCCATTCAACTGCCTCAATCCCATTGGCATGTGGTATGGGCGTGTACAATGCCACCACGTCAATAGTGCATAAAATCCAATTCTCCGTGCTTTGATTTTTGATCGTCTGTAACTTTCACAAGAAATCCGTAGTGTCTTCAAAGTAAGATTGCCAGTTTTGTACAAATGATTGTAAAAAGGTGTCGATATAACGTCCTGATTTTTCAAATATAGAGTCACATCCTGAAACAATAGGTCTGAATGGAGGATCAACTAAGCTTTTATGAATTTTGGGTAGTAAGTACATTTTTGGTCTACGTGGAAATTGAGAACTAAGATATTTCTTGGTGGATGAATCAATCGAATTTAAATCTTCTGCTTGTTCTAAGATGGAATTTAAATTTCTGGAGATTTCCATTGTGGGATCCTCTGTCAGATTTCCATATATTTCCTTGTTGTTGATGTGTTCCAAAACTTTCTTTTCGTAGTACTCAGTATCCATAAGCACTAGTCCACCACCTTTGTCTGCCTTAGAAATTGTGATGGTTGGATTACTTGCCAAGTTTGTCAGGACGCTCTTTTCAGCTCTACTTAGATTTTTGGTTTTCTTCGAGTATTGGATCTTTTTCAGATCTTGTTGCACAAGCAGTTCAAAAGTGTCCAGGGTTTTATGTGATACTGAAGCCATGTATGTGCTTTTGGGTTTGAAAGTGAAAGGTGCTGGGTCTTCACTGGGATCTTGGGGACATATGTTAGTGAAGAAATTCCGTAATCTTAAAGTTCTCATGAATTTGTAGAACGCCACTTCTGTTTCTAACTCTGTGCTGTTATAGGTGCTGACAAAAGATGTTCCTTTGTTTAACACTTTTTCTTCAAATGCTGTAAGTTTAACAGAAGAGATGTTGATTATGAGGTTTTCGTTTGGCTCCTCAATCTTTTTTTGCTTTTTTCTTTGTCCTTTTTCTCTCCTTGTTTTCCCGCTCCGTTGCTTGTTTTGTTTTGGGTCTTGTCTGGTGGTCGTCCCTGCTCTTTGCCTCCTTCTAAAAAAGAAGAAGAGGAAGAACCGCTAGATGTAGTTGTGTGTGTGCTTTCATCTGATGGTTTCGCAATAGTTTTTGAGCTAGCAGTAGTTTTAACAGATACTCTCTGTGTATCAATGTCTGATTCAGACACTACGCTTTCTTCTGAGGATGCTTGGGTTGTTCTTTTAGTAAATCGTCATTGGGCGTAAACCTCCGCCCATGTATAAGCTTCATTCAGCTTATAATCAATTGTATCTCGTTTAAATTTTCTTAACTTCGTTTCTTGTAACTCTTTTCCGTATTTATCTAATTTCAGGTTGAGGTTCTCGAGGAATTGACCCCATGGTTCTACATCCGTTCTGGTGGATAGATCATTTTTCAGAATATGTATTTCTTCTTCTAAATCATGAATGGTTTTTTACAACTCCTCAATTATCAATAAAATCAGGTCCAGCGAGCATTTATTTAGTATGGAGTACCATTTCTTCATAAACTGTTGGTTATTCTGAAGTCTGAACAGCATAGGACGTATTGCTAATCTGAGTCCACGTGGGATCCTTTTAACACGGTGGTATTGTATAAGTGTTGAGGCGTGTAATTGTTGATTTAATTCCCTCCTAGTGAGATATTCCAGTTGGCGTAGCTGTTGTGTGACGGATCCGCTTTGTGCGTCAAATGATTTTGTCTCCTTTATCAGATTGTAAATTTCATTGGCCTCTTCCATTGTATATACTTTAGTCGATGCTCGATTCTCTGTGAGCTACAAACGTAAGAATGGAGCCGTAGTGCCGTTTTCCCCACTGTTACAGTCCACAATCATTGAGTTTATTTGTTTTTTTAGGTACTTACAAGAAAATAGAAAGGACAGCGTTTAAGAGTACACTTAAAGACAAGGTACAAGCAGTGGATTCGAGTTTTGAGATTAGTTAGAACATGGCACAGTTATGTATAATTTTTTCACTTCAGTGTTCTTTCTCTTAGTGGTTGAATCTTCAGAACTCCAGAGTACTGACATCCAATTTACAAGGTACCTTAAATCACTGGAAAAACACATAAACCACTTTGGTGAGAGGAGCACAATACACGCATAAATCACAACGAGTTTAATTGTTAAAAACTGATCCGATAAAGTGCAGACTCTGAAATGTTCTCCTTTTTTTCACAGCAAACCCCTGACGAAGGGACACAATGTCCCGAAATGCATTGGGTGTTTTATGATACTATTATTGTTTTGTTTAAGATACATGTAATCATGTGAATTGGTTTGTTTATTCAAAATATGTAAAAAGATGAAAGTATGTATTGTAAACAACGTATACTATATTTGCAAATCATTTTGTTTTGAAACTTTGAATTAAATGTCAGAAATAATTCACTAGCAGTGCAGATTGCAGTCCTAGTAATCTTTTCAGTACTAGGCCACTCACTAGGTCAATTTTACATGCTTCGCAGGCATATTGCAACGCTGCACGCATACCCCAAAATATTTTTGTTTACATTCTCATAAACCAGTGTGCGTTCCCCACCCACTCATACATTCTACACCCTCAACCCCCAACATCCTAGGGGCCCGCTACGGGCCCCCAACAGTGAAGACCACATGCCTTTCCATGGCGGCATTAAGGCTCATCTCCACCAGCATTATAATATGGATGGCGGTGTTCAGGTTTTCCGCCCGGTCGACGGCGGAAAAGCGGCGGACGGTGTTTCCATCCGCCGCGAACCCCCCAGCCATCCTAATATGGCGGGGGTCTTTTAGGTATGGATGGCGGGCGGATCGCCCCGGCCGGGCCAGCGGTGGCTACTGCCGGCCTGGCGGGGCGATCCGCCCGCCATCCTAATGGGGCCCTTAGTGTATAAATCATTACTTAAAATAATACACATGTCTGAAATGTTCCAATTTTCAAATTTAATGTGCTATATCCCAGCCTTTAAACAGCATTTAGAAATTAAATTATTCAAGGAAGGTTTCAGATGGAGCAAACAATACAACAGAGGTGTAATTAAAACAAGTTTGCATGGAAAGAAAAGAGCTGGGCGCATCGAGTCAGAGAAATGCTGTTTTTAAATACATTCTATGCTCTGTTATAGAAGCTCGGCAGCATTAAAGGACATGTACAATGGTCTCATGTTTGTGACTAAAAAACCTGTACCCATTGTAGCCACATAGCCCCCCACTATGAAATCCATCCACTTAGGGGCCCCATCGGACCCACACCCCCACCATGCCTACTCCAGAGGACTGTAACCTATCAGCACCATGTTTACACCCATACGGAATGACTTCACATCTCCTGCGACATTCCCAGATGCTTGGAAACACACAACTGTCCTCCAATTGCTGAGAAAACCCTCCACTGACCCTTCAATGCTCTCCAACTACAGACCGATCTCCAAGCTACCATTCCCGGCCAAGGTCTTACAGAAAATCATCAATAGATGCTTCACCAACTGTGACCATAGCTCCTCAACACTACTCAGTGTGGCTTGAGACCCAACCACAGCATGAAAACTACAGTCATCCATGCCACGAATGACTTCAACATGACTCCGGACAGAGGCGCTACAGCGCTCACCCTCCTGGAAATCTACACAGCAGTTGACACAGTCTTCATCCTTATCCAATGCCGACATGACATCGGAATTCAAGGACACTGACTCCGATGGATATGCTCCAACCTTACTGGAAGGACCAAGTCAGTCAGTCTGGTACTCTACACCTTCGATGCCTGCAACCTCATAGGATCCTCCCTAGCCTGACCCTCTTCAAAGGCATACATGATCCCTCTAGCCAGCATCATCTGCTCTCACGACGTTGGTGTCTTCTACTATGCCGATGGCAGACAACTCATTCTCACCCTCACAGACAAGATGCCCAGTACCCAGATCAAGTAAAATGCCTGCATGACTGAAATCGCTCACTGGATGAAGAACAACTGTCTAAAGCTGAACACCAACAAGACTGAAATTGTGATCTTCAGGAAGAACACTTCACCGTGGGACTCCATCTGGTGGCCCAAAGAGCTAAGACTGACACTCATCCGCACTAAAAAAATCAGGATCATCATCGATAGCAAAATCACCCAAGTCAACACAGTCACCGCCTCATGCTTCCATACCCTGAAGATGCTGAGGAACATTTTCAAATGGCTCCCAGTCAGCACCTGCAAAACTGTCACCGCATGCCCTTGTCACAAGCAACCTGGACACAAGGAACACCCTCTATGCAGGGATCAACAAAAAACTCACCAAAAGGCTACAGACCATCCAGAATCACCCTCAATCTACCATGCTAAACTCACACAACACCTGAAGGAGCTCCACTGACTCCCCATAGTCAAACAAGCACAATTCAAGCTCCTCACCCACACTTTCAAGGCACTATATAACACTGGCCCAGCAAACTCAACAGTCGCATCTGCTTTCACATACCTTCTAGACGTCTCCGCTTATCTGGGCTCCTACTTGCACACAGCAAACGCATGCAGAAAATCAAATCTGACGGTTAAGCCTTCTCCTTCATCACTCCTAAAGCAGGGAACGACCGGCCACTACACATAAGAGTCTCCTCGCTTCTTGAATTCCACAAGAGAATAAAGACCTGGTATTTCAAGTAGTCCCACTAGGCCTTAGGTTTGGCTAAGCTCACATCTGCTCAGCTCCTGGATACCCTCCTGGGTAATAGTGCGCCCCACAAATCTGCATAACATAGTATTGGTTGTAGTAAAAAAGGCAGCTGTAGTTCCCCTAATAAAAAAACAGCCCCATTCTTGCCCTAAGGGAATGTATTTTGGAGGTCAGCAAAGTAGGCTCAACAATATAATTTTCGAGTGTATTTTCCAAATATGAATTGCTGAACAGTGCTGCATGTCTCCAGGTGGAAAATCTAGCATTGTCATCTTCTTTTGATAGAACAAATAATTGTTTTCCAGTGTTTCATTTGAAAACAGCATGTGTCTATTTTTGATTCCAAACTTATGTGACTAAACGATTTTTAATGGTCTTGATTCAAATTGCACCGCCAGGTAGAGCTGCTGGAAATTGAGATATCCTACAGTTTTCTACAGAGCAACTGCTTTATGCAGGTTTGATAGAACGTTTTAATATGTAGCCAAATTTGAAGAAAGTTGGCATCCAAGGATAAAGTTAGTCAGATAAGACAGAACTCTACCCTTAACTGTTCAAGTGGTAGGAAATTCAAAAGATGGACCATTGACCTAAAAAGACTAAGGGCCTTATTTGGATGCCGTTCGAACTGCCACCACAGCCTGTCAGTGGCAGTCCGACAGCTGACACCCCTTCGGTCCAACCACCAGATTGTAATACCGGCCATCAGACCAATTGCTGTCAGGGGGAAGACTACCTCCTCCGACAGGATCCATGATCTTGTTGGGGCGGTGGTTGGAATCCTATTTTTTTGGTTTTTTAAAACTTTATTTTCCTTTTCATCAATCTCAAAACATTGTACAGATATATTCTTTCACCAATGTAGCATCATACAATATCACGATATGTCCATGTCAATGCACATTCCAATTGGCTGTCTACAATGTGGATTACAAATAATGGAGGTTATCTGAAACACAATATACATTGTATAAACTAAATAGAGCGATCCCCGTCGATAACATCGCACCCAGACAATAAAAATCTTTAATACTTGTGTCTTTCGAATACGGATATAACATATATAGAAATGCTATTTAGCTTCAATAAAACAACAGGATATAAAAGGTTAGCAGTAAAATGGCTATCCCACTCCTTCCGGCACTATGCCTCGCTCTACCTGTTGCTCCGAATCATGACGTAGTGTTTCGATATATGACCGGTAGGGGCCCCATATGGCCTTGGGGCTGGACGAGCTGGGCATCACACTTGCGTATAGTTCACTGTTAATGTTACAATATGCCAGGCTCTGCAGCCAGTTCCGGACGGTCGGTGCGGACTTACGCCCCCAATGAATAGCCACCTCTCGCTTCGCCAGCAGCAGACCCAATGCTGCAAATAGTCTGATTTTCCTAGGCAAATTCACTGTGTACCCCGTTGGAATCCTATTCTTCAATGGAGGGGGTGCCTATGCAGTCACCGTAGTTGGGATTAGGATGTCCTTTTCCGACTGCCTTTTCATGGCGGTCGTACTAGCATGAAAAGAAAAACGGAAACGGACTGTGGGGGCTGCAAGCAGGTTCCCCGTCCCCCGTGGGCCACTGCTAAGTGGCCCAGGGGGCACATGTAGTGCCCCTACACACATCCATGCACAGTGTGCAAGGCACCACGTGGTGCCTGGCACACAGTGCATGGATGTGCACAAAGTGGATTTTTCTACTGCAGCCCTTTTCCAGGAGCGCAGCACAAGCCGCAGTAGAAAAAAGCACTTTGCGACTGGCGTGCTGGCGGTCTCATCGTAATGGAGCGGGTGGGACCACCAACTCATTTTTGGTTGGTGTCCTGCCCGATGCGATGGCGGCCGACGACCCGACTGACCGCCATCGTAATTAGAGCCTAAGTAGATTCCGGTCAAGCTGGCTAGCAAAATTTCCCTGGAAAAACCTCATGGCTATACATTAATAAAGGAAGACATTTTGCTTTGACTACATTAACTATCAAGACAAACGACAGGCCCAACAAGTCTTGAAATATTTTAGCATAAAGCGAAAGATAAGGTGGAGTCTTGTGATTCAAGGTTAGTGAGATGCTGAATATGGCCTACCTGCCCATGTTGTTATACGCACAGATACTTAACTGAGGCAGCTCTCTTGACATGTCTGCCAGCCACAGCCATCTACCTAACAATTTCTTTCCTTTCCAGAGATTACACCATTGCTCTTGTCCATGTTAATGAAAGCTTATTTGATTTACAATAAATATTAAGAGTGCTCAGTTGGCTTTGAAGACCTATTCTGGTTTTGTCCAGTAAAACTATTTATCTGCATATTGTAAAGCTAAAATATGTAAACACCTAATCCAGCATGGTAAGAGCGGAAGTCAGCCAGGTACAGGTTAATAGTTGAGATGGCTACTACACACAAACTCCATTCCAAGATGGCCGTAAAATGTACACTCTGTTCCAAGATGACCGCCAAACATGAATACCATATCTGTATGGTGAGCCTATTTCTGTCAGGTGATTTCTGTTCTGGGTACTGCTCCTTCCTGCCACGTTGATCATGTGGTTCTTGTTCTGAGACCAGCCTTTTCTTGTCATGCTGATCCTGTCCTGACACAGCTGTTCATTTTAGGCTGTACCTGAGACCAACCTCTACTTTTAGTTGGTTCATGTACAACAGCATATAATGGGCCTAAGTAAATTATTATTTTGTTTTAAACGACTTTATTGTCATTTTTATATTACTCATGTATGCATTATCCAGAGCATTCCATGCAAGTACTCTACAACAGATAATACTTTGATGGTCTGCGCTACGAGATTCTAGCATACAATGCAAAGTATTACACATTCAACGATACCGTATTTTACACAGCTATTCCCCACAATTCACTTCTTTATTTCTCTTCCCTTCTTAGTGATTCAAGTTCGATTTTAAACGCCAATCAACAATATCCCTTAACTCCCCTGTCCCCCTTAAGAAATGTCTGCACCTTGTCGTATGTCACTATTTTGTCTGGTCTGAGTAACTGGAAATGCATGTAGGTCTTGCGTGTGTCTTCTCCCCTACGTTCCTCAACACTATCTAGTCTTCAGGAGGGGTCCTTAAGTCACTAATCATTGCCGTCCATGTTTGTAGGTCATCTTCTAGCTTGTCATCTCTACGGACTTGCTCCAGTCTAACCGTCTCGGCTGTTGCCCATTCGCACATATCCGTTAACCACCTTCCGCATGTCGGGGGTATCAAACTCCGCCATGCAATCACAATTTGTCTCTTTGCTAAAATTAATCCCCGCAATACAAATTTCCTACTCAGCTTTCTATTCTTGAGTGGGCCTAAGGTCATTGTAGGAGAGCAATGATCAACTCTTTTGGCCGGTTCCTGCTTTTGAGTTCTTCCTCCTGCTCCAGTCCTACTAGTTTCAGCTCTGCTTAAGTATTGTCATCTCCAGATTTACATCAGTCCTGGTCTTGGCCAGATTTCTGACTTGAGCTGTGCAAGAACTATCCTACAACCAGGGTCAAGCATTTTGGAGGTATTTTGTGCCTTTGGGCTTTTTCTTTATGTGGCAGCCTGGCACTACTTTCCGGAGGACATCCACTGGGTAAGGCAGGTATCATCCACAGAATTCTCTGCGTGATATCTGGAAGGAGTTTCCCTTTCCTCAGTGCCTCCAAAAATGAAGTAATGTCCCAACCCCTATGTGCAGTTCTTGACAGGGTTGATACTTACACATGCAAATGGTTTTGTGAATTGAGCCCTGAATTTTCAAAGTCACACTGAAAACTTGATGCAAAATTTGTGAATTCAGGTTTATTATTATTTTTCGTGAACTTATTTCTGGTCTCATGACATGGAACTGGTTTTACTTACTTGCTCTCATTTAGAAATGGATACAGCTGATGACAAGAGCTACTCAGTCTGGGAAGAAAATGTACCTGTATGTGCATTGTTTTGTTGATCACATTCATTATGTTACACCTGTCACCCACTGTGACATCAGGAACCCAGAAATCCTCTACTTTCTAGAATATGAACCTTTATGTCTCCTCCCTGAGTCCTATTCGTATGTATTGCAGCATATGCAGTTCAAAGAGGCCACTCATTGATTCTGTCAGGATCTAGTCAGGGGATAAAATAATAGCACCATAATTAGCAATAGCCCTGCCCTGAAAGACACTGAGGGCTATTGCAAGGGCAATATTGCCGCTTTAGTGGCACTTTTTGCCGCTAAAGCGGCGATATTCTAATCGCCCTATTAGGAAGGCGGCGCTAACATGCATTAGCGCATGTAAGCATCCAAATTCCTAACGCCACGCAACTTAGCGATATACATCGCTAATGAGATGCAAGATAGGCGTTCCCTCCTAGGACAACATGTAAAATGCTTGCTAAACCAACATCGCGCAATTACCAACGCTGCCCCTGAACAGCGAAGCAAAGAGAAAAAGGCGCGCTAGGCCCCCATTATCGCCGGATCCTAACGCCATAATAAAACCTGACTTGTCATTAAAGCCTATGGGAGGTGGATTGTATGGTTAAGTCCACACTCCCCTATTACCAAGCTTGACATTAGCGCTGTGAAATCATCGCAGGATTTCACACGCTAATGTTCATTATCGCAGTTTATTGCAGGATTTCACATCGCCTGTCAGCTAAGCGCTGCTAATGCGCCGCTGACACGGTGATGAAATCCAGCGATAGCCGGCGATGATTAGAATCGCGCTAAGCGCGCTTTGCGATATTTATCGCAGACTCTAGATAATATGCCCCTTACAGTGTTTCATGCAATCGACATCTATACATGCACTCTCATGGTTTTCACATGTGTGTGTGTGTTTCATGGCTCTCCTATTCTTAGATCTTCTCCTTACAGACACTTGTGTTTTTCAACTCCTCTCATACCACTGAAGTGCTTAGTAGAATGACAACCTATAAAGAGTCAACATTTGTGTTGAGCAACTGTGTGCCCTGCTTTCCATAACTTGACCCTTAGCACATTCACCACAACTTCAATTCAGAAGTTTAGTTTCTGCGTTTGCTGAGCAGTTTCATTGAGTGAATGCTATTTTACTCTCACTTTCTGCGTTAGTTTCTCTGGCCCAAACGTTTATGCTAATGTGCGTCATCACTGTTCTCAGTTTTGTAAGCAATACAATTTGTCCACAGAAAACACCATGAGATAGTGCACGAAAAATGGAATTTCAGTTACTTGTAAGAAGTTTATTAGAATATTTCTCTGTTTCCAAATGAAATACATAATGCTAAAAATGAACAAAACCATTACTAAAATAATTTTCACAGTAATCAATAAAAAAACACTATTTTTAATCATCCATAAAATACATCTTTTATAACCCATCTTTAGTCAAGTTAATTACAATAACAAGAATAACAATCATATATGCAAATGTATTTTTAATTGGATTTAGCATTGAGATCAACGTGGTGGACACAAAAATTAGCTTTATCCCCTCTATGATAACGTTTCTGCTTGCATCTGCCCACCTCATCATTTTGACTTCGAGGGAACTTCTGAAGTAACATCTTGCTTCAAGGGTACAGCAGAGGTGAGACCGAAGGAAGCAGGACAAGATGCCCACTGTTTCCCTTGAGTACTTTATCAACACCCAAACTTGTACAAGGATGTAGTAGAATATGTGGAGGACTGAGACCGTCAGCCACCTCTCAATGCACTGAGTCCCCCGCACACACCCGGCCTCTCCTTAACTACTCCTTCTTCAAGAGATGGTCACTGCCAAAAAACTTCAAAGCATTCCTGAGAAGGCACATTTGTTTTACTGCCTGTGAGGCACTTGTCTTCAGTCATAGGCCTCCCCTCATCTTCTCACTAGCTGCTCCTGGGGATTGTTGCATGCAGGGATGTTTCACCATGTCTCATGGTGGCTATCTGGCAGCAAGGCCTGCTGGTCGCCATGGTTACCCTCATACACATCAGCACAATCCCCCTGGTGCTCCTGGTGTTAGCGTTCTTCTTTCCCTGGCAGCTCAATTTGTTGACTAACCCACAGCTTCTGAAAGGACTGCATCCACATGTTCTCTGCCCTGATTCTCTTGTCTCATCACAGTCCGCAGAGAAGCTGCAACTAAGCAAATATTACTGGAAGCTACAGCTACTGGCCCAGAGAATATATGGGGGGGGGGGGGCGGCTAAGCTTGTTAAGCGGAAGAAAAGAACCCCTTTGATCATCCTTTCAGCATCATCATTAGCACAAGAGACGACCGCAAATCCAATATCCAATCAAAACGGTGGCTTATCCAGGTGAGGCTGTTCAGTCCAATTTTTAGGCAGGTACATTTTTTGTTGGTATTTTTAATTATTTAAAAAAACATAAAGTAGTGGCTCCATAGAGACACTACCACTAAATAAAAAAATTAATACAAATATTCCGTAGGAGTGCAAAAAACAGTGAAAACAGGTACACATTCATTAAAACTGTGTACAATTAAAAGTCAACTTCGGACATGTGTGGCCTATTTCAAAAAAAGTATTCCCATTCAATTCGGTAACCGTGTAAAGACACATATTACCAATTCACAAATACTCCAAACAGTTCACACATTTATGGTATCGCACTAGGAAGGCCCCATGCTTCCTCTCCCTATTCGACCTGACAGTAGAATTAGCCCCAGAGAGCCTCTTTGATATTCCATGAGCTCTTCCCAGAGAGAGCGTCTCTAACAACTTTGTTACAACCCTTAATAAATTAAAGAGTGACATTGTGCAGAAATAAAAGGTGAGTTTGTCCATGTCAAATTCTAAATCACTTATATGGTAATGATGTATAGACCTAATACTATCATCAAAATTAAGTCCCAAAGACCATATTTACAATTTTAAAAACGAAAGAAAAAAGCTCTTTGATCTATAAAAAAACATTAACTGATGACCGATTCATAATCATAAATAAAGCCTCCTCATAGGTTGCACTGGCGCACCTTATACATGACGGTGCAGTGTATTTGTTTCTCACTGACAAAAAACACACAGGACACAAACTAAATCCTGCATCAAGGCGATTCAAAATCGACAGATTGATAACACGCTCTTTTGCCCAGCAATTCACATCTATTTGGGGCAGACCAAGTTTAAACTTGTTTTAAATACTCTAAATTGTCTTTCAATTAGAATTGCATTACACCATGTGTTACGAATAAACAATTAATTTGTAATTTTGAGATACCACAACAATCATCCTGTTGGACCTGGCCCTTGCTGCATGGTCATCCTCAGACTTTTTGCCTACCTCCTCCTATTTTTTGCTGAATTCATTTTTGTTGGCCTCAGGACTCCGTGGGGCATATTCTCAAGGATCTATCACCGAGTTATCGGCACTTTAGCGCAACCAAAGTCGCGAAACATTTATCGCACCATTCACAAGCTGGTGCAAACAGCCGATATCACCAGTTTTCCGGCGATAGCATCCGCAAAAAACATCGCCACAGATGACCCCAGAAACTATGGCTAATGAGATGCAGAGTAGGCGTTCCCGAGCAAAAAGCCGCGACCACACCACTCCGCAACATTCTCAACGACTAGCCACATCGGCGATAAGATCACAAAACAGGCAATAAGGCGCGTTAGCAGCAGGATTTTAACACCTGCTCTGACCTGGTGTTAAGTCAGATGACAACCTGCAGCAGCCAAGGGAGCACAGCCCATAGCCAAACATGAAGAACAACAGATTCACCCGAGTAAGTGAACATGCAGCCCGGAGCCCCAATAGGGCAACAACAACCACCGCCACCACCCCCAGGACCCCCCCACCCCCCTTTGAACAAAGAGAATGCACATCAACTCCACGAAACCATGAACCAAACAAATCGCCTGAAGTCGCCCAATCACAACACCTAACATACAGGTGTGGCCAGAAAAAGGAAAATCATACATAGATTCATATCATATAATCCAAATAAAACCTTTATTACAGATTAAACAAAAAACACAAATTCTGAAGAGGCATGGCGGGTCTTCTCTGGGCATTCTGTGAGTCACAGCCCGCAAGACAGTAATACAGATAAGAAGGTGTGTCATGCGCCCAACAAAGTACAGAGAGAGAGAGAGCGAAAGAGAGAGAGAGAGGGAGAGAGAAGGAGAGAGAAAGAGAGGGAGATTGAAAGAGAGAGGGGGAGAGAAAGAAAGAGAAAGAGAGGGAGAGAGTAAGAGAGAGAAAGAGAGAGAGGGAGAAAGAGAGAGAAAGAGAGGGAGAAAGAATGAGAGAGAAAGAGAGACGGGGAGAGAAAGAGAAAGAAGGAGAGAGAGGGCGAGAAAGAGAGAGAAAGAGAGGGAGAGAGAATGCCGACACTGCGGACCCAGGCCTCACTGCTCACCTGCTGCCATCAGTGTGTCTCCAACCACGTGCCGGTATACACAGCGGTTACCCAGGTCCCTTATCTGAAGCAGTTCACAGAGACATGAATGGCAGAGTCCATACAGTTGCACACGCCATCATCGCTTGCGCACACAGGCTGCAGCACCCCAGCCCCTCCCGCCGACCAGCAGAGATTCCCTGCCCCTGCACAACCAGGCCTCACTGCTCACCTTCCGCCACCACAGTCGTGTCTCCAAGAAGGCACACCACGTGCCATTGGGAGAACCAAGCCCGGGGCTCGCGACCATGGCACCCTCCACATCATGCAGCCCCGCACCGCGGGCCACCAGGTCACACACTTGATTCTGGGTCTTGATTTCGCTATGGCAGTGAACATATCAATGCACATGGCCTCATCGCAGGCTGAACACCTGCTCAGCCCTAGAGGTGCCACTAACTCTGTGAACCGCGAGGCGACGCCATGTGTCGATAGGCCCACACTGCCCGCTGGCTCAGGCCTACACTGTGGTCCAGGAGGCATCACACTGATGCCACCATTCCGGATCCCCTGGACGGTGCATCATCGCAGGCTGTACACCTGCTCAGCACTTAAGGTGCCCCTACCTCAGTGCACCGAAAGACACCGTCTCGTGGCGGTGTGTCTGTGCCTGCCACAGTGTATCCAGTGCCACCAAGTCTGTGCACACAAGCCATGGACCCTTTATGATTGAGTCCTGTGTTGCAATGTGAGGTGGCAAGGCCCTAGGCCCTCATGCATAAATGATATCCACACGGAGACACCCAGTTGGAGAGTGGAAATGGCGTCCAGCACGTGCGCCAGGTCCTTTTTATTGGCAGGGTCACATGTCCTGTGACGCCGGTGCTGAATGGGTGTGGTGTGGGTGTGAACCAGCTGTGACTGTGAGGAAGTGGATGTGGCATGCTGATAACTAGAGCTGTGAGCAGCAGATCCCTACAGGGAAGACCTGGGACATGTAGCGTTGTCGTCCCGCCCTGTGAGCATAAGCGGAGTGGGCTGGCCTGGCGTATGCCAGTCCAGCATAAGGGTGTGAACAGTGACTCCGGATCTCTGGGCGTTGTTCTGTCCTGGGCTGGACAAGGAAGTGACTAATGCGTGTGTCTCCATTCTAGTGTGGGCGCCACCCGGAACGCAATCGGCAATGTGTCACCCAGTGACCCAATACCCACAACGTGAGCAACATGGGCGTAAGGGGAAATCATTGACCCTACATTCATCCATACCTCCACACTTGCAAGATTATAGACATGACACATCGATGTGACAATGAATGTTTAATGCACATTCAATGGAGTGTAGTAGCTGGAGTAGTACAGGGCCATGCAAACCCAACTTTACATTGTTAGCCCGTGGAGGGCCAGCCAGAGTCCTTCATGGAATGACAAGTACATCAGAGGAGTCAGATAGCTGTGTCATTGGTGACCAAACAGAATATGGCATTCAATGTCGAGGTCCAGGTGAGTGTCGCAGAGTGCATCGGGGGACAGTGGAAGGTGATGATGCAGAGGGCTGAACCAAGTAGAAACAGGCCAAATGGCGGAGATGAATGCTACTGCTTCCTTCTGACCATGAGGGCAGATTCATCCGCATCTTCGTCCTCTGCTGTTTCAGGTGCCTCACTGTGTGACAGTGACACCTCAGGGGCCGGAGGAGGAATGTCTGCCGCACTGTGTGGCACTGACACATCCGGTGCCCGAGATGTGGATGGAGTGGTAGCAGCAGCATTCATCAGCGCTAGACCTTGTGGCAGCAATGCCATGAGGAGGGTCTTTATGGCATTGAGGGACCCAGCTACCTCTCACTGGTGTGCAGCCGTGGCAGCTGCTCTTTACCCACGCGTCCGCTCCATGTTCTCCATGAGCCTCCGCATGAGTCCCAACTCCCGGGAGGGCTCGCTGGAGCCACTCTGACTAGACAGTCATTCTTGTCGCAGAGTCAGGACTCTGGCGATGTCAGCCATGGTTCGTTGGAGGGCATGGAGCGGACTGTCGGTGTCCGTTAGGGACTGTGAGTGGCCCCTGATGGTACTTAGACACCCACGTATGGCGTCTAGTTTGGCTCCCATGCGGTTGAACCCCACCTGCACCTGTTCAGGTAGCCTCTCCTGGCACCCCAACACACAGAGTTGGAAGGCCATGTGTTCATCGTGGGGGTCCTGGGAGGCAGCCGTGGTGGTGTGTGCTGCCTGCTGTGTGTACTGTGCAGGGGGTGGGTTCTCCTCATAGCAGCTGGGCTGCCCTGCTCCTGGAAGTGGGCTGCGGAGGCTCTCCACGAGCTGTTGGAGGGCGTTGTAGTCGAAGGTGTGGTGGTCGTCTTCATCATCAGAGAAGAGAGGTTGGGACTGCTCTGTAGGAGGTGTGATTCTCCCTCTGCAATGTGAAGGGGAGATGCAGTTTAGCATGGTGTTCACATGTATGTTGACGCATTGTACATGTTAACATTCAGACTGAATGACAGTGTACGTTGTTACTGTTTGTGGGGAGCTGCCTATATTATGCGGGACAGTGGACATTTCGACATCACGGATGTGTGTTTGTATTTGTACATTGTCAAGTCACATTTCCCTGCGATGCCATATGTGATTGGCAAGTTTCTGCACACAAGTGGCACGAGATGTGTCCTCTGTTCTGTTGTGGACATGTTGCGGATTGTGCCACATCGTTGTCAATGTTTATGTGCTCTGCATGTGATGTGTGTGTGCCGCAGTTTGGGGGAGTCTCCCTTGCAGCTCTGATTTGGCTTCCCTTATCCCTTACATGCGGTGTGCCTCTGACTTCTGTGTTTATACAGTGCTGAGATGTTACATTCTTGGGTGCATTGGTCTCTTGGTGGGAGTTGGGGATCTGGGGCATGGTTTGTCCACAGATGTGCTATGCTTACTTGTGCATGTGTGCCATTGTCATTGTGCCCATGCCCCCCCGGTCCCCCCAGTCCCTGGTTGTTACTCACCCTGTTGCTGTTGTGTCCGTTCATGTTGAGTAGTGTCCGGGCCCACAACTCCTGCCACCGTCTCCCCACTGATGACTGTGGATACCATTCCCTCCATCTCGTCCAGCTCCTCCTGTGGCGCTGGGCTCCCACCTCCAGTCTGCATTGCTGCCTTCCGGTTGTTTGTGAGTTTCTGCTTGGTTTTGCGCTTGACATCATTCCAGCGCCTCTTGACCTCTTCCACTGTCCTCTTCAGCACTCTGACTGCATTCACCTTGTCCACGATGGTCTTCCATATTCCATTCTTAGTTGCCAGTGACACAGTGGAGGTGACAAACAGTAGTTGATGGTGTTCTATCACCTCCGTTATCAGGATCCTGTTTTCCTGCGGACTGAACTGCTTCTTCCTACTCTTCTTCTCCTTGCCCTTCCCTGACCGCGAGGTCCCAAGCTGGTCCTCCGGGGGGCTTTTGGGATTCTGGTTGTCCTCTGCACTTGCTTCGGCTGACTCCAATGTGCTTCGCTGCTCTTTGGCTTTTGTATGTGTTTTTTTCCCCAACTTTTATACTGCATTTTCCCGCATGTCGCGTGGGGATTGCAGGCCTGTGGCTGGTTTTCGCTGATTTTTGTATTACGATTTGCGTCATCGCTGCTTTTTTCGCATTCGTGTTTCGCATTTTTGCGGCGTCGCGTTGATTTTAACGCGTTCATTTGACACTTTGTGGTGGCTCTATTGCATGGTGCCGCCGTGTTGAGAATACCACGTTAACACTGTGTTTTTTTCCCGCGATAGACTGCGAAGTGAAGAGTTGCATTAAGCTACTTTTGCGGTTGTTATCACACGTTCTTGAGAATATCCCCCTGTGTATTTTACCACTACTAACCAGTGCTAAAGTGCTTGTGCTCTCTACTCAAAACCTGGTAACATTGGCTTATACCCATTGGCATATTTAATTTACTTATACATCACATGTAAAGTGCACTATATGTGCCCAGGGCATGTACATGACATGCTACTAGTGGGCCTGTAGCACTGATTGTGCCATCTACTTAAGTAGCCCTTCAAACATGTCTCAGACCTGCCATTGCATAGCTTGTGTGTGGAGTTTTAACCTGCCATGTTGATCTGGCAAAATAAACCTTTTGCCAGAGCCAAACCTTCCTTTTGTATACATATATCACCCCTCAAGAAGGCCCCTAACAGCCCCAAGGGCAGGGTGTGGTCTATTCAAAAAGTTGGATATATACTTTTTCATTTTACATATCCTGGTAGTGAAAAACTCTTACATTTGTTTTTCATTTCTGCAAGGCTTATCTCTCCCACAGTATAACATTGGAGTTACCTTATTACATTTTATAAGAGTATTTCCAAATGGGAAGAGATCACTAGTTCATATTTGATGTCTCTGGAATCCTAATTTAATTCCAATTACATTTCTGAAAATGCCACTTTTAGAAAGTTTGCATTTTGTTGCCTTAGCTATTAGGTGCTTGCAGCTTGTCTTTGGTCACATGTCTGGGAGTAGTTCGGATTTGGGTATTCATCCTAGCCAGCCACACACAGGTGATTGGTGGGCCATCACTGGCAGGATGGGGGGGAGCTGGGCCCAGCCTCACTTACACCTTAATAGCCTGTCTCCTGTCTTCACACAAAGGACTGCATACCCTCTGTAGTTAGTCTGGAGCTGGGGCAGAGAAAGCAGGTCATCTGTGCACTTCAAAGGCATGCATCTGGAAGCTTCTCCCCACTTTAAAGGCACAACTGTATAAGAAAGAAGGACCTCAGACGCCACCACTTTAGTACACTTCTGCACCTGTGGATACTCTGCAAGGAAGAAGGACTGTTGTGCTGCTACAAGGACGTTCACTCTGCTGGACTCCTGCTTTGCTGTGCTGACCAGCTGCCTGCTGCCCTCTTGCCTGGGTAAGAAGAACTGGACCTGCATCTCTTGAACTCAGAATGACTTCAAGGGCTAGTTGTTTGGCCTCCTGATCTGAAGCCTTAAGGACATAACAGACTTCCAATAACCTCACATCTGCATCTGGACTCTGTCATTTGTGAGTCTACCCTGCCAAGTGGTGCCACCCTAGCCCTGGACCCTAGGAAGTGGATTTAAGGTGCCTGCCATCCTCTGTGGATCCAGCAAAGCCAACGCATCTCATCTGCTGTGCGGAGCAACACTGAGCAGAACGACCCATCTTCGATGCCGTGTGAATTGGACCCTTTTCAAGGACTCGCATCGCTGCCGCAGCCTGCATCACCTTTGGAACTGCCACTGCGCGACACACCCTCGCTGCAAGACCTTGCATCTCTCAGTGACTGCAGTCTCAACGACGATGCCTGATGCCAAATCGCAGCCTCTCAGCTCTTCTGACCTGTCGCATCACCCCGACTGAGTGCCCCAACCTTGATGCCAGACTTTGCATCGCAAGCCCCGTCGACGGGATCCTCAACACAATAGGACCGCGCACCGCAGTCTCACCCCATCTCGTAACCAATGCATTGCCTCAGCTGCGCAACGCATCTTCAATACGGATCCACACAACACTGAGCAAACCAGTATTTAAGGTACTCTGTTCAGCAGGCTTAAGTGGGTCCATGCATCGGGCCCCCACTCCATCACAGTCGGCCTGAAATTGTGACTTTGGCTCAGTTCGGTGAGAACAAATATCCACAGTTGGCACTTTGTGCTTTTTGGTGCTATTTTAACTAAGAATGTTAAAATTCAATATCTCCGACTCTAATAACTGAATTTTTGTTGTTTTGGTCTTGTTTTCTTTATTAAATTAAGCTCTATTTTTTTACTAACCTGATGTGGTATCTTTTTGTGTGGTGTGTTTACTGTTTTAAGCGTTGCACATATTTCTTACACATTGCCTCTAAGGTAAGCCTGTCTTCTCTGTGCCAAGCTACCAGGGGGTTCAGCACAGGTTAATTTGGGCTATGCTTGTGCTTTACTTACCCTGATTAAAATTGTGGTTGCTGCTTGACCAGGGCTCACACTCTAGTCAACCAGAAACCCAATTTCTAACAGATCCAGACCACTTGATGACGTTTTAGCTTTATCACCTTTTTAATCTCCAAGTCAACACTTTAAGTGAGTTGGATCCAAAAGTGTCTTCCCGGCAGGTAAATCAAAACCCCTTTTTCATTGAGGAAGAATAAGAAGCCTACCTTTAGCAACTATATTTTGGAGGCCTTGTCACTTCTTTAAAAGTATTGGCAGGGTTTATAGTTGCATCCTACTAATATGAAATCTTTCTTGACACAATTCAGGAATGTTTAGGTTCCTGACAAAATTCTGGATCGCGGGCCTCACTCTAGACTGTGGCCTATTTTTCCCCTAAGTAAGGAAAGGCAAATATTTGACAGGTTGAATATTTGTTTTTCTTTATTGGTTTTAGGTACCTTAGTAATCGCTAAGAAGAACAATTACTGTTTGTCAAATCTAGAGGTACCCTCCCTCATGGCAGACATTCAGCACATAAGTCACTTCAGGAAAGACTAATGTGTTATTTCTGACTGCTTGTTTGGAAGAAACTGCTCAATTTCTTTACATATGTGTTTCCATTCAGATGTACCGAAGGAGGCTGTACTTAAACTTTTTGGAGAATATTTCTTCAACTTCTGTAAGATGTCTGGCTATGACAGAATGCTGCGTACTTTGGGTGGCAATCTCTTGGAGTTTATTGAGAATCTTGATGCCCTTCATAGTTATCTTGGATTGTCTTACCAGGTACAGTATAGTATACTTTGTCATTTCAGTAGACCATGGTTTCACAGATTACATGCAACTGATGAGATGTCAAAAGGTTTCATTCTCTTTAGTATGATCATAGGCTTGGTTGAATTAGCCAAATTATTTTGCGTATCTAAAACTCGTTTTTATGACCACCATCAAAAAAGTATATATCACAAGAAAGGAAAGAAGCAGTCTACCAGCTAAACAAACATATGTCTCTAACAAGTTTTAGCCTTTTTTTCAGTTGAGTTGCAAGTATCTAGGAGCTGCTGCTCTTTCCTTTTTGTCTTGATGGGTTGCAACCTTTGTAAACTATATATTATTATACTGGGCACATCTTCAGTAGCACCCTGAAAGCTCTTTGTTATGGGTCACTTTAGGTCCGGTGATTGCTGCGCTGGCAAGGCAGACCTAAAAATACATGTAGATTAGTGAACCTAGGCATTCCATACTGCTCTCAAACACACAACTGTGCCCTAAAGTATAAAGTTAATGATGGAAATGAAAGAGCATCTTTGCTGCTGCCACAGAGAAAAAATTTAAATCTGCTTAAGACAGTTTAACAGCATTACAATGTCATATGTGTCCCCCTAAAAGTTGTAGCTGAATCCCATTATAAGTTTGATACTTTATGTATGTTAGTGATTCTTTTCTAGACTGCCATATTGCTGCCGGCTCATGCGGCTAAACAAACACAAACACAATGATCACAGCTGAGTGGAGGTGGAAGCACTATTTCTGAGGTAGCAAACAACTTACATCCAATCAAAACTCGTAGTCCTCCCCATCAACATATGGACATACCTAAAGCCCTTTTTTGTAGTACTCCTGAAAGCTCTTTTTCTAGGTTGATGGTATACGGTGTGGTGACAGCTGTGTTGTTGAACTAGATCTAAAAACTAGGTCAAAATAGGCAAACCTTTTAATTAATTATTGGAGTCTGTATATTTTTATAAAACTGCTTTACTTTTAAGTAGTTTTGTTATTTTGAATTTGTGTGGTTTTCAAAAGTGCCCCATTCCTTAGCATGTCGTGATCCATCTGAAAACAAACAAGCTATTTATGGAGCATTTGTCTCCCAGGACCAACAAACAAAGGAAATCACTCTTTTAAACAAAAAAAAAGAAAAGAAAACATCTCCATATGTGATAACTACCTGTTGATTGCAATACCATAAATAAAGCAAAACAAATTATAGTTATCTTATGCGTGCTCTTTGATCTTAAAACAAATTTAAGTCACATAAATCTGGATACCGAGCATTGAAACCCTCCTGTGCTCACAACCTTTTCCATGTGGTGTGCCATGACTTTGCCACTGGTTTTGAAAGTGATGGGCATGTGGTACCAGGTTGGACAGAGGGTAGCCTCATCCTAATATGAAAGAGGGGTCTCTGTCAAGTTCAATTTGATTTCCCTTCTCCATTCATTGGGCTAGATCTTTGTTCACTTGCTGCTAGTATATTTAATGACTTGATTGGAAGATCTTGTCTAGATTTAAAACTGGTTTTCAGAAAGGGATGTCAATCTTGCTCAAAACTTTGGCATTGACTCCCTTGGTCCAGCAAGCTATTGGGAAGCCTTCTAGTCTTGTGCTTATGTTCTGTAGTGACGTTTACAAAATTAATAGAAAACATATATGAAAAAGTATTTTTGCAACTGCAGAGTTTTTGCCATCTTGTTGGTTAATAATGATCTCCATATTTAATTTACTGACTCAGGTGAGTGTACGCCAGAGGGCAGGGCTTTACATGATTAAACAAAAGTGCAGGTACTCACAAATTGAACAATGACCAAGGGGGGAGGGAGAGGAAGTGTGTTTAGGGGTGGGGCCAGGGGTGGGGCTAATGGTAAACATTTACTAGGAATACTTATTTTCTTGGCTTGAGTGATAACTGATATACCGTTCTGCAATCCCTGGTTTGAGAAGCGTGGTGCTGGAATAATTTTCATGGGGCTACCTTCCTGCACCCGGCCTGAGAGTGCAGTGAGGTCCAGACGTTTTGGGGGCAAGTGACACCCAAAATAGAGGGTGCCGCCGGTGTGGTGATTACTCTTACGCCGTTTGCATGCCAGCTGGGGGTGTTGGGCAGACCTAGGGTACGGAAACTTCCATTTAAACTTGCTCAGCTGGCGCCTATCCTTGCGAAACATCACATAGCCATTGGCTGGCTGGGCACTAGTGTACTGCTGGTGACTCAGTGGCTGAGGGACTTTCTGGAATGGGGCATGGCGGAGGAACAGCACATCCAGTTGACCCGCATCGACAATAGGGCAGCGGAGGAGATATTGCTCCGGGACCAATTGCAAGAATGCTTCACTAACGGTGGAGACTCGGATGCGGACAGTAGTTTGGAGGCCGAGGGATGAATATTTTGATAGATGATTGTGACATTACATATATGATGACCAGATGGGCTTTATGGAGTGATTCTTGCTTGAATTGTTTTGCTCAACGACTTGGTTCATGTGAATGACAGCGGGGGACACCCGTGACGCTGTACTGCTCAGTGGGAGGATTTTCTCTCTACTCTGTATTTGCCTCCGCCCCATGTTCATTGGGATCTTCTGCATAACCTGAAAATTGGGCACTGTAGCTGCAGTTTATTTATTTTGGGGTTTGTAGGGGGGACATATTGTCTACACATCGAGGGAAAACATTTGGACCGTGCTGCCAGATCCTCAAATCACAGACTTCTTGGGGTCTCAGTGCTTTATGAAAAGCCAGAAACAGATGACATGATGAGGCAATTTTTTAGATCTGAGATCCTCTGGAAAGAGTGACTCTGTTGCTTGAGACAGGTAAAGTATCTAGGTTACTGAATGGAGGTCCAAGTTGCTAAGGGGTAGGGAAGCTGTAGAGTAAAAAAGATAGAGAGAGGACTTAGGAGCAGCTGTTGAATAGAGAAGCTTCACGTTTTGAAAGAGCAAACGACTCAATTATAATGAAATATTGCACACGGGTTAGAACTGGTGATATTATTATGGGCGGTTGTGGCGTATTTAGATGTTGGCCTGCATGAATGGGGAATAACCACACAACAACTCCGTCAGCAAAAAGCTTCTGATTCTACTGGAAGATGAGGGGTACTGCCAGATCCCTTCCTGGCATCACCATTGCCAGATGAGCAGATACCTACAAGAGACCCTCACTCCTTGAAACAACAAAAGCCCCAGTTATGAGCAGGGCCAATAAATATTGTGATTTATTTAGATTCTGACCAGATAAAAGTGGAATAATCAGAATGTTGTCACCATTTTCAGACCTGGCATCTGTACCTTCATGTTCTGGGGTTCTTCTCTCCCCACAGTCATCCGGTGAGGTTACCACTTTCCTCTTATTTAGAAGTGGGCAGAAAATGGGGCAGAGTGGTAAAAAGTTCAGTAATTGGATAATAAGACTTTTTATTCCATTCATCACAATTAAGAATGTCATAACGGTAATGGGACCACAAATGGGGAAAATTGAACAAATATAGGGGTGAAATTTACATTTCTCCTACGGTGGAATTGAGGAGGGAGAGACGAACACTGTTGGATAGATTGGGTGAGACGATGGTAGCCCCCACACCGGGCAGCCGAGGATAAGGTGCTATAACAAATGGACCAGTTGCTGGTTTTCTCGTAGTTTTGACCCTGGTACACTGCTGTAACTATTGAGAAAGGAACAACCTCTGAAGATTGTGGCTTTATGTATTCCTGATCCTGAAACTGTTGTAAAACAATGCAGAGATCTTGTGTTGCCTTGCCAAAGATGACTGTATAATGCCTTGCACCGCTGCACTTATGTCAGAATGTCATACCGGTAAAGAAATCCGTACTGCAGTTCTTTATTGGTGTCATTTGAGGCCTGCAGGGAGACCATAGTTTATTAGCCTATTGAACTCCGCAGCCTTCCATCATGCTTATTAGACATGTAAATCCTTCTGTAAAAATCATGGGTGCCATGTATGAAAATGTTTCTCCTCACAAAGCTAGTGCTGTGAAAAGTGCCAGGCTTTGTAAGGGAAAAATACAAAAAGCAATGATTCTAAGTAACATTGTGAGTCGCAAATGTCTTCGGAGCTCACATTGTCAACACTGCAACCTCTTGCCAGTCTAAAAAGACAAGGGTGGCTTTAAAGTGATGGTCCGCCTCCTTGTGACTCTTAAGAACATGCATAAACTGTTTGCAGTTGCTTCTGAGGCAGCAAAGTCTTGAAATGCTATCAACTGCCTTTGCCAGTCAGTAATCATTCACATCATGGTTGCTCTCCCTGCAGGACAACCTCTACTCTGCAAGTGGCAGCCGTGCATCAGGGGAATCTGACAGTGGTCTCCATGGAATGAAGCTTGCCCCCCTAATGAGCTCATGGTTATGGGTATTGAGCCCTTTCAAGTGGCAGGGTTTTCAATTCTGGTGCTTTGTGGGTGCAGATACCCAAATGGAATTCTGATGACCCTGGTAGGTGGCATTCTCTGCCTTCTCGGCTATTCACAAGGATTTGCAGATGAAATCCTGTCTCATGAGTATTAGCGGGGCAGCATTAATGCGAATCCCTATGAACCATCTTGTTGCGCATTGCTGGATTCTTACATCTGCCACAGCACAAAGATAAGACCAGGACACGTTGCAACTTACGCTTACGTCATCAGCTCTCATCTGGCATTGCTTTACACTCTGGCAGCATCTTTGCTTTGCGTGTGTTGCCATATTGAGTACTGAAATTACTCTGGTCGCCCCCTTTTTCAGTGTGCATGTCCACAGCACCCCTACACCTCTGGCTAGTTTGGTGTTGTGTACCCGCCTACATACTTTAGTCCTAACGATAATGATTAATAAATCACAATACAACTTGATAATATAGTGAGAAGAATTAATTTCCCAAAGTATTAAATGTACTTATCTTGACTGTGAGCAGTAAGAAAAGAGGGCTGTTCACAGTCAAGTGGGACATTATACAGGGTATTGTGTAATGATATTGGATATGGTGTGTATTACGTGTTTTATTCCCATTGACTAGCTTGTTGCTAAGCCTCTTGGGATTTGTAGTTCTCACTGTTCTTCACTGATACTATGCAAAATAAAGCAAGATTAGAAAGCATAATAGGAGCTTCCGGTCTTGACATAAAATTCTAATCTGCGCATCTATCTTTCATGCCTCCATCTCCATCACACTGCCATGATCTCCATCACACTGCTTGGGAATGCACCCTAAGGCAAGAAAAGAGTCACTCAAGCCTGATACTAAAATGCTTCTCACATAGGATCTCAACAAATGCAAGGCTCTGATAACCATGCACTTCTCCACAGTGTAGCATGCCACCCATCTGACAATGGGCATCACTGCACCACATAGGGGTAGGAAGTGCTTTAATTTTTTTTAAACCATTTTTATTTGTCTTTTGCGTATCATATTAAGTATTGCAATACAATAAAAACAGAATACCTACATGTAGGTATACTGTTCCTCAGTATTGCCCATTCACAATATGCTAGAATGGAAACTCTGATTAAAACAGAAATTAGGAATATATATATATTTTTTAAACAGTATCCAATAGTAACTGTGAGCCTGGCCCTGAAGTGTGGGCTTGGATGGGGTATTTATTTATGTATTTTTATAGAGGTCAAATTTTACCCGAAGGTTAATGAGAACTTTACAATAGAACCAGTTAAATTACATAAGGACTTCAGAGTACATGAACTGCATCGCAGATATCAAGTGTAGCGTCCGTGGATGTCACATTGGAGCGCGCTATAGCCAACCCCATGTGTCGGGCTATCGCAATATAGGGGAGCATTGTTAGGTGAGGGGACCTGTCCCTCAAAATCTGTATGACATGGATCCAATGGTGGTCTCGTACTCATCTAAGGCGGGCGAGTGTCATCGCTAGGATCATTCTGAAATATGTTCAAGAGTCCGCCCCAGGCTGTAGCACGAGGGCACGGAGGCCACGCATTTCTTCCGGTTGCAAAGGATGAACTCCACCTCGGTCCAGTGCACCATAACATAAATGCTATAATACAATGCAAAACAGCACACCGCAATACAACACAATAAATGCAAATTTCTTAATTACCATGTAATACCAGCATTTTGGTAATGCACGTAATTACCATTTTATATAAATGCATTTCACCAACAAAATTAAAGTTATACAATTTTGAAGTTGTATTTCCATACTTTTAGAAAAACTTACAAAATTGTTTATTGAGCTTGCTGATGACGGTTAATGGTCTTGCTTGACAGGAAATGAATGCCCCGTCATTCCGTGTGGAAAAAAGGTCCGATGGAGCCATGCTGCTGCACTACTATTCGGACAGACGAGGCCTGTGTCACATCGTCCCAGGTAATGGCCATTCTGTCGTTGGTCGCTGTTGATTTCCATCACTTAGAATGTCTACTTGAAACAGAATGCATGTCACGCGAAATTTGCTTAATGCCGCCAGCGCCGTTTCCATAACCTTTCAGAAAGGTTTCAAACACCACAGAGCAGTGGCGGTCCGTCCATTGGGGTCGTTGGGGCGTTGTCCCACTAAGCACACTCACAGTCATCATCATGCATAAATAAATATTTGGAAATCGATCGCACGCACTGTGCTGCCACTGACTCGCGCACGGCGCCGCACGCACTCCGGGAATCGGGATATGCCTGACTCAATGTGGACGGCACTGGGGGCGGGGCTGTCAGCGAGAATAGTGCAGCAGGCAGCAGCAGCAGTGTGCGCATGTCAATTTTTGGGCTAGTCATGACTGGCCCGAACATGCGCACACGCACACAATACCTTGACCTTCCCTCCTCCCCCCTCCTCCCCTAGCGACTCATTCTCAGGCAGTGTGTGGGTGTGGCGAGGCGAGGGACCGCAGCCCCCGGGTCTCATTATGGGCAGGGAGTAACCCTGCTCTTGGCCCAATCCTGTTGCAGTGCGCTGCTAATGCAGCGCCATGATTGGCTAAGACACCGCGCAGCCTGCATGGTGCCGCGCGTGGGTGGTGGCCGCACTTGTATGGCCAATCACAGTGTGGCTGGCTTATGTGAAGCCAAGCCATGCAGTAGTGATTGGCCTGATTTCCCGAGGCGTACGCTGATACGCTCGCTGACTCGGCAGTTGGCACGTGTCGCTCGTCCCCGCGCCAGTGCTGCCACATGACTGGAGTCACTCACGGACACGGAGTCAGTCACGAGTCGCACTGTCGCAGTCGTCGACGTTACGTTATTCACCTGGCCTGGCAGAAAGGTATTTTGTTTGCTTTTGAAACATGCACAATTGCCTCCATTGCCTCATGTGTCGTAACGTTTAGCGAGCGAGTATCTTTGCACAGATATCTTTCCAACCTAAAAGTTGACTTTTAATGAAATGTTTGTATGTTGCCCTTTTAAAAACTTTGCCAAGAGGAACTACAGGACGAGTAAGGCTCTAGACGAGGAATATTTTCTGCGACTGCAAGACGAATTTCAGCTACCTGAGTGTTACGTTAGTGTGTCTGCCAAACGGCCCAAACGAACCTACGTAGTACGCGGCCGCGGCCTAGTTAATCTCTCCCTCACTCCCACGGTTTTTTTCATCTCTCACAACCGGTCATTTCTTCCCCTTTTACCTTTCTCGACGCTCCCCACACCAGACATAGGGCCAGATAACAACTACTATGATCACAGCAGATATATATATTTATTGGTGAAATAAATCTGCCTGATATTAAAAAGTTCAGGGTTCAAATCCCAGATATACGTCACACAGCATACAAAGATGCACCAAAAACTCCTAACATGTGAAAAAAGTTCTGAGATAGGTAATTGTAAATCCGCGTGTTACTGTTATTTATGGTGAGATAACTCTGTGATAGTAAGTGTTGTGCTGTACACATAGAGGTGGGCGGATTTTTAAAGAAAGCTGCCCCACCAACATCATGTTTTTTAAATGCTCGACCAGCTTTGCAAGGCAGACGAAATATTTAAAAATGGACCTACTATTGGGGTATTAGCTCCAATTGTTTCTAATTCTTCCCGCGCAGCAGACACTTTCCCACTGCTGCACAGGGCTGTCAGAAGCAGCCACTTACCGTCGTTGTCAGAAGCACCGGGCAGGACTTCTGGACAGAGGAAAAGATCATGCCACCCAAGGTTGCAATATATATTCAAACACATCTCCGCAGCCTGGTGTTTACTTAGGCCATGTTGAGCAGGGCATCTGGCCGCAGAGATTTGTGAAGTTAAAATTACGTCACCGACACGACACCTTCGAGGAACTTCGTACTTATTGCGCAGTTCAAAAATGCCTAAATTCATCCCACTAATTAAAAACGAAACCTAATCCTAGCGAACGCAGTTACGTACTTAATGTCATTGTTATTATAATCTGTACCAAATGTGTAATTTTGCTCCATGTTG
Source organism: Triturus cristatus (assembly GCF_964204655.1). Taxonomy (NCBI): domain Eukaryota; kingdom Metazoa; phylum Chordata; class Amphibia; order Caudata; family Salamandridae; genus Triturus; species Triturus cristatus. The sequence goes on from NC_140591.1 coordinate 410,228,756, forward strand.
GCCCAACAGTACCACGTTTCGAGTCACGAACATTTGATTTAACAAATCAAAGCATTGTGAGAGGTGTAGTCTTAGTTTGTTTCTATTGAATAACTTGTACCAATACACCTAATAATAACAATGATTTGTTAATGAAAAACATAATACTAAGAAAGCGGGCGGCAAAAAAGGAGAGGTCTTTGAAAGTTATGCTGTTTGGGACGGTGGGACCTGATAAGATAGGTGCATCGCTCATTCCCTACACAGGGCTCTGCTGTCGGACGCACTCCGGTTATAGATTCATGAATGCAGAGCTGTCATATTTTTTCCAATGCTTGACAAACGAGCGAGTCACATATAAGTGTGCTTGTTCTGCTTAAAATCAACACTTGCTGCGCCCGCCATCTTGAAGAATGAGGACCACCTGTCAGGGTCCGTGACTCACCACCCACACGTCCCCCTCGCGCCTCAGTCCTTTGTGCCCCCCTCCCCCGGCCCTCTCCATCACCTTAGTACGTTCACGGCCTGTCACAACAGTTTTCTGAGCCGTGTCAGCGCTCGAGGCCCTGCTCGCATTATAAAGTTTCAGGACACTGAGGACAGCCGTCTTGCGAGGCCGAAGTGAGCTGGAAGGTGGTACCTTTTCAGTCTGTTTATTCCCCCCTCGCATTATCGCATACCCTTTCCTCAAAAAAAACCTACAAAATATGTGGTGTTGTGCTGCTGAGTCACGCGTTGTAGTGTCATAGATTTGTGTCCAGCGCCTAGAATTTATGCCATTTAGTGCAGTATACCTTCTACTTGTACTTTGTACTCTTTTGTAACATGCACACGTCACCTTTCCTTTTGTAACGTATCGTTTGCTACCTCTTGTATTTTGTTTGCTTTTGAAACTTGCACAATTGCCTCCATTGCCTCATGTAACGTAACGTTTGTTTTAGTGTTTTGAGTGTCTGCCAATTATTGCAATATTTTACCTCTACTCTACTTGTACTTGTATGCTTTTGTAACATGCACACATATCACTTTTTCCTTTCGTAACGTATCGTTTGCTCCCTCTTGTATTTTGTTTCCTCTTGATACTTGCACAATTGTCACTATTGCCTTTGCAACATGCTCACTGTGAGGTACTCAGAAATGCATTATATCTCAAAGTCTGTTATGAAGCTCTGTGGTTATACTGAATAAGCAGCTACCTATGTTATATGACATGATCTCTTTATTACTGTAATAACTGCACTTTCTTCATTGCTTTATTAACCTTTCTGCTTTCTCAAATTTGCTTGCAAATGCACCATTTTTCCACTCTTTTTTCAAAATTTTCGCGGGGGGAGAACCCCCCCTAACCCCCCTTAGGTTGTTCGGGCTCGCTCGCTACGCTCGCTCGCTATGCTGAAGTATGCCAAACATTTTACGCCTCACCACTTTCAAATGTCACCGTCCGCCACTGCCACAGAGTACTGACATTCAAAACAAATGTTCAAAACAAATGTGCGAAGGCCAAAAGGGGAAGTTGTTGGTTTGGCACAATCTCTGCCAATTACTGGGCATGAAACATATTTTATTTGCCACATTTTTTTTGTTTACAGTCTGTTTATTGAGGTCAAGCAATTAATACATACATGTCGCTTTAGAGATAACGGTGAGGTATTTGCCACATTTTTAACACTGACTTTTATGTGTGAAAAAAGCTAAATCTCTTTTGCTCTTTCGGTACCCAGTGAGTGGCAAAAACATTCTCTGGTGTTTGATATTAATGAATATGGGCCATTGCATTTTTTAGAGCAGCTTGTTAATTCTTGTTAATTTTAGGAAGCGTGGACACTGATTTTTCAAAATGCCACGGGTGGCATTGGTGATATCTCTGGGATGGAATGTCTCTGCTGGAGCTGTGCTCCCTGCCCTCTGTCTTTCTGTGTTTAGCCCTGTTGTTTATCCTTCAGGGAGCTCAGCAGTCGCGCAGGCGCACTGCTCGCCCTCTTACTTACACCAATGATGGGCTCTAATGTTCGAGGGACACCCATAGTGCAGCTGTCTCGGAGAGAATGGCTCCTCACCCTTTCTCCCAGGGCTTTAAGGGACTGTCGATAGCAGCAGTGTAATTGTAGTGAGGTGATGGGCCTTTCTGGCTTCCCCACAGTCAAAAGCCCATTCACTCGTGCCTGACTGGTGTCCTCCATGTCCGTCATCTCTGAGACATGCATGGTGGGTGCCTCTACAACTGTGTGCGTGGCTGTGGTTGTATGTGAGGTCCATGAGCGCATCTGACTGAGGGCTTGCTGGAGTCCATTTATCTGTGTGCGTGCCCTTCAACATGGTAGCTGGCTTTGTGTAATGGGTGCCAGTCCATCCTGAATCTGGGTCGCTGCACAGTTTGCACTCCTTTGAACTCTGTGCCAGGATAGTTGCTCCTGTGGAGTAGTGTTTGAAGTAGCCATAGTGATTCTACCAGAGCATTGTCAGCTGCTCGCGCTCTTTCTGGTGTTACCGGGTGGGCTCTTTGGGCCAGATGTACGAAGCATTTTACTGCTCGCAAACGTCCCATCGGGCCTTTTGCGACCGGTATAATGCTTTTTGGCATGTACCAACCCTATTTTGCGAATCGGAAACCTATTACTGACTCAGAAAATAGGGTTTGCGAGTCGCTATTAGAAAGGGGTGTGTTAAGGGCATCCTTTCCAAATAGCGAGTCGCACTGGTATGTAGGAATGTTTTGAGACTGGGAATGTGGCCGTAAAACATTCGCAGTTACCACCAACTTCAAGTTGGTGGTAACCCATTCGCAAACGGGTCCCTAAGGGACCCCCTTCCCCTATGTGAATTTGGGCGCCAACATTTTTTAACACCAGGCAGTGGTACCACGGACTACTGCCTACTCTTCAAGAAAAATGGGCTGCGTTACAAGAAAAAATTGCTTTCTTCAAAAAGCAATCACAGACATGGGGGTCTGTGAGTGCAGGCCATTCCCAATGGGTCGTAAAGCAAGACCTACCTCATGAATATTAATGAGGTAGGTCTATTTGCAACTCACTGGGAATCGCAAAATGTGTCTAAGACACATTTGTACATGGGTGTTTGCGATTTACAGATTACGAATTGCAAAAATTCGCAATTAGGAAATCGCAAACTGACCTTTTTGTACATCTGGCCCCTAATTCCTTTAGGAGGGCTACATGGGCAGGCTGATGGCCGAAAAAGTGTTATAGCAGGTGCCTTGCAGTAACATTACCGCAGAGGCACCTAAAATCACAGCTGTGCAACATATACATATATTTCACCTTTGAGGTGTAGCAACATCAACTCTTGAACTTTGAAGTGTATTTTTAGGAGAATGAGAAACATTTATTTTTGTTTCTGTGAGAAGTTGGCCTGGTATATGATGTTCACTAGTTACAGTGACCACCTTGTACCATGCCAAGCGACCCTTATGGTGTGGTTGGAAGTCAACCTTTTCGGACTAGCTGCCCTAGTGGTAGCGTAGGCTAAGCAGTCTTTGAGGCTAAACTCGTTAAAGCGTGTGAAGCCGGCTGTTTTACCAAATGTAACCCCCTTTTATACCAATGAAAGGACACCACACAGATATATATTCAAAATATATATGTATTTATTTCTCAAAGTAACCCCTAGACTCTTTATGAGCACAGGAGCACAAATCGTTAAACAAGAATACGTTAGAATACACAGAAGTTGCACTTTATATGGATAGGCCCTGGTGGCCACTCGAACCATATACTAAAATAGTGGTATAAGTACCACGAACAGAAAAGGGAAAAGGCCTAGGGCCTCTAGAATCGCTGGGCCTACAAGGAGCTAACTTTAGTTAGGGACCAGGAGGTCCACGGGTTGCGTGTGCAGAGCAAATAGTCACACGCGAGCTCCCATAGGTTTTCAATGGGTGCGTAAAAGTTACAAAGTTACTGCAAAAAGGATCTTCCGGATGGACTATGAACTCAAGATTGGAAACACAGACACTAGAGATGATACTCTACACTTGGGCACCGGAGTGCCAGCTTTACCTCACCCACAGGAAGCGGGTGCATAGGTCTCGAAGTGCGTCGGGTTTCTTCTATATGTTCAATGGAGCCTGAAGACAAAGGTGCTGCAGGCGGTCGGCCCGGAAGAGATGCGGTGGATCCAAGGGTGGACCGGAGTTGTAGAAGACCTGTAAGCAGAGGGGACAGTGTTCACAGTCACTAGCCAGTGACCAGCGTGGCACCAGGTGGGTAGCAGGCGATGTCGGGTGCAAACAGGAGGAAAGGTGCAGCTTGTCTCTGCAGCCACGTGGTCCCTGAAGGTCGACGACGTCCAGGAGTCGGGTCACGAGCTGTCCCACGCAGGCTCTCGCTGTCGGCGGTGTCGGCAACTTGATCGAAGCAAACAAGCCTTGGCAAAAGCAATTGTTGTGGAAAACAAAATAGGCTGATGGCGCTGACCAGCAAGGTCAGAGGGACTGCTCCTTTGGAGGGGAGCAAGGGCCAGTCTGGAGCAACCAGACCAGCGGTGTAGTTCTTGAAGTTCGTCGCCAAGATGGCCACTAGCCAACGGCCAGCAACCGGTTAGGCGCGTCGAGTGGCAAAATGCAGAGGGGCCCCACGCAGATCGTGGAGATGCTGGAGGGCTCACCTTTGGTGCAGGTGCTGCTCGGGTGTTGGGCTTTTCAGGACCCAAAGTACAACTTGGAGGGAGCCTCGGTTGTCGCGCTTGCAGCTTGTCGTGGTCTTTTCAAGATCGCTGGCTCCACGTGTCTCGGTGCCTCCACGGGTTCCTTCTTTTCAGGGACTGTGGATCGGGCGGTGAGAGGTCTGGAGGTCCAGGTCTTGTCAGTCTCTGGGCTGGGGCTCCGGCGGGAGGCAGCGGCAAAGCAGACGTTGATTCGCTGGATGGTGCTTGCGTTAGCAAGGTGGTCACTCCCTGACCACAGGGGAGATTTCCTTCAGTCCTCTGTGCGGCAGAGCGTCGAAGTTCCCGTCTTCTTCTTGTGGCTAAGTTGATTCCAGGATGTCTGAAGTCTTAGGACACAGCTCCTACCTTTAAGCGGATTCTAGGGGCCGGACTACCTGCTAGGTCCCTCCCTAAGGGTGGGACCAGGAAGGGGGGTGGTTACACCCCCAATCCTTTGTCCAGCTCGCCCCAGGTCCAGGGCTGGTGTGCCCCAGGACCGGATTGAACTGGCATATGCACCGAGGCTCCTTGTGAGCCTCAGGCATGTCTGGTTTCTTTCAAGCCCTACCTGACCAATACACAAAATCCTGTCTGGGGTGGTGCTCACACCTCCCCTGGCAGGAAACCCTTTGTCCACGTCTCCCAAGCTGGAAGGACTCCCAGCAGCAGGAGGGCAGACTTGTGTCTGTGGTGGCAGCATCCATTTTGTGGAGCTGAGGCTATGTCTGATTTTACCCGGGTTTCAGGTACTGTACATGTCGTGCCCCTCTAGAAGGGTGGAATGCTAACCCCGTCGCCAGAATTGGCGAGGGGTTAGTATTCCAATTCGTATGACACCTTACTCGACATGTTTTGATAAAGCCAAACCAAAGATAGCATTTAACCGCGAGGTTCATAATGCACTTAAGAGTATATGGTATGACGATATCTGGAAACGGTAGAAGGAAGTTGTTCCGACCACTGCAGACAGGCTCAGCTCATGCCAGAGCACCATCTCACATGGAACCAAGCACTCTGCCTTCAGGATTGTTAAGGCCTGCCATAGGAGTGACTTATAGGTTAACATGTGTCCCATTTAAGGTTAGGTATAGGTATACTACACCTAAGTAAGAGGTGGTTACACCAACTTACCCCAGCTGAGTGATCAGCCAGTTGTGTCAAATTTGTTAGGCCAAGCCTGGGGTGGCATAATACATGCTTCAGCCCCTGGCAGGCCTTAGATACACCAATGCCCTGGGTACCTAGTGTACACTGGTACAGGGGCTCACAGGGTGATCCACTTCCAATTGGTTATGCACCTAGGGTGCATAGTGTCAATTTAGTTAGAGAGAACAGCAGGCTGGGGGTCTGATTAGCAGGCCCACAGCCTCAATATGTCAAAAACCAGTGAAGCAAAAAGCAAAAATTTGGGGTGACCATAGGATAGCAGACCCTACTCTCCTACACAACCCCCCCCCCCCCAAACGCAGGGACATTAAACTAGCCTTGACCAGTCTCGTCTTCATGTCCTAAGTGGAAGTACCTGGAGAGACCATCTGCATTCCCATGGTCTGTACCTGGCCGGTGCTCCACTGTAAAGTCCATACCCTGTAGGGAAATGGACCACCTGAGTAGTTTGGGGTTTTCACCCTTCATCTGATTTAGCCATAAGAGGGGCTTATGGTCGGTCTGAATCTTGAAGTGAGTGCCAAACAAGTATGGCCTCAGCTTCTTCAGGGCCCACACCACAGCAAAGGCCTCCCTCTCAATAGCTGACCAATTCTTCTCTCTGGGGGTCAACCTTCTGCTAATAAAAGCAATGGGTTGGTCTTGACCATCTACATTAAGTTGTGACAGCACAGCTCCCACACCCAACTCAGAAGCATCTGTTTGGACAATAAACTCTTTGGAGTAGTCAGGACTTTTCAGGATAGGTGCAGAGCACATGGCCTTCTTCAGGTCATCAAATGCCTTTTGACAGCTTACTGTCCACTGAACCTTTTTGGGCATCTTTTTGGATGTCAGATCATTAAGAGGAGTCACAATGGACCCATAGTTCTTAACAAACTTCCTGTAGTACCCAGTCAAGCCCAAGAAAGCTCGAACTTGAGTCTGGGTGGTTGGAGAAGACCAGTCCTTGATGGATTGTATCTTACTCTCCAGTGGTTGAACTTGGCCTCCACCTACAAGGTGGCCCAAATACACAACCTTACTCTGCCCTATCTAGCACTTAGTAGCCTTGATAGTGAGGCCTGCCTTTTGCAGAGCCTCAAGAGCCTTCTTCAGGTGGATCAGGTGATCCTCCCAGGTGGAGCTAAAGACAGCAATGTCATCAAGATATGCTGCACAAAAGTCATCCAGCCCAGTAAGGACTTGATTCACCAACCTTTGGAAGGTGGCATGTGCATTCTTCAGACCAAAGGGCATCACCACAAATTGATAATGCCCACCTGGGGTTGAGAATGCTGTTTTGGCCTTGGACTCCTCAGCTAATCTGATTTGCCAATAGCCAGCTGTTAAGTCAAATGTGCTCAAAAACTTAGCAGAAGCTAATTTGTCTATGAGCTCATCTGCCCTTGGAATAGGATGTGCATCTGTCCTAGTGACAGCATTGAGTCCTCTGTAATCCACACAGAACCTCATCTCTCTCTTGCCATCTTTGGTGTGAGGTTTGGGGACCAGAACCACTGGGCTAGCCCAGGGGCTCTCTGAGGGCTCAATGACACCCAGTTCCAGCATTTTGTGTACCTCAGCCTTTATACAGTCCCTGACGTGGTCAGGTTGTCTGTAAAGTTTGTTCTTTACAGGCAGACAGTCACCAGTGTCCACCACATGGGTACACCAGTCAGTTTGACTAGGTATCAAGGAAAACATGTGTTGAAATGATTGTAGAACCTGTCTACATTCCATCTGCTGATGATCAGTGAGGTTGCCTCCAAGGGTCATTCCTTCAATTGAGCCATCTTCAGGGTTCTGAGACAACAGGTCTGGGAGAGGGTCACTCTCTTCCTCCTGTCCCTCATCTGTAGCCATGAGCAAGACCATGTCTGCCCTGTCAACATATGCTTTTAACCTGTTAACATTGAGTACCCTGTGGGGACTCCTGGGAGTTCCTAGGTCTACCAAGTAGGTAACCTCTCCCTTCTTTTCCAGGATTGTATGGGGTCCAGACCATTTGTCTTGGAGTGCTGCTGGGGCCACTGGCTCCAACACCAATACCTTCTGTCCTGGCTGAAACTCAACCAAGACAGCCTTTTGGTCATGCCAAGCTTTCTGTAAGGCCTGGCTTGCCTCAAGGTTTTTGGATGCCTTCTCCATATACTCAGCCATCCTGGAGCGGAGACCAAGTACATAGTCCACCATGTCTTGTTTAGGCTTTGTGAGAGGTAACTCCCATCCTCCCTTCACTAAACACAGTGGGCCTCTCACAGGGTGCCCAAACAACAATTCAAAGGGGCTGTAGCCAACTCCTTTTTGTGGGACCTCTCTGTAAGCAAACAGAAGGCAGGGTAGAAGGATGTCCCATCTTCGCCTGAGCTTTTCAGGTAATCCTTTGATCATACCCTTTAGGGTCTTGTTGAATCTCTCAACAAGCCCATTGCATTGTGGGTGATAAGGAGTGGTGAACTTGTAGTTGACACCACATTCCTTTCACATAGCTGTCAAGTATCCTGACATGAAGTTGGTACCTCTGTCAGAAACCACCTCCTTATGAAACCCCACTCTGGAGAATACTCCCAGCAGGGCCCTGGCCACAACAGGTGCTGTAGTGGTCCTAAGGGGAATTGCCTCTGGATACCTGGTGGCATGATCCACTACCACCAGTATAAATCTGTGCCAAGATGCAGTGGGAGGATCCATGGGACCCACTATATCTATTCCCACTCTTTCAAAGGGGACCCCCACCACAGGTAGTGGTATTCGGGGGGCCTTTGTTGTGCCACCTGATTTGCCACTGGCTTGGCAGGTCACACAGGAGCGCAAAACTCCTTTGTATCTTCATTCATGTGAGGCCAGTGAAAGTGAGGGACAAGCCTGTCCCAAGTCTTGTTCTGGCCTAAGTGTCCTGCTAGAGGAATATCATGGGCCAAGGTAAGAAGGAAGCCCCTAAATTGCAGAGGTATAACCAACCTCCTGGTTGCACCAGGTTTTGGGTCTCTAGCCTCTGAATAAAGGAGCCCTTCATCCCAATACACTTTATGGGTACCTTGAGCATTCCCAGCAGCCTCAGCAGCAGCCAGCTGTCTGAGGGGTTCAAGAGATGGACAGGTTAACTGAGCCTGCCCCAAGTCAGCCCTGGAAGGTCCCCCTGTCCCCAGAAACTCAACCTGATCAGGTTCAAGCTCTTCAGGGACAGTTCCTTCCGGGTCCTCTAGATCATCTTCCTGGGAAGGCTGATCATCACCTTGAGGCAGGGGGGAAGGCACAGCCTTTACCCTCCTGTTCTTCTTCTTGGTAGGTGCTTGGTCCATTGTTCTAGGATCCAAGACCTGTGGTTCAGTAATGCACTTTTTGTCCTGTGACCTGGTCACAGCAAGGACATGTGGTGATATACCTAACATCTCTGCATGTGTCCTGTACTCCACTTCTGACCATAGAGAACTCTCTAGGTCATTGCCCAACAAACATTCTACTGGGAGGTCTGCACTAACCACAACCCTTTTGAGGCCAGTTACCCCTCCCCATGAGAAGTTAACAACTGCCACACTATGTGAAGTAGTGGCATTGCTGGCATTGGTCACCAGGTAATTCTCACCTGGTATGTACTGTCCAGGGTCCACAAAGCCTGGTGTCACCATGGTGACACTGGCACATGTGTCCCTGTAGGCTTGAGCCACTTTTTCATTAATTAAAGGAGTCTGTCTGTACTTGCCCAGGTTACTGGGGCTCACAGTCAGGGACAAATCCATGTCTCCATCACAGATCAAGACTGCCTGTGTCAGGGTTCTGTCTAAGTCAGAATCTCCTTCAGTTCCCATAGTGATTCCCACTACACCCTTTGTTTGGGGACCAACACTGCTAACAGTAGTACTGGGAGCAGGTGCCTTATGGGCAACAGTGTTGGGGGCTCCACCCTTTTAACAATCACTAGTCCAGTGAGTTATATTCTTGCAAGAGTTGCACCAGGGTTTCTTTTGACCTTCTTTCTTCTTCCCTTTAGGCTGGGACCCACCCCCATTAGTACTAGTTTGGGGCCCTGTTGAAGACTTCTGGTCTTTAGATTTCTGATCTCCACCCTTTTGGTCTGTTTTCTTCTGATCACCCCTTTGGCCCTGGTTCTGGTTCTTTTGCTTAACCCTGGTTCTGACCCATTTGTCTGCCTTCTTTCCCAATTCTTGGGGAGAGGTCAGATCTGAGTCAACCAAGTGTTGATGCAGTTGCTGGTTCTGACAGTTATTTAAAATCTGTTCTCTCATCATCAAATTGTACAATCCTGTATAATCAGATACCTTACTTCCCAGCAACCAACCCTCCAAAGCCTTAGTGGCACATTCAATGTATTCAGACCAGTCCTGAGTCTGTGTCTTCTGGGTGTCTCTGAACATTAACCTGTACTGTTCAGTGGTTAAGCCTAACCCATCAACTAGGACACTCTTCAGGACTCTGTAATTTCTGACATCCTCCTCTCTAACAGTGAGGAGTCTGTCTCTGCCTCTTCCTTCAAAGGAGAGCCATAAGATTGCTGCCCACTGGTCTTCAGGAACCTGCTGTACTTTGCAGGCTCTCTCAAGAGCAGTCATCCATTTGTGGATGTCATCCCCACTTTTGTAGGGGGGCACAACCTTGGACAGGTTCCTATAGTCAAAGACCCTATCTTTGTCCTTAGGGACAGTGCTGCCACCAGTGGGTATAGACCCACTCTCTCTAGGTTGCCTAGCCTTGTTCAGTTTCTCCTCCATCAGGGCTACTTCTAGCTCCTGTTTCCTGATTCTCAGCTGGGCTTCCTGCATTCTGGCCTCATGTTCCCTCCTCTGAGGGGTGGTCATCCTTCTCCTGGAGTGACCTTGAGAGCCTCTAGAGGCATGAGAAGCATAAGATTCACCTGAGTGATTCCTTTGCCTCCCAAGCCCCTGGTTAAGTCCACTGGGGAGATCCAATGGGATGATCCCATTGTCAGTCCCCAATAGCCTTAGGTTAGCTGGGCCACGTATAACACTTGGCACTGGGCTAGTTCTCCCTTCATCCTCACTACCTTCTGTATCGGTACCCTTCTCACTTTCATCCTCTGTAGTATGAACCTCATCTAAGGGGTGACTATTGGAAAGGGGTACCTCAGTAGCATCTTCAGAAGGGGGGCCTCCTGTTCCAGTCCCTAAGGGGCCTAACTGGGAGGTTTTCTTGAGAGCTCTCTGATCTTCATCAGCTTGTAAAAGCTCCCTGAGTTCAGCAGAAGTAGGGTTCTTGGGCTGTTTAAGGCCCCTGATATTTGCCAACTGCCTGAGCTCATTTTGATTTAGGGTAGCAAAGAGAGTTGGTGCCCTCTGGGGGTCACTCTCGACAGAGATGGGTACCTTGGACCCCTCTACCCCCTCCATTGCTCTTAAGTGTGGGTGGATGTGTTGCAATCTACCTACACTTGGGTTTACCTACTAAACCTATCTAGTAGTTGTAGTCAGGGTGTGCTACTCCCTTTGCTCTACAACAACTAAGTTCAGTAGAACTTAAGTATATCTATCTTGTTTTATATGTACCTACAGGTACCTATGTGATCTTTTAATTGGTAACCAAGAGATTACAATGGTAAAACACAGCAAGCTCAAATCCAACCGCTGCTCACCAATGTGAGAAGTTGGCCTGGTATATGATGTTCACTAGTTAAAGTGACCACCTTGTACCATGCCAAGCGACCCTTATGGTGTGGTTGTAAGTCAACCTTTTCGGACTAGCTGCCCTAGTGGTAGCGTAGGCTAAGCAGTCTTTGAGGCTAAACTCGTTAAAGCGTGTGAAGCCGGCTGTTTTACCAAATGTAACCCCCTTTTATACCAATGAAAGGACACCACACAGATATATATTCAAAATATATATGTATTTATTTCTCAAAGTAACCCCTAGACTCTTTATGAGCACAGGAGCACAAATCGTTAAACAAGAATACGTTAGAATACACAGAAGTTGCACTTTATATGGATAGGCCCTGGTGGCCACTCGAACCATATACTAAAATAGTGGTATAAGTACCACGAACAGAAAAGGGAAAAGGCCTAGGGCCTCTAGAATCGCTGGGCCTACAAGGAGCTAACTTTAGTTAGTGACCAGGAGATCCACGGGTTGCGTGTGCAGAGCAAATAGTCACACGCGAGCTCCCATAGGTTTTCAATGGGTGCGTAAAAGTTACAAAGTTACTGCAAAAAGGATCTTCCGGATGGACTATGAACTCAAGATTGGAAACACAGACACTAGAGATGATACTCTACACGTGGGCACCGGAGTGCCAGCTTTACCTCACCCACAGGAAGCGGGTGCATAGGTCTCGAAGTGCGTCGGGTTTCTTCTATATGTTCAATGGAGCCTGAAGACAAAGGTGCTGCAGGCGGTCGGCCCGGAAGAGATGCGGTGGATCCAAGGGTGGACCGGAGTTGTAGAAGACCTGTAAGCAGAGGGGACAGTGTTCACAGTCACTAGCCAGTGACCAGCGTGGCACCAGGTGGGTAGCAGGCGATGTCGGGTGCAAACAGGAGGAAAGGTACAGCTTGTCTCTGCAGCCACGTGGTCCCTGAAGATCAACGACATCCAGGAGTCGGGTCACGAGCTGTCCCACGCAGGCTCTCGCTGTCGGCAGTGTCGGCGACTTGATTGAAGCAAACAAGCCTTGGCAAAAGCAATTGTCGTGGAAAACAAAATAGGCTGATGGCTCTGACCAGCAAGGTCAGAGGGACTGCTCCTTTGGAGGGGAGCAAGGGCCAGTCTGGAGCAACCAGACCAGCGGTGTAGTTCTTGAAGTTCGTCGCCAAGATGGCCACTAGCCAACGGCCAGCAACCGGTTAGGCGCGTCGAGTGGCAAAATGCAGAGGGGCCCCACGCAGATCGTGGAGATGCTGGAGGGCTCACCTTTGGTGCAGGTGCTGCTCGGGTGTTGGGCTTCTCAGGACCCAAAGCACAACTTGGAGGGAGCCTCGGTTGTTGCGCTTGCAGCTTGTCGTGGTCTTTTCAAGATGGCTGGCTCCACGTGTCTCGGTGCCTCCACAGGTTCCTTCTTTTCAGGGACTGTGGATCGGGCGGTGAGAGGTCTGGAGGTCCAGGTCTTGTAAGTCTCTGGGCTCGGGCTCCGGCGGGAGGCGGCGGCAAAGCAGACGTTGATTCGCTGGATGGTGCTTGCGTTAGCAAGGTGGTCACTCCCTGACCACAGGGGAGATTTCCTTCAGTCCTCTGTGCGGCAGAGCGTCGAAGTTCCCGTCTTCTTCTTGTGGCTAAGTTGATTCCAGGATGTCTGAAGTCTTAGGACACAGCTCCTACCTTTAAGCGGATTCTAGGGGCCGGACTACCTGCTAGGTCCCTCCCTAAGGGTGGGACCAGGAAGGGGGGTGGTTACACCCCCAATCCTTTGTCCAGCTCGCCCCAGGTCCAGGGCTGGTGTGCCCCAGGACCGGATTGAACTGGCATATGCACCGAGGCTCCTTGTGAGCCTCAGGCATGTCTGGTTTCTTTCAAGCCCTACCTGACCAATACACAAAATCCTGTCTGGGGTGGTGCTCGCACCTCCCCTGGCAGGAAACCCTTTGTCCACGTCTCCCAAGCTGGAAGGACTCCCAGCAGCAGGAGGGCAGACTTGTGTCTGTGGTGGCAGCATCCATTTTGTGGAGCTGAGGCTATGTCTGATTTTACCCGGGTTTCAGGTACTGTACATGTCGTGCCCCTCTAGAAGGGTGGAATGCTAACCCCGTCGCCAGAATTGGCGAGGGGTTAGTATTCCAATTCGTATGACACCTTACTCGACATGTTTTGATAAAGCCAAACCAAAGATAGCATTTAACCGCGAGGTTCATAATGCACTTAAGAGTATATGGTATGACGATATCTGGAAACGGTAGAAGGAAGTTGTTCCGACCACTGCAGACAGGCTCAGCTCATGCCAGAGCACCATCTCACATGGAACCAAGCACTCTGCCTTCAGGATTGTTAAGGCCTGCCATAGGAGTGACTTATAGGTTAACATGTGTCCCATTTAAGGTTAGGTATAGGTATACTACACCTAAGTAAGAGGTGGTTACACCAACTTACCCCAGCTGAGTGATCAGCCAGTTGTGTCAAATTTGTTAGGCCAAGCCTGGGGTGGCATAATACATGCTTCAGCCCCTGGCAGGCCTTAGATACACCAATGCCCTGGGTACCTAGTGTACACTGGTACAGGGGCTCACAGGGTGATCCACTTCCAATTGGTTATGCACCTAGGGTGCATAGTGTCAATTTAGTTAGAGAGAACAGCAGGCTGGGGGTCTGATTAGCAGGCCCACAGCCTCAATATGTCAAAAACCAGTGAAGCAAAAAGCAAAACTTTGGGGTGACCATAGGATAGCAGACCCTACTCTCCTACAGTTTCATAAAGTAAAGCACTGACAGAAAAGTCTTTTATCAAGTGGTGTTTAAGTGTCCTTCTAGATTCTGTCTAAACTTACCTCACCTCCGTAGGTAAAAAATGGACTTCCCTGCCTCATTATCATTCTATTGTAAAGGCCTAAAGAGGGTTACTTGGCATTTCCATTTGTGGTCCAACAGAACTGTGACCCAGAACACCAGTTGTCACAATTACAGCCCCATAACCTCTGACTGCCCTGGGACCCCAAGAACCAGGTCTGATAACTATCATACACAGTGGCGGCTGGTATTTAACGGCGGTAGGTAGGTGAGTCGTGGGGCGGGAATAAGAAAAAAAAATGAAAACACTTACCTGTCTGCTGTCTGCCGCCGCCTCCACCTCTCCCTCTTCGCCCACTTCCAGGCCAGGAAGCAGGAAGGACCCAGCTCCCAGCCTCCAGATAGCCAATCACAATGCTTCAATGCAGCGCTGTGATTGTTCTGAGCACTGTGGATCGGCCCTCAGCCAGAGAATGTGAGGCTGGCATGCTCTCCATGCAAGCTGTACTGCAGCCTGCATGGAGAACATGCAAAGTTCGCATGACAGTTTGACCGGCCCGAGACAGCCGGCCAAAGTATCCTGCGCACTTGCAGTAGGCAAATCACTCCTCCCCTGCCATGCTTCGTGAGTAGAGCAGCCCCGCCTCATCCCAGCTGAGCAACGGGAAAAATAATATGATAATAACAATGAGGTATTATAATTTTATTTTTTCCTCTTTGACCAGCGCAGTGGGGCGACGCTCCTCCGCCTTAGCAGAGGAGCTGCCCCAGATCATACAACATTTAACCCCAAATGACATCACAGTGTTGACCTTTGACCTGAGGGTAGGAACTCCTACTCTTAGCCCATTCTACAGGCTCTCTACAAGTCCCTCTACATTCTTCAGATTTTTGCAGATAGGCTCCGGGCATGGCACATAGTGGAAGCTGCTGAATGTAATCAGAGCTTTACGCACGCCACTGTTTCACCGACAATATAAATGATTTCTGTTTAAATTCACTGAGTGTGAATTTATCTTGTTTTGATATCCTGAACTTGTGCAATGGAGTCTGCACTCTTGGATGCACTTAGTTCGGAATCCTCATCCCTAAACACTTAGGCCCAGGTTTACTTACATATTGTACCACTTTGTTGGTGCAACCACAATGCAAAATGTTTTGACATTTACAAAGTCAAAGATTTCCTAAAAAGTAATGCAAGGCAGTGTTACTTTGCATTGGGGAGGCGTTCTATGGGTGGATCATGCCGTTCCCATTCATCCGCCTATGGATTTTAAGGCAATTTCATATTTACAAAGGTGGGTAAACCTGGGATTGTTCCAAAATGCTTCTTCATTTCTCCTCATTACTAGGGCATAATACAGGCCTCTGTAGCCCCAGCGGCGCAGGGGGCCCCTGACCATTCAGGGGCCCCAAACTCTTCAGAGGCTCCTTAATCAGACCAAGGTCAGTGAACATCTGTGAAATATCGGACACTTGTGCCCTTCTGGACACTCTGCAGGGGGGCTTCGTCATTCTGGGGCACGCAACTGCTCGTTACTTCCTTTTTAGGTCTCGCCTTGCTATCGCGTAAGCGATCGCAAGGCGAGACTATTGGGGCTTTTAAAAGTGCTCCCAAAAAGCGGATTGCATGGCTAGCACGCGCACAATCACGCGCATCGTGCCGCCACGCAATCCGCTTTTTGGGAGCACTTCAAAGGGTACGCTCCCCCGCCCCCAAGCGCGTGCGCGCCACGCTCCGCCGGGCTTGTTTTAAAAGCAAGCGTGAATCATGAAAGTAATGAACACAATAGAAGATTTCCATTATTTACTAAACATTGATTAACTGCGAAGATTTATCGAAAGGCTGTGCCTCCACCTACTTTTCATGAATTATATTGAAGACCAAATAATTAGCAATACCAGTGCTAGGATGCCAAAGGAAACCGGCAGCTCTGCTTAACAAAGGAAGTGATACTGTACCAACCCTGGCCAGTGCTGGTGTGCTGACGAAGAAGTGTGCTGCCAGAACCAGCAGTGAACACACAATGACGTCCTAGGACCCAAAGTACCTGTATTCCATCTGCTGTAATTTTCGGTGACGCAATACCCTATCCTATCATGATTTGATGTCATTTCATGACTTTCGTGTAGTGTAATGTAATGTGGTCCTGCGGAGATCTCTTTAAATTTGCGGCAGTCTTTAAATGCCTGCCTGCTTTAATAGCTAGGGGTCTCGGTTGTCGGAGTGTGTCTTGCCAAAAGTTGTTCCATTCTATCTGTTTCCTTTGCCTAAAAGGTGTTATTTATCTCGGTTCCAGTGCGAAATCGAACGCTTGTGTTACGATTCAGATCTTGGCATCTGCTTTCCGTTTCGTTTTAAGGGGGCCTTCCTTGTATGGCAAGGTCCCACTTTGCCAGGTGCTCGCAAGAACTGCTGCAAGCTGGCAGAAAAGGATTTTCACTTCTCTAAGGCTGCTAAAATGAGTGTCACTATAACGACCAATAAATGGTCCCCTTTTCAAGGGCCAAGAAATAATGTGTTTGTACTGCGCCCTTTAGAAGTAGCCACTGCTCGTTGTTGTTGCTTAGCTGCAATTTGGGGCTGCAAGTCCATAGTATGATACTACGGCGCTACACTAATCTCTGTTAGCATAACGTATCCCCTGCTATCTGTACGCAGTGTTTCCAAAACACGAGATGGCCCCTGTATGTAAAAGAACCTGGCCAGAGGTGTTAGGTTAATCATGAGATGAAATCAAAGGCCCCCCGCAGTGCAGGGGGGTGAGCTCCAGGGGCTCGCTCAGCACCTCCCTAGTGAGTCCGGATTGGGTGGGGTAGGAGGGGCATAAATTCTGTTAGCCACTGAATGGAACCAACGTCTCCGCACACGTTGTGTGCTTGCTATACTTAGCAGTCAACTCGTCTCGCGACTTTCAGCGAACAGATCCAAAGCATGCCGACTCTTACTGTTCCGTTTAATAATGTGATGAAACCTAAAACTACAAGTTCTAGAATGCTTAGCGGTGGTGACTAAAAGAGGGAGCCTGACTGATGGTCAGAGTGACATTGTGGGGCCGGGTGAAATCTTCGCTCATAAAGGCGCTTGAGCATTCCACATCCTTCTTTGAGCGTGTATAGCTTTATCTGGTCAGCTCATTTTAGGATTATGTCTGCTACCAGAGATGAAGAGTTTCTGCACGCATTTGCATACATATATATTTCCACCGCAAAAGTTCCCGCACAAACCCCAGCCGCTTAGCAGTGGCAAGCCTAGACGGGGTCACGAATCCCGAATAATCCAAATAACCGTTACGCCAGTCAAAGAAACGATGTCCAGGCCACTTTCTCCTTGCAGCGTGTTTTTATTTTCTTTAGATGCTCTGTCACTCGACACGTTTCGGAGGGAAACCTCCTTGCTCACGAGTAGGAGTGCAAGTAAATTCACAGTGTTTATACATGATCATGTGACACACCTCATAATAGTGAACAGTGAAAACAGTGAACAATGTCGGCGCTAGAAAGCAGACTTAATGATTCACAGCTTTATTTGATATTATGAGTGAGACATCAATGTTATAGCATTTTAGCTAAAAACAAATAATTTTATAACATAACATAGTATAACATAACAAAACATAGTATAACCAAACAAAACAAAAACATAACATAAAACACAGCACAACACAACCTAGCCTAACACAACATAACATAGCCTAGCCTAAAACAACATAACATAGCCTAGCCTAACACAACATAACATAGCCTAGCCTAACACAACATAACAAATCATAGCATAGCATAACACAACACAGCATAGCATAACAAAACACAGCATAGCATAACAAAACATAGCATAGCAAAGCAAAACACAACACAACAAAATAAAGCATAACAACCATAGCATAGCAAAGCAAAACATAGCGTAGCATAACAAATCAAAACAAAGCCTAACAAAGCATAGCATAACAAAGCATAGCATAACAAAACATAGCATAACAAATCAAAGCATAGCATAGCATAACAAAACACAACAAAAAATAGCATAGCGAAACAAAACATAGCATAACAAAACATAGCGTAGCAAAACAAAACATAGCCTAACAAAGCATAGCATAACAAAACACAACAAAACATAGCATAACAAAACATAGCATAGCATAACAAAACATAGCATAGCAAAACACAACAAAATAGAGCATAGCACAGCAAAACACACCAAAACAGAGCATAGCACAGCATAACACAACTAAGCATAGCATAACAAAACACAACAAAACATAGCAGAGCATAAAACAAAACAAAATATAGCATAGCACAGCAAAGCATAGCATAGCAAAACAAAGCATAGTATAACAAAACCTAGCATAGCATAAAAAAGCATAACAAAGCATATCATAGCATAACAAAACATAGCATAGAATAACAAAACAAACCTAGCATAACAAAACATAGCACAGCATAACATAACAAAGCATAACAAAACATAGCATAGCATAACACAACAAAACATAGCGTAGCAAAACATAGCATAGCATAACACAACAAAACATAGAATAACAAACCATAGCATAACAAAACACAACAAAACAGCATAACAAAACATATCATAGCATAACAAAACATAGCATAGCTAAGCAAAACACAACAAAACATAGCATAGCATAACAAAACACAACAAAACATAGCATTGCATAACATAACATAGCATAACAAAACAAAGCATAGCATAGCATAATACAACAAAACATAGCACAGCATAACATAACAAAGCATAGCATAACAAAACATAGCATAGCAAAAGACAACAAAACATAGCATAGGATAGCAAAACAAAACATAGCATAGCATAACACAACAAAACATAGAATAACAAACCATAGCATAACAAAACACAACAAAACAGCATAACAAAACATATCATAGCTAAGCAAAACACAACAAAACATAGCATAACAAAACATAGCATAGCATAACAAAACATAACAAAACATAGCACTGCATAACATAACATAGCATAACAAAGCATAGCATAGCAAAATACAACAAAACATAGCATAACAAAACATAGCATAGCAAAATACAACAAAACATAGCATAGCAAAGCATAGCATAACAAAGCATAGCATAACAAAACAAAACATAGCATAACAAATCATAGCATAACAAAGCATAGCATAACAAAGCATAGCATAACAAAGCATAGCATAACAAAACATAGCATTACAAAACAAAACATAGCATAAAAAAGCATAGCATAACAAAACACAACAAAACATAGCATAGCGAAACAAAGCATAGCAAAACAAAACATAGCATAGCAAAGCATAGCACAACAAACACAACAAAACAGCATAACAAAACATAGCATAACAAAACATAGCATAGCATAACAAAACACAACAAAACATAGCATTGCATAACATAACATAGCATAACAAAACAAAGCATAGCATAGCAAAATACAACAAAACATAGCATAACAAAACATAGCATAGCAAAATACAACAAAACATAGCATAGCAAAGCATAGCATAACAAAGCATAGCATAACAAAACAAAACATAGCATACAAAACATAGCATAACAAAGCATAGCATAACAAAGCATAGCATAACAAAGCATAGCATAACAAAACAAAACATAGCATAACAAAACATAGCATAACAAAACACAACAAAACATAGCATAGCGAAACAAAGCATAGCAAAACAAAACATAGCATAGCAAAGCATAGCACAACAAACACAACAAAACAGCATAACAAAACATAGCAAAACAAAACATAGCAAAACGCAACAAAACATAGCACAGCATAACAAAACATAGAATAGCATAACAAAACAGCATAACATAACAAAGCATAGCATACCAAAACAAAACATAGCATAACAAAACATAGCAAAACAAAACAGCATAGCAAAACAAAACCTAGCATAACAAAGCAAAGCATAGCATAACAAAGCATAGCATAGCAAAACATAACATGGCATAGCAAAACATAACATGGCATAGCATAACATAACATAGCATAACATACCATAACATAAGAAAACATAGCATTAAGTTTGATAAACTCATAGTATCGGGCTAGCTAGCTTTAACGGGCAGTGACTGTAAGCAACTCTGTCAACCCAGAAACAGTCACTCGGTCACCTTTGCTCTTGTATTGCAGTGGCTTCGTTTGTTAAACAATGCCCATATTTATACTGTTAGCACATTACTTGTGCAAATTTCAGGGCTCACAAAACTTTGATCAATCGAAATTCACAACTGAGGCTGTTCAGTTCGCGCTATATAAAACCCCAAGGATAAATATAAAACATTGCCATTTACAATGTGAATAGCTCCAACAAATAAAAGACCTATTGCAAAGTACAAAACATTACCATTTACAATGCCAATAGCTGAAGCTCCAACAAATGCGAGACCTATTGCATTTCCAATGCTTGTTCTATGTGAGCTGCGTCTGCAGCACACATAAAAGAGGAAATTGCCTCTAAGGATTTTTCTTGTGCAGGAAATTATCCCTTCTTGTACAAAAACAATCCTGTCAGTGGCACATGCCCCTTGTGCTATGGTGCAAGGCTGCCTGTATTGGCACTAGGCAGGACACCGAACGCCTGCACAAGGAGACTGCAGAAATGCACCATATCTTAGTAGATATAGTGGGTTTGTGCTGTCTCCCATTCACTCAGTGCAGCAACTTTACTTGCTGCACTGTGTTTTGTAAAATGTTAGTAAATCTGGCCCCTACTCAACATTTCATATATATGAATCATTTGGTTTACAAGCCCCCTTGAGCATCCATAATGGTCTGGTTAACTAAACGTTGTGACCAAGGCAACATTCCATTCTGCAAGGAATTTTCATTAGATGAAAGCTATGGCAGCATGAATGTATTAGCTGATTAATATGTCGTATTAAATAACTTAAATGTATATCATCCTGACACTTCACAATGGTGGTGTGTTACTTTCAGTATTCTATTTCTTGCAGGCATAATTGAGTCCGTTGCAAAAGACTTTTTCGACAGTGAAGTGATAATGGAAATTCTTAATCAAAGTGAAGAAGAAGAACGCACTGGAAAGAAAGAGCATGTAGTATTTCTTGTTCTTCAGACCCTTAGAGGGCATCACAGAACCCTCAAGCCGAGAGCAGCTGCCATGGATGTAAGTATGTTAGAAAAAGGCACAATTAACGCAAATTAGGCTGCCAAAATGTGTTGTGTAAGAATATGAATATTCACAGTGTGCTATGTGGTTTGTGTGTGTTTGTGTGTGTGTGAGTGTGGGGCGCGTGCAATCATACATGCCCTACAAAGGAATGCCTTTCAGTTGCCTGATGAGAGGGTACACGTTATCATGTCTTTCCTAATTATAGCCACAAGGAAAGTCAAGGGACACAGGTTAGCTTCACTTCTTGGACTTGCATCTACATTCTGATTTTTATTCATCCTTTATTCAGGGCTGGATTCCGAACCATGGTTTTCCAAGATCAGTGCCATAGTACTAGCGTGCCCATCCTGAACAAGGGGGCACGGCACTGGGGTGATAGTCTTCTGAAATTCTTTCTAAGTAGGTTAACAGAAATGGTACATTATACAATATATTTTCGATATATATGGGCTGTATCTAGATGGGGTAAAAAGTCATACATTTTATTTATTTATTTATTTAGTATTTATTAATTTATATTATGTATTCCTAAAGCCCCTAGATCAGGGTGTCCTGGTAGTATGCCTAGAGCACTAGCTCTAGTAGGAACCTGGCCTTTACAATTAAGCAGTGCTGGCTGGTGATATTTGAAAGTGGTGAGTGTAAGGGGCATATGTATCAAGAAAGCGTTTTGCGAGTCCCTAATAGCGAAATTTAGCGATTCGCTATTAAGGACTCGCAAAAGGCAATGCATGTAGGATTTGCAATATTAATTGCGATTCCCACGTACTCCTTTATTGTGAATCGCAAATTGCGATTCGCCATTAAGGAATACCTTCCCATTCATTCCTATGAGACTAGAGGCCCATAGGAATGAATGGGAAGACATTCGCAATTTGCGAGAACCCATTAGATACTCGCAAATTGTGAATGCAATGGTGGTAATTTGCGATTTCTAAAGGCAAAATCGCACAACTTGGGTGCTTCCAGAATTGCATTTAAGAAATCACAATTTGCGATTCCTTAAATGCATTCGCAGAATAGTAAATCGCACATTTTGCAATTCCCTATTGTGCAAGGGCCTTTTGGGATGATACATTCTGGGAATCGGCCCAATTGCAAACGGGAAAAAGGCTTCATACATACGCCCCTTTGTCTTGAAATATTGAAAAACTGCCCCATAAGGTCTGTCAGGATAGTTTTTACAGTTGATTTTCCTGATATTAATGGAAACATTGCCTGCAGCAAGCTCAAATGCATGAACTCTCCACTACTTTGAAAAATACTGCCTCAATTTGAACACGTTGCTCCACCCTGCTTTTTTTTTTTTAGCTATTTGGTTCAGTAATGGGCCCTCTTTTTTTTTTTTTAACTTGTGTTTAATGAAAGTTTTCAAATACTTCAATAAAAAATTACCATCACTTCGCTCATCGCAGTGAGCGTCAGACATATTATTAAAAAGTAGGGTTCGCACAGTATCACATTACCTGGCCAGTGACCCGCCCCTATCTCGTAGGGAATGCAAAAATAGAGGAAGAAGGGGTTCGGGTCAGACCCCAGTATTCATTATATAAAACCAAACAAACTTAACTGAGCGTCCCATCTTTCTTTTGCAATGGGGTTCTATCAAACCCTTCCAACGGGAAGGAGTAATATGAGGTAAATTAATGCCCCGGAAAAACAATACCCAGAAAATGAATAACCAAAACCCCAACTCCCCTCCCCCCTCCCAAACAGTGGTGGTGGCTCAATCGTATGGACCTGTTCAGTGTGGGATATGTGAAGTTAAATCAAAAACGAAAGAAGTGTAGTGCCCTGACAGAAGGAGGACAGACAGCCAATGGCAGCCCCCGTGAGAGGAAAGTAACCAACGGTCCCCATTTGAATTCAAAATTCTTGTAATTGTCCCGGAAAATATCGGCCATTCTTTCTAGGCTGAGTAGCCTTCATAGTCGGGAAATGGGCCCACTTTTATTCTGGTACCCGGCACCGGGCTTATTTTCTGCCCAGGTCCGACCATACCTGCTACAATGATCCTTGGGGAGCTCAGAAAGTGAGATGCGCCCATGGCTAGCAGCCATCATGATTCCAAGCTCTAAATTCTGTGACTATTTCAGAGGGTGATCATTTTTGGACGTTTCTATCAGTCTCAATAGGATTTGATGCAAAAAGGGCAAGGCTCCTTTTGTGTCCACTGCACTCCTGTCAGCAGAAATGCTGCGAGTGTGAAGCAAGATGGCAGTCAACTGAGACCGTAGCAGTGCGCTGACCACTAAAGAGCTCTAACTGTATTTACATGCAGAAGCAGAAGGGAAGAGCGTGTGGAGATGACCCTCGTTATACAAAGGGAAGTGAAATATGGTCCCCGAGAGGTGTAGGAAATTACGTGCACCTAATTGGGACAGTATTAGGTCTGGCGGTCTTGAGGCACATTGACAGGCTGATTAGAGTGGTGCCGAAGCGGCCCTCTGGCGACTCTTACCTTGTGGACGTAGTGGTTCCTGCGCCAGCGGACGGTATGGGGCCAAAGCCAGCAGGTGGAGTGGTCAAGCCAAGGACTACTCTCCCCATGCTCAAGGGCCACCCGGAGATGCTAGAGGCAAGTGTCGAAGCTGCGGCTGCATCCCCTGCGCAGGCGCCTCGGCAGGGGCGCTGAGGCCAATCAGCAGAGAAACACGAGCAAGTCCTGTAGCGAGCCCAGGACAAGAGAGGAAGAGGCGGGCCGCGGTGAAACAGCATCCGGCCAGCCCTACAGTGGTTGAGCTTCTGAGAGGCCCCGTTGCAAAGAAGGCTCAGGCTGATGGAGATACAGGCTGGGGCAGTACAATGCCAGGCGTGGAAACAGCACGAGAGGCAGACGTCCCTCCGACGATGGGCAGCAGCAGTCAAGTTGTTAACTCAGAAGAGAAGGAAGGTAGGCCAAGAGCGGATAACCTCCCTCCCTCATTGACAGCTAACGGGGGCGGGGGGCGGGGAGGCAGTACAGACCTACCAGGCCCAGACAATCAGGAAGCAAGTCTACTGAGGGCAAATGTGGGAAGGGATGATGGAGTTATAGCCTCCCAACCTCAAACTTTGGCAGAGCACAGGCTGGAAGGTCCAACACGTACCATCTGTTATCTCTGGCATGGGGGCCTCAGGGGCTTGATACTGCTGACAGGTCTGACTTGGATAAGGACCCAAGTGATTTTTTCTTCTTTGTGTCAGACGGGGGGAATGGTCAGAGGAGGGCTCCGGTACTTCTACTGATATTAACAATAACGATATAAATGAGACTGATGGGGCTAGGGCCAAAACTGTTCAGAAGAGAAGAAAACCGGGAGATAGAAACCTTATTTGGGATCATACTCCTACAAATCAACTTGCCGGACCCTCGTCCAGTGGGCAATCAGTTTCAGACTTAAATGTACCAACCCCTCCAACGTTGGAAGCCATCTTTCAGGCCATATCATTGCATCATATACAATGAATGGAGGTGCACTGAACATAGAAAAGAAGTCCAAAAGTGTTTCTTTTTTTCTTTGTTTAATATTTATTTCAGATAGATAGATACACAACCGCAGCCAACGCGTTTCGTTCCTTAAAGATACAATTTTTTAACGGAACTTCTTCAGGGCTCAAAGTGACAGCAAGTTGAATACAAGCTTTATATTGCGAAAAATGAAGAATGACAAATGAGCAGTGTATCCCACTTGGTAATGGAACTATCCAGAGATCAGAAGATATTCAAAATTGGTCGCAGAGGGTCTAGATAAATCTAAAGAACCAGTAGTTGAAATTTAAAATATAAGGATCCATTTGGATGATGATTAACAAAGATTCTTATTGAGAATCTGTACTGTTCCTTCAATTCAATTCCTGAGGAAGATTGTCAAACGACATCAAAAGTAGATGCTCAGTCTATTGTCAACAAAATATTGATCAAACACCTTAATAAGCGTTCTCTGCTCACATCCCGATTCACCGACCAATTTTGTGTATCTATCTATCTGAAATAAATATTAAACAAAGAAAAAAAGAAACACTTTTGGACTTCTTTTCTATGTTCAGTGCACCTCCATTCATTGTAAATTGTTTGTCAGAATTTTTCTTTTCTGAGGCACCACTAGGTGAATGGTGCTGGAGTTTCTGTGCACTAACGGCCGGATAAGGCAGCAGCTTACTAGAAGTGAAGTGCTACCATTTAAGTCCGTCACCTTTGTTAGTTTTGATATTATCATATCATTGCATCATGATGAGACACGCCAGGATGGCCGTAAGGCCCAATCAGCTATGAGAAAGGTGCAGGGGGTGGTCAGGGAGTTGACCAAAACCTGCAGCGCCATCTGGGACGAAAGACTGATCTCGAGTCAAGGATTGTTACCACAGAGGCTGACCTTATAACCACCCAAGCATTAGCTAAATACCATGAGTCCCAGCTAATCGACATTCAATGGAAGCTGGAGGAGCACGAAAAACGCCAGAAGCACAACAACTTGCGGGTGCTCGGGGTTCCCGAGGGGGTCGAGGGGGCAGATGTCCGCTCGTACGTTGTGGAATTGCTAAGAGATGCGTTCCCGGAGTTAACGGAATGGAATTGGGCCCAAGAGGTGCAACGCGCCCACCGGGTCCAGTTCGTACAAAAGCAACCGGTAAGGGAAGGAGCAATGCCACAAGTCATTCTAGTATACTTCAGGAACTTTCTACTGAGTCAAGATATCTTTGAAAAGGCTAGACCCGAAGCAGGAAGGACCAGGGGTGGAGTGTCGTTTTTTGTTAGACCGGATTTTTGCCACACTACCGTTGAAAGGCGATGATGGCTACGGCAATTGATCAAACCTTTCCAGGACAAAAATGCACAAGCCTTCTTGAACAATCCAGCCTGGCTGAAAGTGATCGGGGGGGGGCAAACATGATTTTTTGTATCTGAAATCAAAACAAAGGAATATTTAGACGGTCTTACAGGGTAGAGCTGACTAGTACAAACTAATCAGAAGAATGGAATTGAGCACGAGAGGGTTTATAAAAGTAGAAAATTAAAAGTGGGAAAGGTGTGGGGTGAATTTGAGGGGGAGGGGGTTTGTATTTTGGGGGTTTTTCTCTCTTTTAAGGAAGCATGTATTAGAGTTTTGTTTGGAATACAAAGATGAGGATCATAGGGCTCTTGGTTCTGCACGTCGTATCCATCGTGCACAGACCACAGTCTGAGTGCCTCTAAAGGGTGGTGGTGGGTAGGGGGAGGGGGCTGTAGGATGGGAGGAGGGAGGGTTGGGGGAAGGGGGTTTGCAGGTGGGCAGGGGTTCAGAAAACTAAAGGAAAAACATACCCAGAGGTGAGAAAGAAATGTGCTTAAAGAAAGATCACTTCTTGTACGGAAGGGAAGAGAAATGAGTAGAGGTATTCCAGGTGGGCACGTACCTAAGATCTAATGATGAGGTTAACTATCTGTTCGTTGAACGTGGGTGGACTGAATAATAGAGGGAAAAGGTCAAGGTTGGCTGAGCTTGTGAGGACTAATGCCTTTGATATAATGTGTCTGCAGTAGACCCACATTCCATGTGGGAGAAGAAGGGTGGGCTGAGCATTGGGGGCTATAATATGCTGGTTTGCACGACTCAGAGCTCAAATATTCAAGGGGTGGCAATCTTAGGAAATATTTCCTTAGGACAGGCTAAACATAAGGCTGCAGATGCAATGGGAAGGTGGGCATTGGTAGAGCTAGATGTAGGGCTTACAGTGTGTGCGGAATATGGTTCAAACCAAGATGATCCAAAAATCTTTAAAGATCTTGAGCTGGAGCTTGCAGCAAAGCCTTGTCCAATAATTATATGTGGAGATTTTAATATCTCCCTGAATCCTTGCCAAGGGCAACTAAATCAAGGGGCGTACCATGGCAGTAAGCATATAGGGCTCTATCATCTCTTATAAGTAGCCATGACTTGGTTGATATCTGGGCTTGTAAGAACCCCACTATTCCGGGGTATATATATTATTCTTGCCCTCATAGGAAATACGTCAGGATTGATTACTTCCTAGGCACAAGGGACATACTTAATGGAGTTGGCATTAGGAAATTTCGTAAGGTGATCTCTAATCACAATCCATTAATTTTGGAAATTGAACTCAAAAGATTTAAAATAACTCGAAATAAATGGAGCTTTGATAGAAAGCTACTTGCTATTGAAGCCTATATTGAATACATTAAGGAACGGTCCCAGGAATTTTTTGATATAAATAGATATAGTGCCGGCAGGGGGGTTGTGTGGGAATGTTTTAAGGCTGGTCTTAGGGGCACAATGATTAGTTTCGTTGCCAGGGCAAGGAAACAGCAGGAGGCAAAGAATGAACAATTGATGCAAAATCTAGCGGAAGCAGAAGAAGAACACATTTTATTAATAGCGCAGGGTCGGAGGTGGTTCAAACTCAACATCAAATAATCGCCTTTAAGGCAAAAATAAATAGCTGGCTTACGCAGAAATCGGCAGAAGAGTTTCAGTCCCAGCTAAATAATTCTTATGAAAATGGGGCACTAGTGGGAAGGAGACTAGGCCTTCAAACCCGTCAGAAAACAGCTCGGGATTTAATATCATCAATTAAGAAGGATGGCCAAACGTATACCGACATAGATGATATATTAAGGGTGTTTCAGGATTATTATTAGCTGCTGTTCCAGGATGACACGGGTACAGTTGGAACATTACAGGATATATCCCGAATAGTAACCAATGCAGACCTTGGTGAGGTGTTGGATAGCGTAGCTAAGTAAGATCTAGAAAAGGACATCCCACTAGAGGAGGTCCTGGCAGCTCTGCAAGAATTGGCATCAGGGAAGGCTGCTGGCCTGGAAAGATCCCCCTGGAAGTATATAGGATAATGCAAACCGATATAGCCCCTCTTCTTCCTGACCTTTTTAAGGGTATACAATATAGTGGGTGCCCTCCAAAATCTTGGAAAGAAACGGACATCATCATCTTTCCAAAGAAAGGAAACCCAACAGATAATCCAGCCTCATATAGGCCGATATCCCTAATTAACTTGGATACTAAAATCTACTCGAAGATACTGGCCACTCGGCTAGGGAGGGTTATAGGACATCTGGTCTCCCCCTGGCAGCATGGTTTTATCCCAGGAAAAGAAACAACGGATCATACCCGGAGGGCTCTATCGCTATTTGACATCGTGGCTGGGTCAGGGGCCAGATGGCTATGATCCTCCTCGATGCCAAAAAGGCATTTGATCGGGTATCCTGGAGGTTCTTGTGGGGGATACTGGAATTAAAAGGCTTTGGGCCGCAACTCACAAAGGCAATTTAAGCTATGTATTCCAAACCAAGAGCCTGACTACAATTGATGGGGAGCGAATCAGGAAATATAATTATATCTAGGGGATCTAGACAAGGATGCCCCTGCTCACCCATTTTCTTTGCTCTGTATATCAATCCCCTGGTGGTAAAACTGCTGCGGTGCCAGGAGATCAAACCAATGATGAGCAGGGGGTATGAGACGAAGGTATTAGCGTATGCCGACGATGTTGCAGTGATAACTACTGACCCAACAGAGGCAATTAGGGAGATTGTTCGTATAGCTGAGGGATATAGGCATGTATCAGGCTACGTACTGAATAAGGGGAAGACATTTGTTAATTGCATCGAGAATATTGTTTTTAATGACTCTCGATGAGCTGAATCGGCAGTTTACCTCGGGGTCCGTATCAGCCCGAAGGTGGATGAAATTGTGCAAGTTAATTTTGACCCCCGGGTAAAGACTATATCTGCGAATTTCAAAAGAGTTAATGGGTTGCATTCATCTATAATTGGGAGAGGGAATTTTTTATAAATGACTATGCTACCCAAGATCTTATATCTATTTCGTTCAATCCCTCTTGTGGTAGACAAACAGATATTGAAGACTTTGGAGGCTATCTTTTCTAACTTTATCTGGCAATACTGGAAAGTGAGAAGGTCACTTAAATATCTAACTCTCCCCCAGGATAGAGGGGGGCTTTCAATTCCTAACATTACATTATACTATTGGGCGGCTCCTCTTCACCAGATGACCTCCCTGTTTGTGTGTAAGATAGGGACAGGGAGGTTGAAAGTATGGTCAAAATACCAACAGTATATGAGCTCGCCATAGGGAAGGAGGCCCCTGGGCTGCTGCTTAGACAAATAGAGCAGAGTTATTATAGAAAGGTTCGCTTCAAGGTTGTATATGGGGCATGGAGGATATGGAAAAGAGTATGAAAATATATGACAATACCTAAGATTTGTCGATATACTCCCCTGTGGCGATCCTCGCTCTTTCCACCCCTCTCTTACAATGCTATGGGAGGGCAATGGGAAGAGCTAGATGTGGTTACAATTGGAGATCTCTATGGGGGAGAGGAAATCTTCAATTTTTCCAGATGCAGCAAGAATTCGGGATTCCAAATAATCACCATTTTAAATATGTGCAGGTTGGGGACATCCTTACCACATGTAGACCGGCGGTAAAACTGGATAGGATACCAATGTTAGAAGTAATCACCAGGAAGACTTGCAAAATTAGGAATATTTATAGCCTGCTCATAGATGAACTACCAGATGACTCAGAAAAAAACGAGACCGGCTGGGCAAGGAAGCTGAACGACCCGTATGTGGACATTTATTAGATACTATCATTAACTGCAAAAACACTTTTATCTACTTGTTTAAAGGCTCAATTGTATAAAACTGTATTTAATTTGGTTTTTACCCATGCTAAATTATTTGATTGGGGAAAAAGTGCAAATGATAGGTGTCCTAGATGATGGGTTGGACCGGCCACATTGACTCACATGTTTTATGAGTGTGATAACCTGTCTCTTTTAAAGAATGGGTTACTCAACTTCTGGGAAAGCATGTTTAGACTGAGACTTAAACTAACCCCTACCCTGCTGCTCTTGGGATATGATAGCTCCTTGGAGCTTGACACGCCACAGGAATATTGTATATTTGTGGGAACAGCAATATTTAGGATAATGCAGGCCGCTAGATGGAAGGACGTAGAGTCACCTACCTTTCAGATGTGGCTAGTTAGACTTCTTGGAATATATAATCAAGAGACGGCCTTGTATGCATGTAGGGGCAGGCAGGCCAGAATCCGTGGGGGCAAAATCTGGGCACATGTTTCAAAATAGAGTAAAGAAGCTAGGGGATCTTAGGTATGGGGATAGGGGATCAAGAGTGGTGGTGGCAGGCTTCCCCTTAGATAGGTTTCTGATAGACTGGAATAAGGTGGCTGTAAAGGTTTTACTCCCAATAAGAATGAATTGTAATGTTTGCTTTAGCTTGGTCTTAACTTTCTAGTTCCAAACAGTATATGCTATATTTAGCAACTGCTCTTATTTAGGAATAGCTCATATGTGGTGTTTGTCTTTCTAAGTAATATAATTGTATTTTTGCACAACCCTAGTAGAATTGCTACGATTATCTATGATCCATTGATATTTATTCTAAGTGATCTATTGCACCTTTGCATAACCCTACTGGAAATAGGAAGTAAGCGTCTTTTCTTCTATAAGAAGGAATTGCAATGCTTTTTAGTCTGTTTTCAACTTTTTAGCTCTAAACTGCATATACTATATTCTAGCAATCGCTATTACTGAGGTGCTCTTTTTTTCTAAGTTATCTATTTGTATTTTTGCACGACTTTATCAGAACTGTTTCTATTTTGTATGATCTATTGATATGTATTCTTGTATATGACGCTATTTTGGTATGATTAAAAAAAAAAAAAAAAGATAAGTGAAACCTGGTTGAATAGTATTATGATTAAGGCTACCGGTTTTCCATTTTTACTGATTTTACAGATAAATACAGACAGAAAGCAATGTGTGTTCTGTCTGCATTTATTTTTAAAAGTGGATAAATACAGAAAACTGGGCTTCTTTTAAGTGACTCTCCGTGCTGTCTTTCATGAATTATAGCCCAACAGCTGAGCAGAAGGACAGCATAGGAAGTTAAAAAACAAGATGACATTTCTTTAAATAACTGCATATGTCAACATACATTTGTAGTATAGTGCTAACATTTACGAGTGGATGCACTGTTATGTAATATTTTGCAGCTAAATAGCTACAACACGACAGACATCAAAGTATGACTGCGTGTCGATCAGTTAAATAAATAGGGAAATGTACAGTTTTACAACTTCATTTATCCACAAATCACTAAATAAATATGGATGAATACAGATAAAATGGCCCAAAAATAAATATGGATAAAGACGAACGGAAATGAAAAACAAAAAAAATACCATAACACCGGGAACCCTAATTATGATACACAGAGCCTTGTTGCACTATTATCATGCACCCCTCATAGTACCCTCCTCGCGGTGTGTGAACATGAATTTGAGGTTCTTTCTAACACATTGAATGCCATCTAATCACTAATAATAAAAATGAGAAATAAATAAAAAAAAGAAATGCTGCGACTGCAACATGTGGGACAAGCATGGAACGCTAGGGGGCCCAAGGGATAGAGGATTATGGGAAAGAGCATTTTTTATGGGCACAATGTCAGAGAAAATAGTTTTGTTCCTACCTGTATAAACTGTATTTTATATGTGCATCAGGCAGCCTTGCATCGTTGTTAATCTACTAGCGCACACATTTATTTCCTGTAATAAATCCTGACGGTTGCTCGTCATGTGCAATACAACAAACAAATCCTGCAATCTTTATTGGTGTTTCATTGCTCATGGCGAGCAAACCATCATGATTCATTTGGGGAAATAAATTTGCTCCTTAGTAATACAAATATAAAATACATGGGGAAATGGAAGGTGGAAACCAACAATGGAAGCATTCCCTAGTAAAGTCGCGCGCCAGGATGTTTTGTGCGACTTTACTAAAGAATACATTCTCTGCTTACTGTGGTGGTTTATAGCTTCCACTTTCCCTGTGCTTTTAAATTTTCATCTGGCATCCTCAGAAGGTAATCTACTAACGCACACACTTATTTGCAATGAAAAGACGATAAGTAAACACTGCCTGTTTTTTTGAGCATGTCATTGCCCACGAAGAGCAGCCATCTTGTATTATTTTGGGGAATAAGTGTACACCTATTACATTAACGTCCAAGGCTGTGATGAAACTATAAAGAAGCGGGTAAAGGTGGAAGATGGATCCAACGATGTGAGCAACAGAGATGTGCCCGCTCCCCGATCCAACCCCAGCCGCTGCCGTTGCTGGTAAGAGCGGTGGGCGGTGGGGCCAGGTGAGGGGGGATTTTGAGGGACGACCACGAGGAAAAATGAAATAAATAATTCCTTTTCCATCGTGGTCGTCTCTCGAAATCCCCCCTCACCTGGCCCCACCGCTCTTACCCGCAGCGGCCGCGGCTGTCCAACCATACGTAGATCAACGAAAGACACAGAACCGACTCTATCCAAAGAGAACACACATTTTATTTCAATGATGAAAGATGTGAAATCATCACTATAATAGTGTTTTCGGAGCATTCAAGCCATCTTTATTTTTTTATGTTTTTTTGACTGACAAGGGAGGGTACCTTAGAAATATGGTGATAGCCCATGGGAAAATATTCAAAGCAGAATTCTTTAAAATGTAGGCCTCTGCTCTACTCTCGTGTCCCACGCTGCTTCATATGTGAGAACACTAAAGGCCTACTTGGTCTCCTCCTTCTACCCTTGAGCCAATATAGACACTGCTCCTTGCTGTTTGTGTTAGTAAGCAGCATAAGAGCAGGGCCTTGATTGGCTGGGGCAGGCAAGCCATGCACTTCTTAGTAGGCCAGGGGGCTGTGGCTGTTGTTCCTCTAGCTCACTAACGAGGTGTAGGTAGGGAGAGCCCTGAAGTGTGCATGTCAGACAAGAATTTTTCGCTTCCCTGCTCATCCTGTAGTCCCTTAAACCCCGCCCATACCCTCACAGAAAGGCACCAGTGGCTGAAAATTAGCACAGCAGCCGTGGTGCAGACAGTATAAAAAAACCCATTAATATTTATATTTAATACCGGTTCCATACACAGGGAGGCGATGCTCCAACGCTCTAATTAGGGGGCTGACCCTAGAATCAAGAAGAGGTACATTTTCAAATGTTCTCAATAGCTCAGGAGACTGTTGTTGGCACGTAGATACAGCAGGCTGGCATTTCATGCTTTGGTTGTGAACCCTGAGAGAGGTCTACCTCCCTTACAAGCAGGAGCGTAGCTTAGTTAATGGTATTCAGGAGGTGTGAGTCTCAAATTTCCTAATTAAAAAGAATCTGTTGGCTGCAAGGTGAACGGATGGGATGACCAAGGCTTGGAATGAACTGTTCCTATGAGGAGCAGGGTCAGTACTTATTTGCATTAGGTGGGCCACTGGTGCTCCTTCAATGTTTGGTGTTCATGTAGTCCGGTACAACAACAACATAGTATCCGGTCCCCTCAAACTCAAGGCATCCCAATTTTGAGTAGGACTGATCGACAAAGTATATATTTTTTTCATCTGTCTAAAAGTCCTCCAAAGGCCCGATGGAGTAGGCACAGTAAACGATAAGCCATCTGCCTGTCTGCCCTATTTAAAGTGGACGGTTAGATGCCTTTTTTTGCTGTCCATCACCACAAGGTATATCCTGGCGGTGTTGAAGAGTAGAAAACTTGTTCAGCATTACTACAGGTGCAGATAAAAGTCAACCTTCACGTTATGAAATAATTAAGAGAATGCTATATTTAAATGTACACTAGAAAGCCAATTCACCTCCATAAGAGAACCTGGACTTCTCAGCAAGTAGGTTGTCCTTTCCAGCGACTATAGCAGCAAATGTAGACATGGCTGATATGCATTAAAAAGAAAATGTCAGCACTTCTCACCAAGAGCATGAAGTAACAAATAACAAGGGAGTGCCATTGTTAATCAATTCGCAAAAAGAAATGTGGATCATGTAACCAAAAGGCAAGGTGATTTTTTTTAACTTTTACACTAAGATTCCTTCTAGAAAATAAAATGCAGAATTGTGCTTTGAAATGACATTGAGCCTGGTGGACTGGCCAAGACATGATAAGCTATAAATTCCACTTACAATCTCCAACCCTCTACATTTACCTAGCTCTCATTTTGCTGCTTTAGGCTCTCTCTTACTTTCTCTATTATGTCCCAATCTCTGTTCCCACTGCCTCTCTCAACCATTTCCTCACTATGCAGTTCTGTTTGGTGCCACATCTATCTTTCCATAACTATCTCTCATTTTCTCTCTCTTGCTTTTTCTGTTTAATCTTCATTCTTTCTCTCAATCTTCTCTCTTTTTCTAGAACCTCTTCTATATTTCCTTCTATCTTCTTTGCACTTCTCAATATTTATTATTTTCTCTCTAACCCTCTTCTCCCTGGACCATGTATGGCAACTGAAAATTTCTCTTGGCTGTGCATGGCCATTAGCAGTACGTGCCACCCTTCTTTGACCACTGTGCTTTCGCTTTTCCCCAGTCCCAGATGACTACCAACCTGGGGGACTTCTAGAGGAGAAGGCTCCCATGATCATGGAACAAAGAAGGTAGTGAAATGTGGCCATCATATCACTGCAGCTCGTTGTCAATTCTTGTTGGACTGGACATCAGGTTGCAAGCATATGGTGGGTTTTTACTGCTTTAGGGCAGACGATGACCCGTTGACGTCCACCACACTACCTTCACAGTGCGCTGCACTTTAACGAGTCATTCACAGTACTGGAAAAAAAGTGTTTCTGGTAAAAACACCAGAGACATGCTATTTTCCAAAATCTAAGTTAGCATGTGAGGCAAATGCTTCCCGCAAGTCCTGAGTTTGAGTTTTGTTTTGCCATATTGTATAGCATGCTGCACTCACTGACGTTACAGCAAAACCAAAGTGAAAGCACTCTGCACAAATGGAGTTTGCGGGGCTCTACAAATGTCCTACCACACAGTGTTCCTATACTTCTCACACTACCAATAGTACCCCACTTGTGTGACTGAGTTATCATAAGACACAAGGAAACATCACGATTTTGTCTTGCATATTTACCAATTTTGGTGATGTGGGCAGCTACAGTATTTAGGCCAGGGCTCATTCGGCATCCAGGAATACATGTCCGGCACAGACATTTCTGAAAACATGGTGCCTAGTGTAGGATGGGGAGGTGTAGCTTGCATAGATCTCAATACCTTTTCTTACACAGAATGACTTGCAAACACCAAACTTTGGTTAAATCATAGATATCCTCATATGTTTGTGAAGGAAAATTATGGAATCTGAGAGTTTTATCAAATTTCCTATCACCCAGCATTCCCACACTACTCCCATTAAAAATTCTACTTCAAATATTCACCAAATATTGTGCATTTAGTACATTACTTTTATGGGACCTCGTAACAGCAATTTATGGGCTATGACCAGAAGTTAGATAAAGGTAAAGCAGAATTTCAAAGGAGTCAATAAACTTCAAAAAGCAGATTCATATTACACTGATCTCAAATTGCAATATACAAAACTCACAAAATGCTGGCAAATGTTCTTCAGAGATGTGTAGAGAGGTCAATTATAATACAAATGCTTTTTGCCTCAAATGCCCTGAATATGGTATCCACAATATCTGTTTCAAAGAGATGAATCCTCAGCGTGTTGAGCTCAAGGGGAGATGTTCTTTTGTACGTAAGAACTTTTTAAAACACAGTATTAGGTCCAGTTCAATGAAACAAGATTTGATGATGTGTAGGGGAAAAAAGTAGATGGAGGTGATAATATTTTCTTGTACCCAGCTGCTGCACCAACCCTACTTAAAGTGGAAATGGAGCAGGGCATTCACCATTTTTTCCTCATGTTCCGTAGGAACACCCTGCCATTAAAATCTGTTACAGGGGCTCGGAGTGGGTTGGTCCCGGTGGACGGATTGTGCAATCTTTGTTTTGCTTTCATACAAAGTTTAGAGCACAACCTTTTTGTATGCCCCTCACTTCATATTAGTCATTGTCACTTATTTGAAACCATTGTTTCTGAAACATGGAGTTCACTCATCAAAGGAGGCAATGTGATTTATTTTTGATCTAGTGAATGAAATGACATATTTTAAAAGTTTCACCATTTGCAAAAAGACATGTAACATATTGATAATGTATTCTGCATATTGTATAAAGTGGTTCTCATTGTAGATTCGTATCTTTGGACATATTTAATTTGCTTGTAAGTCCCTAGTAAAGTGGCACTACCTGTGCCAAGGCCCTGTAAATTAAATGCTACTAGTGGGTCTGCAGCGCTGACTGTGCCACCCACTTAAGTAGCCTCTTAAACATGTCTCAGATCTGCCATTGCAGCGTGTGCGTGCAGTTTTAAACTGCTATTTCGACCTGGAAAAGTAATACTTTTGCCAGGCCCAAACATTCCTTTTTAATACATATAAGTCACCCCTGGACAACCCACAGGGCAGGGTGCAGTGTATTTAAAATTTTGAACATATAACTTTTAGTTTTACATGTCCTGGTATTGAAAAACCCTTACGTTTTTCACTACAGCAAGGCCTAATCTCCCCTGGGATAACATTTGAGTTACTGTATTACATTTAAAAAAGTGAAACTCCCAATGGGGATCAGGTAACCAGATCATGTTGGGTGTCTTTGGAATTGCAATGAAAATTCTCTCTTATGGTAAAGTCGGATTTACAATTACAATTACAATTTTGAAATGCCACTTTCAGAAAGTTGTAATTTTCCTTCCTCAGTCATTTAGTGGCTGTAGCCTCTCTCCGAGTCACATGACTGGGTGTAGCTGACAGTTGGGCTTTGTGTATTCCTCAAACACAGCCACACACAACAGAGAGCTTAGGTGTGCCCGGATGGGCCATCACTGGCAAGATGGTAGGGCGGAGCATGGCACAGCCATACTTACACTTGAATAGGCTGTGTCCTGCCTCCACAAAAGGGCTGCATACCCCCTGAGTCAGTCAGGAGCCAGGGCAGGGGTGGCAAGAAACCTGTGCACTTCAAAGGAAAACCTCTAGAAACTTCTCCCACTTCAACGGAGGCACCTGGTAGAAATATTGGAACCTAAGACACCAACTCTTCAGTACACTTCTGGACCAGGAAGAGGGACTGCTGTGCTGCTGAAAGGACTGCCACTCTGCTGGACTGCAGCCCTGTTGGACTACTGCCTTGTTGGACTGCAGCCTTGCTGGAATGCTGCGCTGATGCCCTTCTGTTCTCCTGCCTGAGTCAGAGGATTGGACCTGCACCTGAACCAAGGACTCCCAGAATGGCTCAAATGGCTAGTCTGCTAGCCTCCCTTTCAGAGCCACAGGGACATAGCAGGCTAAGAGCCACCAGAACCAGATCCAGCTGCAACAAGCCCCTGATCCCCATGTGGTGCCCCTCAAGTCCTAAACTCTTGGTGTGGCCTCCGAGAGGCTGAATTTAATTTTTGGTGCCAAAACCTTGCCAATCACTCACACCCCCAACGTGAATTTCAGTCAACCAACTCTTTGCGCAACAGCATAGACCACTCACTGGGAGCGCCACCGCGAAGCTCCGGCCCACTAGCTCACAATGACAACAGGATCTTTGCAGTATTGCGACGACCATCTGCGACGCCAGGCTTGGTCTTCACTCTACATTGACGGTCTGCGACGCTTCTCTGCTCCTTGCAGCCTCCTCCACCGTGAACAGGATTCTGTGCGCTGGACTGAGAAGTTAACTTTTCAGCAGGACTAATTTCGTCCCTGTATCCGACCGGTGCTGCATCACTGTCAGCCTGAACTTGCGACTTTCTCCCAGTCTCACATCACCAGATAGCCGTGAGTGGCGCTTTGAGCGTTTTGGCGCTATTTTCACTGAAATCTTTCAAATTGCATATCTCTGGTTCTACTGATCGGATTTTTGATGTTTTTGTCTTGATTTATTTAATGCATTTTGCACTATCATTCTAAATGTGAGTGTTCTTGGGTGTGTTTTCACTTTATCACTGTTTGAAGTGCTGTATAAATACTTTATATATTGCCTGTAAGTTAAGACTGACTGCTCTGTGCCAAGTTACCAGAGGGTTGAGCAAATGTTACTTTGGGGTTTGCTTGTGCCTCACCCTGACAAGGATTGTAGTTGCTGCTTTTCACCCCCTCAACCAGTAACCCAATTTCTCATGGGGGGCTCAAGGGAATGGGCTCCCCATGAAGAGTTCTGCACTTAACACCTAACATGAATTGGGTGTCTGGAAGTAGTGGGATCTCTGTAAAGACTTGTCCACAGAGTGAAAGATGTGCGTAGTAGGGGCTTGACCATTCAATTAGGGGTGTGATTATCTGGAGGAAGTGGGCTCTCCATTACTTTTTTGTCAACAGGAGCTTTTTTTTGTTTAACTTTTCCACCTGTTCTGTGGTACTCCCACAGGAACCAGCGAGGGCCCCTGTTATCTCATGGAAGTCCTGTGGAGTCTCTGTGAAATGTGCAAAGTACAAAGGCTGTGCATAGAAATGGGGTTAACCACCAAATGCGGTTTGGGTGTTTAGAGGGAGTGGGTTCTCTGTGAACAATACCACAAAGAGCTAAGGCCGTATGTAGTAGGGGCATGACCACCTAAGAGGGATTGTAGGTCTTGGGGCGTGGGCTCTCCATGAACAGTTGTGCAGAGAGCTACTTTGTACATAGTAGGGGCTTGACCACCTTAGGGAGAATGGGGGCCAGGATGGAGTGGGCTCAAACTGAAGAGTTCTGTATAGCGTGTGGGCTGTGTGCAATAGGGGCCTGGCAAAGTAAGGTTGGGCCCCTAATGCACACAGTGTATGAAGCAAAGGTTGTTTGTTGTAGGGGCTTGGCCAAGTGCGTCTAATTGATTATGCACAAGAAGGTCTCACATGAGTAGCCTAGGACCTGCTACATGAAATATTTGTTTAACCCTAAGAGGGTACCTTTAGGGTCCCCTCTTAAATCTACGGAATGTCATAGTACCCACTACTCTGGCCCCTTCTATCTTATTTTAAATTTCAGGATATGGGGAATGAGTCTCTATGTCATGTAATAGTGGCTGCAACATTTCTGTCTGTGCTTTAGCCAGCCAATCAGATTCTTTGGTACTGCAGGACCAGTCCAAGCCTGTGATACCAAACAGCTCGACTAGAAATCAGCCAATCAGAATGCTCTTCCTTTTTAATTTTCTGTACCTTGTGATAATAAATATATAAATCCATATAGACAGATACAGGGCCTTTGTGTCAGCTCGGTTCTGCCACTGGTCTGTCTGTCATTTACACTCTGCTTCCATTTATGACAACGTACTGCATGGAGTAATAGTTGAGTCCACATCAGTCATTGTCTCGCTTGCCCTGTCATTTTCTGATAACGTGTGCACTTGGACCTAAAAACGAGAGTGCTTCAGTGTCGGGTTTGGTTGGACAGTCCCTTAGTTTCTAATTTTCTTTCTTCTATAGTTTCATCTTTTATTTCTTTTCTTCTCCTCTTATTATTTTAATGTTTCTTAAAAGGATACCACAGCTCTCCAGGCAATGCCAATGCTTACTTGCCACCCATTTCCTCCACAACCCATGTGGACACTTCTTCTAAACCAGGAACCCATTATAGAAGGCTGCTGTTCATAGAGTATCATTGGTTTACCATTCCAAGGTAGCCAACACGTTGGTTTAATATGCGGTGGCTATGCTGGAACTTTAAAACAACAGTAGACTATTTACAATAGCTCTGCAATAAGGACACCCACTGCTATGTTTAGTTAATTCAACACATGTCAGATGTGTTTAGGCAAAATGTTTTCTTTTTTCTGCTTGCATTCTTTTACTTTATCTTTCATAGGTTGTTGAGTTTGTGTGCGTTTTATTGTGGTTGTGTCAGAGGGGGACTGAAGAAATGGAGTCTATGGATGTATGAATGCATGCACGAGTGCAAAGATGAGTGACCGAATGCATGTACACTGACTGATTGAGTCCTTAAA
This sequence comes from Triturus cristatus, assembly GCF_964204655.1. Classification (NCBI taxonomy): domain Eukaryota; kingdom Metazoa; phylum Chordata; class Amphibia; order Caudata; family Salamandridae; genus Triturus; species Triturus cristatus. Next base: position 410,268,970 of record NC_140591.1, read on the forward strand.
CCCATCAATTTTACAAAAGGCAATTAAACTCATAAGCCAGACTTATTGGCACTGGCAATGCTGGTTTGAGTTGAGAGCAAGACTAGTTTCTCCTGTCCTTTTTTATCTTGTTGGACTTCCCTTGCAATTTGTTTCTTACCTTGTGATGGTGGATGAACTGATCTCTCGCTCCATGTCAATGTTAATCCTTACAAGGTGGACTCTGAAGTTAATGCTTGAACCGAACTGCTGTGCCCTTTCTGTGAAAACAGTCAAAGGAAATCAGCTTTTTTATTGTAAAGATTTTGGGGAATTCTTATAAATGTAAACACTATCTGTGGTCGCCAAGTATTGACGGCCGGTGCAGGTATGAGAGGGGTGGGAGGGGAGATAATTTGTCAGACGACGACAAGGGAAAATAAAATTAAAAAAACCAAAACCACTTACCCTGCTCTCGCCTCATCGCTGCTCGCCGCATCACCGAATCGGCGCAAGGGAAGTGGTTTTAATTTTTAAAAAATGTTATTTTCCCTCTCCAAAGTCTGCTGCCCCCCCCACCACGCACCGCTTTTACCTGCACTGGCCATCATTGTCGCCAAGTCATTTGCAGAGCAGTGCTGGCCCTGTGCAGTACATAATTCTTGGCCTTTCATACATTTCACTGTTGGAGAGCCCATTAAACATATCATGTGTGCAGTCAATGGTTACCACACATAAACGCATAAACGTCAAATGCACAGAGTAAAAGATCATTTTAAATTAACTTCTCATGAAATTGCATTTATATTGACTTCCATAATTCCTATATTCTCTGTAGAACATATATTAAACATGGTTTTCACTTGTCTTACACAGGAAAAGGACGTCGCACCTACAAGTTCATCTCGCCCTACAGGAAAGAAATCTTACTGGGATATTGTGAGAAATGTGGTCATCTTTGGAAGAGGTTGAGTAGAGTAATGTTCTGACCCTCATATGCGGTTTAATCACTTATTGGCTTTCACCATGTAGACACATTACCAGCACTGTGGAATTCCATGCAGACATTCTTGGTAGTTGGAATCACAGTGACTGGCTGGAATCTTTACATGGAATTCCTGCAGTTATTAGTTAAACCTAGAATTCTAAATGCTACTTCTTATAAAGACATTCACCACATGCTTTAGGCTGGGTGTAAATGTTTGCTTTAAACAGGTGGTGAATGCCTGCATGAGTCCGGTACAGGAGGGAGGTGAGGGCATGGTGAGGGCCAAGGAGGTGGTCTACTGACAGAATATCGACACCTCAAATATCCCCAAACCAAAAATATCAAGTTTTAAATATCGATGTCAAAAATATCGACATCCTATATTTATAATGGTAAGTGCAAAAATATTGGGGGGAAAAATATCGATGTCAAAAATATCGTTGTACAAAATATTGATTTTGAGATATATATATATATATATATATATATCTCGCACACAATCCAGTGCCCCGTTCTTGAAAAAAACTCACTGGTGCCGTGACCTCTATACAAAGACGTGTTTATTTTAAGTAACGGAATTTCCTACGCCTTTCGGAATTTCAATCACTCCTTGTTCCCGGGCAGGGATTCAAAGTGCAAATGTTTCTTTTAAAGTTACAGTGTTCATTTCCTGTCAACTTAATAAACATAGTAAACATACTATCGTCCTCATTGTTGCAACATAAAGTTTTTGTTCAAAATGTTTCCATTTATCAAAGCGAGGCAGAATACAATGAATCCAAATTATTCAATTGTTGCATATGTTTTTAAACCTTATACATTTCCATTGAAACATGAAATTCATTTAGGAAAGCCACAACCGTTTGTAATGCCATAATTATTATCATTATACCCATGTGGGTCATATTTATACTGAGTAGTGATACAGCACCTGCTGACCTACATACATGCACCTACTAGCATTGCGGCCTTCAAATATATGTTATTCAGCTCAAGTGAGCATATGATCCCCATAGTACAATGTCTTCTTATAAACGTTGCAACAAGATACATCTGCTTGTCTGTAATCTGCTTCAATCCTGCAACAAACCAAATGATATCCATGTTAACCGAATGAACTACTGCGTGGTAAATAATAATGAAAAACTTTAAAAACCAGCCACAGTAATCGATATTGATATAAAATACTGCTGGTATTTCCTAAGGCTTTTAACCACACCAGAGAAACCAAATAAAACCAACATACAAGATGGGTCAATTGCAGTGGACATACAAAGAGAAATAGCTAACAAAACTTCGGTCCAGAATTTCTGTAAATAGCTACATTGAAAAAAATATGTGTGCCCAACCACCTGCATCCTGCTGATTACATTTAAAACAGTGATTACTCACAGTGGGATACATCTTTGATAATTTGGACGGCGCATAATGCAGCAACTATCTTGAAAGAAAATTAATTCTTTTAAAATTGGCTCTCCGCAACCCTTCATAACTCAACTCGCAGAGCGCTGACCATTCTTTTAAATGACATTTACATCCTGTTTCGGAATACATTTTCTGCAATTTATCCAAAACATCTTTTTCCCCTTCTTTACTATGATGCAGCAAATGGTACCATGTGCCTATCCCCAGTGTCTTTATCTTCATCTGTCTAGCAATCTGATATGCAAAGTCATACAGAATGCTATAATTAGTTTTTAAGAAACTTGCGATCTGGAAGAAACTCAAGCACAAGGCCCTACTTTCATTACCGGCCTGAATCAGAACTGTATCTCATGTAATTAACATATCATATTAAAAAAAAGTCCAAGGCTAACAAATCCCAGTTCTTGCCAGTCTTGCACAAGTCTTTTAGACATAACTAAACCACCAGCAGCGCAATCCTGAATAGGAGTATTGGCATGGTAAACCGAAATATTTTGAGAGTTATGAAACACCTGAATTCTCCGTGACAACGTGAGTAGCACTTTGTGCCCGATTACGATCTCGCTAGGAAAGCCCTCCGTACGACTCAAATCCAGAAGGCTTTCCAAGCGAGACATGCTGCCTGAGTCCGCACGAATGAGTTCGAAGCTGCTGTATGCTTACGGACTCGGTTCGCTTGGACTCCCATTGAACTCTATGGGAGCCCGTGTACAGATGCGTACACAGGCCCACATAGCAGAAAAGGGGTGGGTGGGGAAAAGCGTACACCCTATGGTGGGCAACCCATGGTGCCCGCCACACTGTGCATGCCTGGATCGGGGGACGCATGGGCACACCCCCGTGACAGATTCAAAGTGCCCTGGGTGAAGAGGGCCCTGATACGGTCCCCCAGAGTACACTTCCAACAGCCGTTTCGTCTCGCTGAGACCGAGATGAAGTGGCTAACAGAATCGTGCATCGTACTCGCTCGGTCGGAATACGGCTCCATTGCGTGGCACGATTCGTACAGACAGGTTCGGGTCCCAGAAACAATTAGGTTGGCGCGTATGCGATCTTTGCATCGTACTTGGTCGTTCAGACTTGTGTACAATTTGGTCATAAACAAGGGCTATGAATCGGTTCTGGGAAAACCAAATCCGATTCGGAGTTCCTCCGAACAACATTGTAATCAGGCCCTTTATATCTCGTTTTCTTGGGGAGTTTTGCTACTTGCAAAAAGGTTAGTAATTTAGATGCACTTTCATTTATCATTTAATTCAGAAGAAAATGATCATATACTGTGTTTGATTCACTTATTTGGCTTAACAAATTAACCAGTGATGCCTGATAATATCTTGAAAAATGAGGTAGTGCTACGCCCCCGTGTAGTATATTCAATTGAAGTGTAGCTAATTTCACACAAGGCTCTTTGTTTTTCCACACAAATTTCCGAATCAGACCATCCGATTCTTTAAAAAAAGAATTAGGAACTTTCAAAGGGGGGTTAATAAAAAGAAATAAAAACAATGGAAGAACTGACATTTTGACCATCGATACCCGTCCAACTAATGACAGATTCAGTAGTGTACTTTTATAGACTCTTCACGTTAGCCAACGTCCTTTCGTAGTTTAATAAGAACAGCTCAGCATTTTGATCTGTAACTAGAATTTCAAGATACCTAATAAGGCCGGGTGATACACGTGGTAAACATGCTGGAATCTCTGATGGAGGCAAATTAAATGTAAGAAATTATGTCTTTGACTGATTCACCTTGTATCCCCCAATTCTTGTAAAATTTTCAATTTCATCCAACACATTCTTTATATTTGAGCCATCTGCCTTAAGATATAAAATTATATCATCCGCATACAGTTTTATTTTCGGCATCCCTGACATCTGGGGTATAATCTGTGCATTAGCCCAAATTTCAACTGCCAGCGGTTCAATGAAAAGAGCAAACAGCAGGGGGGATAATCCCTGCGGAGTGCCTCTATTGATGTTTACCCTCCCTGCTTCTGTTCCATTAATAGTCATCTTGGCTTCGGCATGGGTATATAGCTCTTTTAACATACCTAACATCTGACTAGAGAAACCAAACTTTGCCAATATTAAAAATAAGGCCCGCCACTCCACTAAGTCAAAAGTCTTCTCGGCCTCCATCATCAGTATTGTTGCCTTAATCTGATTCGCTGAAAAGTAATCGATTGCTTGTATTAAAAGATATGTATTAGTTGTCAGTAACCTCCCCGGCAGGAAGCCATTCTGATCTGAATGCACCACCTGTTGGGCTGAAGATGCAATTCTCCTTGCTCAGATTTTTGTAAAAATCTTATAATTCGTATTTAGCAGACTAATCGGTCAAAATAAATTAGGATCACTAGGATCTTTATCTTTTTAAAGAAAAATAATCACTGCTGACTCCTTGAATCCCTTAGGAACAGATGCTCCCTCTTTAATTTGATTAAAAAGATTCAATAAAACTGGAAGTTATTCCTTTTGAAACTTCCTTATAAACATCTACCGGGATTCCATCACAACCGCAGGCTTTTCAATGCTTCTTCAATTTTCAATGGTTCTATAGTAAAATTCAGCTGCTGGATATGTCCCTCTGAAACCTGTGGCAGCTCTAAGGAGCCAAAATATACGTTTTGATCACACTCTGCTATTATCTGCGTTTCAGAATAATTGTTTTAATAATGCAATAGGAAAATATCCGCGATCTTCTGACTATCCTCAGCTAATTGCTTAGATATTGGATCCATCAACAGATTTATTATTTGGGAACTCTTCTGACTTTTAGGGGACAAAGCTAAATATTTGCCAATCTGCTGGTTTTCCTCGTAAAGTTTCTTCGAGTTCACCTGTTACTCCTCCAGGTATAGAACAGCATCAAGATTGGATTTTTTTTGGGGTGAACTAATTGCTGGCTAATGGCAGGACAGAGATTTTTGTCAATTGTTTTTCAGATCATTCAGTAGTCTCCTTAATGTTCTCCCATCATTTGATTCCTAAACAGAAAGTGAGATGGCAGTTTGATAAATCATTTCTGTAGGATTCTATTTGGTTAAAAGAGACAAAAGCTTTTATGAAGGAATTCTTCATGTTTCATTTAAACACTGCCTCTATTTTTATTGTCTGGGAGACTTTTAAAGCAGCATTTAGAGGGCAAGTTATCTCCTATAAAGCAAATTGCTAAACAGCGTAAGCAAAAGCTGGAGGGGCTGCAAGCAGCAGTTGGCAGAGCCAAACAAAAGGTGAATGTAGTCTCGATTGAGGAACAATCGCTAAGAATATGGCAGCAGGAATTACTGAAAATTAAGGAGGAGTTAAGGGACTTCTTTTTGGTAGTAGAAATCATAGGGAGTAAAGCATATCTAACTTGATATTTTGTCTGAATACCCAAGGAGGCAATGGAAAAATGTCACCTGGTAGTGGGTGACATGACACACTTTCACATGCCTAGGCTTGGGTCAGGCGAGGATTAGGCCCTTCAGGCATTTATTAACGGGATTTTACCCGCTGGATTTTCCAGACAGTAAAATTGGGTCCGGTATTTCCCGCCCTGGAATATTCTGTGTTGAACACCAGACCCCTTACAATTGTGAGGCATAAAGTTTCAAGCCTGAAATAAGCTTCATACATGTCGCTATCAGGGCAGTAATGTTTAGTAGCGATTTTAACTTTCTGAAAAAATGTCCTATTACTTTGGAACACTGGTGGGCTGTTTAACACGAATCAGACTTCAGTTTAATCCTCAATGGGCACTGCCCAAATATGCTACAAGTGTATAGTGGGAATTGGGCTGCATCTGACAGATAAATGCCTGTGTCTTTACATGTGACCAACTATTCCAATATTAGAACCACTAGCTGATGTACATTTAATTGAAGTAAGCTTTTTGGTACAAATGGTTAACTTTTTCAGCCTGTGTATGAACTGGCTATACATAAACAAAAGCTGCTTCTTTTATAGATGGAAAACAAACATTTAAAATGTATAAATACGCATTGCTGTCCAAAGTTTTTGCAAAGTGCACATTGTGCGCCTAAGTCTGTTAAGCGTAGAAGAGGACCTGAATATAAATACACAACTGCCTTGCAACTCACAAGGGAATGCACACATGTCATGAAAACACTCTTGAGGTTGCAAACCATTGAATGGTAAGGGGCTGACAAGAGCAGCTGGTATTCATTCATGCAGTAGAAGCTGTTCATTTCGGACACCTACCATGGTCTATGTGCATATTACCAGCATCAGTGGGTGCTGAGAATGAACAGCATGGTATTCCCACCTAATGCTCTTTCACAAAGTCCCTTTTTTGGCATTTTTCTTTTAAGATACAGAGGGGGAGATTTACTAGATTTTGTGCTGTGCTTGCATCAAAAAACGGACGCAAATCGGTGCAAAATCTTTTTTTCCCAATTTACTTTAGCGTCGGAAATAACGGAAAAGTAATGTATTACTTTGCGCCATGGGGCTGACCAAGGGTGGTGCATGGGTGTTCCAACTTACTAAATAAAGTAGATAGGGTTTAGCGTGAGAAAACTGCACCCTTTTAAGTTGGCACAAGAAAGGACCAATGCTTTCATTTCTCCTTCCTTTTCTGACTTTCCATGTGTGCTGCACTTTACAGCACACATACAAAGTGGGAAAATGGTTGAAGTGAGTCTGTGCATAGTATTTTGTACTGGAAGGGTTCCTCCCAGTGCCAAACCTATGCTAGACTCACGGAGACACCCTTGCACCATAGCGCAAAGGTGTCTCTGTGGCACACAGCAGCAGATTTCAGTGAGAGGGGGGGAGAGTGCCTTATTTTAGAAAATAGGGCGCTCTCCTCCTCTCTCCTTTTCACGTAGTGCAGCGCAGCATTTGCGGTTGCGCAGTCCGCTCCGTGAAAAAATAGTAAATCTGCCTCTGAGTTTTCGGTGCATACACATTGCAATTGCAGAGATGGATGTCTGTTGACTGTTACATGTCTTCATTTGCTGCAGTGCACATTTGGGTGCACTGCTGATTCTCTGCTGCACAGCCAGCGGAAGCTCTGAGTGATGGATGGGCCATTCTCCACTCAGGCATTTTCCCAGTGGGCTGCAGACAAGGGGGTTCCTTTCAGAACAGGATGGGTGCCATGACCCATATGTGCTCCCCTGATCCATTCTAATCCCAGCTCCTGCAATGTGGGCTGGCTGAACCGTTTGGCAAAGGCTGGTTTTGCCCTCCAGTCCGGCCCTGCAGACACCTAATGCATGTGTGCCTGTTTCCACACTTTAAGCATTCGTGTTTGGAACAGCAGTCTAACTTAGAACATTAGGTTTTACTATATGTCCAATGTGCATTTTCCCACTCCTTTAGTTATTTCTTTTTGTAGCTTATCCCCACATAATATGCGAGCTAGGTGGGACAAAAGCAACTTATTTGCTGTAGTTGTTTTTTTAAAATTTTTATTTTTATTGCATTTCAACATAAGTCAATGAAATCAGCATACATTTCCGCCTCGCAGGGCGCATAACTCAACTTATTTGCTGTAGTTATTGGAGACATCCACAGCCACCGCTAATCCAATGCTTAGCTTGCAACCATGCCGCCTCCACGTTTTGCCTCATCCCTGGCATAAACGTCTGATTGGTCTAAATCAATCCACCCTCACTGCTTCTGGAAAATCTCTGGCCATACTGGAATAGGGCAGAGCATTTAAACACAGCTATGCAACGCTCATGATACACACCTGTGCATAATATATGAAGTAAACCTATGATCACATTTTAGACACCAACAAAGCAATAAGAACTTTGTCAATTAAACTCTTTGCCAGCTCCATTTCCTTCTCCTTGGAGCCTTCTTTGCATCTTACCTCGTTATGTACAATTTTAAAGATTTAAACACACTCTTCTTTCCAGTGTTCTCTTTTAGTGACATCATCAAATGACGCCAGTGGCTTTGTTAGCCATGTCAGGCTATTTTTTACGATCATCTGGTCTCCCTGTTACATGTTTGATACTTTATAAAGCATACTTGTACAATCTCAGACCGATCGAAATCAAAAACACTTCTTGATGTAATGAAGAAACTTTTATTTATTTAATTTTTGAGCTATTTATATACCATACCTCATGGGTAGTGGAGCACTTCACATAAAACAACATAGTATATATAGCTAGCTAACAATTTCTGGAGGTAGAGTCTATAGCTGTGCTTTCCAAACGTTTTAGAATCACCACCCACTTTATAGTGTACAATCTTTAGCGACCCTCCCAGCTTTAATGGGCACGAGGCGGGCGATTTTTACAGATAATAAAGCACCATGTGTTAGCACATTGTTATTTGCAAAAAACACAATTTCCGTTGAAATGGTCACTAAATTTGCACAGACATGCAGTTTTATCAATAAAACTATTTACACACCAATGATAATGTGTGAAAATTGGGTTTCAATGAATATTTATTATTTGTGCACAAGTGAAGTATCTTGATTTGTTTTGATCTGACTAAAATCTTTGGTTCCATCACACTTCAGAATTAAAAAAAAAAATGTGCTTCAATTTGCTTTCCTAATTGCTGAATGGGTACAGTTCATCTACAAGTATTCACATTTTGTTGTGTGTTCCTTTTACACTTCATGTACCCTAGCAGCATTGTCACATAATTTACTTTAATCTTCTTTACCTGACTGCAAAGTGAGGGGAGTTCGTAAACACAAGTCCCCAAAGTAAAAGATAAGCTGCAGAATAAATGGTCTGACAGTTATTTTTGAAGTGCTGCAAATGTGACATGAAAAATACAGGGGCCCATTAGGATGTAGGGCGGATCGCTACCACCCGCATGGCAGAGGCGATCCGCCCCACAACCTCCCCGCCCGCCACCCATTTCCCCCCCCCGCCATATTAGTATGGCAGGGGGTACCGTGGAGGACGAGAAGACCGTCCGCCGCTTTTCCGCCCGGTCGACAAGTCGACCGGGCGGAAAAGGGTTTAATATGGTGGCGATCCATATTCGCATGGGGGCGGAAACATGCCTTTCCATGGTGGCGTTGCAGCCACAGAAAGTCATGTGGAATTCTCTTCTGGGGGCAGGTACCCCCTGCATTGTCATGGACATGGTGGCAGGCACCTCGCGGTGCCTGTCACCTTGTGCATGACAATGCACGCAGTGCATTCCCAGCATTGTGGCGGGCGATGCTGTGAGCGCCGCCCACCACAATGCTGGGAATGGAGGACGCCACCACCACGGTGGCATCTTAGGGACCGCCGCACCACAGGTGGCCGGTCCCAGCACCGCTAGGGTGGCGGGCGGACGGAAGTTCGCCCGCCATCCTAATGGACCTCACAGAGTTTAAAGGCATCTTTATTTATTGCCTGGACTTTCACAACTCACCAAAAATCGTCGGGAGACCCACTAGTAGGTCAAGACACCAGTTTGGAAACACTGTTCTATAGACATAATTACAACTAAATCACAACAACAATAAGTATTGGGCAAATGAACAGATGTAACAGTAGCATGGTGGGTCTGTTAATAATCTGGTTTTCAGCAATCTGACTTTTTACAGTTTTTGGAAAGGCTAGGAAGTTCAAATTGCAACTAAGTTCTTGTGGAGTCTGTGTCAAGTTCTAGGGCCTCAATAGGAGAAACCTTGGTTGAGAGTTTTAGATTTTTAGGTCTCAGCCTATCAGACAGCACAGCTGTCTGGTTTGCTGAGGATATATTGAGGACATTCAGAAAGTTGACCTAGGAATACATTCCGCCCGTTGCTTACCATTGCCTTTGTGGTTTGTAACTCACATTTTCTGGTTTTCTATTTGCTGGCTTTATTTGCTTTAGGCTGTCCAGTCGAGTTTGTCCATCCCGTTCCCCAAACCTTGTTTGCTGCATTCTTCCATGAACTCACTTTCTGTAAACAGGCCCTTAAATCTTGCTATGCATTCAAAGACAGAGGTCAAATGTTAGTCTGTGTCTTCCAGGGATCTTGGTGTTTACTTTTCTTTCTCTGACTTCAAAGTGAGAGGATTTATGTGACAATCATGCTGGCTACTGGGGGTCGACTTGAGAAAAGATGTACACTCTTTTTTTTTTCTTGCACACAACAAAATGTAGATGTCTGCAAATTAACTGTGCTGATGATCAATTCAATACTTTGGATTATGACATTTTCACACATAATTGATTGTAACCTGTATATCTTTATCAGGAAAACAGTATGTGAGTGCAAATGTAAAGGTCATTTCATTTGAAGATGTGTTGTCTGTACTGGCAGTATGCTACATCACCATGCATACCTCATGTCACTCCACTCTACTTTACACCACTCCATCTCTACTCTACACCACTCCACTCTACTCTATGGCAATGCATTCTACCTCAGACTACTCTACTATGCACCACTGTACTCTTTGTCACTAAACTCTACACCACTCCACTCTATGCCACCCTGCTTTGCAACACTGCACTCTATGCCAATGCACTCTATGCCAATGCACTCTACTCTGTACCACTCCACTCTAAGCCAGTGCACTCTATGCCAATTCCCTCTAAGCCACCCCACTCCAATCTACTCTCCACCACTCTATGTCACTGCACTCTGTGCCAATGCACTCTGCACCACTTTACTCAAAATCAATGCATTCTACACCATTGTACTCTGTCATTGCACTCTATTCAACTCTGTGTCACCGCACTCTATGCCACTCTATTCTATTCTGCACCACTGTACCCTACAGCACTGCTCTCTACGCCCCTCTACTCTATGCCACTGCACTCCACACCACTCTACTATACACCACTGCACTTTGTCACAGTATACTGTGCAACTCTTCACTCTCTGCCACTCTACTTTATGCCCCTTTACTATACGCCACTGAACTCTATGAACACTGAACTCTACGCCACTGAACTCCACGCCAGTCTACTCTGAGCCATTATAATCTACTCTGCACCACTGTACTATACGACACTCTCCTCTATTCCACTGCACTCTACACCACTTTACTGAAATAATCTGCTCTATGCCACTGCAGTCTATGCCACTCTATTACACTCTGTGCCGGTACACACTACGCCACTCTATGCCACTGCTCTCTACACCACTTGAACTATGCACCACTTTACTCAAAACCAATACACTCTACACCACTGCACTCGATGCCAATCTACTCTGCAACACTGCACTATACACCACTATACTATATGCCACTGCACTCTGCGCCACTCACTCTACCATTAGTTTGTCACTTTACTCTGCACCACTTTAAGCACTGCACTCTACACCAATGCACTCTACTCCACTCTACTTCACACCACTGTACTCTATGACATTTCACTCTGCAGCACTGCACTCTACAACCCTCTCCTCTGCAGCAGTGCACTCTCTACCATTGATCTCTATGCCACTCTACTCTGTGCCACTCTACTCTACTCTAAGCCATTGCACTCTACTGTAAGCCACTCTACGCCACACTACTGCACTCTACGCCAATGCACTCTATGCCACTCTAATTTACTATGCACCACTTCACTCTGACACTACACTCTATGCCAATTCACTGTATGTCTCTCTATTTTACTCTGAACTACTCTACTTTATGCCAATGCACTCTACCCCAAACTATTCCACCAGGCACAACTGCACTCTTCGCTACTACGCTCAACACCACTCCACGTCACTCCATTCTGTGCCACCGTACTCTGCAACACTGCACTCTATGTCACTACACTCTGTGCCAATGCTCTCTACTCTGTACCACTCCACCGTATGCCAGTGCACTCTATCTCAAGTCCCTCTATGCCTCCCCATTCTATTATACTCTCCACCACTCTATGTCACTGCACTCTGTGCCAATGCACTCTACACCACTTTACTCAAAACCAATGTATTCTACGCCAATCTACTCTGCACTGCTGCCCTCTATGCCATTGTACTCTGTCATTGCACTCTACGCCACTCTATTCTACTCTGTGTCACTGTACTCTATGCCACTCTATTCTACTCTGCACCACTGTACCCTACAGCACTGCCCTCTATGCCACTCTACTCTATACCACTGCACAGTATGCCTCTCTACTCTGCGCTACTGCACTCTTTGCCTATGCACTCCACGCCCCGCTACTATACACCATTGCACTCCACCACAATATACTCTGCAACTCTTCACTCTCTGCCACTCTGCTTTATGCCACTCTGCTCTACGCCACTGAACACTAGGGCCACTGAACTCTATGCAAATCCACTCTAAGCCACTTTAATCGTTTTGGCACCACTGCACTCTCCGGCACTCTCCTCTATACCACTGCACTCTACAGCACTCCACTCTACTCTGAAATAATCTTCTCTATGCCAATGCAGTCAATGCCACTCTATTACACTCAGCGCCACTCCACACTACACCACTCTACGTCACTGCTCTCTATGCCACAGAACTCTGCACCACTTTACTCAAAACGAATACACTCTATGCCAGTGCACTCAATGCCAGTCTACTCTTCACCACTGCACTATACACCACAATACTCTCTCTATGCCACTGCACTCTGCACCACTCTACTCTACACCATTGCAGTCTATGTCACTTTAATCTGCACCACTGTAAGCCACTGCACTCTACACCGATACACTCTATGCCACTCTATTCTACACCATAGTACTCTATGACACTCTACTCTGCACTATCACTCTACAACACTCTCCTCTGCAGCAGTGCACTCTCTTCCACTGATCTCAATGTCACTGATCTCAATGCCACTTTACTCTAAACCACTCCACTGTATACCATTGCACTCTACTCCAAGCCACTCTACACCACTCGACTGCACTCTACGCCAACACCCTCTAGGCCACTCTAATCTACCATGCTCAACTGCACTCCGACAATACACTCTATGTCACTGTATGCCTCTCTATTCTACTCTGCACCACTCTACTCTATGCCAGTGCACTCTACCACACCCTACTAAGCACCACTGCACTCTTTATCACTGCACTCTACACCACTTTAGTCTAGGCCACTCAACTCTGCACCACTCCACTTGACGCCACTCCACTCTGCAACAATGCTGTCTAAGCCAATGCACTCCACTCCACTCTACCCTGCACTACTCCATGCTGTGCCATTATTGTATGTCACTGTGCCCTACACCACTACTCTATGCCGCTGCACTTGGCCCGGCACCACTATACTCTAGCCTGTACCTCTCCACTTCCCTTCACTCTTCTCTGAAACAATATACTCTACGCGACTTCACTCTGTGTAACTGTACTCTGCGCCACTCTGTGCCACTCCACTTTACACCACTGCACTCTACACTGTGCCACTCTACTCTAAACCACTGCACTCTACACCAATTCACTCTACACCATTTTACTCAAAACCAATGCACCCAAAGCCACTGTACCTACGCCATGTTATGCCACTATACTCTACAACATTCACCTCTATGCCATTGCACTCTATGCCACTGGATGCTATGTCACTCCACACCATTGTGCTGTATGTCACTCCACTCTACGCCACTCTTTTCTACTCTGTACCACTGTATTCTATTTTACTGCTCTCAGCACCACTGCAATCTATGCCACTGCACTCTACACCACTCTACTGCTCTCTATGCCATCCATTCTACTGCACTCTATGCCACTGCACTCTACAGCACTGCACACTCTACTCTAGGCCAATACACTCTACACCAATCATCTCTGGAACACTCATCTCTGTGGGACTGCACTCTACCCTGCACAACTTCACTCTACTTTGCCCCACTTCACTCTATGTCACTCACTCTATATTGTTTTACTTTGCAACACTGCTGTCTCCGCCACTGAACTCGATGCCACTCCACTCTGCATCGCTCCACTCTACACCACTGTACCCTATGCCAATCCACTTCAAGCCACTCTAATTTACTCTTTACCACTGCGCTCTACGCCACTTCACTCTACTCTATGCCACTTCAGTCTACGCCACTCTATTCCACTCTGTGCCACTCCACACTATGCCACTCTATTCTACACTGCTGCACTCTATGCCACTGCCCTCTACACCAATGGTCTCTACAACACTATACTTCAAGCCATTATACTCTACGCCGCTGCACTCTATGCCAATTTACTCTGCACTACTGCACTGTACGCCACTATGCTCTACTCTGCGCCAATGCACTCTATGCCACTATACACCATTGCAATCTGTCACTTTACTCTACACTGCTCTAAGCCACTGCACTTTATGCCAATGCACTCTACTCTACACCACAGCACTGTACTCTGCACCACCGTATTCTGCAGCACTGCACTCTACACCACTGTACTAAAAGCCAATGCGCCTTACGCCACTGTACCTACGCCAACTACTTTGCACCACTGCCCTTTACACCACTATACACTACAACATTCTACTCTATGTCACTGCTCTCAATGCCACTTCACGCTATGTCAATCTACAAAATTGCATTCTGCATCACTGAACTTGATGTTACTGCACTCTATGCGACTCTATTTTACTGTGCACCACTATACTCTACATCACTGCTCTCTGCACCACTTTACTCTGCACCACTCTACTCTGCACCACTCCACAACTCTGCACTCTACGACCCTTCACTCTACGACCCTGCACTCTGACACTCTATTCTGCATAACTGCACTCTATGCCACTGCACTCTACTCTGCACCACTCAACTCTATGCTACTCTACTGGACTCTCCGTAACTGCACTCTACACCACTACACTCTATGCCACTGCACTCTACACCGATCTACTCTGCATCACTGTACTTTACACCATTTCACTCGAGGCCACTCTACTCCACTCTACTACACTCCACTCTACGACACTCCACAATACTCCACTCCATGATGCTCCACTGCATTAACCTCTGCTCCACCAACACTCTACTCCATTATATGGCACACCACTCTACAGCACCCTACTCCACTCTATGCCATTCCACAACACTACTCCACTCTACAAAGCTGTACGCAACTCCATCTTTGCCACTCCATGCCACTTTACTCCTCTCTATTCTATGGCACATCCTCCACTCTACTCCACTCTATGACAATCTACTCTACTCTACGCCACTCTACTCTACTCTATGCAACACCCCATGCGCCACTGCCCTCTGCTCTACACCACTCTACAACACTCTACTCAACTCTTACACTGTACTCCACTCTAAGCCACTCAACCATACGCCATTCAACTCTATGGCACTCTACTTCCTCCACACACTTCACAACACTGTATGCTATTCCATGACAGCACACTTCACTCATCTCCACACTACTCAACTCTACTGTTAGCCACTCCATGCCACTCTACTCCACTTTATGCCATTTCACTCCATGCCACTCTCCTTTACCCCACAAACTTTTCACCATACTGAACAGCAGCCCCTCTGGTGTACAACATTGCTGAAACGTATTGGCAAAGCGAATAGCTTTTTCTTAGATGAGACCAATTGGCTTTGCCAGTGCTTGTTTTGTAATAGAAATATTTATAAGCTGAGCCTATCTATCTCTTGTGTTCCGCTGACCTTCTGTAAAGTGAAGTTTTCCCTTATAGGTAGGAGCCAGGCTGGGGCAAATTGCTTTTTGAGTAAGGCAGGCTATCTAGAAGTGAATTCAGGCCATGAGAGACGGCCAGTGTTGGTCTCTTAAAGTGAGTGCAATATTGTTTTGGGTAGACCAGCAATCAGGGTATTGCTGCCATCCAGGTGAGACAGACTAGAGGTTGGACCACTGTTCTGAGGTCTGCCGGTGTGTTAATTGGCTTGAACTTCCTGCAGAGGTGGAGCTGGGAAGAGGCAATCTGGTTGTCTGTGATATGTGGGTATTGTTTGGTTCGTTTCCAGGCAAAGGTAAAACCTGGTGACTTTGCTGATGGGACCATTGTGGGGGAGTTGCCTGAAAAGGAAAGCATATGGAACCAAGATTGCACAGGGGAGGTGCTTCTCTTGAACATAGGCGTGGGAACTATGGGGCATATTATCAAGGACGACGTTAAAATTATCGCCAGTTTAGCGGCTAAAACGGCGATAATGGGCTTGATAATATGCCCTGGAGAATTCCAATAGATTTCTCCAGGGCATATTATCAAGCCCATTATCGCCGCCATCCTTAATAATATGCCCCTATATTTTCACCACGATTAGTTTCAGAGAGAACGTGTTAATTCAGTCTTTTAGTGTCCCCCTTGACTTGCTCTTTCTCAGCTAGTGATGGATAAATGCATTCGAACAGCTAGTTCACAGAGGCTGCCACGTGGAGCAGCAGTCTAAATACTTTTGTGAATACTACAGTGTTGCAGTTATTTTCCCTCATTTTTTATCTGTCTATGGCAACTTCGTACTCTCAAATAAGACTAGAGTTTGAGCTGCCTTGTGCTTCACTGTTGCTATTTAGGACATTTGTATAATCCATTTGTGGGGCATGTGTTGCCAGCAAAGACTCCAAGAAAGTATTCGTTTTGAAGATACTTGACCTACTGAAGGAACAAGACCAAACGTTTGGCAGTCACGTTTAACAAAGTCAGCAATAAAACTAACCTTAGGAAAACAATTGAGAGAAAGTGTTCTGTTGCAAGCAGCATTTAGGAGTCTGCCAAGGAGATGGATTTTCTCAGAGAGGCTATATTTTGTCTCAAGAATAAAAAACAATGAATATTTGTTTTGTATTATTTTTTATACTTCAAAATTACCCTTTGTATTGTTTAGCGAACAACCTCAACAAACTCATACACTAGTATTTCCAACTCAGTTTTCCATTAATGGCAGAAAGCAAGTTCAGAGTCATATGAAGAGAAAGATCACTTAAATGTAGATGTTGAACACATGTGTGGATATGAGACTGAAGAGTTACTCCACTTCATATGTATTTGCCAAGAGGAACAATGGTATTTTCACACCAGTATTTAATATTTTGTGTTGTACCAATACTCACTACCCAAGAGGCGATTGAAGAATGCTTCTCAAGAGCAAATGTTCAGAGATATGCAAGACGGTAAAAGTAAAGTTAAGTAAAAGGTTTATTACCCCCTCATGGGGTCCTCCTTGTCCCAGTCCTTACATATGAGTATCTCACAAGAAAACTCTTGTTTGTAGAGCGCACTATCACCATGAGGTTATCGTGGCGCTGAGAAGGTGTGAGTCTAGGCACACATAGGACCTAGTGGGACTACTCCAATAGTCAAGTTTTCAGCTTCTTGCGGAATTCAAGAAGCAGGGTGGAGGCTCTTATGTCTAGCAGCAGGGCGTTACACACTCTAGGAGCAAAGTAGGAAAAGGATCGGAACAGAGTGTGTTTCTGTAGTCCAGCTTGCTTATGAGCAGGGCATGCATGACTGTTTTCCTGGTGCTGATATGGAGACATGTAAAAAACGTTCTCAGCAAGTTCAGGGTTTGGAAGCATGAGGCAGGGGCAGCATTGACTTTAGTCTGCTGTTGATGATGGCGAGGTTCTTGGCGCGAGTGGGTATTTATCCTGTCCCACAATGATATACTCCTCCCAAAGATCACAATTTTTATATTGTCGGTGTTAAGCTTTAGAAAGTTGGTCTTCATCTGGTAGTCAATTTCACTCATGCAAGCATTGGACTTGATCCGGGTACTGGGCGTCTTGTTCGTGAGGGAGAGAATGAGTTGTGTATCATCCGCGTACAAGAGGATGTTGATAATGTGAGCGCCGACGATGCTGGCTAGAGGGATCATTCATGCTTTGAAGAGCGTTGAGCTGAGGGAGGATCCTTGCAGAACTCCGCAGATGAAGTCATGGGTGTCCAAGGTGTACGGTGCCAAGCTGACTGACTGGGTCCTTCCAGTCAGACAGGAGCAGATCCATCAGAGTGCATGTCCTTGGATTCTGATGTTGTGTAGGTGTTGGATTAGGATGTGGTGGGAGACTATGTCAAAGGCTGCTGAGAGGCCCAGGAGGATGAAGGCTGCCTTGTCTCCTGTGTCCAGAGTCATGTGGATGTCATCCATGGAAGCGATGAGGGTAATTTCAAGCTGTGGTTGACTCTGGAACCAGATTGAGGGATGTCAAGTAGTTGGTGGTCATGGAGCTATTCGGTGAGGTGTCCGTTAGCACAAAGATCAGTCTGTAGTTGACGGATGTTGAAGCATATGCGGAGGGCTTCTTCAGTAATGGGAGGAATGTTGTGTGTTTCCAAGCATCTTGGAAGGTCATGAAAGAGGTGGAGGTATTCAGAATAGGTGTGAATATGGTGCTGAAGAGTTACAGTCATCTGGAGTAGGTGTGGTAGAGGCATGAAGCCGATGAGGACCCTGAGTAGATGGACTTCATGGTGAAAGTGGTTTCTGTTGTGGAGATGAAGGGCCATGTGGTTAACATTGGTTCTTCGGAAAAGAGCAAGAGGCATTTGACGAGGTTTGTGGGATTTGATTGTGGGCTGAAGTTTCCTGTAAGTGGCAGTGATTTTGTTGCTCAATAATTTAGAGAGATTGTTGCAGAGGTCCTGCGAGAAGGGGATCGAGTTGAAGGCAGCCAATGTTGAGGTTAAATCTTTCACAATGGCGAACATTTCTTTGCTTCTGTTGGTACTGACATCGATTCACTCTGCCAGAGCAGAACTGAAGAACCAAAGTAATCATGAAAAGAGTCAGAGAAATCCAAAGGATAATGTTTAATGAAAGTGTGACTTGAGGGCCAGGTATCTGTTCTACATATCCCCATTAAGGGAACCCCTGCTGCCTCTGCCCATGGAGTTGAAACCTCTTCAGTGGAACGCCCCTGAATGGAACTTGGCAGAGGAACACCTTCAACAGAATAAGTCTGAGAAATAGCTTGACATAGTCTTCAACACTGCCTTACCCTTGGTCACAGACCCCTGAACCACAAAGAGATGTAAAATATCTAAAGGAGCTGGTATGACCAAGACGAGATATATACTTAAAGCACGTTTAACATTTGGAGATTATCGAATGGAGTTGGCAGATGCCTCCTGAAAAATAGGATGGATGACTTCTTGAGAAAAATTAAATGAAGTTGCCACTTTTGGCATGAATTTAGGGTCTAAACATAGGTAAGAGTGAGAAATGGTTAGTGCCCCCAACTCCCCCAATCTGTGTACCGAAGTAATGGCTACCAAGAAAAGAGTCTCAGCAAACAGCCCTGTAAGAGAGGTTGACTCAAGAGGCTCAAAAGGATCTTTCTGAAAACCTCTGAGAACAACTGATAAATCCCAGGATGGTAAAGGGTTATATAGAGTTTGCTTCTGTAATTGAAAACTTCTCAGCCTCAAAACCAAAGGTGTTATTTGAGAAAGGTCTCCTGAAAACTGAAGGAAGACTCTATTTGCAGCCCACTGGGAATTCAAACTGTTAAGAAAGTCATCCCTCAGAAAATCCAAGATTTTAAAAGGGTCAATAGTAGTAGGAGGACAGGCTTCTCTAGATGCACCACCTTCAAAACATTTTCCAATGTTTTTTATAGGAATGAATAATAGAGTTGCAACTTGAAGATTCATGGTTCATAGCCACCTGTTTGGAACATCCTAAGCTTTCTAACCTTAGCCATTCAAGAACCAAGCTGTTAGATGTTGATGGCTGTATTGATGAACCATTAGGAGAGGAGACTGCAATGGAAGCAAAACCAACCAAAGATGTAAAAACTACCCCGTGACAGGCTGAGAAGTATCGAAAACCAAGTGCAGCGTTCCAGAATAGGGTTACAAGAGTCGCTCTGACCACCTCCACTTTGATCTTCTGTAAGACACTTGGAAGGAAAGAAATCTTAGGGAATACATAAAGCAACCCCTGAAGCCAGGGAATGGCCATGGCATCCAATGCACATCTGTGAGGAGAGATTGTCTCTGAGCAAAACTGTGGCCAAATTGCATTGGTCTGTGATGGAAATAGTTCCAACCACGGGGTGCCGCACCTGCAAGATATCTGAGAGAATTGGTGTTTGGGCAGGTGAAAGTTGACTGAGGATGATACATTGTGACTCAGGCTGTCCGCCAACAGTTTAACTCCCCCTTCATGTAAACTGCTGTCAACACCAGGACCCACTACTCTGCCAACGCAATTATTTGTGTTGGTAGCTTGTTGAGAGAACCCAACTTTGTTGACCGCCTTGCCAGGTCAGGTAGCACCATGCTACTTGATTGTCTGTCCTGATTATGACATTCTTCTTCTGCAAAGAGACCTGAAAGAAGAGAAGAGCTTTCAGAATGGCATACAACTCCCACCAATTGGAAGACTGCCTCTTTTCCAAGGGAGAGCATGGGGCATTCTGTTTTGACACTCAAGAACTGCTCCCCAACCCCAAAGACTGGCATATGTGGTCAATATCATTGGAGATTGATGTTGAAAGAGCACTCTCTTCTTGAGATGCTCTTCCTCTAACCACCATGAAAGATCTTGGAAAACACTGGGGGTAACTGGAATCCACTGTTCGTTCTTCCCTGAGCTCGATGACCAATGGCCCAAGATGTGATTGACCACAGGTTTCAGGTGGAAATGAGCCCATGGGACTACTGCTGTAGATGCTGCTAGAAGACCCTGAACCTGAAGCCAGGTCCTGGCAGTTGTTTGTGATTGCTCAGAGAGGGTGCAAACAATGGACACTATGGTTCTACCTCTGTTGTCTGGTAGAAAGACCGCACCAACAGTCATTGTCAAACCAGGCTCCAATAAATTGCCTGATCTAGGTTGTCACCAATTGCACCTTCTGTAGGTTTAACAGGGATGCCAGGTCTTGGAGTGAGGTGGTCACCATTGTCACAGCTTCCTCTGCCTTAGAAAAAGAGGAAGCATAAATTAACCAGTCATCAAGATTTGGAAAAAAAGTAATGCCCTTAAGTTATAGAGAAGCTACCAAAGGTACCAATACCGTTTGTGAATATGTGCAGGGACAATGTCAGACCAAATGGGACAGCTTGAAACTGGAAATGAGACCTTCTCTGGGCAAACCTGAGGAACCATTGACTTTCCAAATGCTTCGGAACATGAAAATATGCAGTCTGAAAGTCTAATGTAATGAGAAAATCTTCCTTTGAAATGAGAGGTATTGATTAGTCACCATCATGAAGGGTTCTACTTCTACAAAATAATTTAGCACTCTGAGATCCAGCACTGGACAGAAGCTGCCATCCAGCTTCAGAACTAAAAAGAGAATGGAATAGAATCCTGTATGTCTCGGACTTGCCGGGACTGGAACATTACCCATTTGCCAAACAAGGCTTGAAAGGTTTTGAGTAACTATTACTTACACACAAACATGCCCTATGGATTACAAGTTATTTTTTATTGCTCAGGATGTTTGGTGTGTTGCTTTCTCCTTGAGGTTGGCACTTTGCTCTTGTACCATTAAGCACAAGGGCATGTGTCCTTCTCACATTCTATTCCCTGGATACATGATCAGCTAACAACTTAAACCGGAGATTGAGCCGGAAGCCCCTTGGCGCAACATGTCTCCCATGGGTGACACCCAGACTGTGACGTCTTAATGGTTGTCTCTGGCAGATGGTGAGCATTTCTTCCCACTTAGCAGCCACTGGTGGTGAGGTCTCGCTACCTACCTTCTGGCGTCCAGGCTGAAAGCTAGATATAGCAGGTTGAGTAAAATGTAGTTCATACTTATCAATGCTGTGCTTACTTGGCTGTTTTCAGCAGTTTGAAGGAATGTACCTCCCTTCTTATGCTCTCATTAAACGTTTAACCACAATCTAGATTTGGCCAGAATCAGACATTTCACCCAAATCGGGATTATGAGAAGTGCGGTATGACCCACACCATTGGGTATTTCTCAAAAACACATTTTGCCTGTTAACTGAAAGCAGAATTTACAAAGGGAAAGGCCACAGCATGGTGGGAAAAGCTGCAGTGACAGATACACCATCCAGAATCGTGCAGATATTCGTCATTCTCAGTGGTAAAACAAAGTAATATCGCTGCAGTAATTATCTCCTTTTGTATCCTAGGGTTGGCGTTACCCCATACCTCATATGAGCGTGTAAATTGCTCACGTGTATATCGCTTGCTACTTCATTGATAGAAGCAGATATGCCTGGTGAACGCAATATCAAGGGCGTGACAATTATGGCTGGACATCACCCAGTTTGCTTTGGAAAAGTGCAATGTAGTAAATAAATAAACAATTTCACTATGAGAAAGTTTAACCACTTACTTTCATAATGTGACCATCTGAAACTAAAGTCCACAGATATTATCCTGTGTATTCATTTGTGCCAAGTTATAGCCCATTGCCAAACCCTTGCCTCAGAAACTGATTCTCAGGACTGGTCACTTTACTGGATGCTTCTTTAGACTCTGCCCCTTCACAGCTGCTAGCTTTACCATGAGTAACATAGCAGCACTGACTACATCTGAAAACCACCCCTTGGTTTGACCTCACATGAAACCCAAACTTCTCCTGGAAGCTGGAGACCACAAGACGTTTTCACAAGTTATCCATTTGGAGCATTATATTAGGGCCTGGCCAGAAATTAGCCATTGCATCACATCATGTTAATAAAATGACTTATTTCACTGCAACACATGAAACTCCACTCATTTTGCCCATTGGTCATCTTTATATCTACCATGAAGATAAATATGATGGTGGCAACAACCAGCACAAGCCCAAAACACACATAATGTGGGTTCCTCCCTATGGCAATTCATCCTTACTAATAACTTTCCATTCAAGTGCAGAGGTCGCTCTACTCTAGGGCTTGTAGCGATCAATCATGCATTCAAGAAGGACCTAGTGCAGCTCAGAATGGAGTAGCATCTCTGACAATCCGGGGTATAATGCAGGTCCCTGCAGCCCCAACAGTGCAGCTAGCTTCCAATCAATCAGACCCATCCAAACCCTTCCTGGCCTGTCCCAAGTCCAACTGAAAATGGAGGAGGGTTGTGCATCGGGG
This sequence comes from Triturus cristatus, assembly GCF_964204655.1. Classification (NCBI taxonomy): domain Eukaryota; kingdom Metazoa; phylum Chordata; class Amphibia; order Caudata; family Salamandridae; genus Triturus; species Triturus cristatus. Next base: position 410,292,197 of record NC_140591.1, read on the forward strand.
TAGCTACCCCAACATGTAAAAAATCCTAGCTACAGAAATGTCAACCAAAAGGCCTAAAGACATCCCAGCTTTGGGGAGAGAGGAATCTCCTTCTCAGAGAGATATGACGCCTTGTGGTGAAAGCCAGAGTTCTCTGGAGGCCACAAAGCTGATACACCAACCCTTCAGCGGGTCCCCATTCTGTCCAATACATCACAATGAGATTTGGAAGACTCAGGGGCCCCTGTCACATCCTACAGGGGGCCCCATCACTTTCCATTATGACTCTGTATAAAATGGGAAGTAACCAAACCAGTAACTTTACCAACTGGCCTCTGTATGCAGGGGCAATTTATTCATTGTCTGAAGATAATGTAGTGCATGGTGAGCCCTGCTGGAGTGGACAAAGAATTTATGAGCATGAACTTTAATGCTCATTAAGCACTCCAAAATTGATCACAACTAAATTCAGCATGTTCTGTGTGCCAATAAGAGCAGTGCTCAATTTGTGCCAGTGGTAGCCAGTAGGAGCCACCGGAATGTATTTTTTGGTGTGGATCAAAACTTATTTACACTCATCAGACATTTTCGGAGAACAAGAGAGGGAAAAACAAGCAGAAAGATGGAGGAGGACGAGAAATCAGGAATCTGCAAGAGTGCAGTAAAGGGAAAGGGAGCGTCTGGTAGTGGATTAAAGAGGCAAGAGGTGGATTTAAGACCACACAGTCTTGGAATTCGACATTTAATTGCACCGGTCCTGGGCTGCTGATTAAGCTCTGAACAAGAGAGTGGACACACTTGGATGATTTACAGTACAACTAGCGAATATGATACACTGTGCGCCTGTCCTCATGATGCCAAATTCATAGGCTACCATATTCTCATCATACAGCTGCAAAGTGTTTCTTGAAGACTCCTACGCAGTGCTTTATTTGAGCCAGTTGTTTATAGTGCTCTGCCCCGTCACTTAATAATCAAAACCAGTGCTTTTCATGAGCACTAGTTAAGGGAACATTCATTTACGGGGAGATTAAGTGATTTGCCCACAATCACAAGATGTGGAGCCACCACCTAGACTCGAACCTGGTTCCCCAGCTCCGAAGGCAGCAGCTCTGGCCATTATGCCAAATCCTCTCCCCACTTTCATGGGTCAGTTTTAGGCAGGGTTAACAGGAGAATTAGCTGGTGCAAGCTGCCTCCTGACAAGAGCCCAAGCACTTATGTTTTTTTTACAAATTAACCACTGGTCCTATGGTAGAAGTTTGCTGCTAGCTGTCTTGATTTGCTGATCGTGGCAGCGCAGCTAGATAGCAAAGTCCCAAGAGGAGTGAGATACTGCTGCAATCCGTAATCCACTATGCCAGATTACGGCATTCTGCATTCTGATTCGTTCAATGAGTGATATCACAAATCTGGGAGAGCCTTGCATCTGAGATATCAAAGAAGTGGACCCTTTCAGCACAGAAAGGGGTCTATTAGTATGTCGGGCGGATCGCCACTGTCCCGCATGGCGGAGGCGATCTGCCCGACATTATCCCCCGCCCGCCCCCCATTTCCCCCCACCATATTATGATGGCGGGGGGTACCGCAAAGGACGGGAAGACCGTCCGCCGCTTTTCCGCCCGGTGGATGAGTCGACCGGGCGGAAAAGGGTTGCAATATGATGGTGGTGTTGCATCCACGGAAAGGCATGCGGTCTCCTCAGTTGGGGGCCTGTAGCGGGCCCCCAGGCTGTTGGAGGGGTGGGGGGTGCACATGGGGGTACCTATGGTACCCCCCTGCATTTGCAGGCACAACGTGGCAGGCACTGCACGGTGCCTGCCTCGTTGTGCATACACAATGTGCATCCACACCATTGTGGCGGGCGGTGCTGTCAGCACCGCCCGCCAAAATGCTGTGGATGGGGGATGCCACCGCCACCGTGGCGGTGGCATCCTAATTGCCGGTGCGGGACTGCCGCACCACTGGCGGCTGGTGCCAGCACTGCTAGGGTGGCGGGCGGACGAAAGTCCGCCCGCCATCCTAATAGGCCCCTATATGTTATCCTCAACAAGAAGAAGGAAAGACGCTAAACTGGCAATATTTTGAAACCGTCAACATTTGTCCAACAGTTTCACCTATTTTAGAGGGTCCTGTTGATGCTTTACAAAGGTTTTGATTCAGATTTGCTTTCAAATTGCACTGGAGTTCCTCACACACCCATTTATAACCACACCTGTCTTCTTCTTGTGCATCGCCATCTTAGACAATTGTGAAAATTCTAATTGAAGTAGATGCACTGGGAGACATTGAAATATGAGGCAGGTACAATTGCACTTTTTGTTGCTATGCCACTTCCTGTCCTATAGTGGGTCTCCCTGTATGATCTCAGCCATGATATTCCTAAATAACAACTTTGCCTCGCTCTGTTCAAACAAGCGTGTCAAAGGCATTGGGTTGCAGCATGGGTTCCATCCCATGAATGGCGACAAATATCGATAGGAAACCGAAGTTGTACTTTGTAAGTTTAAAGGTTCTAATGATTATGGCTTTGGTGGAAAAAATGTCTTGCTTAGAAGTGGAGGAAAGAAGGGCAGGCCTATCTTGTTATGTGCAGAGTTTTCTGGCTCATCACAAGAGGTCTGCATTCAATTGGATTGCCATGCCCTGCAGGAACTGGGAGTGCATGCATACAGAGGGACACACTATGTGCCCCTGCATGCATCCCCTGGCGCAAAGGCAACAGGGGGCCCTGCAGGGCCGCCTTTGTTCCCTCACCGCCACACTTTTCTTGACGGGCCACCGCCATGAAAACTGTGGCATTGAGGAAACTCCTAATATGCTTGGTGGTGTCGCAGCTGCTCTGCCACCGTATTAAGGGCCTCAGACCGCTGCAAGACCAGCAGTCCCATGGCGGTTCGACCGCCCAACTTGTAATGGAGCGGTCGGACCACCGGTGTGGAAGGAGCCCCCCCGCCACCGTGGCTTTGGCAGTCCATCGGACTGCCGAACTCAAAATAAGACCCTTAGACAACCTTTGTCACTCAGGCCCAAAGTCTCTTTGTAGGGAGTAGGAATAACGCTCCCATCCCATAACTAATTTTGCCCTTTTGACATTTTCATCTTTAAAGTTTTGATGGAGAGGAGGATGCTGTTCAGCTGTCGACCTATTGTGCATTGATTGCAAAATTATTAACACTTTCACAACAAAACAAGAGCCGCGCAATGGAGAACTGAATGCATAATCTAGAAATTGGCATCTGAAAAGAATTAGTAAAATTAATAAAAGCAGGAGATCACCTCTTCTTTCGAACAATGTTAGTTACATGTTTTCGTAAGAAAGATTCAGTGTTGAATAATTCACCAGAAAAGTGCACGTTCCCTCTTCACTTTATTATGAACCCTGCAGTGATAAAGTATTTTCTTTCAGGCAGCCTGCTGAGTTGTTTCGAGCCAGTGTACCCCGAGCAGCTTTGGGTGGAAGAAAAAGTATTCTGTGACGTGTTTCCATTCCACATTGTCTTCGACAAATCCGTAAGTTATGTCACACATAAATGCGCTAGCGCATTAGTTTTTACATTCTGCAGAAAAAGGCGTCAAGGCCTTTGCAAATATTTAATAGAAGCATCGAAGTGTGATCGCCAGGGAATATTTTTTAACATGAACTAACAAGTCCCTTCAGCGCTGACATTTTTTATTTAACACGTTTGTTATCGCAAAAAAGGAAAGATTTACATAGGACGAACTCTGTAAATTCACATCAGAAGCCAGTCTTTCCAGGTAGAGTTTATGTATAACGGGGATTAAGTTAGACAGATGCTGCCCACTGGCAACACACAACACGCCCTAGCATTTCCAGGAAGTAGCAGCATTTTCACATAGATGGGGCTTACATTTCACAGCATATTTCTGTAAAAGGTGAATTCAGTAATGTATGGAAGCCGTGCTCACATCACCTAAGTGCCTGAGGCTTGGCTTTGTTGCAATCTTCAGCGACACCGAAGGACAAATGCTGCATGCACAGGACGTCTACAATTATTTTGCATTGATGTTGCTTGTGCAGAGTTTAAACCCAAAGTTTGTGGACTAAAGACATTAGGGGGCATATTATCAAGCCAGGCAATACAATTATCGCCGCTTTGAAGGACACCTAACATGGGCTTCAATTGGAATTCCATAGAGCATATTATCAAGACCATTATCGCCGTTTTAGCGGCAGTTTTCTGCCGCTAAAGCGGCGATAATTTTATCGCCTGGCTTGATAATATGCCCCTAAAGTCCTAGGGTTCCGAAGAAGTTTGCAGTTGCATGGGCTGCAAACTGCTGAATTACAGGGTTTGTGTAAGAAATTGTTTTATTGTTAGACAGAGGTGGAACAACCTCACTACTTGTCAGTGTAAACCACAAACGTCACTAAATTAACTTGTGTGTAACTCTCTGGTAGGGTTAAACTTTTGAAAAATAACTGTAAATGGTTTATTATTATTAAGAGATGTATGGAATTAATGACATCTAATTAAATGCAATTACATTTTCATACAAATGTATGTTATGTTATTTTTTAAATACAGAATGGTTATTCAAATATGTTAAAATAAAAAAAATATTTTTGAAATAATTGCTTTTACAGTAAATTAAATGTATTTATATTTTTGACAATATAAATATTTAAATTGAATTTAACATTTTTTCCTATTTTTATTTCGAGTCCCTACCTCCATTATTGTCTATGGGAGCATTTTGTAGTATGAGTGGTTGGTCATGTGTGGTCCTGGATTTAATACTGCCCTTCTTTTACAGTAGTAACTGTATATTCATAAATTTGGCTCCATGCTCTGTCACAGTGGTTTGAGACATTCAAGCCTACTAACAAACATAGATTTATTCATGTGTAAGTTTACCCTTGTGAATGGCATCCATTGTATGGAGCACCAATCAGTGTGCCACGGCTCTGCGCTTAATGACAGAGAGAAACTCGGTAGAAGCCTCCATCTGCAGAAAAGAACTGTTCTTTCTGTGATACATCACTTTTACCGTTTGTGGAAAGGAGAGGAAGACCCTCACACACAGGGCATTCATTTCCCACTCAACAGACAGCAAAGCCTTTGTCCTGACCAGGCTCCCAGAGTGTAGAGCTAAGTAGAAAAGGATACAGCAGTACTCCTATGAAACAGTCTTCTGCTGAATCACTGTGCACAGAATTGTAACCATCATGTGAGTGCTCTCCATCACTATCATGATTGTGCCAGCCCTGTCTCCCATCAATCTTGACACCCCTCTCTTTGTGATTATGCATACCTGCCGGGCCAGTGAGTGAACTCTAATCTCTGGTATGAGCAGGCCTTTCAGCTCTTATTGTAGGGGATCGAAATCCATTTTTTCATTTCAGATTCTAATTTCCCCATGCCCTCAGTCACATATATTGCCTGAATATTTCTGATCCTTTGTGCATGAGAGGTCACCACTTGTCTCTTCATATAGACAATCTCAGTTTGGACTTTGATTGGTATTTCTTGACCACAAACATTCCGTCTGTGAGCCCCTGAAATGTTGTGTCTATAATCTTCACAGCATTTGCAATGTTCTCAGTTGTAGTGTTCCAAACAGCATGAATAATACATTTGTGTAGGTCATCAATACCATTTCTCTGATTATATATTAATCTTCCTCCAAATGCAAGTTGTGAGGTGGATCTCTTCTTGCTAATCTGATGTGCAGATCCTCTGAGTATGAAAAACTCCTTTTATCTGCCTTAGCATTTGCAAAGATATGCACGCTCAAGATAGCTGCCACATCAGATGATCCAGCTGAGTATTGCCCCCAGTGTCAGAGAAACTGGACTGCAACACACCACTCCCCATTTAGAATTTACTTGAGGCCTCTTGGAGGGATGCCAGTAGCACAGTGGGGGGCAGGACTCAACAACACCAACCAACAGGGCCCAGAGGATGCGCCATCTACCATCTGTAGTCCATTCCTTTGCCCCAATGAGCCTCATAGCACTAAGGTATACACCTGCAAGGGTGTCAACGCTTCAGTATTCCCATGGAACTCTCGGGCAGTCCCTGTGTCCTGCTCTTTAAATCCTCTGGGTAATCTAACACTGCCAATCTAGACTCCACAAACCTCAAAAACGAGGCAGGGGGAACACAAGCCTTCCAGCTCCAAGCTATAGCTTCTTCTTCACACCCGGGGAGTGGGTATCTCCAGTGCTTCACAGTTCAGGCATACAAAGAGAGTTTTTCAGGCACTAATCAGTTTGTGGTCTACTTAGCTCTTTCCCCTCACCTGGGATCCTGTCTTTGACGGCTCAAGATGCCATATTGATCATCAAAGAGAAGCCACTGACAGGAGCCAAAAAGAAGTGCCATCTTACTATCAACTAGCTCTGCCTCTCAGTTATTCATTTAGAATCACACAAAATGTTAGGACAAATGGAGTGCAGATGTGGAGTTCTTTCTTCAGCTTTTGGCAAGGATATTTAATGACGAGATGGTCAGGAAGATGATCTTTTTAAACCTTTGTAGTGGACTGAATAGTTGTGACAGTATGTACATTGGTGTGCAAATGCCTCTATTCTTTCATAAAATCTTAATCTTCGAAGGAAATGTCAAAGAAAATATGCTGTTCTTTGGTTAAGATTTATGTTTTAGATTTTTTGTGCATAAATTGAGAAATATGTTGAACTTACTGTCACTTCCTTACTTAAATTAAGGAAACCTTGGAAAGGATTTTTCTCCCAATACACCATGTTGGAAAAAAGATGTATTGGGAGAAAAACACTATCATCATGTAGTAGCCATAAGAACACAATAAAAGGTTTTTGACATCAATTTAATTAATTTACTCATTTTATAGAACATGAATTTAGAGTCCTGAAGAAGTGACTAGTGACACAAAACTCGTGTTGGCTGTTTCCGAGGACGAATAATGTTGAGAAAATAAACAAAGAAGGGGGCGTGGCCTGAGGTATGATGGAGAAGGACACATAGTCCTAAGCTCTTCTCCTGAAGCCCCATGACGGGCATTTAGCCAATTCCCAAAAACAGCCCTCTCAACAATTTGGGCTGTCCCCATACTGGAGATACCTTGGGGGATAAGGCGGTGGTGAGAGAGACCCGGGTGAGGGTTATCCGGGTGGAGTTCAGTCCTCGGGGACCGCAGAGTGGCCACTACCAAGATGGCGACTGCAGAAGATCTTTGTCTCCTGTGCAGCCTTGCACAGCTGTTTGCTCTGAATCGGCGGGTCAGGGCTGTAGCCAAGGCACCACTGAGTAATGGCAGGGGTCGCCTGGAGGCCTCTGTTGGATGACTTGAGCTGCGGTGGAGATGTGGGAGGCCTGATGAGGTGAGGCAGATATCGCATACAGTGGAGACTGTAGCTGTCGGGACAAGAAAGCACAGAGAGACTCAGTTCTTTATTGAGTGGGCCGCAAGAGTGGTCCAAACCCTGGCCTGATTTATTTCTCCTGGGTGGCCTCGGCTCAGCCCTGCAGTCTGCTCTAAATGAAGGCAACCGTGGCTATTAAACTCTTGAGGTGATATTCCTGAAGAAGTGAGCCACTGAGCTAGAGGATTTTGAGCACTGACGGCAGTCAATGGTGGGGTGCAGAAGCCCCCTCTGTCTTGGATGCTCCTGTGGGCCCAAACTCCCCCTCTCCCCACTTCCTGGTGAGAGCGTCTTGGACAGGAGATAGCTCCCATACTAAAAGTGTGACTGTACTCCGCCTGCTTCCGTCTAGAAACGTGACCCTGCTCTGACCTAGAAACGTGACCCAGGGGCACAGATCTAGAAGATGGAGGAAGAACCAGCTGTATGGACTGGAGTACACAGGGCCCTGTTGACTCACGGTGTGGAGGGGTGGTTTGCTCCCACACGGGCCATGGGTTACGATTGGGAAACAGACATGGTGCACAGTGTGAGCTGCACTGAGAATGAGGTGGCCTGGGGTGATTGCACCTCACATTTGTTGATTCTGCCAATGCCCGTACATTGTGAAAATAAAGCCTACAACTGTGGAACTGGTATAGGAGGGGAGTGACCAACCATGGTGTCCCCTCAAGGGACGAAGAGTGCAGAAGACAAATATATGGAGAATGCAGACACTGGGTGTTAGACCTACTTAACTAAATGAGTCTCTAGTCTCACACAGAAACCATATTAGCTGCCATTCGAGATACCAAGGTTGCACTTGAGGCTTGGATTAATGTGGTTGCCCTGGACCTTGGGATACTTCATACAGATCATAGGAAGTTAGCAGACACAGTGTCTGACTTAGAGTCTAATATGGCATCAACAAAACCAACAGTGGGCAGGGCCAGGGTCCAGAGGCTGCTGCAGAAGGTGAAATTTCTCGCAGGCAAACTGGACAATGCAGAGGTTAGATCTAGATGCAACAATGTGCATGTAGTGGGTGTGCCAAAAAGAATGGAAGGACAGAGTGCTGAGCTATACATAGAGCAGTGGTTGTCAGAGACAGTGGTGGAAAGGAAGGTCCCCAAGTTTTTACGGTGGAAGCTGTGCACTGCATTCCAGGCAAGCCGACAGGCCTCATGCTTAGAGTCATGGTGGTGAAACTATTCAACTTTATGCATCGAAACAGTATCTTTCAGATAGTGAGAACACATTGTCCCTGGCAGATGGTGGGAGGATTTGTAAATATATACTCAGATTATACCACCATGGTGCGGAGACAGAGAGAATCCTTCATGTAAGTTTAGAGACACCTGTGGAAACTGGGTACTTCATATGCTCTATTGTACTCTGTAAGACGTAGAATAATAGATCAAAATACCAGCCACTTTTTTCTCAAGGTCTCAGAAGTCCAGAATTGGCTAGAACAGCATGGACTTCAAACCCCCAAGGACGTGAAGAAGACCAGTCATAGGACTGACAGCAATGTAGGTGGAGACATCGCCCTAGAGGTAAGGCAAGGATCTACTCGACACCTGTTGAGGCCGCTACAGCCACGGCGAAAGTTGTGGCAGAGCTCCAACAGCAGCAGCAACTTGCTGTATTAAACAGGTGGGATGCCCTGGAACACAAGACAACAGGCTCTGATGGAGCTTCAGTCTGCTCAACAACAGAAACTGGTGATGAATCACTGCCAGTGGTGACTTGGGTGGCGTCAAACGTTGTGGGATGAATGGGTGTAGTATAGAATTTCTCCTGGACTCAGCCTAAGTTCATTCTGTTACACAGGCAAAAAGAGGGTTCTTTGGGATGCAGCGCTCTTGATTATGGGAGGTGATCTTAATTTGACAGCACAGCGTAGTCTGGATAGAATGGTGGCTCCGGGTGAGCAGGTGAGAGTGGATAATAGGTTGTCCACCTTCATTGGGGCCACAGGTCAGGCTGGCCTGTGGAGGGTGATGCATAAAGGAAAGAGACAGTTCTAATTTGCCTCTAATCATATGCAGTCCATGTCAAGGCTATACTATATTTTGGTACCCCAATGTCAAATAGGTAGATATAGAGATGTCCGCTATCTACCAAGTGGCATTTCAGATCATTACTCAATGTTGGCGATGCTACCGGTGCTGAGGTCCAGAATTAAACTGGATTGACACTTAGACGTTTGGGAGCTCAAGGATTGGAAGACTAGAAAATATATGGCTCAAGCCACATTTTTATATTTTACTGGGAACAAGAGATTGGTTGATTCGGAAGTGGTTCTCTGGGAAGCCTGGAAACTGGCAATTATGGGTCAGATAATAGCCCATGATACTGGGAAAAAGAAGGAGAGAGAAAGAGCTATGTCAGATTCAGAGAACTGCCACCAGATTCGGGTACTGGAATATCTTGTGGGCCCTGATCGAGGCAAGGCTAGACAACTAGAGCATTTAAGAGATGATTATAGAACCCCTGCTCTGCATGAAGCTAGAGCACACTTTAGATTTCAGCCGGGCCAGGTGTATGAAGTGGGTAATAAGACGGGAAAATTGTTGGCATGTGTGTCCAAGAGGGATGAGGAGCAAAAATTGATACATAGATGCATGCCAGAGGGGATACTGGTGCACACAGCTGGATATACAGTCAAAACATTTGCCTGATCACTGAGATGTCTACACACAGCCAGATCTGCGGTATTGGAAAGCAAGCCAGGGAGGTTTGTGGGTGATATTCTGACCCCTGTCTTCACAGCTGACAACAGTATAGAACTCAATAAGGACTTGAAAGTGGACAAACTGGCAGAGGCCATTGCACAGCTTAAGTCAGGGAAGACCATGGGCCCGAAAGGCCTTTCAGCTGAGTTTTTTAAATGTTTGAAAAGTAAGTTGACAGACCCATTGTTGAGACTCTCTGAAGGGACAAGGAAAGATGGGATACTCCTGAGGGACCTCCGGCAAGCCACAATCGTACTGATTCATAAAAAGGGACAGCGCACTGAAGATTGTGCATCATATAGACCAATCTCACTGTTAAATTTGGAGACAAAGATTTTGGCCAATGCATTAGCCAACCAATTGACAAGGGTGGTGGAAGCTCTGGTACATTCTGATTAATCAGGATTTATGCCACATAAAGCTGCAAGACACAACCTACGACATTTGTTTGGCTGTTTGACACGGATGGGGAAGTTGCGGGAACCAGCAATTCTGCTGGTGCTCGATTCAGAGAAGACCTTTTACTCCCTGGAGTAGCCATATCTTGTGGCCATTCTCAGAAAGATGCGTTCTGGTCCCACATTTATAGCCTGGATCTGACTGTTGTGCCATGGCCCACTGACAATGCTTAGAGTTAATGGCTGTATTTCGGAGGAGTTTGCCCTGGTGAGAGGGGCCTGACAGGGTAGTCTGATGTTTCCCATGCTCTTTGTATATAGCAATGGAGCTCCTGGCTGCCTGGGACAGATGAGATGCACAAATCAAAGGTATTCATTGGGAGCCCGACTGGGAGAATGTTATATCTCTAAATGCTGATGGCATACTGCACTATTTGGCTGAACCGGGATATTCAAATTAGAGGGTTTTTAGTTATTCTGGGGATTTTCGGGAATCATTCAGAAGTTCATATAAACTGGATCAAGTCTGTGGTGTTCCTTCCAACAGACTGGGTACTGAATAACCCTGGGCGTAGTTATTCGCGAAGCTACGCAAAGTGCAGTTCGCACTACGCGAGCTACGCGTAGCACTTCGCGAACTGCGTAGTACCTTGTTCGCACTGTGCCAGATGTCGTTTTCAATGATTGCACAGTGCGGACAAGCAACCGGCAATGTGCAATCATTGAAAAGGGCATCTTGCACAGTGCGAGCTGTCGTTTTCTGCTGCTCGAGTAGACTTTTACTCGAGCGGCAGCTTTCTCAGCGCGAACTGATAGTTTCCCATCGCGAGCGGTCGCGAGCATACGCGACCACTCGCAATGAGAAACCTGACCTCCTACCGTTGGGAATCTCGCCGGGAGGTTTATTTTCCATGCTCGCGATCGCCAACTTGATGTTGCTGATCGCAAACAAGGAAAAAGTCGCACCGGGATGCCATTTTGCTTGCTCGCGGTCGCCAACTTGACGTTGAAGACTGCGAGCAAGCAAAAAATGACCGCAGCACTACGCAACACTACGCTACGCGTGTTCGCACTGTGCTACGTGCAGTTCGCGTAGTGCGAAGTAGCGCGAACTTCGCAAACTACGCGAGAGTAGCGTAGTTATTTGCCCAGGCTTAGTACTGAAGTCTGGCTGGGAGTGCCCAGTGGCTTGGGAATCTCAGGGTTTGTATATCTTGGGACTTGGGATCTTCATGATGCAAATTCAGGGACTCTTTTATCAGGCTTTTTAAAAAAAATAATTTTTTTTATTGATATAAAAGAAACAGTACAGGTCATAATTGGTTCTGTGTTCATAGCATCATAATACACAACATTCAAGGACATTTTTTTACAAATGCTGTCATCAAGGTTCCACCAATCACATATGTCCATTCCTTCGTCTCTAATTTAGCTCCATCTCAGTGGTAGCGGAGGTACATTAAGTGATTTGCCCCATTTTTTTGTCCCATTTCTTTAGACACCCTCTGTTTTTTAATACATCTTTTGCGGCGAGCATGCATTTATCCATTTCCTTAGCACACCCACTCGAAGTCGGCACCTCAACTGCTCCCCAACTCATTGCAATACTACGCTTAACCAGTGTATATCCCAGGGTGGCCCATTGCTGTTCTATTGCAGTAAGGTCTGTTGCGTCCCATATGTCCCAGTTTTGGTGTTGGTTGTATATCTTTGCCGATAGCCGTACGCATATGTCGTGTGACTCTCTCCCATAGTGACTTTATGTGAGTGTAATCCCATAGGATGTGATAAAAGGTAGCCTCCTCGGCACATTGACGGAGGCATAGTGCATCCTCTCTGCTCCCGATCTTTCTGAGAGTTGCCCCAGTGAGATAGGTTCTGTGTAATATCTTTAGTTGGATGAGAGGAAATTTAAGAGGGATAGCTGCGTCCCTTGGGGACATTAGTGCAGTTTGCCAATCCTCGTCCTCCAATGGCCCTTTATCATCTTGCCATTTTTCTCGGAGGCTTTAGAGTGGGTCGGGTAGATTGTTGCTTAACTTCCGATATGTCAGCGATATGGCTTTTTTCAGCAAAGGTTTAGATAGTAATCTATCCTCCAGTGGGGATGTCTCCGGCAACTCCCCTGTTGGGGGAAGTGCAGCTGTACGGGCGTGATGGATTTGTAGGTACCGAAAAACCTCCCTCCGGTCCAGGTCATACTCTTTTTGCAGTTCTGAGAATTTTACAATTTTCCCTTTTTTCCATAGATGGCCTATGGTGGAGATACCTATGGTGTCCCATTTATCAAAACCCGGTTGGTTACATAGTGTCCCGAGTCTCTGAGCCGACCATAGTGGGCTGCCCAGAGTCAAGGTGTTCCGCAAGCCGAGTTTTTTATTGGCTTGGCGCCAGATATCAATGGTTTGTGCAGTAGGACCATAATATTGGCGTATTTTTGCCTTTGAATACAGAACCCCCACGCAACCTTCTCTCCCCATCTGATATTTATCCAAGAGATAAGCGAGTTCTGTCAGGGGGTGATACACCCAATAGTTTAGCACCACCAGCTGTGTTGTCCAATAATAAAGGTGCACATCAGGGAGTGCAATCCCCACATCGTACCAACTTTTGGTTAATGTATGTAGCGCAATACGGTGCGCCCTACCATCCCACAGCAAATTCCTGATTTCGCTCTCAAATATTCAAAAATATGACTCAGAGATTCTATGCAGGCAGTTCTGGAGTTTATATAGGAACCGAGGGAGTGCCAAATGAATGGGCTTTTTTGCTTCGGCAGGTACTATCAATGTTGGCAGATAGGCAAGCGATAGATCCAGGCAGGTATGTGAGGCAACTATACAGCAGGGGGTAGCTGCAACATTTACTGAAGCCTGCTACAGATGTGGTTCAGATATGGAGGAGGTTGACAACACTACAAGGATGGAAGGGTAGGATAACCCTAGGATGCCACTGTGGGAGTCCGACAAGAGCTGCGGAGAGTTGTGGGGTACCCTAGATGCAATATTTTAGGTATTTCGAAGATTGGAGATCTGTGGTCAGAAAAAGGATGATCTACAGAGACAGTTTGAACTCTCTGGGAGTCACTACATGTGATATGTTCATAACCTTCTGAGATATATAGAGTTATTTGAGGAGATAGTAGAAACGACCCAGCTGGAATACAGGGTCACTGGGACAGCAGAGCATAAACATGCTATAGTTCAGATAAATGGTACCCTTCTTAGTATTGCCGACCCCCTCTTACTAAGTTGAGGGAGCGATGCATACATGATCTGGGTAAGTTGGAAGATGATTGGGCTGAGCCCTGCCGATATCCAGGGTAAGTTGCCATAAGGGCAGAGTTACGCCCGGTCCAACTGAAGATTCTACACAGGGCATACTTCACACGGACACGGCTGTTTCGAATGGTGAGGGCTGAAAATGATTGGTGTCTTAGAGGTTGTAATCAAATGGGAACCTTGCATCACACACTGTGAAAATGTCCAAAGATTCAGAAATTCTGCGAAGGGATAAAACATAGGTTAAGTGATGTACTGGAGATGCCGATCATACTCTCGCCATAGTTAGTGGCCCTGGGCTTGTGGCGGGAACAAACACTAGCGTTACAACAAACAAATGATGGACGGAATGCTGACAATGCAGACATTCTCCCTCAGTCAAGAGATCTGGGTTAAATCCATCGTTCTTTTGCCCACTACACCACCCCAGTTTAGACATGGCCATATGCAAATCAGTCTTGACCCTGTGCCTCATGGGAACAGTCCAGCCCGAACTGCCAAGCCATGTCTTCCCTGGACCAGAATCAAGCATCCTAGGACCGGTTTCTGGCTATCAGCCGTCATCAGCCAGGATAGCTTGACTCCAGTGGCGTAGTGAGCACGGGTCCCACGTCTGGGAATACCCATCCCACTTAGGGCGAAAAGCGTTACAACAACCAAATGATGGACGGAATGCTGACAATGCAGACATTCTCCCCCAGTCAAGAGATCTGGGTTAAATCCATCGTTCTTTTGCCCACTACACCACCCCAGTTTAGACATGGCCATATGCAAATCAGTATTGACCCTGTGCCTCATGGGAACAGTCCAGCCCGAACTGCCAAGCCATGTCTTCCCTGGACCAGAATCAAGCATCCTAGGACCGGTTTCTGGCTATCAGCCGTCATCAGCCAGGATAGCTTGACTCCAGTTTGTCAGCATTCCGTCCATCATTTGTTTGGCAGTTCGGGCTGGACTGTTCCCATGAGGCACAGGGTCAAGACTGATTTGCATATGGCCATGTCTAAACTGGGGTGGTGTAGTGGGCAAAAGAACGATGGATTTAACCCAGATCTCTTGACTGGGGGAGAATGTCTGCATTGTCAGCATTCCGTCCATCATTTGTTTGTTGGGAACAAACACTAGGCAGATATACCCTTCTCTTTTATAATGTATCACTGATGGTTGACAGGGCAGACATAATTTGCAATTGGGCTACTGGCACACTTCTACTATTAAAGTACGGTAGGCGAAAAATTGCCTGGTGCATAAGAGCCGAAGAATTGATGTACACTGCACAGGGATGCCCACAAAAGTTTGTTAAGGTATGAAATCCCTAGAAGAATGCAATGGACTTAGAGTAAGAACAAGGAGGGAACTCTAATGTCAGAATCCATAATAAAGCCAGACTTATCTGGAGATGTCACCCCAGAATGTTTTTATATTCTTCGGATTCAGGTGAAGTTGTGCCTGATGCCCACAGCATGGACAAACCCCACACATTATTTTTTCTGTATGTGTGATTCGTGTACTGATTCAGTATCATGGGTAATAACCATGTTTTGTTTTTGCAGTGAAAATAAACAAAAATCTTTCAAAAAATAAACAAGGAATTATTTTTAATTGAAATAAAAGGTGTGGATTTCTTCTATAAAGAACGGCACCCTTGGAGCCAGAGGGCTTACTCAGGGTCGCACTTATAGTGCCAAAACATTCTCTTCATGATTCCCCTTTTTGATAAAGACTTGGGCCCCGATTTATCATAGCACTGAGGTGCCCTCGAGCCACACAAGGTGCCCCAAGTGCAACACAATGCTAAGGTCAGATTTGCAGAGAACCACAAGGCCACCTTCATTGCTTGGTAAATCTGGAGTAACGCAATGCACCACTTCTCCATTAAGCCTGATTGTCTCTGCCTTTTATTTCCTCTGCCCAGTTAAGGGTGAAACAGGCAGGAGTAAACATCCAGAAGTATGTTCCAGGGCTGCAGACCCTGGAGATCAGATTGAACGACTACTTCACGATTGTGCATCCGCAAGTGACGTTCACCATTTCCAGCATTTGCAAGTTCATCAACAGCCAATTTGTTTTAAAGACGAGAAGGGAAATGATGCCCGCGTCATGGAAGAAGCAGCCAATGCTGAAGCTTCGAGGTAATTATTGCAGCCATTTCTACATACTTTGCCATATGATGCCCGAATTATGTATCTGATGCACAGTTCCTGTTTGTGTCATGGCACACCTTGAATTGGGTGCATCTGGCACAAATAGTGGCAGTGTACTCCAATACTAGAAAATGTTGCTGCTTTGCGTGCAGTTGTGTTGGGAACAAGGCTTTAGTGAAAGGCGGACCCACTGCTTGAATCCCCCAATCTGCCTTTCACTGCAGGCAACAAGCCTGACATGGCTCTGAAGGGGGGGTGAGGTCCTGCGGCAGGTGGCTGTAGTGACTGACTGCGCATGTCTGTGATGGGGAGACCTAGGAGTACCTAGAACCCTGGAGCCTACTCCCCCAGGGGCACTCTGGGGAAACACAGTGCCTGTGCAACACCTATATGTAGCACTCAATCAGTGTGCTTTCTGACAGCTTCTTTGCCCCTGTGCCTGTACCTGTGCATTAGAATGTGCGGTTGATACTGCTTATTTTCCATGCAGCCATTATAGCATTTACCTTATAACTTCTGAAAATGTGATCAGTACCAGATTTGCAGTCTATAGGTAGCTTGAGCTGGAAATAACATTTGTTATGCATTCAAAGGCAGAGGTGAAATGCAAGTCTAGCCCGCTGACATACTGCTACTTATTCTATTAAAATGTAAACTGGGGTTTACTTTTCTTTCCCTTACTGCTAAGTGTGAGGATTTTGAAAAGTGAACTATGTGACATTCTTGTTGATTTGGCTGTAGGATGTCTTTTCTGTTAAACATACAACAAAATGTAAATACCTATATAGGAACTGTAGAAATATTTCAAAATAAATAAACAGTTTCCACACATTAGCGTTTGTGCACTATAAAGTTGTATCTATATATATATCCATGGATGGATTGGCCGTAGCGGGCATCGGGCATTTTCCCAGGAGGCTGGAAGGGCTTTGCAGTAGTGGGGGCCAGATTTGTTCCTGGGGGGGTGGTGTCCCCCAGCAACAAAAGCAGCAGTGCTTCACACTTGCATCACTGTCAGGTGAAACCCTAAATGGATCTTGAAGAACAGCAGGTGCCGACATCCCTGCACCAAGAATCACCGTTTTCCAGCAAACTGGTGACAGTTGTCTACAGTCCTGCCCTAGGAGACAGCAGAACAGTGCCATTTCTACTAAGATATGGTGTTGTTTCCTCTCTCCCCCTGCGCTGGCACATTTTTGGCTGCCAGGCACCAAAGCACACACCCGTGCATCATAATGAAAGGGTTTGTGACTTTCATCAAACATAGGGTTTGTACTAGAAGAAGATCCTTTCAGAACACAAATTATGCTTTAATACTTTCCCCACTTCATGTGTGCTTGGGAAAATGTGGAGAGTTTTTAAAAGTTACTTCACAGTTACGCCTACCTCGAGGATACATACATTTTTCATGTAAATCCATGTCTACCAATGTTACTAGATAGGGATTTACATCAAAACCCATGGGTAGTTGTATTGAAATGTCCATGTACCACCCACGGAACACCACCCTGATGCAAAGTGGCACAAATCCAGATATGTGTTGGAAAGAAAATACCACCACAACACTTTGAGCTGGGTGTGCATTACAAAAGTAACACAAACACTGGAAAAGCTCTTAGCAAATCTTAATCAATCTGATGTTTGTATGATGTGGCTACTCACCCGTGAGGGTCTCAAAGCACTGAGGGCAGGGGGGCTGCTGATCTGTCTGGGTGTGGAGGTTCAGTCGAAGACCCAGGTCTTGAGGTCCTTCCAGAATTGGGTCAATGACGCAGATTGCCTGATTTGGAGGGGCAGGGTGTTCCAGGTCTTGGCGGCGAGGTAGGAGAAGGATCTTCCTCCGGTTCTGATCCTGTGGATCCATGGGACGGAGGCCAGGGCGAGTTGGGCGGAGCGGAGTTGTCTGAGCTTAGGGGGCCTGTCCCAGGATGAGTACTTCGGTCTTGTCCGAGTTGAGCTTGAGGCAGCTGTCTTTTATCCAGGTAGCCACGGCCTTCATTCCACTATGAAAGTTGAATCTAGCGGCTGTGGGTTCGTTGGTGAGGGAGAGGATCGGCTGGGTGTCATCAACGTAGGGGACGATGTTGAGTCAGTGGCTTCTGACGATGGCTGCAAGGGGGGGCCATGTAGATGTTGAAGAGGGTGGGGCTCAAGGAAGAGCCCTGGGGCACTCTGCAGCTGATCTCTATAGGTTCTGAGAGGAATTGGGGTAGTCTGACTCACTGTGTTCGGCCAACATGTAAGAAATATGAAGCTATGCTCAAATCGACAATTTTATAATTTGCAGACAAACACTGACACATTTTCGACGCAAGTGTTTGCCCTACAGTGTTTTATTTGTTTTTTTAATGGGATGTATCCCCCCATCCCCCATGGATGTATGATAGGATCACGCATTCCATTGTAACGCATGCTGGTACAACGCGAATGGCATTACTATGCATAACCTTTACTGCGCATTCTGTTGTAACACATGCTGTCACAAAGTGGCCGTTACAACGCGAATGCCATTACCATGCATAACCTTTACCACACACGCCTCTAGGACTCTGACGAGTCTTGGGGGTGGGTCCGGGGGGATGACACTGTGGTGGGGGAGTGGTAGTGCGCTCCCTTCACTGCGCATGAGGTGTTTGCCTGGCCATTTCAGGCCAGCCAAACCCTCATGCGCAGTGAAGCTTTCTCCAGCCCTAGCTGCGTTGCCGGGCTGGAGAAATCAGGCACGGGCACAGGCTCCCAGTCTGTCTGGGTGTGCAAAGTCCCAGCGCTCAGGCCAAACCTGGAGCTGCTTTCAGGTAGCATCATGATTGGCCGCAGTGGAGTCTGTCCCAGTAGCAGGAAGAGCGCAATGGAGCAAACGGCGGAGGTGGCAGCGATCAGGTAAAACATTTTTTTAAATTCTTATGTTGTCCCCTGACCCCTCCCCCCCCACCTCCCCAGCTCCCTCCTCCAGCCTGCCCCGCTACTTTAGCTGCAGACAGGCCGTTGCTGATCAGGAGCAAGGGCCAATCATAACCAGCATTACCTTTTCGGCCGTTTTCCTTGCCATAAGTTAAAGTCAGCATACCAGCCTCCCATCACTCCAATATGGCTGACTTTGTCATCCACCAAGGACATAAAAGCAATGCCCCCCTCCCACCCCCCATGTAACATTCAGTAACCAAAGCCACAAGAAAGATAAAGCTCTACACAAAACAGGACAGGGAGGGATGTAAAACTATACTGTGGCGAGGAAGACTAGGACTCGGAGTAATGAAGATTACTGGTAAGTAATCAGGGCATTCCACAGCCTCTATAGGACCACCCACCTCATATGGAATATCGGGCCTCAATTCTAAGTCTAAGTGCCAGTGTATCACCAGCAGGGGTCAGCGAAGCTCCCACATTACCCAAATTAATACAAACGGCGAACCTGACACAACCCGAAGCATACACAGGAACCATAACAAGCATGCTCTGTTCCGTAAGGAGGGCCTTACAATATTGTCATTTACTAACTGCACATTAATGCCCTAATACACAGGACAGATGACTTGGATGGAGTCGCTGCAGTGCATGCTGTACCTGTGCTCCCCTAAGCTACGCAGTCTGCAGGAGCTGGAGGAGCGCAACATGCACCTCTCAGACATCGCGCAGCACGATACCACGCGGGATCTCATCCTGCTCAACCAGCAGCGGCTGGCTGAGATCGAACTGTCCAACCAGCTGGAGAGAAAGAAGGAAGAGCTCCAGATCCTCTCAAAGAATTTGGAGATCGAAAAAAAGAAAACCGAGACCTTGCTCTACGCCATGCTGCCCGAGCATGTGGCCAACCAGTTGAAGGAAGGCAAAAAAGTGGAAGCAGGTACAGAGCTTCGTTTATCCTCATTTTATTAGCACAAGGTTTCTAGTTGAAGATGTTAGATCAGAAAAGTAAATCATTTCAATTGTGAAAAGTGCGATACATTTATTCGTTTAGCCGGCTAGGTGGCTGAGTGATATTTGACGCTGACCGATGGCACAGCGAGGCTGTCACTGACCCTGATGCAAAAACGTTAAATGGTGTTGCTATGCTCCTCGTGGGGTTTAAAAATGATAAATTGGGTGCACAAGGCCTCTCACACCCATGGACTCTAACTTACTACACCTGCTGCATTCCTGGTATGGTAGGTGCTTGATTCCCTGCTGGACAGGGGCGCAGCTTGATGGGCAGTGGCATGCATCCATCCCATTGAGTATTTCTGTAGCATATCTAGATTTCTGAATTACATTGCATATCAACATCGCTAGCTGCTTTGTTGAACCCAGAACACTCTGCGCTTTGTCCACCATCTTATGCATGTGTTGAAGCAGTGCTGGGCAGTTTTCTCTCTTGTTGGGTGGAACAGGACGTCATACTTTTACCAACTGTGGGGCATATTATCAAGCACGACTTTAAAATTATCGCCGCTTTGGCGGCAGGAAACTGCCACTAAAGCAGCGATAATGGGCTTGCTAATATGCCGCAGAGAATTCCAATAGAAACCCTTGCACACACCAGAACATGGGCTTCTATGGAATTCTCTGCAGCATATTATCAAGCCCATTATCGCCGCTTTAGCTGCAGTTTTCTGCCGCTAAAGCGGCGATAATTTTAACGCCGTTTCTTGATAATATGCCCCTTATATTTTACCACATCCACAGTGCACCCCAGTAGTACCCACTGTCCTACTCATCTGTGTGTACCTTTCGGCATGGATGGCTCAGTCAGAATCTGATGCCTGAAGTGGGGTGCAGTCCTCCAGCTCTGGCCCCCGGCAGCGTCTGTTGCGGCCTCATACCTTTAGTGGGTTCGAGCTCACAGTGTCAACCACAGCTGCCAAGTTTTCCAATTCCATGCATGACTAGTTAGGTCAGTCCCCTATTTTTCTAAGAATTATGGGACTTGTAGACCTGGTTTTATACTGGGTTAAATAAGACTACAATTAAAAAATAAACTGGCACTGTCCTAACTAGTCACACATTGAACTGGGAATCTTGGCAGCTGTGGCAACTGGGAAGCCACATGAGGAGGTGGAGTTAGTTTATGTGTTGTAGGGGACCACAGATTTGAACCTTGGGACACAGAAAGATGCATAGAAATAATCCTGTCAGGGATTCCCAATGTAAGACCTGTGTCTGAGAGCTGATGCCAAGCAAGATATTCAGGATAGCCACCGACTATGTAAATGATTCTCATTTGCAATAATTGTTTGTAAATGTATCTCATGTGGATATCCTGAAAAATAGGCTTGAACCCGACCTCTGTACCATGTAGACATGAATGCCAGGTGTCCATCACTTCCTGGTTACCATTTGTCTTTCTCTGCTGAGAGCAAGAGGTGACCAATGGCTGATTTCCAATGGTGACCGGGTTCGAAAAACATTAACTTTCATCATAGGTTATTAGAGATGTGAGTGGGTCCTGTTTGTTATGGGGGCATCATGTGCATGACATGTAGTTATCACTTCAGAACTAGTTCAGGGAATAACAATGAATGGATCAAATATTGTGAAACGCCTTAGAGCAGGATTCAAATCTGGTGCAAAGATCAGGGTTGGCAGTGCAGGACGTAAAGGATATGTACATCCATTCTATAGTGCACTACCACATTTGGTGGGGTTGACATAATACAGTAACATGCAGGGGTTTAATGTTCACTAATTGGCTGTGGGGCAGGTTAGAGCGATCTTCTTCCGGGTAAAGTCAGACACTGCTTACACTCACTTTTGTGGGATCGCCTAATGCATTCTGGGTGTTGTAGTTTCGTTTTGCTTCCACTGAGCTAATGAGACCAACACACCTGGAATCAGTGATTTATATGTGAAAAGTTCAGGACTGGAGCCAGTGTCTGTAATGACCTGGATTGTGGTGGTCACTCTAGGGTAGTTAGACCAAAGCGTTACTTCTTTTAATTTCTGGCACAAACCTGGGCCATATAGGGTAAACCATTGCATATTTATCGAGATCACCAGGACAGCAACAATTGGAGCTTCTAAAATGAGGCTGACCCCATCCTAAGCATTATATAGACATTGTGATTTCTACATTTTATAATGCACCCCAAAGCAACCCGACAGTATGTTGCGTGATGCGCTTATGTGACATCATCTACACACACACCATGCACAATAAAACAGGCCGTGAGATTTAGGTAACGGGAAGCTTGCTTAAGGTGCACATACTGTGTCACTGGCTAAATTGATATGAAAAGTATTTAAAAATAATTTTTATGGATGGACACAACAAGGTAGTGCGAGTTTGCAAAGTTTCTTTCTCACAACCAAAACATATTTTGTGCAAAATATTCAAAAAATACACAAAATATGCAACATTTAGATCCTTCATGTGAACATAAGGAACTTTACGACCCTGTAATATTGCATACTCTGCTTTTGCATAAAAAAAGTCCCCGTAGCTGATAAACATACCAGGAACTCGCTTTAGGCCCCCTTTAAACACACATCTAATCAGTGTGTGACTGCGGTTTGGAGTTGCTTTCCCTCACGAGTCACTGGTAAGAAATACCTAACCAAAGACATCTTGTGTCACTGTAAATTTGAGAAAATTAGCACATCCTGTTTCAGCCCTATTCTAACATCACAAGAAAAATATTTGCACAGGCAAAGTCGAAGGGAAACACTGCCACCAGGGGACCAGTGGTGGCTGGTACGGTTCAGGGGTGGCAGGGCAGAGGGCAGGGGGAAGGGGGTAAACAAAAAGATTTAAAAAAATTACCTCCTCACTGCGTCACTCCTCCGCCGTCTCTCCTCGTCCGGCTGGAACAGGAAGCACCCAGGCTCCCCAAGGCCATTGCAGGGTTGTGATTGGTCTAAGGGCCATGGTTCAGTGCTCAGACAGGGACTGGGAGCCTGGGCATGTTCTTCCCCCAGGCTGTATAACAGCCTGGGGGGAGAACATGCAAAGTGTGCATGACTGTTTGGCCGGCCCAAGACAGCGGCCAAACATTCATGCACACTTACAGAGTGCCGACCACTCCTCCCCCTGCTCTGAGAGCAGAGCAGCCCTGTCGCCCAAAGCTGCTGCAGCAGGAAAAAAATAAAATGGTGATAACATTGAGTTATTATCATTTTATTTTTCCTTTACACTGCGAAAAGCAGTGGGGCGATGCTCCTCCACCTTAGCAGAGGAGCCGCCACTGCAAGGGACGGTTAATAATTGTGAATATCGCACAACTTTCCTTGCTTAATAAAAAATAATAAATATCATTCACAATAATAAAGCATACCACTAAGACGCAAATAAGCTGATGGACTTCTCACACCAAAGACTCCCTTCATGAGTGGCGAACTTTCATCCAGGGCGTTCATTCTGGGTGGGACTTGTAAGTGCAGAAAACTCTAGGCCTGATTATTCCAGGCAAGGAGACTCTGGACACTTTTGCATTTTGCGCCGGCAGGCAGGGGCTGTTGTTATCAGTACCACCCCCGTCACAGCAAGCGGGAGCAGACAGTGCTCCTCTCTGGCAAGCCTCCCACGAACCACCGCACCCATTTCCCACTCCAAATTACCCCAGCCGCGGGCCGTGCAGGTAAGAGCGTTGGGGCCGGGTGAGGGATTTCGACAGACGACGACGAGTGAAAAACAATTATTTATTTAATTTTCCCTCTGTGGTCGTCTGTCGAATCCCTCCCAACCTGGCCCCACCGCCACACCGCTCTTACCTGCATGGGCCACTCCTGTGTTTCCCCCACAGGACCTCTGCTGGCACTTTGGGCATGTCTGAAAAAGGTAAACTTGCACTTTTATATAAGTTTTCAGAAATTTTGGTATTCAAAAACTCTGATTTAATAGTAAGTTTACGACTGAGGAGACTCCGCGGTGGGAGCGCAGAACCCCACACATAAAAAGATAGGCATGTCCTATCTTTTTATGTGCAAGGTTCTCCGACCCGACTGTGGAGTCGCAGCAGTCGTAAACTTATTATTAAAGTTTGTGAGTTCCAAAACAAATGTAAACTGCCACAAAAGTGTAAGTTTACCTTTGTGAATCAGGTCCTTTCTCTCTGTTCTGAGAAGGTGGAAAATAGCAGCAGTTTTCTCTCAAGTATTGGAATGAAACTCACGGAAAAGGACCTGGTATTACCATTTTTGAGGAGCTAAGCTATAATTGTCAGAATATGGTGCAGAGTTACAGCTGGAATCAGAGATTCCAGTCCCGCTATATCCTCACACTAAGTTCAACCAAACCCATAATGAGGATCTTAGAAATACTCGCTGTAGGCTGCTGTTTGCAAGAAGCCAGTTTTGTCAATGCCCAAAGCTGTGTAAGAAGGATTTTTAAATCCTTTTCTGCAGCGGTAGCTTCACCGCTATGGCGGGGGAGCATCGCCTCCCTGCGCGCAGACACGCTAATCGGAAAATATTCTTAGCTTTGTCATAGTTGCTGAATGCTCCTTGGAAGGGGCTGCCCATTTTCACATTGCCATCCTGCAGCCGAGTCTTGCGGGAGTGGCCACAGCATTGCACAGTGGGAGGAGTAGAGGTGGGCACTGCTGTCAGTGCGCTCGACGGTTTGGCCGGCCGGTGTAGGATGGCCAAACCGTCATGCGCACTGACATCTCTCCAACACAGCTGTGTTGCTGGGTGGAGAGACCAGCAGGCAAAGGCTCCCAGCTCCAGATGGAGTGCAAAACAAGCCCACTCCAGCCAATCCCGACACTGCTCTCATGGGTATGAGAGCAGCATCTGGATTGGGCGTAGTGGAGTCTGGGAGCTTCCGCCTGTTCCCAGAGGAGCAGAAGAGCTGCGAACCGAAGGCCGGCAGGTAAGTTCTTTTTATTGCTTATTTTGTTTCAGCACCCCACCCCCACGCATTGCGCACCACATGTCCCTGACACCAGCCGCTACTGCTTTTCTGTGATATAAAGAATTAGAAAGAAACTTTCCTTTACAGTTGTATTACATTACATTAAAGGGCTAATGATTTCATTTTCGGTTTAGGCATTCATACAGATAGTTATGGCATTAATATTGCTTTAAAATTAAAATAAATACATTTTACATTGCTTTAAAACTTATTCTTTGCAGCATAAAATCTGTTTATCTAAATACACATTGTGGGTTGCCTTTGCAGGGGAGTTCAGGCAGTGCACTATTTTATTCAGCGATGTTGTGACGTTTACCAATATATGTGCAGCCTGCGAGCCAATCCAAATTGTGAACATGCTGAATTCTATGTATTCAAAGTTTGATCGTCTCACCAGTGTTCACGATGTGTATAAGGTAAGTACTGCCCGCTCTGATCTTTTGAGCACATGCAATTTGAATTGTACTGAGTGGGGTATAGAGTGATGGTCAGTAGTCTCTGGCTATATACTGTATAAGAGCACACAAGAGCTCTTGCTTCTAAAATAAACGGAGGAAAAGTTTAAATGATCTGTAAATTCGAATGAACTATTACCAAACTAACAGAAAGTGGAAGCTTGTTCCAAAGTGTAGAATCTACAATAGCGAGAATAAGCAGCTTAATTTTGGCCCCAGGTTGAGTACACTCTTTGGGACCGTGCAAATGGTGGGAATGAACCATGCAAATCTGTGTTTCGTAATAGACCATACCATGACACTCCACACCACAGAATAACATAACATATCACATAACATGACATAACATAATTCTCTAAGATCAAAGAGTGTGTATCCTCTCATCAGTTTCTTGATGTATCGTAGCGTTCTATTTTCTGCTCCAAATACGACAGGACTATTTTCGCTAGACCCATATGCATGAAGTGTAGACTCTGAATATGGTCTGGTCTTAGTTTCTCTTCTTGCTCTTCATGGTTTTAAGGGAAGCTTTGGGGACATCTCTGATTCATAATCATGGGTATAGTCAATCCTTGGACTGAGAACCTACCGATGATAATGCAACGCATTTTGGCTGAGATATCAAAACTAGAAAAAAAAAATCCTGAAACATGTCATCTTTCTTGAATATACAGCAAGTTTGTGTAGCTGTGGACTAGGTTTACTTCTTCTACAAAGTCTGGGTAATGAAGAAAATAACACTAGTTATCCCAGCATTGAGATGCAGTCAACTCTGGGGCAACCACTTTTCAATTCACATTTGAAAACGAAATCAGATTGACATATTACAGCTTTATAGCCTGCTACTGAGAGCTAACATGCTTCCTAAAGGCCTTGAGCCTGAGTTATCAGCCTGAGCCGCAGGCAAGGGCCTGTAACGAGGGAGAGATCCTTTAACAACCAATACTACCCGAAGCAGAAGGGCTATAAGGCTATTCGAACTTTACACCCACGGGGTGGAATGTTCTAATGAAAAAGAGAGAAAAAGAAAGATAAACATTGCAATGTTGGAGCAGAAGTCTTAAACCAGCCATTATCAACCCAGAGCCACTTCATGGTCATCAATGGAGCTCCCAGCATTCCAATGTTCTAATTATTATTATCCCCAGTGGCTACAAAGACATTCTAAGTCTTGTTGATTCACATCAAGGGGTCATTCACAAAGCCTGTTTGTTCAGGTAAGCCATAACTTTGTGCAAAAAAGTTATATCTGCGCTTGGAAGTAGGAGAATGCTGATTCACAAACATAGGATATGCTGATTGTTCCATAAGGAGATTAAGGGCCACATGTATCAAAATGTTCTTTTGTGAATCTTAAATAGCGATTTTTTGCGAATCGCTATTTGAGAATCGCAAAACCCTATGCATGTAGGATTTGCAAATAATTTTGCGAATCCTACATATTCCTTAATTGCGAATCGCAAATTATGATTCGCAATTAAAGAATAACTCCCCATTCATTCCTATGGGCCTAGAGGACCGTAGGAATGAATGGGAAGACATTCTCAATTTGCGATTCTCAATTAGAGAATTGCAAATTGAGAATGCAATGTCAAGGGTGCCAGGGTGTCAAAAGGACACCCTGTTGCACCCCTGAAATGTGCATGTGTGCACATGTGGCACACATACATGCCCTAAGGGCATGTATGTGCGCCACATGGCACTTTGAAAAATGCAAAAAAGTGCATTTTTCAAAGAAATCGCAACTTACCACCAACTTGAAGTTGACATCCCACAACTTGGGTGCTTTTTACATCGCATTTAAGGAATCGCAATTTGCAATTCCTTAAATGCTTTTGCAAAATAAGGTCTCGCAAATTTTGCGATTCCCTATTTTACGAGGGCCTTTAGGGATTATACATCCCAAAAGGCTTTTTCCAGTTCGCAAAAGTGACGATTCTGAGAATCGGCCCGTTTGCAAACAAGAAATGGGCTTCATACATATGCCCCAAAGTCTCTTGTCTTTAAAATTTAAAGTGAGATTTTGTTGGTCTTTTTTGTAAGTTATGTTTGTTGTGAACATGCTATAAAGGAGTCTAAACTCGACTGTTCTCTACTACCCTCATGTGCCCTGGCAGGTGGAGACGATCGGTGATGCGTACATGGTGGTAGGAGGTGTGCCAATTCCCGTTGCAAGCCATGCTGAGCGAGTAGCCAACTTTGCCTTGGGAATGAGGATTGCTGCAAGGGAGGTGGTGAACCCAGTAACTGGGGAACCTATCCAGGTAAGCATGTCAATTTTGGATATGTACCACTAAAATACCACTAAAATGTGCATATTCTAAGAAAATTCAAGTGTTTAAAATCCATGATCTGAGCGGATATTCATACATCAATGACATTAAATTAGTAGCTGGAATGATATATCCCATTTAGTGCAGTAGGAATGAGAAATGAGTAAAAGGATCAACCCTGACATCAGATTCACTCTTCTACCTTGACCTGTGTGGATGTCACATCATGGCAGTGACAGGGTAATTTGGGATCAGATGAAGACCGGCTCCTTGGCTGTCGAGGTTGAGAGAACATCTGCAGTTCCTTCATTGGTGCGCATGACCATCATGCTTTGTTCTCTGCATCTAACATGTCTTTTTTCTCTTTAGCTTTCCCAGCAGCTTCTCACCTGACACAATCATTGTTCCTGCCCTGCAATCTGTAACAACTGCTCTTTGGCCAACAATTTCAGAGATGGCACAGTGTGTACCTGATCAGGCACAATACTGTAGACATTGAGATACCAGATTCCACCATTGATTCCAATATTTATATGTGAACATTCTGCACAGCCCCTTCCCTTTGATCACAAATATAAATAATATGAGAAAATAAGGAAAACAGTTACATTTAGATTCATAATCATTAAATGCAGAGCCATACACAATTGTGCGCCACTTAGGGCCTCATTGCCAGTAGTCCCTTATTTGAGTGGTTATTCCAGGGTACCAGAATATCTGCTTCTGGCAATTATCCAAACATCAAATAACAACCTTCTTTGCCCTCATCCTTACTCACACCTGTACATGTTTTGCCACTGTCCTCTGTCCATACTGCATCTTTTACACCTGTTATGCTTTTTCTATTTTTTCCTCTCACCTCCACAGGAGACCAATTCACAATCCCTGCCTGACTCATATACTTAGTGACCTTTTGGAGGTATCTCATAAGGTCACATTTTTTAAGGTCGCCGGTCATCGATTTTCATCAAAAATTGGACCTGTTCGCTTGAACAGAAAATGACTCCCTAGCCAGGTATCAAAGATGCTACCTTTGATACTTTTAACCTTCCTATCATGATCCCAAATGAATAATAACTAAGGGTGTGTTTTAGACAATGCAGGATGGGCTTTACTCTGTTAGGAGAAAAATACTCCATCCCCTGATGAAGTACCTGTCCTCTAAATCTAGAGTTGTCTGCTGGTCCAGTGGACATCTCTTACATTGTTAGAAACTGCCATCATGTCACTGTCTATGTGCTAAAAGTTTGACGGACAACTCTGTCAAGATCATGATACCATTTGTCAATGTTTTTTATTTTTTTAAAAAATATCCCAAACCAGGATTTTGTTTTTGAAAATAAGAAAATTAATGTGCGTCTACCCGCACTCTGAGAGTTGTCTCCTATGGAGAGGGGTCATTTTGCAGTTTTAACTGCCCCTTGCCGCCAGGCATTACCTGGCAGGGATGGACAGTGAAAATCCATTTGAATGCCCATTCTAAATCAGGGGTGTGGTCAAATAGCCAAACCTTCAACAGCCCATACTCCTTCGGACCTTCGTAGGTGTATGTCAGTGGTGGAGTCAGAGTAGTTGCCTTTGCTGACATGCTGACGTTCCGCCCAACTCTTAATGAGGCGGGCAGATCTTCATTTATGCGAAGAGGTTACTCCGTCGCAATTGCAACCGAGAACCCTCTCCACAAAACTGCAAATCAGGGCGTACGGCATCTCACTACTTGCCACACAGTTTGCTTTTCATTGGTAGATGTATAATTATTTTGACTACTTGATTAGACAAGTCCATTTCCACTGGGATGATATGGTGATGTCAACTGATGCTCAATTTCTAACTTGTTCGAATATTCCTTCATTTTGATTGATCCCATGTTTACACCATTGTCACTCAAAAGCACTGATGGCATACTTTCACTCAAGAAAACCCTTTCAAAGAAACTCAAAACCATCTCAGGGTAGGCTATTTCAACAACCCTGTTGTTACCTTCCACTGACTGAATAGTTTTTTCTATGTCAAAAGCTATCTTTTCACAATGCATCTTGAAATATGAAAAAGGGCACCAAGTTGTGCATAATGTTTAGTGTGGTTTGTCCACACATTCACACTTTGCACATTTCCTAACCACTTTCTTAATTTCCTGGTTTGTACCTGGCCATTAGTATGTGTCTTTGACCATTGTTTTGTGCGCACTAACCCAATATGGCCTTAATCTGTAAGGCACGTTTTTATCATCTTAGATTGGTATTTTAGGATTGGAATGGTTTTTCTCCTACTCATTACAACCACTTTTTCATATATTTTCATCTTGATTTTAAAAGGACCTTTTTTCTACCTCTCTCAATAATATGTATAGCCTCTCATCATGTTCCTTTATTAGTTTGGAAGGATCAGAATAACCTTCACATAGTGTAAAACTCAGACAGTGAGGGACAAGTATTAGTGATCGATGTGGTAATTCCTGAAGGTTAGCAGCGGGAAAATTCGGCAACAAAAGAGTCATGCATAGAATAAGGGTCAAAGAGGATGCCATAGCTGAGTACACAATATGAGAAATATCTTAACCCTGAAGGATGAAGTTGTGGCAGAATTAGAAAAACTGAAGGGAGCAGGCATTAGAACCATTACATTTATCTTCATGGGTGGCTTTTTTATTTTGGTCGCACAACGGGACAATGGAAAGGCTAGTATGTGAACACCTGAGGTATAATGAAAGTGCCATGCTCATACTACATTATTCCACTGAAGTCCTTTAACAGTTCATGCGTTGGTCTTTGGAAGACTGCAGTGGCAGATACCAATCCAAAGGGCATCTATCGAAATTGAATGCAACCTACTAGTGTTATGAATGCGGTGAGTTCCTTGAGTATGTTACCATTAATTCACAGGTGTTGCATTGGGTGTCATTACATCACGGTCAGTACTTTGAGAGTCTTTACTTTGTTGGTAAGTTTTCAGTCTTTTACTTTGCAGGTAAGTTACTTTTTATTGTAACAACATATGTGTAAATATATCTATCTATTCATCTATATGATTATTCACTAAAAAAACATAGGTTTCAGGGACGTTATAGTTAGTTGGACATTTGACTCATATAAAACCAGAGAAATTCGCCTGTTATAGTTAGTTGAGCTAACTATAACTCGCGCGCCCGCAATGCACTGGTGATGATGTCACATATTACATCACTCATGACATGGTCAGTGACATCACTGATGACATCACTGATGACATCTCAAATTACATCACTGATGACATCATCCAGTGAATGTGTGTTTCTGTAAAGTTTAAATATTTTCCATATATATCTATGCCAAGGTTATTGAAGAAAGAGTGAATTTACAAGTCCCTGAATGGATTATTTAGTAGGTGCGTGACTGACTGTATAACTGAGTGATTGAACATGTGTTACTGAATGTATGGGTTAGTGACTAAACTGTGTGAAAGTCTGTATTAGTGTCTCAGTTGGTGTATAAGAGGCTGCATGGGTTGGTGAGTAGCTACATGAGTGTCTATATGGGTTATTGATTTGTTGTTTGAGTATCTGTATGAGTGCCTGAGTGTCTGTATGGGTGGGTGGGGGGTGTGTGACTCTGTGCATACATGTCTGAGTGGGTGATTCACTGGTTGTATGGATTCAAAAGTACATCTGGGAAGGGCTCTATGGGTGAGTTAGTGTGTGTATGGGTGTGTTGGTGAGTGAATGAATGTCTCACTGGTATGTGTGTGAGTAACTACATATGTTTTAAGGCAGTATATGTGAGTGTTGGAGTATATAAATGACTGTACGTGAGAGTAAGTTATTTGAAGGTGTGGGTGTATAAAAGTGTCTGCTTGTATCAGTGATTGTATAAGACAGTAAGTATGTGTTAGTATCTGCATAAATAAGTGATGTGGTGTGTGTATAAATAATGCAGTTGACGTGTATAACTGTATACATGAGTAAATGGGTATGTGATTGATTCTTTGCATGACTGACTAGGTGTGTGAGTAACTCTATGGATGAGTGGCGGACTGTGACTGTATGTATAGGTGTATGAGTGCATATTATAGTACTGTATTGATGAGTAACTGCATGTATAAGTGTTTGGATGTGAGTGTAGACCTAGGAAATAGTGGGTGGTATGTAGTATATGGCATTGTTGTGTGTATGGTTTGAAAAATAGTAGTCTGTATTTTAGAGTGCGTGTATCAAAGTTTATATTAGGCCATCAGTATGTTCATCAGATTATCAGGTGGATGATGTCATCAGTGATGTCATTAGACCATGTCATGAGTGATGTAATATGTGACGTCGTCACCAGTGCACTGCGGGCGCGCGAGTTATAGTTAGCTCAACTAACTATAACGGGCGAATTTCTCTGGTTTTTTTATGAGTCAAATGTCCAACTAACTATAACCTCCCTGAAACCTATGGTTGTTTCAGTGAATTTCTAAGGTTTTTTAAATGCTAATTCCTAACTATAACGTCTGTAAAACCTATGTTTTTTTCAGTGAATTTCCAAGGTTTTTTAAATGTTAATTTCATATTTTAATATCTATAAAACCTATATTTTTTCTATTTTTTTGTAATATTTTGGAACTCTATTATCCTTTTTTGTTTTTAATTTGAAAAATATGTAATGTTTTATATCTTCAAAAAAAAAGTATGTATATGTTTTTGTTTTTTTGAGAAAACTGAAGTCCCGTACCAATACTGTACCAAGCTCCATCAGCACGCCAATCCTATCCGTCATATTGCTAAACTCGTAAAGGATGCGCATTTCGTATCCGACGGGTTCGTGGCACCGCGTCCCGCGTAACATCATATACGTATGTGGTCACGCCAGCTGCTACTTTGGTATGCGACAGGTACGCAGTACCAAGCCGCGCCTTACGTCATGTACGTATGGGGTCACACCCGCTGCGCGTTGCGTATGTGATGAGTGCACACTGTGTTACATCATAGATGTATAGTGTCGTGCCGGGAACGCAATTCCCTCATTTTATATTTGGCTCAAAACTATATCTAAATAAGTTTAAAGTGTATATGAGAACAAGCGATAATCTAAAATATTTTAAATATTTATATATTTCTAACTGTAATAAACTTATATTATGGTAATATTTTCTAAAATCACGTCGGGTGCGGCCTCCTTGCGTGCTCGCTGCGCGATTGCCATGTGACCTTAAAGAAAAGCATTTGATTGGTTCATAACATTTCCCATTGTAACAGTTGGAGGACCCCACCCATTTTCGCCATTCTCTCTACAGCGTTTGATGAGAGACTCCTCTTCTGCTTACAGAGCTTTTTTGAAAACGTTTTGCTATGTACACATATCTGACACAACATGCAACCATCATCTTCATGCTCTGTAAAGTAGCCTTCCACCTGTGATAGCCATGCATCTAAAAGCTACATAACAGAACTTTTCCCCACTGCCAGAGGTAAAATGGTTGCATACGCTGTCCACATCACAATGTAATGTGGTACGGCCCAGGGACAGTATCATGCATACATAATGAACACACAGACACAGATAGATAGTGGAAGTGGGTACGGGCACATGCGCTCGACTCCTTTTTATTACCAGGGTTACATATCCAGTGATGTCTGTGCTGGATGCGTGTGGGGTGAGCGTAAAGCAGCCCTCAGGGAATGGTTGCTGCTAGAATCAACTACAACAGTAATCATTGGATCACACACAGAGATTCAATAATAAAAGGGTTTGTGCTGCAGTAAGGTATGGACACTAGATGTGAAATAATACAGAAAAGATTCTATCGTAAAACAACCATAACTTGTGGTATACTAAGATACAGGCAGTAGATCTGAAATAATACACAAAAAGATTGTATCATTGGGGAGAGGAGTTGGCCTATCGGCTAGGGTGCTCGACCTCGGACCTGGGGAACTGGGTTTGAGTCTCGGTAATGACGCCGAACATCCTGTGATTCTGGGAAAATCACTTAATCTCCCCGTGCCTAACAAAAAAACAAAAAAAAGGAATGTGTGTCCTCATGTAACGTAACTGGTGCTATGTAAAGTGCTCTGATACCTGATTGGATTCGGGTCTAGTTTGCGCTATATAAAACTCTGGGAAAAAAAAGGTCTATTGCACTTAGATAGCCACATCAAAAGCATTCAGCATGTGCACAGCCAGCGATGATGCGTGCTGCGGGCGGGCCATACTAGGAGGAATGTCTGTTGCCTACAACACTACATCATCTGCAATAGCGACTCGATCTGAATTGTAAACACTGCTGTCTGCAGTGTAGGCCAGAGAGCGGTCAGCAAGGGCCCACAGCCACGTGGCATTGACTTGAGCTGCCCAGTTTGCCGTACGCGAAGCAACAAAAACCGTGTGCGGACCCTGTGATGATGCGTATGCGTGGTGCGGACAGAGTGCACTGGAGCAATGTCTTTTGCCTACAGGACTGCGTCATCTACAATAGCGACTCGATCTGAATTGTGAACACTGGTGTCTGCAGTGTAAATTGAAGGCAGTAGTGAGCACAGTCTTCCATGAATACTTCTTCTCACGTCCTCTTCACAAAATACAACATAAATTACACAAAACTCTGCAATAAATTAATCAAAACAATTCGAATTGCCGTCTCTGCTGTCCACTGTGCACACTGTTATTCAGTGTTCTTTACCACTACCAAGAAGAATTAGGTCATTGTACTAGACCTATAAGTCATCTTAAAAAACTTCTTCAAGCAAGTATACTAAAAGGCTATTGTGTATATTTCAATAGACGTTGTAGTTAGTTGCCTACTGGATTCTGTAATTAAACAATCACCACTCCATCTGAATTGTGAGCCCTGGGGACCGCACTGTAGGCCAGAGGCAGTTGTCATTAACGCCTCACAGCCACGTGCCGTTGGATTCGGAAGCACGCAGTTGGTTGCATCTGATCGGAGTGGGTCCACAGAAATCATCCCAAACTTTAACTTCTGACATCCTTTATCACAGAATCAAGACCCTGTTTCACTGTTCCCACCTGCTGTACCACGGTGTACTCCACCGACTGCAGTCACCCAACCCCAACAATCATTAGCTACGGAAGCACAGAGTCTGATGCACCTCAACGGAGGGAGTTCTGTGAAAACCAAGCAGCACGTAGTATCGGACATCGTCCATTCTGGGATCAAGACACCGTTCCACTGTTGGGACCTATAGTTGGTTACACCTGGTCGAAGGGAGTACCTTCATCTGCACTCTCAGATCCAGTTCTAACATCATACATTTTCGGATCAAGACCCCGTTCCACTGTTCGGACCTGCTGTACCGCAGTGTACTCCACCGACTAGTGTCACCCAAGCACAATAATTATTTATTTATTATTTATTTTATCAATTTATAGGGCGCAACAGCTACCCAAAAAGGGTTTCCCGGCGCCTGGACACAGCTAGAAAGGAGGACAGAGAAAGGAGGTAACTGTTAGGCGGTTATTGTTCATACAGCCAGGTTTTTACAAGCTTTCTGAACCTACAATAGTTTTCTTCCTTCCGGATACCTGAGGGAAGCGTGTTCCACAGGGAGGGTCCAAGATAGGCAAAAGATCTGCCCCCTGTTCTTGCACGTTTAAACCTTGGTATACAGAAGCAAGCTGCTGTCTGAGACCGAAGGTTTCTCTTGGGCGTATAGAGGCAGGCAAGGGATTGGAGGTATTTTGGTGCTACTCCTGTTTTTATTCTGAACAGGAAGTTCAGGGCCTTGAAACGAATTCTGCTCTCTATCCTGAGCCAATGAAGATCCCGACGATGGTTCGAGACTCCAGAGTTCTTTGGAATCTTGCATAGGAGTCTGACCGCAGCGTTTTGCGCTACCTGCAGTCGTCCGATGACAGATTTATTTGCGCCCAGATAGAGGATGTTGCCGTAGTCAAGCCTTGATGTGATAAGGGCATTGACTACGGTCTTTTGTGTTGACATTGGCAACATCCACAGGATTTTCCTCAGCCATTTAGCTATGGTGAGACACAGGCCGGTTACTTTACTGGCCTGTTTTTCCATGGATAAGGCATTGTCCAATACAAAGCCCAGATTTCGAGCATGGGACACCGGGGTAGGAAAAGTGCCCATCTGGTCCGGCCAATACGCAGGGTTCCAGAGAGCTTTATCCTTTCCCAAAATCAGTATTTCCGTCTTGTCGCCGTTCAGTTTTAACTGGTTTGTTGTCATCCAGTTCAGTATTTTTAATAGCCCTTCCTTGAGTAACGACGGGGAGTGGGGACAAGATTCAGATAGGGAAAAAATGATTTGGGTGTCATCTGCATAGTTCATAAGCGTTAGACCTAGCTTTTCAACCAGTTCTGCCAGAGGTTTGAGATAGATATTAAAAAACAGAGGGCTCAGGATGGACCCCTGAGGCACTCCATGAGATACAGGTAAGGTGTCTGACGCGGCTTGTGCAGATGCGATCTGAAAGGTTCTGTTTGCCAGGAAGGATTTGATCCAATCCAGAGCCTTTCCTCTTACACCATTTATGTATAGCTCTTTAATAAGCGTTTCATGAGAGATGGTATCGAACGCCGCACTTAGGTCCAATAACACAAGTGCGACCGTCTGGCCTTGGTCAAGAAGTTTTCTGATATGTTCTGTGACCCCTAATAGGGCGGTTTCCGTCGAGAAGCCAGCTCTAAAACCAGATTGCGAAGGATGGAGTAAGGAGTTTTCTTCTGCAAAAGTGGCTAAAGTAGAGTGTACGTGTCTCTCAAGACACTTTGAAAAAGCAGGAAGTAGAGATATAGGTCTATAATTGGCCAATATTTCTGGGTTTGCATTTGGCTTTTTCAAAAGGGGTGTCACCATGGCATGCTTCCATAAGGCTGGGACAGTGGCAAGATCGAGGGATGAGTTTAAGAAATTGGCAATGATATCCAAAGACTGGTCATCCAATTCTTTAATAATTTTAATAGGGATGGGGTCCCTAGGGGAGCCGGATTTGACAGTTTTTAGGATTCCTTTCAAATTCTCTAATGAAAGAGTCGGCCATGATTCCAGTAAGCTTTCACCCAAAGCAGTGGGTTGAGGCAGAGTAGGGTCAGAAGGAGGGGGTGGGTCGGAAACAGAAGTTTTAGTCTTGATGTCTGAGATAATTTTATCGATTTTCTCAGTAAAGAAACAAGCCAACGCCTGACATTGTTGAGTGCTTAGGGAAGGTGCAGCAGCTATGGTATGTGCGCCCGCCAATTCCTTAACTTTGGAGAAAAGAGTTTTAGGCATGTTAGTTGCTTCGATAATTGTATTTGAGATGAAAGCAGCTCTTGCTTTTGTACAAGCAGCATGATAGTGATTTCTGGCTTCATGATAGCTCCTTTTGGCATTGAGGTCGTACTTTTTACGCCATTTACGTTCTAGTACTTTGCATTTTGATTTTTCAATTTTAAGGCTGTCGTTAAACCATGGGGCCGGAGGACGATGCCTACTCCCTTTGGTGCGAGTAGAGGGCAGGCAGTCATTTGCTGCACCTGTTAGCCAGTTTTGTATTTCAATTGCTGCGTGGTCCATGTTGGAGTTAAGGCTTGGAGGGTTTTGTTTAAGTGCCGCATTTAAAGCATCGATGTCGGCTAACTTCCAGTTTTTTCTGTAAGTGACATCAGTATTTTGTTTCACACTGGGGGAGGGTGGGAGGGTAATGCTAAAATTAATGAGATGATGGTCGGACCAGCCAGAGGGTACGGTGGCGATGTACGTGAGTTCCCTGATGTTAGATATTATGGGGTCCAACAAATGGCCCGCTGTGTGAGTAGGGCTAGAGTTTAATATAGGCAAATTTAGTGCAGCTAGATCTTCCAACAGATTATAACACGAGGAGATGGTGGGATCTTCAAGGTGTAGATTTAGATCACCCAACAGGGAGAAGTTGCTAGATGACATATAGTAGGGGGTGATAAGATTTGCAAAATTAGATACCCATTGAGAAGGGTTGCCTGGAGGCCGATAAATCAGAAGGCCTGACATTGTAAAATTGGGGTTCAAAGAGATTTTGAAAAGGCCCGCTTCACAATCTGGAATTGGTACAGATTCCAAAGTACATTTAAATTCTCTGTTAAAAATAATAGCTATCCCGCCCCCTACCTGTTTTTCCCTGTCTATTCTGACAATGGCGTAATTATTGGGGAGGGCAGTGGCAACATCAGGGCCGGCGCTGTCATGTAGCCATGTCTCGGTTAAGAAGACAGCGCTAGGGCATTCTTCAGTAAGGAGATTGAAAATCTCATGCTTATGCTTGGGCAAAGAACGACAGTTAGTACTGTAAAATACGTATGTTGGCTGCAAGTTATTACGTAATATTTTGCATTTCCTATGTCTCCTGGAAGGGTTGGGGTGGGGTTGATATACGGTAGCAGATAGTTTACATTCGGAGCAAACATGAGTTCCGACTTTGTGAAGGTTGGACAGAGAACAATTCGGATTGGGGGTAGGGCGCAACGCTTTCAAAGCAGATGATGTTCTTACCAGCCTGGGAGGAGCGGTGGGAGTGAGAGCCTCAGCCTCGTGCCTCGTCCTGGCACGGACGGGCACAGACGGGCTAGTCTTTGGCGTGTCTTCGGTGTGCCGAAGGTGTGCCCGCTGCGCACGACCGCTGCGCTGTCGAGTAGTGAGCATACTAATAGGAGGAGAGAGGAGTGGGCGTGGCTACGTGGGTGGGCGTGTCCCCGAGTCACGTGGTGCAGCGACGCTGAGGAGGGATTGAGATCTTCCCCTTCAGGCGCTGTTCAGTACAAACGAAAGAAGGCGACAGCCTCAGTGCGTTTCCAGTGGTTTTAAAAGTTCACACATGTACACATGAGAAATAAGTGCAAATTAGTGAGATTAAAATAAACGCTAGATCAGTAGCAGCCCAGAGACCCCGGCTTCCGCCTCAGGGTGTTTAGCTGGTCAACACCGGCTTAGAGCGAGCACGGCGAATTTATGCTTCCTGGAGTGGGCGTGGCTACGTGGGTGGGCGTGTCCCCGAGTCACGTGGTGCAGCGACGCTGAGGAGGGATTGAGATCTTCCCCTTCAGGCGCTGTTCAGTACAAACGAAAGAAGGCGACAGCCTCAGTGCGTTTCCAGTGGTTTTAAAAGTTCACACATGTACACATGAGAAATAAGTGCAAATTAGTGAGATTAAAATAAACGCTAGATCAGTAGCAGCCCAGAGACCCCGGCTTCCGCCTCAGGGTGTTTAGCTGGTCAACACCGGCTTAGAGCGAGCACGGCGAATTTATGCTTCCTGGAGTGGGCGTGGCTACGTGGGTGGGCGTGTCCCCGAGTCACGTGGTGCAGCGACGCTGAGGAGGGATTGAGATCTTCCCCTTCAGGCGCTGTTCAGTACAAACGAAAGAAGGCGACAGCCTCAGTGCGTTTCCAGTGGTTTTAAAAGTTCACACATGTACACATGAGAAATAAGTGCAAATTAGTGAGATTAAAATAAACGCTAGATCAGTAGCAGCCCAGAGACCCCGGCTTCCGCCTCAGGGTGTTTAGCTGGTCAACACCGGCTTAGAGCGAGCACGGCGAATTTATGCTTCCTGGAGTGGGCGTGGCTACGTGGGTGGGCGTGTCCCCGAGTCACGTGGTGCAGCGACGCTGAGGAGGGATTGAGATCTTCCCCTTCAGGCGCTGTTCAGTACAAACGAAAGAAGGCGACAGCCTCAGTGCGTTTCCAGTGGTTTTAAAAGTTCACACATGTACACATGAGAAATAAGTGCAAATTAGTGAGATTAAAATAAACGCTAGATCAGTAGCAGCCCAGAGACCCCGGCTTCCGCCTCAGGGTGTTTAGCTGGTCAACACCGGCTTAGAGCGAGCACGGCGAATTTATGCTTCCTGGAGTGGGCGTGGCTACGTGGGTGGGCGTGTCCCCGAGTCACGTGGTGCAGCGACGCTGAGGAGGGATTGAGATCTTCCCCTTCAGGCGCTGTTCAGTACAAACGAAAGAAGGCGACAGCCTCAGTGCGTTTCCAGTGGTTTTAAAAGTTCACACATGTACACATGAGAAATAAGTGCAAATTAGTGAGATTAAAATAAACGCTAGATCAGTAGCAGCCCAAAGACCCCGGCTTCCGCCTCAGGGTGTTTAGCTGGTCAACACCGGCTTAGAGCGAGCACGGCGAATTTATGCTTCCTGGAGTGGGCGTGGCTACGTGGGTGGGCGTGTCCCCGAGTCACGTGGTGCAGCGACGCTGAGGAGGGATTGAGATCTTCCCCTTCAGGCGCTGTTCAGTACAAACGAAAGAAGGCGACAGCCTCAGTGCGTTTCCAGTGGTTTTAAAAGTTCACACATGTACACATGAGAAATAAGTGCAAATTAGTGAGATTAAAATAAACGCTAGATCAGTAGCAGCCCAGAGACCCCGGCTTCCGCCTCAGGGTGTTTAGCTGGTCAACACCGGCTTAGAGCGAGCACGGCGAATTTATGCTTCCTGGAGTGGGTGTGGCTACGTGGGTGGGCGTGTCCCCGAGTCACGTGGTGCAGCGACGCTGAGGAGGGATTGAGATCTTCCCCTTCAGGCGCTGTTCAGTACAAACGAAAGAAGGCGACAGCCTCAGTGCGTTTCCAGTGGTTTTAAAAGTTCACACATGTACACATGAGAAATAAGTGCAAATTAGTGAGATTAAAATAAACGCTAGATCAGTAGCAGCCCAGAGACCCCGGCTTCCGCCTCAGGGTGTTTAGCTGGTCAACACCGGCTTAGAGCGAGCACGGCGAATTTATGCTTCCTGGAGTGGGCGTGGCTACGTGGGTGGGCGTGTCCCCGAGTCACGTGGTGCAGCGACGCTGAGGAGGGATTGAGATCTTCCCCTTCAGGCGCTGTTCAGTACAAACGAAAGAAGGCGACAGCCTCAGTGCGTTTCCAGTGGTTTTAAAAGTTCACACATGTACACATGAGAAATAAGTGCAAATTAGTGAGATTAAAATAAACGCTAGATCAGTAGCAGCCCAGAGACCCCGGCTTCCGCCTCAGGGTGTTTAGCTGGTCAGCACTTAGCTACGGAAGCACAGAGTCTGATGCACGTCAACGCAGGGAGTTCTGTGAAAATTCACAAGCAGCAGCTAATATCGGAAATCGTCCATTGTGGGATCAAGACACCGTTACACTGTTGGGACCAAGAGTTGCTTGCACCTGGTCGAAGCGAGTACCTTTATCTCCACTCTCAGATGTAGTTCTAACATCGTCCATTGTGGGATCAAGACACCGTTCCACTGTTGGGACCTAGAGTTGGCTACAGCTGGTCGAAAGGAGTACCTTCATCTACACTCTCAGATGCAGTTCTAACATCGTCCATTGTGGGATCAAGACACCGTTTCACTGTTGGTACCTCTTCGACTACTATGTTAGTAGTATACAGAGCACTTCACGGTGCTGGTCCACGGGCTGGGCGCTGTCGGCCTGTGTCGCGGTAGCCAGCGTTGATCTCAGGAGCCTTCCCAGCTCGCAGACCTCGGCCCAAAATCTTCCGCCGGCACGTGGTGGGCCCTCTTTCACATACGACGGTGTCAAAAGGTGAACTGTGGGGCATATGTGCATCACAGCAGCCATGACGGTTTCTGGGTAGCAGCAGGCTGAGAGCATTATTCCCGCAGCCACCCTCACTCACGGCGTCAGCCTCGTGGCGGTGTAAGCTGCGCAGACCTGACAGACATGTTCGCCATTCCAGAAGAGAACCACACCCAGAGAAACGTGCCTTTTATTCATACCCCTACGCTAGCCTTGCGTACGCCGAGCCAGCCCACTATGCTAAAGATTTGGGGGGAGGGGACACGTACGCGCTATGTTTCCATAATCTTCCCTACTGACTGTACTATCATGGTTTCGTCCACTGTCGACTTCACTCAATAGACCATCAGTGTATGTTGACATGTAAATGTCTGTGCTCTGCATACTCAAGTCTCTCCGGCACATCCCCTCAACACTTTGCATTGTATACTTTTATAATCGAGAATCATTCGCACATACTTTGCTCCCATCTCTCCCCGCATTCTGCATTGTGTGGCACAGGTACCATGCCATGTTTGGTTTGTGTACATGGCTAGCCACGGTTCCCACAGTACGTAGTGTCATTGTGTCTGCTAGGTGTACATGTTGTTTGTCATGTTGTATGTGATTATATAAGGTAGCGCGTTTATTTACAAGCAGTGGTTTCTCCCTCCCATTTACATATCGCTGTCTTAAAGAGGATACAGAAGTTTTTCTCACAGGTGAAAAGTGCGACCACAATGGCAGTCATTCATTACTATGCAAGAATGTCCAACTGCACGACGCTTGTAAGCTTACAGCCCCCAATCTTGCGTGCTTTCTTAAAAGCGCGCCAACTCCCACAATCAGACCAACATTCACACAGCTTTCTAATGGCAGTTATCTACTTCTTAATAACATGGACTACTACGCAATGTGAGCTGGCATACCGTGTGCCCTTACTGTTTCAAACCGGACAACTTCCTCTGGCAATCTCTATTCCCACCCACACAAAGTAACTCCCAAAGTTCAACTTGACCTTCAATACCTACTTTGAAAACAGATTTTATTAAACGGAGCAAACTGAAAGCGCTTTTGTTTCAAACAGAACTGTCCCTCACTTCTCCAAAAGTAATTTGTCACAAACTTCAAGTAAAATACACTCCCTTTTAAATACGAACCTCCCATTACACTTTGTGAATTGTTACACAATTTTCAACACATCTGACATTTAAGGTCTGGCACACTTTTTTAACATTGTCTCCTCCGGCCTTCTCACAGGCTTTCAAACTGTTTTTAGTCTAATACCAGACTTCATTAATTCGATCATCTCTGGAATAACAGCAACAGTGCCTATAATTCTCGCTCTGTTTGTGGCCATCCTACTACTATTTTAGCTTGTTAAAAATGGCTACGCTCCCTGTGGTAACAAGCATGTCCGACAGAATACGCCTATACACGAAGCTACATCAAAACCGTGAAAAAATGGAACAACTTTTCGGCTGCCTGCCTCTATCTATTATCGGAGCCAGCTACAACATGACATTTATTTACACATATACAATCTGCGTGCAAACCATCTTTTTATTGCAAAACTTGACCAATCGACTGGCGAATGGATCTATGCCTTGCCAACATCCCAGCTCCCGATATCCAGCAGGTAATGGAGTATCTTGAAAACCATTAACTTGATTGTTCGGGCAGTGGAGCAATGGCGGATGGAATGAGAAAAGGTAACCTGGCGGAATGGGATTTCTGCGCAGCCGCGAAAGATCTCCTGCAACGTGCGACCTTTGACAACATTGCAGATTGCCTGCCAATTCAAATTGCTGCTCCAACATTCGAGGAACATTACTGTCCCTTCGAGGATATGAATTGGATCGCTTCGCTTTTCTCACACAATGGAAACAATCGCCTCTTGGAACATTACACATCTCAAGCCGCTGAAGAACTTCCGGACTAATCTCCAAGACTTGTAAGAAATTGACTTTATTCTTGGATTGATTTTTTCCAACTTTTTTGGCTATTTCCTATAAAAAAAATGTAATACACTTCAATTAAACTATTTTCATATAATAACTTTCTAAGTATGCTTAGGCATTTGAACTCTGTTTTCATTATTGGCCCTTACCTCTCCACACTAACCAGGGATGGATGATGTATGGCCTATGCAAATATGCTATTTACTTGCTAAATTAGCCTAAACCCGACATCCATTTTGAAACCATATCTATTCTTTGTACACACCTATCTCTGCCTGCCTCTTATCCACGAATCTCTTTCACACAAATTAGCTCATCCTCAGCCTCTGCTCACGAACTGGCGATCAAGATTAAAAAAACACAGCATTGTTTAGGAACTGGTTGGCACAGTGTGGTAATCGTATCCTACCTTTAATTTCATTCTACAATTTACAGTCATTCATGTCTAATAGGTATTGTTTATGTCACATATAATGTGGAATTGACTGATGCAGGAGCTTAGGTTTGAATACAGCAGAAGCGTTTGGAGTTTTCCTCAGCTGGATGACTTAGCTCTTGCACCAGTGGTTCCGTTTATGGCACTTACATAAAGACACTTTTTATATAACTTGCAGACTCCATCGCTTTATCCCACACAGCCACTTTCTTAAACACACCTGATTTCACCATTTGTCTTCTGTGGCATTGCAACATTCTGCATTATATTCTTCACGATTATTTCTTTATTCCTGCTTGCTAAAACACTCTATTCGAGTCTTCAGACTGGTAGGGGTGAGTAATTTGCTTCCCACTCCCGCTATAGTCTAAACCCATACTAACACCACTTGCACAGCTATGCTACAGCGGCCAGTATCCTACAGCCCCCAGAGCACATCAGTTTACAGCAATCAGCTCACGGTTTCATCCCCGAGTGTACCGGTACCTCACCTAAGCACCATCTCACTCTGGGCAAAACAGCACTTTCACACCGGTAGGGGTGAATACATCACTTCACACTCCCTGTATAGCACAACCTAACCACCCACAGACCTTACAGTGCTCCTACCCTCCTTTTTCCTACTCTTTTTGCCCTTTTTTACCCTTACTCGCTTCAACGGAATCACAAAATGGCAGCCAACACTTCCTAGTTGCAACCGCTCGCAGCGCTCACAACCAATAAGCAGCAAGCTCGTGCTCGTAACGCCTCAGCCAATCAGATGGCAGAATTCCCAAATATTGATATCTGTAAATTTCGATCTCTCTCAAAAACTACTGAACGGATTTACACCAAATAAACAAAAATGTGCTTTTTAGATCAAGACCCTTCTCTCTGCCAAATCTGGGGCAATTCCGTTCACCCGTTCGACCTATAGCCTTGTCTAAAGTTTCCTATGGAAATTAACACGTTTTGGGACCCCCCTTTTTTCTCGGCCCCCCCTTGGCGAATCACCCCCACACTTCCCACATAGGAGCTGATATGAACAAAGAAATAGTTTGAAAATTTCATGAAGATTCATCAAACAACGCCAATGTTATAAGCAAAACAAAAAATGCTCTTCCTATGGAAACTTGGTCCTAACTATAACTACCTACTGGCGACCGCCAGTAGGTAATATACAGGTTCATGTACATAAATATGTATTGTTACCTAAAACAATAAAAGCAAAAATAAATTAATTTAAATTTAATTTTAATTACAAATATTACATATTAAATTAGTAAATGTAATGCAATTAATACAATAGAATTATTTAACTTGTTTAAATATTTATTTATTTACATATTTTAAATGAATAATTTATTATATGGTTTTAATTTATCTTACATTTTATATGCTTTGGAATGGTTGTAAGGAGTTTTTAGGGTTCAGAGAGAGGCAGCAAGGCTTTTTGTAGATCTGAGATGGGGACTGTACAGCTGTAGTAAGAAGTTTTTAGAGTTCAGAGATGGATAGTGTGTAGAGTAGTAAGGAGGTTTTAAGATTCAGGGATGGGTGTGTATAGATGTAGCGAGGAGGTTTTAGTGTTTAGGGATAGGTAGTGTATAGAGGTAGTAA
The DNA here is from genome assembly GCF_964204655.1 of Triturus cristatus. Classification (NCBI taxonomy): domain Eukaryota; kingdom Metazoa; phylum Chordata; class Amphibia; order Caudata; family Salamandridae; genus Triturus; species Triturus cristatus. The sequence continues at coordinate 410,337,088 of NC_140591.1, forward strand.
GGAGTTTTATGGTTCATGGATGGGTACTGAATAAGGTGTAAAGGAGTTTATTAGGGTTCAGGGCTGATAGTGTGTAGAGCACTAAGGGTTTTTAGGGTTGAGACATGGGTAGTGTATAGGGGTAGCAAGGAGTTTTTTTAATGTTCAGTGATGGGTATCATATAGGGGTAGTAAGGAGTTTCCTGGATTAAAGTTTGGATAGTCCATAGGGGTAGTAAATGGGTCCTAGGGATCAGGTTGAGTAGTTTAAAATAATGTTGCTTTAAGTAAATAAAATTAAATACAATTGAATTTAAAGTAACAGTAATATAAATGTTCACTGATATTTTTGTTAAATATGTATTTATTACTTGTAAAGTAAATGTTAGATTAGTTTAATTATTACAAATAAATAGAATTATAAATTGAACGTCTTTATATCTAAATAAATTAAGTTATATGAATAAAATAATAAGGATATATAAATATAAATATATATTATATATATAGATATAGATGTATATATTTATTTATATGCATGTGTTAAAATATAAAGTTACCATCTTACCTGCAGAGTCAAGATGTAAAAGACAGCGATGTACTAACTCTGATTTTACGACTCCCAATGTACCTGTATATGGAGTCACAGCTGACATTTTTTCCCTGCTAGCAATATGCAGTGATACTTTATGATAGGCGGCTGATAAATCAACGGTTGAAAGCCAGTTTGCACCTTTAACAAGCCCAAGCATTTCTCCTACTTTATACAATGCAAACCTCTTTATTATTAGGTTTTCCATTTTCATTGAAAAATCTCAGGTGTTCACATCCTAGCCTTTTTATTATTCCGTTGGGCAAAGAAAAAAAGAGGCTACTGAAGATGAATCTATGGGTTCAACAATACCTCCTAACTTCAGTTTTTCTGATTCTGCTACAACTTTATCCTTCAGGGTTAATATATTTCTCATATTGTGTGCCTTAGCTATGGCATCCCCTATGACCCTTATTCTATGCATGCATAGTTTGTTGCCCAATTTTCCTGCTAAAAGCTTTCAGGAATTTCTTTAACATTCACTCACCTGACAGTTTTACCTCATCGATCACCAATACTGATCCCTCACTGTCTGAGTTTAACACTAGAGGGCTTATGACAGGTATGGCAGTCCTCCTGTCGGACCACCACTGCTGCGCTCACAGGAGGACCACCAAGATCGTGGAGCAGCTGCCCACAGGATTCCAAGTAGAATCCAGGGCAGATGGACAGTGTGGCAGCCGTCCCAATGGCGGTGGTATACTTTGGCTGAGGATTATAGCCAGCAGTCATGCCCCCGCTGTTGGACCACTGCCACGTTGTGTACGCTGTGTGGCATGCATCATGTTGCGCATGCCACACAGTGCACACAGGAGCAGGGATTTGTGGGGGACACATCTTGCTCCCCCTGCTCCCTCCCCCATGTGCAGATTTGCCCGGTGACCCTATTGGGGGCCCCTTTTCCCTACCTTTCAGCCAAGCATTTCATGGCGGGTTCACCGCCATGAAATGCTTGGTGGAAAGGCAGGTCGCAATTCACCCGGCGCAAATACGGCCCCCAATCCGCACCGCCACGGGATCATGGCAGTGGCGGTGGTCCTGTGGCAGTCCAACCACCACACTCCTAATAGAGTGGGCAGACCCACAGGGGTGAACAAAGCATACACAAGGAGATGATGGACGGAGCGCTGAAACTTTTCAGACACTCATCCCCAGGCACAGATCTGGGTTGAATCCATCATTATTCTTTAGCTCACTTCACCACCCCAGTTCAAACACAGCCATATGCAAATCAGTCTTGACCCTGTTTCTCATGGGAACAGTCCAGCACGAACTGCCAAGCCATGTCTTCCCTGGACCAGATACAAGCATCCAGGGACCGGTTTTGGGGTAACACCCCTCATCAGCCAGGCTAGCTTGAATCCAGTGGCAAAGTGAGCAAGGGACCCACGTCTGGGCATACCCTGCCAACTTAGGGCGAACAAAGCAAACACAAGGAGATGATGGATGGAGCACTGAAACTTTTCAGACACTCACCCCCAGTCACAGATCTGGGTTGAATATATCTTCGTTCTTTAGCTCACTTCGCCACCCCAGTTCAAACACAGCCATATGCAAATCAGTCTTGACCCTGTGCCTCATGGGAACAGTCCAGCCTGAACTGCCAAGCCATGTCTTCCCTGGACCGGAAACAAGCATCCTGGGGCCGGTTTTGGGGTAACAACCCTCATCAGCCAGGCTTTCTTGAATCCAGTGGCAAAGTGAGCTTGGGACCCACATCTGGGCATACCCTGCCAACTTAGGGCTAACAAAGCAAACACAAGGAGATGATGGACGAAGCGCTGGGAGTGACAGTAGTGGGACCGCTACCACGAGTATTGCGGTCCCAGGACCGCTGTACTCAGTATAAGGCCCTTTGTGAAGGTTACTTTAACCTTCCAAACCAACTTGGACGGCACATTTTTGCCCTGTGAGCTCTCTGTTTTTAAAATGAAAAAGGAGTTTTCAGCATCTTACCTTAAAGTGATGGATGTATAGAAAGAATTAAAATTATTGTAATTATGTTTCATTATATGTATTGTTACATTATGGTGCCGATTCCGATCCGGTAAAAAGGCCCTACGAATCGTCGTACGGAGCGTTTTCTCCGTACGACGCGTACCCGGTAAACTTGCATTACAACCCAGGAAGTATGATTCGTACAGAAAGGCGATTTCCGTACGAATCGTAGAAAAGACCGTACGGGGGAAATTACCTTACGAATCATCTCCGGAACAGCCTGTACGCGCCGTCCGTACGAATGCAAGCAGCGTTTTACAGACCAGCAAGTACGATCCGTCCCTACGGCACTCCGTAGGGCTCTTTTTTTACGGGAGCCAAAAACTGCCGTAAAAGCTGATTCCCCAGGGGTACGAGTCGTACAGGCCCCCCCACCCCAGCCCTGTATGTACGCGCCGTACCCCCACCCCAGCCACGTATGTACACGCCGTACCCCCAACCCCGTATGTACGTGCCGTACCCCAGCCCCGTATGTACGCGCCGTACCCCCATCCCAGCCCGTATGTACGTGCCGTACCCCCAGCCCCGTATGTACGTGCCGTACCCCCACCCTGGGGGTACGGCACATACATACGTGGCTGGGGTGGGTGGGGGTACGGCGCGTACATATGGGGCTGGGGTGGGTGGGGGTACGGCACGTACATACGGGGCTGGGGTGGGGGTACGGCGCGTACATACGGGGCTGGGGGTACGGCGCGTACATACGGGGCTGGGGTGGGGGTACGGCATGTACATACGGGGCTGGGGGTACGGCGCGTACATACGGGGCTGGGGTGGGAGTACGGCACGTACATATGGGGCTGGGGGTACGGCACGAACATACGGGGCTGGGGTGGGGGTACGGCGCGTACATACGGGGCTGGGGTGGGGGGGAGTACGACTCGTACCCCGGGCACAAGTGTACCCGGGGTAGGGGTCGTACACAGTTCACTCCGTACGGGACGCCGGTACGGATCGGACTTGTGCGCTCGGACTTCAGTTTAAACTGACTCGTACGTAAAACTGTCCGGGGTAGTCTCGTAGACTTTTCCCGAAGCTATTCGTATGTATTTTTCCCGTACGAATCGTACTTCACCGTTTGTACGGTACTTGTATGATTCGTACGTAAAAAAATACGGATACGAGTCGTACGGGGAAAAAAAATACAGGATCGGAATCGGCACCTAAGTATTTACATTTATTGTTACATTATTTTTTAAATTCAAATAAGTTATTAAAATATTTTATAGGTAAAAGATAAATATGTACAATTTTTATATATTTTCTAAAATTAATTTATATGTATTTATATTTTTAACTATTTTGAATAATTTAGTGTAATTTAATATTATTTTTCAAGGGTGTTTTTTTTAATATGAAATGTTTTTTTATTTATTGTGAAAGATAAAAGTGTCGAGGCTGTACATGTATCAGCACAAAGGACACAGTTTACATTCAAATTCCTATGGTCCCTATCACAATTATGTTTTATGGGATGGTTTTGCAGTACCAGGGGTAGGCTATGTCTAGTGCTGAACATGCCACTATTTTTTTTGTAGTAACTTATACTCGGAGTTTGTGAACACTGAAAAGTAGTACACTTGCTCATAAACGTAATCTGTTTCTAAAGGTTTACCTACAGTCGCGGCCAGCATGACTCGCGGGTTGGGGGGCGGTCGTTGTGCGGTGAGGGGGGTCGCACTGGAAGGGGGGTGGCACAGGGGGTCAGACCGGGGGTTGCGGGTTTAATTTATTACAAAAAAAATTTAACTTACCTTCCCAGTGGCAGGGTCCCGCGTCGTCTATGCTCCTCTCCTGCCAGGAACAGGAAGCAGGCAGCCAGGCTCCAAGTCCCACCTCTAAGCCAATCACAACATAGCAAGTAGCGTTATGATTGGTCGGGCGCCGCCCAGCCACGGGCTAATGGCCCGGCCATGTTCTCCATGTAGGCAGAGTGTGCATGACTGGTTTGGTCAGCCCCAGAGGGCCGACCAACCCAGTCATGCCACTCAGAAGTGGGCACACTACTCCGTCCCTGCCCAGCCCTGCTCTCAGAGCAGCCCCTCCCACCCGCAACCAAGCCCTTCTGCTCTTTTCGCAGTGCGAGAAGCAGAAACATAAAATGGTAGCTATTACCATTTTATGTTTCTGCTTCTCGCACTGCAAGAAAGCAGTGGGGTGACGCTCCTCCACCCTAGTGGAGGAGCCACCCCTGTTTACCTATCTTTCTTTGCCTCTCTTTCGCCATACATTCTTCCTTTTCTGCCTCTCTGTATCTTTCATCCTGTTTAACACACTTTTCTCTTTTTACCGTACATCACTCCCTAACTCAACAATCTTTCTACCTCATCCCTATCTCTAAATCCCTTCTCTCTCTGCTTCTTCTCGCTCACTGTAACATTCTCTTTACCTCTCTAGGCCTTCTCCTGTCTCCTGTCTCTTCCCATTTCTCTTATTCAGTCTGTGGTCACTGCAGCAGTGGTGGCTCGCATAGGGCGTGCTGCGGGGCGGGGCGGGGTAGGGGCAGGGTGGGGGGGTAGTAAACTCGGACATAATCTTTACTTTCCTCCGTTCTGCCGTATGTCTGAATTTACTACCCCCCCCCCACCCTGGCCCTCCCCTGTCCCGCCCCACCACCCCGCAGCACGCCCTATGCGAGCCGCCACTGCACTGCAGAGCCAGAGAAGTGTCCACATAGAAAAACGGCAGAGATGACTAGGCAGGGACTGAGAATTATGGGCAAAATACCAGAGTTCACCAGATGGAATGGTGAAAATCCACAGAGAAGAGTTTGATTTTTACCATTCTGTGAGAATGTCCTTTGTTTTAGTTGTGATTACAAATTTCCGACAATTAAAGCTAAAATTGAATGCACTATGTGCACGTCTTAATTTAATAATATGCAATTGTCCATTTAACATTTATCAAGTCATACTTACTGTGTACTGTTTTTGGTGTAATCGGAGACCAGGCAGTTTCGCCATTTAATTCAATGTAAAATATTATAAATATTATATTATTGAAGGACAAAAAAGTAGACTGAAATAAAATCAAAGTTGGTCCAAACAGGAAGCCCAAAGATATGGCTTATCCAGGGCCCTAAAAATCTTTCACATGGCAGTGACTCCCACATGTCCTAACCTTAGTCTCATGAGTTGATATTAGTCAGGAGGTCACACAACTGCAATGGCCCTCGGGACAATATTTTTTAATGAATTTCAAAGACCTTGTCCCATGGTTTCCTTGCTAGACTTAGCTAAGTTGAACATCACAGGTGACCTTCAAACATGCTATTGTTATCCATAAAAAATTTAAGGCTATTCATCCTGCCCACAAGAATGAAAGATGTTAATGCACACGGCATGAAGCTTCTATTGGTTAAGCGATGGCGACACCCAAACCTTCTAAGGCCAACCATACAGGCTAACAATAATTCTTTTGAACTTATGTATTTCTTTTTCTGTTACGAGAGCACAGTAGATGCTTTATGTATAAACATTTTAAAACAACAAAGTATAGCAATACAAACCAATGACGTCTCAAATTGATCAGGACGACTTATCAGTCAGTATACATTGGACAGTTGTATACCACAAAATGCTGTATTTCAATTGTCTTCTGACTGGTCGATATCTAAAATCCATAGCCAGAAGCTGAGACAAGCCTTCTTCCAGTCATATCCCACATATCAATAGCCCTTGTTATCTTACCAGCTTTGTTATGCACTGGTCTCGTGATATTTGTTCTGTCACTAACTATTGTCTAATGAGCACCTCTGTGTTATTAGTTTTGCAAGCTTATTGTTTGAATACAATGTACAGTAGCTAGTGAGCTGCATCTGTTTCCTGTCATGTGAATGTGGGCTTATACTAAGGGGCATACAATAAGGAGAATTTGGTTTAGTTTGTGCCTCCTATTTTTCATTTTCACATTATCAATTATCGGCTATGGCAATTCAAGAGAGTGAACACTAGCTGGAAGGTTTCAGGGGGAAGTGTAGATCTTGTATGTAAGTATGTATATGGTAATTCTATAGTAAGAACCTAGCCAAAATATTGGACTGGTCCATTCTAATGGCTATCCAGGGCAGGATTGTGCAGTTGGAGAAATGTCCTCTCAACGCAAAAACATAGTGAGAGGTGTCATGGGGACATAAGACAGGGCAAGAGAAGCATCTCAACCCCATAAAATCAGAACAGGGCAAAACATCTCTACAAAGGGAGCTTGGAGTACCAACCATAGAGGCAGCATCCTCCACATAGGTACATGATCTGAAGAGAAATAAAATTGTGGAACCACAGAGCATATATTTCCGAGCAGTGCTGTGTGCAGGCCATTCACTAACTCATAGAGTTACCATGTTTGTGTATGTACAGTAGGCAGAGCAATTTTGTTGAAAACATCTGCCTTCTGCGCAAAATGTCATCATAGGTACCCTGGTGTCTAATGCCTGCCTCGGGACTTGACCAAAAGTTGTGTAATTCAAAGCAAGTCATGCTATTTTCTTATGCCTGAAATTGCAAATACATTTAATGTAAAAAATAGTGCATTTTGGTCTTTAAGTCCTCCCCACGAACTAAATAATTAATTCTTAATGCTTACCTATCACATCTTTGGTTCCGTAATACTGTCTCAACTGGATTGAATCCTGTGGAAAGGGTTCTCTGTCAAGCATTTTATCGAGTTAGGTGTGCACTATATGAAATACTAAATCAGCATATAATAAGTGGAAGATGCTCTCCTCCCTCTCACCTACTGATTATTTTTTTGCAAGCCTGTTTTGACTTCACAATGTGTATTTAGCAAGAAATGACACCACTGGTGGTTCGTAATAACTTAGTACAAATGAATAGTGATGCCCTTTCAGGACCATTTATTTATTTCCATTATTTATTTTTACGTTTTATATAGCGCTAGCTAGACCCGAAGGTGAGAGAGCACTTTATATGATCGTGAGTGAATCCAGTAAATCAGGAACGCAATAACATATGAAGCGAGATTCAATAGATAATAGTACACATCAAAGAACAATAACAAAAACCAAACCAAGAGAACAATTTGAGAGGATCAATAGACAACATAAGCCAACAAACAAACAGCCGACTATGACAGAGAGTCTAATCCTGTGCAGGAGATAATAACCAAGGTCAGTAGTCTAAGAATTAAAGAATTTGTTGAGGAGGAGGAGTTTCCAGTCTCTTTTGAAGCAAGGGAAGGAGGGGTTGCATAGCAGATCCTTGGTTAGAAAGTTCCATATGCTGGATGCATTTCCAGAAAAAGAGCGAGACTTGGCAGATGGGTTTTTTAAGATTGGGAGGTAGGAGCAAAAGTGTGTTGGAGCTTCTCAAAGATCTCGAAATCCCTGCTTTTGTAAGCTTGTTTTCTAAGTAGTTGGGTGTATGTGAGTGAAGGGCTTTGTGGATGATTCCGGCAGTCTTGTAAGTGCATCTTCCTTCGATAGGAAGCCAGTTGAGGCTCTTGAGAGCATGAGTGATGTGTTCAAACCGTTTTACATCAGTAATGAGCCAGGCTGCCATGTTTAGAACTGATCTAAGGGGTGAGAGGTTAGATTTTGGTGTCCCAGTGAGAATGGCGTTTCCATAGTCCAGTTTGGAGAGGACCAGAGATTGCACCACAATCTTGAAATCATCGGAGGGGATGAATGGTTTAATTTTTGTGAGATGTTTTAGTGCGTAAAGTGCTCCTTTGGCTGAGTTTTTGAGGTGCTCTTTCACTGACATGTTGTTCTCCAGGAAGAAGCCAAGGGACTTAGTGGAGTTGGATATAATGAGAGAGCAATTTAAAGCACTCAGGTCGCTGATCCATTCCTAAATAGGTTGGTGGTTGCATTTGGGGAAGAATAGAATTATTTCTGTTTTGTCATATTTGCAGCGGCTTTTGTCATATTTGCAGCGGCTGAGAAGCCAAGCACTCAGACATATTACCCTGGTGTTATGTTATGTTAATATTTATTTGTAAAGAGCACAAACACCAAAGTTTCTTTGTGCAAAAGGCAAACTTGTTACCATGATGAAACTAGAAACAAAAAATGATAACTAATGAGAAAATGTAGTTAGTTAAAGCCAGGTTTTTAACTAAAGTCTAAAACAAAGTGTGTGCTCTTTGGCCTGGATGCCCAAATGAAGGGAGTTCCAGAGTTTGGCATCGGCAATTCAAAATTCACGTTCCTTTAGATGATTGCTCTAGTTCTTGAGGAAAGCAAACACCAGAAGATTTGCAGAACGAAGGGAGTGACTGGTTGGAGGAAAAATACTAGCCAAGAAAGTGGATGATCTCAGGTGTACAGCTATATTTATTATTGTTAAAGCCCTTAGAGCTACCAGGATCGAATGGGCAGCCAGAATTGTCAATACTGGTGAGATACCGCCTCTTCTATCTGTTCCTGTAAATACCCAGTCAGCTGTGTTCTGAATAAGGTTTAACCAATGTAGGATTTTATCTGGAGATCCTAAGTAGATGGAATTTGTGTAATCAAGACATGACTGGATAATGGACTTGATAATTGAAATATGTGGAGTGGAATCAATGATGGGAAAGATCTTCTTGAGGAGATAAAGTTTGGTAAAGCAAGTGTGGGCCACTTTAGTAGACTGGACTTGTAAAGAACGAATGTTGATAAGTAGGACCCCCTTTGATGTTGTGTGAGTGGCATTATATACAGCCATGTGGTTTTGTTCAATTCAATGACCTCTGAAGCCGGTGTCAGTAAATCTCTGACTTGGTAAGGTTCAGTCTAAGGAAATGTTTAGCCATACACTGCCGTAAAATGGTAAGGCCTACTTTTAGGGGGCTCAGACATTGGAAGAGTGAATCATCTGAATCTCATAGGCTGAGGGTGAACTGAATGTCATCAGTGCACATGTAGTATCAGGCCACATCTGATACATAATTGGGCTAGGGATCCACATGTACATGGTGAAATAAAATAGGAAGAGAATGGAACCTTACGGGATATCATGCTTGATGGAGTTTGCCTTAGAAGTGTAATGTGGTAGGGCAAAGGTCTGAGAACTCTCAGAGATTAATTTCTTTATCTACACACAGGTAGGGCCAGTGAAACCAGCTTCTTCCAGTGTATTGAACAAGATTTTAGGGTTTATAATATTGAGAGCAGCTGAGAGATCTAAGAGTGCTAGTATGCCTGCTTTGCTCCATTGATGAGCTGCCAAACATCATCGACTGCCAATATGACCACCAGTTTGGTGCTGTCGTCCTGATGAAAACCAGTGTGATATCCATCTATTAGACCATTTGTTTTAGCAATATCCTGAAGCTGATGCAAGATCTCTTTCTCCAGTGCTTCATCCAGATATGGGAGCAGTAGAATGGGGTGAAAATTGATCATATCTTTGATACTTGGGTATGGCTTTTTAAGAGAGGTTTCACCAGTACAGCTATTCAGAGGCTGGGGAAAATACCTTGTCTTAAGGAGTGTCAGACCTGGCATCATTGGCGTGGGTTTCCCCTGTATTTTTGCATTTGCATCCTGTGTTTTTACCTTGTGATGGATTGCGTTTTGCTGGTCTAGATGCTTCGGGCACTTTGCCACTTCTGTTCAGTGCCAAAGTGCAAGTGCTCCCTTTGTAAATTGTTGATATGGATTGGTGATTCCATGATTGGCATATTTGATTTACTAGTCAGTCCCTAGTACAGTGCACTGTGTGTGCCCGGGCCTGTAACTCAAAAGCTGCTAGTAGGCTTGCAGCAATGATTGTGACACCTACATAAGCAGCCTTGCAACAAGGTCTCAGGCCTGCCATTGTAGCGCCTGTGAGCAGTCTAGTACTGCCATGTCGACCTGGCAAGTGCACCCACTTGTCAGGACCTAACCTTCACTTTTCTTACATGTGAGTCACCCCTAAGGTAGGCCCAAAGTACCCCTGTGGGCAGGGTGCAGTGTATGTGAAAGGTAGGACATGCCCTGATGTGGGTGGCATGTCCTAATAGTGAAATACTGCCAATTTCGTTTTTCACTATTGTAAAGCTATCTGTCCCCAGCGGATAGAATGGGGAGTTTGCTCATAAGAGCTTATGAACATTACTGCCCTTGGGAACCAGATAGGAAAATAAAGTTTGATATGCCTGAACTCAGAATGTTATGATGCATCTTTTAGTGAGGTTGATTTTTACATTCTGGGTTTGAAAATACCACTTTTAGAAAGTAGGTATTTTCTTGCCTAACCATCTAGTGCGCCGTTGCTAGGTTGTGTATTGACTGTCTGCCTTTGGAGTGACAGGAGCCGGGGATGTGCATTCTTTTCAGACAGCCACTTGGAGGGGTTAGGTGTGTCCTGCCTTTCCAGGGTGAGTCAGGGCTGGGCTGAATAGACCTGGGCTGCATTCACAGTGGGGGAAGGAGATTTCTTTCACACCTGAATGGGCCTGGTCTGCCAAGGACAATGCTGTCTCCACCTCCTGCCACACAGGCAATTATTATTATGTATAGGCTACCAATATCCCAAGTGAATCCTACCTGATCCTTAAGCCCTGAAGAATGCCCCAGACTTGTTAGGCTATAATTTGTCGGCAAAAACATGTTGGCAGATAAGAGACATGTCTAAGTCATTGTCCTCTGTGTTCACGCCTGTCTTTGTTTTTAGGTATACCTGGGGTTCTCATCAATTAAGGTGAAATGCTGAGGAACCCCGAGGTATTTTTAGTTAGTCTGGATCCCTCCTTGTCCAGTAGTTTTTATCTAAGAACTCCCTCCATCCTTAAAGTCTACAAGGAGGTTGAGTCCGCTCTGGTGGCACTGACCTACCAGGGTGGGTAGAGTATGCCGATGATGAAGCATGACACTATTATGTGTGTGAGGTTTCCTCTTCCATAAAGGATGACTTCCTCAAAGCTTGGCAGAAGTCCTGTGACATGCAAACTTTGGACTCTCAATTGTTTCTGTAGGATTGGAAATTAACTATCTATTATCTCACTTTTCTCGTTCCTTGTGCTGCCAAACTCATTTCTGTGAGTACACAGAAATAAGAATAACTCCTTTAGAGTATTATTACCACAGGAGCACTTGGCATTAATCTATTATCATGAATCTTTTCACCGACAACATTTAAAGCAACTGCTTATTCTCACTCCTCGATTTGTAACACAGCTGCCTTCTGGTGAGATTCATAGCTGACTAAATCTGCAAGCGTGGTTTCTTCTGTCAAAGAGGCTGTCAGAGAGGTTGCGTCAAGTACATTAGTTGTCATGTATCTCCTAACTGTAAGACTGTGTGGCCTAGATTTTCTACTCTCACTATTCCACACAAGTGTTAAAATATCACCAGTTAAGTGAAGCTCTCCATACACGTGTGATAAAAACTAAACACTTCTTTTCCAAGCTTCCAGCAGAGCCATGGAACCATCCATGCCTGTCCGAGTGCAACTGACCAAAAGCCCCGTAGAACACAACTGCACTAGGCTGATGAGGTGCCATTAAATCTTAACTTCTATGTTTATAAAATTACAGTGAACGAGGGTTTTTTAAACTGCTCTTCTTCTTATTCTGACAGATCAGAGTTGGGATCCACACTGGACCAGTCCTGGCTGGAGTAGTTGGTGTCAAGATGCCCAGATACTGCTTGTTTGGGGACACTGTCAACACAGCTTCTCGAATGGAAAGTCATGGGGTACCAGATAAAATACATCTCAGTCCAACTTCATTTAGGTACAAGAATTAATAAAAATTTAAATGTATCTCAGCCATTAAAGCCTGGTGTTATCTATTTAAAAATATGGCTTTGTAAAAGATGTTAAACAGAGCTTGTTTAATTTATTTTGTGAACATAAAGACGAAATTCTTATTATACTTTTTCAGCAATTGCTAATTTGAAATATGACCTTCTGATTTGCCGTTGACTGGACTTGAATAAGCACAATCATTTTTGATAGTTTTAGAAGAAACTTATAAAACAATGCTCTTGAATCTTTCGAGGATTTTGAAAAGTTAAAGATCTTTCAAATACGTAGTATAGTTATGTTCTTCTATCATACGCATAGCTCAAGCTATTTCATTTTCAAAGTCTTAATTGCAGACAAAATTGTTCAATTTCTTGACTCAAGATCAGTTCTAATGTTGATGAAGCAGGGTGTAATAATGGTCTTCTGAAAAAAAAACATGACCTCATAAACTCTCCAATTTTAGAGCTATGGCAAACATGCTGTTCCTTGAAACATTACTAGATTGTGACAATACCTATTTGATTCAGGATTTCATGGAAATAAAACCTTTTCAGACAGACTGTCACGCTTTCAGAGTACTGGAATTGGTGTTGGTTTACGTTTTGGAAGACCGATGGCGCCATTATTAGTATCTTAATTGTGTTGATTCTCAGTATCTGTTCTTTATCATGGACAACAAGTGCTGCTCGACTGCTTACATGAGACTGGAATCAGGGAATGTCTTCTCTTACCCTCATTCACCATCCTGTAGGGTGTCCCAAGATTTGGAACTTTTACCCTTTTTATTAACTTGCCTCTGAAGATATTTTCTTTTGCCAAGAATACTGCATGCTTTAAAAGAATAGGAATTCTTGTGAAGAGGGGCAGGGGTGAGTTACATTATGAGCCTGATAATAATAAGAAGGAAAAGAAGTGTGAAATTGCAATATTAATAATAATAAGAAGAAGAAGAAGAAGAAGAAGAATAACAATGATTATAATAAGTAGTATTGTTATTATTGTATTATTATTGTTGTTGTTACTGTTGTTGTTACCGTTATTATTATTATTATAATTATTGTTGTTGTTGCTGTTGCTGTTACCGTTATTATTATTATTATTGTTGTTGTTGTTACTGTTGTTGTTACCGTTATTATTATTATTATTGTTGTTGTTGCTGTTACCGTTATTATTATTATTATTATTATTGTTGTTGTTACCGTTATTTTTATTATTATTATTATTGTTGTTGTTGTTACCGTTATTATTATTATTATTATTATTATTATTATTATTATTATTGTTGTTGTTGCTGTGGTTGTTACCGTTATTATTATTATTATTATTATTATTGTTGTTGTTGTTACTGTTGTTGTTACCGTTATTATTATTATTATTATTATTATGATTGTTGTGGTTGTTAATAAGCCAGCGCTGTGGAGAATGGCACCAAAGTCCAGCACTCTACTCCAAGCTGCATACTGAGTACAGCTAACAAAAGCTTTGTTCATGCCACACTTTTAGTACTGCACCTTCTACACTGGCCTTCCCCGGAAGCTTGTCATCAGACTTCAAAGTGTCTAATTATACAGCAATATACAAAATAAACATCTATCCTGCTGTGAAAGCACTCCACTGGCTCCAAATAGAAGCCATAATCAATCCAAGGTTCTCTGCATCACCCACAAGCCTACGTGAGCAAAGGTCCAAAACAGCACCAGAAAATGGTCCCACAGTAGGCCATTCCATTCAGAAACCCCGGATTATATTCTGAACACCTGAGCCCTAAAGTCATTCAAGAGCATGAACTACGGGGGTCATCTCTAAGTTATAGGGTTCCATATTTTGGAATACTCTCTACTCGAGTGTGAGATCTGAACTCAGCCACCTACGATTAAGAAAACACCTAAGAAACCAAGCTAATCAGCTTTGCCATTAAGTGATAAACTCATTGTCAGGGATTGTGATGGGGGAATATCAGATATGGATTCCAGCCTTGTAACTGGAGTCGCAGCCCCTGTTTCTTCAACGGAGCGTATGACATCAACTTCTCTAGTGCTCTGAAGTAAGCAAAAAGCCTGGGAAGCAGGCTCCAGTGCTCGTCAGAGTCATACCCATCAGCATTAGAGCAAAATGTGTGTGTGTGGGGGGGAGGGGGGTTGGTTACCGAGCAAAAAGGGCACTTTCCTACAGTCATGGAGGAGGGATCCATCATGACTGCACACTTGAACAGAAGGGCAGCATTGGCTATGCGGTACACTATCACAATCGTTTTAGAAGTGTTAAAGGGAAGCATTTTCTTGTGCATCCATGACTGAGCCTGAGACAATTAGTAGGCAATTTATTGTTGAGCACCACATTCTGTTTGTATTTATATATACAGATCTAGGCATCATTGACATGAATGTGGCAGGCATCTTGGTAATCAGCTTGGATGTGGGCCAGTGGGACCAAATTAACTTTGAACATTGCCAATAAAAGAGGAAATCTTGTGCTCCACAATAAATCTTGAGTGCAAGGATTTGCAGGAGGACAGACAAGAAGGATGTTTAAATCAGCTCAATTTTGGCAGCGTATCTAGTTGCAAAATCACCTTCACTGCAAGAGGGCATAAAGGACTACATGCACTTTAAGAGAGATTTGAAGTGCTGGAGAGTTGGAGAGAGTGGCTGCAAAGAGAGAAGACGAGGGCCTCCAGTAGAAGGCTTTGGCAAGCTCTGGAGTTGTGCAATGATACAAACATTTTCTTGTTCAAAAGAGCAGTTTTCTTTCCAACTCCTCAAACATCATTTTTGCTCATAGGCTTCAGAGTGGCTAAGTGAGCTGGGGATAACTTGTTTCAGTGGGTATAAAGCATTAAATTCAGTTTCCAGTGAAAATCTGAAGAAGCTGTAGTGTCCAAAGAGCAGCAGGTCAGATAGAGAGTTAATAATAAAGGGTGCAATCTAGGTTTTGATCAATTGTATCAAGTGTGTGGCAGATGCTGCAGGACACTCTGGGCCTTGATGTAATTCAGAAGGAGGGTGGACAATAGTGACGTCTTTTAGAGTGCTTTGGTTCATTGCATCAGCTCCGTGTTCAAAGACAGTGAAACATTTGGGTTCCTCCGAGTCCATAGCCATTTGTCAGATTGTGCAGTGAAGGCATGTGTCCTCTGAACTGTAGTGACACTTTGGCTGAGATTCATGATTCCTGCTCGACAATAGACATGTAACATCCTAGATATATATATGGGGTTGTTTTGCCTGGTGCCGCAAACCATTGGGTGGGAATCAAGCCTCCCCAACCCTATCAGGAATAAACCAATGAAGGCATGAGGGGTGTTAAATGCAGGCCACCTTTTACGAATGCTTAGAAGCTCAACACTATGCGTCCTTCTTCTTATGGGTCCATCACCCACCCCCCAGAAATACTAAACCACGTTTTGCCCCACACAACATATTCTGGAAGGACATACACCTGACCCCTCCAAAAGATGGCTCAGAATTCACCTATAAAACAGTGCACCCAGCAGGGAATTTACCTCTGTGAATCCTAACTGTGTTTTGTTTAATATTTGACATTGACATGGTGTTGATTGTTGATCAGGTCAACATTTAGCCATTGTGAATGCTGCAGTAGATCTTTAGAAAAATGTTTAAAAAAACTGGTAAATGCATATATTGATCAAGGTGTTCCATCAGAAAGAGGTCGGTTTCAGGTTATTCGTTTACCTGAGGTTTTGAAGTTGAAGAAGGTAATTTTCACTCCAACCTAAAATGATCCTTGAGCTGATGCACCTCTTTCAGAAGCTTGAAAAGCAGCATAGAGTGTAATCATTATATTCCTGTTGTGACAATGGATTTTCATTTCTAACTTCACAGAGCTCTTGAAAACCAAAATTTCGAAATCGTTGAGCGGGGAGAAATCGAGGTAAAAGGCAAAGGAAAGATGACCACCTACTTTCTGATACAGAACTTGCAGGCAACTGAGAATGATATAATGGGGAGACCAGCTGATGATGGGTTTCAGCCACAGCAGGCGGATCAGAAAGGTAAGTACACAAGTACATCCGGTGCAGGGCCTTAGCTACTATTTTGCAATATTATAAAATGGACTTTGTGTAAATTCATATCACGATGATTGCACAATACTAGTAATTGCATCCTCATAAAGAGAGGGCGTGGATTGATCCAACCTTTCAAATTATTGGTAGTGGTGAATAACTGGCGGAGTATCTAAGATCTTTCTGTTGAAAACCTGAGATCTTTGTTGCAGCCTTTTACTGCAGGAGCTGGGATCTTAGGGGCTAAAGGATTGACTTGGCCTTCCAGTGACGAATGTCACTTTACCTTTTCCCGTCCAGACACTTCACTGGCTAGCCTCACCACCCGGGCCCATTAAAGAGTATTTATTATACCTATCGAAACATGCGTTGCGCTCCTCCCTCTCAGTGAGGGGGGTTGTAGCCTGCACCTGACTAGGCATCACGGTCCAAGGAGGTTCTCGATGATGAAGCATGCCACCTATGGTGATTGAGGGAAATCGTACTTTAAAAGCAATACTCCATCTCAGCTACGTTACTCTACCTTATATTCCTTTCTCGTCTAGACCCAGGTGTTCTAGTACCATTTTGGGGAGTCAACTCCTGCTGGTTTTTAAATCTCCTCTGGCCCTCCCTTTGTGATTTGGGTGCACTCGACATGTGACAGCCATCGTCTTAACAATACATTATCGTACATGCAGTCTTTTGCACCCGGATCCATTGCTTTCTAGTTCCAGTCCTGTTTCTACTTTCAGTCAGTATTAATACAGTACAGAAATCTCTTTCCACGGTGTTAAAGGAATATTCTTTTAAAGTGTGTGTCTAACATGTTGCTCATGAAGTGGCAGTGTCAAATATTTTCCGTAGGTGTGGTTCACACCACAGGCTCAGACAACTATTCACAAATACATGGTTGTTACACTCAAGGGGCAACATAGTAGGCACCTCCACCTTTATAAATATTTTGCTCTTACCAGTTGTAATGATCATTAAATACAGCACAGGAAATGTGTGAACTATGTAAGCAGTGCAGGAACTAAAAATAGTACTGAAGCTGTAAAATAAGTAACTAGTATCACATATCGAATGCAGCCACACTAGAAAATGATAGTCTCAGATTTAGGGGCAGATTTACAAGTCCCCTGCGCCACCAGTACGTCACCTTTTGTGATGTACTGGTGGCGTATTTCACTGCTCCATATTTACAAAGACAGGAAAAGCCACCCTGAGTTGCTTTTCCTGTCCTTGTAAATATGGCCCCTCTACACGCAGCACTTTGTGTGAAAAAGGCTTTCCATGTGTGTTGTTGTTGGTGTTGCCACGCAACATCCATGGAACCAGACACATTTCCAGATTTACGAGGAATCGTAAATCTGTAAATGCGTGTGAATGCTACGCCTCCCCAGGGGAGGCGTAGGGAGGCGCAACGAGGAGAAATATTTTCATTTCTCCTCGTTTTTTCCGCTTTCAATGCGTACTGCATTCTGCAGCACTCAGTGAAAGGAAAATGCATGTAGTGATTGTTTTTGTGTAGGTAGATGCCCCTTCCTGCACAAAAACAATCTCCCCATGACGCAGGCATCCTTGCACCATGGTGCAAGGGTGCCTGTGCCAGCGCATAGCAGCTGTTTGTGCACCAGCACATAAGAGAAGAGCAGAGGAATTCAACATATTATTGTAAATATGTCGCATTCCTGTGCTTTGGAAGTGCTGCAGCGTGGCGCAGCCAAAGGGCTTGCTTTTCCACGCTACAGCACTTCCTCGTAAATCTGCCCCAGAGTACGGATTTGCACCATCGCAAAGTGATGCAAAGCGACACATGGGTATTTGCTTTCTAGCACAAAAGGTATTTTGTGCTGGAATGGTGTTTCTTCCTTAAAGCAAAGAGCGCGTATACTGCTTTGCTTCACTTTTCATCAAGGCGTTGCTATTGGGGCATTACTTGTGCAAACACCCATTGGTTTTGATGCAAAGCCAGATTTACTAAGGTAGACCGACCAGGCTTTGCATCAAAAACTAACACCTCTTTGAAGCAGGAGTTAAAAAGGGAATCTGTTTTCATTTCTCAAAAAAACCCACACATCGCATGTGTGCAGAAGCGCGCAGCACATATTCAATGTGTGCAATCCTTCTGAGATCTGTCTAGACATAGGAATTTTTACTGGAATGTTATGTTTCCAGAAGAAATCCTATGCTAGAAAGCACACACTCACCTCTGCACCATGGTGTGAGGTTGTGCATAGCACAAGGCAGCCTAAATATAGTTAAAGTTAAATTAGCGCAGGGGATTACATCAGCCATTCTTGTTAGATAGGGGTCTGGGCTTTGTTTTCCCCCTTGCACAGTGCAGTAAATTAGGTTGCTGCATTTCGTGAAAAATTCGTAAATGTTCCCATAATGTATTCATCATGTAAATTTGTCAATACATACATTCTCTTGATTTTAGCTAAAAATACAAAGGTAGAGTATACTAAATTATACATAAACAAAGTAATAACATAGAAAATAACTGATTTGAATTACATAAAGAAAAGAGAAAAATATAAGGTTAAATGTTGATACGTTTTATGAGTCCAAGACCCAGTATACCTTTGCTGCAAACAGAATGAGGCTTCAGTCAGTCAGTCTGCATCGCTAAAATGGCTGCTCACCTTACAGGTCACCCATGAGGTCAATTAATCACAAATTTCCTCTTGGGGACTACATTGTACAGAGCCCTATGATGTTTTATCCTTTCACTGTAGTCTGAAAATGGTCTTCTGCATTCTATGATCACTCCAGTGACAGCAGTCCTTAAAAACTGGGTGACATAGGAAGGGGGAACAAGGGATAATTGAGAGGGATGCATGAGGAAAGGGAGGAAAGTAAGGTGGATAGGCAGAGGTCAGGCATTTGCAAGGAGGAGGACTGCCTGCTTCACACTCTTTGCATGCTTTTGAATGCTAAACTATCCAGGTGGTTGCAATCTGCATAGAGATGCTATTCAACACCGGATTTCACATTGTACAGGTGAGGTATTTTGCTCTGTGACTGTCAGTTATGTCTGAGTCAACCGAAATTCATATTTTGTTAATATAAACAGATATTAATCAATCAATCAATCAATCACTGCATTTGTAAAGCGCGCTACATACCCGAGAGGGTCTCAAGGCGCTGGGGGGGGGGGGGGGGGGGGGGGTGCTACTGGTCGAAGAGCCAGGTCTTGAGGAGTCTTCTGAAGACCAGCAGGTCCTGGGTCTGTCGTAGGATGGTGGGGAGAGTGTTCCAGGTCTTGGCGAGGTAGGAGAAGGATCTGCCGCCGCCGGCGGTTTTTCGGATGCGAGGGACTGTGGCGAGGGCGAGGTTGGCTGAGCGGAGGCTTCGGGTGGGGGTGTGGAAGCTGAGTCGGTTGTTGAGGTAGGTGGGTCCGGTGTTGTGCAGTGCTTTGTGTGCGTGGATCAGGAGCTTGAAGGTGATCCTTTTGTTGGTGGGGAGCCAGTGCAGGCCTCTCAGGTGGAGTGTGATGTGGCTGTGGCAGGGGACGTCGAGGATGAGTCGGGCCGAGGCGTTCTGGATGCGTTGGAGTCGTCTCAGGAGCTTTTTTGTAGTTCCTGAGTAGAGGGCGTTCCCGTAGTCGAGTCTGTTGGTGATGAGGGCCTGGGTAACGGTTTTTCTCGTGTCGAGGGGGATCCATTTGAAGATCCTGCGGAGCATACGGAGGGTGTTGAAGCAGGACGCGGAGACGGCGTTGACTTGCCTGGTCATGGAGAGAGTGGAGTCGAGGATGACCACCAGGTTGCGTGCGTGGTCTGTGGGTTCTGGGGCTGTGCCTAGTGACGTGGGCCACCAAGAGTCGTCCCAGGCTGATGGGGTGGGTCCGAGAATGAGGACCTCTGTCTTGTCTGAGTTCAGCTTCAGTCTGCTGTCCTTCATCCAGTCGGCTACGGCCTTCATTCCTCTGTGGAGGTTAGCTTTGGCGGTGTGGGGATCTTCGGTGAGGGATATGATCAGCTGGGTGTCGTCGGCGTAGGAGATGATGTTGAGGTTGTGTTGTCGTGTGACGTGGGCGAGGGGGGCCATGTAGATATTGAACAGCGTCGGGCTGAGGGAGGATCCCTGTGGGACGCCGCAGATGATCTCGGTGGTTTTGGAGCGGAAGGGTGGGAGGCGGACGCTCTGTGTTCTGCCGGAGAGGAAGGATGAGGTCCAGGCCAGGGCCTTCTCTTGGATACCGGCGTCATGGAGGCGTGCTGATAGGGTGCGGTGGCAGACCGTGTCAAAGGCTGCTGATAGGTCCAGGAGGATGAGGGCGGCTGTTTCTCCTTTGTCCATCAGGGTCCGGATGTCGTCAGTGGCGGCGATGAGGGCGGTCTCGGTGCTGTGGTTGCTGCGAAAACCGGATTGGGAAGGGTCCAGGATGTTGTTAACTTCGAGGTAGCGGGTCAGCTGTTTGTTGACAATCTTCTCGGTCACTTTTGCCGGGAAAGGGAGCAGGGAGATGGGCCGGAAGTTCTTGAGGTCCTTGGGGTCCGCCTTGGGCTTCTTCAAAAGGGCGTTGATCTCGGCGTGCTTCCAGCTTTCTGAGAAGGTTGCTGTCTCGAAGGAACTGTTGATTGTTTTCCGGAGGTGGGGCGCGATGGTTGCGCTGGCTTTGTTGAAGACGTGGTGAGGGCAGGGGTCCGATGGGGATCCGGAGTGGATGGAGTTCATGGTTTTGATGGTGTCTTTGTCGCTGACGCTGGACCAGACGGTCAGGCGACTGGTGCGAGTGGTAGTCGCAGGGGTTGTGGATTCGGTGGTGGGTGCGGGGGGGGTCGGAGTTGAAGCTGTCGTGGATGTCGGTGATCTTGCAGTGGAAGAAGGTGGCCAGGGAGTCGCACAGGTCTTGAGATGGCGGGATGTCATTGGTGTTGGAGCTGGGGTTGGAGAGTTCTTTCACAATGCTGAAGAGCTCTTTGGTGTTGTGTGCGTTGTTGTCTAGGCGGTCCTTGAAGGCGGTCTTCTTGGCGGTCCTGATGAGTTGGTGGTGTCTGCGGGTGGCACTCTTGAGGGCTGTGTGGTTGTCTGGTGTTCGGTCGTGGAGCCATTTCTTCTCCAGCTTCCGACAGGTGTGCTTGGAGATCCGGAGGTCCTCGGTGAACCAGGCGGCTTTCTTGTTGGTGTGGTTGGTTGTAGAGGTCTTGAGAGGGGCGAGGGTGTTGGCGCAGTCGTTGATCCACTGTGTGAGGTTGGTCACGGCGGTGTCTGGGTCGGTGGGGTCGGTGGGTGGTCTCAGGGCGAGGGCGGTAGTCAGTTGGTCCTCGGTGACTTTGCCCCAGCAGCGGCGTGGTAGCTTTTGGGTGCGGTCGTGTGTGGTGGGTTTTCTGAAGGTGAAGTGGACGCATCTGTGGTCGGTCCAGTGTGGTTCGGTGGTGTGGTTGAAGGAGACGTGGGGGCTTGAGGAGAAGATGGGGTCGAGCGTGTGTCCAGCGGCGTGAGTAGGTGTGGTTACGAGCTGTTTGAGTCCGAGGTTGTCGATCAGGGCGGTGGAGTTGGCGTCGTTGTTGTTCTCGAGGTGGAAGTTCAGGTCCCCGAGGAGGATGTAGTCCGTGGAAGCCAGGGCGTGGGTGCTGATGAGGTCGGCGATGGTGTCACTGAACTGTGGGCGGGGTCCGGGAGGTCTGTAGGTGAGAGTTCCTCTGAGGGTGGTGTTGGGGTCAGTGTGGATCTGGAAGTGCATGTGCTCGGCGGTGGTGAGGGTGTCATCGGTGTTCGTTGAGATTTTGATGGAGTCTTTGTGGATGATGGCGATTCCTCCTCCCACTCCGTTGGTGCGGTCTCTGCGGGAGATCTTGTAGCCCTGTGGGATGGCTATGGCGATGTCTGGTGCTGAGGTGGCGTTCAGCCAGGTCTCCGTCAGGAAGGCGACGTCGGGGCGGTGGAGTCTAGGAGGTCCCAGAGTTCGATGGAGTGCTTGCGAGCGGAGCGGGTGTTGAGGAGGATGCAGTAGAGGTGGTTGGGTTCTCTGGCTGGTGGTGTGGAGGGTTGGATGCTGGTGAATCTGCAGTTCCGGCAGGTGAAAGGCCCCTGGGTGCGTTTCGGGGTGGCCTGGTAGCAGGGGTGGTCTCGTCTGGAGTTGAGTGCGTGGAGGGTGCTTGCGTCGTAGTGCAGTCTGGCGTTGCGAGGGGTGCGGGGTCCAGGGGTTCTGGCGCTGGGTGCGGTCCAGGCGCGGACGGGCGCAGACGGGCTTGCTGTATGCGCGCCTTCGGCGTGCCAGCGGCACGCCCGCTGCGCGGCCGCTTCGTGGCCTCCATATGAGGGCAAAGGGAGGGAGGAGTAGCTGGGAGGTGGGAGCGGGGCGACCAATGGGAGTGAAGGGGGCGGGGCCGCAGGGGCTCAGCGGCGGGGGAAAACCCAGGGAAAAAACGGCGGGAAAAGACAGCGGGAGAGGGACAACAGAGCACAGGGGTACAGAAAGCAAAGCACAGGGGCACAGAATGAAAAAACAAAGTGGCACAGAAAGCCAAGCGCAGGGGTACATAATAAAAAAGGGAGCGAGCAGTCAGGCGGCAAAAGTGGCAACGGAGGTTCAACCCACAGGGGGCTGCATGGCAGATGGGGGGAGCGACCTGCCTGGTGACAGGGTCAAAAGTCGCTCTCTCTACCACCGCTTCGCGGCCTCCATATGAGGGCAGAGGGAGGGAGGAGCAGCTGGGAGGTGGGAGCGGGGCGGCCAATGGGAGTGAAGGGGGCGGGCCGCAGGGGCTCAGCGGCGGGGGAAAACCCATGGAAAACCCGGGGGAAAAAACGGCGGGAAAAGACGGCGAGAGAGGGACAACAGAGCACAGGGGTACACAAAGCAAAACACAGGGGCACAGAATGAAGGCGGCAAAAGCGGCAACGGAGGTTCAACCCACAGTGGGCTGCGTGGCGGATGGGGGGAGCGACCTGCCTGGTGAGTGTTATAATCAAGCGGGCTCCCCTTTCTGTTAGTCATAACATGGGTATAATGCGTGGAGGATGCCAAACCCAGCATAAAACCTATCTCTAATTTCCTTATTACAGTCAAGTGTAGACAGAAAACCGCGCGGCTGTTCACTCGTCGTAACTTATTACGGCTGAGCTGTGATGTCATAATGTCTGCTGCCGGAGCCAGTCGCCCAGTTGAAATGCAGGTTAAGGAGCATCCTTGAAGTTACAGTTTAAACAAGGAAAGGAGAACTAACTAGTTATTGTGATCTGTTTTTCTAAAAAGAATAGTAATCAGCAAAAAGGACAGTTAATGGCAATATATTTTTGCACATACTTCATTAGCGGTAAGAAAGAATCTTTCAGAAAGTTACTACTCATTCTCAGCTATAACCCCTGCTCAAATCTGATTTACATTATACCAATCATAATATATATTTGCAGAAAATTACTAACTGCTTTTTGGAGCGTTTATTTTCATACTACAGATTCCGTTTTAATTCCTCATAACTACAATGAGACTATCTCTTTCAAATGAAGAAGCAAGACCCCAGGAATTTAAGATGCTTGTGGGAAGAATGAGGGTTTGATCATGTTGATCCAGCGGTGAACCAGCAACTCCAATACCATATACTCACCTGGGCCCATAAACACATACACACAGCCTGGAACTAACCGCTGGAGTCAAAATGTATTGATGAGGACAGAGAGAGAAGAACAATTGCACATTCACGAAAATTATAGTTACCTAGGATGGTGTGAAAACCAAACCCCTGGCCAAGGAGCTGGGAAGGGTCTCCCGGGAAAGATCAAGCGACAAAAGCTTCAGGACAGGAAACAGGACAGGGTTGATGACCTCTCTAACACCGACGCTTACGTAGCACCCCTCTCTGACACTCTCTTCCTCCTCGAGATTCTTCTGCGATCTTCTTCTAAATTAATTTAATTTAAGATAGATGGTTCTGCATTCGATTCTTCATCAGCATCTCTTGTCACTCCAACGGCATCCCGAGCTCTTCAGCATTCAGCAAATCTCCGTCGGACTAACTACCTAAGACTACCTCAATTATATTCTTTGATATTCCTGTACCGCCCATTAATGTTTCAATATCGTAAAAATATTAACTCTGATTGGACAGGCAAGGAGGGGGGAGATCATCACACCATGCTTAAGTGTTTTCATAGTCGACCCATTGTTCATAAATCCAACCCCTTTATTTTTTATTCAAAATTTTTATTCCCACCCGTATTCGCATTTTATTAGCAGCATTTGTTTATTTTTCCATGTATGTCTATTCATCCAGAAGTCTTCAATGTTTGTTCCCAGGGTATGTAACTTTTGTGTCCTTGGATTGCGTTCAAGTACAGCGTCACTCTTCCGGCTCAATTTCACCATGCATGTGTGGAGGTCAGGTGACTAACAGACTCTGGATTCATACGAGAGGCCCAAATACACGCTAATAAGAAAGTCAGAAAAACAAATGTTAATTTAAAAAATTTATGGTTTCACTGTATACCACCTATCTCTAATCTAAACCCCTTTAATCATTATTGCTTTCCCCGTGTTAGCATTAGTAAAATAGCTTGGTTTAGTTTCAGCAAAGCCGATGCCAAACATGTGAGCTTTCAAGATGTTATTTTAATAGCGTCTGCGCGTGTGCAAGAAATTCCCTCCAAGCGACAGCTCGTCATACTGCGTAGATGCAGTTGACGCATGCGCAATAAAGATTTCCCGTTAGCAGCCATTTTAGAATTTTGCTAGAGTTACTTATTAGTAAAA
This sequence comes from Triturus cristatus, assembly GCF_964204655.1. Lineage (NCBI taxonomy): Eukaryota > Metazoa > Chordata > Amphibia > Caudata > Salamandridae > Triturus > Triturus cristatus. The sequence goes on from NC_140591.1 coordinate 410,362,041, forward strand.
CACATAAGCAAGCTTCTCTGTCTTTTATGTTCAATGTGTTGTGTATTAATTTACACAATACATAGTTAATACAATGTTAGAAGTTAAATGAGAGGATTGCTTCCGAGCAAGTATCTTTTTTACGAGTCTTTGCTCCATCAATGTATTATAAGGAATAAAATACCTTCTGCTGTACGTTACAAGGATATTGCAAGTCACTTCGGAATTCCATGACCACATAAAGGAACCTGGCATTCAGCCTCATTCCTCTATATGGTCATGCAACTCCTCCGTCACTTGCAATATCCTTGTAATGTTTGGCCGGGGGAAATTTCGCCCATGTACAAAATATGCATATCAATTATCTACCTATGACATCCTGGTATTTATTTTCTTATCACAGGCACATTTCCACATCAAAACGCACCTCTAATCATAAAATGTTGTTGTTTATTACAGGCAACTAGTGTTTTCACAATGAATCCCATTCTGATCCACTGCTCAGTAGTTTTTCTTCTGAGTATGTGATGCCCAAGCACTATGTATGTATGCCAGCTAGAGTGACATGAACACCAGTGATGCTGGTAGTGCACAGACAAAGAGCTAAGACATTTGGGTACCCACTTTCTTCTCACATACGGGGCGGTGTGACAACAACAGAAATGCAGATGGAACTGTCAGAAATACATTAGTGTCGGTGCTGTCTGTGTCTGGAAAGTCTGTGCATCATTTTTGGAAATAAACTGCTCCTTTAAGACAGAAGCAATAGTTCTTGTAATGCATGTTCTTCCCATAGCTAACATTGGCTTCGTCACTACAGCCTCCTTTTAAAATATAGCATTTAAAAAGAACAGGTGTTTGAGAGGAAAGGTGTGAAGAGGGTGAAATGAGAAGGGAATATCCCAAAATGTAGATTAAGAGGGAGAAGACGGGGGCAGACAAGAGGCAAATATATATGAGAACAAAGTCCATGATCAACCTGTCATTTCAGAAGACAGAGTTCCACAAAAGATTTACAGTATAGAACCTAAATAAACAGACCTATACAATTAAAAACAAATGCACATAATAAAATACGTAGATTTAAAAGGAGTTCACCATTTCAGCCCTCTTGAAATATATACTCAAATCTTCGTACATATGAACTCAAATTCTCATTACAGAACATAAATAATGACATAAAAACATTGAGCTGAACCCTAGAACACTAGAAAAAGGTCGTAGGAAAGAACAGGAAGGGGGAAATATACCTGATTTGTCAGCATGGGTGTGGGAAATACTATTTTTCTGGGAAGCAGGTGAAGATTAGAAAGGTTGGTATTTTGGGGGGAAATGAGAGAGGAGGAGGGTGTTATCTCATATATTATAAGGAGCAACATACTCCTACTGCACATTAAAACAATATTGCAAGTCAACTCGGTGTTCTGTGACTTTTCAAAAGCAATTGGCTTATGAGCTTGTGCCTGTAGGTGGTCACATAAATTCTTTTTTTTAAATTTAAAAAAAATATATTTTTATTAGAGCAGGAGAGAACAATAAAAGTAATTATTTTACACATCATCTTACATATCAAATAACCCGACCAATAAACAACACATACATGTTCAAAAAAAGGAATTTCATATTAAAATTTCAAACAGCACTGATAAAGAATCACCCTCCCCCAATCCAGATCTTAGCCAAGCCACTTAGTTTAAAAGTTTAGGTTAACCACCCAAAGCCAAATAAAGTGACAGGTGCATTATAAACAAATAAAGTGCAAAGTGCCATGTACAAATCATTTTCATTTATATTTTACATTAACAGACATGGGTCGTGCAGCCATAGGGGACAAAGAAGCGCCAAATAGCTCTAAATCTTATTACCGCTCCTACACGTTTGGCATAGGCCTCTTCAAGTTTATAAGTCTTAGTAAGCTTATTAAACCAATGTTCAATGCTAGGTTGTATGCTGGTTCTCCAATTTTGCAAAACCAGTGATCTAGCAACTGCTATAGCAATTAATATAAAATATTGTTGATATTTTGTGAGACATTTCACTTCTGCAGAGGAACCAAATAACACCAACATAGCTGACGGACAGATTTCTAGGGTTAAAATCCGAGATATTTCCTCAAAGACCGTTTTCCAGAAATGTTGTAAATCATTACATTCAAAGAATATATGTAACCATCCCCCATCCCCCTCACTATTACAGTGGAAACATTTATTTGGGCAAGTTAAAAACATTTTGGACAGTTTCAGAGGAGTAAAGTATAATAACCATCTAGAATTAGTGCCTCTGAGAGCTTTATTTGCTAAGTCATTCAACTTAGTCCACTCTTTATTATTAAACTTACAACCTGTCTCTAAATGAATTTTTTGCAGCTCTTTTCTCAGGACCTCTTCTGAATTGGCTTTCTGATGAAGTATCTGATACCAGGAGCCAACTCCTGCCAATTTATTTGCTTTCTGCCTGACAATTGGTCTTATGGTCTCATCTAAAATTGCATAGTTATTCTTAAGAAAATTAGATATTTGTGCAAAACTCACGGCCAGTGCAGTATTTGGCGTATTGGCATGAAGACAAACAGTCTCCCATGTAATTAAAGAATCTAGATTGTAAAAATCCGCCAACTGAAAATGTCCCTGTTCTTGCCATTGCTGACAAAGCCAATTGGAAAGTTTAAAACTTCCAGATGCTCCGTCCTGTAATGGGGTATATGCATGGAATAAAGGGATATTCCAAGATTTGAAAAATAGCTGCATTCTATCTGCTAAAGTAAAAATAACCTTATAACGCGTTTTTTTAGGAGGTTTTGCCAAGCGTAGAAAAGCCGGAAATCCAATGGCACTTTCATTTAGCATACACATCAAAATAAATGTGTCAAAAACAGAATTTTCCTTACCCAGTTGAGAAAACAAATCGAGTAAAGAAGCCTGATAATATGTTAAAAAATGTGGGAGTGCCAATTGAGATTACATCAAGTTGTAGTATAGAGAGCCTGACCCTAGGTTGTTTATTATTCCATACAAACCTCCTTATTAATTGATCCAGCTCCTTAAAATAGTAACTGGGGATTTTCATAGGGAGGTTAATGAATAAAAACAAGAACAGTGGAAGTACCGTCATTTTAATCATTGATACTCTTCCTACCAAGGATAATGGCAACAAAGACCAAATATCCAATAACTTTTTAACTTTAGTAAGCAAACTAACATAATTCATAAAAAATAATTGTGCATAATCATTTGTAACATAAATTCCCAAATATCTAATTGGATGTGGGGGTTTTAGATGGATGGTAGGTGGAAAATCTAGAGGAGTCGTATTAAATGTCAAAATTTCGGTTTTTGCATGATTAACTTTATATCCACCCACTTGGGTAAAATTTTGAATTTCATCTAGTAGGTTCTGTAAGTTATCTACTCCTGGCTTCAGATATAAAATAATATATGTATAAAGCTTGATTTTAGTCATACCCTCTATAGGGGGGACGATACTTATGTTTCTTCCGAATCTTCTGCGCCAGGGGTTCGATAAACAGCGAGAATAAAAGAGGAGACAACGGGCATCCCTGACGGGTGCCTCGCTTGATAGTAACTTTGCCATTTACTACACCGTTGATCATAATTATAGCTTCTGCACCTCCATATATTTTAATCAACATCTTAATAAGTTGTTGTGGAAAACCAAATTTTGATTAAAAAAAAAAATAACGCACTCCAATCCACCAAATCAAAAGCTTTTTCAGCATTCATCATCATAATCACCGCATCGGTCTGATTAATAGAAAAATAATCAATGGCTTGCATTAAAAAATGAGTATTTGATGCCATTAAACGTCCAGGAATTAAACCATTTTGATCACTATGAACCAGCTGTTGTGCACAGGGAGCAATCCTTTTAGGCCAAATTTTCATAAGAAATTTATAATCTGTATTTAACAGACTGATAGGACGGTAAGAACTTGGATCGGCAGGGTCCTTATCTTTTTTTTTTTTTTTTTTGTTTTTTTTTTTTGAAAATTTTATTGACAATAAATCAATTACAAGCATGGGCCTACAACCACCGGGGCCGGCCGCTAGATTCAGAAAGGCTCATACAGTACTTAAGGCAGTAGTCGACTTCCGGGGCCCAGTCCCGTACACGGCTCCGGATAGTCCTAGGGAAGCAGGATACATAGGTTTAACATAAATAACAAATAAAAAACAAAAGGCGAGGCATAAGGACAAAAGAGTGTGGGTCAGGCTACCTCCGGGGGACTCTACTTCAGACCTTCAAATAGCTATCAGGAGGAAGGAGTACTGATAGGTCGGGGGGGGGGTCACGGGAGAGGAACGTCTATAGTCGGTTATTCCAAAAGTCGCAAGGAACCATCAAGGGTCAGGGGGACAAAGCAATATCGGTGTCCACTAGGGGGGGAGTACAGATACCTCCACGATACACGTTCCATTGCCCCCAGATTCTACCCCATGCCCCCGGTTTACCACGAGCCACATACACAGTCTTCTCCCTGAACATGCACCAGTCCATGTTCTCCTTCCATACGGACACGGTGGGAGGCCGCTGGGAACCCCATAGCTGCGCTATATCTCTCTTGGCAATCATGTTCCCCAGGGCCGCCCACCGAGTCTGAGCCGCGTTATAATCATTGGGCTCCCACACATTCAGGACACAGCGACGCACCTCTGGCAACAGCGCAACCCCGGTGACTTGTCCCATGACCTCATGAACCCGGCGCCAGTATTCAGCCACCTCGCGGCACTCCCAAAGGATATGGAGAAAGGTGGCACTGAGCCCACATCCCCGCTTACAGAGCCCGTCTTCAGAAAATCCCATCGAGACCAAACGGGGACCCGTCACATACACCCGGTGGAGAATCTTAAGCTGGACCAGGCGGAGACGGGCTGGAATGGCCACTTCCTTGGGGGACGACAGTGCGGACTGCCAGTCCTCGTCGTCCAGTTCCACCCCATCCCCCGTCCACGCCTCCCGGAGGCGCACCAAGAGGTCAGCCCGATTATTGATAAGTTTTTTATAAATTAAAGAGATAGTACTGTCGGGGACATGACCATCAAGTATGCGGTCCTCGAGGGGCGAAGAAGCCGGGATCTTGGCCCCCTCCCCAAAAACCGAGAGCAGGGCATGCCGAACCTGGGCGTAGCGAAAGAACTCCCTTTCCGTAAGTTCCTATTCGCTCTGGAGCGCCGCGAATGTTTTAACCGCACCCTTTATCCATAAGTCTCCCACTCTACTAATACCAATCGTGTCCCAACGTTCAAACCCCTTCGTTGTCCAGAGGCTTCCCAGTCGGTCGGAGGCAAACAGGGGAGTAGCACATGTTAATCGCTCACTCCAGCCCATGGCTGCATTGGCAGCCCTCCAGATCCGTACCGCAATCTTAGTAGGGCCCGTAAGGGTCCGTCCAGCCGAGCTGGAGTAAAGTGCCCTGTTATAATTTCCGCCGGGAAGCAGGAATTTATCCATCTCATACGCCGGATTCAAGCCAGGCGCATACGTGGCATGGTTAATGGCCGATAGCTGTGAGGCCCAATAATACCTGCGAATGTCGGGAAGCGCGATGCCCCCGTCATACCAGGGGAGAGTAAGTTTTGCCAGAGCGATACGAGCCCGTCCGTCCCACACCAGTCTCCTCTGCAGGCTCTCCACCTCCCGAAAGTAGGACACAGGAATGACATCGAAGGAGTTCTGAAGTGCATAGAGGAATCTGGGAAGGGACATCATTTTAAACAGCGCTGCCCGACCCAGCGGGGACAAGGGCAGCTTACACCACCGAGCCGTGTCCTCCCTCAAACGCCGAAGTGGAAGCAGGAGATTCTGCTCATAGCGAGCCACCGGGTCCATCGAGACGTATATTCCCAGGTATTTAAAGCCGGACAGAGATAATTGGATCGGAAGCCGAGGCGGCAAGAGAGGAGGGTCGCCGGAGATAGGATAGACACAGGATTTAGACCAGTTGATCGTTAGACCCGAATTTCTCCCAAAGGAAGTCAGAACATCGAAGAGAACATTAAGCGACTGCCGCGGCGAGGTGAGATACAGGAGAATATCGTCTGCATACAACGAGACCCGATCCTCGAAGCCCGGGGCCCACCGAATCCCTCTGAGCAAGGGCTCCCAGCGGAGCCAAGCAGCGAGCGGCTCCAAGGCAAGAGCAAAGAGCAGAGGGGACAACGGGCACCCCTGCCTCGTACCCCTACCGAGAGCGAAGGGCCGAGAGACCCGACCATTAACCACCACCTGAGCAATGGGTCCCGTGTAAAGAAGCTTCACCCAGCCAAGAAATCCTTCCCCAAAGCCGAATTTGGTCAAAACAGCCCAGAGGAATGGCCACTCGATGGTATCAAAGGCCATCGTGGCGTCTAAAGAAACCAGCACGGCCGGTTCGGAGAGGTACGCCGCCCTGGCGAGGGCGCCGTGAAGACGCCGCAAGTTAAGAGCGGTGTTACGGTGAGGGATGAAGCCGCATTGATCAGGATGAATCAGATCGCAGATAACGCTCAACAAACGATTGGCAAGGACTTTGGCCAGGATTTTAGGCTCTGCGTTTAGCAGTGAAATAGGCCTATAGGAGGCACAGCGGTCTCGTGGCTTACCGTCCTTGGGGATCACGACTATCGTAGCCAGACGCTGGTCGTCAGGAAGGGAACCTGCCTCAAGGGATTCCTGAAACATACGACGGAGGAAGGGAGCGAGTTTATCCGGGCGCAACTTATATAGTTCAATAGGCAGACCGTTGGGACCCATCGCCTTGCCCGAACGAAGGGACCGAATCGCAGATGCAATTTCATCTACAGACAAGGGGGCGTCCAGCTGCTCACGGTCTTCGACGGACCGGCAGGGCAAAGCAATATCCCTCAGCAGAAGGCAAGAGTCTTCCTCGTCCCTATCAGTCACCGGGGAGTACACGGCCCGGAGGTGGTCAGCAAAACATTCCACAATCTCGCCAGGCTCAGTCAGACACACTCCATCCGAGACACGCAGCTCCGGGACCACACGATTCACTCTCTCCTTCTTATCCAGCCACGCAATCAACTTTCCCGCCTTGTCCCCGGCATCATACAATCGACCCTGCTGCTCCCTATACATCGTTTTGGCAGCGTCAGTGACAAGAGACCTGTATTCAAACTGTTTCAGGCTGAGGGCATGGAGCCCGTCCGGAGTGACACCCGTCTCCAAGGCCGACTCCAGCCCCGAGAAGTCAGTCTCCAGCTTCACCACTGCCTCACTCTTATGCTTCTTAGCCACCACTATCTGGGAGAGGGCGTGTCCGCGAATTACGGTTTTAAAGGCTTCCCACAGGGACCTTGCGGACGACACCGACCCCTCGTTTTCAAGGAAGTATTGGTCCATAGCCTTAACCAGACTGTCGCGAGTCGTAGGGTCTCGCAGGTACCACGGGTTGATGGGAGCGATCCGCCCTGCAGACCGCGACTCGGTGTCAAAGAGCAACCACAGCGGGGAATGATCGGAGATACCCCGCGCCAGGTGCCTAATCTCTCGTATCCGACCAGTCTGTGCCGCGGGCATAAGGAAATAGTCTAACCTAGAAAGACTCCCATGCGCCCCGGAGTGAAAGGTGTACTGACATTGGTTCGGATGCATTAATCTCCAACTATCTACCAGACCGAAGGTCTCCAGCAGTCCACCAAGCCATGCCTGGGCAGCGGGGAGGGCCCTGGGTGGGTGACGATCCAGGTCACCCGAAACCACCGAATTAAAGTCCCCGCCCATAAGCAAAAGACTATCCGGAAGTTCAAGCAGCATTCGACCCAAGTCCGCAAAGGTGGAGTTCTGGAGGCCCGGGGGGGCGTAAACTGAGACCAAGGAAAGGGGCTGCCCCTCCCACCTTCCAGTCAGACACACATAGCGCCCTCTGTCATCCGAGATTACCCTAGTGATATCCAACGGAAGTGAGGATCGCAGGAGAATGCCCACCCCCCTGGAACCAGTTGTGAAACCAGAATGGGCCACGAGGCGGTATCCCCCCCTGTTCATTGCATGACAAACATTACCAACCAGATGCGTCTCCTGGATAAACACCACATCAGGAGTCAGACGGCGCAAATACTGCAGTACTACACCTCGTTTGATACGGTCCCCCAACCCATTGACGTTCCATGACATCAGCCTCAACCCGTCCCCCCCCATCCCCTCCGATAGATCAAAGACCCCCCATTCAGTAGCACAGTTCCCGAATCTGGACAAAAATCAGTACCTCGCCCTGCAAACGAAAAAAACACAGCAAAACAACCCCTCCCTCCCCCCAACCCCCCCCCCAAATCCAACTCCCCCCACCCTGCACCCCTGCGGGCCAGAAAACCCCCCCAACTTGCAGTGTGCCTGTCGCCCTCCTAACCCCATTCTACGAAAAGACCCCGGAGGAGGAAAGGGACCCGTCCCCGCCCGCCCCCCACACAGGTCCTAGCGAGACAAAATGAACAAAAGAAGTAAAACCCAGCTGAACAGTGCAAAATGGCAGATTCAAGGACCAAAAGTCACTCCAAAAGGGACCCGTCACCTTCGGCGCCTGCAGAGGGCCCGGGACGGCCACCTCTGTCCGGCAGCGAGTCCAGCCAGTCACTCACGGCCACAGGAGAGTCAAAAAAGGCAGTCCGATCCTCATGTTCCACTCGGAGTTTTGCAGGGTAGAGCATAGAGTACTTTAGGCCCAGTTCACGGAGACGACGCTTCACCCCCTGGAATCCCATCCGCTGTTTCTGGACAAGTTGGGTAAAGTCCGGATAAAAGTTAATGGATGAGTTCTCATGACGAACCGGGCCGTGGACCCGTGAGGCCTGCAGAATCGCATCTCGGTCTCTATAGTGGAACAGTTTGGCCACGATAGGCCTCGGGGGGGCCCCCGGCCGCGGCCGACCGCCCGGAACTCGATGGGCCCGCTCCACGGCAAAGAACTTGCTTAGGCCCGCAGGGGCCAACTGTTGGAGGATGAGTTCCTCGACCAGGAGGTCAACCGGGCGGTCGTCAGAGGACTCCGGTACGCCTATGACACGGATGTTGTTGCGTCGGGCCCGTCCCTCGAAGTCCTCCAGCCGCCGAGCCATCTGGTCGTTGACCGCCTTAATGTCACCCAGCGCGGCCTGCAGGTCCGACACATCCGCACCAAGGGTGGAGGTCCGCACATCGAGAGCCTGAACCCTCTCGTTAGTTTTGGAGAGGTCTGCCCGAATTAAGGTGACATCGATTGCCACCGTGTCGATTTTACGGGCCAGGGCCTCGTATTGCGTGGCGATGGTTTCCCTGATGCCATCAATGGCGCCCATGATGTCCTGCAGGGAAAGCTCCGGAGAGACGGTCGTGCCACCGCCGGCGGCATCCGGGGGGGGGGCCGGTCGCTCCAGGGGACCCTCTGCCCTGAGTGTAGCGGTCCATGTTGTTGGCCTGGACCGGTCCCCCGCGGAGGGAGGCCTTAGTCTTACGCCCCTCGGGGCCCCCCTTGCCCCCCATGTGGTCACGGATAACGAAGGGGACCGCCGATCAAGAGTCGTAGGGGCACCGGCACCGCAGACCAGCGCCTCACCAGGGACCACAAGATAGCGGTGCGGGGGGACCCAAGGCGATGGGCACACTAGTGGCAGGTGGAGACAAGGCCTCGTGCAGAGGCCAAGGAAACACCCCGCCACGACAAGCGCCCTCGCAGGCCAGCCCCCTGAAGTCCGAAAGTGAAACCGAAAGTGGTAGGGCGGCCACTGGCACCGTACTGCAGCCGCTGTTGTTCAATTACGACCCGGCTCCACGGTTCACCTTCGCCCCGGGCACCTCCGTCGGGTGGGTCCCAAAAGTTCGAACAACGACAACTCAGGATTCCCAGGTCCGATTCGAGTTCTGAAAAGAGATACGTGCTCAGCCGGTCTTCATCTACCAGATTCCATAAACCACATCAGGATATTCTCAGGATAAATTCCGAGGAGCAGCAAGGGTCCGGGGAGCCCTGTGCTCACGCGACCATCTTGGATGCGCGCTAGGCTCCTCCTCCGTCCTTATCTTTTTTAAGAAAAACTATTACAACCGATTCCTTAAAACTCTTAGGAGTACCATCTTTAATTTCATTAAATAATTCTACTAAAAAAGGAAGCAGTTCTACCTGAAATAACTTATAAATTTCTACAGGAATCCCGTCTGCTCCACTAGCTTTGGCATTCGCCATACTCTTTAATACTACCTGTGCTTCAGGGATTCCAATTTGCGAACATAGTGTGTTAGAGGATTGCTCTGATAACAAAGGTAAGTCCAATAGATCAAAATATCTCTCAAGAGCTACCTCATCAACTCCCTGCGTTTCTCCATAAATATGCTCAAAATGTGAACTAAACACCTCACCTATACCCTGCTTATCATCAACTAAATGGCCAGTTACTGGATTTTTAATTTGAGAGATTAATTGTGCCGCCTTCTGTGATTTCGTTGACCAAGCCAGAAATCTACCAATCTGCTGGCTCTCCTCATATAATTTTTGTTGGTAGGCCCTGCTACCTGTAATTTCCTCTAATAAAAATAAATCTTTCAGATTCTCCATTGTCATGGCTATCTCCTTTTGCTGTGCCTTTATTATGGGTGCTGAGGAATCTGGAAGAATTACTTTTTGTCTCGCCTCTTCCACGGTAGCTTGAAGTGTGACAATCTTGTATCTCAGTGAGTTATTCATTCTTGCCTTATAGGAGATAACATACCCTCTAAACGTGGCTTTAAAGGCTTCCCATACCGAAAATAATGGGGCCGTGTTTAAATTGTTTTGAAAAAACTCCTCTACAAACCGTCTTGTTTCTGTTAACCAAGTCATATCTTGTAAAAGAGTTTTATCAAATTGCCATCTAGGTCTGTTTTTCACACCTTTATTTAACAATAAAGAAAAAGGCTAGGGAGTGATCTGAAAAAGAATTAGTTACAATTTCTACCGGCCCCTTATCATCTGAATTATCGACTAAAAAATAATCCAATCGTGAAGCTGATCTAAATCTGCCCGAATAGCAGGTATATTGCAAGAGAGTAGGGTTAGCTAATCTCCAGGGATCGACCAAAGAAAAATCTCTTATTAGGCTGCTAATTATCTTTGCAGTTTTGGGTTTCAGTTGACGCTTTGCTTTATTCGAAGATTCCAGAACTAAGTTCTGGATAAAATTAAAGTCACCACCCAAAACTACAAAACCTTCCATGCTGATTACTAATTAGTAAATTTGAGTAAGTGCCGAAATGTCGTCCTGAATGGGACCATAATAATTTACCAAATTCAGCATTGTTTCATGTAGTTTAACCTTCACCCACAGCCATCTACCTTTCCCATCTCGCTGAACTTCTTTGACTTGCCAGTTAAGTGTATTTGCGATTAGAATCCCTACCCCTCGACCAGCTAAATTGGCAGAGAAAAAAATGTCTGTGTATACCTTTTGGGAAATACTATTTTAGGATTATCAGATCTAAAATGAGTTTCTTGTAGAAACACAATCTCAGGAGAAAGAGACGTAACCCAGTTTAAGAAGGCCGCTCTTTTACGTGGGTTAAGTAATCCATTAGCATTTCAGGAAACAATTTTGACAGTCTGCAATTGAGCCATCTAACTATAGATTTGAAAAATCCCATTACGATAGCCTGTATCAAAAAAAGAAGATTCTGTAAAATCAAATACGTGTTTTTGTTTTCCCTGCTCATTTTTCCCTACTTTTAAACATCCCCAAAACCCCCCCAAACCCCACCACTCAATCATTGCCCTCCCCCAAAATGTGGTCTCACCTAAGCCCACCAACCACATTTTCCCCTACCTCTCACTATATGGGGCGCTATGAACCTGCACCCTAGGTGAGCCCCTCCACCCCCCAGACCCGGAAAAGAACTGGTGAAAAAGGTAAAGAGAGAGGGTCCTTCACACACTCTGGTGCCAATTACGATCCGGTAAAAAAAATTCCCGTACGACTCGTATCCGGTCTTTTTACCGTACGAATCATACAAGTGCCGTACAAACTGGCAATCACGATTCGCATGGTAAAAAGTCCATACGAACCGCCTTGGGAATTATTCCCCACACGTCCTCGGGTCGGAAAATGTGTCCGACACGTCCTCGGACGATTTACCGTACAAACGTGAAAAGCGAAGTCCGACCGGGGAATCACGATCCGTCCCGGGCGTCCGAATGTACAACCGTATGGTTAAAAGACCGTCCGCACCGAACTCCAATAGCAACCATGCAGACGTCCAAACAGGTGCCCTGTACGCGCCGTACCCCCCCCCAGCCCCCGCATGTACGCGCCGTACCCCCCCCCAGCCCCCGCATGTACGCGCCGTACCCCCCCAGCCCCCGCATGTACGCGCCGTACCCCCCCAGCCCCCGCATGTACGCGCCGTACCCCCCGTGTCTGTACACCCGTGTACGTTCGAGTCGTACCCCCACCCGTGTATGTACGGTGCGTACCCCCATACACGGGTGGGGGTACGACTCGAACGTACTCGGGTGTACATACACGGGGGGTTCGACACGTACTCGGGTGTACATACACGGGGGGGTTCGACACGTACTCGGGTGTACATACACGGGGGGTTCGACACGTACTCGGGTGTACATACACGGGGGGGTTCGACACGAACTCGGGTGTACATACACGGGGGGTACGGCGCGTACATGCGGGGGCTGGGGGGGGTACGGCGCGTACATGCGGGGGCTGGGGGGGGGTACGGCGCTTACCGGGCCACCTACTCTGGTCGTTTCGCGCCGTACTTCGTTTTTTCGGCACTTTTTGGGTGCCGTAAAAATATTGCCGTCCGGACTGCTGTCGGTTCGAATCGTAATTCCTGGGTCGTGAAACGCGGCCTGAGAGCGTCCCGACGTCACGTCGGCGCATTCCCCGGATCCCATTTGTATGTATCTTTTCGTCGGTCGGTGTTTTGCACGACTCGTACGGAAATGGTGTTTCCGTGCGAATCGTACTTGCATGTTTGTAAAGTTTTACGACCGGGTACGAGTCGGACGGAAAAAAGCCTCCGTCCGACGGTTCGTACCCGGTTTTTGCCGGATCGTAATCGGCACCTATGTATTATAGCTTGCATAAATTCCATCAATATCAATATCAATTCATTTCCCGGTAGAGATATCTCTCAGCAATTCCTGAGCTTCTTCCACCCGAGAGAGCATGTGAAATTTGCCTTTAACCAGTACCCTTAACTTTGATTGTTGTGCAATGGACGCCTGAGCCCCTTGTGCCTTGAATAGAAACAGAAGCTTAACAAATTCTTTGCGTCTACGGGAAAAAAATGCATTTGGCACCCTCATCAATAGCAAATTGTCTCTGTTGAATTGCCTTATTTAACACCTTTTCCTTTATTCTATAATCAGAGAAATTTATTAAGATAGTACGAGGATATTTAGAGTTAGGTATAGGATGCGCCGGTACCCGATGGGCCTTAGTTAGTGTCAAATCTCCCGTAAAGTCCGGAAGTACTTTTTGCTTAATAAATATTTCAGCCCAGCTCAAGGTATTAGTACCATCTGTCCCCTCCGGCACTCCCACAATGCGAAGATTGGAACGGCGTGAGTGATTTTCCAACTCTTCTACCTTAGTCTCTAAGGCGAGCTTATCAGCCGTTACCTCGTTGATTTTCTGTACTCTGGAGCTCATCTGGTCTTCCAACTGTGTTATTCTTGATTCTGCTTCCTCGAGCCTTGCGGGAGTGCCTGAGATGGACTCCTCAATTTTTTCAAGCCTAAGATGGAGAATGGCTATCTCTTGAGTCTGGGACTTTTTCATTTCCCTTATTTCCTCTAATATAAGGTTAAGCAGATCTTTTACTTCCATATGTTGTAAATTAACCCTGGAGGGTGTCATTTCCGGATTTTCTTGTGGCTTCTCTTGGTCGTTTTTACTCCCATCATTATTATCAGACTGATCTAATAATATCTGGGCATTCTCCAAGAGTTCCTGTGCCTGCTGCATACATTCAAGCTGCTGTTCTGAGCTGATTGTTACTGGAGGATTTTGCAATAGTACACCCCCTTCCGTAGGTTCAATCAGCATGGAAGATGATGATGTATTCTCCCCTTTAATATTAGAAAAAACAAAAAATGCCAGAACCGGAGATGAAACCTCAACAGAAGGAGAAATATGCAACTTTGCAAAGGAATCAGTTGTTACTACCTCATCCAATGTTACAGGCTCTAAATGAGATAAAGTTGGATAAGGTTGTGTAGGCTGGATATTTTTTTTTACAAACAATGGAAAATCTTTACAATTTCTTATCTCAATTTTATTTGCTTGCATAAGGGGCATAAGGGGCTTGCTAGATCCCTCAAGAACCTTTTCGGGTTCTAGGATGACTTCTTCCTCCTCCTCGTGTATTCCTTGTGTCCCAGTCAGCTCTTCTATGGAGCTTTCTGAACTTGAAATTACTCCCGAGCGATTTCCGGCGCCTGGGGCCTTTGCCTGGCCTGAAGCTCCCTTAGCGAGCATATTGCGTTTTTTAGCCTTTGATCCTGTTGCTGTCTCCACCCTGGCCACCGCGCTCGTCTGTCTTAAGTGCCTTCCCATCGCGCATCAAAGTCTTTTTACTTTGCTTGAATGTATCGGCGTCTAAATAAGTTATTTGATATAAGACTGCAATCTTTTTTTTTTTTATTCCTCCGTTACCTAGCTGCCCACTGCCCTGCGTGATAGTATAGTATAGTATAGTGTAAGGGCTAGCTGCTGCTCACCTCATTCATCACCATTAATCACCTTCCACAGAGCCGTAATCCGCTATCAGTCCTTAATCAAGTCCGTTGAATGCCACGCCGAGCTCGCAGCAGGTACTCCCCGCTTCGCTATACACATAGTTAGGTGCTCAGATCAGCTGAATAAACAACAAGGTCAGCACTCGACAAAACAGAGCCAAACAGGGCAGCCAGTAACAGTCTATGGGAGTTCCTAATTTCCTGCAGCCTCAAAAGCATCAGGGGACACGAAAACATGAGCCTCCGGCAGCAGCAACTGTCAATGTTGCGCGTTGGAAAAAGGCAGCAGCTGAAGATGTTAAAGCCGTCTGAAGATCTCTCTAATTTTGCCGAGAATTACCCCCGGCCGCGTTAGGCACCGGCAAACAGACGCTGCAGATCTCCTTCCAACCTCGTTTCGTGCTCTCAGCGCGCCGCCGCCGCCGCCATTACTCTCACCCTCGCCATCACCGGGTCAGCTACAGTCTCCTCCTCTGGGGGGTGGGGTCGCGTACACCTGAGCTACGGAGGGGTGGGAATCTCCATGCTCGTCAATCAAATCAAAAGACTTGACCGCACATAAATTCTTCTGGAGTTGCCAGATCTTTATAATGTGCATTTGGGAGTAGTGTATCTCATACATCACTGGAATAAGATTGAGAGTACATACATATTAACGATGTACAGGGAATGAGGAAATCCTCGAGGAGCCTCACAGACAACAATGGACACCTCTGACATAGAGGGTTCCATTTTAACTCTTTGTTGCTAGTCCTTCATACAGGAGGACAGCCCTGTCAGACACCGCCCCTTCACTCTTGGCTTCCCTGCTTGATCTGCACACTCATCAGACTGAGATTTACTGCAGAGGCAGCAGAGACCTAACCCACACTACGAGCCCCAGATGCCTGTGCTGAGTGGTACCATGATGGAGTCCATCACATCCATGAAGGCCATTTCATTACCAGAGCTGTGGAGAAATCCTTATTAAATGGGGTCAAGGAGGTGGAATTACATGAGGGGTCTTTGCACTTGACTAATAATAACCCTCTGCAGAGTCTTGTTGAGTGCTCGAAGGGCTGCAATTATTTTGTAAATCGCTAAGGTGGTCGTATTCAGAATTTTGTTTTTACTAATAAAGAAACTAATGGATGTATTAAAGCCAGGGGAACCATCTCTACCCATGATGTTAGGCTAGGTTAAGTTAAGAATATTTCTATAGGGCACTAGTAAAGCAATGGCAACTCTGAAGTAAGCAATTAATTTATAGACAAAACCTGCTGACTATAAACATTGGGGCATATCTATCACATATTCACACAACGCAAAGCAGCAAGCCACCTTGATGCACTACACTGCGAGAAAGGTAGACAGCAGAAATGGCACAAACTATGGCCTAACGCCAATGCAGGCACCCTTGCACTATGGCCGGTGCTTAAGGCAGGATTGTTTTTGTGCAGTAAAGGACACATTTCTGCACAAAAACAATGCTCTGAAGAATGCAGCACATATTCAAAGAGCAAAACACAAGGAGAAATAAAGATATTTCTCCTCGTTGCACCAACCCTGGGAGCAGCATAGCATTTTGATGCATAGCCAGGTCTACTACCAATGGTAAATCTGGGAATGCACCAAAACCATGGGTGGATGCGTTTGAACACCCACGCACCCACGCACCACCCATAGAATGCCTCCCTGGGGCAGAGTAAAGTAAGGCACTTGCACTGCATGCATTATTTCACATTTACCAAGCCATGCAAGGTGGCCTTGCATGGCTTGGTAAAGGTCATTCTAGGTTTTGCTTCGCCCTTGTGCCCCCTTGCGTTGTGAAAGGATGACACAAAACCATGATAAATATGCCCCATTGTCCATTAAATACTTGGTTGTAGTCATGAGTTTACACATATCCAGCAAAGAAGGCAGACCCTCTATTTCACAAGGTGTCAGTGGATAGACCTTCAAGCTATCGCAACATCTTTTGTTACTTCAGACCTTGGGCCTGTCAGGCACATAGCTTTGAGTCCTCTGTATCTGGGATAGTGTGCCATGAGAAATCCTAAGGTTGAGCCTTTTGCAGTCCTACAGGCAAGAATTAAGGATAGAAGTCATGAAAATATACAGAGGGTAGGGGAACCCTGATTAATATTCTTTCATAAACAGCAGATATTGAGCATTTTCTTTTTTACTACTCAATGAAAGATTGCAGAAAAGCTAAATATAAGGAGCAAAGAAATCGGGGAGCGGTAGAAGCAGCTACCCTGGAATGGGCTCTTGATTCAGCTCAGTAACTAAATGCTGTCTAATCAGGGGGCGTATGTCTCAATTTTGGTGGTGATGGCAAAGCGAAATGTAGACATCCAAGTCAAAGATGAATTCCTAACTTGAAGTCTGGTGACACTGAAATTGGTCCTATAGGATTGTCCAAATGACACTCTCTGGCAAGCACCTGCTCTCTTCTCTGTCTAGTCCTTTCTCTGTGTTCTGTTCTCTGCTGCTCAGCCAGTGTAAGTGATGTCATAGAATGTTTCCTGTGTGTATGTTTCAGTGGAATTGTCAGTTGCTCTATGTGGGCTAGTACCGTGTGCTTGTGTCAAACACTTGAGCTGTGTGCCTGCTGCTTAACTCGGTTTTAGATTTACCACTCAGTGGAGGTGCATTGTGTTTATTTTTATGGTGGTGAGCTAGTTATTGTGCTCAAACCCTTTTTACCTTTAAGTTTAGTAGTGCTGGGTTTGCAGATTGTATGCATCCTAAACTATTTTCATTTTGTTGTGGCACTGAGTCTTTCTTGAATTTATTTTATGAGCCTGATATTGGAGCTCATAGTACTGATGATGGGGCATTATGCATCCCCGGATTTCCTTGTGCTTTCAGTTAGTGGGCAATAATTGTGCTCAAATCTTTTTACATTTACTAGTGCTAGGATTACTGGTTGCTTGCATCCTAAACAATTTTTCTTTGTGATGTGCTGACATTATACTTGATTTGACTGGTGGTGTGCGTGATATTTAGGCTCATGCTACTTTTCTGAGTGGTGGTGGGTTCTTCTGTGTGTGGATTCTCAAACCACATTTACGGGGGACTTTTGCTCCATTGTTTGCTTTTACTGTTGTCTGGTGGTGGACATTTGCTGTGTTCAAATTTCTTCTGAGTGGTGATAGGTCCTTCTGATACTGTTACTCAAACTACATTTAGTGGGCATTTTTGCTCCATGCTTGCATTTACTGTGTGCTGTTTTATGCGCAGTTCTGAGTGGTGGTGGGTTTTTCATATACTGATACTCAAACCACATTAAGTGAGCATTTTCGCTTCATGTTTGCATTTACTATTGTGCATCATGCATTTTGTTGTTCCGGGTGTTGGGACTCTTCTGAGGGTCAAACCCACTTACATTTATGTTTATTGTGTTGCTTTCTTTATTGCACACATATCTCTACTGTTGAAAGGGTGTGTGTGTGTTTTGTATCTTTCGACCTGTTTTTCTTTTCTCTTTACTTATTTGTTCTCACTTCCATACCACTTGCCTCTTTATTTGTCATTGTCTCCGTTAGAGAGGGAGGTACATGGTATGCTGCTCTCTTCTCTGTCTAGTCCTTTCTCTGTGTTCTGTTCTCTACTGCTCAGCCAGTGTACGTGATGTCATAGAATGTTTCCTGTATGTATGTTTGAGTGGAATTGTCAGTTGCTGTATGTGGGCTGAGCAGCAGGGATACTGCTCCCGGTGGGGCTGATACTCCTGATACTACTTCAAATAATCCTATGACCATCTTGTCCTCTAATGTTCCTGTCCTGATTTAATCCAAGAATAAATCTACCATTTGGATACAACTACATCTCAGCGTACCTCCTTTCTTGCATTCCACACCATAGCTTTGAAAATGCCAAAATAAATTCATGGATAGAGCTTATTGTATATTGAAAGCAAGTGGCCACAGTGGCAGAACTCCCCCAGGGGTGCAGAAGGGAGACTAGAATGTCACTCAAATATATTGTCTTGCCAGTCTCTTTGTTTAAGGTCCTGGAACGCTAATGGTACACCATCAGGCGGCATGTCAGATAGAAGTTCCAACTTCAGGCACAGTAGAAGTGGCCTCGAAAAGTAGTATAAGTACTCAAGTTGAGGCATCGAGAACTGGACACAATAAGTCAGATGGAATTTGAAGCACTTGAGACAATAATGTAGGTACACTTCTGAACTGGACACAACACATCTCGGGCAAATTTTCAAAGGTCAAGTAGAATTTTTGCTGTGCCAGAAAACCTTAGCGCTGTTCTGCATGCATGAAAGTAAATAGCGCTGCGTCATATTTACAACGTGAGGCGTCGCGAACTAGCGCATGCGCAAAAATAGTCTCACGTCGCAGCGCAAAACATATGTGCATCATGCACGTCCTAAAAAAAATTTGCAAAACAACGCAAAAGGATGCAACATATTTTGGTGGAAGTCCAAACACAAGAAATGGCAGAGAACCTTGCCCCACAACCCATTCCTCTAATGCAGCAGTCAGAAGTAGATCCAGCTACCAGTTCCTCCATGTGAATGAGTGATATTCTCTGCATGTAGACTATTTCCTTCCTCTTTGTTTTCTTTTTCGCCAAGGCAACTATCCGCTCATGGTGACGGACAATAACAATCTCCATGGTTGCCACAGCCAGTAGATATTTGTTGTGCTTCTGCTTGTAGATCTCCCAGTAAAAGGATCCAGCTCTTTTTGCGCCTGTTTTTGTACCTGTGCTATTTTTTCAATAGCTAATCGTTTTTGCGCTGCTTTGCGTCACTTTGCGTGACTCTCGTACATTCCTGTGCCTACAGGGTTTTGGAGCCTTTTGCATGGGTATCGCCGTGACACACCCACTCTGCATACATTAAATCGATTTTGGCGCAGAGAGACGCAAAACAGTTTGTGTGTCACGCTAACTTTAAAATATGGCGCAAATACTTACTTGCGCCTATCTGAAAATGTGTGCAAGGTTTTGTGCCTCTTTGCATCATGCGAGCACCAGTGCAAACTCTTTGAAAATCTGCCCCCAGATATGGTCTTTAAAAATAGTAGCAAAGCAATACAACTGGTGATGCATTGAGAACTAAAGACTGTTCTAGATGAGTCCCCGAGAACTCCAGATGAATTTGCACACATTATCAGTATAATGTACTCTTGAAGCTCAACATTTGTTTGCTGCTGGTTTATTATCTCTCTTTCAGAACCCTCAAATTCCAGGTGTGCTGTATGTGTGTCTGTCTGAGTGTGCCTGTCTGCATAAGAGACTCTTGCACTGCAATTGACTGTGCTGTAACTTAGTGTGTATGTATGTAAGTTTTGATGCTTGCACTTCTGCTGCACATGCTGTAACTGGTCTGTTCTGTGTGCATGTATCTGTATGTGTGTGCATATATGTGTATATATATATATTCATGTACATCTGTAAATATACATGCTTGTACTTCTGCTGCACATGCTGTAACTGGTCTGTAGTGTGTGTGTGCGTGTGTGCTGCACTGGTCTGTGTGCGAGTTTGTCTATGGGTGCTTGGGTGTGTGTGAATGTGTGTGCCTGCCTGTACACGTGTGCCGAGTGTGTGAAAGAGTGGGCGGCTGCTGCTTGTTCTGAATCTGCCCTGTGTGTTAGAGAGGCTTGCTGAAATCTGTTCACTTTAAAAAGGTGGTTGACACTGCCAAAGCTTGTTTTCAGTGTAAGAAGTATTATTTATTTATTAGTCCTATTGTTTTACACCTATTGTCGCTGGGCGTTCTTTTCTATGAAGATATGATTAAACTTCATTACTATCATCAGAAACTAAGTGGCAGAGCATAGTGAATTCTGCAGATGGTTACCCGGCTTTTGGGGGTTTTGTGTAAAGTCCAGTTGATGTTGACGTTGACATATCAGCTTATTGCTGCTCTTTTGAACGAGGGCAACGATGTCTTAAATAAGCCACTTCTGCTGCGGCTAGCCTTCGGGCTAGATTATGGCCCCACCATCTTCTACTCTATCAATGTGGCCAGTCAAAATGAACTCACAACCAACTCACATCTGTCATCTGAATGCATAGATTCCAAGGCCCACATCCTCCTGTGATCTAAGTATTTAACAAAGAAAGACGCTATCGCTAACTATGTCAGTCCAGTGTCTATCGTAATAACTATTGAGTAAATACTACCAAGTACTTTATGGGAATTTCACTCCATTCAATTTTCCCAACTTTCAGATGCAATTCCACCTGCACATTCAGATGGCCACCACGTTGTATTTATGAAGTATGCTGACAACGCACCACCGCCTAATCGTGAGAGTTTGCTCTTTGGTAATAATATTATAAGAATTGTTTTTGTGCAAACTGTATCCTCCATGTCTTTGAATGGGGAAGCCACCTTCCTGGGATTTATCCATAACTGAAATATTTGAAACCATTAAGCGACTTGCTTCACAAACTGTTCCATAAAAGCTTTTCAAGGCACAACCTCGAGCATGCATGCAAGCATATGGTATATATTCCACCAAGCCTGCGTAGTGGCATGGTCTCGCAAGTTCCTAATTTGCTGTCAGATGGAGTAGAGTTTCGCTGAAAACTGGGGAGAGGTTGGGCCTAGTTACCCTAAAGGTAATTTTGGGAAAACAAGAATTGACAGAACAACTCGCCACATTCTCAGGCCCCCATGAGAACGGCAGGGGACAGGCACAGAGCCCCATCTGTACTGTCGGGGTTTGGGATTGCGTTTTTTTATGTTGTCGTTCCAACTCCAAAAGTGCAGCACAGCCCAGTCCAGACCATGAGGGATAATCAGATAGTGCTGGTTTCAGGTCCCCTTGCAGTTTACATCCCCATAATACCCCCCCCCCACCCCCCCCGCAGCACAAGCAGGAGGGGCAGCACCATTTTGGATCCTTTCCTGTAACTGCCAGGATGCTTCAAATTAGGTTTTCCTCAGTGTGGAAAAATGAGGTCACTACTGCCCACATACCCATAATTGAAGAAAAGCAACTATAACGCATTGTGGCAGAATAACTAGGCAGTCTTTGCTGACACAAAGCAAGTGCAGGACCTATGAAGGTCTCGTGGTGAAGAAGCTAGAGTGTGATTGTAGAGCAAGAGAAAAAGAAAATAATTTTTGCAGAAAAAGTATCTCAAAAGAGTACAAAACAACAGTCTAAATAGTAAGACATATTAACATTTCGACCCCTAGAGTTATTATGCAGGGTCTCCATCAGGACGAGGCCAGGGACGTGTGAGGGAGTAGCAACACTATTCATCAATAACAGAAATTGCAACAAAAGAAAATGAGTAGATGGAAAAAATTATTGTCATTTTGGGTTGTCCTCAAGGTAAAACGCTAACCTTGAAACAAAGGAAACAGGTAAGGAAAATCTACAAAAAAAACTAATCAAGAGAGAGAAGGGACTCTATTAGTCCAATTCAATCATCCAAAAACAAGATATTTGATTGAATCACCGTATCAGTACGTTAGGGATGGGCTACACAGCAAAGGATTAAACCCTCATTAAAAAGAAAAAACAATCAAAAATCAGTGATTTTCAAAATTAGAGCACAAGATGTGAATGCTAGTGATGTAATTAAATGGCTAAGGAAGATGCACTCTTGCGATGAGGATATTAACAAATGAAAGGAGAACGAACATCATTATGGTAATAAATTAGCTTACCAAATGTGGTTATACATGTCCACGATATAGGTATATTTGCACAATCGCAAGGCTCGTAGAGTGACTTCATATATTAAAGATTTCTGTGCAGGTAATGTATAAAAATAATTTTACTCGAGATTTCAGTGTGTTGATCAAAAGGTGGATTCAATAAAAGGGCTCAATTGTCAGTGAATTGCTTTGGCACAGCACCATCACTGTCTGAGATCAAAACTCCTGTGTGCAGACAAAGGCACTGTTTCAGAGCTTGCCAGCTCACCGAGCAGTCAAGATGGCACTCCTATAAGTGAGCCTTCAAAATAACAAAACAAATTGAAAAACATCAAGAAAACAAAAGAGCTGTGGTAAAAATGCACCTGAGGAATGTATCAATCAATTATGTGCAAATTACTTGAATTTATACTGGGAATTTGGAAAATGTGGGGCCATAGAGAGATTAAAAAAAGACTATATCAAGGACATAATCCCAAAGACAGACTAAACCAAACCTAGTGTGGGCTAGAAAAACTGGTAAGAAAGAAAGAAGGGTTCTTTTTTTGCAAATTGCACAAAGATACGGTATACATAATACGTATGTAATATAATGTGTCACCTATGTTGACTTTCGGTTTACATTAAATGATCAGTGTATAAAACACCTGAACATCAAAATTATTTGTAAAAAAACACAAGCACAAAGTAAAAACTTACTATGTGCTTTCCCAGACAATCAAACTGGAAAATACAGGAGTGCTCTGAGTGAACCCAAAGAGTTTGCTAAGGAAATACTTTCCTGTAATTCGTTTAATCCCAGTTGGACCATCTGGAGGCGGTCTCTCCATCTGCATTCATGAAGTAATCATTTCTTGTTTATGTCTCCACCTGTAAGACTCAGGCTCACATGTTTAATGTCTTCTCATTTGATGTCTTCGGTGGAGTGATTGTAGACAATATCCTGATGGTCAAAGGATGCCATAGGGGTGGATCTGACTCGTTTTAAAGACCCCTTGCTCATAATTCCTGCAAGGTCTGTCTAATATGAATCTTAGAACTGGGGCACCATATCACGTCAATTCCATTAATTAAATTGCGGTTTTTATGGCTTTTTAAAGTCGAAGTCGGTGCTGCTGCTGAAGGCTTTTTGTACTGAAAGTACATTTAAAATACCCTTTGATTGGGGTAGCCTCCTTGTTTTGTTACAGTTATTGATGGGGTTAGTTTTCCTTGCTCTCTCACCCTGTAATCTTTTGAATACCTGCCTCCCTTGAAAACAAATAGGGGTTCTTTTATGGAGCTGATGCTGGAAGTTAGTACAGCCCAAAGTTAGTTCACAATTGTTTTCCAGGTGTTGCTGCCAGGATTTAGCTGGGTTATTGGTGTAAATATGTTCGAACTATCTCTTCTGTGTTTCACTCACAGCACACTTGCCTGTGTGTGAGAGTGACTGCACATAAGAAAGAGATTAATCAGTGTGTATTTATACACAGATTAGCCTTCTCAACCCACTCTTCCAATATACGCACACCAAAATACCCCCACCGGAAAAGGGTTAATCTCTGTGTGTGACCCGCACTTTAGTCCCTAACCTGAACCCTGGGCCGGACAGGCCGTAGAGGGCATCGGGCATTTCCCTAGCAGGCTAGAAGGGTGGGGACGATTTTGCAGCGGTGGGGGCCGGTTTTGCAGTGGTGCTGCTATATTGACCCCGGTAACATAAGTAGCAAGGGGGAAGGTCTGTCAAAATTGCCAGGGCTGGTTTGGGTTCCTAGTCTGGTCCAGCCTGAACCTCATCACACACAAAAACAATCAGTGGGATGTGAATAAACCAAGAGTGCAAAATGCTTGGTACTCTTCCTCGACCATATACCTCCCATGCCAGGACCTAATATGTCCTCACTTTCCCATGACCATTGATTACCCAGGGTTTTAAAAATATGTTTCCATCTGGGCTAGAGACCTCAAAAAACCCTTTGACGTTCACTTGGGTCAAGAATGTCTTTCGTGACATATGTGTGTAATAAGTGCAGTTATGCAGTGGTTTCAAGATCCCTCTGAGGAAGTTCAGAAAAATCTCAGACGCAACAGGCAACTTAAACGATAAAATGATCCACAACAAAGTCACAAGTCCAAGTGATGCTGTAGAGTACAATGCGGCAGCCTGGGTGTGGCTCCTCTTTCTAATGAGAGCGATAATGTCACACTGAAAGCTCTACATACGGACAGAGGAGCTAGACCTCTTTCAAATAAACTTGATCAATGTCTGCAAAAGAACAAACCTCTCTGAAAAAGACAGATCCCTTTGTCTATCCTCGTAGGAGAGTATTGGAGGTGAATCTTCAGATATATTGTCCCATATAAAGATCAGCACAACAAAAATACCTGAGGATAATCAAGTCACCACTGTTACTTATCCGTTCAGACTTCTTGGAGGAGAAGGTCATCAAAGATTTTTGAGAGGCCATCTAGGCATGCGTCACCACTTGACGACCCCTCACACGGGGGAGGAACAATGCCACCCCAGATTCGACCAGGGGGGAAAACATGCCAAGGAATTACCATTCTCAAGGATTTTTTATGGGAAGGTGACACACTGTATTTCACCTTGTGACCAATGTTAATGTTTTTAACGATACCAGAGTACACACTAAAAAAGGAAATCTTTGAGTATACCCCTAGGTATGTTTTAACTTCTTTTTGTCTGAAACGGGATCCAAGTAACTGTCCTGAAACAGAGACATTGGAAAACTGAGGCATTTTTTCCCCCCCGGTCGAGTCTGGTGTGGCATTGTTCCGGCCCCAGTGTGAGCGGTCGTCAAACGATGAAGCATGCTTTGCTACATTAAGGGGGAGACGACCTCTCAAAAATCTCTTGATGACCTTCTCCAAGAAGTATGAACTGATAAGTAACAGTGGTAACTTGATTTTCCTCAAGTACTTTTGTTGTGCTGATCCCTTTGTCTGGCAGTTGAGGTGTTCAGAATGCAAGGTCATTGCATGTTGGTTAGTTCTAAGGTGCCTACAGACTGGTCAATATTGCCCATTTGCTATGTTTTGGATCTGTAAAGTTTTTATACCTTTGACATCTTTCTGAGGCTGTGCTTACAACTTTGTTTATGTGCTTTATTATCACCATGTCAAGATCTTTTCGTTTGTATTAAGGGGTTACTTTGATTTGTTTTTTGCACATGTCTGTCCTGATGTTTGCTGCATACATTCACAATGTCTGTTATACCATAAGAACATTCAGTTACACATGTTAAAATTACTGCAGTGCTTTCTGGAAGAGCATTACCTCATTGTATTGGAAACATTATGTCTGTCTGTCTGTCCACTTTGTTTTAAAAAAAAAAAAATTATGGAACATACAAAAAACAACTAAATAATTATGCCATCATCCATTTGGCAAGTGCATCAAAGAAACAATTTTCCAGTTTGAGACAAGCTCCTTTCCAGAAGCACATCAAATAATGCGGACCATGGTATTATTACTGATAACCAACAAAACATTTGTGTTTTGTTTTCTGCTTCAGATGTTGATGCACCGGTAAATGACGGGACTCTACCCTCCACCGAGAATCTGAAAAATGAAGAATCTGGCCAGATTCATCCCAATGAGAGTGACAATATACATTCAAAGCATTGCCTCTTGTTATAAACAATGACATAGACATTATACCTCATTTATTTTGTCAAAATATATCTTATTGCAACTCAAAGTTGTAAAATATCATAGATTACAAATCCTTGCATGTACTGACAAAATGTAACAGCATTGGTACAAAAACTGATGTTTACGCCAATCCCCATTACAAAAAAGTATCCAATTGAATGTTGTGTCTTTTGCAGACTGCTGTGTCCATGATCTAGTCATTTACCCTTCCACCTATGAAAGTGACTTCAGCCTCTCACTCAGATTGACCCTGTTGATGGCCACTGGCAGAAGGTAAACGTCATATGATGAATAAAATTACTCGATTCTAAATTCGACATTACATTTTTGAAAAGATTAGATTTTTAAGATAATATTTTAATGGTGAAATGAGGCAGTAATGCTTCAAAAGGGACAAAATTGGAAATCACACACCTTGTGCGGTGACAGAGTCTATTGTCTCATTCTTTTATTAGCTTGTTTCACAAACGTATTGATGGTTAAGCTTAGGTTGCAACTGTTATTTTGTCAATCAGATAACTACCAGTCCAACTGACACAATATAAACGCGGAATTTTCTTCCAAAGGCCCAGAATTCTTCCCGGATTCTGCAGCACTCCTAAATTCCCAGTGTCCGGAACTCCATGTGAATTCCATGGTACTCCCCTGTGCAGGAGGACATGTGTGCATAAATCCATTTGTACTCCCTAACCATCTTTGCTTCTGCCTAAGGAAGTAGGTTTTCCATGGGGTGAAAACCCCTAGGGTAACACCCCGTCCACCTAAACCTGTTTTGGAGGTGCCCCGCCCCTTTCTCAACCTGAAATTAATTTTAATAGAAGTTTCCAACCATTTTGGCGGCACGCGACCTGCAAAACATTTTGTAATAGCTAAGGCCGGTCATAGATTTACATACTCTCCTGGGGGACATTCTCAAAATGGTACAGTGCACTTCACCCTTCCTGTCACACAATACACACTCACACACTACACACAAGCAAATTAGTAAGCTGAACCCCTACCTGGCACCGTTGGCAGCAATACATTTTGCAATAGCCTGAGTAAGAGGTCTTGCTGCTAGCTGCTTAGACGGTACTTGAATAGTTGTAAAATCTTTTTTTTTTTAACTTTTAACTTTGAACTGTATTGAATTGTGCCCTCCTGCCGTTGAGCGGAGGGCTGCTAGGAGACACTCGCAGGGCAGGCTACTTCCGGGTCAGGTAGCGCTCTAGTTCTCGCGCTGCCGGCTACTTAAACGGATGCCTAATCCTTCGCGCAGCGGACGCGCGCAGAGCCTGAGTAAGAGGTCTTGCCGCTAGCTGCTTAGACGGTACTTGAATAGTTGTAAAATCTTTTTAAAAAACTTTTAACTGTATTTAATTGTGCCCTCCTATCTGTGTTCACCTTTATATCACACGCTGCTGCTTTTATACTTGCGTTTTGCACACCTTCAGATGTGATTCCTCCTTCCCGAGTGCTCCTCAGCCCCGGTCCGACTCGGCAAGTGCCGTTGAGCGGAGGGCTGCTAGGAGACACTCGCTGGGCAGGCTACTTCCGGGTCAGGTAGCGCTCTAGTTCTCGCGCTGCCGGCTACTTAAACGGATGCTTAATCCTTCAGGCAGCGGGCGCGCCAAAGGCAAGCCCGTCTGCGCCCGTCCACACCCTGCCGGGTCCAGGGGCCACGAACCCTGTTAGTTCCCACAATATTCTCCGCTACAGTACTCAGTCACTTACGGCCCTAAGAGGAGACATTAGTACTAACTGTCTGCACTCTATGAATATTGATTTCACCCCCTCCAGATGTCCTTTGTGTAGCTTTACTCTTCAGTCTTGTTGGAAGGAGGCTCCCGTTTCTGGTCCTCCACTGAAATTCTTCCTGTTGAACTGCCGCTCCCTCTCTAAACATTCTGCAGAAATCCATCTCTTGCTAGATGACCTTAAACCAGACGTCCTCTTTCTTACCGAAACCTGGCTTCATGAGGGATCCGATCTTGTTATTATTCAAACCCTCCCCTCTGGCTACCTTATACAAAGAGCCGATCGCAAGACCGTAAGAGGTGGGGGCCTAGCTATAATTCATAAAGACAACATCAGCTGCCGCTCCTCCTTGGTTGGCCCACCCGACTGTGAAAGTATGCATTTCTCCCTTGAAATTTCATCTACCTGTACTTTCTCAGGTTTATTGATTTATCGTCCTCCAGGACCAATTGGCCAATTCCTCATCTCTCTCCCTTTATTTGTGGCAGATCTAGCTGTGTCCTCAGCGAATTTCTCAATCCTTGGTGATCTTAATATTCATCTGGATGATCCCTCAAGCCAACTGGCCACTGAGCTATCCTCCTGCCTATCTGCATTCCAAATTAAGCAGAAAGGCTTTGCCTCGACTCATGATAAAGGGCATCTTCTTGACCCAGTTTTTAGTAACGATCAGAAGCTTTCGGGCCGGGGCCTCCATCCCCCTCCCCTGGACCGACCACTCGTTAGTCCCCCTGTTCTGGGAGAACTGGGGTCCCAAACCTCTAACTAAGTCCACCTTGACCCTAGAGAGGAAATGGTCAAACCTATCTGTCAGCCAATGGACAGAGGCTCTCAGTGTGACCAGACCTCCCGTCACTTCTAATCCGGAGCTGGCTAACAGCAATTTCAACTCTTGGATCATTAACTCCTTGGATACGCTACTCCCAAAAATATCCTCGCTCAACAAAGCCAGAGTAAAAACCTCCCCTTGGTTCACTCCTCAACTAAGGAAACTCAAACAGTCCTGTAGACAACGGGAAAGGAGATTGAGACAGAACTATAAAGAAGCCAGGAAAATCGAATACAGAGATTTAATGCGGACCTATAAGGCCGAGATCAAACTGGCTCAATTAAAATTCTACGAGGGTAAGATCAATGCAGCTGCCAATACCCCTAAAGAGATTTTCCGTATTGCTAAATCTCTAACTTCTCTACCACAGGAACTCCTCAGAGAGGAGGAAGCCCCACAGCGCTGCAATGACTTAGCCGAATACTTCTACAACAAAATTCGTCTGATCTGTCTTCCTTTCTCCCCTTATATGCCAGATCCCACCGTTCCCTGCACAGTAGCCGAAACCAAGTGCTTTCTAGGAGAGTTACCTCTACTTAATGCTAAATCCTTGGATACTCTTATGTCCATAGTAATCTCTGGCTCTCCTACCGACCCCGCCCCTCCTCAACACCTCTCACATGTTTACAACACAATTGGCCCTGTCATTCAAGACACATTAAATTCCTCCATCACTTCTGGAACAGTACCGATGGCATGGAAATGTGCTCAAGTTAGAGCCCTCTTAAAAAAAACCAATCTGGATCACTCGAACATGGCTAATTACCGCCCCATTTCTCTCCTCCCTTGGCTGAGCAAGCTAATTGAAAAGCATATCAACTCCACCCTAGTCAACTACCTGGAAGCCAACGGTCTGCTTCATGTGTCTCAAACAGGGTTCCGCCCTCAGTTGGGAACAGAGACGGCCCTGCTCGCAGTAACTGAAGAAGCTAGAAGACTTCTGGACCACGGTGGCTCGGCAGCTATCATCCTATTAGATCTCAGTGCCGCCTTCGACACTGTCAATCATAACATCCTGCTGGAGCGTCTGGCGAACTTGGGTGTGAGAAATTTGGCTTTCACTTGGTTCCAGTCCTTTCTTAAGGACCGTTCGTTCCAAGTGTTTGAGGGGTCCACTACATCCAATTTTTGGCCTCTCAGCTGAGGGGTTCCTCAGGGCTCCTCCTTAAGCCCCACACTTTTTAATGCCTATATGACCCCACTTGCTGAGATAGTCCTCCCTTATGGTATAAAAATCGTCACCTATGCGGACGACACGCAATTGGTGGTGGCATTAAATCACCCTGAGGGCTCCTCCAGCACGCTGGGTCTCTGTCTAGAGGCGGTTGCCCACTGGATGAACCACTCCCATCTCAAACTAAACGGGGAGAAGACTGAACTTATGTTCCTGGGCAAAAATCCATCACCCACCCCGTCACTCACTTGGCCACTTTGTCTTTGCCCCATGTCCATCCCTAAGTTACAGATCAAAAGCCTTGGCATATGGCTTGACAATTCCCTCTGCTTCTACCATCAAGCCACCAAGCTATCTGCCACATGCTTTGGCCTGATGCAGATGCTTAGGAAAATTCTTCCTCTGCTTCCATTCCAAGCCAGGAGAATCATGGTGCAGGCCTTGATTCTGTCTTGCTTGGACAACGGGAACGCACTATATCTAGGCGCCCCCCAGTCCACTCTTCACAGACTTCAAGTTATCCAAAACTGTGCGGCGCGCCAACGGCTCCGGATTCCCCGTAGACAAACAGCAAGAACCGCCTTGAGGCTCCTCCACTGGCTGCCCATACGAGCCAGGATTTATTTCAAGGCTCTGTGCTTGGCCCAGAAAGCTTTATGGAAATCTGGTCCCCCCATTCTTCAGTCCTTGATCACCCCCTATCACCCCTCTAGAACTCTTCGTTCCAGTTCGGCTTTTCTTGCCACTCCTCTTAAAGTCCGAAGATCTAGGTGGGGCGGATGTTCGTTCTCTCTAAATGCCTCCAACCTTTGGAACACCCTACCCCCCATTCTTCGGGGAGAACCCGATCTGTTGACTTTCCGGAAATTGCTCAAGACCCACCTCTTCCTCTCAGTACTCTAGTGTAAGTCCCCTCGCTCTTATCTCTCCGCTCCGCTAAGCGCTAGGAGGCCTCAGAGTAGCTATGCGCTATATAAATACAATTTCATTCATTCATTCATTCATATAGATGCAGATTTCATAGCTCTTCCCAAGCAAATATTTTTCTGCAGCCCTGCAGATGCCCGAGGGTGTGCCTGGCATGCAATGGAAAAATTGCTTGAAGAAGCTATACATTCTTTATGTTGCTCTCCTTTATATTTTCAAACGTCTCAACTTGATGCCAGTGAGACATAAAAAAACACGTGTGACGTCAAGGTGAGTTTTTTGCTTCTACTAAGATTGAATTAGTATTCTGGAATAGCCACTAGGCTGCTTGAAGGCAAAAGAAAGCAACAAAAATAGTATTCCATATAGTTAAAAGTTTATTCTGATTCCACGATTAATTAAAGCAGAGCACAAGAATATAAAGAAACTGTACCTCACCACTTATAAGAAATGCCACAAAGTAAGGAGAAATAAACATTATAACATGATTAAAACTACGTAACATAGCAGCAAGAGAACACAGACTCATACTAGCAGCAGCCCAGTGGTAGCGGACGGACTAAAAGAAGCACAAATAAAAGTGTGAGTGCATATCATAGCCAACAAGATGGACTACCCCTCATCTTACATATACCACAATTAAAGTGCAATACCGATGAACCCTAGGGCCACTGAGACTTTCAAGGGGAGAGCTTGCCAGACCGGGCAAGGGTCCTAAGGCTTTATGAAGTAAGTATTGAATAATAAACTTTCAAGATGTAACATTTTTAAGTACTGATGAGGCAATTGCCATGAACTTAACAAGTCTTGGAGTCAATTGGCACAGGTCACCTTTCAGACATTAAATTACAGCTGTGGTGCTGGCCCTGATGCTCAATCGCCTAAACACTGAAAAGAGATAACGTCTAAGGGCCCGATTACGATGCGGTTAGAAAAGCATTCCCACCTCGGTCCCGATTACAATGCGGTTAGAAAGGCCTCCTAACAGCATTTGCTCCTTCCGAATCGGATCGGGAACGTGTCTTCCCGACCGAGGGCCCAATCACGATGCGGTTAAGAACACAGGCTCCCATTGAAGTCAATGGGAGTCCAACCAAATCGTATCTGGAAGCAGCCGGATGCATCATACTTGGTCGGTCGGACTCTCCCGATCCGAGTCGGTCAGAAACCATTTCCAAACCGATTCCATCTGGAAGATTTCCAGACTGCATCAGAATCGGGCCCTAAGTGGAGATAAAAAGAGGCACAAACATTAAAAGTGATTCCTGATTAAAACCACAGCCCCTACATGAAGCGCCTGAGTTGCCAGTTAGGCGGCCGTACTCGTACTTTATTTATTTATTTTATTTATTTGAAAGGTTTTATATAGCGCTGGCTAGACCTAGAGGTATCAGAGAGCTTTACATGAGTATCAGCATGTTACATCGTTACAAAGGTTACACAGTTATTAGAGCATGGCAACAAAGTTACATGTCAGGTCGAGACAAACAATAAGGACATATACGTAAGGAAAAAAGCAGGCAAGGGGAGAGATTCGGGGGAGAGGGGGAAGGAGCAGGGGAAGTAGACAGAGCATGAAGGAGGGAAAGAGGAGGGGAGGGTGAGAGACACAGCATGAAAAGAGGAGGGGGAGGGTGACGGGGACACAAACCGGTAGACGAGTCAAAGCTGCGTCCAAAGTCCAGTAAGCTGTGATCCCAGGGGAAGTGGTATCATTCCCCCATCTCCTTTGCGAGAGGCTCCCTTTACGCAGTGGACTCTCTCAGAGGGGTCTCTGAGATGACAAGGCCTACCTACTGGATCCTTCCCCAAAAAGGGGAGAGGGAGTGCTTTGGCAAGGGGAGCCATACCATACCTCAACTGTGAGTGGCTCCCTTGGCGCTGTTGACTCTCTCAGTGGACTCTCTCAGTGTACGCTTTGAGTCGTATTAAGACGAGTCTTAAGCGCAGCAGTTGGGACTTTATGTTTATAAGAAGTGATAAGTACACTGAAAGAGTCACTTGTTGATATAAGATGGTTTTCAGATCAGCATACTTCTTGGTATTAATAAAAATGTAAGTCCTCTTGAGCTGATAAAAGTCACGCTGGCTTCATTAGTAACTTTAAAAGACGTTTTAGGGCAGTGCAGTCTTCAAGAGATCTCTCTGGCAAAAAGTCGGCCAGAGGCTGCCTGGACGAGATCGTAGGAATCTGATTTTGGGTCCTGTGCGATATCCCACAAGAGTCTTTTTAGTGATTCTTGCTCAGGTATTGCAAACTTGGAGCACATGGATAGAAAGCTGGAGAATAAAACATAGTTTTGACGAGCCAGCCGAAACTCCAGACGAATCTGTGCTTGTGCAGTACTGGCCGGTAGCTTGAATAAACGCCTGTAACATTGACATTGGGCCCGGTCGAGCCAGTTTGCAACACGATTTAAATAAATAAATGCTCCATACGCAAGTGTGAAATTGCCCGGTGCGCTGTTGCGCACCAGATTCAAGATGCATTCAAAAGCCAATAGTTGTTGACCTATGAACCCAATCTTTTTTCAAAATAATCCAAAGTAATCCATGTAGTCTAGAGTACTCCAAAGTGAACACGGAGGCAGCGTAGTTCCAATCATTTAATGTTGGAGATATGCCCATCCAGGCCTTATCCTACAACACGTTGAATTCCACTATTCATCCTGGGCATCCTAACAGTCATACATTCACCCAATGCATGTCGGACCCATAAAGTCCTTCGTCAGGGGTAACTGTGATGAAAAAACAAGAAGCGCATCAGCAACTCAAGTTAACATGAACAAAACGTAAAGATGACATACATTTAAACATAAATGCTCCTTAAATCAAAGCAGAAAGTCTTCAACAGAAAAATGTCTACCAAACATTACCCGAATTATAGTCCTCCCACTACATAATCAAAGGCATTCTTATTTCAAAACAGCATATTCAAAGAATTTTTTTTTCAAAAAGAAAAGAGAACAAGGAATTTTAAAGTGGCGAGTCAATGTGCCTGAACCATAAGCAAGCGTGGGCATTCATTTGCCTTCAATGACTTTCACAGTATAAATGTGGGAAGAATATTTATATGTGATTTGGCTTTTGTAAGACAGAGGCATCTAATTAACAACTAAAGGAATAATTGGGATTCACAGTGAAAATATTTTAAAACGTGCGCTTCACTGACAGAATGCAATGCTTGTATTTTTTTTATATAAAGATAATTATTTTGTCCTTTTTGAATGAAGATGTAGCAGCCATTTACATTTTTTTAGAAACCGACACCCTCATAATAAAAAATATGTTGGAATGAAAGGATTTGCTTGGATGGAAGTAGTGTGCAACCCTGTGTTTCCAGGCTCCCCAGGCATCTGTTTTAGTGTGACAGGTTATTAGACCAACTCTATGAAGAGCCGCAAACGTGTATGTTTCGCCATCTTTTGCTGGTACCCACAAAATGCACCAATGAGAATATTTACTCATATATGAAAATATAGACTTGCCTAATTGTAAGGCAGGGAACATCCATTAACATGTTCAGACCCATGTTTTGTGAATGGCAAACTTGAATTTGGGCTCGTAAGAGATCCTATTTTCGTACCTAATTCAGGCGAGGGTGCACTAATGGCCTAGAACAGACCTGCGGAGAGATGCTTTTGAACTCCTATGAATCTGATTTGATCTCATTTCCACAAAATTCTTCGCTTGTCCTTCACCATCCTGCAGCTTTTGAAATTAGAGGAATGATATTCTAGGGGTTTTGTCCTCTCCGGCCAACCACACCAACCAGGTAAATCTAAGATCCCACATTTCTGTCTTTAGTAGCATCAATTGGGACGTGTCTCAAAACTGGTCTAATAGCCATTTGTCTTCTGCAACCTTTTGTTACCTGTGGCAAACATATTTGAAAACTGTAACTTGTGAATCCATATGTGTGCATACAATACTCACATATACCATAGAGGGCAAAAGGGGACGTTGGGACTAGGACTCACTTGCAAATTGTAGACTGCCATAGACAGGTCCTACTCCCAGACCCAACAAATTTTACCTCCCTACAATTTGACTGGCCATCAACACTATTTTGCCCAGAATACTCTCATATTTTTTGTTATTTATTTATTTAATGCGATTTTATATAGCGCAAACAGTACCAAAAGGTGTCAGAGCACTTTACAAAAGAACCAGTTGCGTTACATAAGGACTTTGGATGACATGAGTTACAAAAGAGATACACACAGAAAAAAAGAAAAAAATGCAAATGTACAAGTTGTAAAGCCACTCAAGGAAGAGATACAAACGGAAAAACTCTAAAATCACATAGGAATGGTAGTGAGTACAAAGGTCTACTACATATACTAGTGGTTAGAGTTCTATATATACAAATAGTAAATTCACTCAGGATATATATATATATATATATATATATATATATATATATATATATATATATATATATATATATATATATATATGAGTTACAGGAGCATGGCCCAGACATATGGAAAAAAGCAGGCACGGGGAGGGAAATTCAGGGGAGAGAGGAAAGGAATAGGGGAGGTAGAAAGAGAGTGAGGGAGGGAAGAGGTAGGGGAGGGGATGATGAGTGATGGGATCAGGGGCATCAGCATTATTTGCAAACAATGAGTAGATCCGTGGAGAAGATAGATGATCGATCGAAAGGTCGCTCTGCTAGAGATCGGTGGGACCAGCGGTAGGGACCAAGGTCGCTAAGATGGCAGAAAGGACAAGAGTGTCTTTAGGAGATGGTCCCAGAATGGCGGGATGCATATGAGTCTTAGTCCAAAAGTTTGCAGTGCAAACTCACCCGGAGCTCATGAGAGAGACAAGCTCAGGGACACAAGGAGGACCTCGTACACGACTCAGCTGAGTCTCCTAGGTCAGGAGGCATAGAAGGCACTTCTACAATTTCATAGTGACTTTCAGTACAAAACTATTCCTCATACTCCAAGTCAGTGCAGTGACAGTAATAGTCTTCTTAGTCTTCTCCCACTGGCGTCCTAATTACGGGTTCCTCTCCATATTGCTCTGTGCACACTTGATCATGCTTGTCTCAATGGTGGTCCTTACCGGAACTTAGTGTTCTAGCGGCACCTAAGTGGGCCTCCCCTTGCTAACGTGTTACTCTATAAAGATAACAGACCCACACCTTACCTTAACATAATTAGTTAAGAACCACGTAAAGATCAATCATCATCTCCAACTATCAAAATGATCAATGTTTCCCTTGAAATAGGAAACATGACCCGTGGCTTCCATTTACATTTATAATAACCAACCACAGAAAAGAGTTCAACAGTCTGACATTCTGGAATTCTTGATTTGTAGAGGGAAAATATTTTTCGCACTGATTCCAGCAATTGAAGTCACGTTCAAAACTTCATGGTAAGACTACACCAGTAGCGGACCGAGAGGAGAGGAAAGAAGATTGCTAGAAATGGCAAGAGACAAGAAGTTCACAAAGTCAACAGGGGAAAGGAAAAAATAAAAGTAGTATCCCAATCACAGGCTAATCAGCGGAAGGACAGCAATCAAGCTGAAGCAATCAGTACTTGGTCCATGCTCCAGCCGAAAGATGAGGAAATGAAGCCAGCAGGCGCTGGCCAATTATAAGGCAGCAAATAAAGAGTGGCAATTAAGCTAATGAATGTTAGGCAATGGGCGGGTTGCAAGCCCCTATTTGTATGCAATATCTAAGTGAGAGTGCATGCGCTGTCGCAGGTAAAACCTAAAAAACACAGCCAATCCGGCCAATGAGAATCTCAGAACTCTGAAGACTGCCCAGACCGTGAAAGTGCTACAAGACTATAAATACATTAGAAGTGCACTACGCTAATGCTAATAACACAACATACCTGAATTCAGAGTAACTCCTTGGGTAATGTTTCCTTGAGATGGGTAATTGGCAACCCATGCTTCAGTACTGTGCGAAACCCATCCTCAGTGCACTGGAGAGACCGTTCGAAGTATGAGATTGAAAACTAATTTTTGGCCCCACATCACATGGAGAGAATGGCATTTAATGCTCCGCAAATTATGCCAGAGAAAAAACGCTTGGTTGTTATATTCGAAGATGATTCATTTGAGGGTGTGTAGCGATCAAAAGACCAATACATGTGGCAGAACTATGGGGCCCACGCATGTGGCCCGACACAGGTTAAATGCAGAGGTGTATATTTCACTTAATGGTGGGCTACCAAATGATGCTCAGAACCAGCCCCTACAGGGCTTGCAAGACACTGGACTAGCCCATGGGCCGGGTCTTTTCCCGGGTCCAATTGATTTAGCATTTATCAAGTATCTGTACCCTGTGCAATGCAGTGGCACAACCAGGTGTTTCTGTCGAAAGGCAATAATAAGGCACAGGTGGTACTTGCTGTTGAATCTGATCTGAGCAAAATGCAATTCACAGGTATGTTTGCCAACAGCGCCTTCTCAGCCTCTAGTCCTTCCAAGGTTAATAGAATGAGTAAACCACATTTAATTGGGCAATAGCAGGACATCCATTTAATTTCATATCAATATTCTTATGAACAGCCAAAAAGCGACATAGCACTGCAGAATGTGGTGATGACGCTCTATGAAAAAGTGTACAAAAACTTGATAGAAGATGCAGGGTGAATCACATCTGTGTGGATCCTGGGTGGGTGGAGCAAGTTGTGAAACCAATATTAATGATAGGTGAGGCCTTCTTCCAAGAGATGTGCCTTTCTTATCTGAATTGGATGAGTAAAGGTGCAAGGCTAATGTACACAGGGGCAGATTTACAATAAACTAACGTAGCGCGGTGCAGCAAGTCATTTTGTTTCGCCGGCGCTGCTTTAGTTTTGAAGCACAGGGATGCGACATTTTCACAAAAATATGTTGCATCTCTGTGCTTCCCCCTGCGCTGGCCCACAAACTGCCGCCATGCGCCGACGCACGCACCCTTGCACCATGGTGCAAGGATGCCTGCATCACGGGGATGATTGTTCATGTGCAGGAAGGATTCCCTTCCTGCACATAAACAATCAATAATGGTAATTACAACTTCTATGCGTGCTGCATTAGCACACATAGAACTTACAAAACGTCATTGTTTAACTGATTGTTTATGTGCAGGAAGGGACACCTACCTGTACGAAAACAATCACCACAGGCGATTTCTTCTTTCTATGTGTGCTGCAGAATGCAGCACGCATAGAAAGAGGCAAAAAACGAGAATTTATACATTTCTCCTCGGTGCGCCTCCCTATGCCTCCCCGGTGCGTCACAATAGCGACTGCTGGTGCGTCACAATAAGTGACACAGCGGTGGCGCAATGGGCTTGTAAATCTGCCCCAGGGTTTTTAGTTTGGATTCAAGGGGGCAGATTTATGAGCCCCTTGCGCCTCATTTACACCGCCGTTGCGTCACTTTTGTGACACAGCGGCGGCGCAAATCCTGCGCCATGCTGCGGGGTATTTACAACGTCACGCATCTGGGAGATGCGTCACGTTGTAAAGCCCTGTGCCAGCAGTAGGCGTACCTGTGCAGGGGGGGGCGTTCCGTCGCAGGAACGCCTCCTAAAAGTGGCTGAGTGAAATCTACAAGATTTCACTCAGTCACTTTTGAGCCCATGCTGCGTCAAAACCCTGCGCCTGCTGGAAGCAGGCGTAAGGATTGACGCAGCATTGTAATGATAGGGCACCCCCGAGCCTTGCTGGAGCTGCGTCGCGCTTGCGACGCAACTCCAGCAATGCGCCGCCTTTCCGACAGGTGATGCGTCACGCATCTGCCCATCCGAGTGCCACGGTGCACCGCATTGTAAATGCGGCGCATCAATGGTGGCGCACGGGTGGGCAGATGCGTCGCAACACTTCTGGCGCATCTCTGCTGATTAGCAGAGATCCGCCAGACGTCATAAATCTGCCCCTAGGAGCGTAGCTGGAGAAGGGTTGCCTTTGTTTTTTTAATGTTTTGCACTCTTTCACCTCTCTTCTGCCATTGTCATGTTACCTTCTGATGAATTTGTCCCTGCAGCGGTGTAGTTTTAGACAGAGCAAGAGGTGTGCTGTTTGCTGCTTCATTGCATGGGATGCACCATGCCTTTAGGAAAATGAAAGCTTGGTGGGGTTTGCAATGTAGAACTAGCTGAGTTAGAAACAAGTCCAGTTTCTTTGATGAGACATTCAGTGGTGTGGAGGATAGGGTGACCAGATTTGGGCAACCAAAAAGCAGTGTTTTCCACAAACACAGAGGTAGGGCTACAATGTTGCGTTAACTAAAGGGCACAGAATGACTTACACCCAAACAATGGAGATCTAAGTGTTATTTAAATGCAACTTCTACACATGGTGTCATCTGTGTTAATTAAATTGATTTCTGCTAGGGACTGCTAACAGATTCATCACTGGAAAACATGGACGCTAATGTCTGCCTGCTCGGTCGAGCCTCTCTGTAAACCGAAACATGTGCTGAATTTGTTGAAATTAGCCAAAACAGTTGGTGAAATAAACAGGTCTTTATCATCGGGACACCTGATCACCCTAGCGGATGCTGCATTTCTAATAGACTTTTTAGTATCAGGAACATCCAGGTGTCTGAGGATCAAGGGTCTTTGCTGTCACAAGTTTGGGTGGGGCCCAGGATTACATTGTTTTGGTGGGGCCCCTAATGCAAGCCCTCTTTAGACCTTGGAATGATTAAATACTGTATGAATCTGCCAGGAGTGTAATCAGGAAATTAGAAACAGGCTTTTATCCCGGGATTGCAGCTTCCATTTATTTTATTCCGATTTTCATTTGTGGCACTTCGAAAGTGGCCCTGTGACAAATGTCATTAATGCACTGCAAATATGCAATGTACGATGCATTGACATCCGTCACCTTCTCTGTCTTGTTTCTGTCCCAATCACACCTCTCTTCCATTGCGCCCTTGAGTAAAAACTGAAATGTTTTTGCTACAGAAAACGATTGACTTTATCGGTGTTTATTGAGCTCGAGGATGAAAGCACACAGCGTCAATCTTAGGACCGTGTGCACATACTTTAGTGTTTCTTTTTGTACGAAAAGCCTTCCTTCCTCCTTTCTACCACCACCCCCAAAAAACACAGGTTTGCTGGAGTTCTCAGGTCAGTTCTACTGCAGAGCCTGAAAACACAAGGACACAGTTAGACCATGTTAACCTCATTTCACTATGAGCCACTACTAGCCATATATGTTGTCAGCTGAAGTGCTCGGTCCTGCCTAGAGCGAGGTACGAGGCAATTATTTACACCCCACCCCCTTGTGACGGTCTTGCTGGGGCTTGAACAGTGGTGCTGAAGTCTGCTTTCGGGGGCATTGTGTAGGAGTGAGTTATTATTGGGCAGTCTGTGTTTTTTCTTGGAGATGCAGCACTATGCGCAAATGATTTGTAGTTCATAGTGAGTTGTGGTGAGCATCCTAACAGGATATATATTGCACATCCTCGCCTAGATTTTGACATTTGTCATGTCGTTGCCGACGAATATGTTATCGTTTATGGTATTTACTTATTTTAAAAAAAACTTTCGCAGAAAGTGCTCTGTAAAATCAAATAAATAGCTATCGTAAATATTATAGAAAGAGCGTGGCTGTGACATGGCAGTTTGGAAGACTCCCCACAGGAGAGAGGAATGGCACTGCGGAATCAGTTCCTATAATAAGTTCCACAATTTTGAATGTTTAATTCGATATTTACTTTGTCGAATGTTTTGTACAAGTGAACACAAGATGGCGCTGCAATGCCATTCATTAGCTCCGCATAGCTTTTCTTAACTGTTTCTATTTTACCCTTAAGGTTGAACTGTAACGAAGAAGGTTCCATACCCTGGAGCTCGGGAAATATGTATGATATGTAGGCTAGCAAGTGTTTGAGGGACTCGGGCCCAAATGCTCTGGTGCGCCTGGTGCTAGTGAATAGCATCACTACTTTTACTGATAGGCGTGTACTCATCCCCAGGGTCGTAACAGAGTCCTCTGCAGGTCCCTGTGGCAAAGGGGGGGGGGGGTTAGGGGGCAGGGTCATTCAGCCCAAGGCCTCTCGCCTATAAAGTCAGTGAGATATCGGAGACTCAGGGGTCCATAACAGGCGCGCAACGCCCATAGGGCTCAGAGCGCTTCAGCCCTGTCCCCTCAATATCCCCCTAACATCTCATTAGCACCGGAACACCCCAGTACAGCGACAGCGCTACACAAATTATTTCATTCAGTACGTTAGCTAAATATGTAATTTTTAAAAACATTGGAAGACTTGATTGGGTAGCATGTTTCGATAGTATGCATACAATCATGTTATTTGGTATTTGTGTACAATTTCGCCTTTATGTTGTACGGTTTGTTTTCAGTACCAAGCGCAGTTAATGGTGAGAGCGAGTGAACGGCAACATTTGTTTATCATAACAATAGTTCCTTTCCGTGCCTAACTTGAATCGGTGGTTTCCGGTGCTAGGCACAGGCACTTAATTGTCAACACCGGGACTTATGAAAGTATGCCATGTGGTGGCGCTGTTTACCTGCTTTCGAGATGAACCAGACAATGGTTATTTATTCACCAAATGTACATTAAAAGTAACTAATACCGGCCGCCCAAACCATTCTTAAAGCACTGGTTTCTCCCATGTATGAGCTACCTTCAAATATTGAACAGCAGCTATAAACGATATCTATGTCGCATGATGTCGCATTGTATACGGCTGAATACACAGAGCATGACATACAGGATACGGGGGACATATTCACAAGAAAATGGCCGAGCACGGAGCTGCGCCAAATTTAGCAGTGCTACACTACGACATAATCAAAACGCAGGAATGCGCCATATTCACAAGTATATGTTGCACCTCTGTATTTCTCCTAGCCATGGCACAAAAAAAGCTATCTAGCGCCAGTGCAGGCACCCTTCCGCCATGTTGCAACTCGTACTTGCGCTGCAGGGACGATTGTTGATGTGCAGAAAGAGGCAACTTCCTGCACATAAACAATCAATAAGGGCGATTTGCACCTAATATTTCTGCAGCACACATGGAAACAGCAAAAGGCAATAATTTCTCCTTGTTGTGCCATTTTAACACCTGCTTTTCCATGGTGTTAGTTTTTGGTGCTGCCTCAGGCTTGTAAATGTGGTGGAACGCCCACGGCAACACCCATTGCACGCCCTGTGCCACAGAGGAGTGTGGCGGAAAGGGGTATATTTACAAGGTGGCGTAAAGCCACGCAAAGTGGCTTAGGGCCACGTTGAAAATATGGAAAATGGCTCTGCACCACCAGAGCATCAAAAAAGAGACGCTCTGGTGGCCCTGAGAGCTTGTAAATATGCACAGGGGGTTGTAACAGACTATTTATTGCACCCTCCCCTGCTGCAGAGAGCAGCAGGCAGAAGGTACTTCAGTGCAGCACTGCAGATAGAGGTTAGTTCTCCTCTGTTCCAACATTTCTTTATTAGGCCTATTCTGGCCTAGTAAGTAAACTAACAAAAGGTGTTTTTACACGCGTCTCTGCCATTACGGCCCACAAAGCAAGAGTTCGGGTGTCAGCGTGTTTGTTGCCATCAGAACCCGCTGTCCAACACCACAGTGACTGTGAGTCGGTACATTTTGATGCCTTGTTCTGCTTACACCCTGAGTAGGACGCATATTTGTGAAGCTAATAACGTCAAAAATAGTAAAGCCAGACAAAAAAACACACGTGTGAGGGTGATAGGATACTGTGCCGTAATATCGGAGCCTACCCAGGGATTTAAGTGGGGTGAAATAAATGGGGGTGTCTCTCAAAGCGGGGTGGCTGATGTAATTAAGGGTGTGGCTTAAAAACACGCAAGCTAAAAATCTGTGCTTACCATATGCCGCCCGACTAGTATTTTGCTGATCTGTCATTGCATCCAGATGTATAATTCAACAATTCAACAAATAACATTACAGCTACAACAAGCCATAAATATTGGGTTTGTCCACGCTTGTTAGTTGCATTAGATAAATAAGCAACAGCTATACGCGCAACGCCCATAGGGCTCAAAAGGCTTCAGACCCAACCCGCCCCCCTCATTTGTCTCAGCTCCAGCTAGGACAGCTTCCCGGGCACACACACAGACAGTTTTTGGGCTGCTGTAGGCTGGCTGGTCTGGTGTCCGTCTTATTGCAGCCCCACCGGCACCGGAGCACTTCACAGGTCTTTAAAAGACCATTTACTTGTTAACGAGGCTTTGCTGTTTTTTCACCCCTTCTTATAGCCCCTGCATCTCCACTCTGCCTATTGCTGGAAGAATTAGCCCAACCCCGACACCGATTTTTTTTTAGAACCCCCCCCCACCCCACCCAACGAAAGTTTAGATTTTTTTTTTGCACGCTGACGGTGATGGCAAAAATGGAGAGCCAGATAGAGACCCGTTTCGGCACCTGCTTTTCAGCACCGGAATGACCCGGGCCACTTAAAGCCCTTGGCTTACCATTCAACTGTGCAGCAGGTGCAGTCGACCAATACACCCCAATTATAAGATTATCTGATTTATACCCGACCAGGGAGAAAGGTGATTTTTTTCTAGCTTTCTTGAGGACCCATTATAGCTATGCTAGGCCGCGCCATTGCAACCGTGGACAAAGGGCATTATTATAACGGGGATGTGTTGTCTCTTTTAAATATGTCCGGATGTTGTTTGCCGCTATGATTATGAAAAGTCCTTCACGCACGAGAAAGGGCGCCTGGGAGCACGCCGGTTAAGCTGCCGCCTAAAATGG
Organism: Triturus cristatus; assembly: GCF_964204655.1. Lineage (NCBI taxonomy): Eukaryota > Metazoa > Chordata > Amphibia > Caudata > Salamandridae > Triturus > Triturus cristatus. The sequence continues at coordinate 410,405,409 of NC_140591.1, forward strand.
CGCAGCGAGAGCCTTGTTTACCCAGTGATAACCGCGCGCTAGTTCCCATGGCGGGCTCCACAGCCGCACGAGTAAACAGGAAGGTGTGAAGTGGTGCCTGGGAATTACGCCCTCCGCGCCGCAGCGCTATTTCAAGCGGCTTGGGAGACACCTCCTTGGAGACATTTCAGCCGAGGCCTGAGGTGAGTAAACAAGGGCGTGCAGCTGCAAACACATTTCCAGGTCTTTCACATCTGCCCCCCCTGTGCCTTCAGCTCGGTGGTGCCGGCGAGGTGTTAGATTTGGCACCTTCAGAAGCATCTTGAGAAAGATGACCTAAGTGCAAGCGCCTGGAGGCCGCTCACCCAGCGCGTCTGGACAAGTCATCTCTCCGTCCATGTGATGAGTGGGCGCCGGTGCGACGCAATCACCGTATCTTCGGCCTCTCCCCCGCACCCTGAATACCCTCCCCCATTGAACAATTGTAAAAGGTTTCTAGTGGACCAAGTGGACAGCAAATATTTTTTTGTGATATAAGGAGCAGGCGTTGATACAATTCCACTTGCTGACTGCAGGCGATATTTCTAAAGAAATCTAATGCGCTGGGTGTTTTTTTACCAGTAAGTAAAATGTCCATGCCTGTTGTACTTGAAAAATATAATCCAGTGGATAAAAAACCCATATATTTTAGCTGGATCCGGTAAAAACCATTTACAAATGGTCAACTGGAATATTCACCAGGGCTCAAAAATGTGTCTTATAGTGCGTGTTTATATTCTTGCGGAGTTGAGGGGTGTAGCTTGAGGTAACAGCAGACACATAGTAGGGATTTATGCACCTTAACATGACAGGCAATAAAAAAAATATTAAAAACTGTACTTGTCTAAGTGGTATTTGCTTAATGACATTTGACATGCTTAATGACTTCAAGCCCTACAGCGCTTCCTTTTGAGGCCTTGTGTTGCATGAACAGTAACCCTGGCGCTACCCTTGTGGAGACGCTCGCAGTCCACAAATACTTTTAATATGGAAATAAAAAGCTGATCTACAGCCGGACACCTGGATCAAGTCACCCATGAATTTTAAAAATAGCGAGCAGACGCAGGAGACGCGGCATTCACACAAGATGGTGATTTTCCACTTCCACCCCTCGCTGCTGGAATGGTAAGGTAAAAGGCATCACATTTTCACGAAGTCGGCGAGTTACAACCACTGAACTCTTCTTTGAGTTGTTGTGTCATATCCCTGTCTTAGTTGTGAAATACTCCTGACTTTCCAGGCCTGATTCACAAAACATTTTCAGTGAGTAGTTATGTCTTACTCCAAGTTTAGGTATGACTTTCTCATGAACGTCCAGGAGTAAGATTTGCTTGCTTATTTAATTAATTTAAAAAAAAAATAATAATAATGCATTAGTTCGCCTGACAAGCCAGTTTTCATAAAAATGTTAAGGTTCAAGAGTGAAACATTTTATTTAGTTTGCAGAAACTAATAAAATCAAGGACAACCAATTGGTTACAAAACCATGATGAAGGCAGGTGTGCTCCTCAGGTATGAAAACTGATTTGAAATTCCCAACAACTGCTGAAGGAACTGGCTCAGTTATGAAGAACCATTTGCACTCTATGGCCTAAAGTGGACAATTCAGCAATACATGACAGGCAGTTTCCACAATATGCCTCTCATATATTTGTGCTAATTCACAGACATCCTGATTCACACAGATTCTTCCAAGAGTACGCATGCAAGCATCACTAGGATACGCCACCTGGGTGCTTCTGGGACCTGGAGATGAGACAAAGGCGATGCAAGGAATGATAAGAGACGGGTTCAGCTCGTTTACAGTCTTCATTTTCTGCAGCCCAGAATCACATCTCGTCCCTTCATTCAATGCCTGCTGCTTTCTGTCATATGTAACTATCCAACGAAGGGAGAACGGGTGGAGCTGGGATGGGTTTGGAAGTGATAAGTCATCATAGGGAAAATCGCTGGCCCTGGCTAACTTAGCAGGATGCGAGTTGAAGAAAGGAGGTTTGTCGCTAATGTGTTCGCCATCCACATGTGTCTCATGTAACAGCCATTAAGTAAGTTATGGCCTGACCCACAATCTGCTCATCAGTTTACTTAGCGTGACAGTGGTGACTTAAATATTAGGCGCTGTACAGAGTCACAGCTCATGTTGGGTCAGCCCTCACTGGCAGCAAGCCCAGAAAAATACCTTTGTTCAATTTTGGAGATGGCACCATCGACAACACATAAAAGGCAGCCTTAGTATGACAGATCTGATTTTTTTTTTAAATGCCTTTTGTATTGCTTAAGAAAAGTGCCCTATTTAGCCAATGAATACATCAAGGTCCTCGACTCCCCACCTCCTTTGAAGTGTCCACCCTCTGGAGCATACAAGCACCCCCAATACTCTTTAAGACTCACCAAGCCTTCTAACCATGACCTACTATGGTTCCTCCATCCATGAGAACACACATTAAAGGGTTCCACAACTATCTCAAATGTTGCCTTTAGTCTATAAAGAGATCTCTCTGGGAAAAGCAGGGCCTTCACCATCATCGAGATGTGGTATGCTTCATCATCGGTCTTCCCACACCCTAGACCCAAATTAGTCCAAGGAGGACTCTACCACACAAAGTGTGGCAGCAAAGTTTCTTTTTAGGGTTTTTTAGAATGTAATTTTAAAGTGGAGTATATACTCCATGTCAACCACAGATGTGAAGAAAAGAGGTTAAAAATACCTAGAGCTCTACTAACCTATTAATTTTATTAGTAGATGCCCTGGAAGGATTAAAAGCATAAACAAGGGTTGAAACCAGGGAAATTAGTAATCCCTTTATGGTCAACATGTTTCGGCCATTCTACATATGCCTAACAAGGTCAGCAGCCTTCTTCAGGACCTAAAGTCTCTGGTCAGTCAATAGGCAAAACCCCACTACAGGGTAATGTACCATCAGTTCTACTGTCCTCAATGTAACCCTATGGGATTGACTATTAAACCCTAAACCTTTGTGAAAGGACATTAAATGTGTAAGATAATTGCTATTACATCAGTGTACTCCAGAGATCAATGCCCCGAGAGAGCTACAAAACACATGCACTCTCATGGAGTGCTAAACCAAAAAGAAAAAAGTAGTTCTCTAAAAGTGAGCAGCGAAAGAAATCAAGATGGTAAAGAGGCTATGCTTCAGAGAGTAGACAACGCAAGAAGGACACAATGGTACTAGGAAAGCCATCAAATGAGAAGAGTGCCAATAAAAGTAACCAATGAAAAGCAGTGGGCGAGCCCTAAGCCCATTTTTTTGTGAGCCTATAAATTTCCTTTTGCAAGCTTTTTGGTAGGCAAGACCTAAAAATTACAAAGGATTTAAATCCAAGTAGCAAGAACCTGCCTTCACCTAAGAAAATAATTTAAAGCAATGTCGCCTGCACCTATGGAAAGCCATTGACTCCAGGAAAAACACATGATAAAGTTCAAAATAATATGTGTAATAGATAGTAGTCTGCAATCCTCGTATAAAAGCCTGTCTCTAATTTCCTTATTACAGCAACTTGTGACATCTCTAGTTGCCTGTATGAAAGAAATTACATGGTTCCTCAACTATAATAATGCTTTATTTTTGAATTCTAATGTCACTATGGCTGCTGCCAGAGTCTGCAGCCAAGGTGAAAGGCAGGTCTTGGAACATAATTAAACCTATATTTAAAGAAACAAAACCAAAACCAGGCCTTTTCTTCTTCTGATTAGTTTTTTTCTAGATGAACAGTGATAAGCAGAAAGGAAATATTTATGGCAACAGGTTTCTGTTTGCACACTTAGGTAACTCTAGGACATATAGAATCTCTGCATGTGTGACTTGTATTAAACTGATTCTAACATCTTTTTGCAACACATATCCTGTTGCTTTTTGGCATGCTATTTTGCTCTAGAGATTTAAATTTTTATTGCTCATGTTTGGTATGTCATATTATATTTATATGCCATGAGGGTATCCAGGCACTATGCAGGTGGGTGGCGGGGGGAACAACCTTTACAACGCAACTTTTACAACGCACTACCGTTACAACGAAACTGTTACAACGCGAGTGCATTGACAACGCAGGACATTACAACGCAAGTCTTTACATCGACTTGCACTAGATGGCGTGCTAACATTAAAAATAGTGTAGTTTACTATCCCAACACCTTCCCTACTGTTACGTGGACTGGAGTTGGAATAGTAAATTACACTTTTTTAATGTTAGCACGCCATCTAGTGCAAGTCGATGTAAAGACTTGCGTTGTAATGTCCTGCGTTGTCAATGCACTCGCGTTGTAAAACTTTTGTTGTAACAGCATACGTTGTAACAGCATGCGTTGTAACGTCATACATCCGGTTGGCGGGTGTCTCCCTGGTGACTTTATTCGAAGAGACAGTGCACAGCTTCTTGCGGAACTCAAGAAGCAATGAGGAGGCTTTGATGGGAAGTGGGAGGTCATGCCATGCCTTGGAAGAGATGAAAGAGAAGCCACGGCCTCCGGGTTTGGTTTTGTGGATGTCTGATACATGTGCTAGTGAGAGTCCCACTGAGCGGAGGTGTCTGGGAGATTGATGGAAGTGTACACAGCCGTTGAGTTAGGCTGGACCAATGTTGTGTAGTGCTTTGTATGTGTGTGTGAGATCTTTGACCTTAGTGCATTTTGTAATGTGAGCCAGTGTAGCTCTCTGAGATGTGAAGTGATATGTGTGGGAAAGGTGAGCTGAGGATGGGCACAGCTGCAAAGTTTTGGATGGTTTGGAGTCTGTTGAGGATCTTCTTGAAGATTCCCGAGTAGAGTGTGTTGTCGTAGTTAAGTTTTCTGGTGATCAGAACCTACGTGACCATTTTCGTGGTGTTCTCCGGTAGTCACTTGAAGATCTTTCCCAGCATCCGCAGGCAGTAGAAGCAAGTGGAGGTCACTGTGTTGGGCTGTCATGTCAAGCTTCTTGTCTAGGATGATTCCTACATTTCTGATGGGGTAGGTGTGGGGCAGAGGTTTGATGGCCACCTGGTAGAGTCCCAGACAGAGGATTTCCTTCTGAAAATCACTGCTTCAATTTTGTCTGTGTTGAGGCAGCTGGGTCTCGTCCAAGTGGCCAAGAAGCCACTGAGCTCATGCAGGTGGAAAAGTAGTTTTTTATTAGGGAGTCTTGGCGGACAAGGAGGGTATCAGTTGGGTGTCACCTGCATAGCAAAACTATGTTGATGCTGTGTGATCTGATGAGGTCAGCCAACTGGGTCATGTAGATGCTGAATAAGATCAGACTGGGTGAGGATCTTTGGGGTATTCCACAGATGAGGTTCTTGGATCCAACATGTAAGGCGGCATGCTAACTCCTTGTGTTCTAACTGTGAGTAAGGAACAGATCCAGTTGAGGGCAGGTCCTCAGATGTCTGTTTCGTGATGTCTTCTGATCTGGGTAGACTGGTAGACACCGTCAAAGGCAGCTGACAGTAGTATGAGGGCCACTGTATCTCTAACAGTCTAGAATTATCATAATGTTTGTTTGGGTTGTAAGACTGATTGCGTGGTGTCTAGGAGTTGATGGGCATTGAGGTAGTAAGAGAGTTTCCTATCCCACTGTGTGCTTTTGTTCATGCCAAGCAGAACCAGTAGGTCATGCTCTGTGGCCATGTGAAGTGAACTCTGCCTGCAGGATGTGGCTTGTAGCTATTCTATGTGCTCAACCCTTCTGTGGCATGCAGCCGTTAGCTGCTGGCCATTCTTTCATGGCTTGCATAATTTTGAGGGTCATGTAGCAGGTAGCAGTTGCTAGTTTCCCCTGCACGACGCTTGCTATTGTGAACAGGGCACAGGCACAGGTTCTCTGTCCATTAAAACATGTTGTGAGCATGAAGGCCTGGGCAGCTGTCAGTTGCTCCAGTGTTGTCTTTTGATGTGTAAATACAGCCCCAATGCATCAGTAAGCTGTCCGTGTTTTTCTATAAATACTTTGAGCAGGGTGAGCTGGGACAATATTCATCCCCCATCCTTCACCAACGCGAGGGGTGGCTTGAGGCAAACATTCACATCCTCATCTCAGGGTAAAGTGGGCGAGGGCACCACCCCACCCCCACAGTTAGAGACTGCAGGATGGATGGAAATAATTTCCATCCGCCCTTGGATGAGGAATTTTACACATGCAGTTCTCAATAGAGGAGGGTGCTGAAGGAAATGCAATAGTAACAAAAGGCTTACAAATGGCAAGTAGCAAACACAAATAAAACAAAGGAGATAATTGGCTCAAAGTTGTCATCCAAATGAGGAGAGTCAGACATTATGAGGAGCAAGGTGGAGCCAGGCTTAGTAAGATGGTGGGTTATCAGGTGATATCCCTTCATTGGGTATGGCCCAGCATTTTCATGGCCCTGGTTCCCCTGCTACGTGACATGGGAGATCTTGCTTTTGGTGGGAAGTGGTTGTGGGCATGGCTCAGGAGGCTGACATGAACAAAAGATGGGGTGAGGTGGAATTCAGACTCTTTGTTCCTGCTTTCCTTGCTTCAAGCACTGCCACCCCCAGCTGCCACGAGACCCGTAGCAAAGTCTGGAACAGCTGCGGGTGGAGATTTTGTTTTTTTTAACCTTTGGCTGCTGCTTCTTGCAACAAGGTGCTAGCAACCCATTGGGAAGCATGAGTAGGCCATAGCAGCCCCAGGATTTGCCCTTGCAAGTTTCTTTGCTAGCTTTCCCCCATGAAGAGGCACCTTTGTTATATAACATATTGCTGTTGAGCACAGAAATGTGTGTGTAAGAAATCGGATTATTGGTTGATGGGGTGGAAGCCCCAATCAGGCAGCAACCACAATCCTTTTGAACTGCAAAAGTCACTAATTTACTCTGTGCTTAACCCTCCATCTTTAAAGCAGGTATCGCAGATAGAGCAAGTGTGAGTCAGGAATTACATTAGGAAAAAAAGAGGAAAGTAGCCAATCAAGAAGAATTAGAAAAAAGGTGGAAATTGATCTCAGATTACTTATATGGGATTATTAGTTTTGCAAAAATCACTAAGTGCCACTACACAAACACAAGTACTCGATCACACCACTGAACACCAATGTAGAAATCGGGTTATTGGTTTAAGGGGTTATAAGTCCCACTCAGGCAACAACCACATCCTTGCCAAGGTGAACCACAAAAGACAATAAATTAACCTGTGCTTAGCCCTCTGATAGCTTGGCACAAAAGCAGTGAGGCCTAATTTAGAGGCAATTTGTAAATTACCTATGCAGCACACAACCAGTAATAAAGTGGAAACACAACATAAGAGAAATCCCAACCCAATAAAAAAAAATAGGGTACATTTTAATAAATAAAATGTTACCATAACAATAAAAATAGTAGAAGGAAAGATTTAATTTTAAAGGTTTTAGTGAAAATAGCGCCTAAAATAACCAAGTACCACTTGCGGTCATCTGACCATGCTAGGCTTGGGTTAAGGTCACAAGTTGAGACCAACGGTGAGGGACGAGGTTGGTCCAGCTGGAAAGTTACCTTTTAAATCTGGCGAGAAGTGTTCTGTTCACGGTGGAAAAGGGCCGTGTGGAGGAGGCTGAGCTTCGCAGATGGTTGTCGCTGTGGCTCAAATAGCAGGTTGGGCATGCGGTTAGTCTTTGCTGTAGCATGAACAGGGCATCACAGGCAGTCATTGCTGTAACTTTGCGCTGGCAGTCATTGCAGGCTATTATGCAGATCTCGCGTTGCCGATTACCACGGACAGCCGGTGAAAAGAGCAGGTTTTACCGGAGCTTTGCATTGTCAGTTGTAGTGGGCAGCAGAGTTTCAGTGTGAATTGGCCCATTCGCAGTCGCAGGGAACCCGAACCTTCGCATTTCCACCTTTTCACTAATGCTAGCCAAGAGTCCAGACCTAAGACGCACCACTTGGGGATGAGGATTCACTAAAAACAAAGACCTGCAGCAGGTCTCTGGAAGGTCCAATTGCAGGTTCGGGTAGGTCCAGTTGCAGCAGGACAGCTGAGGAGTTGCAGGAAGGCCTCTGAAGCTTGTTGTGTCCCTGTAGCTCACACAGGCAGTCAGTCAACTGACCACTGGAGTCACTCTGAGTAGCCTGGGATGAAGGCAAGCACATCCAGTCTCCGTTCTCAGACAGCAAGACAGTCCTTCAAGCAGCAGGGCAGTCCTCTGGCAGCAGGGCAGTTCTTCTTCTATAACTTCCACGGGTCCACAGTGTGCTAATGAGTGACTTTGGAGGTCCTATATTTATACCTCATGCCACTCTTTGTGCGGGGGATTCCCAGTCCTAGCCCCACATCTGGTTCAGGAAAGTTATTCCCCTGTCAAGGCTCAAAACTGGGGGTGACACAAGGCTGGGCAGGCCTGGTGTCAGGTGTCTTTGTTTGTGCAGGAGAAAAAGCCCTTTGAAGTGTAAGTGGTGTTTGGTACAACCCCTCCCTAGTCATCCTGCCAGGCTGACCCATCCTGTGCACACCTAAGGCCCCTCCATGTCACTGTCTGGAAGCAATACACAAACCCCAACAGCAAAGCCATTCACAGTCATGTGACCCAGGACACTGGCAGAAGGCAAAAATGATTGGGACAAGAAAATGGCAACTTCCGTCCCAGCGCTGTCCAGTTCAGGTAGTGGAGTAGAACTCTGCAGTTCACCCACAGGGGCAAGCAAGGGAATTGTTCATCCATGTAGATGAAACCCCATAGTCCAGGGTTCAGTTCACTCGTATTGAAATTAGTCTTGGGATTGAACAGTCCAATTTTAGGTCTTACTCTTTAAACATAGGAACAGCCACATCTGTGGCTGGGTCGAATTTGGATGGCCACAAAATAGTGATAAGGTTTGGGAGGTGAGGATCAGGGTGCTGTATTCTTTAGGTCTGTCTTCGCATGAGTTAGTGGTCAGCCCTGAGTGATGCACTGTTCTTCCTTTCATATGTCTTTAAATGCATCAGTTATTATGCCTACTCAGGAAGGGCTGGTGTTGGGCCCCTCTTACATACAGAGGGTCCTTAAAGTGTATCTTATGGGTGGCTTTCCTGAGCTTGCCAGGAAAGCAGGTTTCATCTTGAGGTGGTTTGATCAAGGAGATCTGCACATCTAGGACTTAAGGACAGCAGTAGAAAAAATAGTACAAAGGGGGCTTCCTTTTCCAATTCTTGTCATATTGCATTTGGAGGAACCAGGGCAAACAGATTTGTATGATATACTGGTTGCAGTGGTAAGGTGGTTATCGAAGCATTACCTTGAGGTATTGATTGCAAGTTCACACATTGTACTCAGGCAGGCAATGAGAGGTGGGCTCTTTGTCCAGGCGCTTAACACATCAGTGTAGCTCTTGAATCGAAAGATCTCTGAGCTCCTGAAGTTACCTAGAATACGGTGCATCCCCCATGGTTGTATCGAGGGGAAAAGCTTTTCCTACCTGATTGGTTTCAGCTGGCAGCAGATGGGTACAGATATTTTTTGTGAACAATGTATTCTCATTTGATTGCTAGAATCTGTTGCCGCCATCAGGGGGTACTCATGGCAAGAAAACAACGCCGGCATGTGGTGTGGTGAGTTCAGGGGTGGTGGGGACACTTCAGGTCCTCTTAGCATAGCACAGGAATTTTAGACACATAGGGGCATATTCTCAAGAACGTGTGATAACCATCGCAAAAGTAACTTATCGCAACCTTCAACATCGCAGTCTATCGCGGGAAATTTACGCCGTGTTAACCAAGTTTTCACAACACGGCGGTACCATACGATAATCACCAGATAACGCGTCAAATGGCCGTGTTAAAAACAACACCACGCCGCAAAAATGAGAAATGCGAACACCAAAAAAGCTGCGATGAGGCCAATCGCGATACAAAAAGCAGTGAAAACCAGCGGCAGGCGTGCAAATCTCACCCGTCTGGCGGGAAAATGCACTATAAAAGCAACAAAAACAACCCACCAGAAAGAATCCAAAGTGCGTAGCAACATGGATGCACCCTAACCAAGCGCAGAGGCCAACGCGAACCCCACAAGCCCCACAGACCACCAGCAAGGAACAATGAGGTCGGGGAAGGCCAAGGAGAAGAGGGAGAGGAAGATGGGGTGCAGTCCGCAGGAAAACAAGACGAGCGTCACGGAGGTGACAGAACACTACCAGCAACTGACCCACAATCAGACTACCTTGAATGCAGCCGGATTGTCGAGGAGGCCAATGGAGGAGGCCAAGAGGTGCTGGCATGACGTGAAAACCTAAACCAGGCCAAAGGCTGCTGCCAACAGGAAGGCAGCAACAGCGACAGGAGGTGGGAGTCCTGCGCCACAGGAGGAGGTGGAAGAAATGGAGGCCAGTCATCAGTGTGGAGATGGTGCAAGGAGGTGGGAGTACGGACACAGCTCGAGAGGACCTGACACAACAACAACAGGGTGAGGAACGAACAGGGACTGGGTGGAAGGGGGAGATGGGCACAATGGCACACATGCACAACGATGTGTAGCACACAGCACACCCACAATTACCCAGGGTCATGTCCCCCATCCCCGTGCCACACTGCAGCACACACACACACACATAGCAATCACAGCACATCCCATGACAATGTGGCACAAAGTGCAACACCGACACTGCAGAACAGGGGACACAACTGTGTCCGCCCATGCGCAGAAACAGGCCAATCACATGTGACAGAGCAGGGAACTGTGAGATGCATATGTACGGGTACAACCTCACATCAGTCATGTAGTCCAAATGTCCACTGTCCCCCCTCAAATTGCCAGCAACACCCAAACTGTCACAATGTACATTGTCATACAATTTGCATGTCTACAAGAACAATGCGCCAACATAAATGTCAACACAATGTCTACATGCATCTCCCCTTCACATTACAGAGGGACAAACAACACCTCCAGCAGGTCAGACCAGACAACCCATCAGTGATGCCGGAGACGACCACCACACCTTTGACACCGACGCCCTACAACAGCCCATGGACATCCCACGCAACACACCACCAGGACCAGGGCAGACAAGCTACTTAGAGGAGAACCCAGTCTCTGCAACAGACCACACAGCATGAAGCACCTGCAAGCACGGCTGGCTCACAACACTTCACTGACCCACACATAGCACCCCAATGCCAGGTGACAGAACGCCAAAAGAAGGTGGCCGAACAGGTGCAGGTGTGGTCCGAACCCATGGAAGGCGAACTAGAACACATACATGGGTGTCCATTACCCTTCAGGGACCACCTACACCCCACACTGCCATGGAGACACATGCAGATGCACATTCCCAGTACAGAACCACGCCCAGGGGCATGCACATATCAGTCACAATCCCACGTTGGCTCTGCGTACGACGGCCCAGTCCACTCCCCTTACGAATTGAGTGGGTGACGACAAAGCTACATGTCCAAGCCCTAACCCGCTTCCTGCGGTGACATGTCTGCGTCCGCTGTACACAGCACAATGTAATGTCGTTGGGCCCAGGGCCCTCATGCATACTAAAAGACCACTGGGACACACGCAGATATTATGTTGCACGTGCGCCGGACCCCTTTTTTGGCAGGGCCCCATGTACAGTGATGCCTGTGCTGGAAGTTTGTGGGGTGAGTGCAAGCCAGCCCGCAGGGAGTTGTTTGTGCTGGTAACAAATACAACAGTGAACACTATGAATACAGAAACAGACAACACCAGCATTACAGGGACAACTGCGGAGCATCATGCAGGTAGCCGGAGCAAGTCCAGAGGTCACACAATGAGCAACAGAAGTGTCCGTGAGTTGCAGTGTGCTGAGCTTGGGGCACTAGAGCTGAGCGCGCACATGTGAAGAAATTGTCTAGGATTGTGTCCCTTCGGGACATTCCTGATGCAGCTACAGTGGGGGGGTGTCACACCTGCATTATCTTCCTCATCATCGTCCCAGGTCTCCCACACTGCCTGAGATGACATTGCTGCGTGAACTCTCCACAGCACATACCAAAAACAGTAATGGAAGATGATTCGTGGTGCACTGAGTTAGTGGCACCTGGAGTGCTGAGCAGGGGACCAGGCAGAAGATGGCATCCACGACAGGTGTGAGCAACTCCGTCAGTCTGCCAGTATGACCGTTTCGACACTGGCAGTTGGGGGTTGGAGTTGGCCCTGGCGGTGGTGGCGTGTGCCTCCTGCAGTGATGCGACGTCCTGGTTGGTCAGGACTCAATTTGATGTGTGAGCCCTGGTGGGCTGCAGTTGAGGCCGGAGGCAGTGGACAGCGCAGGGTCGCAGACACATGACGTTGATGACCCCAAGGCCATCGCCTCAGAGGACATCCAGTATCTCAGAAGAAGGGGTCCCTGACCTGACCAGCACAGAGTTAGTGGCCCCGGATGCACAGTGGCCGGCACAGGCACACCACCACGGGACGGTGACTTGCAGTCCACTGAGGTAGGGCCACGCAGACTGAGCGGGTCCTCGTCGATGTCGAAGGTGAATGTGGGACAGTGGAAGGTGTCCTCCAGGGCATGATGCAGAGGGCAGAAGCTATCCGGAAGCAGCAAATGGAGGAGTGGAAAGCGACGGCCTCGTTGCAACCACCAATTCGGTATCAGCTGCATGAGGATGAAACCTACCCCCTAGTCCATAGACTCAGACGCCACCAATGTACGACCAGAGAGTGTCCATGAATGTCGGGGAACAGACTTAGTGGCACCGGGGCTGAGAGGGGATGAAGTCTGCGATGATGCCGGTACACTGATATGAACTCCGGCATTGCCAAATCAAGACTCTGTGACCTACTGGACCGCAGTGTAGGCCGGAGGCAGCAGTCAGCAGTGGGCCACAGCCACGTGTCGTAGGCTCGCGATGCACATAGTGACATCAGGGCAGTTGTCGGTAATGTTCGATCACCTCCGTAAAGATGATTCTTTTTTCCTCCCAAATGCAACGCATCATCCTCTTCCGCCTCTCCTTGCGTGCAATGATTCGTACTCTACCTTTGAATAATCGATGTTCAGTTCCAAATCTGTGACCTACACGAGCGCAGCGTAGGCCGTGAGCAGTAGTCCGCGTGGGCCCACAGAATCTTGCGGCTTCTGATGTGACACTTAGACCTGTTGGCACCACATCGAAGGGTGTATAGTGACACACTCAGCCATGATTTGTGTGTTCTGCCATGGTGTAATCAAGACTCAGTTCCAAAAGTGCGACCTAGTTGGCCGCAGTGTCGGCCGGAGGCAGCGGTCAGCGCGGGCCAACCACTGTCCAGCCATCTCCTCCTGGATCTCTCACACACGACGTTGGAAAGGCATTTGTATTAGATTTGTGGCTGACAGGTAGTGGCACCAGAGCTGAGCGGGTGTGCAGCGGGCGGGGAGGCTGTGTCCTGCCTGTGACGGACTGCATTGGATTGGTGTGAGGCATGCAGGACCGCAGTGCAGGCCGAAGGCCGGAGTCAGCAAGGGCCGACAGACACGTTTGGTGGGAGTCCTATGCACAGACTTGGTGGCACCACATCGGAGGGAGTATAGTGACATAAACTCAACCTAAAATCATGTAGTCTGCCATGATGTAATCAAGACTCAGTTCCAAATGTGTGTCCTACTTGTCCGCTGTGTATGCCGGTGGAGTACGTCAACGAGAAAGGAGTACTGCAGGTCTGTGTTGCGGAGGCCGTGATGGTTTGAGGAGGCTGCCAAGGTCACATGCCTCGGGCTTGGAGATTGCACCAGCATGTGGTGGGCCCTCTTCGACACACGCCGGTGTCGGTAGGTGGGCATTGAGGCCTGGTTACGCAGGGGAGGACAGGACTGGTTCAGGGACCAGCATCCCGGGGTGCAGCAGGCACACAGGATCGCTGGCAGCACCGATCACAGCGTCGGCCTCGTGGCGGGGTGAGAGGCGCCGCCCTGGCAGAGACATTGGGCATTCCGGAAGAGGACCACGCCCAGAGTTATGTGCCTTTTATTCACACTCCAACGCTGGCCTGGCGTACGCCGGGGTGGCCCACTCCGCGCACGCTCACGGGGGGGCGTCACAAGCTACATTACCTCGATCTTCCGCAGTGGCTGGGGTGACATGGTTGCGTCGACTGTCCACTACACTCCAAACACCAGCGGTGTGTGTCGACATGGATATGTGTGTGAGCTGCATACTGCAGTCTGGCCAGCACATCCACGACACACTTGGCATTGTGTACATTCTCATTCGTCGGTCCCTTGCCTCCTTTGCACATGCCTGGTCCCCACCTCTGCCGACATTCTGATATTGTGTGTCCGAGGTGCCATGCCGTTGATGGCTCATTTACATGGCTGGCCCAGGTTCCCACAGTGAGTTGTGCTGTCGTGCCTGGTGAGTGTGCATGTTGTATTTGAGCTTGTGATGTGAGCATTTCATGTGTTGTGTGTTGCATGATTGTGGAGTTGAGGTGTGTGGTGTGTACATTTGGTATTGGCCAACGAGCAGTGCATTTCCTCAGGTGCCATCCTGGTGGCGCAGGTTGATGATGGACTGTCGGGAGGTGCAGGTATCATGCACACTGCCTGGGTGGTTGACGGCGGCATTGGTGGAGATTCCACGGTGGTCCACTATTGCCTACACATTGGTGGGATATGTGCGCTTTCTGTTGCGCTTATAGTGTGCAGTGTCGCCAGGGGCCACTAGTAGGACAAGTGTGCAGTCAATTGCCCCCTGACACATGCGGGAAGCCAGCTGTGGCGTACATGCCTTGCTTGGTCTCCAGCTGTTCCTGTGCAGTGTGTGTGAAGTATAGATAGTGGGGTACCAAGCTGATGGTGCCATCCATGACCGTTGTGGTGGACTTGAAATAGCCTGGCAGTGTGACTCCTCCGTCTCAGGCAGATTTTGGTTGGAGGGTATCAGAGGCCAACACGTGCAGCACGGCCAGCAGCTTTGTCTGCAGGGGGATGTTGGTTGTCTGCTGTGTTGGTACCGTCAGCCTGTGGGTAATGGTGGTCAGGTTGCGGAGGAGAGTTGTCCCTTTGAGCATATAATGGGCAATGACATTCTCTGGTGTTGGGTCCGTGAGGTTGGTGTGTTTTCGGAGGGTCGCTGTCTTTGTCTGTGCTGCCTCAGTGTTGGTCAGGGGGGCGGTGGGTGTCTGGGGGGATGTGGGGGTGGTCTGGGGGGGTGGCCGTGGGTGTTGGGGCCCTCTTGGGTGTCCAGCCCGCATGTTCAGTGGCTCCATGGCATCTGTTGGTCTTCAGGTGTGACTGTCGGTTGGGCTCCCTTTTGTGGTGCAGGCTGCCGTTCGACTTTACACCAGGTCAGAGCAGGTGTTAATTTCTTGCTGCTAACGCGCAGTATTGCATGTTTCGTGGTCTTTTCGCCGATCTGGCTGGTCGTTGAGAATGTTGCGGAGTGGTGTTGTCGCTGCTTTTTGCACGGGAACGCCTACTCTGCATCTCATTAGTGATAGTTGCCGGAGTCATCTGTGGCAATGTTTTTTGCGGTTGCTATCGCGGGTAAACTGGTGTTATGGGCTGTTAACACCAGCTTGTGAATGGGGTGATAATGGCTGCGATAAAGTGCTGTAAACTCGTTGAGAATATGCCCCATAGACCTTCATGGAGGTGCTTGCAGCATTGACCCTTTGTTGACTGGAGCGTCCGGTCTTCTCCAGGGGATCAAAACATGGCCCGGTTGCCCAGACTGGCAAATGTTGGGTCTGCCTGGGTAGGGTTGCTCTGAGGTCAGCGGGCCTTCTGTACCAGTATAGAGAACAAGGATTCACATAAGAGCCATTGTCCTGTTTATGCACTGGGAGGACCTTTTAAAGGGTCCTGGAAGGTGAGAAGTGCCAGGGGGACGTGGTTGAAGGACAAACCATGGGTTCACAGAATGTTTTTCATGCACTGGGAGGTAATGCGTTGTAGGTGACTCAGTGTCTAGCAGTATGTGTATTCCTGGAAAAAACTAAGTTACAATCATGTAAATATGAGTTCTGTGTAGTGTGTGTTTTTAGTGCAACAATGTTTAATATGTTATTACGCAACACGGCATGAGCTGTGATATCTCCAACCAAACAACATGCTGTCATTGCAAGGGGGCGGGTAGCCACTTTTGCAACTTGTTGTAAAGGGTAAAATCGCTGAGGGCATCCACGTGTCTCAACCATATGCCCTCCTTTAGAACACAACAGTTTGCCACTGTCGGTAGCAGTGATTGTTGGCACTGCTTACTGTTTACAAGGCTGGTGTGGTGATGGAGCAGACATAAATATAAGGGAGGGAGAATATTTATAAAAAATACACTGCAGAAGTGGGTAAACTGGTGACTCAGTCCAGGCACGTGGGCATCCACCAGCTTCAGAAACGAGGGCACAGTTTAATCTTCGCAGAGGTTTTCCCTGACTGAGAGAACATGTTGTTCAGGGAGGCACGATATAAAAAGCCTTCGAGAAATGTTAAGCCTTTTCATAGAGGGAGATTGTTCACAGACAAGCAGTGTGTTGTCTCGAGCAGGCTTTAACACCTATTAATGGTATCAGTGCTGGGGCTGGCGTGTTGCTGTTATATCATGCTCAGTGCGTGTTGCCGGCTCGTTCCAGTGTGAGCACCTCATGATTGATGGCTTCAGCCAGTTAATGCCAGCCTCGGTCTTTAATTCTGTAACGGGTATTATCCGATATTGCTTGATCCTTGTAAATCTGTCTAAAGGACTAATGTTCAGTATTTCTGCAATGGAGGGGGACGAGGGACCCTGTAGGCCTCCCAGGCCTTCTGTAAATTATGAAGGTCAGATCCTGTAAACAGCACATCAGTGCTTAATTTGAGAAGGTGGTTGCAGGAGGGGCCCACCAGCACTCTTTTTCGGGGTGTAAGACTCATTTCTAATCCCCAGACTTTGACCCAGACCAAGAGAGAGAAAAGCAGCAAATGGGGAAGCAAGGAGGAAGAGAGAGATGGACCAGTAAGTTGCAAAGAGAGAGAGGAGGGAATGGAAAGGCACCTAAGAGAGTAATATACAGGGGCAGGGAGAGTATGGTGGATGAAATACTCACGAGGTGGACGAAAGACATGGGGACACATGGATCATTGTTTTTTGGGGTCGCAAAGGGGCAGATTCCCAGAATCTGCCCCTTTGCGACCACAATTTTTGCATTTGGGTTACATCATCCCAAATGCAAAAATCGCTATTTAAGTAATCACAAAATTAGCGATTACTTAAATTGTAATTGCATTTAGGGAATCGCGATCCCTAAATACAATGCTACAAAAAAAATGTGATTTTGCTTTTAAGAAACGCAAATTGCCATCAACTTTAAGTTGATGGTAATTTGCGAAAAGTTAGAAAAATTCTCAAAAGTGCATTTTTCAAAGTTCTATGTTGCACACAAACATGCCCTTGCGCTTTCAAGGGTGCATCAGGGTGTCCTTTTAGCACCCTTGAAATTGCATGCGCAATTTGCGAGTACCTCTTTGGTATTGTAATTGATCGAGCTGCCCAGAGTGATTACTGATGGACCTATATAATAGGTTGGAACAGCGTGAGGTTTTAGTATGTCCCTGTGGCAAGAGTTGTGTAATGCATAACGAACTACCGATCCCAAAAAGCCCAGCACATGCTGTTATTCACCTGTGGACAATTATGTCTGTTACAAAGAGGGAGAAGTCAGGAGGGAATGTTTGCTGCATGCCGCTTGTATTGACTTTGATAAAGGAATGTGAATTCTGAAACGCGTCAGGCGTGAGAAACTCGCTGTCATGTGTTTGCAACTCACCAACTGCAGCTCGTTGTTAATAAAAGCCTGTTGAAGTGAGCGCGTCGCCTGGGGACACTCTTTTCTTCTCATACTTACGGCTGGTCCGGTCGTGAAGTGCTCCGCCGTGATGTTGACGGACCCTGGTTTGCCCATTTAGGCCAACTAATTGTGGATCAGCAGGGCACAGTGGATTGAGAAAGTTTTTATGGTGGAAGTTGCGCTGGCAGAAGTAAGATCTGGCACAAATGTTTAAGGAAAACCCCCTTGGGGAATAACGAACTACCGATCCCATAAAGCTCAGCACATGCTGTTATTCGCTTGAGGACAATTATTTCTGTTACAAAGAGGGAGAAGTCGGCAGGGAAAGTTTGCTGCGTGCCGCTTTTGTTGCCTTTGATAAAGGAATGCGAATTCTGAAATGCGTCAGGCATGAGAAACTCGCTGTCATGTGTTTGCAACTCACCAAATGCTGCTCGTTGTTAATAAAAGCCAGTCGAAGTGAGCGCTTCGCCTGGGGACACTCTTTTCTTCATATATATATATATATATATATATATATATATATATATATATATATATATATATATATATATATATAAAATAAATGGAACTACAACCTCAGACAAAACAGTGATAAACTTATCAGACATTGAACTATCGATTGCTGAACTACAATTACTCTCGCTTGGTCTCTCATTTTGTCCGAACAATAATTTCAAATATGCACAGTCACGAGTGGACGTTTTCAAATTTATCCGAAAGTTGAAATTGTTAAAACATTTTAAACTGAACAAAACAGACACGACTACCATCATGGAACCCACCAACATGCCTGAGGGCAATTTACAAGTATCAGATATTCAATTACTCAGATCTATGCATACACTTGCTCAGTCAAATGAAATTTCCACTAATTTGACCCAGGATGATCTATCAGAAATGGGCATACATAGCAGTGCAACTAGCTTAACCCCTTTTCGTCCGTCATCTGTATTTATACCGTTGATGCCCAAAGATGCTATCGACATCTTCAGTGACTGTGTTGTAGAGGATTTGAAACAACTGAATAAAACTGTTTTACGCAAAAACAAGCAAAGAAAGTATAAAGAAATTCAATATTCTACTCTCATGCGTAAATTACAGTCCAATGGAAACATCATAATAAATAAATCAGACAAAGGGGGAAATATAGTTCTCTGGCCCCGAGAACTATATATGCAAGAAGCCAATAAGCATCTTAATGATGAAACGTGTTACAGAAAAGCAACATTCAACGATTTAAGGAGCATTAAAGAATCAATTTACAAAGATCTATACCAATGGAAAAGAACAGGACTCCTCAGTAAAAATGAATTTGGTTTCCTTAAAAATGACTACCCTATCACTCCGGTGTTATATTTTATCCCAAAGGTGCATAAAAATGTCACGCCAATCCCAGGAAGACCTATTATTTCTGCGCAGAAGGGATTATTAGAACCCATGTCCAAATATGTGGATTTTTTTCTACATGAATTTGTAGAAACTCTACCATCGTACATACGTGACACTGGTCATTTTTTATCATAAATCCAAGGAATCAAATGGAAACATGAGTATGTTCATATTGTTATGGATATATGTTCCTTGTATACGAGCATACATCATGCGGATGGAATAACAGCAGTTGAATATTTTCTATCCAAACGTAACATGGAATTCTATCACCACAATGTAATGCTATTGAAAATGATCGAAATATGCTTGCACAATAACTATTTCTTATTTAACAAAGAAGTGTATCAGCAGTTACGTGGGGTGGCGATGGGGGCGTTCTTCTCTCCCAGCTACGCCTGTCTTCACGTTGGTTGGTGGGAGGAGCACGTCCTCAGGACCACCCACGGGAAGCTGTATGATGCACATGTTAAACATTGGTGGTGTTTCATTGATGATGTTTGTGTTATATGGGCAGTGTCTATGGAATCAGCATATCATTTTGTCAATGAAATCAACATCAATGACTTAAACTTGAATTTTTCTGCTACTATCAGTAATGAATCTGTGCAATTTTTGGATGTAGAAATTTATATCAAGCAAGACACAATCCACACTAAATTGCATGGAAAAATCACTGCAGGTAATGCAGTACTTCATGCTAGCAGTCTGCACCCTAACCATCTAATAAAAAGCATCCCCTACGGGGAGTTTTTAAGAATAAAGCGTATCTGTAGTTCTGAAAATGATCGTACACTCTGTCAAAATGAAGCATTCCAAAGATTTATGAGACGAGGGTACAAGGCTAAAGACCTAACATTAGCTATGGACAAAGCCAATGGTCAGACACAAGAGGTTGGATCATTAGGCAGTTTGAATTCCAATACCCCTGATAAGCACAATTCCGAACATACTAGAGGTGAAAATATGGTCAGACTCATTACTACTTTTAGCTGTCAGGACAAACAATTCAGGAAAATAATATACAAAAATTGGCCCATCATCAAAACTGATTTGACTATGTCTCGAATGGTGCCTGATTTACCTGTTCTCACGTTTAGACGTGCACCCTCCATGAGAGATGCACTGGTGAGAACTAGTCCTGAAGTTACTATTTCTTCTAACTGGCTTAGTAAAAGAACAGGCTTTTTCAAATGTAGCTCGTGCCGAGCTTGTAAGTTTGGGAAAAATACTCATGAAATCATTACAGCATTTGAGTCTAAACCTTTGAAAATCAAAACTCTGCTAACCTGCCGGACAGAGTATGCGGTCTACGTGTTGGAATGCTCCTGCAAATTAAAATACGTAGGCAGTACCAAACTTCAAGTATATAATCGCATATTGCAACATTTACGAGCCATTGTGAACTCTGACCCTAGCTACCCAATGGCCAGACATTTTAAATACGTTCATAAAAATGATCTTAAAGATCTGAGCTACTATGTAATTGATTCTGTGCCAAAATCACTTAGAGGTGGCAATAGGGAGAAAAAGCTTAGGCAGTTGGAGTCTCATTATATACTGACACTAGATACTAAAATGCCCAACGGTCTAAACACAGGGGAGGATCTACACAACTTTTTATAAATTTTGTTATATAATTGTGTATGTTTGACATCTTCCCTGCAGCCTAGTATCTATTGCTTTTTGAACTGAATGTGGTTTGTCTAGTAAATCGACTCTGATATGTTGCTTCATGTTTTTATTCCCAATTTTTGTCATGTTTTAGCTGGGTTTTACTACTGGTTTTATCTGGATTCTCTGGCTTTTACCTGTGATTTTACTTTGCTTTTACTGGGCATGGTTGGGGGTAGCTATGTGAGCAATTTTAGAGTTTCTTCCATTTTTTTAATACAACTGTTTCTATTTTATCTTTTGGATTTTATTTTCCATACCACTTTGTTATGTATCTCATTATTTCAATGTCATATTGATGCACTTGCACTTTATCTTGACATTTTCTGTGATCATCATACAACTCTGACAACAATAAGGAGTGACACATTTGTGATGATTGATGCACTTGCACTTTATCTTGACATTTTCTGTGATCATCACACAACTCTGACAACAATAAGGATTGATTAATTTGTGATGATTGGCAGTGATTTGCACTTTAGCGTAGTCTTTGCACTGTAAGATCGATACCCACTGATCTTGATGCACTTGCACTTTATTATATTTATATTATTTCTTTGTCCATATACAGTATCTGAACTCTGATATTTATTATGAGTTTTAAATTGTGATGATTGGTGAAGATATGTACTTTAGCGTAGTCTCTGCACTTTATGCTTGATATATAAAGTGAGGTAATTTTATACACTTAAATAATTTCTATGATTCAAGGTTAGCATCCTCATGGCATTCTCTTCTTCTTCTAAAAAAACTAATTCTCCAGCTATTATTATGAAAAACTGGTTTTTAATGTGACAATGAAACCATGATGCAATGTGTTGACAATGTTCACCAAACATTCGCATATATTGCGTTGTTCTAGTTTACATGTTTTGACTATGATTGTATTTTATACAACCGCAGTATTTTTTCTATTTCTTTGATTGTAGAAAAAATGTTTTACCAGTTTTTCTTCACCAACAAGAGTACTTAATGTGGATTGGCCCTTGGGGCGTCATGTGATCAAGACAGCGTCCTGCTGTCGAAACGCGTCATGCTGGGCACTTGCTGTACGATAATGTAGCTGAGTAAGGATGCAATAAATCTGCACTGAAAACGCACGCTGTGGTCCGTACCTGTTTGTTGCTGATGAGAAGCGAGTCAGGAACGATAATCCTCATATATATATATATATATATATATATTCATGGTAACTTTATTTCGGTCGAAAGACCATAAAAGTGCAATAAGATATGTACAAGTACAAAAATAAAACCATAAATACAGACAAGGTTTTAAAAAAGTTATTAAACAATAAGTTATCATGAGTAATAGTAGAAGAAAAAAGATAAAAGCACAAAAGGCCATTACTTTATGTTAATAAAACCCAGCCTTCTCCGCCACATGCCATATAAAAAGCGGGAAACTACAAAGACAATGAGAGGATCAGTGTCATAAGTTAAAACTCTGCAGGCTTGTGCACATTGTCTAAGACCCAAATTTTTGCACAGAGGAATAAGCCAACATTTTCGAATCGCACTGTATGCTGGAAAAAAGAACAAGATATGCACAATATCTTCATTGCAAGTTTTACAAGCAGGACAATTACCCTCCATCGATTTTTCCCATCTAGATGTCAGTGCCCCAATTGGAAGAGATCCATGTCTCAGCTGAGTATATAGTTTTCTTGCCAATGGAGGCTGTACTAAGTCCAAGAATACCTCCATCTTAGATTCAATTTTCACCAATAGGAACTCAGAGGTCAACCTGCCCAGGGAGGTTGAACAGTGTAATGTTTTAAGGTTATAGGATCTAACAGCTGCCAATATCACAGACCTTTGAGTCCTCACACAACTAATCTCCGGAGTATCCCAGAGTTGGGGCAAACCAACTTGATATAGAAAAGTCTTTATATGAAGTAACCAGGGTATACTCTTGTACTTTAGCTGCCCCCAAATTGCAATGAATTCTGCTCTAAAAAATGCAAGCTCAGGCACAGACCAGAGCCTTCCCCAATAAAGTAATGGTCGTGCCGCTGCCAATTCATTAACGGGTTCCAGATCCATATCCAGCCGCAGTGGTATGAGAGGCGTGCTCAGAGGAAGGCCAACCAGACCACGCATAAAGGCTTGTTCTACCTTCCGTAAATTGAGTGTATTTGTGTGGCCCCAGAGTTCAGCAGTGTACAAGGCTGCTGGCCTCACCTGTATTTTATAGATCTCTAATACAGGAGTAACAGGTTTAAATATAGAAGTTCTATGGAATCTACCGATACCCCCCGTTATCTGAGATAGCCTCAGGGAAGATTTTGCTACTTGTGCATCCCATACAAAGTGCTCAGTCAGCGTGACCCCCAGATATATAAAGGTCTTATTACCTACTGGCGGTCGCCAGTAGGTAGTTATAGTTAGGACCACGTTTCCATAGGAAAACCTCAACATTCTATTTTGAATAACTTTGGCGCCGGTCGACAAATCCTCGCGAATTTCTCAAAATAGGTGGGGCGCTACGCTCCGCTCCTACCCTGAAAGTCTCGGGGGGATTCGTCAAGCGGGGGCTGAGATAAAAGGGGGGTCCCAAAACGCGTTTTTCCCATGCATTTTTCCATAGGACCTTTAGAACGAGCTACAGCCCGAACGGCTGAACAGAATTACTAGAAATTTGGCAGAAAGGTAGTCCCTAGGTCAAGGAAGTGCCTTTTGTAGGTTTGGTGTAAATCTGTTCAGTAGATTCTGAGAAAATAGCCTTTAAATCAATATATATATCTGAGCCCGCTTACGGTACGCTTACCGTACGCTTACCGTACGCTTACCGTAAGCTTACGGTGGCGTGCGCGAGCGCGATTCTGATTGGCTCTTAGATCTTAGTAAACATTCGAATCGGCCGAAACCAGGAAGCGGCGTCCGCCATTTTGTCTCTCGCACTGAGTGTTGTTTATCAAACATGATGGCCAAAAACATGTTACGGGGCTGTTTTGACAACTCCCTCCCACATAGTCATGTTGAGGGAGTCCCCAAACATCCCCCAAGAGCAAAAACGGTTTTATTTTTTTTTCGGCAATTTCGCGGGGTACGCTTACCGTACGCTTACCGTACGCTTACCGTAAGCTTACCGTACGCTTACGGTAAAAAAATAAAAATAAAAAAAACACTATCCACACTTACCCCACCCCCTGTGCTTTTGGTGGCCGCAGGCCACCAAATGTGCAGGGCTTATTAATAGAGAAAAAAAACGTAATTTTGGCAACATGAAATTATAAAATCGAAATAAAAAAAACACTATCCACATTGACCTCACCCCCTGTGCTTTTGGTGGCCGAAGGCCACCAAATGTACAGGGCTTATTAAAGTTGATAAAAACCGTGCACGGAACGAACTGCGTTAAGTGGGCGCGCACGCCACAAATGGCGTAAAGTAACTTAGCATTTAAAAAAACGTACAAATTCACTGAAAAAACCATAGGTTTCACACACGTTATAGTTAGGAAATAGCATTTAAAAAACCTTGCTAATTCACTGAAAAAACCATAGGTTTCACACATGTTATAGTTAGCTGGACATTTTACTGATAAAAAACCAATGAAATTCCCCCGTTATAGTTACTGTAGGCAACTATAACTCACGCGACCGTAATCCTCTGCTGATGACATATGTGTCTTTATGAAAAAAAAATATTTGTAATATATGTATAGCTAAAATTTAATGGAAGAAGATATGGGCAAATAAGTGTCTAAATACAGTATTAGCATCAGCAGAGGATTGCGGTCGCGTGAGTTATAGTTGCCTACAGTAACTATAACGGGGGAATTTCATTGGTTTTTTATCAGTAAAATGTCCAGCTAACTATAACATGTGTGAAACCTATGGTTTTTTCAGTGAATATATAAATAGACACACACACACCACACACCACACACAAATACCCATCTTTTTTTATTATGTTTCATGTGTTTTTTAGAAGGGGTGGAATCTGCATGATAGTATTCTTTGCAGCACAAAGATGTTAATGAGATTTAGCAACTAGAGTTAAACCAACCAGTTGGTCTCTTTGAGTAAAAAGAATGGCATGCATTTAGCACAGTGGGGGGAGGTCTTATCCTGGCAATAGTATTAATCAAGGAAGCTTGTGTGATTTCACTGAATGTGGACGAACATGACTTTTATTTCTGTTTAAGGAGTCGTGGTATGGATCCTTCAATGTGCGGGTGGAAGAAAGAGGTCAATCTTTTTCACCCTCTTAATGAAGAAGTTGAAAATCTGGAAACGTTCTTTGGATGGTGTTAAACCTGACATCCTTGGTGTGGCATTCCCTAAACATTTTGTCTTCACCCGTCCTATTTTGCTAATGTTGTTTGTGTTGGCTTTTCGTTCTAGTTGCACTTTACCACTGCTAACCAGTGCGAAAGTGCTTGTGCTCTCCTCTCCTTAAAACATGATATTGGCCTACTCCTAATTGGCACATTTAAATTCCTTGTAAGCCCTGGTGGATGGCATCATATGTACCCAGGGCTTGTAAATTAAATGCAACTAGTGAGTCTGCACCACTCGTCGTGCCACCCACTAAAGTAGCCTTTTGAAACATGCATCAGTCCTGCCACTGCAATCTGTAGAGCAGTTTTAGACTGCTATTTTGACCTGGCAAAATAATCATTTTACCAGGCTTAAACTTTCCTTTTTAATACTTATAAATCGACCCTAAGGTAGGCCCTAAAGGCTCCAAGGGTAGGGCACATTGTGATATAAAAAAAATGTAGGACATGTGTGATCATGTTGTACATGTCATGGCAGTGAAAAACTCCCAGATTTGTAAGGCCGATCTCTCCCATTGACTAACACTAAGTTACAGTATTACATTTAATAAGTGATAACTTTGGATTGGAAACAGTTAGAGCTATGCTGTTTCCACTTAAATGAATTGTAATTTAAAATCCTATTTAATGGTAAAATCCGAATTTTCGTTAGGAGCTGACAGTCCCCCCAAACAAAGCTGGCTCCGGGTATAAGTATTGTATTTCCAGAACCACTCATCAGAATACTCCTGGGGAAGTTACAGAAGAGGACTGCCCTGCTGCCAGATGACTGCCCTACTGCTTGAACGACTGCTGTCTGTGAAGGAAGATCGGAACCACACCCAGAGTAGCTTCAGAGGCCTCGCTGAATGCTGAAACTGCCCAGAAGACCTGCTACAACTAAACCTGCCTGGATCTGCCTGAGCCCTGCTGCTGGCATCTTCTGGAATGAGTCCAGATTAGGGGTGGGCGGAATTTGCGAAATTCACTTTTGCAAATTATCGTGAAAATGTAAAAAATCTCCGCAAACACGGGGATATATCGCGAAGATGCGGAAGTTTTTTTCCCGCCCGTTCGCGGTAAGTTCTGCGTGGTCGCGGCTCGCCAACTTACCCATGCGGTTGCTCGCGGGCGCGGCCATCTTGTTTTCACTTGTCTCGCGGTGCATGATCGCAAGAAGAAAGACGTGATCGCGTGACGAATGACGTTTCTGCGGGCACGAACTGTCGCGAGACAGCGCAAATGGCTGCCAACAATCCAACATCTCGTGGAGAACGCGACCGGATCGGGAAAACTTGTCGGCGAACGCGGGGATTCAGGTAAGGCGATCGCGTGCACGCGAGAATGTATTATTTTACAGCGCGAGCAAGCAAAAAAATTCCGGTAAAATGCGGATTGCGGAAATTTTTACATTTTCGCGCTCTCCGCGGAACGCGAAAATGTCAAATTATCGCAATTTCCGCGAGCGGAACGGAATTTTAGCCCAGGCCTAGTCCAGATCCCCAAGAGGTGCGCCCCAGGTACTGGACCCTCGACCGGCATCAGCGAGAACTACTCCTTGCCTAGCTGAAAGTTCCATCCACTCTGGTGTGAAGTGACATGAAGCCCCGCCAGCCTAACCGCACAGCTCTCAGTTTCATTGGAACCAACGCTGGGCAACACGAAGCCCCGCAAAGTCTCCCCACACTTGAGAGCTTCATTGGAACCAACCCCAAGTGCCGTAATGCCCCGCAAAGCCTCACCATACAGCTGAAAGCTTCATTAGAACTAATGTTGAGTGACGCAAAGCCTTGTCGCTCAGCTGAAAGCTTCATTGGAACCAACTCTGAGCGCCGCAGAGACTCACAAAGCAACACCGTGCAGACTTCATTGCAGTTAGGCTGAACTTGTGACTTTGTCCTGGTGATAACCACAGTTGGCACTTTGCACTTTTTTGCTCTATTTTTACCTACAATTTTAAATTCAATATATCTGGTTCTGCTGATTGGATGTTTGTTGTTCTGGTATCATTTTATTTATTAAAATTTACTTTATTGTTCTAAATTTGTCTGGGATTTTTCTTGTGTTGTGTTTCCACTTTATTACTGGCTGTGTGCTGGCGCATACTGGAGGTACCTGGTGGGCTAGTTGGCCCCCAGGGACCCCTAGTATTCAAGGAGAATTTGTTCCCCCTCTGCAAACGCGCCAGGGGGCACGTTTGCAGAGTGGTGCAAGAAGGGGGCGTGGCCTCCGGCCCGATCCCGTTTTTCTTTTTTTTTTTTTTAAGAAGGGGGCTGTGTAGCCCTTCTTTTTCAAATTTATTGGCCCAGGGGACCCCATCCTCCAGGGCCTTCCCCCAAATTGATTTTTTAAAACAAAAAAATCGGGAAGGGGGCCGCATGGCCCCCCTCCCGAGGCCATAATCTGCCCCGGGGACCCCATCCCCGGGGTATGGGCCTTTTTTAAAAAAAAATATTTTGGAGGGGGCTGCCTTGCCCCCCTCCTGTGGCCACTTATGGCCCCGGGGACCCCAGCCCCCGGGGCCGGCACTTTTTTATTTTTTATTTTAAAAAAAAAATCATTTTGGGGAGTGGGGCCGCGTGGCCCCCCTCCCGGGCCACTAATAGCCCCAGGGACCCCATCCACCGGGGCTGGCCCACTCCGTTGGGGACCTTGGGGGGGTCCCCAATCCCCCCACGGTCCCAGCTGGCATCCTGCGGGAGCTGGCATTGCTTTTCCACATGGGGAGCAGCTAACATGCTGCTCCCCATGTGGAAAAGGAATCTGTTTTGCTATTTAGAAGAGAGAGCAGGTTTCCTGCTCTCTCTTCCAAATAGCAAAGCAGTTTGTAATGACAGGGTGGGAGCCGCGAGGTTCCCGCCCTGTCATTGCAAACGGCAGTGTTCCGGGGGTGGGCACCCCGGGACACTGCAGGAGCCAGCCCTGGGGTGTGGCGGTCCCCAGGGCCATCATGGGCTCCAGGAGGGGGACCCCCCTCCCACCTGTTTCAAAGCCCCAGGGGTGGTGGTCCCCGGGGCTGGGGGGTCTGTCACTGACCCCCCAATTTACATATTTAGAGCCCCGGGGATGTGGCGGTCCCCGGGGCGTGTGGGGGGCTTGAGCCCCCCCACACAGGGTATATTTTTTAAAAATAAAGCCCCGGGGGGTGGCCGTCCCCAGGGCCGCGGGGGGCCGTGAGACCCACCATTCATTTTTTTAAGCTCCGGGGGTGGCGGTCCCCGGGGCTGGGGGCGGCCTGAGAGCCCCCCCAACAAAGAAATTGAAGCCCCGGGGGTGGCGGTCCCTGGGGCTGGGGGGGCCTGAGAACACCCCCAATGAATATTAAGAAGCCACGGGGGTGGCGGTCCCTGGGACTGGGGGGGCCTGCGAGCCCCCCCTCACAATTGAAATAAGCCCCGGGGGGTGGCTGTCCCCGGGGCCGCGGGGGGGCCGTGAGCTGGGTGCACGAATCTCGCAGATTTTTTTTTTAAAAACGCTTGACGCCCGCACATGCGCATTTGTGAGGAAGAAGTTGCCGCTGAAGGAGGAAGAGGGAGCCCCGGGATGCCGCACCACAGGTAAGACATTTTCTTACTTTTCAATACTTTAAGTTATTTTAAAATGAGGGCAGGCGGGAGGCGGGCGGCGCGTAGTGGGGCTACGCGGAACGTGCGAGTGTGTGTAGATTTGGCCACACTACGCGATGCTCCACGTAGTCCCACTACGCCCAGGGTTAGTTTTGACTGCCCCGCCGTCTTGATCACGTGTAATGTACAAACCAATACGTTTCTCTTAACTAAACCTTCAGCAAGAAGTACAATCATTTACACAGAGATCAATCAAAGCCTCAAGATACACCTGTGACAATAACAGAGAGTTCTTTTTCGGACTTATCAACCACCAGTGATGCTGAATCAGAGGCAACAGCAAGTAACACGTCGGACAATGAACAAAGCACACGTCCAGTGACTTTTTTAGGCGAATACCGGCTGCTACGCCGGGGACGTCAGACAACAAGGGATACTCCAATACCCAAGACAAGAGGCCAGAGGGGTCGGGGTCGAGGAAGAGGATGAGGAAACGCAGAATCAGAAGAAAGCGAATCCAACAGAGGTGGCAAAAGAGGCAGAGGTCAGGGCCGCATGGGAAGCAACAACACGCGCTCCAAAAAGGCATGCTGATGGATGCAGAAATGGTTAATAATACTATCATTAATCTTTCTAAAAGACCTCTGAGTGACACTAAAAAAGAGACTGTGTCTAGGCCTTTCTTTCTGTCCCTCTTCTTCGTTTGATTATACCAATACTAGAATTGACTTGTTTAAATATGTCAGGAAACTCAAACTTAAAAAATGGCATAAACTTAAAAGAACAGGCCCCAAGAGAAGGGAGGTAGAGAGGAACGCAAATAATGATAACAACTTTGACTTAGGTGACATTGATACTTTGGTCACCATGATAGAACTCCAACAGGACCAAGACATAGCTAGAGGTGGGAGTGACGAACATCACATATTGGAAGAGCTGGGCATTATACACGATGCAGCAGCCAATACCAACTTTAGACCTAACTCTACATTCCTCCCTACACTGCCACATGACAGCATACGTTTCACGACAGTGTGGTGAGATCTCTAATAGATTATTGCCACAAAACACATTACAAAAACAGAAGACCCAATAATCTGACTTTTGGACAAAGGCAGGCTTTTATTTCCTTAGCTGATGACATAGAGAATGTCATCCGGCCGGCTGATAAGGGCGGGAATGTTGTACTGCTAGACAGGGACATATACATCATAGAAGCACTGAGACAACTACGAGACACCAAATTTTACACCCTTATCACCAGAGACATCTACAACAGAAGCATTACTGACATCTGGGACAAGTTGACTGTATGGAGAGACAAAGGGATTTTGGAATGGGAAGAGTACTGCTTCCTCAAGAATGACCATCCCAGACTCCCTGTCCTCTATTTGCTGCCTAAAATTCACAAGGACCCTTTCACCCCTCCCGGACGCCCCATTGTGTCATCCAGGGGTAGTGTAGCCGAACATGTTTCCAAATATGTGGATCACTTTTTGAGGGAACATGTTTCTAATCTTCCGACTTACATCCGGGAGACAAAGGATTTTTTGGTCAAGATACAGGATATTGTATGGGAGGAGGACTATCTATTTATTAACTTGGATGTTCCCTTCCTATACACTATCATTGACCACAAACAGGGCTTAGAGGCGTGCAGACATTTTCTTCTCAAAAGACCCAGTTGGTTCAGAGAACATACTGGGATGATTTTAGAGATGATAGACTACTATCTGAACAACAATATATTTTTGTTTGATGGTGCTCTTTACAAGCAGATCACTGGAACAGCGATGGGTTCATGCTTTTCACCCAGTTTCGCTAACCTGTTCATGGGCCTGTGGGAGGAGGAAGTATACTCTGATGCCAGCCTCACTCCAGATCTTGGGCAGGTCATGATATGGCTCAGGTACATATCTGGAGGGGCTCGGAAAGCTCTGTCAAGGAGTTCATTAACAAACTCAATGTGAATGATCGCAATATACTGCTCACAGGTAACATCAGTGGTACCATGGCTAAATATCTAGACGTGAGGCTCAGCATTGAACAGAATGTAATTTGCACTGAACTTTTTCGCAAAACCACTGCAGAAAACAGGGTTCTTCATGCCCTCAGCAGTCATCCAGAAGTCCTTAAATGGAGCATTCCTTTTGGAGAGCTGCTGAGGGCAAGAAGAAACTGTAACAGCGAAACTGCCTACCAAATTGAACACGAGAACATGATTGAGAGGTTCAAGGAGAGAGGTTACTCTTCATGGGTCCTGAAGAAAGCCAGTGAGAGAGCTGATGGTGTTGTTAGCCACGATACTCTTTCAGACAAGGCTGCAGCTGATGAAGACAGGGACACTGAACCCACAAGAATGATTTTGACATACAACAGTGATGCTGAAGACATCAAAAAGATTATAGTCAAGAACTGGGATACCATCAAGAGTGATACCATCATAGGGGCAAGCCTCCAAGACAGACCCAATATCATTTACAGGCGCAGTAGGAACATCAGGTATATGCTTGTCCACAGTGAAATCACTGAACAGCCCACCAGAAATGATCATGGGCTACAGGGATTCTTTTCCCGGTGGTCATTGTAAGGCCTGTAGAAATAGCCGCCTCCGCAAAGAAATCACTCATGGGAGATACACTAAAATGATTACTCAGTTTCTTACATGCAGTACCACGTTTGTCATTTACATTATTGAATGTCCTTGCAAACTGTGGTACATAGGCAGTACCACCCTCATGGCTAGGAAGAGGATATTGGAGAATATGCGAGCCATCACTAACTTAGACCCCCGTTACCCTGTGGCTCGTCATTATCAAGAAATTTTTTTTTCAGACTCTACACAACTCAGCTATTTCGCCCTAGAACAGATCACTTATGATTTGAGAGGAGGGTATAGAGTTCTGAAACAGTGAGAGTCCAAATACATTGTAGACTTTCAAACTAAGATTCCTGGGGGATTAAATCAGGACGAAGAGCTAGCGATCCATCTCAGAGAATAGTGTTCTCATCTCAGCCCCCTAGTCTTTCTCCACTGCATTGGAAACTTGTTCAACATGTACAGCATATGCTAAAATGTTTGTTACATTTGTCTGTTTGATTATATTGGCACTTTTCATAATTATTTGTTCTGACATTGGTTTTTCTGGTTTCTTTTGTAGGAGGAAAGGAAGGGGCCCATCCACAAGGTGCACACTCACGGGCCACCTACCCTTTTCATCATCGTCACTAAGAACTTTATTTGTATTTTGTTTTTAGTTTTCTCTGAGTATATTGATGATTTGCTGTGGTAACTTTTTGGTCATTTGTCCTTAATGGATTCCAGCAATCCATGCTGATTATATATATATATACTAGATCTTCCTGTTTGTTAAGGGTGAACCGTTGATTCTATCCAGGTCTGCTTTTCATTTGCATGGTCCATACGTATACCTTACCAGTGTTCTGGCACTATGCCATGAGGTGCATTTTCTGGGCACTTGAATCTTTAGATTCCCTATTCATTACGAGTTTAGTGCCCTTCTGTGAGTCAGGCCTACAGGCACATGTTAATCAGGCTGGTGTTAGTCATTTTGAGATGTATTATTTTAGAACCAGCGGCACGCTCACACTTGCGACTTATTCAGTTTTGCCCTCTTGCTGTATTTTTGCTGAGTTTTGCATATTGTGTATATATTTATGTCACAGCTCAAGGGCAGACTTTTGCGCACTAAAGTATACTTTCTCCCAGGGTCCGTGTGTGAGTTATGCCTACCGGTGTTTTCGCAGTGTCCTTTATTCCTTACCGAGGATGGAGCAAGCCCATATCCACTAACAACAGCCCGCCCACATTGTGCGTTTTACATGATCTATTATTTCATTACATGGGACAGGCTGGAATTCACTGATGCAACTGTTTTTGTTTGTTATATTTAACAGATTGTACAAACAATAATTGTAATTACATGCATGTCTGGTCGCATATCCACTCAATAATGGCCGCCACATTACCTGTATTTTTCAGCCTTTGAAACTGTCATTTGTTTCTATTCCGTTTACTTAAGAGAAACTTATTGGTTTACACATTACACGTGATCAAGACTGCGGGGCAGTCGAAACACGTCTTGTCCTTTTTTTCTTTTATTGGCAAGGCAAGCCAGAGCCGAACCGTCCACTATTGGTGTCCAAACGACCTTGGCATAAATTAGAGGTTAATAAATTCTCTGACTTATTGTCAAACTACACTCCACAGCTGTCTTCAGATATAGAGTTAGCTGAGACACGCTTTCAGGATTGGCTGAATCAAGCTCTGGACAGTTGTATTCCTGCTAAAGTTAGCTTTAAACAAAAACGAGGACAGTCGAACCCCTGGTTCAACGAATCCCTGATTGACGCTAAGAAAAAATGTAAACAACTTGAGCGGGCCTGGAGGCGCGCGTATGATATAGAAGCAAAAAATAAATACCGCAAATCCATTAAAGCATACCATAAGCTGGTCTGGAGAGCCAGAGCGGAGTATATCGCTGACAACATTTCGGACAGTTACAACTCCCCCAAAACGATCTTCTCCCTTCTTAAAGTTATGAAATGTGCAGACTTGAAAGTCGACTCACCTGTCGCCTCTAATAATCAGTGTGATGAGTTGGCCGAACATTTTGTATATGAGGTGGATAAAATTTATAAAAGCTTTCCACAGGTCACTACTAATATTGATCAGAGGATAGGGCACAAGTACGAGGGACCTATGACGGATAAAACACTGTGTTCCCTTCCCCAAATATCCCTTTTAGAGACTGAGTCTCTTTGCTTGAAAATCAAATCAGGCTCTCCAGCTGATTCCTTGAGACCAAGGCAATTCTGCCAATTTCGCAACCCCATTTTACCAGTGGCCAGGGAACTGATTTATCTATCCCTGACCTCAGCGCGTATACCATCAGCTTGGAAGCACGCTAAAGTGATACCTCTCTTGAAAAAAGCATTGTTAGACCTATCTGAACCGGGTAACTATCGCCCCATTTCCCAGCTCCCTTTTCTAGCCAAGGTGGCTGAATCCCATGTCAGTACTATTCTATTATAGAGGAAAATGCCATCCTGAACTCCTCGCAAAATGGCTTCAGAGCCTGTCACAGTACTGAGTCGGCTCTGTTGGCAGTGATTGAGGAAATTCGTAGTAGCTTAGACGACGGAAATTCCGCGGCCTTAATTCTTTTGGATTTAAGTGCTGCGTTTGACACTGTCTCGCATGAAATATTACTGTGCAGGTTACAGGAGATAGGGATTGGGGGTTCGGCCTTGGCCTGGTTTCACTCAATCTTAGAGGGCAGAACTTTCCAAGTCATAGTGCCACCCTACCACTCCCAGGAGTTGGCAATTAGACATGGGGTTCCGCAAGGATCGATACTGAGCCCTGTGCTCTTTAACATCTGTGTACAGCCCTTGGCAGTGGTGGCAAAAAGCAGAGGGTTGTCGTTGGTTTCCTATGCTGACGACACCCAATTAGTCATCGCCTTTTCTAAGAAATGTGAAAATAATCTCATCAAATTTAAGGAGGATATGCTGGCAATCGCCAATTGGTTGACAACAAATTGCTTGCAGCTAAATGTCAGTAAGTCAGAAATTCTGTTGTTCGGGATAGACAGCGATATGTGGTCAGAGCAATGGTGGCCTGACCAATTAAAACCAGCACCTCTGCCGAAGGAGGCGGTCAAGAACCTGGGGTTTTGGATCGATAGAGGGCTCTCTTTGTACGCTCAATCCAAATTAGTCGCAGGGACCTGCTTCGGGCTCCTGAGAGGGTTAAAACCTCTACTTGGCTTTTTCGAACCCAAAGTCCGGCAGACTATTTTACAGGCTACTATTTTATCCAGACTGGATTATGGCAATTCCCTTTATTTAGGTGCCAACAAATCCTGTATTCAGCGCCTTCAGAGAATACAAAACGCAGCAGCCCGTACTCTACTGGCGCTTCTGAAATCATGTTCAGTGTCTAAGTTTCTACCTAAACTACACTGGCTGCCTGTAGGGAAAAGAATCAATGTTGAAGACAATATGCCTTGCTCACAAAATCTTGACTCAACAAGCTCCTCCGGTCCTAGCAGACCTGCTAACGTCGTACGTCCCGAGCCGTCCCTTGCGGTCAGCTGACCAAGGGTTGGCATGCACCCCCAGAGTTTTAAGAGCCAGAGCTGGTGGTCGTTCTTTTAAAGTTTTGGCAGCCAAACTCGGGAACTCCCTTCCAACTGCTATTAGAGGGCTCCAAGATCACTTAGCTTTTCGGAAAGCCATAAAGACCTGGCTTTTCCCGGCGTAACTTTCTCTCCTTTTCCCGGGCTGTCACTACTTACGGGCATTCTTGGTAGCGCTGGGACGCCCCGTCGCTGGGGCAGCTATGCGCTGTATAAATCCGCTAATAATAATAATAATATTAAACAACTTCTGGCACATCTACTTCGGGCTGGACTCATTTCTCTCTGAGAGCTCGTGTATTGTGTTTTGTACATGGCATTAACCTGCTGGTAAGCTCTACCGGCGTGTGCGCCACTTTCCACGGGCCCGGAGGTCTGGAAGGAGCGACGAGTACAAGATATATATATATATAAATATAGGTATATATAAACATTCACACACATATATGTGTGTGTGTTTATATAACTGTATAAATATAGTATTAAATATAATTTAAATGTATTTCATGTAGATTATATTAATGATATATATTAAAATATTTAAGATGTACTATTTTGAACTATATATATAAAAACATTATATTTATGTATGCTTTTTAATGATATTAGTGTGAAACAATATCTTATTTCCAATAGTTTTGTAATTAGGCATTATAATTATAGGAACACAATATTTTTTGTAAATAATATTTTTGGCACAAAATTTTCGTTTTACATGTGAATACTTTTTTTTAGGTCTCGCCCGAGACGGCGTACTTGTGCTACAGCCTGCAATGATCTGCTGTTTCTAAAAAAAACTGATAAAAAGTGACTTTTAGTCAGGCATTATTTACCATTGGTTTGTTTCACCATCACTCATATTCTCTTTTCATTGGTAAGGGTGTGTCTGACCATGTCGGCTTCACTTCATCTCTGTGTTTTTGTTTTCTTCCCTGGAGCATGGATCAAATACTGATTGATTTCTTGAATAGTGTTCTTTCATGCTGCCTGCGCTCGGATGGTGGTATTTGTTTTTTGAGAGTGTGTAGTGTTGGTTTGTATGTTTTTTTACACGTTTCTATGCTGCCCTATCTGTGTTTTTTTAGCTACTTTTATGCCCCTTTGTTTTTGATTTGTGATCTTGGGCCCACAGCTCCGCTCTTTAATAGTTTGCTTTCCAAATTTTTCAAAAATTCGCTTTCTAGTAAGCCGCTTTTCTCCGGCCACTTTTGTCCCAGCCGTATTACAACACCACAGCACAATTTATTACATTTTAATAAAGTTACATTTTGCAGCATTCACAAAGGGTGGGTTTGATTATGATCCATCCTCATTTTGGTCACATTCCGTGTAATGCCACCTTCCCTTCCAATTTGAGAAAACAAAGTTACACTTTAAAAATTGTACTAACTGGTGACATCTGCATTTGCCTAAATGGATGTGTATGTGCACAGATAGCTGTTCATTGGTTGTATGCCTCAATAACACACCATACCATACTCATATCTTAACATACTACACAATAATAGGCCATGACATAGCACAACTTACTATATAATAACAGATCATAACATATCTTATTGTACTAAAACAAACCATACCATAACAAACTATAAAATGCCATACAATAATAGTCCGTACCATACCATACTATAAAATGACAATACATACCATACTAAACCATACCACACCATACCATACCATACTGTACAATGACAAGCCATAGGATAATATACTATCCAATTAAGTCACCCTTACCTCCTTTTACCTCTGCCCAAACCTGGACCCTTAACTCACTCTCAACTACCTTTACCTCCACCTACCCCTGAACACCGAAGTCATTCTCACCTCCCTTTACCTCTACTCACCACTGGACCATCAAGTCACCCTCACCTGCCTTTACCTCTAACACCCCTAAACCATCAAGTTGCCCTCTCCTCTCTTTACCTCTATCCACCCCATAACCCTCAAGTGACCCTCATCTCGGTTTACCTCTACCGATCTCATCCTTTAGGTCACCCTCACCTCTCCTTACCTTTACCCACCCCTGACTCCTCAAATAACCCTT
The DNA here is from genome assembly GCF_964204655.1 of Triturus cristatus. NCBI lineage: Eukaryota > Metazoa > Chordata > Amphibia > Caudata > Salamandridae > Triturus > Triturus cristatus. The sequence goes on from NC_140591.1 coordinate 410,442,223, forward strand.
GCCTCCCTTTACCTCTACCCACCTCTGAGCCCTAAAGTCACCCTTACCTTCACCCACACCTGAACCCTCAAGTCACCCTCACCTCCCTTTACGCAGCCCTGAGCCCTCAAGACACCGACAGCTCCTGTTACCTGTACCAACCTCTGAACTCTCGGGTCACCCTCACCACCAATTACCTCTAGCCACCCGGAACCTTCAAGTCACCCTCACCACCCTTTACCTCTACACAGCCCAGAGCCATCAAGTCACCTTCACCTCCCTTTACGTCTATGCACCCCCTGAACCCTCAAGTCACCCTTGCCTCCTATTGCTTTTGCCCACCCCAGAACCCTCAAGGCAGCCTCACCTTCCTTTACCTGTACTCACCCACCCCTGAATCCTCAAGTCACCCTAATTTCCCTTTACCTCTATCCACCCTTGAGCCTTCAAGTCAACCTCAGCTCCCTTTACCTCTACCCACCCCTGAACCAACAAGTTACCCACATCTCCCTTTAACTTTACCCACCTCTGAGCTCTCTAGTCACCTTCACCTCCTTTTATCTCTACCAACCCCTGAACCCTCAAGTCACCCTCACCTCAAGCCTGAAGTCACTCTCACCTAGCCTTACCTCTACCCACCCCTGAACCCTCAAGTCACCTTCAGCTCCGTTTACCTCGCCTCACCCCTGAACCCTGAAGTCACCCTCACCTTTCTTTATCTGTACCCACACATGAACCTTCATGTCACCCTCACCTCCCTTTACCTCTACCCACCCCTATGCCATCAAGTCACCCTCACCCTTTTATCTCTACTCCTCACTCAACCCACCCCATCTCCCTTTACCACTACCCACCCCAGAACCCTGAAGTCACCCTCACTTCTCTTTATTTATCTCTAGCCACCTCTGAGCCTTCAAGTCACTCTCACCTCCCTTTGCCTCTACCCACCCCTAAGCCATCAAATCACCCTCACCCCCTTTACATTTACTCCCCACTCAACCCACCCCCTTTACCTCAACTCCCCACTCAACCCACCCCTGAACCTTAAAGTTCCCCTAATCTCCCCTTACCTCTACCCATCCGTAAACCCTAAAATCACTATTTTAAATAACAGAAAAGTATGTTATTAAAGCAAATACTTATCTGTGTGTTAAAGTACTTTTTGGTAATGATACAAATACTTACCTGTGTGGTACTTACCTGCGTAAGAAAGAATGGGTGGTAAGAGTTGTGCATGGTAGAAGTTGCAAGGTAAAGGTTGTTTCTCATCAGGTAGGACACATATATTTGGAGGGGGGCTCACTGTCAGTTGTTTTATGGCCTTCAGTGTGTTTGGTAAGCACCTTTGCCTCTTTGACAGTTTTCCCCGTCCCTCCCCCCCCAACCCTATACTATGGGTTTGCAAGAGACAGTGCATGCACTGTTGCATCAAGGACATTTTGTTTACATAGGGGGCTTAAAGCCCGCCCTTTACTTACCATTGGTTGGCTTTATCGTCACTCTCGTTTCCTTGCTTTTCTTTGTCAACAAGTGCACATTTCACTTTCTCTTTGTCTGTTTGTCCCTACCCTGGAGCATGCCCCAAGTACCGCCTTATTTGCCCAGTGTCCTTACACTGCTCATCCTTTATCGAGGTATTTTTTTCCCCTTGTACTTCCCTCTTCCCTCATGCATTGTTGCTTGCCCTGCTCCCCACCCTCTACCTCATCTCTCTCCGTTGCTTCCCCCTCCTTTTCCGCCAGAGAAAAAAGCGCCCAATAGTCACGCCAACAGGTGTCAGGATACTACAAAGATGGAAACAGCAAAATGCGTTCTGCCTGGTGCCATCTTCATGTGGGGCCTAAACTGCAAACTTCAGCTCAGACAGTAAGATAGTTAAACGTTTATGTTTTTTGTGAATGCAGAGAATAATCCCATACTAGTAGGAATACGGATCACTGCCCCTCGTGATCAGCGCTGGACCGCATAATAGCATTTTTGAATTACCTTTTAGCCGTGTTGCGCAGTAGCCACACTGCTGTACAACCTGGCTGAAAGAAATTGACAAAGCCAATAGCTCTCCCATATTCGAGACCTATTGGTTTTGCCAATGCTTGTTTTTAGAATGTTCACAGGAATGGGACCGCAATTAATGTGTTCAAAAGACCATACGAGGGGGATACTTAAAAAAGGTCTCAAGAGAAAAGCCATTTTGCCTGAGAGATAGGTTACTGTGTGGCAGTCATCACCCCAGACAAAAAAAAAGTAAAAGCAAAGCACAAGCTGTTAGCTGTGTGGTAAACATTGCGTCATTTGCTCTCACAGACGTGGAGGCGCGGTGTTGACGCTCACAGTGTACACTTTTAGACTGAGGCTGGAGTGCCGCCAAACAGAGAGGGGAGAGGGAAGCACCCAGCTAGACAGATGGCACCTGAAGGGTTTGGACCCGGTTTGTATTACATGTCGCGCGCTAGATCTTTAAACTCCCAAACAAAACGGCATGCGTCTGTCAATCAAATGACGTCATGAGCACAGGTTCTTACCACGAGGGGGCGGTAAATTCAGAAATGATGGAATGACTGTAAAATCAGTTTACAAAGACTGTGCTATACAATGAATGTGAATTAACTGAGTAGTTAGACCACGGGTGCATTCACAGCTCTGGCTCACTGCTCAACAAAAGTGGGTGGATATCTGAAGCTTAAAAAAGAATATTTAAGAGCCTGGCCTATGATGCTCATTAAATACATTAATTGCACAGCACAACTGTTCAGCTAATTTACATTAATTGCATTGCAGAAGTAACAGGGTAAAACTTTACATCGAGCTTTGGGAGGAACTTAAATGAGAAACCCCTTGAGTTGAAGTGAGTTGCTCGATGTGGTGATGGCCGCTCCTTCCCCCAGCACTGTCTGTTTATCTGCCACACGGACAGCATCACCCATGATGTAAAGCGCCTGGAAACCAGGCAGAGATGACTGTGAAGCTGTATTATCTGTGATGAAATCATAAACATCGTGGTCTTGTGTAATGGCAGGTATAACATTTATGATACTGAATTGTACAGAGTAGATGGGTAGTCGGTTTGTACTTATTGCAGAGCAGACATAAACATATTTAGTGCAATCTCACCAGTGGGATTTAGTGGTAAAATGTGCAATAATTACAACTTCAAACATTTTTCAGTTTGTTTCCAGCGTAAGTGCTTCAGTGCTGGACGCACCACAGCCCTTGGGCTTAGAAGCATTGCTCATCTCGCATCAGCGTTTAGGAGGCGAGTGTCTGGGCCTAAGTGGTCTAAACTGAAGACCCCCTTACAGCTGCTAATAGCACATTTAGCCTTTGCATCCACGTCTGAGCTGGGCACCCATATGAGTGAATACTTCTAGGGTCACATGGTTGACAGGTAAAAGCTGGGGTGCAGCCCTGCGTAGAGATCCACCATCACAAACATTGTGGAGCAAGCGAACCGTCTTGCAGGGACACACAGGAGATTATGCCTTACAGGAACCCAGGGTATGTGATGCATGTTGCAGGGACCTTGGGTCAAAATCTGTCAAATGGTCTGAAAAGCTCCAGTGAGAGTCTTTGGCCGGCCTGAAGAAGTTGGCTCCCCTTGATCTGGCCTCCCTATTGGGATATTGAACCTTTCCTGAAGCTCCTGCCATGGGATGGGTCAAAGGTGGATGCTGGTAAGGTCTCCACAAGGCTGCCTTAACTTGACAGGAGACTTTGGGCAACCTTTTTTGTGAACTTTGAAACGCTCTTTAGACTGCAACCCAGTAAACCTATCTGATGAAGTAGCTATTTTGTCAGACAGGTTCTCCTGGGTCAGCACAGTCCTCCAGAATTCGGAAATTCTGGAAAATGCCCTTTGAAACAATATTTTTCAATGAGAAACAAATATTCTCAGATGCTTTTCTTCTTAGGGGCAGATTTTCAAAGAGTTTGCACTGGCGCTCGCATGACGCAAAGTGGTGCAAGACCTCGCACACATTTCAGATAGGCACAAGATAAATATTTGCACCATATTTTAAAGTTAGCGTGACGCACAAATTGTTTTGTGTCTCTCTCTACGCCAAAGTCGATTTAATGTATGCCAAGTGGGTGTGTCAGGGAGTTATTCACGCAAAAAGCTCCAAAACCCTGTAGGCACAGGTATTTACAAGAGTCACGCAAAGTGACACGAAGCAGCGCAAAAAGATTAGCGCAGAAAAAATAGTGCAGGTACAAAACAGGCGCATAAAGAGCTGGAGCCATTTACTGAGATGTCTACCAGCAGAAACACAACAAATATCTACTGGCTGTGGCAGGGACCACTGCCTGACCTTAAAAAATGAAACTGAAAAGTTTACATTTTAATTTTTAAATGCATCCTCTTTTCCTTTAAGGAAAACGGGCTGCATTTAAAAAAAACTGCTTTATTTAAAAGCAGTCCCAGACATGGTGGTCTTCTGACCCCAGCAGGCCACCATCGCTGGGAGTGCCAGCCATTCCCAATGGGGTCTCAATTTGCAACAGACTCATTAATATGCATGAGGCATGCAATTTGTGACCCCAATGGGAATCGGTAACAGTGCTTCAGACACTGTTGTGCATCCCAATTTGCGAGTCGCAAATGCGACGCAATTTGCGACTCGCAAATTAGTGGGTCGTACATCTGGCCCTTGGAATTGCGCTGCAGTACTACAGTACTACAGAACAGTACAGTACTACAGTAGGTCTACAAGTGCTGTTCACAAACTGCATCTTTATAGTAATTTTCAACTTGCTGGAAACACACAAAGCGAGCAGGCAAAGCAACAGTTATTTTAACCTACGAATTTATGAAACCTGGACAGAAGACTGAAGTAGAAGCACAGATATGCTCCAGAAACAGTAATTGTAATTGTAACAAAGTAAAAAACAAGACTAGTCTTTTTATCAATAACAATAGAAAGGGGTAAGTCTCTTGCCTACCTTGCCGATACGTGTGTGCTGAATTTGGCTGAATTGATGGACAATAATTAGGATGTAATTTAAACAATATTGGAATTAATCCAGTTTTTCAGAAAGAAAGCAAATCTGAAACAGCTGAGAGTGAATAGAAGTGAAGGGTTGTGTAACATCTTCCCACAGCCATGGAGCATGCAAATCAAATGTGCCACGCAGGAGCTGTAGTCAAATGCTTCTCTATTCCTTAGCATACATTCACACACCGTGCATTCTCTCATACTCAACATTAACCACACCTTAACACTTCCCCACATATGATGTAGTTCTTGTATAAAGTCTGCCCCAGAACCTGAAGGGTCCTAGTGTGTATAACATCAGTAAGCTACATCTCCACCTTTGAATAATAAAGAGAGAGGAACATCACGAAAGCCACACTTTTTCAATCAGTCTGCGAGGTGCTCGCACTTGTCACCCGGACCGGTTGATCCAAGATGAACGAGACCCTCCCTGATCGGACAACGGTGACATAGACTCAGGCGCTTGAGCCGGACATGCGGTGTTCAGAGTAAGGCTTGACTCAGGACGTGACTGGCACACTTGGGTAAAGGCTTTGTCGTGTTCTTTCCTTGTCTTTCCAAGGACCAGTATTTCATCATTGTAATTGAAAGTATATGTGACAGGTTGGATTACTCAGCGAATAACATCCCGAAATATCTCAGCAGCCAAAGATACTCCAAAACTCAGGGCCTGATTTAGATCTTGGCGGACGGGTTACTCCATCACAACAGTGACAGATATCCCATCCACTGAAATATTAATCCCGTAGGATATAATGGGATTTATTTTTCGGGGGACAGTATATCTGTCACTGTTGTGATGGGTTAACCCGTCCGCCAAGATCTAAATCAGGTCCTCAATCTCTTATAACTGAACAAACCAATATGAGTCAAAATGGTAGTAATGTACCTGCAGTTCTCCTCCAGTTCAACTTGATGGTATCCTTTATTCAGGTCGAGACAGGAAAATACTTTGGCTCCATTCAATTGCATAGTCATGTTTGCTATGTGTGGACCAGGGTGTCTTTCCCTTTCAGTGACTTTGTTTGCCTGGTGCAGATCAACGCAAATGTGCACTGCTTCGCTACTGTCCTTTTTCGGTGCCACTACTATGAGAGAAACCCATGGTGTGGGGCATGTGGAGCGTTCAATGATGTCTACAGGGCGAATGTCTAAATTGATATGAAGCTGTAATTTAATTTTCTTGAATTTTCCCAGGTCATGGAATAGCGTCGGGAATCGTCTCTTGATCTCAGACGGAGCACAGAATTTATAGTTGAGGGATATCAACCCCATGTTAGCGCGATGGCAAAACTGAGCAAGCAGGCACTCGACAAAGTCCCTTGTAGAACATGAATGGTGGCTTGCACCTATGACTTTTTGTGTTGCACTGTTGAGGTGAACAACCCTTGGCTTGGCAATGGCTCGGAAGCGGCCCAGGTATATACTTTCCTGCCTGATGGAACCTTTCCACTAACATATATTAATTGAAGCAGAACTGTCTATGATGAAAGTTATTGGGTGATCATTCACTTTCAATGTGATTTTTAGACAATGTCCAAATGAAGTGTGTTGCTTTGTCTGGTGAGCTTTCTTTGAACTGTGATCTTCTTTACAAGCAGCTACGTCCACATGGTCATGCAGTTTTTTGATAGATATCATCAGCCTACACCCATCTTCTTCGCTGGTACTCAATAGTGACATCGAAGAACCTTTGTACGATGAATTTGAAGACAATTGATCTTGCCTGCTTTTTACTCGTCGTAGCTGATGTTGTTTTGGGTTTTTTGGGGCATGGCAGAGTGCTTCTGGAATGTTCTTGCATCATTCTTTCCATTGTGACGCACTTGAATATTCTTTAGCTCGGCCCCCACTTTTAAAATGATTCTTTCTTTGACAACCTTTGCAGACCTGCCCCATGGCTAAACATTCCCCTTCAAGGGGAAATCAAATCCACATCGGAAGCTTAGCTTTGATTTCTTCGTAGATGTCAACTTATGTGTAACTTACTTTTGCTTGTACTTGCTTATCACGGTCAATGCCGATTCATTGAGTGTTTTTCCTACTTCCATGTCAGCAGCTTGTCGGTCTGCTCATACTTCTGCTCTTGCAGCCACCAGCATTTTCTCAAGAATGTGTGTTTCTCTCAGCATGCTCTTCAAAATATCTGGAAGACAACCATCAATGATTCTGAGGCACATAGCTTCTCCGTTGGTGAAGTCACAAAACTTACAGTGCTTAACTAGTGCATCAAGCCTTTCAACAAACTCGTCCATTGTTTCACCAACTTGTTGTCATGCTCGGTTGAAGACATATCTTTCATAGTTGACATTCAGCATCGGAGTGAACTTGGCTTCAAACCAGTGGCAGCTCCTCCGCTAAGGCGGAGGAGCGTCGGCCCACTGTTCCGCAGCAGGAAACATAAATTTATAATAACTCGTGCTATTATCATTTTATGTTACCTTCTGCTGCGGCAGCTTTCTGGGCAGGGCGGGGCTGCTCCGAGGACAGAGGAGGGGAGGAGTGGTTTGCCCACTCCTAAGTGCACATGACTGTTTGGTCAGCATTACAGCCTGAATGGAGAACATGCCCCGGCCTCCATTCCTTGGCTGAGCGCCGATCCACGGCGCTCAGACCAATCACCTCGCTTCATTGCAATGTTGTAATTGGCTATCGGGACCCTGGGAGCTGGGTGCTTCCTGTATCCTGCTCAGGGCTGGACTGGCTGCAGCGGGCACCGGGCATTTCCCCGGCAGGCTGCCAGGGATGGGCCGGTTTTGGGCCCCTGGGATGCCGATTTTGCTACAGGGCTGTTTTTGCAGCATAGCTGCAATATCGGCCGCTGTAACGAAATCGGACTAAATCGGCCCTGGCAAACTGCTCGGCCACACCCTCAACCCCCCCGGGGGGGCCAGCCGAGCACTTTGCCAGGGCCGGTTTTTGTTCCCAGTCCGGCCCTGATCCTGCTGCAGGACGGTAGCAGGAGGAAGAGGACAGAGGAGGGGTGGCAGCCGGCCGGCCGTGACAGGTAAGTGTTTTTTATAAAGCTTTTTTCGTGCCTCCCACTGCCCCCCTGACCCTGCCCCACCACCTGACTCCGGTAGCAGCTGCTTCTGCTTCCAATGCTTCTTACCTTTTGGTACGATTTTACATATTTTTAAGAAGTGTCAAAAGGCGGTGGTGGCTTTAGGAACACAGAGGCATTGTATTTAGCCACTCCCCTTGCAGGTAAGAGCGGTGGGGCGGTGGGGCCGGGTGGGGGTGGATTTCAACAGACGACCACAAGGGAAAATTAAACAAATAATTCATTTTCCCTCATTGTCGTCTGTCGAAATTCTCCCCACCCGGCCCCACCGCCCCACAGCTCTTACCTGCATGTGCCGCAGCTGATTGTATTTGCTCTCTTCTGCTGCCATTGAGAGTACATGCTGTTTAGACAGCATTTGCTGTACCCAACAATATTTGCAGCCTCTGCAAGTACAACTCTTCTGCTTGGGCTTGGGTCACCATGCCCGATCGGAGGTCTTAGAATGCTTCACTTGTTTTTGGCAGTGTGTAAATTCTTTGTTTTTCGTACCTGTTTTCTCTGTCGTTAACTTTCTGCTCCGTTTGAGCACTTGCTCTATATTCGAGCAGTAGCATAGTGTTTCCGTCTCCCGCTTTACTGGCAGTTTTAGCGTGTGTTTTGAATGTACTCTTCTGGAGCATCTTCACCTTCTTCTTTGGCCGTGTATGGGCTGGTGATGGGGTTTGACTCCACATGTGCCAATCCCCTAGTCGTCACCAGATATAGCATCTTCCCTAACCCTGGAGCATGCAAATGAAATACGGCACACAGGAGCTGTAGTCAAATGCTTCTTTATTTCTCAGCAAACGTTCACACACCGCGCATTCTCTCATGCTGACCATTATTTTATGTTATGTTAACAATGATTTATAGAGCGCTCGTTCACCGGTTGGTTTCTTGACGCTAGGAGACCAGTGGATTGCCAGCCCGCAGCAGATCATTTGTAAGCAAGTGTGAATAACCATGTCTTGAGAGACTTCCTGAAATTGAGCAGGTTCGTGCTAAGTCTAATTTCCAAGGGGATGGAATTCCATAGCCACGGGGCTAAGGTCGCAAACCTGCATCCCCGTTGGCGTTTCAGCTTAAAGGTCAGCACTGTGAGGAGGTGGAGATGAGCTGAGCGGAGGTTGCGTGAGGGAGTGAATCGGGAGATGCAGTTGTCAATAAATTTGGGGCTGCGGCCGTTAAGGGATTTGTACACCAGGCAGCCAACTTTGAAGGCACAGCTCTGGGGATTGGGAGCCAGTGCAATTTCCTGAGGAGAGGGGAGGCGTGTTGCCACCTATGTTGTTGAAATATTAGTCTAGCCGCTTGGTTTTGTACCAGTTGAAGTCGCCTAGTGAGGCCGAGTGGGAGTCCCAGGAACGCGGCATTAGTGTAGTCAAGACGAGATAGGACCAGGGCTATCACGACCTGGACTAGTGCAGCTTGGGATAGTAGCCTGCTCATCTTCCTAATTTTCTGTAGCTGTAGGAAGCAGGTGGAGATCACGGTGCCTATGTGTGTTTTGAGGGACAGGTCATTGCCAATTGTAACCCCGAGGCTTTTTACTGATGTGGTGGGAGTAGGTGGGGAGCCTAGGTTGTTTGGCCAGTAGTGTGGGCCCCATGGCTTTGTGCATCGCCCGTCAGTATCAGTTCGGTTTTACTGGGGTTCAGCTTTAAATGATTATGATCCATCCATTGACGTATGAATGTCATGGTGGATTGAAAGTCAGAGACTGATTGGGGGGAGTTGTCAATCTTGAACAGAAGTAGGAGGTCGTCGGCGTAGTTAAAGACGGTCACTCTTCTTTCTTTCAAGGATCTTATTAGTGGAAGGAGGTAGAGGTTAAAAAAATGGGGGGAAAGGAATGAGCCCTGAGGGACCCCACATGTCGTTTTTAATTTAGGGGCGGTGAAGTGGCCAATGCGGACAGCCTGAGTGCGGTTTTTTAGAAAGGATTTTATCCAGCTAAGTGCTGGGCTCTGGATGCCTGCCTCGTTGACACAGTCGGCAAGATGTCATGGTCGACCGTGTCAAACGCAGCCGAGAGATCAAGCAGCTCCAGGGCCTGGGGTGTGCCAGAGTCCGCTTTATCGCGCAGAGAGTCAAGTACTGCAATGATCACTGTTTCCGTGGAGTGTGCTGGCCAAAAACCGGTTTGGCTCTGGTCGAGGAGGCCTGTCTGTTCCTGGAAGTTGGACAGGCATCTAGCCACGTGGGCTTCCAGTAATTTGGACATGTAAGGGAGTAAAGAGATGGGGCGGTAGTTAGCTGGTGTCTGAGGATCTGCACCTGGTTTCTTAAGGAGGGGGACTACAATGGCTTCCTTGAAGGCATTAGGGACACAGCCCTGGTCTAAGGAGTGGTTTAGGAGATCAAGGGCTGGATCGGGGAAGGCCATGAAGGCCGTTTTCAGTACGTGAGGGGGGCAGTGGTCCAGGGGGGAGCTGGATCTGACCTTAGCTAGAAGTTTGTTTAAGGTCTCTGTGTCAATGGGGGGGAAGGAATCCATCGAGTGGGGGTTCCTGAAGGTAGGTGTGGTGATTCCTGGTGGGATCTTCGGGGGAATGCTGGCTTTGATAGTAGTGATTTTGTCGATGAAGTAGGTGTTAAGGGAGTCGCAGAGGGCCTGTGATGGCTTAGGTTTGTTGAGGACTCTCTCTGGGTTTGACAGTTCATCTATGATAGTGAAGATTTCTTTGGCTTGGTTGTTAGAGTTGAGGATTCGTGAGGAGAAGTAAGTTGCCTTTGCAGTAGAGATGGCCTTTTTTGTATTCCTTCAGGGCCCTGACGTAAGTGGCTTTCCTTTCTAGTGAGTAATCCTGGCTCCATTTTCTTTCTAATTGACGAAGGGAGCGTTTTTGAGATTTTAAATCGAGTGGGAACCATCTCTGGGCTTCGTGCCGGCGGGCGACTCTAATTTGTTTGAGGGGGGCATGGGTGTCACTGGCCGCTAATAGCCAGTTCGAGAAAGATACCTCGAGGCGGTTGATGTCGCGAGTGAGACGGGGTGCGGTATTGCTCAGTGTGCTGATGAATTCATTGCTGACAATAGAGTTCCATTTTCTTGCGGTGCCGCCCCTTAGGGTGGTGGTTTCCTCGGGGGGGGTGGGAGTTTTAGTGTGAATTTTATCAAATAGTGATCAGACCAGACACAGGGCAGTATGGATAAAGCTGATACCACCAGATTGGTGGTCCAGAGTTGGTCAAGAGTGTGGCCTTTAGTGTGGGTGGGAGAGGAGATCTGTTGGGTGAGATTCAGGTTTCCGAGTGATTCCCAAATCGATTTTATCCACACTCAGTGTGGGAGGGTATGCTCAGACGTGAGTCCTTTGCTCATTGCACCATCAGGATTCAGGCAAGCCGGGCCGACGAAGGCTGTGATGCCAGAAACCGGTCCCCGGAAGCTTGTTTCCTTCCCAGTATAAGAATTGGCTTGGTAGTTTGGTTTGCCCTGTTCCCATCATGCACTGGGACAGGTACAGACTAATTTGCATGTAGCCAGGTTCTGAGCTGGGATGGTGCAGTGAGCTAAAAAACGGTGATGGATTAAAACCATGATCTCTTGACTTGGTAAGAGTATTCTGCATCATTCAGAAACTCTGTCCATCACCACCCCCTTTTTTCCCAAATCGATTTTATCCACACTCAGTGTGGGAGGGTATGCTCAGACGTGAGTCCCTTGCTCATTGCACCATCAGGATTCAGGCAAGCCGGGCCGACGAAGGCTGTGATACCAGAAACCGGTCCCCGGAAGCTTGTTTCCTTCCCAGTATAAGAATTGGCTTGGTAGTTTGGTTTGCCCTGTTCCCATCATGCACTGGGACAGGTACAGACTAATTTGCATGTAGCCAGGTTCTGAGCTGGGATGGTGCAGTGAGCTAAAAAACGGTGATGGATTAAAACCATGATCTCTTGACTTGGTAAGAGTATTCTGCATCATTCAGAAACTCTGTCCATCACCACCCCCTTTTTTCCCAAATCGATTTTATCCACACTCAGTGTGGGAGGGTATGCTCAGACGTGAGTCCCTTGCTCATTGCACCATCAGGATTCAGGCAAGCCGGGCTGACGAAGGCTGTGATGACAGAAACCGGTCCCCGGAAGCTTGTTTCCTTCCCAGTATAAGAATTGGCTTGGTAGTTTGGTTTGCCCTGTTCCCATCATGCACTGGGACAGGTACAGACTAATTTGCATGTAGCCAGGTTCTAAGCTGGGATAGTGCAGTGAGCTAAAAAACGGTGATGGATTAAAACCATGATCTCTTGACTTGGTAAGAGTATTCTGCATCATTCAGAAACTCTGTCCATCACCACCCCCTTTTTTCCCAAATCGATTTTATCCACACTCAGTGTGGGAGGGTATGCTCAGACGTGAGTCCCTTGCTCATTGCACCATCAGGATTCAGGCAAGCCGGGCCGACGAAGGCTGTGATGCCAGAAACCGGTCCCCGGAAGCTTGTTTCCTTCCCAGTATAAGAATTGGCTTGGTAGTTTGGTTTGCCCTGTTCCTATCATGCACTGGGACAGGTACAGACTAATTTGCATGTAGCCAGGTTCTGAGCTGGGATGGTGCAGTGAGCTAAAAAACGGTGATGGATTAAAACCATGATCTCTTGACTTGGTAAGAGTATTCTGCATCATTCAGAAACTCTGTCCATCACCACCCCCTTTTTTCCTAAATCGATTTTATCCACACTCAGTGTGGGAGGGTATGCTCAGACGTGAGTCCCTTGCTCATTGCACCATCAGGATTCAGGCAAGCCGGGCCGACGAAGGCTGTGATGCCAGAAACCGGTCCCCGGAAGCTTGTTTCCTTCCCAGTATAAGCATTGGCTTGGTAGTTTGGTTTGCCCTGTTCCCATCATGCACTGGGACAGGTACAGACTAATTTGCATGTAGGCAGGTTCTGAGCTGGGATGGTGCAGTGAGCTAAAAAACGGTGATGGATTAAAACCATGATCTCTTGACTTGGTAAGAGTATTCTGCATCATTCAGAAACTCTGTCCATCACCACCCCCTTTTTTCCCAAATCGATTTTATCCACACTCAGTGTGGGAGGGTATGCTCAGACGTGAGTCCCTTGCTCATTGCACCATCAGGATTCAGGCAAGCCGGGCCGACGAAGGCTGTGATGCCAGAAACCGGTCCCCGGAAGCTTGTTTCTTTCCCAGTATAAGAATTGGCTTGGTAGTTTGGTTTGCCCTGTTCCCATCATGCACTGGGACAGGTACAGACTAATTTGCATGTAGCCAGGTTCTGAGCTGGGATTGTGCAGTGAGCTAAAAAACGGTGATGGATTAAAACCATGATCTCTTGACTTGGTAAGAGTATTCTGCATCATTCAGAAACTCTGTCCATCACCACCCCCTTTTTTCCCAAATCGATTTTAACCACACTCAGTGTGGGAGGGTATGCTCAGACGTGAGTCCCTTGCTCATTGCACCATCAGGATTCAGGCAAGCCGGGCCGACGAAGGCTGTGATACTAGAAACCGGTCCCCGGAAGCTTGTTTCCTTCCCAGTATAAGAATTGGCTTGGTAGTTTGGTTTGCCCTGTTCCCATCATGCACTGGGACAGGTACAGACTAATTTGCATGTAGCCAGGTTCTGAGCTGGGATGGTGCAGTGAGCTAAAAAACGGTGATGGATTAAAACCATGATCTCTTGACTTGGTAAGAGTATTCTGCATCATTCAGAAACTCTGTCCATCACCACCCCCTTTTTTCCCAAATCGATTTTATCCACACTCAGTGTGGGAGGGTATGCTCAGACGTGAGTCCCTTGCTCATTGCACCATCAGGATTCAGGCAAGCCGGGCTGACGAAGGCTGTGATGCCAGAAACCGGTCCCCGGAAGCTTGTTTCCTTCCCAGTATAAGAATTGGCTTGGTAGTTTGGTTTGCCCTGTTCCCATCATGCACTGGGACAGGTACAGACTAATTTGCATGTAGCCAGGTTCTAAGCTGGGATAGTGCAGTGAGCTAAAAAACGGTGATGGATTAAAACCATGATCTCTTGACTTGGTAAGAGTATTCTGCATCATTCAGAAACTCTGTCCATCACCACCCCCTTTTTCCCCAAATCGATTTTATCCACACTCAGTGTGGGAGGGTATGCTCAGACGTGAGTCCCTTGCTCATTGCACCATCAGGATTCAGGCAAGCCGGGCCGATGAAGGCTGTGATGCCAGAAACCGGTCCCCGGAAGCTTGTTTCCTTCCTAGTATAAGAATTGGCTTGGTAGTTTGGTTTGCCCTGTTCCCATCATGCACTGGGACAGGTACAGACTAATTTGCATGTAGCCAGGTTCTGAGCTGGGATGGTGCAGTGAGCTAAAAAACGGTGATGGATTAAAACCATGATCTCTTGACTTGGTAAGAGTATTCTGCATCATTCAGAAACTCTGTCCATCACCACCCCCTTTTTTCCCAAATCGATTTTATCCACACTCAGTGTGGGAGGGTATGCTCAGACGTGAGTCCCTTGCTCATTGCACCATCAGGATTCAGGCAAGCCGGGCCGACGAAGGCTGTGATGCCAGAAACCGGTCCCCGGAAGCTTGTTTCCTTCCCAGTATAATTATTGGCTTGGTAGTTTGGTTTGCCCTGTTCCCATCATGCACTGGGACAGGTACAGACTAATTTGCATGTAGCCAGGTTCTGAGCTGGGATGGTGCAGTGAGCTAAAAAACGGTGATGGATTAAAACCATGATCTCTTGACTTGGTAAGAGTATTCTGCATCATTCAGAAACTCTGTCCATCACCACCCCCTTTTTTCCCAAATCGATTTTATCCACACTCAGTGTGGGAGGGTATGCTCAGACGTGAGTCCCTTGCTCATTGCACCATCAGGATTCAGGCAAGCCGGGCCGACGAAGGCTGTGATGCCAGAAACCGGTCCCCGGAAGCTTGTTTCCTTCCCAGTATAAGAATTGGCTTGGTAGTTTGGTTTGCCCTGTTCCCATCATGCACTGGGACAGGTACAGACTAATTTGCATGTAGCCAGGTTCTGAGCTGGGATGGTGCAGTGAGCTAAAAAACGGTGATGGTTTAAAACCATGATCTCTTGACTTGGTAAGAGTATTCTGCATCATTCAGAAACTCTGTCCATCACCACCCCCTTTTTTCCCAAATCGATTTTATCCACACTCAGTGTGGGAGGGTATGCTCAGACGTGAGTCCCTTGCTCATTGCACCATCAGGATTCAGGCAAGCCGGGCCGACGAAGGCTGTGATGCCAGAAACCGGTCCCCGGAAGCTTGTTTCCTTCCCAGTATAAGAATTGGCTTGGTAGTTTGGTTTGCCCTGTTCCCATCATGCACTGGGACAGGTACAGAATAATATGCATGTAGCCAGGTTCTGAGCTGGGATGGTGCAGTGACCTAAAAAACGGTGATGGATTAAAACCATGATCTCTTGACTTGGTAAGAGTATTCTGCATCATTCAGAAACTCTGTCCATCACCACCCCCTTTTTTCCCAAATCGATTTTATCCACACTCACTGTGGGAGGGTATGCTCAGACATGAGTCCCTTGCTCATTGCACCATCAGGATTCAGGCAAGCCGGGCCGACGAAGGCTGTGATGCCAGAAACCGGTCCCCCGAAGCTTGTTTCCTTCCCAGTATAAGAATTGGCTTGGTAGTTTGGTTTGCCCTGTTCCCATCATGCACTGGGACAGGTACAGACTAATTTGCATGTAGCCAGGTTCTGAGCTGGGATGGTGCAGTGACCTAAAAAACGGTGATGGATTAAAACCATGATCTCTTGACTTGGTAAGAGTATTCTGCATCATTCAGAAACTCTGTCCATCACCACCCCCTTTTTTCCCAAATCGATTTTATCCACACTCAGTGTGGGAGGGTATGCTCAGACGTGAGTCCCTTGCTCATTACACCATCAGGATTCAGGCAAGCCGGGCCGACGAAGGCTGTGATACCAGAAACCGGTCCCCGGAAGCTTGTTTCCTTCCCAGTATAAGAATTGGCTTGGTAGTTTGGTTTGCCCTGTTCCCATCATGCACTGGGACAGGTACAGACTAATTTGCATGTAGCCAGGTTCTGAGCTGGGATGGTGCAGTGAGCTAAAAAACGGTGATGGATTAAAACCATGATCTCTTGACTTGGTAAGAGTATTCTGCATCATTCAGAAACTCTGTCCATCACCACCCCCTTTTTTCCCAAATCGATTTTATCCACACTCAGTGTGGGAGGGTATGCTCAGACGTGAGTCCCTTGCTCATTGCACCATTAGGATTCAGGCAAGCCGGGCTGACGAAGGCTGTGATGACAGAAACCGGTCCCCGGAAGCTTGTTTCCTTCCCAGTATAAGAATTGGCTTGGTAGTTTGGTTTGCCCTGTTCCCATCATGCACTGGGACAGGTACAGACTAATTTGCATGTAGCCAGGTTCTAAGCTGGGATAGTGCAGTGAGCTAAAAAACGGTGATGGATTAAAACCATGATCTCTTGACTTGGTAAGAGTATTCTGCATCATTCAGAAACTCTGTCCATCACCACCCCCTTTTTTCCCAAATCGATTTTATCCACACTCAGTGTGGGAGGGTATGCTCAGACGTGAGTCCCTTGCTCATTGCACCATCAGGATTCAGGCAAGCCGGGCCGACGAAGGCTGTGATGACAGAAACCGGTCCCCGGAAGCTTGTTTCCTTCCCAGTATAAGAATTGGCTTGGTAGTTTGGTTTGCCCTGTTCCCATCATGCACTGGGACAGGTACAGACTAATTTGCATGTAGCCAGGTTCTAAGCTGGGATAGTGCAGTGAGCTAAAAAACGGTGATGGATTAAAACCATGATCTCTTGACTTGGTAAGAGTATTCTGCATCATTCAGAAACTCTGTCCATCACCACCCCCTTTTTTCCCAAATCGATTTTATCCACACTCAGTGTGGGAGGGTATGCTCAGACGTGAGTCCCTTGCTCATTGCACCATCAGGATTCAGGCAAGCCGGGCCGACGAAGGCTGTGATGCCAGAAACCGGTCCCCGGAAGCTTGTTTCCTTCCCAGTATAAGAATTGGCTTGGTAGTTTGGTTTGCCCTGTTCCCATCATGCACTGGGACAGGTACAGACTAATTTGCATGTAGCCAGGTTCTGAGCTGGGATGGTGCAGTGAGCTAAAAAACGGTGATGGATTAAAACCATGATCTCTTGACTTGGTAAGAGTATTCTGCATCATTCAGAAACTCTGTCCATCACCACCCCCTTTTTTCCCAAATCGATTTTATCCACACTCAGTGTGGGAGGGTATGCTCAGACGTGAGTCCCTTGCTCATTGCACCATCAGGATTCAGGCAAGCCGGGCCGACGAAGGCTGTGATGCCAGAAACCGGTCCCCGGAAGCTTGTTTCCTTCCCAGTATAAGAATTGGCTTGGTAGTTTGGTTTGCCCTGTTCCCATCATGCACTGGGACAGGTACAGACTAATTTGCATGTAGGCAGGTTCTGAGCTGGGATGGTGCAGTGAGCTAAAAAACGGTGATGGATTAAAACCATGATCTCTTGACTTGGTAAGAGTATTCTGCATCATTCAGAAACTCTATCCATCACCACCCCCTTTTTTCCCAAATCGATTTTATCCACACTCAGTGTGGGAGGGTATGCTCAGACGTGAGTCCCTTGCTCATTGCACCATCAGGATTCAGGCAAGCCGGGCCGACGAAGGCTGTGATGCCAGAAACCGGTCCCCGGAAGCTTGTTTCCTTCCCAGTATAAGAATTGGCTTGGTAGTTTGGTTTGCCCTGTTCCCATCATGCACTGGGACAGGTACAGACTAATTTGCATGTAGCCAGGTTCTGAGCTGGGATGGTGCAGTGAGCTAAAAAACGGTGATGGATTAAAACCATGATCTCTTGACTTGGTAAGAGTATTCTGCATCATTCAGAAACTCTGTCCATCACCACCCCCTTTTTTCCCAAATCGATTTTATCCACACTCAGTGTGGGAGGGTATGCTCAGACGTGAGTCCCTTGCTCATTGCACCATCAGGATTCAGGCAAGCCGGGCCGACGAAGGCTGTGATGCCAGAAACCGGTCCCCGGAAGCTTGTTTCCTTCCCAGTATAAGAATTGGCTTGGTAGTTTGGTTTGCCCTGTTCCCATCATGCACTGGGACAGGTACAGACTAATTTGCATGTAGCCAGGTTCTGAGCTGGGATGGTGCAGTGAGCTAAAAAACGGTGATGGTTTAAAACCATGATCTCTTGACTTGGTAAGAGTCTTCTGCATCATTCAGAAACTCTGTCCATCACCACCCCCTTTTTTCCCAAATCGATTTTATCCACACTCAGTGTGGGAGGGTATGCTCAGACGTGAGTCCCTTGCTCATTGCACCATCAGGATTCAGGCAAGCCGGGCCGACGAAGGCTGTGATGCCAGAAACCGGTCCCCGGAAGCTTGTTTCCTTCCCAGTATAAGAATTGGCTTGGTAGTTTGGTTTGCCCTGTTCCCATCATGCACTGGGACAGGTACAGACTAATTTGCATGTAGCCAGGTTCTGAGCTGGGATGGTGCAGTGAGCTAAAAAACGGTGATGGATTAAAACCATGATCTCTTGACTTGGTAAGAGTATTCTGCATCATTCAGAAACTCTGTCCATCACCACCCCCTTTTTTCCCAAATCGATTTTATCCACACTCAGTGTGGGAGGGTATGCTCAGACGTGAGTCCCTTGCTCATTGCACCATCAGGATTCAGGCAAGCCGGGCCGACGAAGGCTGTGATGCCAGAAACCGGTCCCCGGAAGCTTGTTTCCTTCCCAGTATAAGAATTGGCTTGGTAGTTTGGTTTGCCCTGTTCCCATCATGCACTGGGACAGGTACAGACTAATTTGCATGTAGCCAGGTTCTGAGCTGGGATGGTGCAGTGAGCTAAAAAACGGTGATGGATTAAAACCATGATCTCTTGACTTGGTAAGAGTATTCTGCATCATTCAGAAACTCTGTCCATCACCACCCCCTTTTTTCCCAACTCGATTTTATCCACACTCAGTGTGGGAGGGTATGCTCAGACGTGAGTCCCTTGCTCATTGCACCATCAGGATTCAGGCAAGCCGGGCCGACGAAGGCTGTGATGCCAGAAACCGGTCCCCGGAAGCTTGTTTCCTTCCCAGTATAAGAATTGGCTTGGTAGTTTGGTTCGCCCTGTTCCCATCATGCACTGGGACAGGTACAGACTAATTTGCATGTCGCCAAGTTCTGAGTTGGAATGGTGCAGTGAGCTAAAAAACGGTGATGGATTAAAACCATGATCTCTTGACTTGGTAAGAGTATTCTGCATCATTCAGAAACTCTGTCCATCACCACCCCCTTTTTTCCCAAATCGATTTTATCCACACTCAGTGTGGGAGGGTATGCTCAGACGTGAGTCCCTTGCTCATTGCACCATCAGGATTCAGGCAAGCCGGGCCGACGAAGGCTGTGATGCCAGAAACCGGTCCCCGGAAGCTTGTTTCCCTCCCAGGATAAGAATTGGCTTGGTAGTTTGGTTTGCCCTGTTCCCATCATGCACTGGGACAGGTACAGACTAATTTGCATGTAGCCAGGTTCTGAGCTGGGATGGTGCAGTGAGCTAAAAAACGGTGATGGATTAAAACCATGATCTCTTGACTTGGTAAGAGTATTCTGCATCATTCAGAAACTCTGTCCATCACCACCCCCTTTTTTCCCAAATCGATTTTATCCACACTCAGTGTTGGAGGGTATGCTCAGACGTGAGTCCCTTGCTCATTGCACCATCAGGATTCAGGCAAGCCGGGCCGACGAAGGCTGTGATGCCAGAAACCGGTCCCCGGAAGCTTGTTTCCTTCCCAGTATAAGAATTGGCTTGGTAGTTTGGTTTGCCCTGTTCCCATCATGCACTGGGACAGGTACAGACTAATTTGCATGTAGCCAGGTTCTGAGCTGGGATGGTGCAGTGAGCTAAAAAACGGTGATGGATTAAAACCATGATCTCTTGACTTGGTAAGAGTATTCTGCATCATTCAGAAACTCTGTCCATCACCACCCCCTTTTTTCCCAAATCGATTTTATCCACACTCAGTGTGGGAGGGTATGCTCAGATGTGAGTCCCTTGCTCATTGCACCATCAGGATTCAGGCAAGCCGGGCCGATGAAGGCTGTGATGCCAGAAACCGGTCCCCGGAAGCTTGTTTCCTTCCCAGTATAAGAATTGGCTTGGTAGTTTGGTTTGCCCTGTTCTCATCATGCACTGGGACAGGTACAGACTAATTTGCATGTAGCCAGGTTCTGAGCTGGGATGGTGCAGTGAGCTAAAAAACGGTGATGGATTAAAACCATGATATCTTGACTTGGTAAGAGTATTCTGCATCATTCAGAAACTCTGTCCATCACCACCCCCTTTTTTACCAAATCGATTTTATCCACACTCAGTGTGGGAGGGTATGCTCAGACGTGAGTCCCTTGCTCATTGCACCATCAGGATTCAGGCAAGCTGGGCCGACGAAGGCTGTGATGCCAGAAACCGGTCCCCGGAAGCTTGTTTCCTTCCCAGTATAAGAATTGGCTTGGTAGTTTGGTTTGCCCTGTTCTCATCATGCACTGGGACAGGTACAGACTAATTTGCATGTAGCCAGGTTCTGAGCTGGGATGGTGCAGTGAGCTAAAAAACGGTGATGGATTAAAACCATGATATCTTGACTTGGTAAGAGTATTCTGCATCATTCAGAAACTCTGTCCATCACCACCCCCTTTTTTACCAAATCGATTTTATCCACACTCAGTGTGGGAGGGTATGCTCAGACGTGAGTCCCTTGCTCATTGCACCATCAGGATTCAGGCAAGCTGGGCCGACGAAGGCTGTGATGCCAGAAACCGGTCCCCGGAAGCTTGTTTCCTTCCCAGTATAAGAATTGGCTTGGTAGTTTGGTTTGCCCTGTTCCCATCATGCACTGGGACAGGTACAGACTAATTTGCATGTAGCCAGGTTCTGAGCTGGGATGGTGCAGTGAGCTAAAAAACGGTGATGGATTAAAACCATGATCTCTTGACTTGGTAAGAGTATTCTGCATCATTCAGAAACTCTGTCCATCACCACCCCCTTTTTTCCCAAATCTAAGGTCGCAAACCTGCATCCCCGTTGGCGTTTCAGCTTAAAGGTCAGCACTGTGAGGAGGTGGAGATGAGCTGAGCGGAGGTTGCGTGAGGGAGTGAATCGGGAGATGCAGTTGTCAATAAATTTGGGGCTGCGGCCGTTAAGGGATTTGTACACCAGGCAGCCAACTTTGAAGGCACAGCTCTGGGGATTGGGAGCCAGTGCAATTTCCTGAGGAGAGGGGAGGCGTGTTGCCACCTATGTTGTTGAAATATTAATCTAGCCGCTTGGTTTTGTACCAGTTGAAGTCGCCTAGTGAGGCCGAGTGGGAGTCCCAGGAACGCGGCATTAGTGTAGTCAAGACGAGATAGGACCAGGGCTATCACGACCTGGACTAGTGCAGCTTGGGATAGTAGCCTGCTCATCTTCCTAATTTTCTGTAGCTGTAGGAAGCAGGTGGAGATCACGGTGCCTATGTGTGTTTTGAGGGACAGGTCATTGCCAATTGTAACCCCGAGGCTTTTTACTGATGTGGTGAGAGTAGGTGGGGAGCCTAGGTTGTTTGGCCAGTAGTGTGGGCCCCATGGCTTTGTGCATCGCCAGTCAGTATCAGTTCGGTTTTACTGGGGTTCAGCTTTAAATGATTATGATCCATCCATTGACGTATGAATGTCATGGTGGATTGAAAGTCAGAGACTGATTGGGGGGAGTTGTCAATATTGAACAGAAGTAGGAGGTCGTCGGCGTAGTTAAAGACGGTCACTCTTCTTTCTTTCAAGGATCTTATTAGTGGAAGGAGGTAGAGGTTAAAAAAATGGGGGGAAAGGAATGAGCCCTGAGGAACCCCACATGTCGTTTTTAATTTAGGGGCGGTGAAGTGGCCAATGCGGACAGCCTGAGTGCGTTTTTTTAGAAAGGATTTTATCCAGCTAAGTGCTGGGCTCTGGATGCCTGCCTCGTTGACACAGTCGGCAAGATGTCATGGTCGACCGTGTCAAACGCAGCCGAGAGATCAAGCAGCACCAGGGCCTGGGGTGTGCCAGAGTCCGCTTTATCGCGCAGAGAGTCAAGTACTGCAATGATCACTGTTTCCGTGGAGTGTGCTGGCCAAAAACCGGTTTGGCTCTGGTCGAGGAGGCCTGTCTGTTCCTGGAAGTTGGACAGGCATCTATCCACGTGGGCTTCCAGTAATTTGGACATGTAAGGGAGTAAAGAGATGGGGCGGTAGTTAGCTGGTGTCTGAGGATCTGCACCTGGTTTCTTAAGGAGGGGGACTACAATGGCTTCCTTGAAGGCATTAGGGACACAGCCCTGGTCTAAGGAGTGGTTTAGGAGAGCAAGGGCTGGATCGGGGAAGGCCATGAAGGCCGTTTTCAGTACGTGAGGGGGGCAGTGATCCAGGGGGGAGCTGGATCTGACCTTAGCTAGAAGTTTGTTTAAGGTCTCTGTGTCAATGGGGGGGAAGGAATCCATCGAGTGGGGGTTCCTGAAGGTAGGTGTGGTGATTCCTGGTGGGATCTTCGGGGGAATGCTGGCTTTGATAGTAGTGAATTTGTCGATGAAGTAGGTGTTAAGGGAGTCGCAGAGGGCCTGTGATGGCTTAGGTTTGTTGAGGACTCTCTCTGGGTTTGACAGTTCATCTATGATAGTGAAGATTTCTTTGGCTTGGTTGTTAGAGTTGAGGATTCGTGAGGAGAAGTAAGTTGCCTTTGCAGTAGAGATGGCCTTTTTTGTATTCCTTCAGGGCCCTGACGTAAGTGGCTTTCCTTTCTAGTGAGTAATCCTGGCTCCATTTTCTTTCTAATTGACGAAGGGAGCGTTTTTGAGATTTTAAATCGAGTGAGAACCATCTCTGGGCTTCGTGCCGGCGGGCGACTCTAATTTGTTTGAGGGGGGCATGGGTGTCACTGGCCGCTAATAGCCAGTTCGAGAAAGATACCTCGAGGCGGTTGATGTCGCGAGTGGGACGGGGTGCGGTATTGCTCAGTGTGCTGATGAATTCATTGCTGACAATAGAGTTCCATTTTCTTGCGGTGCCGCCCCTTAGGGTGGTGGTTTCCTCGGGGGGTGGGAGTTTTAGTGTGAATTTTATCAAATAGTGATCAGACCAGACACAGGGCAGTATGGATAAAGCTGATACCACCAGATTGGTGGTCCAGAGTTGGTCAAGAGTGTGGCCTTTAGTGTGAGCCAACCACAGCACCGAGACCGCCCTCATCGCTGCCACCGATGACATCCGAACCCTGATGGACAACGGAGAAACAGCGGCCCTCATCCTCCTAGACCTCTCCGCGGCCTTCGACACCGTCTGCCACCGCACCCTAGTGCAGCGCCTCCGCAACGTCGGAATCCAGGAGAAGGCACTGGAATGGATCATCTCCTTCCTCGACGGAAGAACACAGAGAGTCCGTCTACCACCGTACAAGTCAGAGGCCACCAAAGTCATCTGCGGCGTCCCTCAAGGATCCTCGCTGAGCCCAACCCTCTTCAACATCTACATGAGCCCCCTCGCGGCCATCGCACGCCAACACAACCTCAACATCATCTCCTACGCCGACGATACCCAGCTGATCCTCTCCCTGACCAACGACCCCGCCGCCGCCAGAGCCAACCTTCACGAAGGAATGAAAGAGGTAGCCGAGTGGATGTCGACCAGCCGCCTGAAGCTGAACTCGGACAAGACGGAAGTCCTCATCCTGGGATCCTCGCCCTCCGCCTGGGACGACTCCTGGTGGCCCCCCGCCCTGGGCACCGCACCCAAACCGACAGACCACGCACGCAACCTGGGCTTCATCCTGGACTCCTCCCTCTCCATGACCAAGCAAGTCAACGCCGTCTCCTCGTCATGCTTCAACACCCTGCGCATGCTACGGAAGATCTTCCGGTGGATCCCCACCGAGACCAGGAAGAATGTCACCCAGGCACTCGTCACCAGCCGACTGGACTACGGCAACGCCCTCTACGCCGGAACCACCGCCAAGCTCCAGAAGAGACTCCAACGGATCCAGAACGCCTCAGCCAGACTCATCCTCGACATCCCACGACACAGCCACATCTCCGGACACCTAAGAGACCTGCACTGGCTCCCGGTCAACAAGAGAATCACCTTCCGTCTCCTCACCCACGCACACAAAGCTCTTCACGACCAAGGCCCGAGCTACCTCAACAACCGCATCAACTTCTACGCTCCCAAACGACACCTCCGATCAGCCAGCCACGCCCTCGCCGCCGTCCCCCGCATCCGAAGAACGACAACAGGAGGAAGATCCTTCTCCTACCAGGCCGCCAAGACCTGGAACTCCCTCCCGACCGACCTGCGCCTGACCCAGGACCACCTCGCCTTCAGGAAGAAGCTCAAGACCTGGCTGTTCGGGCAGTAGCAGCACCCACCCCCCCCCCCCCCCAGCGCCTTGAGACCCTCCGGGTGAGTAGAGCGCTCTATAAATGCCTATGATTGATTGATTGATTGGGTGGGAGAGGAGATCTGTTGGGTGAGATTCAGGTTTCCGAGTGATTCGGTCAACTCGTCAGGATGTGGCACTCATTGCGGGTCATTTGCCCAATAGTAGAAGTCCCCTATCAAGATAAATCTAGAGTGATTAGTGACTAGGGGTGCAATTTGTTCTCCCTGAAAGTGGGGGTACAAGGGCATGTGCTGGGGGGGGGCCTATAGATTAGTATAAATATAATTGGGGCAGACTTTGACTCGAATTTTTTCACTGTGTTTTCAGTGGCTGGGAGGTTCAGTGGGGTAAGAGCTGTAAAACTCAGCTTTTTTTAATGATGGCTGTGACTCCGCCTCCTGTCTTGCCTGGTGGACGATTGGTTTGCAGAATGTAGTATTCGCAGGGTAAGGCGGCTAATAGGTCAGGTGAGGATTCTGAGGTGAGCCCCGTTTCGGTGAGCAGAAGAATATCTGGCTTTTCAGAGTCAAGGAGATCGAACATTTCTAGCTGGTGTTTTGCTAGTGAGCGTGTGTTGAAGTATAAGATTAACATGTCTTTGTACTGTAGATTCGCCTTAACACCTCCCCACATATGACGTAGTTCCTGTATAAAGTTTGACCCAGAACCACGAGGGTCCCAGTGCGTATAGCATCAATATGCTCAGGTTACAGTTGGAAGGCAATAATATTCTTGATGCCAGCAAGAAAGGAATGTATTCCCAATTCTGCAAAAGACAATGAAATCAAAGTCCAACCATTTTATTTCACTGAAACCCGAAATTATTTGTAATTCAAGATATTAACCAGGTAAGATAAATTCTACATGACGCATACTAACATTCAGAATTACTTCTTGTTTCCCATCTGCCGGGTTTTCTGCTCTCTGTATAGATGTTCTCTCCTACCCTGCTACTAGAAATTTGCTGTCAGATAAATTTGCAACACCCAAAATCTCTCAGGTTCCCGCATTATGTATGTCTCAAGTATGGAGGCCACAACATGTCCTATCAATTTCTTTTATAGTCCTGCCATTAAAGACTGATATAGAAAGCATTGGAAAGATAGCAGGGGCCAAAATACACAGGGCAGAAGAAACTGTATCATAAACTACTATCTATCATTCCAATGGGATACATTTTTTAAGTAAATAGGAAGAAGCAAAGGCATAGTTTGCAGGTAGTAGAAGCTAGAAAAAATACTTTTAAGGTAATGCTAACAAGATCAATATCTGCTGGTATTGCTTGTGGTCCCATTCTTAAGGTTTAGAGGCCAGATCCCTGGCATTTGGATTTTCTGACTGGTTCAGTGGATAGTGGAATTCTGGCTGCTTCCCGTACACGAGCACAATGTAAATAGGATTGGAAAGCTTTGACATTCCTTAATTGACAGGTTTCTAGTACTTAACTTTCATAAATTCACTAGTCACTAATTTGTTTGACTTCCCCAGCACACTTGGGGTCACCTTCCTTTTTCTATACATTTTGACAGCACCTTCACTTGATCAATTTTAATGCATCCCCAGGGTTAAAAACAAAAGGTTTGGAAAACATGTTGTTTGATATAGGTAGTGATAAATGTACAGTTATCAATGCCATGAATGGAAAACAAATTGTTTGAAATATTCACCCATTTAAAACCAAATAGATACTTTTTTTATGTAGAAAACGTCCTTCGGAGCAAATGATAAAAACGTTTAAGAACGCATTTATCTATATTTCGAAATTAAAGATTTAAAAACAGTTTTTTTTACAACCATGACCTGATAAATACTTTGGTCATTCAATTATGTTATCATTAATTCTTCAGGGCAGTGTATCCAATTTGGGAACCAGAGCCACATCGTTGCCATGGTAAATTGTGGCAATAATTTCAGTTCACATCCCTGACAGTTTCTTTTTCTATATGTTTTTCAAACTAAAAGTTTAATTTAGTTGCTTTTCAATTAATGTTCAATCTATGCGACTAATATTGTACCTCAACTATAGGAATGGACATTGCCGTATTGGAGACTATTTGTTGATATATTTCTTTGGATGTTTTTTCCATTAGTTATAAATCTTTATAATTCAAAGTCTAAAATGTTAACATAGCAAGCATAGTGCACCTTTTTCAGGTACTAAGGGTCTTATTATGAGTTTGGTGGTGCGGGAGCTGGACCGCCCTGCTCCTGCACTGCCAAACCCTTGTTTGAACAGCCCGCCAGATTAGGAGTTTTCTCCTGTCTGGCGGGTGGTTCTTTGACATTCCCATGGCTGTGCCTATGACTGCTGTAGTCCATGCTGTGCAGGTACTGGGGTGCATGCACACAGGGGGGCACAACATGTGCCCCACTGCATGCACCCCTTGGCGTAGAGGCACAAGGGACAGTCACACTGCCATGAAAAGTGTGGCAGTGAGGAAACTCATAATATGCTTGGCAGGGCTGCAGTGGCCAAGCCAAGCATATTGAAGCCTCAAGACCACTGCACCACCGCCAGGGATCTTTGATCCCTGGCATTTGCGGTGGTCCCTGAGTGGCCGACTGTCCTGGTCTTAATAGGGCAGCTGGAACACCGCCACGCCCCCGTGAGTCAGGTAGTCTATGGACCGCCACACTCATAATAAGCCCTAAGCTATGTCCACAGTAATTGAACATGTACATGCTGCTATACAAATAGGAAAGGATGTTACAAAATAGCAGTCTATTCTCATGCAGCATTCATATTCTGGTGCAAACCATCTTCCTGTGAGTCAACAAGAACACATGACGTGACCCAAGTTTCACTTTACAAATTCCTATGCTTCTTCAAGTGTACTGAAGAAGGAGGTCATTGGTAAATCAGCACTTCATAGGGTTTAGCATGCCATGTCTGTCACTGGCATCTCAACTGTTTTTGTTTTTGACAATAAAGAAACACCTGTTGTTTTAACAGGTAAATTAAAATGCAGATATATTGACACTGAATATCCATGATAGTCTAGTTCTTTCTTTTCTTTCGGTAATCTAAAAAATCTAGACTATAACAAATATTGCCCCTGTTAAATCACATACATAGAACAATACTTTCTTATTGAAGGTTGATTCTAAGATTATACATATGATCTTTGTTACTATAGACCAGTTGACTAATTTTGGAGGTTATAAGGTCAATTGTAGTAGAACAGAGATTATGCTGTTTAATATAACGACTTTAGAGGCAGTACAGCTAAAGTATAATACACACCGAAAAAATACAGTGGAGTAAAGTTTTGCAGCAAACATAGAAAGAGGAAAAAGCTTCAGCAGATTATTTTTGTGCAAGATGGTATCCCTTCCTGCACAAAACAATTCTGGCTGTAATGCAGGCACCCTTACATCAGGGCTTAATGGTGCTTGCATTGGGGCTAGGCTGCACTCTGTGTGCCAGTGCATGGAGAGGGCAGCAATGCACAAAATCTTAATAGATATGACGTATTCCTGCCCTCTCTCTATCACGCAACGCTACAGAGCAAGTTGTCTTGCTGCGTTGTTTGGGTGATTTGTTGGTACATTTGCCCCCAGGTTATATGCACAGAATTCACAATACTTTGAATGCCTCTCTTAGGTGTTCTGACTCGCAAATTAGAACCTGGTTACCTGTGTTCTTGTCCTGCAACCATTTGTCTCCGACCACGCATGCAACCTAGGGGTCATCCTCGACTCCACCCTCTCCATGACGAAGCAGGTCAATGCCGTCTCCTCCTCCTGCTTCAATACCCTCCGCATGCTCCGCATCAACAAGAGGATAACCTTCAAGCTCCTCACCCACGCACACAAAGCACTCCACAACACCAGTCCAGCGTACCTCAACAGCCGACTCAGCTTCTACACCCCCACCCGCCAGCTCCGCTCTGCCGACCACGCCCTCGCCACTGTCCCCCGCATCCCAAGAGTGACCGCCGGCGGCAGATCATCCTCCCACCTCGCCGCCAAGACATGGATCACCCTCCCCATCCGCCTATGGCAGACCCAAGACCTACTGACCTTCAGAAGACTCCTCAAGATCTGGCTTTTCGAACAATAGCAGCATTCCCCACCCCTTAGCGCCTCGAGACCCTCACGGGTAAGTAGTGCGCTTTACAAATGCTTGATTGATTGATTGATTAATTGATTGTCTAAATGCTAGAAGACTATTTCTACCTTTTTTCATTTAAAGATCTGTTTAAGGAGAACATCTTTATTTGGCCTAATAGAAGATGAAATACTGGTGCAAAAGTCAGAAATTCAATGTTTTGTTTTCATAGCACCTCCCGTAATAACAGAAAACTGGAAGTCTAGTGAACCTGCGGAATGTCAGGTTTGGGGCAATAGGCTTGTAAACGTATGAGCTCTGGAGCATTACTATCATTCTCAGAGTTTATCATTAAAAAGGTTTTACAAAATATGGAAAACTTATGGTGATTTTGCGGGGCAGCAATATCATTTTACCCCACAGTAGAGTTAATTTGTAATGAACTATTTGTATAATTATGATTTTTGGTCATTCATTGTTCTTTATCCTTTTTTCTCTTATCTATTTATATAGTGTTACCTTTTACATCATAAAAGAATAAAAAAAATATATTTTAAAAAGGAATATAAAGTATAGGCCTCAGTAGATCAACAACCTCCTGGCATGAGGTAAGTCCCTGGGTCTGGAGAAGGAGGGCAGACAAAGAGTCTCTAAACAATACACTATGGCGAGCATCTAGGTGTATCAAGGATTCCAACCAATCGATATTACATACATATGATAGCAATGTATATAGTTTCAGATATCACCATTATTCCAATATCATTATGCAAAAACATCACATAAAAATTGTCCATCTGGAGCTGAATTCACTTCAGTTACTTACTTTAAATTTAAAGGTGTGTGCTTTGAACAGCAGCTCGTTTGATTCAGTAGAGTTGTTCCTAATCGAGTTTCAACATCACCTGAAATACCCTTGAGGCCAGTTTCTATTCTTGGGGCCATTAGATGTAGAATGAAACCACCCAATCCCACCCACCTTACCTTAGTGTCTCATATTTTAGATTTTTTTGTAGCTCTCCAGTTTAGCCAGATACTTAGATCCAGGGGCGGCTGGTGACATTTGAAAATGGCGGGGCGTAAAAGTGCTGGAGGAGTGTCCCGTAACATAACCTGGACGCTAGCTTACCACTTCGGCGCAAAGGTGGGAGATAAAGCTGCCAAGCCAGAACACCCTAAATTAACATCCCAAACATGTGCATTACCGCCAGCTCCCAAAGGTCTAAAGTCGCGTCAAAATGCACTCTGAAACTAGGCCCAAAACACACCTTCCCCTCCATGGATTTTCATTAAAACACTTGCAATCAAAATTAGACCTTCCCAACTCTGATCCCAGCTAAGCAAATCCACTCGGAACCACCTGCAACACCCTACAATCGAACCCCAAAAACATGCAAAACTCACGTTTAACATGGGCTCCTATGGCAGCTCTTTCCCTTCCTCGATTTTGCCAAAAAACACCCTTCCCATCGATCGATTCCTCCCAAACTTCCTGCACACCCATGAATTCCCCCTCCCCACCACTCACAGCAGCCCCGTTCCTGTCGATCAACTGGAACCCCCTAAAAACCACTTCTCCACCACCCCAAACCTACCACCAGCAGCGGGAGAAGTGAATAAAATGAAAAGAAAAACTTACCTGACCGCCTCTGCTCCTGGTCCGCCGTCCGCGTTGGCGCCTCTGCCACCTTCAAACTGGAACACCACGTCACGACGTCAGCACTGGTGTGGCAACCCCTCAGCCAATCCTGGCGCTGCTGCAGCGCCAGGATTGGCTGAGGGCACAGCTTACGCTACGCCCGCCGCCTGCCCATTAGGAGACCGAGGGGCTCCTAATGGGCATGCGCAAGGCAGTAAAAACAAAAGTACGCATGACTGGGCACGGGCTAAAAATTACTCTCCATGCCCACTCATGCGCACTTGTGCTGCCTTTCCATGGCTTGTCTGACAATGCATGTCAGTCAACATGACGCCGGACCGCCCATGCATTGTCAGTTCTCCCCACCATCGGCGTCTCTGAACTTAAGTAAACTAAGTTCAGAGACACCGAGGAGGGAGCTGCGGGCGCGGGCGCGGGCGGGTGCGGGGGTCATTCAATTATGTTATCATTAATTCTTCAGGGCAGTGTATCCAATTTGGGAACCCGAGCCACATCGTTGCCATGGTAAATTGTGGCAATAATTTCAGTTCACATCCCTAACAGTTTCTTTTTCTATATGTTTTTCAAACTAAAAGTTTAATTTAGTTGCTTTTCAATTAATGTTCAATCTATGCGACTAATATTTTACCTCAACTATAGGAATGGACATTGCCGTATTGGAGACTATTTGTTGATATATTTCTTTGGATGTTTTTTCCATTAGTTATAAATCTTTATAATTCAAAGTCTAAAATGTTAACATAGCAAGCATAGTGCACCTTTTTCAGGTACTAAGGGTCTTATTATGAGTTTGGTGGTGCGGGAGCTGGACCGCCCTGCTCCTGCACTGCCAAACCCTTGTTTGAACAGCCCGCCAGATTAGGAGTTTTCTCCTGTCTGGCGGGTGGTTCTTTGACATTCCCATGGCTGTGCCTATGACTGCTGTAGTCCATGCTGTGCAGGTACTGGGGTGCATGCACACAGGGGGGCACAACATGTGCCCCACTGCATGCACCCCTTGGCGTAGAGGCACAAGGGACAGTCACACTGCCATGAAAAGTGTGGCAGTGAGTAAACTCATAATATGCTTGGCAGGGCTGCAGTGGCCAAGCCAAGCATATTGAAGCCTCAAGACCACTGCACCACCGCCAGGGATCTTTGATCCCTGGCATTTGCGGTGGTCCCTGAGTGGCCGACTGTCCTGGTCTTAATAGGGCAGCTGGAACACCGCCACGCCCCCGTGAGTCAGGTAGTCTATGGACCGCCACACTCATAATAAGCCCTAAGCTATGTCCACAGAAATTGAACACGTACATGCTGCTATACAAATAGGAAAGGATGTTACAAAATAGCAGTCTATTCTCATGCAGCATTCATATTCTGGTGCAAACCATCTTCCTGTGAGTCAACAAGAACACATGACGTGACCCAAGTTTCACTTTACAAATTCCTATGCTTCTTCAAGTGTACTGAAGAAGGAGGTCATTGGTAAATCAGCACTTCATAGGGTGTAGCATGCCATGTCTGTCACTGGCATCTCAACTGTTTTTGTTTTTGACAATAAAGAAACACCTGTTGTTTTAACAGGTAAATTAAAATGCAGATATATTGACACTGAATATCCATGAAAGTCTAGTTCTTTCTTTTCTTTCGGTAATCTAAAAAATCTAGACAATAACAAATATTGCCCCTGTTAAATCACAAACATAGAACAATACTTTCTTATTGAAGGTTGATTCTAAGATTATAAATATGATCTTTGTTACTATAGACCAGTTGACTAATTTTGGAGGTTATAAGGTCAATTGTAGTAGAACAGAGATTATGCTGTTTAATATAGCGACTTTAGAGGCAGTACAGCTAAAGTATAATACACACCGAAAAAATACAGTGGAGTAAAGTTTTGCAGCAAACATAGAAAGAGAAAAAAGCTTCAGCAGATTATTTTTGTGCAAGATGGTATCCATTCCTGCACAAAACAATTCTGGCTGTAATGCTGGCACCCTTACATCAGGGCTTAATGGTGCTTGCATTGGGGCTAGGCTGCACTCGGTGTGCCAGTGCATGGAGAGGGCAGCAATGAACAAAATCTTAGTAGATATGACGTATTCCTGCCCTCTCTCACGCAACGCTACAGAGCAAGTTGTCTTGCTGCGTTGTTTGGGTGATTTGTTGGTACATTTGCCCCCAGGTTATATGCACAGAATTCACAATACTTTGAATGCCTCCCTTAGGTGTTCTGACTCGCAAATTAGAACCTGGTTACCTGTGTTCTGGTCCTGCAACCATTTGTCTCCAACCACGCATGCAACCTAGGGGTCATCCTCGACTCCACCCTCTCCATGACGAAGCAGGTCAATGCCGTCTCCTCCTCCTGCTTCAATACCCTCCGCATGCTCCGCATCAACAAGAGGATATCCTTCAAGCTCCTCACCCACGCACACAAAGCACTCCACAACACCGGTCCAGCGTACCTCAACAAACTAAGTTCAGAGACACCGAGGAGGGAGCTGCGGGTGCGGGCGGGTGCGGGGGCGGGGAGCAACGCCCCAACGCCCCAATGGACGCACCGCGCCTGTTTAGATCCCTTGGCCGGTGACTGCCCCAGGATTCTACAACTGAGTCACCACCACTAGGGAATCACTGCCACCATGAGGAACTACCAAAGGAGCAAAGTACTTTGTAATAAGCAGTGTCTCTCTTAGTGTCCAATCTTCTCCCATCAGTCGTTTTCCATTTCTTCTTTAGCCAAACACCCAGGCTCTTGTTTACCTTACCTAAATTTGACTATGACTGTGTACCATAGTTGCAGAGGTCTACTTTTTCAAACCAATCCGCCCTCAAAATGCTTACTGAAAGAATTTGTGGAAAAGTTTAGGGAAAGAATGGAACAATATTTTGAAGAGAATACTAGGACAGTTAGTTCACCAACTACTCTGTGAGAAGCAAACAAGGCAGTGGCTAGGGGACACACTCAGGTATTAGTTGGAGGGCAATTTATATTCTTTATATTAAACATTAAATGTCTGTACAATTTCAAAAGAACATACTGAGGGGTTGATGCCCTCTACAATCAAAAATGCATGATGTTTACACTTTTATGATCATGTTCCCTATTAAACATCCTGACACTGTGCTATAGATCTGTTTCCTTTCACAATGTCAAAAATAAATATTGTAATATGTGGAATTGATTAAACATGCATCAAAAAATATATGTACAAATTCGTATTTTAATTTATGGAAAGGACATTCATTTCTGGCATGGCTCTGGAGATTTTAGATCCTACGCGCGTTTCGGCTGTACGCCTTCATCAGGAAGCCATGTACATAGGTCATGAAATCCTTATCATATGTGTTGAGCACTCTAGCCTGTGGGTCGATCAGACTTTATAACCGCAGTATGGATGAAGTGTATTGACTGCTTTGACCAAAGAAAGGCGAGAAAAAGGTTTCAAAGGTATTTTGAGGTATGACGGTTGTCGTTGTTGAAGAAGGGTCACTTATTGATCCATCAAGTATAATTATGTCAGGGTTCATCAACTGATGTGTCAGACCCCAATGTGGGAAGGTGACGAATGTCAATATATTGACGGTGGCAGCATTCAAGATGTTAACCGATATTAAAAAGATTATGAAACAACGGTGCTTAGTAAGTCCGAAGAACTCTGTAATGGGTCAGAAGTCTGTATGCAAAATATATTTCTAACGACCGTCTGTTAAATTTAGTCCTGCAGAAATTGCAGAGATCTGGCTGTTCTCAGTCACGTAGCTGGAAATAAACCGTCTATCATCGTGGACGCGGTCTATGGACGATGAAGATCTGTCAGAGCTGACAGTGGAGGAAATAGCAGGAGCCATACGAGACTTACATTCCGGCAAATCAGCTGGATCCAATAGGCTTCCTGCGGAACTGTATAAATGTGTAGCAGATAAGGTAGCACAACCGATGCTAAACATGTACTGGAAGGGGAAAACTACCTGAAGATCTAGGACTGGCCACAATAGCAGTAATACCTAAAGGGGGCAAGCCCCCAGAGCAGAGTAGCTCATATTGCCCCATATCACTAATCATTTTGAAGCGAAGGTGCTAGTAAAGGCCCCTGCAAATAGTATACAACGATTATTTCAACAATAATCCATCCTGACCAGTCGGGATTTATACCATATAGAAGTCCCAGGCTGAACCTCAGAAGGCTATTTGGAGTAATGTACGAAACCTCGTTACAGCCGGAGAAGGCAGGAGCAGTATTGTTACTGGATGCTCGTATGTCATTTGATAGCATTGAGTGGTCATACTTATTTGCGGTATTGACCAGAATGGGTTTCGGGCCACCGTTCTGGGCGTGGATCGCCCTTCTGTACAATGACCCACTAGCAAGGGTCAGAGTAAACGGGACAGTATGCAGGCCCTTCAAGTTACATAGAGGGACACAAAAAGGGTGTCTACTCTCCCCTTTGATCTCTGGGATGGCATTAGAACCACTCACAGCATGGGTGCGTAACAACCCTATGGTGTATGGCATTGACATTGGAGGCAGATGAGAGGACCAAATCTCCCGGTACGCGGATGACATGTTACTTTATGCTCACAAACCATGACAGACGCTACACAGACTTATCCATATATTTTAACTTTTTGGTAGCTACTCCAGCTACCAGATAAACTGAGACAAATTGCTAGTGTTCCCACTGAAACCGGAACTGCCACCCCTAACGTCGGTCTGTGCAGCATTGGAACAGAGGGAAGAATTCAAATATTTGAGAATACATATAACCAAGTCCAAAAAGGACTTCATGACCCCGAAGCTAAACCTGCAGTTCAAGAGACTGCGAGAGGGCATGACTCACTGGTGGTGACTCCCTGTCTCTTAATGGGCCAGGCAGTGCTATTTAAATGATGGTGGTCCCCCACCTGCTGTACATGCTGCAAAATACTCTGGATAAGATCCCCAACACTGTCTTCAGGACAATTGATGGTGAACTTTAAAGTCTATTATGGGAAAGGGGGTCTCGCGCATTGCGCTTAGAAAACATCAGCAAGGAGTTTATGAGGGCGGGCTAGCGATCCCTGACATTAGGGGTTGCTAGCTGGCATCCCAACTAATCAACATCAATGACAGGGTCTTCTTAACGGCATCGGAGCTGGCATACGGGGTAGACATGCGAGCTTTGGAAAATGGTGGCTACTTAGCCGCCCTGTACTTAAAGAAAGCTGGGAAACCCTTCCCACCACACACGCAGACAGTAAGACGAGCCTGGTGGGAGAACATGAAAAGAGTAGGGTGGGAAGCGAAATTGACCGAACAGACCCCGCTCTGGGAAAGTGACATGCTGAGGGAAGTGGGGCAGGTTCATGGATTACAGAAATGGAACCTTATAGGGATAGAGCGGCAAGGAGAGATATGGCAAAAGGGTTACATGCTCAAGTTTGAAGAGTTACAATCAGAATACCAACGTACCGGAATTCGAAAGATTTTGTTATCTCCAGCTCAGACATGCCCTAAAGAAACACATAGCAGAGGGGGATTTATTACCAGAATACCCCCCGCTGGAGGACAGGCTATTGCTAGACCTGATGATAGACAAAGCAGTGTCCCTCACCTACTGGAAAATCATGAATAATTCCCCAGACCCTTTCCTCCCTTTGAGGGACGCATGGGAGTCGGACCTCGGACTCCTAGAAGATGAGGACTGGAGGGAAGCCATGCAGAGCCCCAGGGAGATTGTCTCAAGGTTCAGGTTGGTATAGCTGCAGATCCAACATAGATCCTATGCCCCTAGAATGCTCCAGAAGAGGTTGGGCTGGAGTGACACAGATCACTGCATTAGGGGGTATAGAAAGAAAGGAACCTTTTCCCATATACTCTGGACTTGCCCCAAACTACAAAGTTACTAGAGTGGGGTGACTCGGATCATGACAGAGGTTGTGGGGCAAAGGTTTCTAGTGGACGCAAGGTGGAACCTCCAGGAGGTGATGGGGGAAATCAATTGGCCCACACATACTGGCTGGCGGCCAGTGTGGTCAAAAGGAACATTGCTAGAAATTGGGGAATCACTCAACCTCCAAGGATTGACGACTGGGGGAATGACCTAGATTGGTGTCAACAGGCCGAAAAAACTGTTTATCAAAATAGAGGATAACGGACCAAATGGGAAAAGATTTGGTCTGCCTGGAAGACATTTAGGGCTGAAACAGGGTAAATGTTAAAAGGGAGCATGATAAACACAAGATGGAGCAAGGAACGAAAGGTTGCAAATTATGACTGTATGTGATGTGTAAATATTCCTGCAATGTACCCAACCAGCACTACCCTGTGTCCAAAGTATTTTAAAGTTGTACCAAAGCTTGGTTTAAGAAATGTGACAAAAAACAAAATGATTACTAACTTCCTAGACTTCACAAAGAGCTCAGAGATATTAAATCAGAGCACAGCAATGAAGCAACAGCATGTGGGATTTCTCCAGCTATGACATGATTGAGGAGCTCAGGACACAGCCTCCTTTTTTTTTTTTCTTGAATCAAAATACAACTGGATCTTGAAGGGTAGTTGCTGCATCATAGAACTAATTAGCATTGCCAAAGAAAATAGGTCTTACCTCTAAAAGGCAGAGAGGATGTCTTTACAGATACTTTTTTGATTGCCAGTTGTATGTGACTGCATGCATCATGTCACCGGCACACACATGGTTTGTCTGAGAAAGTGGATTATTAGTAAGGGTTTGTGGTAGCTCACCAAAAGCAATGATGTGACTATTCTTGTTAGGCCTAGCAAAGGTTTCAGTAATTTTAACCTGAGCTCAACCCCTGGTAGCTATGGTACAGAGCAGACAGGCTTAGCTTAAGAAAATGTGTGAAGCATTTAAAAGTACCCAAGCAGTTAAAAAGTCTAAATCACAACACACAATAAAATGTCCACTCCAATTTACAATAATGGAGAATATTTTAATGAGCAAACTGACCCCAAAATGATAAAACTCCAATAAGGGAAACTGGAGAATTCTTTTTTTTTTAAGTTTTCATAAAAATTGCTTCAATAAGCTCAAATGCCAAAGGCGGGAAACTGCTCGCTATTCTGGGAAATTAAGCATAGGTCAGATACAATTACCAGGTTGGTCCTGGTCAAAGTGTTACCTTCTGATTTATAAAATTTCTCAGAAGGTAGAGTCCTCAGCGAGGCAAAGCAGCAGACTGGATCTGTAGATGGGGTCATCAACAAGGACGAGGTCTCAGTGAAGCCTTCAACGAAGGCTGGAAAAGTTATGAGAATGCAAAGTCCAGAGTTCTCACCCAGGAAGCTGCCAGCGTCGATCTAATACTGCTCGGTGTCGGATCCAGTGAAGATTTCTGTGTTCTTACTTATTCTCTTTTCTGGAAGTCAGATTCCTTCCATGGGACAAACCTACAAGCTGAAGTTGGAGAGGTTTGGTGGTGTCAGATGCTGGTTGACATCAGGGCCACTGAATCAGATTTTCTACTGCAGAGAGCGGGAGCTGCAGCGAAGTCATTCCATTGGCATGGCATCCTCACTCATGGCATTCTCACTGAGGTATTTCAGTGGTTAAACAAAAACCACTTGAAGTGCAACAGTGAGAAAACTGAAATCATACCATTAGGCCAGGATCTACTTTTCCGCCCAAGAGATTGGTGGCCCAAAGACTCTGAGGCTCCCCCCAGTGCTGTGTCTTCTGCGCGCAATCTGGGCGTACAATTTGATGCTACCTTATCTTTTGATGATCATGTTAGGATCACGGCTGGCAGCTGTTTCGGTCTTATTAAATCCCTAAAGAAATTTTTCGACGTCCTCCCCATTGCCTCTAGGAAATCAGTCGTGGTCGCATTGATACTCTCCAGACTCGATTATTGCTATGGCTTGATGGCAGGAGTGAAAAAGTCTACTTTGAAGAAGTTACAAAGTGTACAGCACGCGGCGGCACGGTTAGTGTTAAAACTTCCCAGGAAATCTTCAGCCTCAACTGCATTGAATTCTCTACACTGGCTGCCACTGCATAAGAGAATCCTTTTTAAACTCTTACTCACAGTTTTCAAATCTTTGAAAAATACAGGCCCTAAATACCTTGTTAATCGTTTCATTCATTATGATCCTGTACGATGTCTGCGATCCTCAGGGGCCAATCTTGTTATGATCCCGAGGCATAAATATAAAACTAGGGGCGGAAAAACGTTCACAGTTCTAGCAGCAAGGGCTTGGAATAACCTACCCGTAAATCTTAGACTGATTGGGTCTGAGTGTCTTTTTAGGAAACAACTGAAGACCTGGGTCTATCAGCAATCTGATACCTATGTGTTGGCAGCTATCTAGATTTTTTCACCACATATCCTTTATACGCATGCTCAGCGCCAAGATGCTCCTTCCGGGGCGAAAGTTGCGCTTTACAAATACCCTATTAACAATAACAATAACAATAACAAGTGATTGACTTGGAAGGTTGGTTCCAGTTTTCTGTCAGGGATCCAGTCAAAAATCCTTTAAAAAGTTTCCAAGTTCCAGGTTTTAGGTTTGGGCTGGAAGAGTATACTTTGAGACCAGCTAAGTGTTCCAGGACCCCAGGAAGAGCACTTGGGGGTCAGGACTCACTCCAACAGAAGCCAACAGCAGAGTGCAGGGCAGGTCCAATTGAAACTGGTCAACTGGGCTTTGCAGGAAAGTGGGTGTCTTGCAGCTTATGTGTCTCTGAAGCTTTACAGGAGGTTACCCAACTGATCCTTGGAGTCCATGTCTGAGTCCTGGATCCAAATGGGAGCAGGTACATTCCTTAGGGTTCTTCTCCCAAGTCACAAGAGCAGGTTCAGTCCTTTTTTTGTTTTCCACAATTCCAGAGGTGTTCTGAAGAGGGTGCCCAGAGGTGCCACTTTTATGCCTGCGACCAGCCTGTGGGTGGGGGTGACTCCTGACCCCTCCCTGACCATTAGGGAAAAAGTTATCTGGTGTAGAGATGTTCTTATGTGTCCCACTGCAAGCCATCCCCCAGGTCCCTACGCTACCTAAAACCAAAATGGCAGGACTTTTTCTCCCTTGGGCAGAGCTTGTGTGCCCTCCCTAGAAGTGTGGCCAGGAAAATTAGCAACCCCCCCCCCCCACCCCGTCACCCGCTCACTCAAAACTGGTTCTGGCGGCAGGTCTTCTCCCACTTGGATTGGTACCTGGCTGGCTAGAAGGACAATAGAGGGGGCAGGACCAGGTGTTAGATACATCAACCAGTGACTGGGAATCCTTTGAAGGTAATTAAGTTCCTGGCAGGACTTAGGTGGCCATCCTGTCAGGGGAAGTCAATCTCTCTCTATCCGTCTCAACTATGGATGCCAATTCACACCTAATCAAGGAGCTATTCAGCTCCTGTTTGTCAGTTTCGAGCTCAGGCATATGGGCTCTTAGAGGCTTTAGGCAGACTAAAAGTATAGTTTTTTAAAAGTAACTTTTGTAAAATATATGTTACCAACAGGAATTTACCAATGAATTGAATTTGTGATAAATATTTTAAAACCTCCAAGAGTAACTTTTATCCAGTTCCATGGTGGAGATAACCTTATTTAATTTTAACATTAACTCCCAGTGCTTTCCTATGCAACAGCTAACACTGCTACTGTGAAAATTGCTTTTTAGGCCTTTTCTCTGTAAAGATGTGTTTTTTACTCCAGACATTTACATGTCCTACTCGTACATACCATGCACCCTGCCTGATGAACACTTAAGGCTAACTTAGGGGTGATTTATTAATGTTATTATTGTTACTACTTGTTGCTTAGGCCAGCCCTAATAGTAATTTTGGCAGGTTGAATGTGCCATTTAAACCTGTGCAGCCAGGCTACTGGTGGCTGGCAGACCGGCAGTAATGTTTTGCATTGTCACTTTAGTGGTGGCACAATATGTACTGCAGTCCAATAGTGAAATTTAACAGACCCTAGATATACTTTGTACCATATAATATGGTATTATGCATAATTGTTTATGTCAATTAGGAGTATAGCCAAATTTGACATGTTTGAGAGGTCAGAGCACATGCACTGGGTCTGGTTTGCGGAGTACCAGTGCACAGAATAAAAAAATAAGCATCATCAGTCCAAAACAAATGGTGATATTCCAAAAAGAGGCATTTTCTTACAGCCTGTAGTCTTGCAATGGGTTTTCTATAAAAGAAACCCCATTCCAATATTGCTGCAGATGGGTATGAATGTATCATCATGCACAGCAATCATTTTTAATTTACTGTTCCACCATGGTGAACAGCCATGGTGGAACAGTAAATTATGTAAAAAAAAGAAAGCAGTGCGCGCCTGCACAAAAAAGGAAACGCATGGTCCAGTAGCACCTTGCAGTGGTCAAGCTCTTTAAAAAAAACTAAAATAAACAACATGGGAAGGTAGCTGCGGAGTAAAACAAATGGTGGGAACTTGATAGCATTTTGCAGATGCTGGGCTTTTGGAAAAAAAATGTGTAAGAGTAAAAATAAAACCCACAGGGAACAAGGAAATATTTGCCCTCACATTTATTGCTGATAAGTAAAGAAGCAGGGAAGAGAGCATAAACACACACTCACACTACCACGGCGTGATGCTAGACAAAGTAAAAAAAAGTCCCTTAAATCAAGCAGTGTAAGGATGCAACTGATCTAATCAGAACTCTGCAATACCAACACAATACTCTTTTTTTTAATAAAATGTTTTTATTTGTGTTTTGTAATTTAAACTTACAAACAAAGCAATCATGAATACACGATACATAGTGAGCACTGGGCAATAGCAGTTGGTATAATGCATAAGATATATCAACAGTTTCTTGGAAAGAAAGCATGAGGTTAGGTTCCAGCAACGCCTATATACTTGTAACGAAAGTAACATGTGGGTTGTCTACACGTATTAACAATGGGTCATAGCGCATAACGAGCATGGCTCTTTCCCCGATCGCCCCAGCAGCAAGACCTACTCCGCCCCTCTGCCCCAGATATAATCCATAATATTTTATCCATGGGGCCCATATCTTTGGGAATTTGCGGGGACAGCCCCTCGCTTCATATGTCACTTTCTCAGCAACCATATAGAGATCCAAACTTGTTCTCCATTCTCGGAGTGTTGGGAGTTGGTGGGCACCCCAGTATCTGGCAGTGTCTCTTTTGGCCATTACCAGCCCCAAGTTAGCCAACACGAGTCTATGTCGTAGCAAATCCAGAAGGAGGAACCTGGCTTCCACCTCGATTTGGGATTCCAGTATATTGTTGAGTTCCCTCACTATCTTGCTCCAATATGTTTTAATCCTGCTGCATTCCCAGAGGGTGTGTATAAATGTACCTCATCCCGTGTGGCATCTGAGGCAGTCTGGGCAATCTGCTCTCTCCATAGAGTGTAGTCGTGCTCTGTCAAAGTAAGTTCTGTGTAGTATTTTATACTGTATGAGCCGCAGACTTAGTTTGATTGCCACTTCGCGTAGGTGCATGAGGGCAGCCTCCCAATCGATGTCTTCTAACGGGCCAGTAGTGAGTTCCCATTTAGCTCTCAATGGGCCTAGTATGTCCGGCATATTATTAATTAGTGTTTTATAAGTCAGCGAGATAGCTTGAGTCGGGATCTCTTGTTGTAAGAGTCTGCCTTCTAATGGGGCATATTCCGGCAGTGTCGCCACGTCTAGACCCTCTGCCTGCCAGGCATGTTGCAGTCAAAGGTAGGCATAGGATTGAGTGTCGTGGAGCTGATATGTGGTTTTAAGTGAGGTAAATGGGGCCAACATGCCTTTTTCTATGACATCCCCTAGTTTGGAAATCCCTATGAGGTCCCATTGTCTAAACTCTTTCAGCTTACCAATCTCAGCTAGCCTGGTACCCTCCCATAATGGGGTCTCCCTTGTGGGTTTCTTATCCCACTTCATTTGCTTCTCTGCACTTTTCCATGCTTCCAGCACTCTTCGGGTGGCCGGCAAGAGCCAGGTACTGTCTATACTGCCATATATATAGTGTAAGTGTGTACGGTCTCGGAATTGTAATCTTTCCAACCTGTAGGTGTGGTGGTCTCTTGGAGCGTGAGTCCATTCATTAATTACAATGAGTTGTGCCGCTTTGTAGTAGGCCCTGATGTCCGGTAGGGCCAGACCTCCATTGTACGGATTGCGCTGCAATGTTGGTAGGGCTATCCGCGGTTGTGCTCCGTCCCATAAAAGCAAGCGCAGCTTACTATCAATGGATGCAAACACGGTCTCTGGTATTTTGCAGTAGGTGTTTTGCAAAATATAGAGCAGCTGAGGGAGTGAAATCATTTTGTACATAGCGGCCCTCCCCATGATCGTCAGAGGGAACTTCCTCCACCTCTTAATGTCTGTTTGAAAGTTTAAAAGGATTCGCTTGATATTGTGCTCTAAGATAGCAGCTACCTCAGTAGTGATATATAGTGAGGTAGGTGAACCCCTACGTGGACAATCGTAAGCAACTCAGGTAGGTCAGGGGCTCCACCTCTCCACTCACAGGGTACAAGGTAAATTTACTCCAATTAATCCTATAAACCGCATGCCGGCCATATTCCTCAAAGATTCGCAATATTTTGGGAAGTGTCTCGGCTGGGTCCGTGACAAATAATAAAATATCGTCCGCGTATAGGGATATGCGTTCTACCTCTAAAAATCGAGACTTGTCTATAAAACCACCCAGCCCGTAGTGGGTACGGACTACACGGGCCAACGGCTTCAATATAAGGGCAAACAGCAGGAGGGACAGGGGACAACCCTGTCTAGTGCCTCGCTGAATCTGCCAGCTCGTCGAGACTACCCCAATGGACCCGAACTCTAGCCTCAGGGGCATGGTATAGTAGTGCCAACCATTCCCTAAATATTGGACCAAATCCAAACTTCTCCAGGATGCACCTCATGAAGGGCCAATGAATGGTATCAAATGCCTTTTCGGCATCAGGCGAGAGAAGCAAAGGGGGCTATCCCGATCCTGCACCGTGTCCATCCAATTAGCCAGGTGCCGTAGGTTAAAGCATGTGGCTCGCTTCGGCATAAAGCCATATTGGTCCCTGTGGAGCAGGAGAGTGATAATCGTCAGCAGACGTCTCGCAAGAATAGTGGCCAGAATTTTCGCTTCAGTATTGAGCAGCGATATGGGCCGATAGGATCCACAGTCTTCCAGGGGGTTCCCCATTTTATGAATTACCACTACAGTAGCCATACGAAGATCTTTCTGGAGACTCCCTTGATCTTTGGACGTCTGGAACATATTGAGCAGGTGTGGGGCCAGTAGGCTATTATTTACTTTAAAGAATTCCCCCGGGAGACCATTTGGGCCCGGGGTTTTCCCAGACTTTAGGCGACCAATGGCCTCCGTCACTTCTTCAAGAGTCAAATCTTCCTCGAGCCTGTCCCTCTCCTCCGGGGAAAGCGAGGGGAGCTGAATAGTGTCTAAGTATTGGGTGATTTGCTTTGCACTTCACTCGCCTGTGAGTTGGTTGCATGTAAGTCTGTGTAGTATCGGGCAAAAGCCCCCGCTATATCACTGTGTGTGGTGTAAGTATGGTTTTGTTCTTGAATGGACGTTACCCATCTCGACTCCATCTCCTTTCCGCCCAGCACGCCAGTAATTTCCCTGCCCTATCACCTGTCTCGTACAGTCGATGTTGGACTGCAAAATACTGAGCCTTTACCGCTCGGGTTACTAACGCTTGGTATTCCCTTTTGGTTATGTCAATTTGGCGAAGGGCATGACTACTCGGTGCAGAGGTTCCACTTTTTTTTAAACTTGTTAGCTTACGTTCTAAGGCATCTATCTCTTGAGTTTCTCGCCTTTTCCTATGGGCAATTATATTTTGTGCTCTATCCCTGAGCACCGCCTTAAATGCTTCCCACAAAGTGACTGCCGACTGCACAGAGCCGACATTTCCTTTGAAATAGAGCTCCGAGTCCATCCTGAGTTCTTTAGCAATTCCTTTGTCCTTCATGGCCCATGAGCTCAGTCTCCAGTGCGCTACTTGACTGTCACCCCCCTCTCCCACCGTCAGTAAAAGTGGTGAATGGTCGGAGATACCCCTAGCTAAGTATTCTATCTTCTCCACATAACTAATCTCACTCGCTGGAGCAAAGAGATAGTCCAGTCTCGAGAACACCCTGTGAGCTCCCAAGAAATAGGAGTAGGCACGTAGGGTTGGAGGATGCCTGCGCCATAAGTCTGTCAGTCCGAGAGCATCTTGGAACATGGCCAGTGGCGTGGGTCCATGGGACCCAGAGCGCGATTTAGATCTAGATTAGTTTAGATTAGATTTAGTGAGTTAAGATCTAGGGCAGGTTCAATTACGTCATTGAAGTTCCCTCCTATAATATGTGTGGCGGGGATGGAGTATAATAGGAGCTTCGTCAATTTCTCTAGCGTACGTTGCTGCAGTCTTGGGGGGGCATATGCACTAATAAATAAAAACGTCTTCCGGTTCCAAATTTCCTGCACTGCGACGTATGTCCCATTGGGATCTACCCATTGCTGAGTGACATGAAAAGGGGAGACTTTTTGATGTGAATCGCAACT
Source organism: Triturus cristatus (assembly GCF_964204655.1). Classification (NCBI taxonomy): domain Eukaryota; kingdom Metazoa; phylum Chordata; class Amphibia; order Caudata; family Salamandridae; genus Triturus; species Triturus cristatus. The sequence continues at coordinate 410,486,898 of NC_140591.1, forward strand.
CCCCTCGAGCCCTTAGTAAAGCCCAGTGTGCCAGGGTAGTGTAGTGCCCTCGTCCCAGGAAAAAGCAACTCGAGCCCATCAGGTGCGTCTCTTGTAAAAATATGATGTTGAGTTTAAGTCTTTTAAGGTAATTGGCCACTAACTCCCGCTTGATTTTGTTTCCTAACCAATTGACATTCCATGTCAGTGCCGTGAACCTGCCCTCTGCCACTGCCATGTAGGTGTTGAATCAACCCATGCCCAGTCCTCCCCCAAAGGGGTGCCTACATCTCTCTTTCCCTTCTCAATCTCGGTATTCATGCAGTCAAACTGGAGGAAACATTCCTCTTCCCCTCGCAATAAACAAATCCCACAACGTTTGACAAAACCCAACATGCCCCCCACCCAACACTCTTCAGGTAACCACACCACCCCCCACTTCGTCAACATGACAACTCTGGCGCGGGTACTCCACCAAGAGGTCTGTAGCCCTCCCTCCCCCCCTCAATTAACTACACAATGATGCAGCAAAAACACACAGTATACTTCCCACTCACAAGGCGACGTGCAGCAGTGACTTTGGGCCAAGGTTCGCAAAGTCTACAAGGCCCTAGGATAGTCCTACTGTCCCTGTGCTGTTCTCCGGCCCCTGCATCTCATTCCTCTTCGCCATTACTGAGCTGACTTTGCTGCTGGATACTTGCTTCCACCAGGATCGGGTCAAGATTCTCCAGCCGTTGAATGCTTTCAAGCAGTAGGTGCTCGCTGTCCAGATCCGCCGAATCCTCTCTCTCCGCTTGCTCTGTAGTAACATATTCACTCGATCCACGCACAGTCTGCGCTGCTGGCCTAAGAGTCACATCATCTTCCGAATCCGAGTTTTGCGGTTTGTCCCACCCCCGTGTTTTGCAAGGATCTCATCGGTGTTCTGATGGCGGGTTTCCGTAACTTCAACACTCTAATCTGCCGCTTCTCTTTGGGTCTTTCTTGACTGGGACCCCCTCGCTTGCCTGCCTGAACGTCCCTGGCCTGGGACAGTCTACACCCTAGCGAGGGTCGTTCTTCTATCCAGGACCATGCTTCCTCTGAGAACTGGAAGAACTGCGTAGTACCTTGGAAGATAACTTTAAGTTTTGCGGGGTAATAATAGCATATATTGAATCCGAAGTGATCTGAGATTCGTCTTGATGGGATCAAAGGGACGTCTTTGTTTTTTTACATCCCGGGAGTAGTCCGAGAATACCATTATTTGCGTGTTTTCGTATTTGATCTCACCTATCTTCCGCATCTCCCGAAGTATTAAGTCCTGATCTTGAAAATTTAGGAAACAGGCAAGCAAAGGGCGAGGAGGGGCTCCTGGCGGAGGGCAGACATTAGGCATCCGATGCGCCCTTTCAATGACAAAACAAGCCCAAAACTGCACGGCAGGGAGGGCCTCCTTAAAAAAGGTCAGGAGAAACTGGCCCGGGTCCGCTCGCTCTGAACCTTCCAGAAAACCTATAAAGCAAAGATTATTTCTGCGGGTCCTATTTTCGGTGGCGTCCACCCTCCATGCCACTTCCTTCATCGAAGCTATAAGTCCCGACACATCTTTGCACAAGGTATGGGGGTGTCCTCTATTTCGGAGATACGGTGTTCTGTTTCTGTGACCCTCTCTGCAACATTTCGTAAGTTTTAACGTAGCAATGTGACCTCCGAGCGTATCTCCACCATCTTCCCCTCCAGGCTCTCCCTGGAGGCATGGATCGCCTGTAATATAGTGGCATTTTCAGGGAGAGGTGGAACACCCCCCTTCGCTCCTGTCGTCGCGGGGAGCACCTTAGGAAATCGATCCAGTTTCCCCTGCCTCGACGACAAGGGCTCCTTATCTCTAGCCATCGAAAGGAAGTCTGCTGCAGGATGTAGAGAGACGCCTTCCCCCCACGACAATATTAGAGGCCACAATCACCAGTCCACGGGCCCCCAGATGGAAGAGTAGTCTCCAACTCGCAGGAGAGTGGGTATGCAGATTCGCCTGCCCCTCTTGTCATATTAATATGCTGCTCACGGTGACGTAGCGCCCGGTTTCCCAAGCAGGAGCAGAATCAGGGTTTGTGGGGTCGCCACGCCAGGTAGATCTCCGCCATGACATGGGCACACCAACCTGCAGAAGGAGGTTCATCCACAACCAAGAAGCTCTTGGGTTTATGCCTCGCCCAGCGGAGGGTTACCTTAAAGGGTCATGTCCGGCACTTACACAAACTAGTACATACTGTGTTCTCCAGGTGCGATCCTAAAGTCACTGTCGCAGGCCAGCAGGACTATGATTCTGGCCGTGTTCCGAGCGTTCACCCCCGGGGCTCACCTCTGCATGGCAGATACTCGGTTAAGGAGCGATGTAGGGGGACTCCGACCCTGGGCCTCCCCAAAAGTCTGGCAGGCCCTGTGCCCCCACGCCCACTCCACACCTTTAGCTCAGCCACTCGTGATTTGGCCGCTCCTGCTCCCGAGTGTAAGTTTTAGGCCCCACGGGGGTTGAATTTGTCACCTTCTGCCAGCTCCGGGAACGCCGTTGGGCATCTGGGTAAAGACACGTGCCGTTAGGAAGTGCTGTCTGATGTACCTTCACTGGCCGGCATCTCTGATGTCACCGATGAAGTGCAGACTGCAGGTAATCCACTGCGGTGCTCTTCCAGCCCGCTCACTCCGCTTCCGGCCGACTGGGCGGCAGCCCTCGCCAGGCAGACCTACACCAGCTTGCACCGCAGTCCCAGAAGGACAGGATCCACACCCTGGGGCAAGCCGGAGCCCCGGGGAGCAACAAGAGTGCTCTCCCTCTCTGCCTCAAGACCCAGCCACTCGTCTCCACACAGCTCCGTCACAGAGTTGGTGCGGCCGAGCGGCTCTCAGCCGCGAGGCGCCATCTTGGGAGGCCCCATATGATCCACGGCCAGGAGAGGAAAAAAGGTTTATATTTCCTCAGGAGTTCACCGCTGTGGCTCCGCACAGCACTTTATGAAGGCAGCGGAGATCCAACCACCAGCGGCGCGTTGTCTCAGCGTCGAGGAACAGGATTAGGAACAGGATTCCGTTGGGACCGGAGGAGCCGACGAGAAACGCCGCTACTTGGCCATGCTGCTGGCCATGCCCCCCCAATACCAACATACTCTTGGGTGGGACAAACACATCAAATCAAGATCAGATGCCTGAAATAGACAACATAGTCATCCAATCATGAAGAAGGGGCTGGCACCAAAGCCCAGACTAAGTATATGATATACATTAGTCTGCCAACAACCTTGCTGTATCAGAGACTTAAAAATGGGAGCAGATTACAGTGAAAATAATAAATATAGGCGACAATCTCCAATTAGTACCAGAGTGATAATTCGCCATTTTGAAGCCCAGGCATGGTCGGACTAGCCAGCCGGCAAGCGGGCAATCACCCGGGAGCTGGAGCCTCAGCAGGCCAGTTTTGACACTTGGAGGCCGGTTTCAGCCTCCAGGAGTGGTGGTGCTCATTACGCGATGCCGGCAGCAGGCAACTTGAAAGAGTTGCTCTGCTTTAGCACGCATTAGAGTCTGAATTTATAATTTTTGCCAGGGCTGTTCTAAGTTCTCAGTCCGGCCCTGAACCCAGGGTGGTCATATATGTGTCTACTGGTCAGAAAAACACTTTGACATGGAGTGCTATTACACATTAACTTATTCAATAGATTCTTGATGACACGTCACTAATTACATTGATGACTGCAATGGTCACAGCAGACCTGTCAACCTGCAAAAAAAAAACTCACCATGTGAAAGGAGTTAACCTGGAGGGGGCGGGCCTTTGGGAGGGGGCGGGGCCTTGAGCCCTTTGTCTCCCTAACCATGATAGTGCTTCTGAGGAGACGTGGCCATTGAGGTAGGGGGCAGAGCTTTGGGCAGATCACTGCCCGTGATTCACTGTAATCTCTCCTCCTTAAAACAAAAACAAGAGTCTTCATAGGCTGTCGCTGATGTCTTGGGGAGTCATCAAAGCCCTATGGGACATTAGCTGTTCTCAGCCCTACACACAAAGGGGCATATCATCTAGGAAACGCGATAAATATCGCATTTCCCGTGATTCTGTTTAACGCCGCATATCGCTGGATTTAATCGCCGCGATATCGCGCTATTACCAAGGCATATCTCCACGGCGATTTTTATCGCGTTTCCTATATGAAATACCCCTGAGACTTCAGTCGCACAATCCACCTGCCATAATAAGTATGGCTAAGTCAGTTGCAAAGCAGGCGTAGCAAATCCGCGATAACCGCGGTTAGCGCCGTTTATTTTATTTTAACGGTTTCCTCGTGGCTTGATAGTATTGCGCTGCTGTGTCCGCACCGATTTCCTCGGAGAAATGTAAGGGAACGCCTACTTTGCATGTCATTAGCGACATTCATCGCTGACATGCAAAGTGGAGTTTGAAGGGCTGCTTACTCAAGGTAACACGCGTTAGCGTGCCCTTGATGATTGAGCGTTAACAAAATCGCCGCTTTTCGGTCGAAACGGGTCGCTAAAGCGGCGGTATTTGGCTTGATGATATGCCCCAATGTGAGTTGAAAACGCTCTCAACAGTAGTTTTCAACTCACATTGTCAGTCACCTTGCAGTATTGGCTACTCCCCAGGTGACTGCATGAAAGGAACAGATACCGTCTGACATGCGGTGGCGCTATGGGTGTGAACAGGTCTTTCAAAGGTAACATCCACACGGAAAAAGTAGATGGTTGGTTGAAACAACAACACCTAGAGATTGATGAGGCAATGGTAACTGATTACGCCCACTGTTTTCTATTTACTTTTTATTTATTCAAATTCAGTACTGCTCCCTGCTATCTAAGCACAGTTTGTGCTATATTAGCTGTAATGTAGCCTCCCAACCCGATAAAGGGCAAACACATGTGAACGGAAGAAGCATAATGGAAACCAAAATCTGTTTTTCTCCTCAAAAAATTGCAAAATGAAATTCAAGAATATGGATGGCAGAATTAAATAGGTATTATGCTTTTTTAATTTGACTTTTGCTTTGACAAATACTGGCAGACCCATTTGGCACTATTGCACGGAAAACCCTCAACCCTCACGTGCAAGACATTCCAAGAGTCAAAAACAGATTTAAGGGGCTGTATTTGGGAAATGACTTAGTAACAGGTTTGAATGCCTATAATACTTGGTAAAGGACACATCTAAATGAGAGAATGAACTAACTATGTCCTCAGGCCTTTAATTAAACTGCAAATATTTTCCCACATTGTGAGGTGATAGAGAGTCGTCACTGCTGCTATGAATAAAACAACAGGATGGTTTATGAGTTGATAGCTCACAGCTGACATATGTGGTGATATGAAGGTCGCGAATTCCAAATAAGGCAAGACAGTTTCAAAATTCTATCCTTCTAAGGTTGCTTCATTGAGTACCATAAAGTGAGTAATAGTAGTGTCTTATTTAAAGCACTTAGAAACTGCAGTTGTTCAGTACAAAGCGGTTTGTGACAACCAAGCTATTATTAATTATATTCACAATATCATAAAAGCATGTCATGTTTGGTTGTATTGATTTAATGCTTGATGGTTAATTGAGTACAATATTTCTGTGAATAAAGCAGCTCATGAAGAGGACTGATCTCAGGGGGCAAAGGCAACAGGAATCATGACATCATCATGCATGAATTCAGGAAATGGAAAAAGAAAAAGACTAGAAGGTAAGTATCAGGGTCCAACAGCATGAGACTTCCCTCCCCTTCCCTGTAGTCCCACTCACATACAGTATCTGGAATCATTCCTGTCCCCGATTTTATGTGTGTTAGTCTCCAGCTCGCGTTAATTTTATAAGTAATAATACCCATACATATGATAGTCATTTTTCAGAAAAGATGTCTGATGCACAAGTTTTTGCACACCTAAGTGGAATTTACATGCACCAGAAATCTGCAATTACCAATTACACATCCTTATTCATAGAATTTTTGAAGTACAAAGTATTCTCACAATGACTGAAAATGACAAATAATTACTCATGGATTGGCCATGTAGATGACATGATCACTTGGGCAAAGAACGTAGCCAGGGGTCTGAAGAGTTTTGCCAAGCGTCTAGATATCAACACAGTAACACACTTGGACAGAGCCATCATTGTTTAAGTGGGAGAAATATTTACAAGTGGAGCTGAGCTATGGCCTTTCAGGGAAAGTTGAAAGGAAAATCTGGAAGCAAACCCTTTGAGCACCCCAGAATTTGCTGTTCGCTACCGTACTGGCCAAGACCGCCTATACGAGCATAGAGGACAAGGATTCCAATGGTCTCTTAATTAGTATGATTAAAAGAGCATATAGCCTTAAAAGCAATTTGGTGGAGCAATTGTGGAAAGCAAAATTAATTGATCTTTCACTGCCAAAGGTGATGAAGAGAATTCTGAGAAAATGTGAAACCTTCAGGGTAGACAAAGTCTTCCAAACCAATAAGGAATGCCTACTTTGCCACCAGACTGCATTAGTGGAGATGATGAAAGTAAGCATGACTAGGCCGCTTACAGAAAACATTCAAGAGGTATTAGTAAAACTCAAAGAGATATCCTAGAAAAACTTATTTGACTGCAATGGCTGTCCAAACCTGTATATACAATCTGTGAACTTCCAGGCGGAAAA